>NC_064615.1:779081741-780331741 GCF_023898315.1 Schistocerca nitens | reverse complement strand
ATGTAAGGAAAAGAGAGGTTGCTGCTCACTGTAAAAATGACAAGTAGAGCTGCAGATATGCACACATTAACTTTTGGCCAAAGCAAGCACACCTCGTGTGCACGTGGCTACCACCTCCAGCAGTTCCTGTAGCTGAAAGTCATGCCAGTGCAGGGTTGTGAATGGGAGGACTCTAGCTGATGTCTGATGTGTCAGTAGAAGCCATGGTATTTTAACCAGTTTCATTCTTTTCTGCTTCATGGTACATTCAGCTGCTGACAGTGATTGAACGCACATTTTTTAAACCCTCCTGGGTTTTCTTTAGTGCTCACTGTGTGGTGTTCACAACTTTCAGAGACTTTATCCTGCGTACATGTAAAGTTAGGCACACATTATTTTATCAACAGTAAATAAAGCAATACACTGTCGTATACCAATTCTCTCTTCTTGCACGTATTTGCTTCTGCTTGATCTTTATTTGTTGTGTTTGCAATATCAGGTTCACTGCAAGCTTCGTTCAACAGATAATTTCTTTATCACCATGTGTTACCCGTTTTTCCAGCTTTGCTTCTGGCTCAGAATAGTTATATGTTGGAATGCATAATTCTACAGATAGTTTGTGGGTAATACTGCCACTACCATGTATGAGTATTATGCTCAGACTGTTATGCTTGCTGTGCTACTTTGTTATGTACCATCTCTTTGACAACCATGCAACTATTTTGTGGTAAAGGGAAATCTAGCCATTGAACAAACACACTGCTCCCTCAACGTCTCTTTGAGAAACACTTGCTGTTTGATGCTTCTCTATAATTCTTCAGTGTAGGAACTTCCTGGTATTTCATTACCATTGCTATCCTTTCAAATGTACACACATCAAAAAATGTTTTGCATCACCTTGGTTCTTAGAGTTCCGGAACCTGTGCAGAAAATTGGAACAGAGATCAACATAAACATTGTTTCTGCCCCTTTCATTGCTCTTGAAAACCACACATTGCATGTTGTACCAACAGACAGCAAGACCTTCAGAGGTGGTGGTCCAGATTGCTGCACACACCAGTACCTCTAATACCCAGTAGCACGTCCTCTTGCATTGATGCATGCCTGTATTTGTCGTGGCATACTATCCACAAGTCACTGTTAGTCCAGATTATCCCACTCCTCAACAGTGATTTGGCATAGATCCCTCAGAGTGGGTGGTGGATCACATCTTCCATAAACAGCCCTTTTCAATCTATCCCAGGCATGTTCGATAGGCTTCATGTCTGGAGAACATGCTGGCCACTCTAGTCGAGTGATGTCGCTATCCTGAAGGAAGTCATTCACAAGACGTGCACGATGGGGGCGCGAATTGTCATCCATGAAGACAAATGCCTCGCCAATATGCTGCCTATATGGTTGCACTATCAGTTGGAGGATGGCATCCACATATCGTACAGCCCGTGCAGCCATTACGACTGCCTTCCATAATCACCAATGGCGTACGTCGGCCCCGTGTAGTGCCACCCCAAAACAACAGGGATCCTCCACCTTGCTGCACTCGCTGGACAGGTGTTTAGCCTGACCAGGTTGCCTTCAGACACGTCTCCGATGATTGTCTGGTTGAAGGCATATGCAACACTCATTGGTGAAGAGAACGTAATGCCAATCCTGAACAGTCCATTCATCATGTTGTTGGGCCCATCTGTACTGTGCTGCATGGTGTCGTGGCTGCAAAGATGGGCCTTGCCATGGATGTCGGGAGTGAAGTTGCGCATTGTGCAGCCTTGCGCACAGTTTGAGTCGTCACACGATATCCTGTGGCTGCACAAAAAGCGTTATTCAACATGTTGGTGTTGCTGTCAGGGTTCCTCCGAGCCATGAACCATAGGTAGCAGTCATCCATTGCAGTAGCAGCCCTTGGGCAGGGCAGCCTGAGCGAGGCTGTCATCGACAGTTCCTGTCTCTCTGTATCTCCTCCATGTCCGAACACTATCGCTTTGCTTCACTCTGAGACACCTGGACGCATCCCTTGTTGAGAGCCCTTCCCGCCACAAAGTAACAATGTGGACACGATCGAACAGCGGTATTGACCTTCTACCCATGGTTGAACTACAGACAACAGGAGCCGTGTACCTCTTTCCTGATGGAATGATTGGAACTGAGCGCTGTCAAACCTCCTCCGTCTAATAGACACTGCTCATGCATGGTTGTTTACATCATTGGAGGGGCCGGGGGGGGGGGGGTGTTAGTGACATCTCTGAACAGTCAAAGGGACTATGTCTGTGCTGTGATACGATATCCAGAGTTAACGTCTATCTTCGTGAGTTCTGGGAACTGGGGTGATGCAAAACTCTTTTTGATGTGTGTGTTTTTTCAGATTCGTTTGCTATACATTGGATGCTGTAAGCACGTCTGTTGACCAGTTTGTTAAGTATGATTTCTCAAATGCAGTCTTGTATGGTGAAATATGTACCAAATCACCTACATTAAGTTTTTGTTTACATAAATTCACCATTTTAATGTAACTGTAAACAATATCTAGAAGCTCATTATCTCAAACATCAATTGGTTTAATGTGTATGATGTAATGTTTGATTATTATTTGTCAAAGGATATTAGTCTGTTCGTATGATCCACAAAGTTAAAACACATTGGCATGTGGGTTTTTATTGTTCCATTCAAATGTTCCATGATACTTGCTTTCATCTTGGAGAATGATGAGTAGTGGCGTATATCATACTGCTGCAGTAGTACCTTGAAATATCTATTATAAAATTCACTGCCATTATCAGTTCGAAGGTCTGCTGGCCTGATGCTCTGTGATTTGTCCCCTTCTGCATCAGTTGGTCCATGTCCATCGCCTGTGCTACTGCGTTCTCCATCTTTGTTTGTACACATAAGGTCCAAGCAAATTTGAACTATGTATCAATGAACATTAAATTTAATTTCAAACTTCATTTTCCTGCAAATGTTGCTTCATATCCATAAGATCAACGTGCCATAAGTCATCTAAGTCTACCATTGTAACACACCTGCATAGGAATGTTTTGCTTGCTGGTTTGTTACATTCTTGAACTACTGTCTCCATAATTATTCGATAATGTGCATTTCTCTGAGCTCTGAAATGATTGATATGATTTTCTTCATGTATGCCGAATTTCCTGTGAAAGCCAATTCTGTGTGCAGTCTTATCATTCTTATAGTTCATTGGGTAGACTTGTTGTACAGCTGGTTTAATAATATTTTTGTGTTTCTTACTGTGTGAACTTTTTATTTATGCTATGAGGGAATTGTTTTCCAGATGTACATTACTCATAGTAGTATTTCTGTATACATTCCTAATTCTTTCACTAAATACCTGTAATGTTTTGAAGTTTTTAACAATGTTAAATGCAGAAAACCAGGTATACTGTATTCCCAATGTGTGTTATTTTGTGAATATAATTGTGCACATCACTTATTAACATTTCTTTATTTATTGTGACATTTTGGCTCCTGTCATGATCAAGTAACAAAAAGCTTAGAACTTTTAAAAGAACATTCCTTTATAAGATCTAAGCATTTTGATGCCTGATGATGGTAGTAACTGAGGTGATGTAAGAAATAAGGAAATTTTAATAAGTGATCTAGACAGTGTTAATCACAAAATATTAATCATGATGATGGACTGAAACAGGAAATTCATCTCGTTCATTAATCGTGTATGTTGTGTTGTTGGTTACTTCTACAGAAAAGGCACCAACATGTGTGATTCTTCGTGCGGAGTCCATATGTTATATCTACCTAGATATTGTTGTGACAAGTAATGAAATCACCAGTTGTATTTCCTTCACCATTTATGTTAGTCATTTGTGTTGGTAATGTTAGTTTCAGTAGCAGGCTTATATGTTTCTCTGGAAGATGATTCTCTCTCCAGCTGTCCTGCTCTGAGCAATCATAATTTGCATCGAACTGCTTTACATGCATTGGTGACTTTGCATTTTGTTATCATGATTGACATGTATGCAGCTTAAATACACTCTGACTAGTTTCATATTTTCTTTTTATTTGTTTCATCTCTGTTGGCATATTTTCAAGTACCACAGCCTTTGCAGCTAACATATTGGTTGTGCTTCAGAATTCAGCAAATTTTATGTTAATCTATTGAACGTTCCACTCAAATTTTGTGTTAACAATCCTAGTGTGGCTTTCTGATGGGCATTTATTTCTGCGAGACAATTATTGTTTCAATTTTCACAACTTCAAGGTCCATCACCCAATCTGTTAACATATAAAGTTCTGCCATACCTTTCCAGTGCCGATTTTGTGCATTACATCAATGTATTTCATATTTTTGTGTACATTTATAAGTATATTAATTAATTCAACTCTGAGGGTTATGTACAGTCACTTGTTAGTTTGCACCACTCTATGTACCCATAAATATTGTTGCATTATTTAAAAAAAAAATGGAAGTTTCATCTGTATAATCCCTCATTCAACTGTCATGTTTTATCAGTGACCAAAACTTTGTACTTTGTACTTTTGTGCATTACATCAATGTATTTCATATTTTTGTGTACATTTATAAGTATATTAATTAATTCAACTCTGAGGGTTATGTACAGTCACTTGTTAGTTTGCACCACTCTATGTACCCATAAATATTGTTGCATTATTTAAAAAAAAAATGGAAGTTTCATCTGTATAATCCCTCATTCAACTGTCATGTTTTATCAGTGACCAAAACTTTGTACTTTGTGTGATATCTGCAAACTCCACATACAGTTCTAAATTTGTTGAGCATTATGTCGGTTCCTACATGCTTGAAAATGTGTTCAAAATTCATATTATCTTATTCAAAAGTGACAGTAAGGTTTGCGTTATCTCTTAAAGTTGTTTTGGAATCCACAAGTGAGTTTGACTTAAATGAAAAAGAGCTAGCATTGTTTGACTACCAATACAGAAATATTATCGTTTCTGTTCCTTACTTTCCACAGCAACATCATCAAATATAAACACAATATTCAGCTCTGTCCTTTCGGTGATAGAACAGCATCACTTTCATGAAACATATTGTATGTTACTCCATCAGTACTTGACAATATCACTTATAATAGTTGCTAATTGGGCTGAAATAATATTTTTGAAAATACATATCATGTTAGAAGCTATCTTTATCTCAGTGTGTAAGTAATCACATGATAATGATCCTGTTACCATGATCTGATAGGCTCACAATTACAGATCATGTATTGTAGGGCAGAAGTGGACCAATCTTCTTTTTTTCCTGTAGTGTTGCAGGCAAGTCAGTTACTACGAAGCAAGCATTTCATCCATCTATGTGTGATATTACCTGTGCAAGCAGATAAGGGATTTTATAAGAGAAAAAAGAAGAAAAGAAACATGACATAAACTTTTTTATTTATTGTGCATGGATACGTTATAAAGCTTTGCATATGGCTGGATAGATATGAATGTGATTAAAAATGATGTAGTCCCATACATATATTTGGAATAATACATTTTGTTATTTATTGATGCACAGAATGTCATAATGCTGAACAACCTCTTCTGCCTGCCATGTACATTCTGACATGCAAGCTCCACCAAATTCTTCCATAGCCTCTCATAGAAGCTATTTACAGAGGGACAACTATTGAACTATATGAAATAAAATCATCATAACTTCTGAACGGCTTGCATTAGGACGTTCAAACTGCATGGTTGGCTGTCAGGCATGATGGGAATTAGTACGTACATGCATGGTTTGGTTTAGTGACGAAGCCCACTTCCGTTTGTATGGGTTCATCAGTAAGCAAAATTGGTTCTTTTTGGGGGACTGAGAATCCGCATTTCACAATCAAAAGTCTCTTCACCCTCAATGGGCGACTGTGTGGTGTGCAATGTCCAGTCAAGGAATAGTTGGTGCGATATTCCTTGATCGCACAGTGACTGCCGAATGGTGCGTGAAGATTTTGGAATATGATTTCATCCCCATTATCCAAAGTTACCCTAATTTCGACAAGATGTGGTTCATGCAAGACGGAGCTCGAATGCGTCAAATCATGGGAGTGTTCGATGCCCTGGAGGAGCACTTCGGGGATGGCATTCTGGCTGTGGGATACCCAGAAGCCACTGGCATGGGCCTGGATTGGCAGTAACCCCAAAAACATTGCTGAGATAAAACAGCCATTCAGGAGGGCGTCAACAGCATCGATGTTCTGACACTTGAGTGGATCATACAGAATTTCACTATTTGTCTGTGCCACATCGTCGCCAGTAATGGCAGGCATATAGAACATGTCATAACCTAATTCCAAATATCTGTAGTGATGATGTTTACATGTTGAATAAAGTGCGTGCATGCCATTGTTTGTAACTAATATAGGTTTTTTTTCATATAGTTCAATAATTATCACCATATACATATGGCTGCCAGCTGATGCATTCACCAACAGATGCTGGACTGCATAGTCCACATACATTAGATTCTCACATGTATGTTTCTGTAAATGCATGCATCCTGTATCATTATACACTGAAGAGCCAAAGAAACTGTTACACCTGCCTGATATCATGTAGGGTTCCCGCGAGCATGCGGATGTGCTGCAACTCGACTAATGTCTGAAGTAGTGCTGGAGGGAATTGACACCACGAATCCTGCAGTGCTGTCCGTAAATCCGTAAGAGTAGGAGGGGTGGAGATCTCTTCTGAACAACACGTTGCAAGGCAACCCAGGTATGTTCAATAATGTTCATGTCTGGGGAGTTTGGTGGCCAGGAAAATTTTTAAACTCACAAGAGTGTTCCTGGAGCACTCTATAGCAATTCTGGACTTGTCGGGTGTCGCATTGCCCTGCTGGAACTGTCCAAGTCCACCGGAATGCACAATGGACTTGAATGGATGCAGGTGATCAGACACGATGCTTACATATGTGTCACGTGTCAGAGTCATACCTAGACGTGTCAGGGGTCCCATATCACTCAAACTGCACATGCCTCACACCATTACAGAGCCTCTATCAGCTTGAACAGTCCGCTGCTGACATGCAGAGTCCATGGATTCATGAGGTTGTCTCCATACCCGTACATGTCCATCCGCTCGGTACAATTTGAAACGAGACTCGTCCGACCAGGCATCATGTTTCCAGTCATCAACAGTCCAATGTTGGTGTCGTAAAGCTTTGTGTCATGCAGTCATAAAGGGTACACAAGTAGGCCTACGGCTCCGAAAGCCCATGTCGATGATATTTCCTTGAATGGTTTGCACGCTGACACTTGTTGATGGCCCAGTACTGAAATCTGCAGCAGTTTGGAGAAGGGTTGAACTTCTGTCCCATTGAACGGTTCTCTTCAGTCATCATTGGTCCCGTTCTTGCAGGATCTTTTTCCAGCTGCAACAATGTCAGAGATCTGATGTTTTCCAGTTTCCTGATATTCACAGTACACTTGTGAAATGGCTGTTAGGGAAAAGCCCCACTTCCTCCCTACCTCAGAGATGCTGTGTCCCATCGCTAATGCACTGGCTATAACACCACATTCAAACTCGCTTAAATCTTGATAACCTGCTGTTGTAGCAGGGTCATTCCATGTCATTTCTACGCACCTCTCCACTTGACCTGCTCAGATTTCTTTCAAATTTGGTGCATTCAATCTCCCAGATAAGAGATGGAAAAATACCAACTTGCAGATGTGTATTACAGCTATGAAGAAAGTCACAGGTCTGGAAAGTTTGGAATTTGTGCTAAATTTACATGCGTATGTCACAACATAAATTACTGTAATTCTGGTTCTAATTCAGTTACAGCAATGAAAATGGTACTATTGGAAAGCTAATGTGAATAGACCTTTACATTGATACGTCACATGGCAGGTTTCTGAGAATTTTCATACTAAAGGTCATTGATTTTGACCTTTGACCTTGAATGTCTCAAAACACCGCAGCTTCAATTTTTTTTTAATATATCTAATTGCTCCAGTATTTTACTATAAATATGGTAAATATCAAGATGGCACACCAAAGGCATCATGCACAAAAAATTATTTTGTCAACTTAAGTACACCGTCAACTTGCAGCAAGCAGCTATGCATCCAGTTTTTTCTATAACACCAGCCAATAGCAGTTACTTCTATTCAGACCAGTTCTTTAACATTTCTAGCTGTGAACAGCCAATGAGGGACACTTTTATTTCAACCAATCAACAGTAGCCTGTTTTAGTGAACAGCTAATCAGAGAGATTTTTATTTCAACCAGTTTTTGTGAACAGTCAATCAGAGACACTCTTATTTCAACTAGTCACCAGTAGCCCACTGATCTCTATATATTAAGCAAATTTTGTTTCATATGTATTATGGCTGTGGCTAGTTTAACAAAGTGCATTGTAAATGTGTCGTAAAGTAATATTTAGTTAAAAAATTGATTTCAAGTCAAAATTGTATTGTTGCAATACATTTAGGGAAGGAGGTCATGCAAGAGTGCAGAAGAATTTAAGGAATGTTCAGGAGTGGATGATAAACAAATATCCTAAAGCATTGTTAGATGGGAAAATTTGCAGTAAATGTAGAAAAAAAAATCACAAAACCCAACAGTCACTGCAGACATTGCCTCAGTTGTGCCAGGTACTTCCGGAGAAGATTTAAGTGAAGATGAAGTAGCATCAGATCTTCCACCCAATGCTTTAAATAGTAGCCTTCAGTATTTAGGTGAATCTCCCATGAAGAAAAAGAGGCTTTAGAGTGAGAAAAAGTACCCAAAGCAAAAACTGAAAAAAAATAGCCTCTGTGTTGGAGCATACTTCTGTGGCACAATGGGAATAAGAAGAGAGTGAAAATGGAGAAAGTGAAATTATCACCCAGCTGAAAGACAAGTTTCAAAATTCAGACTGTATGTGTGACAAAACACAAGTTCTAACTGTTCTTCCAAAGAGCTGGAGTAGAAGGAAAACTGTGAAAGAATTTTCTGCTTCAGATTGCATGGCACAGAGAGAGAAACAGTTAGTAACAGGACATAGTATATTAGTGACACCAAATCCAAAGTCAGGTAGGACATTACGTGAGAAAACTTTTCAGTGTGTGCGTGATTACTGTGATCATGACATGAGCCGTATGATGCCTGGAAGAAAAGACTTTGTGTCTGTGAAAGAAAATGGAATTGTGGTACATAAACAAAAGCAGCTAGTGTTGCACGACCTTAAGGAACTGTATGCATATTTCAAAGATAAATACGTAGATATAAACATTGGATTCTCCAAATTTTGTGAGTTACGGCCAAAGCTCTGTGTTCTTGCCAATGCCAGTGGAACACATGGTGTGTGTGTGTGTGTGTGTGTGTGTGTGTGTGTGTGTGTGTGTGTGTGTGTGTGAACTCCAAGTTAATGAATGAAGGTTGTAAACTTAAAGCACTAACAAAGAGTGAAGAATACATATTACCATCATACAAGCACTGTGTAGCATTTGTTACATGTAATCATGCACTACCAGCATGTTTCTTATGTTCATGTCCCTATTTTCAGGCATGACAATACTAACTGATTATATGTATGGTCTGTTTGGTAAGAACTGCATTGACGAAGTTGGTTAACTAAAGGCAGGGTAGTTCTAGAGGCTATAACAAAGTCAACAGATGATTTCATTGAGGTGTTTGCATGGAGGTTACAACAGTTCCTACTGCACTCATTTATCTCCCAGCAGCAGTCACATTTCTGTAAAATCACTAAAGAAGGGCTCAAAGTAAATGAGTTTCTAGTTCTTTCTGACTTTGCAGAAAATTACTCCTTCACCATTCATGATGAGGTACAAGGATTCCACTGGAATCATTCACAGTCTACAATTCACCCATTTGTAGCTTACTACAGGGACGCAAGCACTAATGAAATATGACAGGTATCATACATGGAAATATCTGACTGCCTTCAACATGATACAGTGTGTGTTTATTCTTTCCAGACAAATTTCATCACTTTCTTAAAGTGTCAGTTTTCAAATCCAAAGCACATTTATTACCTTTCGGATGGATGTGCTGCCCAATACAAAAACAGAAAGAACTTCATGAATCTGTCCTACCATCAAGAAGACTTTGATGTTACAGCAGAATGGCATTTTTTTGCTACAGCACATGGTAGAGGACCTTATGATGGGGTAGCAGGGACTGTAAAGAGATTAGCAAAACTTGCCAGCCTCAAACGACCTTACGAAAATCATATTTTGACATTACAACAGTTGTTCGAGTGGTGCAAGGAAAATATTCCTTCATGTGTCTTCCATTGTACATCGGTTTCCCATCATGATGAAGATACGGCCAAACTGAAACAACGTTTGAAAAATTGGAGGACGATACCAGGTACCCATAAGCTTCATTGTGTAATACCTATTAACAAAGGTTTAGTAAAGACAGAGATATATTCTGCTTCTTTAGAGAGTAGAGAAGAGTCAGTGATTGCTATGGTGAATGAAATGCTGTTAACAAATATACATGGATTTGTTGCCTGTATGTATGACAGTCATTGGTGGGTTGAATATGTCTTACAAACATGTGAAGAAAAAGATGCAGTTAAGGTCAACTCATTGCATCCACATGGACTATCTCTGTCGTTTGTGTTTCCTGTCAAACCAGACACTTGTGTCATCAGAAAATGTGACATTATCACAAGACTGGATTCAGTGGCACCAACTGGAAGGACATAACAATCTCCCTGCATCAGATCTGGTGAACATTAACAATTTAGTTGGAGAACTGTGAGGAGAGATGTAATAACTTTTCACTGCCTTTTCATTACAACTGTAATGTAAATAATGTAATGTAATGTAAATAATTCATAATACCACTATAATAATATTTTTGTACAATATGACTTATGGATTTTACTTTATCATAATTTGTGTTTCATATACAGTACGTGTGTTACCTTATTCATATCGGTAGTGTATTGATGCTGACAAAATAATTTTTGTGCATGATGCCTTTGGTGTGCCATCTTGATATTTACCATATTTATATTAACATACTGGAGCAATTAAATATATTTTTTTGAAAAAAATGGAAGATGGGATGTTATGAGATACTCACGGTCAAAGGTTAAATGACCTTTAGTATGAAAATTCTCAGAAACTTGCAATGAAGCATATCAATGTAAAGGTCTATTCGTTAGCTTTCCAATGGTACCATTTTCGGTGCTGTAACTGAATTAGAACCAGAATTACAGTCATTTATGTTGTGACAGATGCGTGTAAATTTCGCACTAATTCCAAACTTAACAGACCTTCACTTTTGTAACACACATCTGAAAACTGGTATTTTTCCATCTCATATCTGGGTCATTGAATGCACCAAATTTGAAAGAAATCTGAGATGGTCAGGTTGAAAATGTTACTTTACTGTGTTGACATGGAATGACCCAGCAGCAGTAACAGATATAACAACTGCCCCAGACAGTTGTCTTATATAGATGTTGCCAACTGCAGTGCTGTATTCTGCCTGTTTACATATATCTGTGTTTGAATATGCATGCCTATACCAGTTTCTTTGGCGCTTAAGTGTGTATCTTCACTGCTTATGGGAAGTCATGCTGCAGATAGCATGGCCGTCTATTACCACTAAGGGAGTTAGAGTATTTCTGCTGAACATGGCTACAGTTAGCATTGAATTATTGTTTAGATGGAGCCCACTCATTACTGTATAATATCACATTACTATCGCAATGTCTAGGATTTTGGTAAACCATCACTAGATTGAACAGACTTTCTGATGCCATTTTGACAACAATCCATTTAATTTCACTGACACTCAAATTGTATGCTGTGTGCAAAAGCATTACTTTGACCAGTGAAGATTCAGACTGTCTTACTGTTCACAGTCTGTTTTTTCATGTACCAACTAATCCCTAAATTCTGCCTGGAATGGTTTTTTGCTATGCTATGACATACAGAACTTATACTGCTGTTTGTTTCATGTTTGCAGTTCCACAACTCATATGTAAGTGAAAACGATAGTAGTAGAATAACAAGAACGTCACCCCACTTTCCATTGTTTCCAAATTCATTCAAGACGGCGGCAATAGTTATGGCAACGCTGTAAGGACGTCATGGTGGGAAGTTCAAATTTTGACGGGAAGATAGGTCAATTGGGCTACCTCCACTAACTTAACCCCCTCCCCTTCCAGAAAATAGCTGGAAGTTCAAATTCCAGCAGGACAATGCAACGCACCACTGCTACCTCCACTAACCTAAGAAAATGGCGGAAAAATAGGTCACTTGGGCTACCTCCAGTAACCTAAGTCATCTCACCGCCACCTCTTCCTAGGAATTGGCAGGAAAAGGACTCAGCTTGTGCTGGGCTGCTGGATAGGTTGGGCACAAGTCTTTATTTTGCAGACAGTCTTTATTTAATCAATTAGAGGCAGTACCACCACGAGGCCCAGAGTCCAACTGACCTACTACACAGTACTGCCACCAGAGGGCGCTGTCGCCCCTCCCGTGACGTAATCCAAGATGGAGGTCTGGGGTGGGGGAAAATGACGGGAAAACGACTCAGCCTGCTCTGGGCTGCTGGAGAGAGGAAGCAGTGTACTGTCGAAATAATGCAGTACACTGATGTACAGACACGCAAACAACTCGTAAATTACCGTAATAATGCCATACACTGATGTACAGACACGAAAACAACTCGTAAACTGTCGAAATAATGCATTGCACAGCCTGTACACCTGCTCACAAAATAATGCAACAGACACGAAAACAACT
Organism: Schistocerca nitens; assembly: GCF_023898315.1. Taxonomy (NCBI): domain Eukaryota; kingdom Metazoa; phylum Arthropoda; class Insecta; order Orthoptera; family Acrididae; genus Schistocerca; species Schistocerca nitens. The sequence continues at coordinate 780,319,061 of NC_064615.1, read as the reverse complement.
CGTAAATCGTCAAAAAACATTTCATGTGTGACGTTATACAAACACTCTCACAACGCTTAAACAGCAGAAAATAATGCAGTGCACAAACACTCATTACACGTAAAATTACTTTAGAACTATCGTCAACCATGACGTATCAGCAAACTGCCCCCTAAAGGACTCTGAGGCGCGCACGCCAGGCGGCACGCCCACGCCAGTCTCATACGCGAGATGCCTCTGACCCGCGAGCGCGTGTTTACCGTTGCTGGCGCGAGACCTCTCCACCTGTGGATATTGACGTCACAGGTTTGATTCCAAATCCCGGACAGCATTTCTACTGGCGAGTGTTACACTAGAGATCTGAAAAGCTAATGTGCATTTCTTACGACCTCAATCAGCATACCATCAACTGTTTGTGATCCTTCTCACAAGGGAACCTCCCCATCGCACCCCCCTCAGATTTAGTTATAACTTGGCACAGTGGATAGGCCTTGATAAACTGAACACAGATCAATTGAGAAAGCAGGAAGAAGTTGTGTGGACCTGTGAAAAAATAAGCAAAATATACACTGAGTAGTCCATGGGCCACATATGCAACATCAAGGAGAACGTGAGCTCAGGAGCGCCGTGGTCCCGTGGTAGCGTGAGCAGCTGCAGAAGGAGAGGTCCTTGGTTCAAGTCTTCCCTCGAGTGAAAATTTTACTTTCTTTATTTTTGCATAGTTATTATCTGTCCGTTCGTTCATTGACGTCTCTGTTCACTGTAATAAGTTTAGTGTCTGTGTTTTGCGAACGCATCGCAAAACCGTGCGATTAGTAGGCGAAAGGACGTGCCTCTCCAATCGGAACCGAAAACATTTGATCGCACGGTCATAGGTCAACCGATTCCTCCACAGGAAAACACATCTGATATATTCTATACGACACTGGTGACGGCATGTGCGTCACATGACAGGAGTATGTTGTCGACCCATCTAACTTGTACACTTGGCGAATGGGTAAAAAGATTCTTCTACCTTGCCCGATTTAGGTTTTCTTGTGGATGTGATAATCACTCCCAAAAAAGTGATGAAAACATAAGAGTTTGTCACATAAACTGAAAATAAAAAATTAAACTTTTCACTCGATGGAAGATTTGAACCAAGGACCTTTCGTTCCTCAGCTGCTCACGTTACCACGAGACCACGGCGCTCCTGCATTCCCAGTGTCCTTGATGTTGCCTATGTTGCCATGAACTACTCAGTTTGTATATTTTGCTTATTTTTTCACAGTTCCACACAACTTCTTCCTGTTTTCTCAATTGATCTGTGTTCAGTTTTTCAAGGCCTATCCACTGTGCCAACTTATTACTAAATCTGAAGGGGGTGCGATGGGGAGGTTCCCTTGTCAGTCAACCACCCCCTATAACCCAGTCGATATATCACCGAACATCTGACGTGACATCGAGATAGAATGCATTACAAATACTGGAGAATTATATCGAGCGGTGGTGTGATGGAGTGCAAATAACGGTTTCATACAATATTCCTTAGCCGAATCACATTATAAATTCGGTAATTTTATTACGAGGTTGCACCGTCGGCAATGTGTAACCGCACTGCTGGTCTGATTATAATTCACTCCGGCGATCACCGTCTATAGTCAGTGTCACGGTATTTGTCTGGATAAAACCACTTCATTCAGAGGTAATGCCATACCTCGATTTATAAAGCCAGTATAACTTTTAACATGGATATATGTATGCACCTGTAGAATCAACACAGCTTGTGATAGTAATATGGTCATTGCGATCTTGTTTTTTAACATCTGGCGGTTTGTAAGATGATTATGCCTCTCTTTCTAAGACACAGTGGTACCACTCGCAAGAAAACTTACGACACATGTCCACCCATCACTGATTTTTGGTCAGTATTATTTCGTATCGCAGGCAATCAGTTATTGGCCAAGTATTATACTTAGTAGTAGGGGTTGTATGATAGGTTCACCTTGAGCATCAGGCTTTTAAAATATGTCTTTGTGTTCCGACATGTGCAAAGGAAATGACTACGTCCAGTCGTAAGGAAGGTATGGATTTCACATGGAATACTGTGATAGCAAAGGGAAGAGTATGTCAAGTCATAAGAATGGTACAGATATTTCTATTTCCAGAGCCACATCCATCAGCATGGTGTATTTCTGATACTTCGCCTATTGTCAAATGTCGACCAATTGAGACCGTGATCGTAATATTTAATTGTAAGTACAGGGATAAAATAGATATGTGGCCGGTTTTTCTAGGACAATTCTGTCTATGCATGCTTGGTGGGCAGTGGCTGGTGACCTGTGGCGAGAATGATTCATGTTTCCAGCTAATGGTAGAAGCTGTCCAAATGGAGAGGCCTGTTGAGGTGTAGGAATGTAGCTGACTTAACCATGTCGTCCCCTAGAGGGCCGAGTAGTGAACCAATACTTAGTATGTGTTTGACAGCTTTCGTGATAGCATGAAAATTTGAGAAGATTCAATATGGACGTGTGTTTGCACTGGACCATTATTCCCTCCCATGTAAAATGCCCAGTTGACTGCTTCTGCACATTTTGCGCCTTTATTTAGTTGAGGGAACATCGATTGTGGTCTGTGCATCTAGCAGGTGAAAGGCACGTTTGCTGGTTCTCTAGGCATGAGAAACACCTTATTTGACTATGTAAATTATAGGGATGATTTGGAATCTGTTACATAACCGACATTGGTATGCATGAGTGGAAACATCAGTTTCTTTTATTTTATCGAGTTATCATGTAAAGGTCTTTGCAGGCGAGATAAGTTTCTAGTTACTTAGTGGTTTACAGCACAATCCACCTCACTAAAATTTCAGGTGTGTAGAGGTACTGCTATGTAAGTGATATTAGTATGTGGTTGATAACGAGAAGTATTGTGTATATGGTATAATATTCAGGCAAACCATGTGAAAATACATGTATTCTTGTAATCCAAGAATCTGGAGATTTGTGTAGAAAGCAAGCAAGCAGATTGGGAGCAGAAAAGGTGATGACTCGCCCCGACGGGAACCAACTCAGCCTTTGTACAACAGTTCTGAAAGTGACTTCCATCTGCTGAGTGCGCTGTGGTCACTCTAGGTGAGGGGTGGGAGATGACCACCCGACCTCGTGGGAAATATCTAGTACAGCGAGGAGTATAACTACGGTGCACATGCTTATGCTATATGTGTTTGCCTTATATGTACAAGTGTCTGTCAGTCGATAACTATATCCGTGATGCAAAAGGGGCGATTTTCTATGGTGCAGGATATGAATTGTGTGTTTACTACATCGACACGGTACGTGGTGGTATATTGTCAGGTTGGAGATTGGGTTCTCTCTCTCTAATATTCCAGCTTCTGTCCTCAGTGTCAGAACAGTGTGAGTAAGAGTCTTTTCTGTATTTGACAATCTGTAGGCCACTTTGCAGGGTTTAATTGTCAATGCAATATGGTGATCTGTACAAAATATTTTTGCTGCTAAAAGTCTCATCTACAGAAAAAAAGACAGTGCTTCCACATCTGTCACATCAGTTATTTGGAGGGTAAGTTCAGTAAAATCCAATCAGAACACTCCATTCATTCACAAGATATCCTTTGTGCTGGGGCATAGGAGCCCCTACAAACCGATTCGAACAAGATGGAGGCAAGGTGTCTACAGAAAGCTCTGAGAAAGCATGTGTTCAAAGACAAGTTGAAGCAGACCATCCTTCACTGGCGGGGATGCCGTCACTCATCTGCCAATGTGGCATTAGGATATCTCTAGACCAATAGCTGTAAGATACCGAAAATTCCCGCCATTTTTCCCTCCTGTAGGACAGTGCTTCGAATTCTGTTTGCGTAATAGTTCCGACCCCCCCCCCTCCCCTCCCGTCAGTGCTTAGTCAGTGCTCTCTTCCCAAACATTAAGAATGCTCTTATGATTAACAGTGTTTTATCAAGCGTGCACAGACGTGACGAAGGCTTTTAGCGGTGAGAATGTTTAACGTTTCTGATGTATGTTGACAGCAGGGCGTCACGATTTCCAGGAAGTGAACATGTGATGTCTCGTTAGGACCATCAGGAAGAATGTAGTCGGTGTTATTCTGGGCTATTTTCGTAAACAGGTCCTGGTCGCTGTGTGAACATTTCGTGGTGATGCAGCTCACATGCCCCGTTACCATTATTTTTTGACCATTTACAAGTTTTTTTCGTGATTTTTGCATTATCTTATGAGCAGGTGTGCAGGCTGTGCAACACGTTATTTCGACAGTGTATAGTTAGCGAGCGTGTCTGCAGAGCGTTTTACATGCATTATTTTGACAATTTACTAGTTGTTTTCGTGTTTGCACATCAGTAAACTGCATTATTTTGGTGATTTACGAGTACTTTGCAGGTCTGTAGGCTGTGCAATGCATTATTTCAACAGGCAATAGTTAGCAAGCATGTCTGCAGAGCGTTTCCATGCATTATTTCGGCAATCTACGATTAGTTTGCAGGTCTGTGGGGTTGCTATTCATTATTTCGGTAATTTACGAGTAGTTTGCGTGTCTGTCCATCAGAGTACTGGATTATTTCGACAGTTGTACGAGTTTTTTGCAGGTCTGCAGACTATTTACTGTGAGCCCAAGCACGTCAGGGTGAGTGTTTTGTATCAGTGTAATAAATATCCTATGTCAAATCCATTCGTTAATAAATTATTGTTCAGAAGTAAATAAAGTACACTCCTTTTTCCCGCCAATTTCCCACACCCCGACCTCCATCTTGGATTACGTCACGGGTTGCGACGACGGCTCCCTCTGGTGGCAGTAGTGTGTAGTAGGTCAGTTCGACTCCGGGCCTCGTGGTGAACACACTGGATGGTGGTACTGCCTCTAATTGTTTAAATAAAGACTGCCTGCAAAATAAAGACTTCGGTCAATCCTATCCAGCAGCCCAGCATAGGCTGAGTCCTTTTTCTGCCAATTCCTAGGAAGAGGTGCTGGTCGGATGACTTAGGTTAGTAAGGTAGCCCAAGTGACCTTCTTCCCGCCATTTTCCTAGGTTAGTGGAGGTAGCCGTGGTGTGTTGAGTTGTCCTGCTGGACTCTGAACTTCCCGCCATATTCTGGAGGGGGGAGAGGAGGGGGTAGGTTAGTGGAGGTAGCCCAAATGACCTATCTTCCCGCAAAAATTTGAAATCCTACCATGACGTCATTGCGATGTTGTCATATCTATCGCTGCCATCTTGGATCCGCCATCTTGAATAAATTTGGCAACAATGGAGAGTGGGGTGGCCTCCTCATTGCTCTACTACTAACGTTTTTATCCAGTTTGTGGTAATTATTACTGTTGCAGTGCACACAACATATCATATCCCCAGGCAGGCTGTGGCTGTGGCTAAGCCATGTCTCCGCAATATTCTTTCTTTCAGGAGTGCTAGTTCTGCATGGTTTGCAGGAGAGCTTCTGTAAAGTTTGGAAGGTAGAAGACGAGGTACTGGCAGGAGTAAAGCTGTGAGGACGGGGCGTGAGTCGTGCTTGGGTAGCCCAGTTGGTAGAGCACTTGCCCGCGAAAGGTAAAGGTCCCGAGTTCGAGTCTCGGTCCAGCACACGGTTTTAATCTGCCAGGAAGTAACATATCATAACTTTAAAATGTTTGGCATGTCGATCCTTGCAGTGTGACTGCTTGAGCGATTATTGCACCCTTAAAAAAATTCGCTGTGGTAGACCTACTGTCAGAGCCGTGCATTTACCCGCCCGAGCCCGACAGCGGCATATCGCTCCGTCCCCTTACCCGCACCACGGGTAGCTGAGCTCAACTGTACCGGCAACGAAGTGCGCGAGCCGCGACGCGCCGTCGAGACCTGCGGCTCGTCGGGTACCCGGCCGAACCCGGGTGTCAAATGGTTCAAATGGCTCTGAGCACTATGGGACTTAACATTTGAGGTCATCAGTCCCCTAGACTTAAACTACTTAAACCTAAGTAACCCAAGGACATTACACACATCCATGCCCGAGGCAGGATTCGAACCTGCGACCGTAGCGGTCGCGCGGTTCCAGACTGAAGCGCCTAGAAACTCTCGGCCACCATCGGCCGGCCCTGGGTGTCAACAGGGCTCAGTGCAACCGGGAAACAGGCAGCGCTGGGAAGGTGGGACTGACCTGTCACTAACGAGTGGATCTGCTTTCTGAATCCCCTGAACTCCTTTGAGAATTATGAAGGTTTGATGTGCTTGGAACAGTAATGTAAAATGGCGTATGTAACACAAAGAAGTACTTACTGTAGCACGGAAGTAATTGGATTCAAACAAATGTTTTAATAGCCCTAATGTTTTTATAACTCTTTACATTTCACCTGTACCACATCAAAAGGGCTGATGAAGCTTTGGCACAATGGCTAGGTCTTGGTATGCAATATTAATGTGTTTCACACTTTTCTGTTAATCTAAAAGTTTTCACAATGGAACTGACTGGCTGAACCCTTCCTTGGAATTCGTTGAGGGGGGATCTGCCTGCTCTGTACGTGACGTAACTTTAAAATCAGGAACGACAGAAGGTAAACACAGTTTCAAATTACTCTCGCTGTGAAGTTTGTTTCGGATTTATTTTTTATATACGTTAAGAAGGAAAAGCCTTTTTAGCACTGGTATGTGGACACGACAGGTAATAATCTTGTTACCGCTTATTTGACAGCATAGGAAACTCCAACTTTAAGCTTAAACAGAAACTTATGGGTGACAAATATTTATTTTCTGTAACTTAGTCACTGGTAGATTCGAGTAGCTGCTCTTTTTAATTTACACTTCATGTAGATTTCAAAACTGACTTTTCCAAGTGATTGCGAATCCAGTTGTTATAACTATACAGAACAGGGAAATAGTGTTTGAAATTTTTCCAAATCCCTTCAAATGTTCCTTAATTTTATTCTTGACATTTTCGTCCGTAGTAAGATGAATTTCTACTAGGAAATCATGAGGGGTATTGAAGTACTCAATTTGACTGGAATTTAGACTGATTTCTCAGATTGCAAGGCTTTTAATGAATGAGAGCAATGTCTCCGCAATATCCTTTCCTTCAGGAGTGCTAGTCCTGCATGGTTCACAGGAGAGCTTCTGTAAAGTCTGGAAGGTAGGAGACGAGGTACTGGCGGAAGTAAAGCTGTGAGGACGGGGCGTGAGTCGTGCTTGGGTAGCTCAGTTGATAGAGCACTTGTCCGTGAAAGGCAAAGGTCCCGAGTTCGAGTCTCGGTCGGGCACACAATTTTAATCTGCCAGGAAGTTTCATATCAGCGCACACTTCGCTGCAGAGTGAAAATCTCATTCTGGAAAAAGGTGAGAACTTCTCTTCCGTGAACAAGTTTGTCATTCATAAAGATTTGGATACAGTTGTAGGCCCACTAATGTCTTTCACTCGCTTACGCAATTGAATTCTGCTTATAGAAACAGGCAGTGCCTCTCCAGCCCAAAGACTGCTTAAAGCTATGCTCCTCCACAGATACTCTGTTCATGTAGAGGCTCATCGAACCCTGAATTCTTTGCATGGCGTCATATAGACTCAGCTGCTTGATAGTGTGACTGACGGAGATACACATTACCTCCCTGATCAGGGCGTAACCACAGCCCATTGGGTTATGAAGAGGGTTGATGCAGAATTAGCATCTGCTTGCAACCTTTTCTTAGTGTTTGATCGAATGGAGTTCTCGTCAGAGATGAAGGCAGTCTACCATTGTCAGCATTATAACCACACTCACATGCCCTGTAAAAAGGCAGCCAAATATGTAACTTGCAACAAGGATGTTCATAAGAGAGATAGCCCATCTCCTCCTCCCTGCTGCATCAACTGCACTGGTAACTGTGCCACGTCAGCCCACAGATGCCCCATATACCTTGGTGGGCGAGTATTTCAGGAGATCCAGGTGAAGGAAAAGGTACCGCACAATGTTGTTCGCAAAATGTTAGCCAGCTAATAGCATGCATACCACCATCTGGCAGTTTCAGCATTTTTGTTGTTACGCCACAACCCACGAAAAATGTGGCCACACTGACCTGCGACCTCCGGTTCAGTTATATGGCTGTGAAATGGCGTAGTGCTAAGGTGACATCCTCACCTCTGTCCACTACAGTTGCTCAACACACCAAAACGTTTGCCTACACCCGTGAAGTCACCTGTGATGAGACAGAAGAACAGAAATTTAAAAGGGAAAACTTCCAAGATAACTTTTTGTGCACTTCAAGTCAGCAAACATCTGGGTCTTCGTCTGACAAACACAAAATTCCTAAGAAGTCGAACAAAGCCAAACGTTCTTCTCTTTCTCCAACTTGGAGGTCCTCTGCACCAGTGACACCGCGTGAAATCTCTGTCCAGCCAACCTCCACTTCACCATTGCGAGTCACCAACTGATTCTATACCCTGGAGTCACCTGACCGACCTAGGGATATTACTGGTACCTTCGAAGCATTAATGGAACAGGATCCTCCAGCCTCAGAACACTGTAGTAGTACGCATCCGAAATTGGCTCTCACAACCACTGAAGTAATTGTCTCGTAAAAGAGAAATATCTCCTATCATGTAATATGGCTGTTCTCCAATGGAGCATTCATGGCAAGCTGCTATTGCGATCACAGTGCCCAGTTGTTTTATGCCTCCAAGAAACGAAATTACATCTCTCAAGACTGTTTTGACCTCTAATGCTTCACATTACCTTTTGACCTTTCTTCCGAGGAAGGAACTTGCTCATTCACGATGGTCATTCAGTACGATATCCTTAGCCAAACCATTTCATTGAGCACCCAGCTGAAGCTGTTGCTGTCTGTCTTTCTCTCCCAAGTTATACCATTTCTTTTTGTAAACTCTTCATACGGCTGTCATCTGTTCTCACCAGGGCAGACATACTGCAGCTTACTGCTCAGCTCCCACAACTCTTTCTGCTGCTCAGCGACTTCAGTGCCCACCATCCCATTTCGGGTTCTCTGAGACCCTGCCCGAGAGGCTCTTCCCTGGCAGATATTCTCAACAGCTTACTCTAATTTCTCTCAACACTGGTGAACCACATTTCTTTCATATTCCACACTCATTTTCTCGCACCTGGATCTCTTGTTCTGTACTACACATCTTGCCCACCAGTTCTGTACTGCACAGCTCGCCCGCCATGTAGAGTGGGCCGTCCTGATTCATGCTCATGCGACCATTTCCTGTTCATAATTCGTCTGATAACTCATGTCCAATCGGTGAGCAAGACCAACTGGCAGCTTTCTAAAGCTGACTGGAGGCTCTACTTTTCAGTGGCAACTTTCGACGAACAACGTTTCCACATCAGTGATGGCCAGGTGGAGTACCATATGAATGTTACACTTATCACTGCAGAGTATTCCATCCCCCGAACATCTTTCCTACCATGATGTGTCCCAGTCTCCTGGTGGACTGAGGAATGCTGTGATGCGATTTGCACAGGGAGAGGTACGCTCCGTGTCTTTGAACGCCATTCCACAAAGGAGAATTGTATTCGTTATAAACAGTTGTGCACAGAATGTCATCGTATTATCAGAGATAGCAGAAAAGATACTGGGACCTCTTTTTTACTAATTCTTTTAACCGTTTTACTCCCTCTTCTGTTGTTTTGGGTGACCTACATTGATTTATGGCAACAAGGTACAGCTACCGATTCCTGTCGTGGCTGTAGCGAACGATGTCATTTTGTCGATACCTTGCAGATATCTCGATCCCTGCCCGTTACCATCCCACCTTCATACCTTGGAAACGAGATGTCTCAGGAGATATCTTTCCCCTCTCAGAATCACGAATGCTGCATTATTGTTTTTACTATGAGATAACTCGAACGTGGTCTCACTTTGTCGTGATCTTCCACTGTAGGACTGGATGTTATTCACATTCAGATGTTGCAGCACCTATGTCTTGACGGCAAGCACTTCCTTTTTTGTTTTATAATCGCACCTGGACAGATGGCGCATTTCCCAGATGTTGGCACGAAGCCACTGTAATTCCCATACTCAAGCCTGGTAAGGACAAACATCTTCCATCCAGCTACTGCCCAATTTCTCTCACCAGCAGTGTCTGCAAGATGATCGAATACATGATCAGTGGTCAGCGGGTATTGTGGCTTGAGTCTCAGAATTTGGTAAAAAATGTGCAATGTGTATTTTGTAAGCACCACTCTGCAGTTGATCATCTTGTCATCCCGTGAACCCATATTGTGAACAATTTTCTGCAGAAATGCCAGACTGTAGCTGTGTTTTTTGATATAGAAAAGGCTTATGAAACCTCCAGGAGGATGGGAGTCCTCTGTCCAGTGCACATTTGCGGCTTCGAAACCGCCTGCCCCATTTTATTTCGGAGTTTTAAAAGACCAGGTTTTCAACGTACTTGTCGGTTCGGCTTTGTCGAACTCTTTTATTCTGGAGAAGGCTCTATGCTTAGCATTGCCCTATTGTCCATAGCAATTAACTCTATCAGGGACTGTCTTACGCCAGGCATTTCAGGCTCCCTCTTTGTTGATGACTTCACTACCTACTTGCAGCTCTCATTGGACCTGTTTACTTGAGTGATGACTTCAGTGATGTCTAGACCGTTTTAATCATCAACAACGGTTGTCACTTTTCCACTAAAAAAACTATCTGTCTGAACTTCTGGCAGAGTAAGGAGTTCATCCCTCCACTGTCTTTACATCTCTGCCCTGTTCCTCTTCGGTTTGTCGAAACCACGAAATCCGTGGGGCTTACGCTCGATAGGAAACTGTGTGTCCTCCCACAAATCATATCTGGCAGCAGCCAATCTCTAAATATCATACTTGTTTCAAGTGGTATGTCATGGGGAGCAGATCAGAAAATCTTCCTCCACTCGTTCTGATCCCTTGTCCTATCAAAAATGGGCTACTGGTGTCTCGTTTACCTGTCTGCATGACCATCTATTTTACACGTGAGCTTTCCACACTATCCCAGTTTGAGTCTGTCCAAGAGTCTGTCATACTGGCGTGATGTTCTCCTCAGCAGAGGCACGTGCCGTCTGTCTTCTATGCCCAACCAGCCATCCTATGCGCCCTTTTTGGATGACTCCGTTGGCCGCCAATACGGGGTGAGCACAACTTCTTTGTTGCCTCTTGGAGTTCGCTTTCGTATATTCCTTTGGAAGCTTAACCTTACGTTACCTGCCATGTTCCCAACGGATGAGAAGCCCTTCACTGCCTCGGCTTCATGTAGAGGCCAGCATTCATCTTGGACTTAGTTCCCAACCCAAGGACACTACTGTAGATTCAGTGTATCACTGTAAGTTTATCGAACTTTGCACACAACTTGGAGACAGCACCTTCGTCTACACTGATGGGTCTGAGACTGACTGAAGTGTCGGATGTGCCTTTGTCTCTGGCAACAAACATTTTAGAAACTGGCTTCTAGAAGAGTGCTCGATTTTTACTGCAGATTTCTACCCTCTAATAAGTCACCCAGTACGTCTGACGACACAGGCTTCTCAGTTGTGTGTTACGTCCCGATTCACTTAGTACCCTCCAGAGCCTCTATGTGGCATACACATATCCTTTAGTACAATGAATCCAAGAATGTCTCCACTCATACGCTGATAATGGAGCCAACGTGATGCTCATGTGGGTCCCTGGTCACTTCGGAGTGTTCGAGAATGATGCTGCTGCCAAGGCTGCAGTCCGACTACGTAGGTCTTTTAGCTATGTTGCCACTTCAGATGATCTCTGTGTTGGTGAACGTAGGACCATTGTGTCACTGTGGCATGAACGCTGATCTTCTGTATATGGAAACAAACTTTGTTGTTTCGGTCACCGTCATTTGTTAATTCGAACCTCTGCTTACTGCAACCAACCATTGAAAGTGCGTTATTTTCTGATCCGACGCTGATTTTATAACCGTTTAAATTTTAGTGTGTGTTTGACACCTGAATTACCAGATATTCTAGCAAATACGGCATGAGCTGTAGATCGCTTTTTACTTTTTATTCGTCGTATTAATATGGCGAAGGAAATTCAATTTTCAACCGTTTACGCAACCTCTCAAAGGGGAAGTGATAGTTTTTAGCTATCCCTCTACTCCAGTCGATTAGGCTGTTGGTATTTCGACTTCAAATTTATTCTTTAGAACAGAAAAAAAACGGTGTTGGTTGCACAAGATAGGTTTATTTAATCTTCACACGTGAGGCGTTTCGCCTGTACTAGGTATCATCAGACAATCGAGAAAAATTTTTGCTAATCGTGACAGAGGCTTCGAACGTGACGAAGAGTCCCGTGGAACAGGGAGGTAACAGCCAGCTAGCCACTGTCAGTGCTGTATTACGTCACCCATTGGACGGTTTCTTCATGGGTAATGTAATGAAGCATTGACAGTTACTTACTTTTTATTCTTCGTATTAATATGGCGAAGGACTCGGAGGCACGTTAGGCGTTCATGATAAACTAATCATTCATAGTCAAAGAACACTATCAGCATGACTTTGATATTGGACATGACCTGACGAGCCTTTTTTGGTCTTGTTGAACCTTTCCCGACCCATTGTGAAAATTGAACCGTGGTCTCAACACCTGACCAAAGATCAACGTCTGATCACTACTTATGATTCTCTTAAGGGACATCTCGTTCTCTTTTGCGCGATCCAAAAGCACTTCACAAATTGCGAGGCGAAGGTATTCCTGGTCTTGACTCATGAGCCGTGGCACGAACTTGGTTCGTGGCATGAACCAACTGAAATGTTACATTCTTCTGCAATCAATCTTAGATTTGCACATAAAATTTCGTTGACGTTCCTGACATGAGCGTAGTAGGTGACGTCAGTGGGCGTCCTGAACGTGGGTCATCTTTAACTTCCGTCCGGCCGTTTTTTAAACCGTGTGAATCATAGCACCGAGTATGGCAATCATCACTATAGGCTTCCTGAGTCATTTGGTGTGTCTTTGTAAAGGTTTTCTTGAGGTTCACGCAAAATTTAATGCACAAACGTTGCTGCTGTAACTCTGCAAACTGTGCAACACATCGTTCTTCTTAATACAGCACTGAAGAATAACTAACAGACATTCAACAATGAAACTTCCGGCAGCTACACATTAAACAGAGGCTTGTGTAGGGATGCCAACTGCTTTCGCTCCAACACACCATTGGCGCGAAATTACGAAATTTCCGGAATTTTTTGAACAGATCTCGTACGAAGTTCTTTTAGCAGCAAGCGCAGAATCGGGATAATGAACTCATTTGTCTACAACGACTAGGTCTGTCATCAGTTTCATTATTGCAACTTTTTGTTTTCGTTCTTCCGCAGTTGGGCGCACTTCGGTAACAAGATACAACAGAAACTGCGGTCAGTATGAGATAAAATAAACAGCGTCACAATATTTGGAATAAGGAAAACCATAGGACAAATTGGAGTCAATTATTAAATTTATGTAGTGGGCACACAAAACCCCACGACTGCAACAGAAAATAAGCTGTTCTTTTTCTTTAATAATGTAAGCAGTTTCTGTGTTCCATATTTTCAGATCCCTTTTGCAGTTTGATACTGTCATTTTGCCTTCTACATAGTTAGCTATTTTCAACATTTTTAATCTTTCCCTTTCTTCTTCAATATTATCTTTAGTTTCAATTATTTGTTGTTCCCAAGTGAATTTTTGTTGATATAGCTTCCTTGTGCTTTCTTCTTGTAGTAGAGTAATTTTATATTTCAAGTTTTGACTTTTGTTTTTCTTTACATTCGTTTGTTTCCTCCTTCTTTCCCATATTTCAAAGTAACTGGGAAGTGATTAGAGCCTATATCAGTACCTTTAAACACCAAGAGTATCTCGAAATTGGGAGCTTATTTTTTTTATAAGTTGTTACACTCGCAGTTATTGAGCGTTGTCCTTTTGCATTCCACACGTATTTATTTCAAATGTGTGTGAATCCTAAGGGACCAAACTGCATAGGTCATCGGTCCCTAGACTTACACACTACTTAAACTAACTCATGCTAAGAACAACGCACAAACCCACGCCCGAGGGGAGGACTCGAACCGCCGGCGGGAGGGGCTGCGCAGTCAGTGACAAGAGGCCTCAAACCACGCGTCCACTCCGCGCGGCTGTATTTATTTATATCTTTCTTTCTGAAGACGGTTGGCGGATTAAACGGAGGAAAATCGCTTGATCATCCTCGTTTGACTTCAGTACAGTGCTACAATCTAGACAAAAACATTCGGGAAAGACTACCTAACACTTAGATTCATTTTCGATGATAATACAATTATCTTCTTCAAAAACGCTTTTCTTGCAATTGCTAGTGTACATGTTAGAGCCTTTCTACTTTGTCCGTCACCAGTCATTTTAGTGTCCATACAGCAAAACTCTCCTACTGCATTTAGTGGCTCGTTTCCTAATCAAATTTCTTCAGAATCGAATAACAGCTCAGTATTTTACTGTATAATCACATTTCTGAACTTCTTCTCAAGCCCCTGCTCCCATTTCTGGGAAATGCGAAGGAAAATATAAAATCATGAACATAGAATTAGGATTTAAAATACTGCACAACTCTGAAACAGGAACCAAAATCGAATTTATACTATATGTAAGGTATAAAAAGTGAGTTTATGCCATTTTGTAAAATGTACAAAGATATTTTGAAAGAGATGTAGTAAAAAATAAGAATACAGTTCTAAGCGTGTTCTCACAAAGATCTGTTCAATCCGTGTGAATCATTGGAAAAAATGTTAGATCTTGAGGGTGGGATGTAAACCAGAGACATGGTATAAACGATGTGCAAATTCAGTGATTCATTGTTATCTGGCTTGCTTTATTTGGCAACTGTTTTTGAGACAATATAACAGAGAAACATACTTAGGCCGTACAAACTGCTATTGAACTACACATGTTGTTACTTCTTGTAGTTTTGTAGTTTTACATACATTTCATAGTACCGTTTTGGGCTACCCAGTAGGGCAAAATGACACATCTTTTCTCGTAGCAGAGGTATTCCTTTTGTACTATTAAACTATTGACATACAGATGAAACTATAGTGCGCATCATTTACGACGGCGGCTGAGTTTAGGTTCGTTCTGCGCATCTGTCGTCACAAAAAACAGTCTGCCAATGAACAGAGAACGACGTTGCCAGAGCTCAACTGCAGTGCAGAGCACCGACGAGTGTCTTCAGTTTTAGAAACGTTCAGTCATAAATAAAGTAATTGAACAAAAGCATTGTCTTGATATCAGACTTTCTTTTATAGGAAGTTTGGAAAAAGCATTCTTTATACCAGTTGCTTCATATTCTATTAATTAATTAAACCAAACAAGCAATAAGCCTCCTAATTCAGGCGATAGCAAGGAAAGGTGTTTGTGTCATTCTCACGAACCGCTTTTTCGCAATAAAGAACAGCGGTAATTGTTTATTTCCTATTGTACTTCGACGAAACGTGAGTAATTCATAGTCATACCAACAGTGTTTGTCGATATTTTGCGTGATATTTTAGAGTCCTCCATGAGGTATGTTGAACGGCGAGCTGCGTTAGCGTAATGGTTAAGGTTCATGGCTACTAAGCGACAGGTTCTGAGTTCAAACCTTGTGTGGTGCTTTTTTATTCAAAAACATCGAAGTGTCTTACTTCATGAATTTTATTCGTTCGAATGCATTTTTTTTTAATTTCTAGTGCTTTGTCTCTTCATTATAATCATAAGTTTTCTGTTTTTCTAATTTTGTCCTCCAATATTTCTTTTCACAGCAATTAAAAACAATGAAAAGGCACACTTACAATATTCATGTTATCAGCTTTGTTTGTATATCTTCTCTTCCGCAGTCGCTGTTTTACTATTCATATTGAGATATATTTTGCGACAGTATTAAAAGTATTATTTAGAGCAGAATTTCGGCTCGTATGTTGCCGAGCTACTTGATTGTCTAACGCAATTCTTTGCTTCGCTGCTTTGGCAACATCATCATATACAATGTTTTCGTCGGCTGATCTATGTTTTGGCAAGTATTTGCTGTCCGTTGTGACAAACACAAATTGTTTGCCGACTTCGCCTCACTGACAATGTATTTCAATTTCTATGTTCTATTACGTCCACAATTCAGTTTTGTGTACTTCGCCAACTTTGTTTTAATCAGAACTTTTTAGAAAAAAGCGAAATGTCTCTGGTATAAATAAAACTTTTATTACAGTCGCAAAAGACGGAATATTTCTCAGTATTACATACGACAACTATCTGGTACTTAAATTAAATGAGATATTGTTATACAGTAAATTTTATATGAAATTTAGGTATCTTGTCCACATTTCATTCTCAACATATTGGCAACTAAAATCGACCATACGGAAAGTATAAGCTATGGACTTTTACCTCTGCAAACTCTTCAAAATTTCGTGCAGTGGTTTACTACATTTAATGCTGCACAATAACTGCGTTGAACATCGAAACAAAATTAAGTCATTAATGGGGGGAAGGTATCAGTCGAGAAGATGTGTAAAAACGAAATTTTTGGGCCAAATAGTTATTGTGAAATCGAATGATAAGTGTGTCAAAGCAGTCGGAACACCATGTGTTACCACAGGCGAGCAGTGCAGTGATGACAAAATCGCGCACAGCGCTGAATGCGGGGAACACGTCTCTGTAACAGCGAAAGGGTTAATGCGGGCGTGGTGGCTTTACTTCACAAACTGCGTGCTCCCGCCTAAACGTAAGTTTGAGAACTACAGTATACTATACTATGGCGCTGCATCTCTTGGCGCGTGCGTTGTTTTCAACTGGCAGCGCGGCAATCTCCCGCGTCTGCGCGAGCCGCCAAGATAAAAGAATTGAACTATAATAGTATCTGGGTTAAAGATAAGAACTATATCCCTAACAAAGTAACAAAGCTTATTAACAAAATTTAAAATGTGACATTACCTCTGGGAACTTAAAAAACTGACATGTCAGATTTAAAGTATCAGCCTGGATAGTATTGTCGATACAGATAGTGAGTCAGTCGTTGCCTAATCGACTGTCTGTATGTCTGCTTAGAAACTACAGCAGAATCTGCTTGGCTCTGTTTTGAACAGCTCGTGCACCTCAAACATACTCCGCTGCCTTTTCATTAGGCGAATAAATCGTAGCAGTAAATAGAAGATGGATAATCATCACCAGTAAAAATATTTGTATCTGTTACTTCTACTTCATCACATGGTGAAAATATAGCCAAACGTAGTTTCACACCTACTCGTCTGGAGTTTCTCGTTCGTCATCGCTTTCTTGAAACTCAAAGAGGCATAAGCCACCCCAAATTACACTTTCTCACGAGGGTTACTACAGATTTCATGTTACTTTCATTCCATGAATATCTCAAATCGGTGTGTCCTTATTCACCATTGCCTCCAAAAAAATGTTCCAGAAAGACATGAACATAGTGTTAGTAGTTGCTAGTTACTATTTTAAATTGTAAATATCCATTTGTAAGAAGGAATGCTGCATTTGAACATCGATAGGGCGTGCGAAGGAGCAGGGCAAAACAACACAGTCCTGCGTCATTCTACACGCTGACGCACAAATTTAATATTTGTCGCAATCTCAAAATCCAGCAGACCTACAGTAGAAATATTACTACATATAGGACGAACTTACATTTGTAAGAAATCCATCAAATAATAAACTTAGCCGGCATGTGTGGCCGAGCGGTTCTAGGCGCTTCAGTCTGGAACCGCGCGACTGCTACGGTCGCAGGTTCGAATCCTGCCTCGGGCATGGATGTGTGTGATGTCCTTAGGTTAGTTAGGTTTAAGTAGTTCTAAGTTCTAGGGGACTGATGACCTCAGATGTTAAGTCCCATAGTACTCAGAGCCATTTGAACCATTTTTTTAATAAACTTATAGGGAAATAATCAAAACTGCACAATTGAAAATGTTTGTGAACGGAAATAATGGTTTCATTGTCTTCACCATTCAAGCAAACCAACGACTGTTATCCTGTGTCCCGACACATTCAAAAAACGCCACTACGTCGTTTTCTTCTCCTGTAACGTTTCAGGCCGCTTCCCCACAATCTTTATAGCTATATTGGTGTCTGCCCACTTCAAAAGTATTGAACAGTTTTACAATAGGATGTTATAGTTTGTCAAATTTTTTCTGACGCTTATAAGCAATGTTACTACTTTGTATGATCGCTTTTTAAATTTTTATCTGAAAGGCTTTGTTATTTTCGCAAAAACTGTACATATGTTGAGAATGCTACAATTAATCAATTTCGGTGATAGAGGTATTTTCAAATGGACTTGACTGTACAGGACCAGGGATTGAGGTAATAAATTATGACACCCATACACCAAAACCTATACACGTAAACAACCATGGCATCTAATCACGCTGTGTATCACAGAGGCTACAAAACTCATATAATCTTTAGTCTACGAAGCCAAGAATGTAACATATTTCCCTTCACGCTGCCTGGTTTTCATATGTCGCATGACTTGTATTCGTCCTCTTCCACTGTCAAGTCCATTTGAAAATAACTAACCAAAACTGACCAATAGCAGTATAAATTACATTCTCAGCAAATGTACAGTCTTGGTGAAAATAATATTGTCAGCGGAACCAAACATTAAAAAAGAAAAAGAAAGCTAGTATATTTTTCATCATGTGCTGCAGTGGAACAGTGCGAACGTCGAGGAGTGCGAATGCATAGCTCTGGGTGTCTCGCTGGGCGTTGGCTTGCTACGTTCACTTGTGTTAACGTGCCACAGCAATGCCTCTGCGACGTGCATGGCGTCGTCGCTGGCGGCGCAGTGTACCTGTGTATCGCAGTTTGAAGGCGATTGATATTGACTTGGCTGGGCAGTTTAATAAACAGCAATTGATTGGAGGTCCAAATGAAATTCTGAACTGCGGAACAATACAAAACAGCTTCCTCGAGTGGCAACATTTATTCCATATGACATGGAGAGCGTCTTACACAACTATTCCAACCAAGACACGATATAAATAATCGAAATGTGGGTGATGAGGTTACAGTGTGGCGTTAGCGATGTTGCTTTCCCACAAACTGTAATGAGATGTCGATATGTTTGTTTGGCAGTTATCGCTGAAGTCGTGTCGAGAAACGCAAAGAACGCCAAGCTAGTGCGGTCCGCCGGTAAGCTGTTGCCCGCGATAATGGAGGTGAGCACGCAGACGGGCGCGGTGGGCGACGCGCAGGTGGAGTGCATCGTGGTGCTGCGCGCCTTCTCCCCAGGACCGGGGCCCCCGCCGGAGCAGGCGCACAGCGGCGCCGACGACGACGACGACGCTCTGCAGGTACGTGGCTGCTGCTCCCGTCCTCTGTGGCTCAGGTGTTCCGGACAACGTCCCAAGTAGAAACAGTTGTCTGTACTTTAACATAAGAATGAGACCCATCCAAATATGAGGGCATTCAAATGAAAAATGGACACCCGCCACAACAGAAGCCTGGAATGGTTCATTTCAAAAGTAATCATCCCACGCGTTAAGACATTTATCCCACTGGGAAACGAGACAATTAATTCGTGTTTCGTAGAACGCGGTCGGCCACTGATTGATGTACATCCGCACCCACTCTCGCACTTCCTTATCCGACTGAAATCGAACGTCCACCCATATCATACTTCAGGTCGCCAAAGGTGTGAAAATGACACGGTGAAAGATCCGGGCTGTACAGAGGGTGTTGCAGTATTATTCAGCGATTCCGTCCGACAGCCCTAGGCAAACGGCAAAGCCAACTGTGGAAACATCTCCCTCTCCAAAGAAATCCAAAGCTGTCCACTCAAGGTCCACTAAGATCATGGTGGCCTCCTCCTTCGACCGCAGGGGCCCTCCGCTCGTCGAGATCCCCGAGCTTGGAACCGCAGTTAATGAGCAGCACTATGAAGACGCTTTGCAGAAACTGCGACGCGTCATAAAGCAAAAAGCCCACGACTCCTGTGGGACGGAATCATCCTGTTGCACGATAACGGCCGCCCCCCACACTGCCAATCGGACGAAGGTTACGCTTCAGCGGTTTGGTTGGGAAACACTGAAACTTCGTCTCTACAGCACGGAACGTTCACAGTGTGATTTCTCACATCTTTGGCGACCTGAAAAAAGACATGCGTGAACGACGGTTTCAGTTGGTCGAGGAAGTGCGAGAGTGGGTGCGGTTGTGAATCTGTCAGTGGCCGACCGTGTTCTCCTACTGGAATACACGTCTTAAAACGTGTGGTGATTACTTTTGAATGGAACCATTCCGTGATTCCATTGTGGCGGCTCTCCGGTTTTCATTTTACTGCCCCTCATACACAAAATCAGTAGAACTTGAGACTCTTAATCTGAGTAATTAATTCATTTCCTACGCTGGGCGAATATATTAATTATTGAGTATGTCTTAACATCAACACCGTATACCCTAACTTTCTAAAAGTTAACCACAAAGAAGTTGAATACATATTTTTATTCGATATGCGAAGTTAAAACAAAAAGACATAAATAAATTTTTCATTTGTGTGGTCATATTTAAAATCAGTTTTTAAGCTAAAAAATCGTTTCTGTATTACGATATGCGTTTCTTTTTATTGACTTAAAAGGTCGTCAGTGGTGGGATTTTGTATGGTTTCTGCCGAGATCAGCGAGTGTCGTCCACTTGCACATTTTCCAGGTCTGCCTGGATTTGGCACTGACGTTTTGGCCCTAATCTTACGTTGGATTGTAGCACTGTACATTTCTTGAAGTAAAATACGACTAAATGGTTCAGATGGCTCTAAGAACTATGGGACTTAACAGCTGAGGTCATCAGTCCTCATAGATTTAGAACTGCGTAAACCTAACTAACCTAAGGACATCACACACATCCATGCCCGAGGCAGGATTCGAACCTGCGGCCGTAGCAGCGGCGTGGTTCCGGACTGAAGCGCCTAGAACCGCTCGATCACAGCGGCCGGCTAAAATACGACTAAATATGGGAGCAATATTATTCGTTTAAGTCCTCATGGCTGAATGTGTGTACGTAGGCAGACACTAGTGTTGCTATGTTCTGTCGTATTTCACGTCAAAAAATGTGTTGTTCTACCAGCCAACGTGAGATTAGGCCAAAATTACGAGTGCCAAACCCAAGAATTCTGGAAAATGTGCGAGCTTCTCGAGGTCAGCGGAAATCAGACAGAAGTGTCAGCCAGCAGTCCCAATGTTTTAAATGAATAAACTGTGCATATTTAATAGCTGAAAAGTCGAATGGTAAACACATTCAACGAATAAAAAAAGTCAGGAAATGGATTATTAAATGTTCTCGAGAGAAGGTTGAAGTAGGGAAAGGTGAAACTGAAAATTACTTTTCGAGACTTCTTCTGCAGACAGCTTGTACTCTAGAGAAGCCGCAGGCGATCGCATCGAGAACTGTAGAATGATTATTTAGAACTGTAGAATGATTATTTACGGCCTACCAAATCATGAAGAAGATTCTCGGAATGTGAAACAGGAGATGCAGCAATGCCACCTGATAAGAGTGACAGTGTAAATACACCACTTACCAGTTTCTTTTCATGTGTGAGTATCGAAGGAAGTCCTTACTGTACGAAAACTGCAATTGCCAGTTGTAATTAGCGATCAAGTTACGTATGGCTTCTCGTTGAAAGCAACACTGTTTTTGTTTTTCCATCGTGTAAGAAGTTTATTTATAAATCGTAATTTTGATATTGTTTTAAGTTGCTCATAAAAACGCAATTGTATGAGAAGTGAGATAATCGTGTAAAGTAAGAGACTGATTAAGTGCCAAGTTACGAGGGATTCGATCCTCGTCAGATCTACGATTTTTAACTCTGACTTATCATTTCTTTCACGTCTGGAATTGTTTATTAAAGTGGAACGTGCCGGACTGCGCCATGATTCGAAGTCCATGTTAAACTGTAGGTTTCCTTACAACTGGTTGGGTAAGTCAGTTCAAAGGTTGTGGGAAGGCAAGGACATAACCACAACCAAAAGAAGAACACTTTGTAAAGCAGTGTGGTGTTCAAACCAACATCGCTAATAAATTTTTCGAAATCACCATTTGTTGTGATCGAAACATTATGAAATTCTCTCTTTTAAGCTTTTAAAAAGAATAACTGCTGAGGGAGGATCTTGCATGGATTTGATGAATCCACGGGTGATGTCACAGAGATGAGACCCTTCTTTGTTTTTTTTTTTTTTTTTTTTTTTTATCCGAATGATTAAGCCTGTGTCTCCTCATTTGGTTGTACAGGAAGAGGCGGGATGGCAAATTTTGTTGAAGGAACGTGAGTGCGCTGTGTACTTGCACAGTGTTACCAACCCAACGACACACACACACACACACACACACACACACACACACACACACAATAAACACTAATTACAGACTCCTACACTTAAACGCAAGTCTCACGCAGACTCGTTTGCACATTACCACTTAACCGCAGTGTCATACTTAGTGGTATCGTCTGTAAATATAGCGACAATCCCACATAAAGTTTAAGCGTTTTTCTCTTCCAAAAATGGAAAACGAGTCACTGATCGAGCTCCCATATTTTCAAGACTGTGCGCCGAGTTGTATTTTGTACTCTGACGGTGCTCTACAAAGGAGTAACAGCATAAACCGTAAGCAGCGGGTTAGTTAGGGACAAGTGATTTCCCTGCCGTGCAAAGCTTGAATTTATATTTGATTGTTGCCCATAATAATGCAAATTCATGTTCGCTCCTCGTATGATCGTTGCTAAACATTTCTGCACAAGTAGGATGACTTAGAGATTGTCTCGCGCGCTGCAAGAGAGTTGAGCAGATGAACAGTCATACGTCTGCTGTTGAGCGAACAACCACTGTAGAAGTGCTGGAACGACGACATGTGAACCGTGGAAGTGTCGGCAAGAACCACTGAAACTCCTTTACTTGTAGTAGCACTATGGATGGCACATTCCTAGCCCGACCTTCACAGGCACCCAAATACGTTCACATTTCTGCTTGTGTCCTGAGTACAGAGCTCGTTCACTTTGGACTTTCTTGAGTGAACATTAAACATTGTGTGTAGTGTTTTTTTACCCATTGTTGGGCCGTTCTAAGAAAAATGCTATCATTGATATCTTAACAGGACGTTTTCTCGCGCAAATTTGCATCCGTTTCTAAATTTGCAACGGCTTTCTCAAGTAACACCGTTGCAGTACAGCTCCATTTATACGGGATGAACGTGAATTACTCAGAGAAAATTTCAGAGGCTATTCCGAGATATTTTCCGAGTATTTTGATATAAGGGACCAATGGTCTCCGGTGGCTCATTGCAGAGTAATAATTTGATTATATTTTATTCGGATTGTTACACCAGGTATGTTTGAGTCTGTGAAAATACCTTGGGGATAGTGGAAAAATGCTGCAATAATACAATCACCAAAACGCACGACACAAAACACAGGTGCAGATGTGGTTGTCGTTGCTCTTTCGTTGCGGTACGAAGTGCTTCAGGGCTAAGAGTAAAGATGTCAACAGCAAGTACCGTGAGCGAATGGAACAAGTTTGTTTGCAAGAAAGACGAATTATACACTGTCGAAATTTGCACTGTCTGCAAATATTTTTTTTTTTCAGTGGCGTACAGATATCAAAATACATGGGGCAAAGAAATCAAACGAAATGCAGTTACTCTCAACGATCCACTGGAGACCACAGATGACTTATACCAGAGTACCGTGAAAATTTATCGGTGGATTCCGAGTCCACTCTGTACGTAGGGTAAGGAGCTGAATTTCTCACCTCACACAAATCTGAGTCGTTAAACATATGTTAAGTATCTTTCCACTAAGACGATTTGTGACCAAGGCAGTGAAACTGAGTTACCTTTTCACAATGTCTTTTATCGCCAATATACTGGCATCAATTGTTGTTGTTTAAGGAAATATTGTATATTTATACGCAGAAATAGGGGGTCTATTTGAGATAAATTCAGTTATGTAACTCTTTAGAAGGCAGGTGCTGACACATGTGGAAAGAATGAAATGATCATGTGGCATTATTGGCCGGGATATCTCGGCCTGGGGTTTGGAACGATCTCACAGATTGCTGTTATGGCTCCGCACCAGCTGTAGAATATTTCAGAACAAATGTAAATTTGTGCCGGACCGGGACTTAAACCCGGTTTTCCCCCTTGTCGTGAGCGGTCGCCTTAACTACTTCCGCAATCATAGCATGCCTCCAGGAGCCGCCCAAATCTCTTACGCTCGCACTGTATTACCGTGATTCCCGTGCAGGGTGAGACACTGTTTTCTCTCATCATTGACTTGCTATGTACCGTTATGGCACAAATTTACATTTATTCTGAAATATTCTACAGGTGATGTGGAACCATAATCGCAGTTCGCTACTTCATTCTTAATTGAATACGGCTCTTTGTTGTCAATGTAGTGTCTCACAGTGCACTGCAGCCATCTGGGGTTCTTGATCTGCCTGGTGTAACTCTTTCTTCTGTATTTGATGACACTTCCACGACTTGCGCGTCGAGTTGACAAGAGTGAATACAACCGAACCATCAGTTCATGGTTGCAAAATATTGCCACGAATTGTTTACAGGAGAATGGAAAAACTCATAGACCCCGACCATGGGGAAGAACAGCTCGGCTTCCGGAGAAATGTAGGAACAGGCGAAGCAATACTACTACTTCGATTTATCATAAAAGATAGATTGAAGAAAGGCAAAAGTACATTTATAGTATTTGATTAGTTAAAGCCGTTGACGGTGTTGACTGGACTACACTCCACTCTACGAAACTTTGACGATGGCACGGATAAAATGCAGGGCTAAAGGTGATTGCACAGATACCAGCTTCCACTTATGGGAGTCTAAGGACATGAAAGGGAAGCCGAAGTTTAGTAGGGAGTGAGACAGGTTATTCAGTCTGTAATTTTAGCAAGCTGCGAAGAAAATCTAGGAGAAAATTAGAATGGGAACTAAAATTCAGAGTGAATAAATAAAAACTTTGCAGTTCGCCGATGACATTTTCTGTTAGAGACGGTTAAAGACTTTGAAGAGCAGATGAAGTAAATGTAAAGCTTCTTGGAAAAGAGATTATAAGATGAACACCAGCTAATAGAAGTAGTAGAAGGATAATGGAATGTAGTTGAAGTAAATCTGGCGATGCTGAGGGAATTAGATTGGGAAATGACACGTTAAAAGTACCCTGGTCTGCAAAACTTGGGACAAAAGTAATATTCATAGGATGTGTCACTGTCATGCAACATTGCTCGATGAAATTTGGACTTTAAATAGAAAGAATTGCTACAGTGTAGTACAAAAGCTAAGTGATAGAAATACACTATGACACGAATAGAAATGTCACTTTTATTCAAAGACAGTTTTTACACTGAAGTCCTCGCGATTGTTGATGATCTCCTGAACGTTACGGAAGGCAAGGCGTGGCTCTTAATAGTGTGTGTGATCATCATGGACGGCAATGCATGTTCTGCAGCGTGCTCCCGTTGCTGACCACGTAGCTGGTAAGTTCTTGTGGAGCGGTTGACAACTGCTGGTTAGTCTTTAGTGCAAGTGTCGTGCTACAAAACGGATTCCCAACGCATCCCACACATGCTCGATGGCAACGGGCAGGCTAGTCCATTCGCCAATTAAACTTTCTGTCCAAAAGCTCCTTCACCTACGCTGTTCGATGCGGTCATGGATCGTCATTCATAACAGTTAAGTCAGGGCCGACCGTACCCCTGGAAAGACGCGCATGGGGAAAGGAGTACAGTTTCACAATAACGTTGAAAGGTGGCTACACTGAGCCACAGCGCCAGAGATCGCTAGAGAGCATTGTTCCGCCGCCTCCACTGGCAGTGATTATTGAGATGTCGTGTGGGCAGTGCTTGTCGAGGAATCGTGGTAGTCAGTGCTGAGATGTCGTAGTGAGAAGTGTTCGTGTTGAGATGAGCTAGTAGGCAGTGCTTGCTGAGATGTGATACTGAAAAGTTCTTGTTGAGATGTGATAGTAGCGAGTCGGTGTGGAGAGATTGTAATGTCTAGAGTGCTTTTCATCAATATAAATTAAGGTAACAAACTACTTTTCTTTTCTTTCTCATTATTTCAATGTCCTGAATAATGCGTCATTACAGGTTCAGTCAACAAAGCATCTGGCTTGTGTTCTTGTATTAGAGTGTAATTCTGGTTTTCTTGAGTAATTATGGTATTTTTAATTTCTTTAATTAATTCAGTATAAATGATATTTAAAATTTCTTGTGTTATTGAAGAAGAACCGTGCCAGATGCGTACGTTGAGTTATACTTCCACACGCAGAACAGTTACACTTGTGCTTTGGTTTCGTAGGTTTTATAGTTGCTGGGGACTTAATTAATTAATTGTGTTAATGAAAATTTCCATTTCATTCTTTGTTATTGTTCTATGCAGTCATATAGCGTAATAATACTAGTCAGGGCCAACCGTTACGAGACTTCGTAATCGGACAAACAGCTACTAAAACTAAAAATTAAAATTATTTTCATTATATATTAACTAAGCCCCCATGCACGTGGCGACCGCTGCTTCGGATCGTCCCTTGGAATTCTTCTGATTGTAAAAATAGTAGACAGTAGGATTGTTGTAGTAATTTGTAGTTAGTAATTGTAGTCTATATTGCATGTGTAGATTTGGTAATTGTCATACTTCTATTGTTCGTTAATCGTGTTTGAGGGAAGCATTTCGTGTGAATGATATTGTTGATGATAAAGTGTCATTGTGTGTAATTTTCATATAGCGATGAGTTTTGTATATTCTGTAAATGATTACGCGATCAATGAAAAAGGCGAAAATGATGGATAGTGAGAATGACGAAATTGTTAACATGGCGAACTCGCCAACAGAGGAAAACATTATGATGGATAATGAAGTGGAAAACAATGTAATAAGTCGGGAAAGTAGTCCGGAACCATTTCAAAATTTTTCTCAATCAGAAAATTCACAGAATCCGAGATTAACGACAGAAGATTCTGAAATAGTATCGAACACAGATAGCTTTACAGCCATGACGAAAGAAGTTGGTTTCGCGGGAAATGTTGGGGGCGAAAAGAATTTCGAACCGGCTATTACGGAGCAGTTGATGAGTGCTATATTAAATTTGGGAGCACGAATGGAAACAATTAAAACAGAGATAGGAACTTTAGCAACACGGTTAGACTCACAGGGATCACAAATAGGAATAATTACAACTGGTATGGGAACAATGGAGCAGTTTCGATCTGAATTTAAAACAGATATAGGAACAATTAGAACCACGATGAAAGCAGTGACAACACGGTTAGACTCACGAATAGGGACATGTTTCAAAAATACGAATGATGAATCAAACAAAGAAATTAGAGAAGAAGTACAACCGGTTTTGAATGCTCACAATAATAGCTTAATTTCAACAGTAATCAGACAAGAGGAACAGGACAGAGAACGGGAAGAAAAAGATTGCGTGATAGTTCAAAAATTTTCAGAGTTAAATTTACAACTTGCACATGATAAGGAAGAAATATTTGAGAGAATCGAGGAATCCGTAACAAATGACTTAACGCAACAGTGTGAACAGTCAACTACTAAATGTGACAATACCGAAACCCGAGTTGCGACACTGACGGAAGACGTAAACTTATCGGAAAGAGTTGAGGAGATTCCAGATAAATTGACAAGTCTTAACTTAAATGGGGACAGAGACTCAGATGATACAGCACCATTGCCATTTGCAGAAACCGAAGAGTACCAGAACATAAATAAGCATGTTGAAAATCAGGGAAAAGTTAATGAACGCGTCAAAAGGGAATCTGAGGCATTACAAAAGCAAGACAAATATATTGAAAGCGAAATCGCAGGAAAAGACAGCAGACGAAATTTAGTATCACAGATAGCAGAGGGCTTTGAAGAAAGTAATTTGTTTCATTTACGGGATGTAACAAGAGAGCGCCAGGCGCGGGAACTTGACAATAATCGACATTGGGACTGGGACAGACGCGGTAGGTCTTTGTCGCCGCGAGGCGGAAGCTTTGACTGTAAACACTTCTTGACTGTGCGGAAATTTAAGATCTTTTGCAATTCTAGGAATGACATACGTCCATGTTCATGGTTGGATCGATTTACGTGCGCACTTCCGCCAGATTTGCCACAGTGTCACAAACTGGAAATTATGTGCAGCTATTAAAGTCCTCAGGGGATTCACTACACTAAGTGAATATGTGCCGTAGCGCTCACAGGGCCCCGAGCTGTAGTGGTGCTATTTCCCTTTTAGTTTTCAGCACCGCTGCCTACTCTTTCACTATTCTTTGCATCTATAAAAACAACTCTTCTACTATCCATCTGTCTAAACAGTAGGTAAAGATTAACTGGATATGACGATTTTACCCAAAAGTGACTTCGGAAATTACCGTTTGGACTTACTATATTTTCAGCAGCTTTCATTCGTAGTTTAAACGAAATTTTACCTGTTTATCTTCGTGACAATATTACTTCATATGTTGACGACATTCTTATTGTTAAACGTTCTTGGAATGAGCACAACAAAATTTTGGATTCATTATTACGTATTTTTGCACGAGTTGGCATTACAGTGAACTTAGAAAAATCTGAATTTGGTCGTTCACAGGTGAAATTTCTCGGTCACATTATTTTTACAGAAGGTATTCTTCCTGATCCAGAGAAACTAGACGCTATTCGTAATTATGCTGTTCCTACCACAAAACGTGATGTTCGTAGTTTCCTTGGTGTCTGTAATTTTCTTAGACGCTTTGTTAGATTGGATGATTTGGCCACACCTCGTTTACACATTTCAGTTATGCGCACTTTGGTCCCAGAAAATGCTTTCGTAAATTACGAGAAAATTGTTACTTCAGTAATATGGAAAAACGTATTCGATCTGTTCTTGCCAAATGCAAATTATGTTAATAGGCTAAGCCGCCAACAATTTCTCACAGAGCACCGTTGTTTCCTATCATTCCAGCGAAATTAAAGGACATGGCTGCAGTCGATTTGTTCGGTCCAGTGGTTCGTTCTACTAATGGTTTTGCGTACATTTTTGTAGCAGTGGAATTGACATCAAAATATGTGTGTTTTACACCTTTACGCAAAGCAACAGCTCGTTCAGTATCTAATGCTTTCATCAAACATTTTCTTAAAGAAGTGGGTCATGTTGATAAGGTTATATCAGATAATGGATCACAGTTTCGCTCTAAAATTTGGCTTCGTACTCTACGGCGTCGTAAAATTAAACCAATCTTCATTTCACTTTTTCACCCTCAATCTAACGCTTCAGAAAGATGGATGAAGGAAATCAATAAATTGTGCCGTCTTTATTGTCATCAGAATCACAGAACTTGGGATCAGTATCTTCATATTTTTCAAAACATTCTGAATGAACTTCCTAATGAGTCAACTTCTTTACCGCCTCTATTGATATTAAAAAATAAAGTACCAACAAATCGCATTTCTGAAATCGTTCCTTTTCCGTCTTCACGGAAACTGCGGCATTCTGAAGTTGTCAACCTGGCTCTACAAAATATTGCATCTGCGGCTGCTAGAAGAGAGAAATCAGCTAAGCGTCCTGGTCGTTTAAAAACTTTGTCAGTTGGTCAAAAGGTATTAATTAAGTCCCACCGTTTGTCTCACAAAGGAAAAGGCTTGTGTCGCAAATTTTTTCTGCTTTATAACGGTCCGTATAGAGTTCGCAAAAT
This sequence comes from Schistocerca nitens, assembly GCF_023898315.1. Lineage (NCBI taxonomy): Eukaryota > Metazoa > Arthropoda > Insecta > Orthoptera > Acrididae > Schistocerca > Schistocerca nitens. The sequence continues at coordinate 780,289,482 of NC_064615.1, read as the reverse complement.
TATTCATGATAACACTATTGAAGTAGAAACTCTTAAATCACGACGCTCTAAGGGAATACATCACATATCAAACATTAAAATTTTTGTGGAATGACATACTTTTGAGAAACCAACAGTTGTATGTAAACACACGGAGAATGCAAGAGTACCGCGCTGTGTTTTGGCGGCGGCACATACTCAAAGCAACAGTCTGCGCGCCGCACAAGGCAGTCGTTGACCGCAATCACTTCCTACGTCACGCGCCTACAGCTGATCGAGCGCTCAGTGCGAATGCACTGGCAGACGTAAACAAATACACAGTGGAATTTCTCGGATTAAATTTAGTATAAAGCTATGGTGACTTTATAAATTATGTTATTAACGTTCAGTATTTTTCAGGATACGGTTGTGTAAAATATTTAAGACCTTCAGGTAAATTCTGTGTGTGTCCGACGTTAAGACGACTTGCTATGGAAAAAAATTTCAGGAAGAACGTAATTTCAAAAAAAAAAAAAAAGTAAAAAACCAAAAAGGTAACGATTAATTGAGTTTATTTTTCAGGTAACATATTTCCACTTAGGTACGTACTTTAGACGTAATTTGCTGCTCGCGATTACGTGATTCATACTTTGTGCTAAATTTCATGTTCTATGAATTTACTAGTGAAGCGACGTGCTTGCGCACATTAACTGATTTTGACAATGATTGACTAATGAACAGGGTTGTTATTTGTATATATTATGCATTGCTTGGCTGCACTGCTTTTTCACTGATGACATATTTTTTTTATTATGTGCCTGCTGTGCTTATTTATTTAAATTATAATTGTCACCTGATTAATTGTGCTGACTGTAGTTAGGTATGTAGGTTACACTTTGTGATTTATCTGCTTGCGCCTTCATGTTTACTTATTAAGATTACATATGAACATTTATTTGCTTATGCTGATATGATGCTAATGACTTGTTTATTACGTAAGATATATGTTTGCTGCTGTGCGTATGGATTGCATATTTACACATTTCTGTTTTGTTGTCATAACTACTCTTCAATTTAGTATATAGAAATGCTGATATACTGTGTACAAATATAGAGTTTAGGTTACACTGTGGTATTAATTATAGATTGTTCGCTTGGCAGAGCCTCGTTGTAGGAATTGTGCTGCATCCACTTGTTGACATTCAGTTCTCTACTGGTATATTTACTCGCTATTGCATGTTTTGCTTATGCTCAGTGCCTTATATTTTTAAGATAAAGAAAATGAACTGCTATAATTCGACGAACGACATGAGTACAAGAAACTTCATAGAAGTCACATGAGCTGAGGTTTTATGGAAGCTGTATAAATTTATGCTAATAGGAAGGAAGCTAACGACATGACATACCAAAACTAGGTTTAGACCATTGACAGTTATTACACTGCATTTTTCGTGAGCAATTGAAATAGGAAGTGACACTTGACACAAAAAATACTCCACATGTTTGCTTCTGCTATGATTCTTGAAGTGGTGTACACACTGTGAAATATTATGATCATTCACACTCCGTAATCGTACTTAATTACTGAGAGTTATTCGAACTAAGTCTGTTAGAGGTCATGTATGCATTTCTTTTATTTAATGATGGACAAGGAACCAAAATGTATCTTATAATTTATAATGAGTAGAAAATTTGGGTCAGATGGATTACACAGAGGTTGTGTGTGGACACTGTGTCTTTGGATTGTATGGGATGATGAATTGAAGTTGCACTAGGATTTTGTCTGTACTTGTTCGAGGAGACTGACTAGAGGAAAGAGTTGTTATGGAAGTGAAATGATATTGGTGCTGAGGTTTATATATATCGACGTAGTGAAGAGGTATTATTTAAGTATTAAGATTAAGTGATGATTATTGGAGTTTTCGTGGACAAGAGGTAGGGTAAATGATATTGATGATAAGGTTTATATGTATCGACGTATTGAAGAGGTATTAGTGAAGTATTGAGATTATGCTGATGATTATTGGAGTTTTGGTGGATAAGAGGTAAAGTAAGTGAGGAGCATATTTTTTTTGTTGGTCCATATGGAACAAGGAGGATGAAGATGGCAGACTAGAACACTCAAGTAGAAAGAAGATGCCTGAACTGTCTGATTAGTGATGGTGCTGCACTTTTCAACATGATGTGTGACATTTAGTCATGTTTAATTTCTGCTGATGAACTGTGTGATCAGTGATTGTAAAAATTATGGACTGTTACTTGTACCTTTCCTACATGATTGGTGCCACTAGGACATGTTTAATTTCTGCTTATAAACTCTGATGAACAGTGTGATCAGTGATAGTGAATTTTATGGAACTGCTTCTGCTGAGAAATGTGACTTGTTGCTGTGTGTACCTGCTCAACATTGCTGGGTACCACTGATGGACTGCTTCTACTGAAATGGTGTTACTTGTTGATGTCTGCACCTGCTCAACATTGCTGGGTGCCACTGATGGACTGCTTCTACTGAAAAGATGTCACCTGTTGCTGTGTGCATCTGCTCAACATTGCTGGTGCCACTAATGGAACTGCTTATACTGAAATGGTGTTACTTGTTGATGTCTGCACCTGCTCAACATTGCTGGGTGCCACTGATGGATTGCTTCTACTGAAAAGATGTCACCTGTTGATGTCTGCACCTGCTCAACATTGCTGGTGCCACTAATGGAACTGCTTATACTGAAATGGTGTTACTTGTTGGTGTCTGCACCTATTCAACATTACTGGGTGCCACTGATGGACTGTTTCTACTAAAAAAAAATGTCATTTGTTGGTTTTGCACCTGTTGACCATTGCTGGGTGCTACTGCTGGAACTGTCAACTGCTTATTCTTGAGCTATGGAAAGCGTTTATGTGAATATTTGTATAAACTGATTTTTTGTGTATTACTGGTTGTGAAAAGTTATGAGACTCTTACCTGCACATATTCATCATTGCTGACGATATTGATTGAATTGTTTAACCACATAATACTTGTGTAAACTATTATGTAAAGTCACATGTATGAAAGAATTTGTATTGCTTACTGTATTCTATATAATAGGTTATTGAAAGGTCAGTGCAAAGCCAAAATTTTATCTAGTTATATGATATTTACGAATTAATATTATCTTTTATTTTTGTCTGTATTTTTTTGACGAATTTGGTGGTATTTTCACCACCAATGCTGGCAAAAATACCATCAAATTCTAGCCGTGGAGAAAGGGCATATGAAAGGTGGCTACACTGAGCCACAGCGCCAGAGATCGCTAGAGAGCATTGTTCCGCCGCCTCCACTGGCAGTGATTATTGAGATGTCGTGTGGGCAGTGCTTGTCGAGGAATCGTGGTAGTCAGTGCTGAGATGTCGTAGTGAGGAGTGTTCGTGTTGAGATGAGCTAGTAGGCAGTGCTTGCTGAGATGTGATACTGAAAAGTTCTTGTTGAGATGTGATAGTAGCGAGTCGGTGTGGAGAGATTGTAATTTCTAGAGTGCTTTTCATCAATATAAATTAAGGTAACAAACTACTTTTCTTTTCTTTCTCATTATTTCAATGTCCTGAATAATGCGTCATTACAGGTTCAGTCAACAAAGCATCTGGCTTGTGTTCTTGTATTAGAGTGTAATTCTGGTTTTCTTGAGTAATTATGGTATTTTTAATTTCTTTAATTAATTCAGTATAAATGATATTTAAAATTTCTTGTGTTATTGAAGAAGAACCGTGCCAGATGCGTACGTTGAGTTATACTTCCACACGCAGAACAGTTACACTTGTGCTTTGGTTTCGTAGGTTTTATAGTTGCTGGGGACTTAATTAATTAATTGTGTTAATGAAAATTTCCATTTCATTCTTTGTTATTGTTCTATGCAGTCATATAGTGTAATAATACTAGTCAGGGCCAACCGTTACGAGACTTCGTAATCGGACAAACAGCTACTAAAACTAAAAATTAAAATTATTTTCATTATATATTAACTAAGCCCCCATGCAACGTTGACCAGTGATTGTACGGTGTTCAGAGATTTGGAGGTCAAAACGCCCATACAGTATAGTGCCTCCTCACACCATAACTCCTGGTCCTCCAAAACGATCTTGTTCGACAATGCTCGTAGGTGCGTTACATGTTCCCACCTCTCGCCATATGCATCTACGTACAGCATTCTTGAACATTTTCATTTGATGGTACGGTGTGGGGAGGTATGAGGTTCCATGGGCGCACTGACATCAAAATCTCTGAACACGTTACAGTCATAGGTCAACGTTATTGTGTCTCAGTACTCCTTCACTATGCGCTCTTTTAGGGAGTGCATTCGACTCTGACATAATTTTTGTCGATGACAGTGTCCGGTCTCACCGATAGACGAACTCTCGGAACGAGAAAATATTCGGCGAACGGATGGGCCTGACCATTCCGCCTATTTAAATTCCACCGAGCGCATATGAGATGCGTCGAGGAGACGTATTGCGGCCTGTCCGCATGAACCAACGACCATCCAACAGTTGTGAACTGCGCTGGTGGAAGAATGGGACGCTCTACCGAGACCTCCTTATCAGCCTTGTGGCCAACAAGGGAAAATGTTGCAGAGCATGCATTGCAGTCCATAGTGATCACACACCCACGTGTCGCGTTTTGTATTGTCCAGGGGACCATCATGAATCGCGATGACATGTCATTATTTTATTGAGTAAAAGTGGTAGCTTTGTTCGTCCATTGCGTACTTCTTTCAGATGCCTTCTGTATTGTACTTTACTGTATGCGTGGTCCAAGTTCCGTGGAACTGTGTTACTTGACAGTGACATAACACGCGAAGTTTACTTCCGTCCTTAAATTTTTCACACCAATGTAGTAAATGATCTTTGTTATTTGAGCAGCAAAATTTTGACGGTGGCCAAAATGGGGAACATATAAAAAGCAGACTGGCAACAGCAAGAAAAGCATTTCTGAAACAGAGGAATTTATTAAAGTCTAATATAAATTTAAGTGTTCGGTTGCCTTTTATGAAGTTATTGGTCTGGCTGTAGTCTTGTATGGAAATGAAATATAGACGAAAAGCAGTTCGAACAAGAAAAGAATTGAACGTTTTGAAATGTGATGGCATAAAATAATGCTGACGTTTGGAGGGGTAGATCGAGTTACATTTGAAGAGTTACTGAATTGAATTGATAAAAAAAAAAGAAATTTATGGCACAACTTTACTGAAAGAAGTGATCGGTTAATGGGACATACCCTGATGCATAAGAGAAGTGCCAATTTAGTGATTGAGAGAGGAGGGGGGCTAAAAATTGTAGAGGAAAACCAATCAGGTTGAAGTGGATGTAGGTTGCGGTATATATAGTGATGGAAGAGGCTTCACAGGATAGGCTAGCATGGAGAGCTGCATCACAGTACCCTGCTGACTGAAGACCACAAGAATAACAGAGATAACTATTTTGTTGGTCTGACAAGAAATCACGAAGGAAAATTACAAGGCGCGCTGCGAAGAATATTCTTTCACCTTGTTTTGGCCTGAAGGCCCTGTAGCCATCTCTTATCTTTGTGTTAGGAATTTTCCAGGTGTTTCGTGGATAATGCTACATTTATTTAAGAATCTCATTATTAGCCTAAAATCAATTTTACATAGGAGAGCAGCTAAATTACCATTAGTTGGTAATTGTTGAACGAGCAAGTTTGCTCCACTTCACTCTCCGCCGAGTGTGGCGTAAACATCACGTATTCCTTGCCAGGGAGGCGTCAGTCTCTATTGTGACTGGAGTTTCAAGCTTTGAGCTTTATTACGTCGGACCTTATAATACTCTGTATTAAGTGGCAAGTGAAACCGAAAAACTTGGGAAAAGTTTTCTCTACTGTCCAACAATGTATTTTTCATATCTGCCGCAAAGTGCAGCACATGAAACTGCGTGGTTATGTTGTGGAGACTGCCACAGGCAGTTTGCCCACAAATCTCGTCATCCTACACATCGATCTCTATGTGATATATAATAACGCAATTGGTTTGCCGCCGGCACTGCTGCTTGGCGTAGAAGTCGCCTTGAGAGACGTGTGCGGCATGCCGAAATCCGCAGGTATTTCTGGTCATATTTACCAGCCACCAAACTATCCACAATAATTACTCTTTGTGCCACTTTTCAGAAAAGTATATTAAGAACGCTATTTATCGCCAGTTTGTTATGATTGTTTTGATTTGGAAAAGGCTTTAGACACGTTACTGTCAAACGTATTTGTATTAACGGATAAATACTGTGTCATTGACTTCGATCAAGTAAGTTAGGTACAGATTGGCTTTGTCACTTCTGCATTGCTCATTGATTTGCCACTAATATTTATGAGATTCTGCATACCAAGTTCATTTTACAAGGAGTGGTAGACTTGCGGAAGTGTTGGCAACAACTGTCCGAAATCTGCTGTGATCGCACATTAAGTAACAACCCATACCACTATTCAGAGTTCGTGCTCAAGTTTATGTATAAGCTCAATTTTTTAATACTTAAATTGAAACATTGTCGCCAACGGCTGACAGTGATCCTGATAATACTTAAACTATTTTATTCATAGTCTTTGACATAGATTTTTCAAAGCCCAGGTAATTAATTTCCTTCAGCGATTAACATCTACAGATATCTCAGACATAAGGAGGTAACGCTCTAGAAAATCTAAAATACCATACATGTCAAAAGTTAGATTCCCACAGTTGAGAGGGGGTACTTGTGCAACAACGTGCAGAAATTATAAACAAGCTGACAACCAGAGTACTGATATAATCCAATTGTTCAGAACTGAAAATAACGTAAAACAATAACATTTAAAATACACCAAACAGTAGCATGCAGTCACAGATTAGCAATTAAATGTTAACACTGTGAACAAAATAGTTCATAATTTTTATAGACAGTGAAGAGGACTGAAAAATGCCCTCTCACTATAATTTCTACGTATTTGTCTTCTGTCTTTCAAACTGTATTCATAAAGCATTTTTCCTCATAGGCTGCGCCTTTAGGACATATACGCTAGCATATCAAAACAGGGACTTTTGATATGTTTCCTTTTTCCTATGACAATTTTTCAGAGTTTTCGGAGAAAATAGCATAAGTCGTGTGAGGTAGCACACAGTTTTTATCCTGAATCTACAGCCGCTTAGGTAAAATCTGGTGCCCTCCATTGAAGTGGAACAGTCTGTCTCTGTTATAAAGTAATTACTTAGCGGATAATACCCTTAGTTGCAACCTAAACGTTTCACAAATGATGGAGTTTTTGTCATGAAATTATATAGGATAAAAATATTTGTAATATCCACTTCAGTTTCGAAAATTGTTCGTCGCTTGCAAAGTCTTGACAATTAGCCTATACTGTTGAAAAATATAAAGTTTTTCCACTTCACAAATGTGGTAGCCTTTGACCGCAGGATTAATGTGTCATAAATATAGTCAGTTGCACCATACAGATAGACTGCTCAAACTGGATTTTACGACAGCGTCATGAGTTCCATAGCTATTGTATTTTTGATCGGCAACCACTTTCTCAATACTTGTTATTGGCCGCTGTAAATCGTTACTGGCGATTACCATGTGTGTAGTGAGGGCGAAAATAAATTTACATTCTCAGTGCTCCGTAGAGTGCGTTGTCTCTTTAACCGGCAGTAGGATATTACTTCTAGAGTACAGTTTTCTATGTGTTAACATGACTCGAAGGATCATTTCATTGTCATTGTATGGCAGTAAGGATTTTTACCACAGGAAGTTGCCCACCAAATTATGTGCGCCACAGCGACACGTTCGAAGATGCAGTTTGTATTTGAGAGACAAAATGTTAAAGATCCGCCACATGATGGTCACCCACGGTCAATAACCGCAACCTACTAATTATGATTCTTTGCTACACCGACGACAAGGCAACACATCTGCGCGGTGTCGTTTTGGAGTCAGGTTGGTGTACTGGGTCTACGCAGACAGTACCCAACCTGTCCACACGATCAGTTTGACCTCTAGGCTTCCATTGTTAACAGCAGTACAAACCCCCCTCCCCCTCTCCACCCCCATTCCTAGCACCACGGTGCGCGAAGGATGTGAGCAAATGAATACCTTGATTGGAATATGGATCATTGGCGTTGGGTTATCTTCACCGACTTATGTTTGATGATCACTGAAGAATAGCATGAAGACAGCTAGTTACCAGTGCACATCCCAGGTACATCATCCCATGTGTTCAGCATGGAGGTGGATCTGTATGTTTTGGGCCTGTATCAGGTATGGGATCTCATTACTTCATAGTTGTCGACGGTAATTTCTTCCAACTCATTGTTATGACTTGACAAAACCACAATCGTCCGGTCATAACTGTAGGCTCTCTGATTGCTTTTGGAGATAGTTGATCGGAACTACTACAGGTGAAATATTAGTTCACTTTATTACAAGAATGATAAAAAGGTGTACTTAACACAGTCCATACCCCTAAGAATGTGCTGAATTTTTACAAGTGACTTTGAATATTAAAGCAACACTTGATGCTCGTATTTACTAAACTCTTCCCTCGAAGTACAAAGTTTTCAATGTTCAAAAGTACAGTTCTATGTAAGATGTGAGTAACACATGAAATCTAGCTAGTCGATTCGTCTTTTTGATCGGAGACCACGAACTGTGGTCGAACCTTTCTCTTTCCGTTTTATTTCGGCCTCCGAGTGGTGGTGCTGCGGCTCTGGGGGAGAGGGTGCGGCGTCACCATTCGTCGTTGCGGAGTGCAGCGAGAGATCGTAAGCTTCTGTGGTATCGATGCGAGATGCCGGCTTTGTTATGGCGATACCACGCTCATTATTCCAGCCCAGCAGCCAATATTTTGGCAAAATTTTCGTCTTTCAAGATGATAATTCACAGCAGCGCCAGTCCCCCTCCACCCCGCCGCTGTCGTCTCCCTCCTTCCCCTTGTCCCGGACACTTGGGTGGACGCCTTCGAGAGTGGAATAGGCTTGAGCAGCGACGTCTCGTCCACAGTCTGGACAGCACTCTAACGAGGATTCATGCATGTCACAATACACGGGATGGGGCAATACGATACTCAAAGTCACCCAGCAGCAGATTTGATCTTGCAGATTTGCAAAAACGCGCACTTTCGAACGCTTTTATTTTGGTGATTTTTTTTAATATAATCGTGACAGTTACGTTGTGTGGTTTTTTAATTTTTATTTATTTTTTCCCCTTAAGTCTTTTTCTGCCGTTTCCTGCTCCCCTTCAAAATAAGCCCGTACACGTTTACTGATATAGATGCTGTGAAAATCTCGTTTCGAGACGTTTATTCGAGAATAACAATGTCTAAAATAGGTGGAATGACTCTTTCGCTCAGTTGTGAACATTTCAGGATTCGATTCATTAACTGGGGATTTGCAGTTTGCCCACAAAAGAGAGTGCCTACATAACATTTGTATGGCCCATGCTGGAACGTTACTCACGCACTAGCCCTTCGCCAAAGTGCTGACTCTAGGGCTGGGACAGTGGGTTGGAAGATCCTGTCCTCAAACTGCACGGTCTTCAAATCAGGCCGCGTTACCAGGGGACATCGAGGGTATGCAAAGAATGGCTTAACTTGCGTGAAAATTGAACAGAAATACTGGAAAAAGACAAATTGGCGTAACTAGAGGAAAGACGCTATATACCCTGTGAAAATTGGCTTAAAAATTCGTAGGAAATGACTTTCGGGACGAAAACTACTTATATTCCTGCAGCTCCCTGCATATCTATCCGGTACATACCATGAAAATAAAATCAGTTTAATAGCTTCCACAAAGCTATGAAAACTGGCACTTTTCCCACGTTCCATATGCGAAGAAACCTTAATACTCTGGTAGTCAACCTGGTCTCTGCCGTCTGCGAGTGGCCGTTCAAGCTTTTCTGCTGGACGGTGGGCGGTAGGGATTTTAAAAATATTTTCCTTAGGTTTTCATAAAATATTAACGTAAAGTATTTGGTAAGTAATTATTACTGTATGCTTTAAGTTTCTGTAACTTTGTTTTGTAAATTTTGTGAAGTTACTACCTTTATAAACCACTATGACTGTGGAATCTGTGGGCGGTTAGAAAATTTTACTGCTAACAGAGATACAGAAGTGGACAGCAGGTGGAAAAGGTTGACTACCGCTGCCTTAATGCGTGGTACCACTAGAAGGTACCGTCTGCAGAAACTTTTATTGAGATCTGCGAACACAGCTGTTGCGACGGTGGAGAAGATTCCAGCGCCGTGAGTGGACATGCTTACCTGTAATGGTTTTATAGATTTTATTAGGTATTTTATCTTCTATAAAGATCGTAGAAGCCGCTGACAACCACGATATATCCGCCCAAACCATTCAGAACCCCCAACCTTCCCAGTTAGAAAAAGGCGGTCTCGTATGTGCGCTTTAACACTATTGCAAACACGAAAAGTTTGTCCTGCACATTTTGATTCCAGAACAAAATCGACGACATGGGCTCTTGCCGCGACTTGATTGAAAAGCAAAACGCGGAATTTCTTTTCTGAAAGAAATGAGCACGGGTAACGAGACTTCGTTTTATCAATATAGACCTGCCACAAAACGAAAAAGTGCAGGAATTCATATGGAGGGCCAATGCTTTGACGACATAACCGACATTCAAGCCAACGTGAAGCGTGAGTTGAACAATATCCCAACGGCGAATCTTTCCTGACAGTTTCACGTGGTTGTATGGACGTTCTTTGCGTGCGTGCATGCGAACTGTAGAATACCTCAAGCATTAAAACCACTATCTTAACTTTCCTGTATTTTGTATTAATCCAACTCGAAACTTTTTGGAATGACGATTCCAACGTTCTAAATAAGATTTGTTCTAGTAATCTCCTTTGTACATGCAAACACTGCACAAAAACTGGCCTTCTTCGTTGCCCACTAGAAAATTGTGCTTGAAAGTGAATATTTGTCTTTTCAGTGTGGTTAATAGCTTCTAGTCGTATTTCTCAAGTCTTCCGGCGTTGCAACCTCTTTATAGACGATAACAGCGTCCGCTAACACTCGCGCAGTTCTCGACATTCTTTGGAAGTTACACGGAAATTACATCTCTTATTTACCTTGTTTGACTTACACACTATTCTTTCAGATTAATTTTTATTATGAAGAATTAAAAATTCGTCATTGCCACAGCAACAGCAGGTGCGCTGCGTTTATGAACCGAAGTCTAGAAAAAAACGAAAATTCAAGTTACGCGATATTGTATCGTCAATGGCGGTATGTAGTTTTCCAGTGAACCGTCTAATACACAATGATGTTGATAAGTTTCGACTGTTGACAAGGATGCATTAACAAAACATGCACTCACAATTTAATATGACTGCAGATCAACAGGCCTCAGCGATCACATATATACTGACAGCTTACAAGAAAAATGTTTCAGTCTACAGCGGAGTGTGTGCTGTTTCGAAGATTGCTGACAAATTACAATTACGCATCGGACCGAGACTCGATCCAGGGACTTTGTCTTTCACGTGCAACGCTCTTACCGACTGGTCTATACATCACGACTACGAGTACCCCACAGCAATACTGCTAGCAATAGCTTTCTCCTTCTTTCCAAACTATACAGAAGCTGGTCTGCATATCTTGCTGGGCCAGTAATCCTGGAGGAAAGGATATCACAAAGGGTTTTTTTTCCAAACCGAATCTTTCAATCTACGTGATTACTCTGCTATTCACAATTAAGTGCCTGGGCCGGCCGCGGTGGTCTCGCGGTTCTAGGCGCGCAGTCCGGAACCGTGCGACTGCTGCGGTCGCAGGTTCGAATCCTGCCTCGGGCATGGATGTGTGTGATGTCCTTAGCTTAGTTAGGTTTAAGTAGTTCTAAGTTCTAGGGGACTGATGACCACAGCAGTTGAGTCACATAGTGCTCAGAGCCATTTGAACCATTTGAATTAAGTGCCTGGCAGAGGGTTCAGTGAACCACCTTCAAGCAGTCTCTCTACCGTTCCACTCTCGAACGGCACACGGGAAAAACTAGCACTAACAATTTTTCTCTCTGAAAAAGGCGTTAAGATTATTTTTATCAGCTTTTTTTAAATAGGTGTATTTTGCGTTTCTTTTTGATGGTTGTGGGTGTTACGGTATTCAGCCTAGCAGCAACTGCCTTGTGGTCGCTAACCCCTGTATTCGTAATGATACTCCCTGTTTGACCGGGATTATTTGTTGCTAAGAGGTCAAGTATGCTTTCGCAACCATTCACGCTTCGAGTAGGCTCAATGACCTAATTGTTCAAAATAATTTTCTGAGAAAGCATTCAGTACAATTTCGGATGACGTTTTATGCCTGCCGCCGGCTTTAAACGTATAATTTTTCCAGAATATCGAGGGTAGATTGAAGTCGCCGTCGACTATAATTGTATGAGTGGGGTACCTATTTGAAATGAGACTTTAGTTTTCTTTGAACTGTTCAGCAACTATATCTTCTGAGACTGGGGGTCGGTAAAACGATCCAATTAATAATTTAGTACGATTGTCAAGTATAACCTCTACCCATACTATTTCGCAGGGACTATCTACTTCAGTTTCACTACAAGGCAAACTACTTCTGACACCAATAAATCACCACCAACTGTATTTGATCTATCCTTTCCGAACAGTGTTAGATCGTTTGAAAAAATTTCTGCTGAACTTATTTCCGGCTTTAGCCAGCTTTCTGCTGTAACTATTTGAGCTTCAGTGCTTCCTATTAGTGCTTGGAGCTCTGGTTCTTTCCCAACACAGCTACGACAATTTACAACTACAATACCTATCGTTTCTACAACTACCTTACTGTGTTTTATCTGCCCCCTTTTAGACGAACGTCCCTTCTGTGGTTTCCTGAGACCCTCTAACCTAAAAAACCGCCCAGTTTCTTCCACACAGCCCCTGCTACCCGCGTAGCCGCTTCCTGTGTGTTCTGGACCCAAGTCAAGGTATCTGCAGTGTACACGGTCACAGAACCAACCGCCTGAGCCCCTGTTTCAGACCCTCCCTCTGCACCAAAGGATCACAGTCGGTTCTGTCGCCGATGCTGCATATGATGAGCTCCGCCTTAATCTCGGAAGCAAGACTGGCAGTCTTTACCATTTCCGCTATCCGCTCTAAACCAGCGAGAATCTGCTCCGACCCAAAGCGACACACGTCATTGGTTCCGACATGGGCTACCACCTGCAGTTGGCTGTACTCTTCATGGCATCTGGAAGCACCCTTTGCACATCCGGAATGACTGCGCCCCGGTATGCACACAGAGGGCATACTGGCTTCCTTCCCCTCCTTGGCAGCCATGTTCCTAAGGGGTCCCATTACGCGCCTAACTTTGGAGCTCCCAACTACCAGCAAACCCACCGTCTGTGAATGCCCAGACCTTTCGGGCCAGGAGCTTCCTCTGGAACAGGGTGGACGACTGCATCCGGCTCAGAGACTTCGTCAGCCACAGATAACGCCTGAAACCTGTTCGTCAAACGAAGTGATCTCCCACTCGACCACGGGCGAGAGGTCAACCTCAGTGCAGGAAGTACCCTGGGCGGCTGCAGCAGTGGATCGTTTGGGGCGGGGGGGGGGGGGGGGGAGACACGTGGGTCGTGCTCGACGTCCCCCGCATCCCTGCGTCCGACCCCCCATGGTGATGCCCTTTGGCAGCAACCTCAAGCTGTGTGACAGAAGCCAACAATGCCTGCAGCTGTGAGCGAAGGGTCACCAACTCAGCTCACATCTGTACACAGTGCCTATCCATTTCTGAACTCGCTCGTGTTTGAAACTCGTAAAAATATGTAATAAACAAACAGTTTACTCGCCTTGCGCTTCTTGCCTCGGGTGTGGATGTGTGTGATGTCCTTAGGTTAGTTAGGTTTAAGTAGTTCTAACTAGGGGACTGATGACCTCAGCTGTTGCATCCCATAGTGCTCAGAGCCATTTGAACCATTTGTACTCGCCTTATTAGCAGCAGGAACTCGCAGTGCTCTCTCATGACGGTCTAATCGACACTAAGCCTGCCCGCATCTCGTGGTCGTGCGGTAGCGTTCTCGCTTCCCACGCCCGGGTTCCCGGATTCGATTCCCGGCGGGGTCAGGGATTTTCTCTGCCTCGTGATGGCTGGGTGTTGTGTGCTGTCCTTAGGTTAGTTAGGTTTAAGTAGTTCTAAGTTCTAGGGGACTTACGACCACAGCAGTTGAGTCCCATAGTGCTCAGAGCCATTTGACACTAAGCCTGTACGATACGAGGGTCGATACAATGGTCGATAGCAACGGTGGTACTGTACGTTACGCTGTGTTTAAAATGAAATGAAAGGTTGCTCCCAGCAAGCACTCAAACACGCAAGAAATTACAAAAATATACTAGTGACTACAAAGGTAACTGAAAAAAAGTCACTCCTGTTTGAAGCTCGTAGAAATATATAATAAACAAACGGTGTACTCGCCTTAGTAGCAACAGGAACTCTCAGTGCTCTCTCACGGACGGGCTAACCGTCACTGCAGTCGAACAGACGCTGTTTTGGAACTTCCTGACCGAGTAGAACTGTGTGACGGACCGAGACTCGACCCAGAGCCTTACCTTTCTTGGGTAATTTCTACTTTACCCATTGGTCTATCCAGACATAATGGATAGATCAGTAGATAAAGTAATAATTGCCCGCGAAAAACAAGCGTCAGGATTTAAGTCCGGCACACAGTTTTAATCTGTCGCCAACATTAAACCATGTCCGAAGCGTAGTAGTACAAGAGGAAAAATAAACACAATGTCAGTGAGTTACAGATAAGTTGGAAAGCAAACATTAGAGACGAGGTTTTTATACACTTAGAAAAAAACGACGCACCATGAAGGAATTATCCGAATAGGATGGAGAGCGATGGATGTGATGTACATGTACGGACAAGCCAATGATGAGTCTCACAAAAATCCGATGATTTATTCAAGAGAAAGAGGTTCATAAATTGAACAAGTCAGTAACACGTTGGTCCATCTCTGGGTCTTACGCAAGCAGTTATTCGGGTTGGCATTGATTAACAGACTTGTTGGAAGTCCTCCTGACGGTTATCGTACCAAATTGTGTGCAATTGGCGCGTTGGATAGTCAAAATGCCAAGATGGTTGGAAGGCCCTGTCCCTGTGCTCCAAACGTTCTTAACTGGGTAGGGACCCGGCGACCATACTGGCCAAGATAGGGTCTGGCAAGAGTGAAGACAAGCAGTAGAATATCACTGTGCGCTGCCGGGCATTATCTTGCTGAAATGTAAGCCCAGGATGGCTTGCCATGGATGACAACAAAACAGGCCGTAGAATATTGTCGACGCACAGCTGTACTGTAAGAGTGCCGTGGACGAGAACCAAAGGAATCCTGCTATGAAAAGAAATGGCTCCCCAGACCATTATTTCAGATTTTCGGACCGCTTGGCGGGCGACAGTTAGGGTCGGTATCACACCACTGTCCGGGACGGCTCCAGAAACGTCTTCGGCCTGGAATCTGATTGACTGAAGTAGAATTGTCGTTAGTGATGAGTCCTGCTTCGAAATGAGCTCCGATGAACAGCGAATGCCTGCCTGGAGACGCTGCGGATATCAGTTGGATACCAGCCTAATTGTCGCCCGTCATACGGCCCGACAACTAGGAGTTATAGTCTGGGATGCCATTTCTTTTCATAGCAGGACCGCTTTGGTTGTCATCTGTGGCAACTTTACAACACAGCGTTACGTCGACGATTGTCTACACTCCATTTCGTTTTCCTTTATGGCAAGTCATCCAGGGCTTACATTTCAGCAAGATAATCTCCGCCCGCGTACGACGGGAGTTTCTGCTGCTTGTCTTCCTGCTTGTCAAACACTTCCTTGGCCAGGAAGGTCGCCGGATCTCCTCCCAACTCAGAGCTTTTGGAGCATTATGGGCACCACCCTCCAACCAGCTCGGAATTCTGGCGATCTAACGCACCAATTGGACAGAATGTGGCATGATACCCCTCAAGATGACATCATGCAACATCCAAGCCGAATGACTGCATTCATAAGTGCCGAAGTGGACCAAATTGCTGAATTTGTGAAGTTCTTTCTCTTGAATAAGTCATCCAGTTTTTTTCTGAAATTGTAGTGATTTGTTTGTCAGTACATGTACATAACATCTACCGATTTCCGTCCCATTCGGATAATTTCTCCATGGTACGTCGTGCTTTTTTTTTTCTTTTTCTTTTTTTTATTAGAAGTATTAGGATGGTCAGTTATTTCGTCCAGTACCAAAAAACTGAGCATGTAAGAACTGCGAAAAATATTATCCTAATAGGAGCGATTGCGGGACGGAAAGACGCGAGAAAGAGAAATAATTATATAGAATGCTGCACAAGGTCACGATAATAGGAGTAGGGACAGAAAGGGAAATGGTGATTCTTCGTACAGCACATTTAGGGAACTGTTTCTACGGCTAGCGGTGGTGCAGTTAATCCTGCCACTTACGTTGTACGCACGGCGGAAAGGGCGTCATATATCTCTAAGGTAAAATACAGAGTGGGGCGGCTTTTCAGTAGGCCAGATGTTCGCAGCACACGGAGTGATTAACGACGCCGGCACCTGGGCGGCCGGCGCTGCGCACTGCGGACTATTCGCAGGCCGGTAATTGTCGCGGCCTGCGCTGTTTCCCGGGCTGGCCGAGCGCTCCCACAGGCACGCGAATAATTAAAAAACACTCCGGCCCGCGATTCCAGCGTCTGTAGCGGCCAGGGTGAAATTTCTCGGCGCGGCGCAGAGGTGACATTCGTATCAGAGAGGTCTCAGGTTTGTTGTGTTAGTCCGTATTGCGCAGTTGCGTAAGTCAACTGTATACTTGACCTGCGGAGTAGTTCTCTTCAAATCGCTTTTTTAAATACACTACTGGCCATTAAAATTGCTACACCACGAAGATGACGTGCTACAGACGCGAAATTTAACCGACAGGAAGATGATGCTGTGATATGTAAATGATTAGCTTTTCAGAGCATTCAACAGGGTTGGCGCTAGTGGCGACACCTACAACGTGCTGACATGAGGAAAGGTTCCAACCGATTTCTCATACACAAACAGCAGTTGACCGGCGTTACCTGGTGAAACGTTGTTCTGATGCCTCGTGTAAGGAGGAGAAATGCGTACCATCACGTTTCCGACTTTGGTAAAGGTCGGATTGTAGCCTATCGCGATTGCGGTTTATCGTATCGCGACATTGCTGCTCGCGTCGGTCGAGATCCAATGACTGTTAGCAGAATATGGAATCGGTCGGTGGGTTCAGGAGGGTAATACGAAACGCCGTGCTGGATCCCAACGGCCTCGTATCACTAGCAGTCGAGATGACAGGCATCTAATCCGCATGGCAGTAACGGATCGTGCAGCCACGTCTCGATCCCTGAGTCAACAGATGGGGACGTTTGCAAGACAACAACCATCTGCACGAACAGTTAGACGACGTTTGCATCAGCATGTACTATCAGCTCGGAGACCATGGCTGCGGTTACCCTTGACGCTGCATCACAGACAGGAGCGCCTACGATGGTGTACTCAACGACGAACCTGGGTGCACGAATGGCAGAACGTAATTTTTTTCGGATGAATCCAGGTTCTGTTTACAGCATCATGATGGTCGCATCCGTGTTTGGCGACATCGCGGTGAACGCGCATTGGAAGCGTGTATTCGTCATCGCCATACTGGCGTATCACCCGGCGCGATGGTATGGGGTGCCATTGGTTACACGTCTCGGTCACCTCTTGTTCGCATTGACGGCACTTTGAACAATGGACGTTACATTTCAGATGTGTTACGACCCGTGGCTCTACCCTTCATTCGATCCCTGCGAAACCCTACATTTCAGCAGGTTAATGCACGGCCGCATGTTGCAGGTCCTGTACGGGCCTTTCTGGATACAGAAAATGTTCGACTGCTGCCCTGGTCAGCACATTCTCCAGATCTCTCACCAACTGAAAACGTCTGGTCAATGGTGGCCGAGCAACTGGCTCGTCACAACACGCCAGTCGCTACTCTTGATGAACTGTGGTATCGTGTTGAAGCTGCATGGGCAGCTGTACCTGCACACGCCATCCAAGCTCTGTCTGACTCAATGCCCAGGCGTATCGAGGCCGTTATTACGGCCAGAGGTGGTTGTTCTGGGTACTGATTTCTCAGGATCTATGCACCCAAATTGCGTGAAAATGTAATCACATGTCAGTTCTAGTATAATATATTTGTCCAATGAATACTCGTTTATCATCTGCTTTTCTTCTTGGTGTAGCAATTTTAATAGCCAGTAGTGTAGTCTGGAATACCAAGTCGTTGTACAAATGTTTGTTTTAGCCGGTGTCTCGACAGCAGAAACTCATCCAAATTTCACGAATATGTGTAAGAAGCCGCCTCCTTCATGTACAGCTGTTGAGAAAGAAGGTGCTGACAGGTAGGAATATTACCGAACTGGCAGTTTAATAAGTCATGATTGCAAAACACTAACTCGAATTCTTTGCAGAAGAATGGAGAAACTCGTAGAAGCCGACCTCTGGGAATATTCCTGAGAAATTTGACCACACGCCAGGTAACGCTGACCCTTACGACTTCTCTTAGAAGATAGTTTAAGGAAAGGCGAATCCACGTTTATAGCATTTGTAGACTTAGAGAAAGCTTTTTCAGTATTGACAGGAATACTGTCTTTGAAATTCTGAAATGGAGCGAAATAATATTTGCATCTTGTACAGAAACCAGATGGCAGATAAAAGAGTTGAGGGGCGTGCAAGGGAAGCCGTGGTTGAGAAGGAAGTGAACAGGGTTGTAGCCTATCGCCAGTGTTATTCAAACTGTACATCGAGTAAGCAGTAAAGGAAACCAGTTAAAAACTTGGAGAAGGAATCAAAGTTCAGGGAGAATAAATAAAGACTTTGAGGTTTGCCGGTGACATTGTAATTCCGTCAGGGACAGTCTTGGACTTGGAAAACCAGCTAAACGAAACAGTGTTGAAAGGTGTGTATAAGATGAACATATACAAAAGCAAAACAAGAATAATGGAATGGCGTCGAATTAAGTGATGCTGATCAGGAAACAAGACACTTAAAGTTGTAGATGACTTTTGCTATCTGAGCAACAAAATAACATGTAGAGGGGATGTAAAATGTAGACGGCAATGGCAAAAAAAGCGTTTCTGAAGAAAAGAAATTTTTTAATATCGAATATAGGTGTATGTGCAATATTGTCATATGATGACAGGGTTGGAGACAGTGGCTGTTATTTGAAGACAAATGTTGATGGTGTTGGGGCTGGTTGCTGTCCCTACACCATCAACATGGGGTTAAGTGTCACGAAGTCTTTCCTGAAAGTAAATGTATGGAGTGTCGCCATGTATGGAAGTGAAACATGGACGAGAAACATTTTAGACAAGAAGAGAATAGAATCCTTTGAAATGTGGTGCTACAGAAGAATACTGAAGATTAGATGGGTAGATCATGTAACTAATGAGGAGTTACTGAATATAATTGGGAAGAAGAGAAATTTGTGGCACAACCTGGCTAAAAGAAGGGATCGGTTGGTAGGACACATTCTGAGGCATCAAAGGAATCACCAATTTAGTACTGAAGGGGAGCGTGGAGGTTAGAAATCGTAGAAGGAGACGAAGAGATGAATACAGTAAGCAGTTTTAGAAGGATGTATGTTGCAGTAGTTATCCGGAGATGAAGAGGCGTGCACATGATAGAGTAGCATGGAGAAGTGCAGCAAACGTATAACTTCATGTTTCAAAATTATTGAACTCATTGAAATACTTTTGTGTTGTTGTTTACCAAAATACGGCGCTCGCTATTGGATATTTTGGAAATTGCTTTCACATTCCGTTTGTTATGTATAAGCTTCGGAAAGCGGCAGTTTATTTTTTAACTTGATGTTGCAAATTTGTCAATACACTCCTGGAAATGGAAAACAGAACACATTGACACCGGTGTCTCAGACCCACCATACTTGCTCCGGACACTGCTAGAGGGCTGTACAAGCAATGATCACACGCACGGCACAGCGGACACACCAGGAACCGCGGTGTTGGCCGTCGAATGGCGCTAGCTGCGCAGCATTTGTGCACCGCCGCCGTCAGTGTCAGCCAGTTTGCCGTGGCATACGGAGCTCCATCGCAGTCTTCAACACTGGTAGCATGCCGCGACAGCGTGGACGTGAACCGTATGTGCAGTTGACGGACTTTGAGCGAGGGCGTATAGTGGGCATGCGGGAGGCCGGGTGGACGTACCGCCGAATTGCTCAACACGTGGGGCGTGAGGTCTCCACAGTACATCGATGTTGTCGGCGGAAGGTGCACGTGCCCGTCGACCTGGGACCGGACCGCAGCGACGCACGGATGCACGCCAAGACCGTAGGATCCTACGCAGTGCCGTAGGGGACCGCACCGCCACTTCCCAGCAAATTAGGGACACTGTTGCTCCTGGGGTATCGGCGAGGACCATTCGCAACCGTCTCCATGAAGCTGGGCTACGGTCCCGCACACCGTTAGGCCGTCTTCCGCTCACGCCCCAACATCGTGCAGCCCGCCTCCAGTGGTGTCGCGACAGGCGTGCATGGAGGGACGAATGGAGGCGTGTCGTCTTCAGCGATGAGAGTCGCTTCTGCCTTGGTGCCAATGATGGTCGTATGCGTGTCTGGCGCCGTGCAGGTGAGCGCCACAATCAGGACTGCATACGACCGAGGCACACAGGGCCAACACCCGGCACCATGGTGTGGGGAGCGATCTCCTACACTGGCCGTACACCACTGGTGATCGTCGAGGGGACACTGAATAGTGCACGGTACATCCAAACCGTCATCGAACCCATCGTTCTACCATTCCTAGACCGGCAAGGGAACTTGCTGTTCCAACAGGACAATGCACGTCCGCATGTATCCCGTGCCACCCAACGTGCTCTAGAAGGTGTAAGTCAACTACCCTGGCCAGCAAGATCTCCGGATCTGTCCCCCATTGAGCATGTTTGGGACTGGATGAAGCGTCGTCTCACGCGGTCTGCACGTCCAGCACGAACGCTGGTCCAACTGAGGCGCCAGGTGGAAATGGCATGGCAAGCCGTTCCACAGGACTACATCCAGCATCTCTACGATCGTCTCCATGGGAGAATAGCAGCCTGCATTGCTGCGAAAGGTGGATATACACTGTACTAGTGCCGACATTGTGCATGCTCTGTTGCCTGTGTCTATGTGCCTGTGGTTCTGTCAGTGTGACCATGTGATGTATCTGACCCCAGGAATGTGTCAATAAAGTTTCCCCTTCCTGGGACAATGAATTCACGGTGTTCTTATTTCAATTTCCAGGAGTGTATTTACTTTGTAACCAGGAAGAAGTTTAAAGTCTTCATCCCCTAAAAAAAGCTCATCAATATTTTCAAATTAATTTACGGTATAGATGCCTCTTGCGCGTGTAAGCACTTAAAGAAATTTGTTCTTAATTTTGTATAGGGCTGGAGTTACGTATTTTACTTAAAATAGGCGAAATATTCGCGTGCGTAAAAGATTCCTACTTGAGAAATGGCAGGCACAATGCTTTGTGCAGCTTAGGTGGCAACACAGTTGGAAGCCTACAAAGCCAGTAACACATTGGTGTTTCGTTGGCGAGGACAGTCCAGCCCGCTAGGTGTATCATCACAACAAAAATTCCTATATTTCCGTATGCGAAATTTCCCGTCTCTTGTAATGGCCGCTAAACCAGGAGAGTTGGAAGCAGCTCATAAGGATGAGACAAATGATCCTTACCTTCAGGGTGGAGTTGTCTCCAGTTCTCGTCAGAGAGGGAGGATGACAGAGGAGAAGACTTTTTTTTTTTTTTTTTCAAGTACTTGCAGCAAACACAAAGAGACAAAATTCATCAAAGCCTGAAGCAGATAACCCTGACAAGCATTCACTACTGTCATTATTAGACGATTTGAAAACTATGCCACATTTGAAGATAGACGCAAAATTTGAAATTACGTCAGTTTTGAGGAAGTACAGCAGGTGTTACAGTTCACTAGAAGACTATAATTTTCAGTTCACTTAACACACACCTGTAATACTCAACCACGATATTGTTGCACTTGGCCATTATCAGAAACACGAGGTGACGTTGCAGTGAACAAGTACAGTCGTGACTAAGGGAAACGCATTGCACTGTTAATGCTTTCAGGTCAGCTGTGCATGTACTGCCAACGCGATTACGCGTTGCCTCACGATAAACCTACCAAAACGGCCTCGTTGCCAGATGTAGTAATATTGTGGTAGACAAATACCCGTATATCGATATCAACCTATTCTTGCATCCAACCCAATCCGAAGTACTGTACATCAAACCGTGACGCTATATTTTCACCTGTAGCATCTGATTCGTCAGTGGGTACTGATTTATTCTCTGTATATATTAAATGTTGAAGACTTGATTCATCGTATTTTAATATTCTACAAGGGGGTACCCGAAAGAAACAGAGCTTCTGTTTTACCTGTTTATTCACATTTTAAGCATAAACCTTCAATCCCCTTCAAAGTACTCTCCACTTGCACTAATACACTTCTCTAATATTTTATTCCATTTTTCAGGATTTTTTCTTCAGCAGCGTCAGCAAATGCTTTTCATTCATGTCTCTTTTCAGGCTACGAAACAAAAAATGTCGCAGGGGGCAAGATCGGATGAGTATGGAGGATGAGGAACAGAGGTCACACCAATTTTGGTCAAGAATTGTCATACACGCAGTGCTGCGTTATCAGCGGCATTGTCATCTAGGAAAAGCCAGTCACCCTGCTGCTACAAATCAGGCCGCTTACGTCGCGCACTGTTGCGCAGTCTTTTAAAAACTTTTTAAAGTAGAAAGCCTGGTTAACTGCCTGACCCTGCGGAACAAACTCTGAATGGACAACTCCTCTCACATCTGACTAGCTTTCTAGGGGCAAGGCGAACCTGAACTCTTCCAATGGCTTCGTTGTTGCTTTGGTTCAGGGTCGTAAGCAGAGCTGCAAGTTTCGTCATCTGTGACAATTTTTGGAAAACATTTTGGATCATTTAGGGACGTTTCTTTCAAAGTACAGCATGCTTGTAAGCCACCTTACTTTTGTTCAGCAGTCAACAATCGTGGCACGAATTTGGCTGCCACCCCTGTCATTCCCAAATCTTCTGTCACAATTCGCTGCATTGAACTCCAGAAGTCACTCTCGACAGCTCCACAGTTTCTTCAGTGGTCCGTCGTCGATCTTCGTTGGTGATTGCATGCATGTTTTCAACATTTTCATGTGTTCGGGCCGCGGAAGAAAGACCATGACGAGGTTTGTCATCAGTTGACATTTTGCCATTTTTGAAACGGGAAAACCACTCAAGCACGTGAGTTTTTCCCGTGGCATCGTCCTAGTAGTACACTTAAGAGTTTCTGTTACATTATTTCACTACTGTGCGCTGTTCGCCAAAATCAGCCATTGCAAAAACGACGATCACACTAAATAGTTGTCACTATAAACTATGCCGAGACTAGTCCTGACCTCCTCCAGCGACGGCACTCGGCTGACTCTGGAATGTTAGCTCTATGTGCTCCTAGCGGCAAAACACGCTACTACAAAAGCTCTGCCCACCAAAAATATTAGTTTGGTCTCGTGGTTTCATACTAGTCATCACTTACGTACTTTTCTTTGTCAGGTTACCCTTCAGCACAGCACAGCACAGAACTCATCAAAATGACATTCTGAAGCAGTTGAGAAATTTTGCAGTTTTCTCTCAACTGTTTATAATTGACGGTGGCATCTGTGTTTCCTTTTCAGTTACAAAGCGAAAACCTACACTTCTCGTTAGAATCCGTTTCGTAACGCTCGCACAAGCGCACAGACATGTCGTGCCACAGTACTTCAGCCGCGCGATTCAGTCATGTGCCTGGCAATTCAACGGCGCGATAGCCGCGGTTGAACCGACGCCTGAATCGCCGCGACGAACTCGTTAGTCTGAGAGAAATCTAAATCGGTCTATGGTATTGGACAGTCGGTAAGTAAATGTGATTGAAATACCAGGTGCCATAGGCACATTGGAAGAAAGAATGCGGTACATTTTATATTGCAAATTAACTGTAGAAAAGATGACCACTGCCGTTTGTTGAACGTTGACCGATGGAAAATACGAAAATGTATTTTCCAGCAATGTCTGGGCAGTTTCAAAAAGAATTCAACTGATTCTGTGCAGTAATTTGCTACTGCGGGGGAGTCGTGAGTGCATCACCCCACGCCAGAAACTAAACAGTAAATCTCTGTAAGTCCATCTTTATAGAGATCGTTGCGGGATTTCGGCTGTTCAGTATAAAATGTCGAATCAAAACACCTCCACTCGTCTAATTTCCAGTTATTTTATTTGAGCAACGAGTCTCAGCGCTACATTACGCCATCTTCAGGCCCCCTGATCGACGTGTAGGAAGAATCCTACCTCTGATCCACTCAAAATAAGGGCCAGCATGCAGTGATCCGTAGATTTCTTCGTAACACAGCGATGCCTGCGATCGATGTTTCGATATTTTATTTTGAAACAGTAAACAGACGCTCGAAGCCAGTAGTCTTGAGGGAGAACATGGTAAATCAGATTTAATCTGCCAGTGTGATTTTGGTAAATGTTTTCTGGAATTATGTCTACCTCGTATACTTAAAAATAATAACTGACGAATATTTCTCAAATCCTCCAGACCAGTGGATAAAAAAAATGCGGAGCAAGAAATTTGGATCACAAAAGCAAATATTATCTTTCTAAATAAGACAGTTCACATGCCCATCAAGGCGGCTAGAAAATAGGAAAAGCGAAGGCTTTGTATTACAAATCGTTTAAACATCCAACATACTTGGCATACCGTAGCTGCCATTTATTCCAACACGGAAAGGCACTGCATAGTGGTAAACGTTTTGTATCAAATGAAAAGGTTATGAGAATGTAGATGGGTGTAAATAGACCTTCCAGAATGGCCCATCGCGGATGGAATCTACCCACTGGAAAAACGTTAGGTAAATTACACTGAACTGTAGAAGAACTATGTTGAAAAATAAGTGCACGATGATTTAAAAAAGCATTCGGTCACAGCGCGTGAAGTATTCTCTTGCCCTCACCTCGACAAGTCAGCAAAAGTTAAGCAGATCTCAGCGAGTGATCGCTCAGATAGGACAGTCGTAGAATAAAAAATCTAGATCCGCTTTGTTTCTTTTAATTAACGATGATTATTGCTTCCTAAGTTTTCGACGAAAAATGGTGAATTATCTGGCTGCAGAGCACTTTCCATCGAGTTGGCGCGAAGTTTTCCTTCGTCGGTGCTCTTGCCATGGCTTCCTGAATTTCGCTGCCTCGACAAGATTACCTCCTCTACCAGATTACCACTGAACCATTAGATATCGTACTTTACCTTCTTTAAAATAGCAATCGTCTTAATAGCTGTCCATTGTTACGAAGAAAATAGGGTAGATTATGATTTCCCAAGAATCTGAAATGAATAGCAAGAAAAAAAGGCGCTGCAAGCTTTAGTATTTATTAATGTAGCTCGTGGAGGGCCGTTCCCAGGGCCATCCATCTACCAATGCAGTGCCCCTCTACAACAGTGTCGGTCCTCTTCTTGGTGATAACCCTGAAATATTTTTGCAATTAGAAAATAACATGATATATTTCCTTACATGCTTAGCTCTTCAGTAGTAACACTTATCTGTAAATCGCAGATAAGAACTTCACATGCAGTTGCAGAACAATTCATTGCTTCCAATTAAACAGAGAAATTGAGAAACTAACCTCCAATTGTATACCGATCCATTCTTGCGAACAGAACTTGTTAACTTTTTTGTGTAAAGACATTTCTACAGGCAATATCAGTGTATCACCACATGAATGAAGGCATGGTTCAGCTACACAACACTCTTTACATTGAAAAATTTTTTTGATTATATGGATTGTAAGATTCTATTTATGGAACTAGGATGTTAGGTGGAAATAGTATCCCTTTTCCATGGTTGGAGTTTTAACTTCATAGCAGGAAGCGGAGCCCCTACATTTGCAAACCGTTCCACAAGACCGAAGCCAAATCTCGACTGGAGGAACATAAAGTATTAAACCCCACAAGGTTCAATACCGTTCTTTATCTATATGACCCATATAAATCAACATGCACTAACTTGAAGGGACTGTTCGCGAAGAGAACAATGTTAACTGAAACAGCCTGTAAGTCGTTCACAGCAAACAGTTTTAGTATAAATCTCGCGGAATTTCCCATTGCGTAGTTTGAAACAATAACAAAAAAAGAGACCTATAGGTGTTGCAAATAGACTTCAGTGGTGAAAACGCTAGTAGAAAACCTGTGCGCAAGAGTCGTTGGTGTTCAGTAGAACAGGTAAAAGAGTTTAATCAATTCGTACATAAATTACACACGCTAATTTTGAACTTAGGAGAATTGCGCAAGACGAGGCACCTGCGAAATTTGCTTAGTTTCGCTAACAAGCATCCAGTGGCATTACTTTACGTATTAATAAAACTTAAATGAAGTATTGCTTCAGCATCACAAAGCAGTAAGAATATTGTGTAAAGCAGGTAATTACACGTCTTGCCAGAGCCCCTTTGATGGATTTGTAATTTCCACAATGACGTTTGCAGCTAACGGTGAAAATCAATTTGAAGTGATCTGAAATTCAGGCAACATTACGCAAGACATACTTGTAGCTGCTACGCACACTTTGATTTCTTGTTCTAGGGAGAAAAAGTAAGCTCCCGGCAGAATAAAAACAAGAGGTCGGGAATCTCTACAGTTCAGAACGAGATTAAGTTCGTATCTTTTTATCCGCAATTTTACAGAACGACCTCATTATCTTTACTCAAAGATTAAGAACTCGGGATACCCCACTTTATCAATGGGCCGCACCATTAACGTTTCTCTGGCGGTGTGCTACGATTCTGTGGCGTAGGGATTTCATTGTGTACCATGCCTACAGACACGTACGCGCATACAAAGAAAAAAATTAATAACGTAATTTGTAATTAAAACTTCATGATTACCTGTCGTAAAATTAACTTCGAAAGTACCACAAATAAGAGTCATTACTGTTCGCAGTATTCGTAAGTTATCTATTATACAACGTTGGATGCTTTGTGACTTTCGGATGTTTGGATTGTGGGCGCCCAGCGCTGTGACGTTGGGAGGCGATGGTGTTGTCAATAGGATGGTTACAGCACCAGAAGACTGGCGGAAAGGAGCAAGACTGCGAAGATCGATGACTGACGCAGGGACTGGCCGTTGACCCTGAAAGCAAATAAATACACCATTTTACGCATAGATCCATTGATACGCTGTTGTCGTTAAATCAAGGGAAACAATACAGCCATGAAATACCACCTAGGAATAACCGCCCAGTGTAACTTAAAAGTTTAATGATCACATGAATTAGTTCTGGGTAAAGCAAATGCCGGACTTAGATTAATCGGAATAATATAATGGAAATGTTATTCACCGTAGCAGGAAGTGCATTACAAAAATTTCGTCCGACCCCTTCTTGAGTGTGTCCCGTCAGTCTGTGGACCTTATCAGGTTGGATTAGTGGAAGAGAGAGAGAATATCCAAGGAGGCACGGCACGTTTCGTCAAGGGGTCGTTTAGTGCGTCAGGGAGCGTTACGGAAATGCTCAGCAGGTTCCAGTGTATAGATGGTAAAAGTGATGCGCTGTGCATCACAGAGAGGTTTATTGTTAAAATTCCGAGAGCATACGTTCCGTGGAAATTCAGGCAACATATTACTTCCTCCCATATACGTCTCGCGAAGTGATGCAAGGAGAAAAACGGAACAATTGTAGTTGGTACGGAGGCTTACCGACAATTATTCGTACACACAGCATACACGAATGGAACAGCGAAGGAGGAAACGATAATGATACCACAAGTATCCTCCTCCACACAACGTGAGCTGCCATGCGTAATACAGATGTAGAGATCGGAAGCAGTTTATTTTTTATTTCGAGTTTGCGTTTCCCACCGTCCTGAAGAAGCCCAGTGGAAACTGTAGTATTGACGGATCTAACGTGCTCAGACTTTTAGGACCAAAATTATGTGGTTGGAAGAGTTTCGTTATTTGAGTATATTGATTTAAGAACTAATATTTGTGAATGAATATCTAGTTTTTTGACAGAAACAAGTTTCATCTTTTAGCAACAACGTAGCTTGCAGCAACTGTACAAAGTGATGGTCGTCGACGTCAGTACACTCATTACAACGGCGCATACAATTTTGCCAGATATTCCTGTCATCTTTCGTTCAATTCCGTCTCGTTCTACGATCTGGTCACGTTTTTCGATTAGACGCCACTTCTGCTACTTACGTGTCCCTGATCTACCACGGTAATTCTACCGAGAAACGACATCCACAGTTTAACGTGGAATCCGAACCACATTTCGCTCTTGTAGAATCTTAGCAAATTGAGAGGTGAAGGCTAGATTGAAGCCAGCTGAAATATTCCGTTTTGCAGCCAGGATTCGTCCCGCAACGTTTCGGTTTCCAGGCACGCGCTGTACCACTACCCACAAGACCCGACTTTTCTTCCGTGAAACTGACTGCTAGGACAGTATAACTAGGTTCCTCTTCAATTCCTACACCAGCGCCCTCATGCAATTCCGAAGAAAAGACATTTCACTGTGGAAACATTTCAAACTGTTGTGTTTGGTTTATCAAGTTAGCAAAACAAACGTTTATGTAGAAACATCAGCAGTTTGATGACACTTGTCTCGTACACATTGCTTATTCAGTATCTACTACCGCCTGAAATATTAATTTCCAACCATTGATGCCCCGTCTCAAAATACTGTTTCTGGAGCCTTGATCGCCCGCAAAATTTTCACTCTGTGGTTATAGAACACCCCGTGTATTTTTAAGTATACGCACATAGGTTGAATCGCTGTCTTTTGCTCAAAGGATGTTAGTGCAGATGTTATTGAAATTGAGAATAAAACTTTTCCAGAATCCCTTACTTCCTGACAAAGTGGTATTTCGTTTTTCTTGCTGCGTCGTGTATTTTTGTTTACTACTTTCAAATCCTCCATTGTAGTATATAATCTAAAGTGCGCTTATTTCTTTACCGGATTACAATACAATGTCTTTCCTATGTGGTTTGTGAAAATTTTAATGTGTATCGTGCAAAGTGGATGGTTGCGGGTCTGTAGCCGTCTACATTTAGACTGTTCCGTTTCCTGTAAAATAACAATTATGGCATTGCTCCACATCTGCGGAAATGTCTTCTTTCACTGCCGGCCGTTGTGGCCGTGCGGTTCTAGGCACCTCAGTCCGGAACCGCGCTGCTGCTACGGTCGCAGGTTCGAATCCTGCCTCGGGCAGTCGGGACTGATGACCTCAGATGTTAAGTCCTATAGTGCTCAGAGCCATTTGAACCATTTTTTTTCTTCTTTCACTGCTGTACTGTAAATAATTTTGCGAGTTCCTTTGGGATCTGGCATTACTTATTTTTCATCTGTGTTTTTCATTCATCTCTCGTTATCGCCATGTGATTCTACATATTGCACCTCACACGAATCTTTGAATTGCATTTGCATATCATATTATTTGCTTTCATCTTTCATAGTATTTCAGTCTTCACAAAAGAAATTTATATATTCTTTTGCTTTTCGATCTTGCTCGATGTCTTTTACTTTTCGTTGTCACTCGATGTTTTATTCGTGATGTCGTATTCTTCTTTTTGTGCGGAGATAATATCTTGTATTACTTTCCCTTTGATCTTACAAAAGCCAGTATAGGAGAAGACCTCTTATTCATGCTAGTATCCAATAACTTTGACCCACTGCGCGCGAAAAGCGAAAGTGCCGTCTGCAACGCGTGGTACCAATTGTTTTGTTCTCTTCACATTGTGAAGTGTGTAAAAATGTGTGCCACTAAATAACTAACTTAGTTCAGAATATCATCCAACTAGGGGCAGCGAGGAAGCAGACTACATGATATTTTAAATTCAGCTTTTTAATTTGTTGTAATTTGCTTTATTACTCCTTAATATGTACTTGAATTCTTTTGTTATGCCGATGACCAGTTGTAGGAGAGCGTGCTGAAAACGAATGCCTCCGAGTTTTTAACGTGAAAACTCATAAGTTTTTTTTGAATGAAACAAACATTATTAACATGCTACATCTTTATTTTTCATATGTACATATTTGCAGACGTCTGTCGCTAGAGGGCTCCGAATTGTAGCGTGTGACAAAATGTACTGTAACGCGGCTACGTCGGTGCGTGAGAAAGAACGCGCTGTAATCTAGTTTCGAATTGGAAGAGTTCGTCCACACATGGAGCACCCTCTCCTTGAGCACGACAGTGCCAGACCATACAAGAGCACTGCGACGCCTGCAACAACTCGACTCGTTGCATTCACTGGCATCGATCATCCTCCACACAGTCCCGATTTGGCCCCATCCGATTTTCATTTGCTTCCAAAACTTAAAGAACACCTTCGAGGACTTCACTTTATTAAATGGGAGTATTTCACTCAATTTTGGAGTCAACTCTTTTTATATCTAGGCATTGTGAGGACTAATCTTAGGTCTCCAATCGTAAACTTGTGTCCATGATAAGTGAATATTTTATTCTTTATTCTAATCCTTTGTACTGCTTCTTTAGTAAGTAATAGCCTCATTATTCATAGACGGTTTGTACTCTGGAGGAACTCTGGGCAAATGAAAGTTTTCTTTCCGACACTCATAACACGTAATAATGATAGTGGTATATAGAATTCAAACTTAACCAGAATAATTCCTATAAAAATGGGTGAAAATGGCTCTGAGCACTATGGGACTTGGAGGTCATCAGCCCCCGAGAACTTAGAACTACTTTAACCTAACTAACCTAAGGACATCGCACACACCCATGCACGAGGCAGGATTCGAACCAGCGACCGTTGCAGTCGCGCGGTTCCAGACTGTAGCGCCTAGAACCGCTCGACCACTCCGGCCGGCCAACATCTTTATTTAGATAAACTCCAAAGTACGGTGCCCAAGAAACTTGGCATCTGCACCATAATATTCTCATCATATTTCATTTCATGATTATATTCGAGGCAGTGCTCGGCGACAGCTGATTTGCTTGATGGTTTAGTCAGGTGTGTAACTGATGTTTCTTGGATGTCTCCTCGGCTGTTTTGATAGTCTGACTCATATAAAACATGACACATTCACATGGACTGCGACACACACCCGGCTTTCGGAGACCTAGGTCGTCTGCAACATTGCAAAGAATACTTTTTTTTGTCTTAGTTGAAGGGAACGAAATACACGGGATGCCATGTTTCCGTAGGAGTCTACCATTTCCAGACATGGGGCCAGCATAAAGTAGATAAGCTATTTTTGGCTTCCCTTCCTCGGTCTCAGTCCAAATCTCTTTCTCAGGCGTAGTTGATTTTCGTTGTATCTCCCGTTCAGTATGATGACCTTTGTACCCATTTGTCCGGAACACTGCTCGCAGTCGTTATAATTCTTCGGCGAGGCTGCCCATGTCTGAAAATGTTCAATCTCCATGAACCCGAGTCTTTAGCACCGAATTTCTTTGTGGCGGATGGTGATGGCTCGAAGTGTGGAGATGGAGATCGGATGCATAGATTGCCTATATACACCGTGACACAAGAATCTGGCCGTTCTTCTCTTAGCTAAAACGTTGAGGAAAAGTAGTTGGCCCTCTTTTTCAAATTCCATCGTGAATTTTATATTACGATGAATGCGAGTTTAAATGTTCCAGGAACTCTTGAAGCATTTCCCCTACATGTGGCCACATTGCAAATACATCGTCCACATTCTCATAGAAACACGTTGGTTTTCAACTTGGTGGATTCTAATGCCTTTGACTGAAAGTGTTCCATATAGACGACTGCCAGGACAAGCGATAACAGACTGACTATTCATCGCCACGCTATTGATTTGTTCATAATATCTTCCATCGCATAAGGAAAAAGTAGATCTCAGGCTGGGTCTCTCGTCGACATTTTGTGCTGAAAATGGAAACAACTCGGCGAAACACCCAGGAGCACATTATTAATGAATCGCGCTGAAAAAACTAAGGGAGATCACTTCTCTCTATGGGGAGGAGATGATGTGCCAGGTACACAAGTTGGATAACGTGCGCCAAAATGAAGGTCGACTTCTTAGTCCGTTGACCTTCCAAAAAAGGTGTCGAGAAGAACAATTTGTACTTACTTTCGCTAAAAAGAGACCGTCACGTCAACATCCCAGCGGCAAATATGATTATGGGCCATGCGTGCCTTGTTCTAGTGCGAGAGAGAATCCGTGATAACCGACGAATACTAAATGACACTTCAAAAGCGCCTCATCATCTCCATCTTTACGTCATGTCGGCTAAACTTTCAACAGATTCTTGGGACTAGATTGTTTTGCAACTTGCTCTCTGGCTGGTGAAGTATGTCACTCTGCTGACGCCAGTGTAGCGTTCTGGAATCATTACACAATAAGTTAGTCCAAGTCCAGTTACACAATAAGTTAGTCCAAGTCCAGTAACTCAACTTTATATATAACTGAATAGAACGCTGAACACATGTATCCTGTGCTTCCAGCAAGACAATCTGTGCCTGAGGCTAAGTCCAAATAGCGATCCAGTATTTGACTGTTCTGGTTACGATAATAGTAGGTCATTGCTATGGCGTCCCAGTTAGTCCACGGTAACTGAAGAACTACCAGTCACGACTATGTGATGAGACTGCTTCTGCAGCCCTCGGTCATGGGTTATATCACCGCGTGGATGAATGCATTGGAGTGGCGTGACTGGTCGCCGCTATAGGGGATAGCGAGCCCGTCCAGGTGATGTCCTCATAGTCTCGGATTGGCGCCTGCGGGGGATGCGGCCAAGGTAGTTCCTCCGCCGAAGGCGACATCTGTTAAGCAGCTGTTGGACTGGCGCGCATCACTACGTTGCCGCCGTGGCCGGCAGGGACAGCCAGAACAGTTTGATAATACGACTTGGTCACAAGCAGAATAAGTACAGTCGAAAACGTAGGCACGCCAGAAAGCGACATTCGATGTACTGGTCAAAAAGCCAAGACAAAGGATGCGGTTGCCGTACTGTAATTAATTTCACTTACAGACATCTGGTCGAGAATACAGCGAAGGTCCTTGCTAAAAGACTACATTTCGCTCCTACTCTAAAAATGCTACCAATAGCAGATTACATCAGCTCTGCGGAGCATGTTGTAGCTTCTATCCCACCGGAAGCAACAGAACAGGTTCGCTCCGAAACCCGTAGAGCACCAATGCTAAGATCAAAGGGCGAATGGGTGACAGTGGGAAATCTGCGAGAGGACAAGGCTGCTGTAGTTCTGCCACTCGACAAGGGCAACGCTACGATCTTAAAGTTAAGGGAGGACTACAGTAAGAGGATTTTCGATCCTATGAATGGCATTGCATAGTCACAGACATTTGTGGGTCGTACGAATGAAATCGAGAGTAAGATGATGCTGCTTCTCAGTGACTCAGGCTTCCCAAGTAACATCATTAAGGGTCTTAAAACACGAGGAACAGTGCCACCACGACTTTATGGTGTTCCTGAGGCACAAAGAGAGGACTACTTCTAAGACCCATATTTAATATTGGCGCACCTATTGAGTTAGTGCATAAGTTCGTAGCGCTTTTTTGTAAGTGTAATAAACGCAGCGGGTACATATAACAGAGACTTCAGTCATCAACAATACAGGGCTATTACAAATGATTGAAGCCATTTCATAAATTCACTGTAGCTCCATTCATTGACATATGGTCACGACACACTACAGATACGTAGAAAAACTCAGAAAGTTTTGTTCGGCTGAAGCCGCACTTCAGGTTTCTGCCGCCAGAGCGCTCGAGAGCGCAGTGAGACAAAATGGCGACAGGAGCCGAGAAAGCGTATGTCGTGCTTGAAATGCACTCACATCAGTCAGTCATAACAGTGCAACGACACTTCAGGACGAGGTTCAACAAAGATCCACCAACTGCTAACTCCATTCGGCGATGGTATGCGCAGTTTAAAGCTTCTGGATGCCTCTGTAAGGGGAAATCAACGGGTCGGTCTGCAGTGAGCGAAGAAACGGTTGAACGCGTGCGGGCAAGTTTCACGCATAGTGATGTGAAAGATTCAGTGTTTAAACCTCCTCTACCAAGAAACGTGCCAAACTGCGAGCTCGCATCAACAATGCTTTCGAACTCATTGATGGGGACATGCTGCGCCGAGTGTGGGAGGAACTTGATTATCGGCTTGATGTCTGCCGAATCACTGAAGGGGCACATATCGAACATTTGTGAATGCCTAAAAAAACTTTTTGAGTTTTTGTATGTGTGTGCAAAGCATTGTGAAAATATCTCAAATAATAAAGTTATTGTAGAGCTGTGAAATCGCTTCAATCATTTGTAATAACCCTGTATGTTCTTCTTCACTGTTCACAACCGGGAGGACGTTATCGTGGAATAGTATCACTTGACGCAGTCTTCCTGGTCGTCGTTCTTGGATCGCGTTTACAAGACGTCTTAGTTGTTGATAATAAATCTTAGCAGAGATGGTTACACCTCGGGGAAGCAATTCGTAGTACACCACACCAGGTGCATTACATTATGTCTTGTGGGTGCGTGTAGGTCTTCGTACGGGGAGTTATTGCTTTGTTTCTTTTCCTTATGTCATCATAAAGACAACATTTTCGTTACCAGTAACGATAAAGGATAGGAACGATTGGTGATGTTTCACAAGCCAGTTGAAAAAGATCAAGCAGAGATTCAAATATGACACCTGCTGATTTTTGTGATTCTGGCTTAGAGCATGCGGTGCCCATACACCCGATTGCATGCAAATGTTACACGATGGTGAAACGATCACAGTTCATCACATTTGCCAGTTCTCAATTACACTGACATGGATCATTCCGGATTAACACATTTAAACGATCTTCATCAAATCCCGAAGTTCTTCCTGGACGTGGAGAGTTACTAATATCAAAACAATCCTCCTCAAAACAAGAAAGCCATTTTACTTCCATGCTCTGTCCAGTGGCATTGTCCCTTTACATGGCACAAATGATTCTGGCTGCGTCCGCTGCTGTCACCCCTCTGTTCAACTCAAACAGAAGAATACGTCGTAAATGTTCCGATTTCTCCCGCACTGCATTTTCTGGCACCCATAGCTCCACTCACTGTCTCCATGTGACAAAATAACAATATGTAAACTCAGATAGCAACAGTGAACTACAGATAAAAAATGACAACCACTAGCAGCCGGAGTACCAACAGGCATAACAAAAACGCTACGAACTTATGCACCAACCTAATAAAGCAAGCTGGAAAAATTCTTGAAACGCGTTCTTGCAGAATATGTGGGGAAATGCGAACATCTCATCCGCAACTCCTCTGACTTAGTTTACCGCGTCGATCTATTGCGGCCCCAGCATAGGGATATTATGACCAGTTTCGGTGTAGTCTCCCTTTTTACGAGGCTTCCATTGTCAGTTTCCTTGGAACTAATCGCGGAAGAGTTCGACGATTGTTTCACAGAACTTTTTCGGCGATCCATAGAGCTCAAGCACTTCCAGACAAAGACAGCCACGCTGAAAAATAACACCACCTGCGCCGTGCGAGGTAGCCGCACGGTTTGAGGCGTTTTGTCACGTTCCGCGCGGTTCCCCCCGTCGGAGGCTCGAGTCCCCCCTCGGGCATGGGTGTGTGTGTTGTCCATAGCGTAATTTAGTTTGTTAGATCAGCACTTTGTAAGCTATAGGACCGATGACCTAAGCAGTTTGGTCCCATAATAACTTACCACAAATTTACACCACCTGCGAACAGTGTTCCGGAGGAAGCGTACGCGGATCATCAAACTGAACGGGCGATGCAGTCAGTATCAAAAACGGCCAAGAAGTTCAGACTGAGACCGAGGAATAGAAGCTAAAAGTCGCTTGTCTACCTTACGCTGGCCCAACATCCGAAAAATAGGTAGACTCTAGAAACGTAGCATGTGGTGTATTTCGCTCCCTTCGCTAAGATAATAAATATTATTTGGAATGTCAAAGACTATCTAGATGTCCGAAATCTGTGTGTGTATCGCAATCCGGATGTGTATTGCATTCCATGCGAATATGGCATGTCTCAACGTGGGGCATACTATCAGAACAGTCGAGGAGAAATGCAAGAAACATCAGCGACATACTCGAATAAACAACCGAGCAAATCAGCTGTCGCCGAGCACCGCCTCAAATACAATCGTAAAATGAAATACTATGAGACCAGTTTAGTGGTGCAGACGCCAGTTTTCTGCTACAGTATAAGTAAGAAGTCTTATCTGAATAAAGATAACAGGGAACCTAGTAAACACGGATGAGAGGTTCAGTTTAAACGAGACTTTGGGTCGGGCACTCAATTTATTAAAATGGCGTCGGCTATCACATCCACCAGAAATAGAAAACGCTGAGAGAATTTGCGTTTCACGGAATATCAATGCAAGCTCTGAAAAACGAAAGAGCGTCAAAGAGAGTAGTAAAATAAATAAATGTCGTGTGACTAGAGCCTCCCGTCGGGTAGGCCCTTCGCCGGGTGCTTAGTGGGCGTCGTAAATAGCGCCGTGAGACGAACAGTACCCGACAGTCTGGTTGGAGTCCAGGCAGCGAGTACACATAACAGCAACACCCAGAGCGCCTGTATACGGCGGCTGCATGGGTAGTCGAAATATTGTGCAGAAAATGGTAAAACAACTCGGCAGAGCATCTGGAAACAGATTGTTATTCAGTTTCATTTGTTTTCTCCATAATCTTTTGAGAAAGAAACATGAACCACTTTATTTATTTCTCTATCTAGAATGAGATTAATTTTACTACTAGTGACCCGCCCTGGCTTCACACGGGTAGCACGTAGTATCTAAGTCGTCCAGACTTTATCTGTCGTAGCGGTAATAAATTATACGCACAAACATTCCTCGGGCGTCACACTGTCTACCAGTTAAAACCCTACCAAAATCTGTACAGAAGTGCCTGAGATTATCCTTCACAGGCAGGCAGAGGAATACACAAACCATCTTCATGAATCAGTCTGTCAGTGAAAAGCGTGTAAAAATCGTTATAATGCTACCTGAGATAAACGCGTCTGGGACTTTTAATTTATATGTATATATTACGGTTTTTTTCCCTTTCTCTTATGATTGAAAAGTAATATTTTACTCGAGAAATGTAGAAAGTGCTGAGTGCCCTACTTTTATCGGCAAAAACGAGGTATGTATCTTTGAAAAAATCTCACGCTTTCAATAATTACGAGCACATCCTCATGTTGTCATTTATTTTGGAATCTTATTTTTACTTGAAGCTATTTTAACTGATGAATTCTTCGAAGAATATTCTATTACCTTCCTTCCTATAAGACAGCATCTGTTGTAGGTAACTTTTCTGAGTTGACAATTTATTTTCACGTGGTTGTGACGGTAAAACCAAGTCCTTGGTTATATTAATGATAACTTTTATTACTCAGCTTTTCTGGGAACACTATTTCTCTCTGTCTCTCTCCCTCTCTATCTATCTATCTATCTATCAATCATGCCCGGATAAACATAGCATCGTATCTCTGAACGCCGCAGGCACTGCAATATCTTATTTATCCGCCGATACCGGACAAGCGACTTCCAATTAAAAATGTCTCTCCTGTACGGAAATATACAGTGTGTATGACTAAGGTTACACCTCCCACCGGAGGTTCGAGTCATCTCTGGGGCATGTGTGTGTGTGTGTGTGTGTGTGTGTGTGTGTGTGTGTGTGTTTTATTCTTAGCATAAGTTAGTTTAAGTAGTGTATAAGTCTAGGGACCGATGACCTAAGTAGTATGCCGGCCGTGTAGCCGAGCGGTTCTAGGCGCTTCAGTCTGGAACCGCGCGACCGCTACGGTTGCAGGTTCGAATCCTGCCTCGGGCATGGATGTGTGTACTGTCCTTAGGTTAGTTAGGTTTACGTAGTTCTAAGTTCTAGGGGACTGATGACCTCCGATGTTAAGTCCCATAGTGCTCAGAGCCATTTCATTTGAACCTAAGCAGTTTGATCCCTTAGGAATTCACACACATTTGAACCAAGGTTATAGACACATGGTTAACGACATATGGAAGTTTGAGTGCGGTCGTAAGGCGTACTCGGATAGCCTAAAGTGAGGCGCCCGCACGTTATAAACGGGATATCCGGGTTTGAGTCCAGGTCCGGCACAGATTTTCATTGTCGTCTTTCCATTATACAGCTGATGGTTGTATAACACAGTTCATGTATTTCGTAATAGGTGTTGTCGCCGTAGTGCCTATTGCATCGTACGTCTGAACAACACAGGCGCTGGAATATCGTAGACATAGATTCTGTGATCATACAGACTAATTCTATTTTATACATACCTCTTCTTTAGGCTCAGTTTTTCCTTCTAAAAGCATGTTTTTATGACTCAGATGAGACTTATCCTCAATTCTACGTCGTTTCATTTTAACACAAACTGATTTTCCATTTTTCTCGCTCATTGCTTCATTTCGTTGTTATTACATTAAAGTGTCAAAAAAAACTG
The DNA here is from genome assembly GCF_023898315.1 of Schistocerca nitens. Taxonomy (NCBI): domain Eukaryota; kingdom Metazoa; phylum Arthropoda; class Insecta; order Orthoptera; family Acrididae; genus Schistocerca; species Schistocerca nitens. The sequence continues at coordinate 780,251,010 of NC_064615.1, read as the reverse complement.
AAAACAACAAATTGAAGGCACAATCAACAGATTTTAATAACAGAATAATGTTTGAATTCTCGGGGTGTTATTGTCGTTGCTAGCATTCACGATGAACTGTAAGAGCTTCGTGGCACTTCGCGCGCTTTAGCCTCACCACACACCTCCTGCAGTCTTCCATGCCTCATATGCACACTTATCAGTGTTTGCAGCATTTAGCTTCCATTTGTGGTTGTTGGCGATGGCATTTAATATATATATATATATATTTTTTTTTTTTTTTTTTTTTTTTTTTTTTTTTTTGCAACTTAGCCTGTTTTTGATGTCCGGTGTTCAGCAGAGGCCGGCCGCGGTGGTCTAGCGGTTCTGGCGCTGCAGTCCGGAACAGCGGGACTGCTACGGTCGCAGGTTCGAATCCTGCCTCGGGCATGGGTGTGTGTGATGTCCTTAGGTTAGTTAGGTTTAAGTAGTTCTAAGTTCTAGGGGAGTTATGACCTAAGATGTTGAGTCCCATAGTGCTCAGAGCCATTTGAACCATTTGTTCAGCAGAATTCAGTTTCTCATTTCCTAATTGTTGTAAAGCAAATTTCCTATCAGCCTTAGCCAGCTAAGAATGAATTGTCGTTTGAAGTGCACCGTCGACAAAATTATTTACGAGAGCACGATAATTAAGCGTATCTGTCTGGGTAAAACACACTACACATAGTACTAAAGATCAAGCTGACACTTTAGTTATTGCGTAAAATGTACCACAAAATAGTATTCATAACAACACCATCTCTGAGCCAGATCGAGATTGCCAAAAAGATTGTGAGAGACCATTGTGACAAGTTAGTGTGGCCCTTTTGTCTCCTCTGAATTACACAGGTCTAGAGATAAGCCTTGAAATAGAAATTCAGTTTCGTCGGTCGAGTTTTGTCGCCACCATCGCCAAACAATTGCATTGTCTCGGTACTGACTATCTATTTGTAGCAACGTGACGTTATGGCGCTCGGAGCGTACTTCTGGTTACCATGGTTGTGTAGCTACCCGCAAGGAACACCTACGAGTATTGTCTGAAGTTAGGCACTGAGTCACATGAGTATGTGAAACTATGCGACAAGATCATGAGATGGGGGAAATTTCTGCTGAATGGCGTTCATTGACCTGCGTAGGATTCATAAGAACTTTACAACTGGGATTGTTTTAGAGTGAAGTGAGGTCGCCTTCCTCTCAGAATATTTTTGAAGCGTCACCTGCTGTACGTTACATTGTCGCTGCAGTGGGTTGCAAGGGCATTCTTGCCGCTAACATATCTGTAGTCAGTGATTATGCTCACAGATGAATCTTGTATGTTTCAGCCATTCTGCTGTCACCGGGGGAAGAGCTAACTAAAACTAGACTTACCCGGATGAGGGCTAATTTAGATGCCTACTGATTATTTGTTCGATGTATAGGAGCTTCGATCGTAAGGGCCTACGTTGATGTCTACCCAATACCTCATTTAAAAAAAATTAAAATAAAAAATGCTGTCGTCGCTCAGGACTTACAAGTGTACCTACTTGATTGGAGTTGTCATCGGAACGTAGGACGGCACAAACCATAATTAGATGCTGATACCCCATGAACCACGGACCTTGCCGTTGGTGGGGAGGCTTGCGTGCCTCAGCGATACAGATGGCCGTACCGTAGGTGCAGCCACAACGGAGGGGTATCTGTTGAGAGGCCAGAAAAACGTGTGGTTCCTGAAGAGGGGCAGCAGCCTTTTCAATAGTTGCAGGGGCACCAGTCTAGGTGATTGACTGATATGACATTGCAACACTAACCAAAACGGCCTTGCTGTGCTGGTACTGCGAACGGCTGAAAGTAAGGGGAAACTGCAGCCGTAATTTTTCCCGAGGGCATGCAGCTTTACTGTATGGTTAAATGATGGCGTCCTCTTGGGTAAAATATTCCGGAGGTAAAATAGTCCCCCATTCGGATCTCCGGGCGGGGACTACTCAAGAGGACGTCGTTATCAGGAGAAAGAAAACTGGTGTTCTACGGATCGGAACGTGGAATGTCAGATCCCTTAATCGGGCAGGTAGGTTAGAAAATTTAAAAAGGGAAATGGATAGGTTAAAGTTAGATATAGTGGGAATTAGTGAAGTTCGGTGGCAGGAGGAACAAGACTTCTGGTCAGGTGAATACAGGGTTATAAATACAAAATCAAATAGGGGTAATGCAGGAGTAGGTTTAATAATGAATAAAAAAATAGGAGTCCGGGTTAGCTACTACAAACAGCATAGTGAACGCATTATTGTGGTCAAGATAGACACGAAGCCCACGCCTACTACAGTAGTACAAGTTTATATGCCAACTACATCTGCAGATGATGAAGAAATTGATGAAATGTATGATGAGATAAAAGAAATTATTCAGGTAGTGAAGGAAGACGAAAATTTAATAGTCATGGGTGACTGGAATTCGACAGTAGGAACAGGAAGAGAAGGAAACGTAGTAGGTGAATATGGATTGGGGCTAAGAAATGCAAGAGGAAGCCGCCTGGTAGAACTTTGCACAGAGCATAACTCAATCATAGCTAACACGTGGTTCAAGAATCATAAAAGAAGGTTGTATACATGGAAGAATCCTGGAGATACTAGAAGGCTTCAGGTAGATTATATAATGGTAAGACAGGGATTTAGGAACCAGGTTTTAAATTGTAAGACATTTCCAGGAGCAGATGTGGACTCTGACCACAATCTGTTGGTTATGAACTGTAGATTTAAACTGAAGAAACTGCAAAAAGGTGGGAATTTAAGGAGATGGGACCTGGATAAACTGACTAAACCAGAGGTTGTACAGAGTTTCAGGGAGAGCATAAGGGAAGAATTGACAGGAATGGGGGAAAGAAATACAGTAGAAGAGGAATGGGTGGCTCTGAGGGATGAAGTAGAAAAGGCAGTAGAGGATCAAGTAGGTAAAAAGATGAGGGCTAGTAGAAATCCTGGGGTAACAGAAGAAGTATTGAATTTAATTGATGAAAGGAGAAAATATACAAACGCAGTAAATGAAGCAGGCAAAAAGGAATACAAACGTCTCAAAAATGAGATCGACAGGAAGTGCAAAATGGCTAAGCAGGCATGGCTAGAGACAAATGTAAGGATGTAGAGGCGTATCTCACTAGGGGTAAGATAGATACTGCCTACAGGAAAATTGAAGAGCCCTTTGGAGAAAAGAGAACCACTTGTATGAATATCAAGAGCTCAGATGGAAACCCAGTTCTAAGCAAAGAAGGGAAAGCAGAAAGGTGGAAGGAGCATATAGAGGGTCTATACAAGGGCGATGTACGTGAGGACAATATTAAGGAAATGGAAGAGAATGTAGATGAAGACGAAATGGGAGATACGATATTGCGTGAAGAGTTTGACAGAGCACTGAAAGACCTGCGTTGAAACAAGGCCCCGGGAGTAAACATTCTATTAGAACTACTGACAGCCTTGGGAGAGCCAGTCCTGACAAAACTCTACCATCTGGTGAGCAAGATGTATGAGACAGGCGAAATACCCTCAGACTTCAATAAGAATATAAAAATTCCAATCCCAAAGAAAGCAGGTGTTGACAGATGTGAAAATTACCGAACTATCAGTTTAATAAGTCACGGCTGCAAAATACTAACGCGAATTCTTTACAGACGAATGGAGAAACTGGTAGAAGCCGACCTCAGGGAAGATCAGTTTGGATTCCATACAAACATTGGAACACGTGAGGCAATACTGACCCTACGACTTATCTTAGAAGCTAGATTAAGAAAAGGCAAACCTACGTTTCTAGCATTTGTTGACTTTGAGAAAACGTTTGACAATGTTGACTGGAATACTCTTTCAAATTCTAAAGGTGGCAGGAGTAAAATAGAGGGAGCGAAAGGCTATTTACAGTTTGTACAGAAACCAGATGGCAGTTATATAAGAGTCGAGGGGCATGAAAGGGAAGCAGTGGTTGGGAAAGGAGTGAGACAGGGTTGTTGCCTCTCCCCGATGTATATTGAGCAAGCAGTAAAGGAAACAAAAGAAAAATTCGGAGTAGGTATTAAAATCCATGGAGAAGAAATAAAAACGTTGAGGTTCGCCGATGACATTGTAATTCTGTCAGAGACAGCAAAGGACTTGGAAGAGCAGTTGAACAGAATGGATAGTGTCTTGAAAGGAGGATATAAGATGAACATCAACAAAAGCAGAACGAGGATAATGGAATGTAGTTAAATCAGGTGATGCTGCGGGAATTAGATTGGGAAATGAGACACTTAAAGTAGTAAAGGAGTTTTGCTATTTAGGGAGTAAAATAACTGATGATGGTCGAAGTAGAGAGGATATAAAATGTAGACTGGCAATGGCAAGGAAAGCATTTCTGAAGAAGAGAAATTTGTTAACATCGAGTATAGCTTTAAGTGTCAGGAAGTCGTTTCTGGAAGTATTTGTATGGAGTGTAGCCATGTATGGAAGTGAAACATGGACGATAAATAGTTTGGACAAGAAGAGAATAGAAGCTTTCGAAATGTGGTACTATAGAAAAATGCTGAAGATTAGATGGGTAGATTACATAACTAATGAGGAGGTATTGAATAGAATTGGGGAGAAGAGGAGTTTATGGCACAACTTGACAAGAAGAAGGAACTGGTTGGTAGGACATGTTCTGAATCATCAAGGGATCACAAATTTAGCATTGGAGGGCAGCGTGGGGGGTAAAATGGTTCAAATGGCTCTGAACACTATGGGACTTAACATCTGAGGTCATCAGTCGCCTAGAACTTAGAACTAATTAAACCTAACTAACCTAAGGACATCACACACATCCATGCCCGAGGCAGGATTCGACCCTGCGACCGTAGCGGTCGCTCGGCTCCAGACTGTAGCGCCTAGAACCGTACGGCCACTCTGGTCGGCGGAGGGTAAAAATCGTAGAGGGAGACCAAGAGATGAATACACTAAGAAGATTCAGAATGATGTAGGTTGCAGTAGGTACTGGGACATGAAGAAGCTTGCACAGGATAGAGTAGCATGGAGAGCTGCATCAAACCAGTCTCAGGACTGAAGACTACAACAACAACAACCCCAGGTCGAATGTCCAACGTCAAAATATAGTTCCAAGCACACGTGTACATGATTTTGATAGCTTGGGATAGCTGCCAGTGTTGTAATTCAGATTGTTTCATGGTTATCTTACTTAGAATCGTCAGAAAAACGAAGTTCGTGACTTACAATATCAAAAATACCATATCATTTTATTGATCATATTGTGCCGTAAAACGTCACAGTTGACAATTGGTGTACGTTTTTATTTTCCTAGAACCGGCGGTTCAAGCTACGTTTTCCAGAATATCGTGTAGCATCTTGACCTGTGACATGGGTATGTTTGCGGCGAGACGTGACGCTGCATGCTAAATTATGCAGATGTTATATGCATTGGGAATTAGGTTAATAACGTTGCTCCATGGAGATGAATTATTAGCCGATGCCTAGCCCTAAGGGCGCTGCTTACATCTAATATATAAAAATCAATGTGTGTTCGTATTTTATGCGCTGCCATAACGTTCATATGATTCCGATAAAACTTCGTCAACTTATAGCTTGAGCTTGCGCGAAGGTTATAGGCATAGTGCAATTAACTTACAGTAGGTGTCGCGCGTGTCGTACCGCCAAGTGCGTAGTGAGGTGTTTGAATGTGACAGAAACATACAGATCAGCGTTTTATTTTATCTTACTCATTTCGATGCCGATAATTGTGGTTTACATGTAATCGAAATTTGCCAGTGCAAACAGTAATTTTTCTATTTCCTCAATGACCCAGTGCACGCAACCCGTAGAGCATTTTTTGCGCTGCGTGAAGAAGCTGCATATGCCAAGACATTGTTGTAATCAGAAATTCCAAAGTACTGTACATGGAATGGTGCATCCAAGAAATCCCAACGACGTAAGCAAGGCAAGCATGTTTGATGGCTATCAAAATCTGTATTCCTCTGACGCACTGGGCGGTATTTGTGCGTTACATTCAAATAACGCCGAGTGTTACTATTCGAGAATGCTGTGGACTAGTGTCAAAGGACCTAATTCGTTTGCAAATTTGAGAGCGGTTGATGATGTAGAGTGCCTTACGCCTCATTTACGCTGGGGCAACATCTTGCAACATTGTGGCATGCAACAGTGATGCATGCTACATGACGGTCGTTGTCACATGATTCATGCGGCATAGACCACATCGTACGTCATGTCGCAAGCAGTCGCAATGTGCCGTAGTTAGCTCGTTTCGTGTGCGACATTTTCTGTATGGCAGCGGTAAATTCGAAAATATGGAGTGGTCGAACGAGAAGCATTTAGCATTCATAGAGAACTACAGATAAGCTGAGGTTCTGTGGAACATACGTGAAACTAATTATAAAAATAATATGGCGAAAATAGACGTTGTACGAAATCTCGCTTCAAAATATGAAATCTATGAGAATGCTGTGTCGAAGAAGATTAAAAATCTGAGAAGTGCGTTTCATGGCGAACACACGCGTGTGACGAATAAAAAGGCGGCTCAGCGGGTAATACGGAAAAAAAATGTTTCTAATATGAATCATTAAAATTCATCTTAGATGTGACAGAACTACGTGCAGGAATGGACAGCTCAGTTGTAAGTACCGCGATTTGAATAACTATTCATATTTCTTAACTGAGTGCTGTAGTATATCTATTCCATGGTCTAACAATCCTACCACAACAAAGGTCAAAAATTAATTATGATTGTAGTGTTGCTCACGCTGCTAAATATTGCATTTTCGGGCAACAAAAATGTTATATGTGGCAGGTGTCATTAGAGCACAGTTAATAAAGTCATTTCATGAAATAATGGTAAACTAGGCACTCATCTTTTCGTGTTTCCCGCGCTTGTCTCGTTGTGAACTCATGGCTCAATCGGCGAAAATCTAGGTAGTGATGATTCCAAGCTCGGATGCAAAGAGGCCTAGGTGATATTCTGCGATATTCAAAAGTTTTATAGATGTGTTTCATAAACCATTCTTGAAGATTAAACTTTTGCAAGTTAGAACAATGGTGATGTAAAAAGTAATCAGCACTCCGAATTTAAGTTCCACTTCTTTTTTATTACTTTTGTTGCAACATCACTTCACAATATAAAACATACTTGAAAATATCTTCCTCACTGTTAAAATACACATTTCATAAACTGACTACAATTTGCGTCTTTTCAACATGACGACCAAGAGTTGACGCTCTAATAACCGCTTACGCTCCCAAAAATAATCAGAGTTACATGTACGTCAAAGATCAAAGTGACACAAGAAAGAATACACATAAGAATAATATCATTGCAATATAAACATATCGATGTAACAAAGTACCTCTACATTAATGGGTTGTATGAATAAAAACGAGAACATTCTCCAGAGTTGATACTCAGAGCAAAAGAATATTCTCAAAGAAAGTTCTCAGTTTCGTATGAATAAAAACTAGGAGGCATAATCACTGACCCTGGAGTACTTTCTCTCTACCTCCACTCCTTACTGAGTAACTTCTCAGCAAAGAGATTAAAATCCAACATCTTTGGTTCTCAGTTTGTTTCGTTTGCGTGTGTTTTGTGATCAGAAAGTTTTTCTCCAGTTACTTCTGTGCCGAAATGGAAGACTCAGAATTAGCCTTTGTCAACATTATTAAAGATTACCCCGCAATCATCAGTAAATCGCAAACTCCGGCCGCAAAAAGAGAGAAGGCGGATTGTATTAAAGAAATACAACACCGTTATATGGTTAGTTTCGGGAAAGAAATTACGGACGGGCACATAATGAAGAAACTGCACAACATGAAATCCCGTATCAAGGCCAAGACGCATGTTAATAAGACGGGAGACATTAAGATTTCCCTGAAAAATTGGGAGCAGATATTTTTAAAGTTTTTGGACGGAGATGACTGCAACCCAACTATCCACAGAGTTCCTGGTAAGTCCCATACTTTCCGATTTTTTAATTACGCGCTTAATGCTTTGAAATTGTGATTCAGACAAATACGTATTTTTAACATGTGAAAATGAAACAATGTTTGGTAAATTTCGTCTACTATATCACCACTTTTCAGTAAAAGTATCACAATGTACTATGCATGAAATTGAACGAACCCCTCCCACATTTTTGCGTAAACCTGTTTGGTATATTTACTAACTAGAAACTGAATCCTGACACACTACTATTACTTCTTTTTAAATTTTTATTAGGAGCTTGTGCAGTAGGTGATGGTACCACCTCTGTCATCACTTCACCACGGAATTCGGAAGTAGCTGACACAGACTGCACATTGTATGAATAAGAATCAATTTTGCAGCTACCACTAATTGTTGCAGCCGACCATATGGATCTCATGGGCCCCGAAGTCGTCATACCTTCTCAATCGCCTGCTTCGGGGCATGAGAGAGTGTCTAAACGTCGGAGATTAAGTGTGGAAACAGATGAGACACTTAATTTGTCTACTTCACAGCTGCAAAGGCTGGTGCTATTGTACCAATTGGACATATTGAAACGAAAGCAGCAGAAATTGATGCGTGATTAAGATAAAAAATAAAACAAATTGTGTGGTGTCTTATTTACGTACCGAATTTTATTAATAAAAACATCTTTTTTAAGTGAATGTTCATTTACATTTCTCATTTACCAAATTCCATATCCTCCTACAAAAATTATTCAGTACAAATTTCTTTTCAATGAAACTATAAGAGTAATATAATCCAATTTGAAATGTTAAAAAAGTGTATGCACTTATATTCTTGTGTCTGGCCAGTATCTTCACCACATCCTTGAAACAATTTCTGGTAAAGCAAAAAGAGTAACTTGTTTGTATTTTAAATGCTGCAGGTTAGACAGTTGTGCACTTATTTACTCCCCCCTGCGGGTTCGGGGGTTAGAATAGGCCCGCGGTATTCCTGCCTGTCGTAAGAGGCGACTAAAAGGAGTCTCAAATGTTTCGGCCTTATGTGATGGTCCCCTCTCGGGTTTGACCTCCATCTTTCTAAATTGTTCCGAAGAGCGAGCCAATTGGGGAAGGACGCCTTACATGGTGCACTGTATCTGTTGTGCATTGAGACCTTTAGCCGGCTTTCTCGTCGTTGCAATGGTGTCCAGCTCGTTTTCTATCTCTTGGGCGAGGATACGTCCATGGGTGCGATTTCCACGCTGCACTGTGCAGTGTTGCTTTTCGCTGCGACGACGACCTCATACATTTTTGCACCTAAGATCCAGCACGGTAGCCAATCCGTTGTGGTGGGGCCGCCATGTACCCTGTTGGTTGTAGCCCCCTGACAACACAGGGATCGCTCTACTGATGCCTGCGCCGTTTACTCCCCATGTATGCCAAGGAGTAGATGCCCACCTTCCTGGGGCATCGGGACTCCCGACAATGGCCATCCTGCCAGGTGGCCCTTGCTGTGGCTGGGTGGCGCCCTTGGGGAGGGCCCTTGGTCGGAGTAGGTGGCATCAGGGTGGATGACACGCAACGAAGCGTGGCACATCATCTCTTGCTGTTGGCCAGCCACCAGCAGTCTCTAAGCGTTCGAGGGCTCATTTTAAAGGTAACGTTTATGACCCCAAAGCGTTCCCATCCCTGGCCAAACCATGGGAGGAACGAAAGGCAATGAATGACAGTGACACGTATTCGCCCCGGTATCTCGTCTGTACCAGAGATGATAGGGAATCCTTTGTCTCCGTGAAGTCTCAGTTCTTTGTAGAGCATTTGGGGAGTTGGAGGGCTTGTCCAAAATGCGCTCTGGGTCCGTTTTGATAAAAACGGCATCCTCCGCCCAGTCACGCAGGTTACTTGCTTGTGACAAGTTGGGGGATGTTAACGTTACCATCACACCACATAACAGTTTAAATATGGTCCAGGGTATTATTTTCCACAGGGACCTACTTTTGCAGTCTGATGACGAGCTGCGCGCCAACTTAGAGCGTAGAGGTGTTCATTTTGTCCGGCGCGTTCATCGGGGTCCGAGGGACAATCAGGTTGCTACCGGTACCTTCATCTTGGCCTTCGAGGGTGATACATTACCGGAGAAGGTCAAGGTGATGGTCTACCGTTGTGACGTCAAGCCCTATATCCCTCCTCCGATGCGGTGCTTTAAGTGCTGGAAGTTCGGCCATATGTCTTCCCGCTGCACTTCCAGCCTCACATGTCGAGATTGCGGACGCCCATCTCATCCCGATACTCCATGTGCTCCGCCTCCCATCTGTGTCTACTGTGGAGAGCCTCATTCACCTTGCTCGCCAGACTGCAGGATCTTACAGAAAGAACGCAAAATCATGGAATATAAGACCCTGGACCGACTGACTTACACTGAGGCTAAGCGGAAATTTGAACGGCTACATCCCGTGCGCATGATGACATCTTATGCCTCAACTGTCACTCCTGCTCCAGCTCCTTTAGCAGCACCACAAACAGTCAGCTCTCAGAGTCAGAGGACCTCACCTGTCCCCTTGACGATGGGGGCCCCTTCTCTCGCTGTTGCTCCCACACCATCTACCTCGGGAGCAGCACCCACTAAACCACCGGGGACACCAGTCCCCACTTCTAAGCCGGAGAAGCGTAAGTCTTCTTAGGCTTCTCTCGCTCGGAAGGGATCCTTTGGGTCACTCCCTTCCCAGGTTCCTACCAGCGGCACAGGAGACACCAACCAGTGGCTGAAGAAGCCACAGGTCGCTGGTCGTCGAGCTTCGCGATCATCTTCAGTCCCGGAGACTGACTCCAATAAGCCCTCTCAACGACAACAATCAAAGGAACAGCGAGAGAAAACGACATTGAAGACCCGTAAAACCAAGGCACCTGCGGTGGCACCTACTCTACCGCTACCTACGGGCTCTGCGTCTGAGGATGCGGTGGAGATTCTTGCGTCCGCTGAGGACCTCGATCTCGCCGGTCCCTCAGACGCAATGGATAGCACTTGCACGGGTGCTCCATCGGAGGCAGCAGGTGACCCAGAGGCGTAATCTGCCTTCCCAGTCCCGTCACGCCTTTCTCAGCCATGGACAATTCCATCCTCCAGTGGAACTGCAGCGGTTTCTTCCACCATCTAGCTGAGCTCCGCCAACTTATCAGCCTTCACCCTTTCTTCTGCATTGCTCTTCAGGAAACTTGGTTTCCAGCAATGCGAACCCTCGCCCTCCGTGGCTATCGGGGTTATTATAAGAACCGGGCAGCTTATGAAAGGGTGTCTGGTGGCGTCTGCATATATGTCCTTAACTCTCTTCACAGCGAGTCTATCCCTCTACAAACAGCTTTAGAGGCTGTCGCTGTTCGGGTGTGGACGCCACAGGCTGTTACTGTCTGCAGTCTTTACCTTCCACCGTATGGTGATGTCGCGCAGCATGTCCTGGCTGTGCTGATATCCCAATTGCCGCCACCTTTCTTCTTACTGGGCGACTTCAACGCCCATAACACTCTGTGGGGTGGGTCAGTGGCGACAGGTCGAGGCGCCACCATTGAGCATTTATTGGCACAGCTCGATCTTTCGCTGTTAAATGATGGTTCCTTCACACACTTCAGTGTGGCGCATGGCACGTACTCCGCCATTGACCTTGACCTTTCGATCTGCAGCCCTAGCCTCTTACCATCTGTCCAATGGAGAGTGCATGACGACCTGTGTGGTAGTGACTACTCTCCGATCTTTCTGTCACTGCCACAGCGTCAGTCTTCTTGGCGCCCTTGCAGGTGGGCAATGAATAAGGCTCACTGGGACTTGTTTTCCTCCATTGCCGTTATTAAGCCTCTCTCTAATGATGGCATTGATGTGGTGGTTCAATCGGTCACCACGGGCATCGTTACTGCCGCCGAATCTTCCATTCACAGTTCTTCTGGGTCCCCTCGGCGGCGGACTGTGCCTTAGTGGTCGCCTGAGATCGCTGAAGTGATTACAGATCGCCGGCGGGCGCTCCAACGTCACAAGAGACATCCCTGCATTGAACACCTCATTACCTTCAAACGTCTGCGTGCGCGGGCCCGCCGCCTTATCCGCCAAAGCAAGCAGGAGTGCTGGGAGCGGTATGTGTCCACCTTGGCCTCCATGTCTCTCCATCGCAGGTCTGGGCCAAGATCCGACGCCTCTATGGCTATCGGACACCTGTCAGCGTCCCTGCGCTCTCACTGAATGAAGCAGTTTGTACAGACTCCGACGAAATTGCCAACCGCTTGGCAGAGCATTTTGCTCTGAGTTCCGCTTCTTCCAATTACCCCCTGGCCTTCCACTCCATTAAAGAGCGGATGGAACGCCGGAGTCTTTCTTTTCGCACCCACCATTCTGAATACTACAATACTCCATTCAGTGAGTGGGAATTTCACAGTGCCCTTGCCGCTTGCCCTGATACCGCTCCTGGGCCAGATCGCATCCACTGTCAGATGCTGAAACACTTTTCAGTGGACTGCAAGCGACGCCTCCTCGACCTTTACAACCGTCTCTGGGTCGAGGGTGAGTTTCCGTCGCAGTGGCGGGAAAGCATTGTCATCTCCGTTTTGAAACCGGGCAAGAGCCCTTTGGAGGTGGACAGCTACCGCCCCATTAGCCTCACCAACGTTCTTTGCAAGCTTAACGGATGGTGAGCCGGCGCTTGAATTGGGTACTGGAGTCTCGGGGCCATCTGGCTCCGTCTCAGGGTGTTTTCCGTAAAGGCCGCTCCGCCACCGACAATCTGGTGAGCCTGGAGTCGGCCATCCGTACTGCCTTTGCCCGCCGTCAGCACCTGGTCGCTGTCTTTTTCGACATGCGGAAGGCGTACGATACGACATGGCGTCATCACATACTTTGTACGCTTCATGGATGGGGTCTTCGGGGCCCTCTGCCGATCTTTATCCGAAATTTTCTGTCGTATCGTACCTTCCTCGTGCAAGTCGCGGCCTCCCATAGTTCCTCCCGAGTCCAGGAGAATGGGGTACCACAGGGATCTGTCCTCAGTGTCTGCCTGTTTTTAATCGCAATAAACGGACTCGCTGCGGCGGTGGGAAATTCTGTCTCCGCTTCCCTGTATGCTGACGACTTCTGCCTTTACTACCGCTCTACTGGCATTGCAGCTGTTGAACGTCAGCTACAGGGCGCTATCCGCACGGCGCAGTCTTGGGCTGTAGCGCATGGTTTTCAGTTTTCGGCTGCCAAGACCCGCGTTATGCATTTCTGCCGGCGCCGAACAGTCCATCCTGAGCCGCGGCTTTATCTTGCTGACGAACTCCTTGCTGTGGTGGAGACCCACAGGTTTTTGGGTGTAGTTTTTGATGCCCGGCTGACTTGGCTGCCTCATATTCGGCAGCTTAAACAGGCGTGTTGGCGGCATCTAAATGCTCTGAGATGCTTGAGTCACACCCGCTGTGGCGCCGACCGATCTACCCTGTTACGGCTCAGGCGTTAATCCAGTCTCGTCTGGATTGTGGGAGCCTGGCTTATGGCTCAGCATCCCCATCTGCGCTGCGGGTACTGGACCCAATCCTACACAGCGGAATACGCCTTGCCACTAGTGCTTTCCGGACCAGCCCAGTGGACAGCATACTTGCGGAGGCAGGTGTCCCTCCATTGCGGTTCAGGCGCCGAAATTTACTGGCCGCTTATGCTGCCCATGTTTTTAGCTTGCCCGGGCATCCAAACTATCGTCTCCTGTTCCCGCGATCGGTCGTCCATCTGCCAGAACGTCGGCCCCGGTCAGGTTGTACGATCGCGGTCCGAGTCAAAGAGCTTCTCTCCGGGCTTAGGGTTTTCACTGTTCCACCTCCTTTTTCGGGCCACTTTGCGTACACCCCCATGGTGTGTTCCTCGCCCTTGCCTTCGGCTCGACTTGGCACAGGGCCCGAAGGACTCAGTCCCTCCAGAGGCCTTCCGCCGCCGCTTTTATTCCATCGTGGCGACGTATCAGGGCTCTGACTTTGTTTACACTGACGGTTCGATGGTTGCTGGTCGTGTCGGTTATGCGCTCACTCTAGGGGACCAGTCCGAACAACGTTCCTTGGCGGCTGGCTGCAGCGTTTACACTGCTGAGCTGGTCGCCATCTTTCGAGCCCTAGAGTATATCCGCTCCTGCTCAGGTGAGTCCTTCGTGATCTGTAGCGATTCCCTGAGCGGTTTACGAGCTCTCGACCAGTATTTCCCTCTTTCTCGTCTAGTGATGGCTATCCAGGAGTCCCTGCATACTCTTGCCCGTTGCGGCCGCTCTGTGGTCTTTGTGTGGACCCCCGGTCATGTCGGTATCCCGGGCAATGAACATGTTGACCGCCTGGCGAAAGAGGCCACCAGGCAACCATCTCTGGATGTTGGCCTCCCAGAGACTGATTTGCGAGCGGTCCTCCGCCGAAAAGTTTTTGCGCTTTGGGACGCTGAATGGCGCGATCGGATCACGCCCAATAAACTCCGTGCCATTAAGGAGACGACGATTGTATGGCGGTCATCCATGCGAGCCAACCGCAGGGACTCAGTCGTCCTTTGTCGGCTCCGCATTGGCCACTCCCAGCTGACACACACTTACTGCGTCGGGAGGACCCTCCTCTGTGTCGCTGCGGGGCGGCTTTGACAGTGGCCCACATTTTGTTGGCCTGCCCCCTTTTAGCTGTGGTCAGGCGGACATTTGCGCTGCCTGATACGCTCCCTGCCCTTTTAACTGATGACCCTGCTATGGCTGGCTTAGTTTTACGTTTTATTCGGGCAGGGGGTGTTTATCATTTAATATGAGTGTTTGTTTTATTTTATTGTTTTGTGTTGATTCTGGCCTTTGGCCTACGGTTTTAAACTGAGTTTTTAATGTGTTCTCGGTGGTTGGCTTTTCCTTTTTTTATTCTATGGTCGGCCAACCACTGCCACACTCCGTGTGATTTTAATTTGTTATGTCTGTTCTTTGTCTGAGTTTTTCTTGTCCTTTGTTGTCTGTTGTCTCTATCCGTTTTTTTACTCTGTGTAGTAGTTCTTAAGTTTTGGAACAAGGGACCGATGACCGTTGCAGTCTGGTCCCTTTAATCCAACAAACCATCCAACCAACTTATTTACTGTAGCACCTGGCAAATATCTTCACCACATTCTTTAAACAATTTCTGGTGAAGTAAAGCAAAAAGAGTAACTTGTTTGTATTTTAAATGCTGCAGGTTAGACAGTTGTGCACCTATTCACTGTAGCAGCTGGCAAATACCTTCACCACATCCTTGGAACATTTTTGGTAAAGTAAACTTGTGCCATCAATCTGCTGAAGTTACAGTACAGAAATTACATTAAGGTTCCAGCAGTTCATGTTAACCTGTTGTGCCCAAAGCTATTTACAGTAGTACCTGAAAATTCTGTTCCAGTTTGAATAGTTACATGTTAAACAATTTTTGTTGAAAGTAAAATCGATGATAGAGAATGAAAAAAAAACCACTAAACAGCATTTTATTATGTAACATCAGAGCACTGTGCTTTATTTTCATGAGGGAATAATTATTGTAATTACAAAAAATATACAAATTGGGTTAATTATTCAATGTTTGGACAGACTCCCATACATTACAGTCGTCCTATTACATTTACAATTTCCCGTCTTCTATTTGTTCCACGTACGCGTACGTTTGCTGCTTCCTCTTCTCCCAGTACTGGAAGATTGTTGTCGTCATCACTAGGTGCCTCAAAATCCTCATCCCCTACATGTTTTGCTACGTTGTGCAAAACAAAACAGGCTATTATCACACTGGGGATTTTTGTTTGGGCAAGCCTTATTTTATTTTGCAGAATTGGGAAACGCCTTTTCACCTGTTCAAAGCACCGTTCGATTATCACCCTTTCCTTAGAGTGAAGTCTGTTGTATACCCTCTCATCAGGTGTTTCGGGATTTTAAAATGGTGTCATTAACCACGGTGCAATGCCATATCCTTCGTCTCCTAAAATTAGGGCGTTGCACTGGTTCTCACGCAATATACGATACACATCGGAGTTTCTCCATATCCTAGCGTCATGTACAGACCCTGGCCATGAAGCATCAACACTCGTAAACATTTCACTGTTGTCACGCGTCGGCTGCACATTTATAGATGGAAAGCCCTTTCGATTAACGTATTCGTCTCCATGTGAAGAAGGGTTCATTGTAGGTATGTGAGTGCAGTCTAGGGCCCCTACCGCACATGGAAACTTGTATCTCGATTGCCATTTAACTTTCGCTGTTTCTAGTTCGTTAATATTTCTCGGAAATCTGATGCACAATGGTGCTTTCCTGTTGACCTGTTGTAGAACATACGAAAATGTTAGTGATACTGTAGTCTGGTGTACTCCCAAATCTTCTCCTACACCTATCTGAAAGCCTGGATCCGCTAAATAGCGCAAAAATATTTTCATTTTGCATTCATTGGAAAGGGCGCCTCCTCTTCTTTCGTGATTTTCCGGAAGAAAGTGATTCACCAGCCAATTAATGCTTTGACTGTTAAATCTATACAAACTTCTACAGTTCCTTTCTTCTGTGTTCCTGCGTACTACGTATATCATTTTTTGCCTTTCAAGAAACATAAATTCCGCCATTTGCGCTAAAATCACTCGGTAACGCTTAATCATAACACAACTCACTCAGCTCGAAGTATGCTACGGAGCTCACTCACAGAAACAGAGAATGTTCTCCGCTTGTGAGAAACTTCTTTGGCTTTATTCATACGAAATCGGAGAATATTCTTTGCTTTGAACAACTTCCCCCACCCTTCAACCCACACTGAGAACATTCTCGGGTGAAGTATATTCTACAGTGGACCCCACAAACAAGTTTGTAGGAAGAAAGTAACTAAACAGTTCGAGTTCATCTAGATAAATCTATTCATTTACGTAAATGAATATACATTGTAGTACGAACATAATTAATATATATTGGTGCAGGATGATACTATCTCTCTTGACACTCGACCTTTCCATGTGGGTGTCATAAAATATTCTTTGAATTCCTCTCGTCCTGCTTGTGCATCACAGGAAGGTCTTCGAGGTACCTTTGATAAATTCACTAAGCCTGTATGGTGGCGAGTATCTTCTCTCCACTCTCCAAGAGTTATTACACCATTATCTATGTCTTCTGTGTCCAAACTATTTGGAGATGAATAAATAGTTGTGGACGTTGCACTTTGCCTTAAAATTATGGAGATACGTACAAGCTTCTGTAACTGTTTCAGCGTTCTCAACTTTAAGTAACACTGGCTTCCTAAACATTTTAAAACAGAGGACATTATTCCGAAAGCGTTTTCGACAATACGAGTACGTCTTGCGCGAGAAAGTCGGTAATTAAATATTCTTTCCTCCGATCTTGGTAACTTTCCAGCATGCGGTTTCATTACATTTGTGATCAATGGAAATGTCTCCACCACTAATAAAACTAATGGTGTCAAATTTTCTTCCTGGAAGAGATTCTGTGAGAGGAATGTTTGATTTATTTTCCGTTAACGCTTTATGAAACGAAGTGTTCTTAATAACTCCTCCATCTAATAGGCTGTTCTGACAACCAACATGTAAATATTGAATGCAGGAATTTGCGTCTGAAATCGCCACAAGGACGATGCTAAATGTTTTTCTGTAGTTAATAGATTCACTTCCAGTATTGGCAGGGCATATAATTTGAGCATGTTTGCCATCTGTGGCTCCTACACCGTGAGGGAAGTTCCACTTAACTTCGAAATTTCTGGCAACATTCTTCCATTCTTCAGTATCCTTCGGAGTCTGAAAAGTAAAACATTATCATTACTTTCCCTATTTTTTCAGAATGACGACACACAGGACACAGAAACAAAAGATGAAGATTCAAGTCAGCCTTCTGAAAACAATGTGCCTCAAACATCAACTACGTCTTCTGAGGAAACGCAGAGAAAGAGCATTACTACAGCCGAAAAAAGAACAGCTCAGGAAATGGCGAGAAATGCTCGAGTTGAGGAAGGTTATCAGATTTTAAGAACTGTTAGCAACAGAGATGAATGGAGTGTGTATGGAGAGTTCATCGCCAATGAAATGAGAAATTTTTCCCTCACAACACAAACGTTTGTGAAACACATCACAGGAAATGCGCTATTCAGAGCAGCGTTGGGGGAGTGTGAGAAACGAACTCCCAGCATCTCACCATTGGTGGTTGCTATATTGGAAAACTGTGCAGAAGCTAACTGCGAAATTGTATACGTTGACAATGATACTGGTGAGAGTGAGGAATTCATTGAAGTACGAGGCACATCAGAAGAGCTCCATCAATTTTTGCGATTTAAAAAATAAGTGAAATACTTTGTACCAGTTATTTAATTTCAATTATAACTTACTTAAAAATGAAAATAAAAAATTATTTAAATAAGGTGAGTATTGAACGTTGTGTACTTTGGTATTTCTTCAGCACGGATGAAATAGGTTCACAAACTTCACTATGAGGGAAGTAGCAGAATATGATACTTCGAATAAGTACATTAGTGACTTGTACGAATCCCCAGTGACTAAAATTCGTAATGCGATGGTCAGTCGAATTCTTGATGAAACACTGTGTTGGCAATTGGTATCTTTCTTTAGACTAAAAAGGTTAGTTAACTGTAATAAATAATTGAAGTCTTCATTGGACTTTCTCGTAAAATTACTAAATAATGCACCATCATCTGCTGCAGGATCTCCTAGTATACTCGTTCGTGGGCCTTCTTTAAATATTCTTCTCTTCCATCATCGTCTCCTTTTCCGTTTATTTTCATTTCCATCGTTAGCGGCGAGTGCGATGACCAAGTAAGTAGCCGCCGCAATCACTTTATCACCCACTCTCCTGCAGGAACGACTCTGTGTTCACAAATTCTGTTGCTTTGATATAAATTAACCTGCCGCGTGCAACATAGGCCGCAAGACGTTGCCTTCTGTAGCATACTACAAGACTGTGCACGCCACATTTCTGTAGCATGCCACAATGTTGGAACATGTTGCCCCAGCGTAAACGAGCCTTTACGTAGAGAGAAGCTTGCGTCACAATCTTCATTTGCTCGAAAGTGACGAACGCTGGGAAACAACATTGACGGATGCATGTGCCAGCTGTCATCCACGACAAATTCGAACATTGGCTCTGAGCCCTATGGGACTTAACATCTGAGGTCATCAGTACCCAATTCGAACATTATTCGCCATCATTTTGACCTCATGTTCGCCATCCAGCCCTAAAGATTTGTGCGAAAAATTGAGAGAGGATTTGAGCGAAGACATTTTGTGCCATGTTCGTGCCAACAGCAATAAAAGTTCCAGGGATTTTTTGGACAATATTTTCAATCAATCTCTGCTCGAAATCGAGGACTTAGGCTTAACCATCAACAACAAAGAACTCATTCGTCTTGGCATGATTGCGCCAGAACGTTGTGCACTAGACCTTTATGACTGCGGAGTAGGAACCGCGCGGCCGCTACGGCCGCAGGTTCGAATCCTGCCTCGGGCATGGATGTGTGTGATGTCCTTAGGTTAGTTAGGTTTAAGTAGTTCTAAGTTCTAGGGGACTGATGACCTTAGAAGTTAAGTCCCATAGTGCTCAGAGCCATTTGAACCATTTGAACTGCGGAGTAGTGAGAGAACAACAGTACAGTGCTAATGATCTGCGTGCATTTGTTGAAGCAAACGAACAAACTTTGCTTGTGGAACAAAAATTGGCCTACGACACAATTACAAATGCCGTGTCAACTGGCAGAGGTGGTCTGTTCTTCTTTGATGTGCCTGCTGAGACTGAAAAAACGTTCCTCATCTGTTTGCTGTCGTCTCACATTCGATCTCAAAATGTAATTGCTTTGGCTCTTGCTTCATCAGGCATTGCGGTTATTTGATTAGATGGTGAACGAGCAGAGAATTTTACGCCCTAATTCCCATTGGATATGCGTTTCTCAAAAGCTTCAACATGTAACATTTCAGAAGAATATGGAAAGGCTAAAGTTATGAGACTCTGCAAGTTCATTGTGTGGGACGAATGCACCATGGCTTATATGAAATCAGTTGAAGCTTTTGATCGAACTCTTACGATCAGATGCACAGCTATTCAGTGGCGCTCTCATTATATTATCTGGCGAGCTTAGACAATTCCTTTCAGTGACATCTACATCAACACCAGCTGATGAGCTCAATCCTTGCCTCAGAACATCGCTTCTTTGGAGATATGTGCGAAAACTACCTTAAAGCTCTTGAATAACAAAGTCAACAAAATTGAAATGAACATCTTTTATATTTCTCCTTTATATATAATTCAATGTCTGTAAATGCGTTCACTATCGACAGTAAAATAAATATCATCCTTATTCTCATTCCTAATTAAACAAGATAACTATTTCAAACGACATTTCCACTATTATTTCTTCTGTTGCAGCAACGCGCTGGATACCAGCTTTGTATTATTTTGCTCTCTGCAACAGCTATTTTGGTAGGTGTATTTCTGTCTGCCAAAAGAGTGTATCAAATGTAATGCCTAATAAAATGTAATGCCTAATAAAATGTTTCGCTGTCCCATAACAGTTTCCTGCCTATGTCAGAGTTCGTCGCTTATCGACGGGACGTCAAACATTTATCTTCCTTCCTTCCTTCCATTTTGTCGGCAACCTATCACAAATACGATCTCTACGTTCTGCAGCTGCCAACATCTTTTGTATTTATCCAGGTTGGCGTTTACCTTTGCGCGAAGGAACTGAGATTGAGGGAACAGAAACACAACATTATTATAAATCATTCCTTTTAGCGTTTAAATTTTCTATCAATGCGAACAATTTCAATACGTAAGTCCGTGTTGCTCCTTTCCTGTTATCTAATATTTCTTATCTCTCTCCTCTTGGACAATTTTGCGCTAGTCTTCTTTTGCTTCCTATCTTCAATTCTTTTCAAGATTTTCTTCGAAAAAATTCTTCTTCTGTCGTTCCTTGTTCTCTTCTACTCTGCCTTTTCAAATTTTTCTTCACTTCTTGTCTCAAGGTGGTGGTCGTTGTTGTTGTTTTCTTTACCTAAATGCGTCTAAAAATCCGTTTGATTAACTACGACTCGCTATAGACATAGAAACATAAACTATGTCTTCGCATGATTTCTAACATATTCGTGTGTGTTCTGATATGTAGCAATATAACTTCTTAATTTGCAAGACTTCTCCTTACCAGTTTTTCTAATTGGCCGTATTTATAATTTAGTACTAGACATTTACTCACATATAATTATCCTAGTTTCACAATTATATAGGAGACTTTTAATTTCAGCTCTTTCGATTAAAATGTTTTGTCGTGTGTATTTTTTTCCCTGTGTGGCAGATTTATGTAAAACATTTTATTTGATCTTTTAAGTTTTTTGTGTGTGTGGGTTATTGATGTTTTATATTCGTTTTCCTCAGTCTAGATCTTAAAATCAGCTCTGTTATTTATTTGTGTAACGTTGCACTTGTAGAAGTCCAGAGTGTGTAGAAAGGCATATGCACGGCAGTTGGTGGCAACACCTTTGTTTTTTCTCCAGCTGATGGGTAATAATCTATGCTCTTTGAGTTTTTCGTACCAGATCTTTACTGTTTCTATCAAAGGATGAGATACACAATCACTGGATATTTTCATATGTTGTCCGACGCAATTTTAGACTATATTATATTCACCCGTTCACATTCTCCATTCCCTCGTCACTGCTGTTTCCACGTAGTACAGACGTTTCTGTAGTAAGTTTATGTGGCTTTGTTGTCCTGATATGGCCGCAACATTTTTATATGCGTTTTCTACCCTCGCTAGGAGAATCCCAGCCTAACTAGCCATATTTAACTACCATGCGCATTGGAATTTTCCTCTTCATTTCTTAGTTCTTAGTACATCTTCAGTGCCGTCTGTTACACAATGCTGAGGCAAAGAACTAAGCACCCTATTGTAGAATATATTAATAATTATCCTTAACTTTGTAAATGTCGTTCTGTAATATATGGTTACATAGTACTGAAATTAGCGTTGGGACAGTGTGAAACACTTCCATCGCTTGGCCCCCTGAGTTGGTATTTTCAGTATTCCTTTACCATTTCATGCTCTCATCTGCTCCGGAAATGCTTCTAGACAGCTGCATATAAAGCACATGGTGATATTACACTACTGTATCATCGCTACTCATCGTTTTCTAGCAAAAAGTTTCACTTATTTTGTCCCATGCTTTGGGAATTCTGGCGATGATGTTACATCAGTTGTGGAATATGCTAATACAAGTTCTACCATGGTAGCTTACGAGATATTAACATGGGAATATTTATTCAATATCATATAGAAATACACCAGAGCGAAGTAGTAGACAAGTAAGGAAAATATTGAGGAAGAGGTACCCAAATTTGTTCAGTTTGCTTACTCGGAGTTCATGCACTTACATTGGTGTTCCGATCCAAATGAATTGGACTGATCGAACTCGGACAGTGAATTTTGATTTAGGTTGTGTCAAACGGCTTGCTTAAGAAAACGTGCGTGCCCACACACACACACACACACACACACACACACACACACACTGAAAGAAGACGACTGGGGCACACTTGTATGTGGCACGGCACCGGAATAAGATAAGAATATTAATCAATTAAAATGAAAGGAGTATACTAAAACGATTAATGTCTCTGATAGGCTCGATAGTGCGAATCGCTGACAGTGCGCGACCGCAGAGCCAAAGATACTGCTTCGGGTCTGAGATTGTAGTGTTGGAGTAAGAGAGAGCTGGGCGCACAGTTGCAGGTAGCTGTTTGTGAGGGAAAGACGATGGAGTGGGCAGTTTTTGTGGTGTGTTGTGTGAAGCCACCAAGGGTTAGATTAATTTAGGTATGTCAATATTGTTGAACTTGGAAGCGGAAGTCTTCATGCAAAAGGTGTTAAAGATGTTAAACAATTATGATTTTTGTTTTTACCAGCGCGTTAGTATAGCTGAGTTGGCTGACAATTTGTAATTATTGAGTAACCTCAGAATGTACGTAGACTGTTTTGGTAAAAAGGCTAGTTAGGTATTTCATTTTTGTAATGCTTCTAAGATTTGTTAACAGCTGTATGTAATGTGATAATTTGCAATTATACTGGTTTAATGAGGTTAGATAATACTTACTGTCTAAATCTCATTGTTTGTGAATCAATTGTGAGTAATGTAACTTCATTTGTTAGATGTTTTTGAAAAGATAAACTTAATTTGCAATATAATTTTGCCAAAAAAAACTCAGAGTTAGTAATTCACCATAATCAATACCGCCTCCCTGTCCAGGTCATATGTTTTTCAAAGAAGTTGGGTTTTTCATAAGTGTTCTCGATGAATTTCATATGCGTTTCAAAGTAGTATGGCTAACATTGCAAACTGCTGAGCTTGTAGATAGCATATATTTATCATCTCGCCCTGTTCAAAACTGATAACTTTGGTCCCTGTGCACGTAACAAATAAATTAAATTGTCTTACCTCCAGAGCAGCAACGGTGGAACGCGATATATTCTGGTCTCTCACAATATATATATATATATATATAT
Source organism: Schistocerca nitens (assembly GCF_023898315.1). Classification (NCBI taxonomy): domain Eukaryota; kingdom Metazoa; phylum Arthropoda; class Insecta; order Orthoptera; family Acrididae; genus Schistocerca; species Schistocerca nitens. The sequence continues at coordinate 780,227,599 of NC_064615.1, read as the reverse complement.
ATATATATATATATATATATATATAATGAGAGACCAGAATATATCGCGTTCCACCGTTGCTGCTGTAGAGGTAAGACAATTTAATTTATTTGTTACGTGCACAGGGGCCAAAGTTATCAGTTTTGAACAGGGCCAGATGATTCGGTGCCTAAGGGGCTGAATGTATTTTGCAATAACTGTATTTCTTTATTGGTATTGGAAGTTGCATTGGCCAATTAATTCGTGTCAAGTTTTTCTAACAATAACACAGAGTAAGCACACCACTTGCACTTACACCACGCAACACGACAATTCGCGTTCAGTACTCATTCAACAGATCAGAGACATTAATCGTTTATAGTACACTAGTTAATGTCTGATGCAGTATGTATCAGTTCGATGAAAACAAGATTAATCGGATGTTTCCAGGAATATTTTTTAGTTTGCAATGTCCACTTTCGTGTATTGGCATACTTTGGCTGACACCGTATGTAGTGTTGAGAGAAGTCGTACTCGATCTTAAAAGTAGAAGACGCGCTCATCTAGGCGTGCTGTAAACCACTCACTCACTCAGCTTCTCCAGCACTCATCTGCATTTGAAATATCGACAGTCGATAATGATTCACACAAATGTACGGTATGTCAATGACAAACAGCTACACTGGTCTACAAAAGTGAAACATAACATGGGAATAGGACGTCAGAAGGGCTACGGAAATTGTTAAAACTTAGTAACAAGGTATTTGGTATACAGCACCTTCCGAAACATATATTTACATAATTTATGAGACCGAATATTCAAATTAAAAAATTATCGAAACAATCTATTAGTTTGGCTGAGAGAGAGCATGCTTTCTACGAAGCCCTTTTATCAGTCGACCCCAGTCCTGAAAAGTGGTTGTGAGAAGCTGTAAGTCGCTTCCCCAATGTACGTCGGAACCGCTGTTCCCAACCTTTCTGAGACCTCTGCCCCTGGACAAAATACAATACCAGCGAATAACCCAGCAAAGTGAGGAACTTAAAGAAACTGTCGGGTTGACTCAACCTACTGATACCAGACGTCGGCTTCGGTCCGTTACGTAATCGTGATTTGGCATGTGACGTACTTGCACAAACAGAATGCTGACTGTTAATTCTGATTCCAATTTATTTTTTGGAATGTACTTTTCTTTATTGTGTTTATTTGGCATCTAGCTGCCCATTTATTTAGCCAGAGGAATGTAGGTAACGGCGACAGACTAATCTGCATCTCAGCCCGATGTCTAAGTAAGGTTAAATTGTGAAAGTTTGTTCGTGTGTTGGTGAAGGCAACGACTGTGATGTGGTTTATATCGACCGCTTAGATAACGTCATGTATCAAAGCAGATGAGTGATATCGGTAAATTCAGTGTTCATGGAACTTTACTTGAAGAAAGAAATTGCTATTTTAAGAGTACAAAAGTCAAATAATTCGCAGTTAACGTTTTAAAGAACGAAAGTCATATTTTTGCAGACGTTTGGTACTGCATATTCCCGTTTTTGTTTCTTTGATCATTCATGAAAATATTGCCATGTTAATATTGTTTCATCACAGTCTATTTTCAGTGTTTTGCCTCCACGGAACCCAGGATATTGTCCTTAGACTAGAAATTCAAAATCTGAGAGCAATACTTCATTCACTGCAAACATTCTTGGAATCCAAGTATTTATTTGATGATTTTCCAACTGAAGAAAAAGTAGTTACTAATAGAGTTTACCATTTACGACAGATGCTTACTGCTGCTACAGAACGTACACTGAGTTGACAGAAGTCATAGGATAACGATATGCAAATATAGAGATGGCGGTAGTATTGCGTACACAAGGTACTAAAGGGCACTGCTTTGGCGGAGATGTCAAAAGGTTTGCGATGCCATTATGGCCGCAAGATGGGAGTTGACAGACTTTGAACGCGGAATGGTAGTAGGAGCTAGAAGCATGAGACATTCCGTTTCTGAAATCGTTAAGGAATTCTGTATTCCGAGTTCCCAGTCTCAAGAGTGTGCCGAGAATATAAATTTCAGGCACATTACCTCTCAACACGGACAAAGAAGTGTCCGTCGATCTTCACTTGACGATGGTGAACAGCGGCGTCTGCGTTGAGATGTCAGTGTTGACAGACAAGCATCATTGCTTGAAGTAGCTGCGGAAATCAGTGTGAGACGTACGTATCCGTTAGGACAGTGCGGCGAAATGGGTCGTTAATGGGCTATGGCAGCAGACGACCTACGCGAGTGCCTTTGTTAACGGCACGTCGCCTTGCAGCGCCTCTCTTGCACTCTTGACTATATCGGTTGACCCTAGACGACTGGTAAATCGTGATCTGGTCAGAGGAGTCCCTATTTCAGTTGGAAAGAGCTGATGGTAGGTGCGGTATTGACTCCTCGAAGCCATGGACCCAAGTTGTCAACAAAAAACTGTGCGAGCTAGTGGTGGCTCCATAATGGTGTAGGCTGTGTTTACATGGAATAGATCTGTTCCTCCGGTTCAAATGAACCAACTGAGACTATTTGTAGTTATTCAAGGACTTCACGTTCCCAAACAACGGTGGAATTTTCGTGGATGACTATCCGCCATGTCACCGGATAACAAATGCTAGCTTTTGGTTTGAAGTACATTCTGGACAGTTCGCGCGAATGGTTTTGCTACCCGTATCGCCCGACATGAATCTCATCGAACGTTTATGGGACATCATCGAGAGGTCAGTTTGTGCACAAAATTCTGCACCGGCAAGTTTTTTTCATTTCTGGATTGCTATTGAGGCAGCAAGGCTCAGTATTTCTGCAGCGAATTGCCAACGACTTTTTGAGACCATGACGCGCCGAGTTGGTGCTCTGTACCGGCACAAAAAAAAGTAGGACGGAAAGAGAGTGGGGTTTAACATCCCCCCGACATCGAGGTCATTAGAGACGGAGCACATGCTCGGATTGTGCCAAGGATGGGGAAGGAAATCGGCCGTGCCCTTTCAGAGAAAGCGTCCCGGCATGTGCCTGAAGCGAGTGAGGGATATCAGGGAAACCTAAATCTGGGTGGCCGGACGGGGTTTTGTACTGTCTTCCTCCCGAATTCGAATCCAGTGTGCTAATCACTGTACGACTTCGCTCGATACGCCGTTCGGAGGAGGTCCTACACGATATAGGAGATATCCCGTGACTTTTGTTCTCTCATTGTACAATAAAAGAAGTAAGCAGGCAAGCGTTTAAGAATTGTGCGGTGTGCTTTTTGAAAACTATACAGATGTTCAGAACTTAAGAACGGAAGTAACTTCCGCATGATGTGTCACTCCCAAGTAACATACCTCAGTGAAACTTGGACTACACATAGAAAGAACTGCTACAGAGATGAACAGAAATGGCACTTTTATTCAAAAACAACAATTAGATTGAAGTCACCGCGATTTATGATGACGCCCTGGACATTACAAGAGGCTGCGTAAGGTTATCAGGTTCAATTCTATGTGGGACGTGTGTCCTCAGCGACAGTGTTTATTAAAATTGAGAAATGTACAGCAGTCAGTCGCTAATAATCTCTCTATTGTAGATCTACCTACATTTAACCACTGTGTGGCTATCATGGTAAGATGCAAGCAATAATGACGATTTGTCTTGCGTCTTATCGCACTGATAATAGCCACACAATGGTTGAAATCTAGTTAGATCTGCAAGAAAGAGATTATAAGCGACTGATTGATGTACATTTCTAAAATTTCTGGACATGTTTCTCAATAGGGTGTGTGATCTGTGAATAGCAATAAATGCTCTTCTACGTGCTCACCTGCTGGCCACAAGGTTGATAGGGAGTTCTTGCTGTAGGGGGATTCGATTCGTCGTCTAACAACTGCTGGATAGTCGTTGGTGCATGTGGACGTGGTGCAATACGTCTCCCTACCGCAACCCCACGGCCCCGATGGGATTTAAGTCGGGGGAACGGACAGGCCAATTCATTCCCCGACTATCCTGTCGTTCCAAGAGCTCCTCGACCTGTGCAGTAGATGTGGTCTCACATTGTCACCCATAAAAATGAAGTCAGGCCCGAATGCACCCCTGAAAAGACGCACATAGGGAAGGAGTACAATGTCACAATAACGTCGACAACTGAATGTTTCATGTCAAAGATTTGGAGGTCAAAACGCGCACACAATATGCCTTCCGACACCATAACACCTGGACCACCAAAACGATCCACATGATTCTGGATGTTACCTCATGTGGCGAGAGGGGGGAACACGTAATGCATCCAGGAATGGTGTCGAATATGATCGCTTTGGTGGTCCAAGTGTTAAGATGTGGAAAGGCATAATGTTGCATGGGCGTGCTGATCTCCAAATTTTTGAACACGCTAAACTCACCGGCCAATGACATTATAGCACTGTTATGCTTTCCCATGTGCTTCTTATCAGGGGTGCATTCTGCCCTGACTTCATTTTCAAGTCCGCGACCGTATCGGACCGTACAGGTGGAGGAGCTCTTGGAAAGAGAGTATACTCGGCGAATCGACTGGCCTGCCCTTTCTCCCGACTTAAATCCCATCGAGAACTTGTGGTTCAAATGGCTCTGAGCACTATGGGACGTAACATCTGAGGTCATCAGTCCCCTAGACGTAGAACTACTTAAACCTAACTAACCTAAGGGCATCACGCACATCCATGACAGAGGCAGGATTCGAACCTGCGACCGTAGCAGGAGCGTGGTTCCGGGCTGAAGCGCCTAGAATCGCTCCGTCACAGCGGCCGGCACTTCTGATATGCGTTGGGGAGACTTACTGTAGCACGTCCACATGCCCCAAGCATCATCCAGCAGTTGTCAACCGCACTTGCGGAGCAATGTAAAGTCCTACCACAAGAACTCCTTACTAACTACGTGGTCAGCGTTGGAACACGTTGCACCGCGTGCATTGCTGTCCGTGGTGATATTACACCCTATTAAGAACCATGTCCCGACTTTCATAATGTCCAGGGAATCAATACAGGGACTTAATGTAATTATTGTCGTTGCATGAAAGTGTCATTTGTGCTCGTCTCATGGCGTATTTCTTTCAATAGCCGTCCATACTGTATGTTGCTTGGCAGTGACACACCATGCGAAAGCTACTTTTGTCCCCACGTTTTGCACATAAGTTTGCATAGAGTTTTTAAAGATAAGCTTCCGAGATGTCAAAGGAAAGATTACAATCTACATGTAGCACTAGTTTTGGCTTGATCGAAGGACGTCGTCTTTTATGGGAGAACCTTACAGAAACTGGGGTTCACTCAATGAGCAGCGGAGAGATGTATGTTGGGAATTACCAGTAGAGAGAGGAAAACAAGGAAAAGGGCTGGGAAACAGAGTGAATTTGCAAGACGTCATTGTCACCGCAATGAAAATGAAATGGAAGTGGATGGGACATGTATCCAAGCGACGTGTGATGCTAAGCGATAGGGAACGAACGAAACGGAGTGAAAAGTTGGTAAGTAACATTGGAAAACGTCCGGGTGCAATGTGGTTGTGTCTAATTAAAGATGATAATTTACCGTAAATGTAGGGGTGGCATTCGGCAGTAGATGTCAAATAGCGAATGATGATGTGACAAGCTATTGAGTATTAGAGTTTAACAAAATGTATTTAAAAAGAAGTACTTTGAAGTTGAATCGAATCATTTTAGTTTCCTCTTCGATTGAGATTCAGAGACCTCACTGGCCCGTTCAGGCGATGGCTAACTTCACCTGCGAGTAATAAACCCACCAGAACATCTCAATACGGGCTGTCATCGTCCATAACGAGGCGGTAAGAATCGATTGCGTGTATGAAAAATCCTACTTCTGGTTGTGGTACCTCATCTTCTTACTTCTGACCGTGAACTGTACTCCTTCGACCACAAACGAGAATATGTAGCTCCCTGCACCCGTCCAACACGATGCGTCCACACACAAGGAACGTTACGTTTACTAGATTGGGCACACAAAAAGCAGGCGATCGTTGGGCTCGCCAATCAGCCTGCTCCATCTCCTTCGGTCCATGCATTCTTCTGCATCTAGTCCCATCATACTCATATCCTCTCTGATCGCGTCAATCCATCTCGGCCGTATCTTCCCCTCTGTCTGTTGCATATGGTGTCTTCTACCACTACTTACTTGATGAGCTGACTTTCTCGACGCATTACGTGCCCATACCACTTCAGTCTCCTCTCTCTAATCACAGCCACAATGTCCAGCAATTTCTTCAACTCTAGCAATTTGCGGTTTTTCTTTTTTCACCAGTTGACTCCATCCTGCACTGACGTCTCAGAACAGCATTCTCAAATGTCAGGAGTTTTCTTTCTATGGTTTGGGTTAGAGTCATGATCTCTGCCACATACGTTGTATTGCAGTCCTGTAGATCCTAATCTTCTTGGATCTCGATAGAAGCCTGGATTTGGGCAACTTTACGAGGGCCTGAATCCTCGCCCTTATTCGCTGGTCTATACATTACTTTCAGTGAGTACTTCCCCAAGATATTTGAACGCTTTTGCCCTTTCAAAGATTTTACCAGCCATCTCCAACGGTCTGTTATCGTTTTCTCTGCCCACTATGAGGTATTTTGTCTTATGCATATTCATCTTCAGGTCTGTTCTCATTGCCTCTTCCATTAACACTCTTGCCACCTGAACGGTATCTTGCTTACTTTTTGCTATTAAAACTATATCTACCGCATAGGCCAGGGTGTTGATCCTTCTGCGTAGCTGTAGGCTTGTTATGTTTCTCAGTGCATTTTCTAGTATCAGATTAAACAGAAGGGGGGTCCGTCGCACTGCCGTCCTCTCCTTGAACTTCTCTGAAACCTTCTTACTAACTTTCACCGTGCACGTTGTCTCTCGTATAATGTACGTATGCTTGTGTTAGTTTTGTTAGTTTTCTGGGAACCTGCGAGCTCTCCATTTCTTGCCATATCGCTTGCATGTTCACGCTGTCATACTCTTTTAAGGAAGTACACAAGAAGACAGTGAACATCTCTGCGAAATTCCTGGCTCTTTGATAGCACTTGCTTTATTATGTATAGTTGGTCTACCTTGATTATTTTTTCTTTCGAAAAGCAACAAGACGCTCAAGGTCTTATAAGCTGTACGTAGTAAGGTAATTCCTCTATAGTTGCTGCATCTCATTGGGTCTCGTTTATTAAATATCTGGCAGATGACAGATTTCTTCCATTCTGCGTGGATCATTTCTCTCTTCCAAATTAAATAGAGGAAGTGGTGCACTCTCTCTTGTACGATCTCTCTTCCCTCTTTCAGCATCTCTGCAAGTATGCCATCTGTTCCTGGTGCCTTTTCTCTTTTCTGTATTTTTATGATTTCTACCTCTTCCATGCTCGATAGTTCATTTCCCCCTATTGATAATGTCACTCTGTTTTCTCTATACTCTTCTTCTTCTTCTTCTTCTTCTTCTTCTTCTTCTTCTTCTTCTGCCGCAACGCTGTTGATGGCTTCGTCCACATTCAAAACATTTTCGAAGTATTTTCCCGTTTCTCATATCTTACGTTTCATCTGTTATTATTTCTGCTGCATGACCTTTGATTATGTCAGTCCTTCTGTTGTATCGTTTCTTAAAGAACTTTCATCTGCCCTGCAAAAGTCTCCTGTATTGCCTGTTGTTCGATCATCTTTTTTCAGTGTTGTCTTGCTGTTTATACATACTCGCTTTACTCTTTGGAAGACTTTCCTTGCTTGTCTAGCTGCTTCCATGAATCCCTACCTTGTGCTTTCCGTTTGTCAGCCAAAACACTCTTAGGCGCTTTTCTCTTACTGAAAGTATCTCCGCATCTATCATTTAACCATCCTGTACTTCTCCTCCTCTTCCTCCTCTCCAGTGGTTTCAGCACCTCATCTGCGACTTATTTGACTCCGATCTTGAGTTGAGATTGGACCATAACTTGTGTACATCATCTCCAGGACAGCAAACTTGTTTCCAATTTCGATTGCATATCTGCCCTTAAAGTGGTCATCTTCCAGCAGATCTGCGTTTATTTTTCGGTCTGCTTCTCTTCTCCTGCAACTACTGTATTCTATTCTTTGACGAGTAGTTTTCAACGCAAGATAGTGATCTGATCCTTGTTTTGTACCTCTTTGGGATTCTACATTCTCAATAACATCCACTAGTATGTGTATGATTTGGTTTGAGTGTTTTGGTCGGGTGTCTTCCAAGAGTCTACCATCAAACTTATCTCTTTCCATGACGTTCGTTTGAATGTACGGGCAACCACTATCCGGATCTTCGCCGCACTGCTATGAGCGGGACGTGTTATGTATAGGCCTACTGCTGTTTGCTGCTCATGTACGGTTCTTTAGGAAGCTGCCACTCTGTAAACAGCTGTACGTTATTGCAGCAGTGGCCCTACAGCCCTGCACACGCTGTTTGATCTCGGTGTTCAAAATATCCCGTCTTGTAGAGTGATTTCTCTCGGTAGCGCCCTGCACAGTGCCATCCTCCGCAGTGTTCTTGGCACCTTGTGAAGTGTTTCTGATTTGGGACTCTGGCACTATACAGCTGCGACTGGAGCCAGTCATCGTGCACGCGGCGCGGCTGTGCTTTTCTGCCGGACAGGAGGGCTGTGATTATCTCCAAAGTGGCTTCGTTGCAAGAACATCTGCCGACACCAGCACAAGTTACGGCGCTAAAAAGCACCTGGTTTCCCCTAAGTAAAATGTCGCATCTAACTGAACAGACTATGATGCATCAAAGAAAAAATAGAATGGAGCTTTTGTAATTTTAATTGAATCAGTCGTCAGTTGAATTCTTGCATAGTTTTTTTGTTTTGTTTTTAGATAGATAGCACTTACAAGAATGAATGTCGAAGAAAATATCAGCCCTCTTCAGATGCTTGAAGTTGAGGAATTGGGAGATGCTGTGATATTCTAACTATGGTAACCCTCAGAAGTCAAGTCCATAAATTTCCACATTTCTTTCCCTCACTAGCATTTTTCATTAGTATATGAGCACCGGTTTCTATCTTTCGTATACTTGAATTCGTACATTCTATAACGTTTCCATTAGACCATGACAACCGTATTTCTAAGTGCAGGACTGGCGAACAGAATCATCTGAAAAGAAAAAATTCCACCTACAGGAACGTATAAAAACACACCGAATCTACGCAGGCGACCACCGGCCGATCCAGATATATGGAGCAATTTCTCGTTTTTGCTGTGTTCGCACTGCTACTATTCGCTGGTGTGTGCCTGGCTGCAGTAGTTGAATAACTTTGCACGCAAACAATGGAAGCCAACTTCCGTGCTTCACTGACTCTTGGTCGAGCTTTTACTGCCTGATGACGAGCATTTTCAGTGTGTCGTAACCATCTTCAAAGCTTATGAATGACACTTTACAGCGGATTCGAGGTTGCTGAGTTGGAGGTCTTTTCTTACCTGCTACAAGGTGTTGGAAGAAACGGTTTGTCTGTGTCATTACGTTAAAACCTCCACGAAGACTCTACATTGTGCCTACAAGGACAGTGCAAACATCGCTCAAGCATTATGGATATAATTCTTTTCATCATTCTTGAATGTATATTCGAAGTAGGGAACGTTCTTTCTTCACAGACAACAAATTTTTTCCCTTAAGGGAAATATTGACGGCCGTTTACAGTGATTGCTCACCTGCTTTCTTTCCTTTTTCCTCTATTTCCGACTTCGCTTAACTCTCGGACATTAGTACATTCTAGACCAGTAGCGGCTCTTGATTTCCATGTTCCCATTCTGGGAAGAGGTGTGAACTGTTACCAATGTGGTCAGATTCTCGTTTGCAAGAGAGTACTATGAATTTTTTGTCCTCAGCAGTCGTTTCTCAAAATACGTGTTTTTCGCAGTTCCATCGGATGCACACATTGCCAAAACCGTCAAAAGGTACCTAAGGTAGATAATATTGTGGGGAAGGCGAGCCAAATGTTGCGTTTCATTGGCAGGACACTTAGAAGATGCAACAAGTCCAAAAAAAGAGACAGCTTACAGTACACTCGTTCGTCCTCTGTTAGAATATTGCTGCGCGGTGTGGGATCCTTACCAGGTGGGATTGACGGAGGACATCGAAAGGGTGCAAAAAAGGGCAGCTCGTTTTGTATTACCACGTAATAGGGGAGAGAGTGTGGCAGATATGATAAGCGAGTTGGGATGGAAGTCATTAAAGCAAAGACGTTTTTCGTCGCGGCGAGATCTATTTACGAAATTTCAGTCACCGACTTTCTCTTCCGAACGCGAAAATATTTTGTTGAGCCCAACCTACATAGGTAGGAATGATCATCAAAATAAAATAAGAGAAATCAGAGCTCGAACAGAAAGGTTTAGGTGTTCGTTTTTCCCGCGCGCTGTTTGGGAGTGGAATGGTAGAGAGATAGTATGATTGTGGTTCGATGAACCCTTTGCCAAGCACTTAAATGTGAAATGCAGAGTAGTCATGTAGATGTAGAAGGTAAAAAAAAATTAAAAATGCAAATAACCCACATTAACAAGCAAATAGTGTTTCCAAGCAAAGATCTTTGTAACAACTGAAAATAACGACACATGTCTCGCCCTCTAATTTCATCTAATCGTTCGGAACGCTAGGTAGGGACACACGTTGCCGTATCCTAGTGCGCTCTTGCTCCGACTTGCTATCGTAGCATCTCTTTACTACAGTGGATGGAATTGCCGATGCCAGAGGTAGAGGAGTATCTTGTAACACGATCCCGACGTTAGTATTAAACGTCGATTAGTGGTGCATCGAAGAATAATTGAGAGATACATAGACAAGAATTAGAGAGCGAACTCTGTTGATTATCCTTCGTTGTATGCAGCAGAAGGCGAAAACCATATCGAGGTTGGTACGACTCCCGTAGCCACAGCTCATTAAGCCTTCTAGAAGCCTTTAGGAGTTGTATTGTGGAGGAGCCACGTCTCCAAACCTCTGCTACAAGGAGCTAACAGGAATTTCAAGGCACAGCCTTAAGACTAGCTGTTGGAAGAACTTCACTTAATGTCAGCAGTTGAAAAATGTTTATTTATTCTTCAAATCCTCGCGGAAAATCTTTGAAATGCTTCTTGATATAAAATTCTGTAATGCATTATTGAAAAATATATTTTCATCTATTTTATAGCGTGGCTCCTCCTCAAGAGCTTGTAACCACGAGCATCGCCAATTTTAGATCCTACATCGTAAGATTTTCATCTGCTTGCAACAGTGAAACAAAGCTTTTGTGGCCAGCGTTTCAATTTGGATGCTTGTCCTCCGAGAAGGCAGGATTGTGTGACTGACCTAGCCTAAGGGATACGACACAATATGCTAACTTGTATTTTCCATTATATGCTGTTCCGCTGCATGCTGTATTAATGTGAGTAGCCAAACGTGTACCGCTAACCCCCCCCCCCCCCTCTCTCTCTCTCTCTCTCTCTCTCTCTCTCTCTCTCTCTCTCTGTGTGTGTGTGTGTGTGTGTGTGTGTGTGTGTGTGTGTGTGTGTGGGTGGGTGGGTGGGTGTCGAGCGCGGGCGCGCACCGTCATTGCAGGGTCCTGTTTAAACAGCAGCCAGACAAGAATTTTCTCCAGTGGCAAGCTGGACAATTAGTGTCTGTGGCTCTAGTCGAGCAATAGACTGACACGTGCTTTTTCCAGTATAGAGAGCTCGGCTACTCCTTAACTGTCCACGATTGTGACACTAGATGGCTTCGTATTACGCAACAACTAGTTTAAATCATTATTACTGCAGAAGTCATACATGTTTCGCGCTTGTAGCGAGGAATGTCTGGGAAGTTCCACGAACCCCAATTCCTGTAATTCCAAACAAAGATCTGTGTGCCCTTCCCTTCCTTGCCCAGTTTCTTTTTAATAATTTTTAAAGAGAAAGATAGATTTTGTTTTAAAAATCATAGCTACAGGGAATTAAAATGCCCAGAAAATACTTAATAAAAGTTGTAAAAAGACAGTACCATTGTTTCTCACAAAATTGGTGTTTATTTCCTTAAGCATTGTTCAGGCCGTCAGCGCAAGGCACAAAAAAAAAGTGCTGTTTTGAGAGGTTTTTACGATTACTCTGATTTTGCACTAATTGGCATTTTTAATTATAGAGCTGAGTTTGTTTCTTCCAGTTTCCAGTAGAGGTAGACAATGTGAGCTTCAACATAAAATTCGTCCTTACAAGTTTGTATAGAACATTCGAACGAAATACGTTTGAACCCACTGTCTTCAGAAAAAAAGGCCGCTACGTTAGGTGTGAAACACTCTGTCGATCGTTCCTCCGTTGTGACTTCTGTCTTGTGTTAGCGCCAAGTGTTGTCAGGAGCGATACAGTGGTAACTTCCAAAATGACGTGCACTATCCACAGACGACAGGCAGCAGCACTGGCAGTAGTGACAAAGTGACAGCACAGTCTAATATGTACAGTCGTGGCACTCACTGCTGTGAAAGTTGTTACCATTTGACAGTTCAAGTGACACTAGCGCCCATAGCGGCCAGAAAACTCGCCTTCCTCTGATGGTAGATGCGACGTAAAAATAATGTTTGTTTTTAATTCGTTTTGTACGTAATTTACAAAATATTTAGTATATTTTTACTTCACAAGTGTTAGGAGAACAGCGAGAGACATAAATGATCGTGAAATATAAGTAAACAGAGCACAAACTATTGAATGAAGTGACATAAGCTGTAACATATTCTTGAAGAAATAATTAAGAATTAGCGTAAAATCGCACTTATTCCACTGAAAGTTGGTTCAAATGGCTCTGAGCACTATGGGACTCAACTTCTGATGTCATTAGTCCCCTAGAACTTAGAACTACACTCCTGGAAATGGAAAAAAGAACACATTGACACCGGTGTGTCAGACCCACCATACTTGCTCCGGACACTGCGAGAGGGCTGTACAAGCAATGATCACACGCACGGCACAGCGGACACACCAGGGACCGCGGTGTTGGCCGTCAAATGGCGCTAGCTGCGCAGCATTTGTGCACCGCCGCCGTCAGTGTCAGCCAGTTTGCCGTGGCATACGGAGCTCCATCGCAGTCTTTAACACTGGTAGCATGCCGCGACAGCGTGGACGTGAACCGTATGTGCAGTTGACGGACTTTGAGCGAGGGCGTATAGTGGGCATGCGGGAGGCCGGGTGGACGTACCGCCGAATTGCTCAACACGTGGGGCGTGAGGTCTCCACAGTACATCGATGTTGTCGCCAGTGGTCGGCGGAAGGTGCACGTGCCCGTCGACCTGGGACCGGACCGCAGCGACGCACGGATGCACGCCAAGACCGTAGGATCCTACGCAGTGCCGTAGGGGACCGCACCGCCACTTCCCAGCAAATTAGGGACACTGTTGCTCCTGGGGTATCGGCGAGGACCATTCGCAACCGTCTCCATGAAGCTGGGCTACGGTCCCGCACACCGTTAGGCCGTCTTCCGCTCACGCCCCAACATCGTGCAGCCCGCCTCCAGTGGTGTCGCGACAGGCGTGAATGGAGGGACGAATGGAGACGTGTCGTCTTCAGCGATGAGAGTCGCTTCTGCCTTGGTGCCAATGATGGTCGTATGCGTGTTTGGCGCCGTGCAGGTGAGCGCCACAATCAGGACTGCATACGACCGAGGCACACAGGGCCAACACCCGGCATCATGGTGTGGGGAGCGATCTCCTACACTGGCCGTACACCACTGGTGATCGTCGAGGGGACACTGAATAGTGCACGGTACATCCAAACCGTCATCGAACCCATCGTTCTACCATTCCTAGACCGGCAAGGGAACTTGCTGTTCCAACAGGACAATGCACGTCCGCATGTATCCCGTGCCACCCAACGTGCTCTAGAAGGTGTAAGTCAACTACCCTGGCCAGCAAGATCTCCGGATCTGTCCCCCATTGAGCATGTTTGGGACTGGATGAAGCGTCGTCTCACGCGGTCTGCACGTCCAGCACGAACGCTGGTCCAACTGAGGCGCCAGGTGGAAATGGCATGGCAAGCCGTTCCACAGGACTACATCCAGCATCTCTACGATCGTCTCCATGGGAGAATAGCAGCCTGCATTGCTGCGAAAGGTGGATATACACTGTACTAGTGCCGACATTGTGCATGCTCTGTTGCCTGTGTCTATGTGCCTGTGGTTCTGTCAGTGTGATCATGTGATGTATCTGACCCCAGGAATGTGTCAATAAAGTTTCCCCTTCCTGGGACAATGAATTCACGGTGTTCTTATTTCAATTTCCAGGAGTGTAGTTAAACCTAACTAACCTAAGGACATCACAAACATCCATGCCCGAGGCAGGATTCGAACCTGCGACCGTAGCGGTCTTGCGGTTCCAGACTGCAGCGCCTTTAACCGCACGGCCACTTCGGCCGGCCCCACTGAAAGTAAGAGAATACACACTGTATATCCTTGTGTAAAAATTAAGCGACATATCACTTTTCATTGCGTTCTGTTTTGCAGGAAGCCTGCTTCACAAAATACAATTTCCATCTTATTCTTTCTGGTATCAGGTTTTCTCAATAAAAAGCATGACTGTTTTAAAACTTTATTATATCTCATTGATACATTTACCGAAAATAAAATTAAATGAATGAGTCAGTCCTAACACTTTAGAAACCCAAGTGAGCCAGCTTCATCACATTTTTATTTCTTCTCTTGCTCCTACAGACTAAGTCTCGATTCCTGAATTTAATTTTTCTTTCACAAACAGTCTTATTAACAGCAGCTTGATTTCAGCATAGCACCCAGGTGGAAAATTGGGGATGTCCATCAACATGTTCACAAAGAAAACACCACAATTACTTATGTGAGCATATTCATCAAAAATAGAAGTCATCTTAGTCTCACACTGAGTTAAACATTCTTTGACATCTTCTGTACAAATAAATAGGCTTCCAAAGTTGCCTTCATAACTTTTAAAATGACAATAAATTTTATCATTTGCATCTAAGTCTTGGCTGCCATCTACAAGTACTGTCCTATATTTATAACAGTGATGAATTGTAACCAGTTTCTTTAATACATAACCAAACACTTATCTCATGCTGTTTGCCTCTCTGAGGTCTGTTTGGACTTCCACATTTGGTAGTCTGATCACTGAACTCGCGTTACTGATGTCCAACAGTGGTGAAACAAGTAATTTGGGTACTGCTTTCATATCCACTATTGTCTGACCCCAGCTGATCCCCTCACAATTGGAAGTAGCTACACTGTGTGTGTTCATTAATTTGCTTAAAGCACAATTATTGAATGCACCACAAAACTGTCGTGGTGATGGGTTGCTACAAAAACCACCTTTATGCCTTATCACTGAGAAAATGTTTTCCAGTGCATCTTTTTAATTTTGCGTGTTAATAAATATAACTTGGTTCTATCCAAAACATCATCAAGAAACATTTTCAAAGCGATTATGTTACCCAGAAGTTCTTTAACACACTTAATCCTAGATGAAAATTTTTTCCCATCAACATCTACAAATTTCCATGACTGTATCCATGACTTCAGTGTCTTTAATATTTCCAAATGTCTTGAGGCACTTGTAATGCAGTTCTTTAAGGATACAGGCCCTTTAACACTATATGCATTAAATGTGTCAAAAATATCGTTTACTTTTTGGCAAAAATCTGCAGTAGCAGTAGCAGATAATAATATGGTGCCACAAGTAAGAAGTGTCTCAATGCCTGTTGCTACTGTATGACTCAACACACGAACTGCAGTGCTTACCTTCATTTCTGAAAATGCTTGCAGTTGGACAGCTCTTTTAGTGAGCTTGGGGGCCAATTTGTACTTCGTTTCACAATCACTTGAGTACAACTGACAAATGTCCTTCCATGAAACAGAGCCAATCCATCCTTCATCTGTTGTGTGGATAATGTTATACCTGAATAAATTATTACATATGCTTTTTATCAACTGTGGGGTGTCATAGAAAAAGTAGATCTTACTCCCTTCGTGTACTAAGCATGGATTAACTGGTGTGATACCCAGTCTGTGCCTCCACTCCACAAAGTTCGAGCCTTGGTAAGTCACACATGTTTTTACAACCAAACCAATTTCTGTGAGGTTTTTGACTACTTCAAAAAATATGCGCGTCAGATGGGTGGCTCCTACTGGTCCTTTGGAGAAATAATATACTAATGGCTGTTTAAAATGTGAGAATATGCCGTTAATCATTATAACTAATGCAGCATTAGCAACCACAGATGTACGTATGAAACCCATTTCTTCAAATCCAATAACACGATCCCTAGAGCTGTCATATATCAAATTTTCCATTAGTGACATCTCACCCATAGACAAATTAACAATTATATCACTTTCTTGTAACTGCTGCACTTTCTGCTTTAAAAGATGAAATATGTTATTATTTATCCTACAATTTAATTGTATATCTTCCACATACCTTTGTAAGGTATGTACTGATGGAAGGCTAAAACAGTGTGATAAAAAACTGTATGTCCGAGTACTATAATACAACAAATTAAGTGCAAATAATTTAGTTTTATCTTTCCATTTCGCACCACGTTTTCCATTCAGTGGTACACTGATTTGGCTTATCAATAAATCGAGAGCATCTTTTTTTCAAGTACTTGGAACCATTTAAAATGAGCTTGTCCTTTTGTACTTGTGTCCTGTGACGTTGTGGTTGCAGTTTATTTTTACGATGGGCAGTTTCCTTGTCGCTTAGTAATTTTGTACGAAGTCTAATGATTTGCACGTTTTTACATTTCACACGATTTTCCAACACGCGAATAATTTCACGTAATCTAAGTATTTCATCTTCAAAAGATGTCTGTGTTGCAGATTCCGCTGTTAGTGATTTTATATGTGTTTCTCGTGTAGGAACACTTGTGGTAGCTGTTTCTTCTGTGTCAGGGCAGTTTTATTGTACTTGCAGTAACACTTTCACGTTTGTATGGCAACTGTCTCTTCATCGTCACTAGTTGTGGCTTATTCGACATGTCAAATAACGTAGGAACTGCATTCCACACCAATGTCTTCTTTTCCGCGTTCATGAACTGGTTTGACTCTAAATGTAACGACAGAACTTCACGTTAATGTGCAAATAAAGGACATCTTTTTGCAGCAGGTGGTCCTGTCTTCTACTATTTATTAACCATTTCTTGCTCCTAAAAAGAAAAAGAAATTCAGTAATTCAATACAGTTTAGAAAAAAATCGTAAATAAAGAGCGCTCTAATGTGATGTTTCATACCTCCCAGGGTCCTTAGGAAACCTGAAGAACGATGAATGTGGTGTCTTCTTCCTATTATTACTGCAATTGATTGCGCTACATACGCTGCCTTTCGTAAAAATCATGTTAAAAATTAATATAAACGATACTGTGTACATTTACTGAATAACATATTCAGCAGCGTAGCTTCTCCACCGCTTGGGGCGCTGTTGTCGCGGTGTATAACAAAAATCAGCGAGAGTGTCGCGACTGTACATATTAGACTGTGGTGACAGTACACTTGGTGTGGGCCCGTTGAGTTAATCGTGGCGGCTGCATTTGTTCCTACAGCCGCTGGAGCCTTGCATACTTGTCTCGTTGCCTGCCGCAATAACAGTTTTGTGGTCGATATGTAGAGCAATGAGGACTGAAGCGCCGGTTATAGTGTCTATAAACCCTTAAGCTAGTGATGTGTTACGTTCTGCTTCTGGGTTTACGCTCTGCGAGTTACTGTAGGCGTGTGATACAGTGCAAGTATTTGTTAACCGTGTATTAGTCGTTAATTCTCCTGAGAAAAGGCTCCATCACTTTAGTTTGAAAATAGTTTCTCGAAAGAAGCTTTATTTCCTTTACTTATTTGCATCTTTTATGGATGACAATTGCTATATCTCGTTAGGACGGTAACAGGAGGAGGAGATATGTGTTTAACGTCCCGTCGACAACGAGGTCATTAGAGACTGAGCACAAGCTCGGATTAGGGAAGGATGTGGAAGGAAATCGGCCGTGCCCTTTCGAAGGAACCATCCCGGCATTTGCCTGAAGTGATCTAGGGAAATCACGGAAAACCTAAATCAGGATGGCCGGACGCGGGATTGAACCGTCGTCCTCCCGAATGCGAGTCCAGTGTGCTAACCACTGCGCCACCTCGCTCGGTGACGGTAACATAATAAAGAAATGGCGACCTGATGTCAGATTCCTATGACTGTCTTTTACATTAATCCTGAGTTACTTGAATTTTTTAGGGTGATTTATTCTTAAGTGGATGTGATCTCATATCTGCCCGCACCCCTACCCCCACGCCTCCACCCCTCTGGAGTTTTCAAGAGAACATGATTCAGTTTGTAGTCTATTTTCTTACCTGTTTGGTTTTTCACCTCAGTGGGTGAATTTTCAAAGGTTTTGATCGGTTGGCAGCTATTTTCGTCAGGCTGTTGTCCGCATCTCGTGCGCAGCCACACCGCCATGCCACTGTCTGTAATCCGCTGATAAAAAGGAGTACAGTATCCGCTCTTGAGTGCTTATAGGCGTAAGAGCATAAATCGAAAAGCTTTCCACTTATGGCAGCAGCAAATGGAAGGCATCGCAAAAATTAATCGCTGTCAAGGCTCAGACTAATATGAGACTGCAGCGTTATGGCACTGACTGTTATCGAAACTTACATCGTTTGATTTAAAGCGGATTTCAAACATGAAAGCGGATCTCCGTTTTGAGGAAAAGCAAGAACGAAATGTTTGATACTCCATAGTACTGATATTGCGTTTAATAACATGCATATGTCCTCCGTGTCAGTGGACTTCATATCACAAGGGTCCGCAGCTCGTGGTCGTGCGGTAGCGTTCTCGCTTCCCACGCCCGGGTTCCCGGGTTCGATTCCCGGCGGGGTCAGCGATTTTTCTCTGCCTCGTGATGACTGGGTGTTGTGTGATGTCCTTAGGTTAGTTAGGTTTAAGTAGTTCTAAGTTCTAGGGGACTGATGACCATAGATGTTAAGTCCCATAGTGCTCAGAGCCATTTGAACCATATCACAAGGAAAACTTATTCGAAAAAACTACTTCAGAGGTTGAAATATCCAATACTGCCAGTACACATTTATAAAAACACACGACGGTCTATTAACATTTGGAATTAGGAGGGCGTGGTGAAAAGTGATGCCTATGTTTTTTTTTTTTTATTCTATTTCAAATATCTGTTGAGGTATTACTCGGTGGACTTTTCCGCTTCGCTGATGAAAGTTGCAACCCAGAATGAAAGTGTGTACACCGATGACTGTATCGACGTTAGTAATGTACAGCGTTGGGTTGTTGGTGCTAGTAATAAAGGAAACCGTGGGGCTAACCTCAACATGTGTGGCAGAGCTTGGAATGGTAAGTTCCCAGGAGTCATCGGTCCCTACGCAAACACGCTATTTAATCTCAATTAAACGAACTTACTTTAAGGACAACACGCGCGCGCACACACACACACACACACACACACACACACACACACACACACACACACACACACCCGAGGGAGGACTCGAAACTCCGACCGGGGGGGGGGGGGGGCATGAACTCATCAGAGAAAACAGTCATGTAACACAGACACAGATCTCAGGTAAGAGTGGCGTATTACGAGAACGTGTACAGACCATCCTTGCAGAACTGCTCTACGGAAAACTGTACACAATGGGTGCCTCGAATGCTCACTCCTGACGTGAAACAAAGGAGATTGAACTTCAGTCAACAATATCTTTTTCGTTTTAGGTGTGAGGGCGATGGCTTCCTTAACAACATTGTGACAGGTGAAGAAAACTGGGTTCACCATTTTGACCACGAAAACAAGAGAACGTCGATGAATTTCCGCCACAAAAGGGCCACCGCGCCAAAAAAGTTCAAAACTGTGTCATCAGCACGTAAAGTCAGCTCACGGTGTTCCAGGGTGTTCAAGCAGTTTTGCATTTGAAATTCATGCGTAAAGGTAGCACCATAAACTCTGCATGGTACTGTGAGACTCTTAGAAAACTGAAGCCGCGAACTGGAAGAGTTCGTCCACACGTGCAGCACCCTCTCCTTCAGCATGACAAAGCCAAACACACGAGCGATGCGACATTTTCAACAATCCAACGCCTGGGGTGGGTTCAGTGTCATCGATCATCCTCCATACAGTCCCAATTTGGCACCATCCAATTTTCATCTGTTTCCAAAACGTAAAGAGCACCTCTGAACAAATCGTTCTCTCGTTCAGAGAAATGTGTTCGTCGGCATGGTGGCTAGGTTGAGAAATAAATATGTAGACATGAAGAACAAAGATTCAATGTATTAGTCAAGTTTTTTGTTTAACAAGCTTCAAGAGTTTTCACATAAAATATTCGGAGGCATACGAGGTTGTGCTGACACCCCCGTATTAGTTTCTTCACCAGGGAAGACTGAATGATAGATTCGAGAAGGTAAAAGGAAGGGAACATACCTCAGACCTCACTAACCTACCCTACTCTTCTCCCCGCAGAAGGAACGAATAGCTCCGAAAGCTAGGATAGTGTTTGTACTTTCATGTCTATCGGCAGCACTAAATATCCCCCTCCACCCCCCACCCTCCTTTAAGGTACGTATTAGCCAGCGGGTCTGTCTCACAAATTTGTAGGTTTCTGATTAATTGCATCGTTTCCGTGCTGTTTATAATTTTATATTCAGTTTGCCAGCTGTTAGTCATCCGGATGAACAACGAATGTGTTTTGAGTGAAACGTTAAGTACAGTTGTTGATGAGTAATTCATTATCATGTGCGTCGTTTCTGTTGGCGGTGGATATGACTGCATTGGCGTGTCACCAGCAACGCATTAAGAATAGCGAGTGTTGGCTCTGACACTGGCACTGCTGAAGCGGTAGTATTCTCGTCCATCATCATGTTCCTTCCAACATTCTTCTTGCCTTTTGCGGTTTGTTCTTCTTTTCCTACGTATTCTTGGGTACTATAATAGGCTCAGTATAGGCACGAACAGTCCAGAGAATTGCTAAGGAGTTTGGCTGCTTTCTGTGGGCCGCCACTAAACTCTCGGCCAATTTACAGTCTGTCACAGTGAATTTACTGTCAGGCAACGCGGCATCTGCCGGTCTTTCGTGTGCTGCTTTTTGAACTTTTTTTCCTTTCATTGACTTTATACTACTCTCACAACGACACAGCTACAGCACACTTGCCTGTACAACGTTTGAAGTAGCGAACGCAGAGGACACGCGCTTCATAATGCGAAGCCGTCGTGTCGGCCTGTCCGCATGGTGGAAGTGACGCCTACTACACTTGTGCCCCACATTTCGACCGGCTGTTCCCTGTTCGCGGCCACACTTGACCCAAGCGACACGCGCTGTCCTGTTCCCATCCCATCATAGGGACGTGGAATCGTTAGGTCCTTGTGGACGAGTTACGAGCGCATAGTCCACCGCACTAGGATCTTTGTTCAACACGTTACGTTGCTTGCCTGAATCTCTTGTAGTTTCAACGATATTTCTTGGCTACAAATATTTCCTCTTTTCATTCCTAGAGGCGTGTGGAATAAAGAATGTTCATGCATTTTGGTTGCAGTGGTACCTGTCGACAGGGCTCTCCCGAACGTTAAAGTACCTACAACACCGTTTGGCTACTGTTGCAGGTAATGCATTGAAATCCGGTTTAACAGACCGAATCAGAATTTGATAGACAACTCTAGAACGTGTTGGTTTTGTACGTAGCAGCCTGCCTGCGTCACGTATGAATGACATTGTATTGTCTTGTCTTGTATTGTATGGAACTGGGGACCCAGAAACGACCGTAGCCCACAGTGGTACACAATCCCACAACAGGCTACAGCAGTCCACTCACCCCACCGCCGCCCCACACCGAACCCAGGGTTATTGTGCGATTTGGCCCCCATTGGACACCCCCCTCCCCACCCCCACCCCCCGGGAACGTTTCACACCAGACGAGTGTAACCCCAATGTTTGCGTGGGAGAGTAATTATGGCGTACGCGTACGTGGAGAAAGTGCGCAGCAATCGCCGACATAGTGTAACTGAGGCGGAATAAGGGGAACCAGCCCACATTCGTCGAGGCAGATGGAAAACCGCCTTAAAAACCATCCACAGATCCGTAAGCGGCTGGAGATGACGCGTGCTTAACGGGCCAGAGCGATGCGCAAGAGAAGTGTGACACAAGCTGACATGCGAATTCCTGTTAGATAGCTGTGTGTTTACGATACTGTTCTCGTGGAATATTTTAATAGAGATTATAATCTTCTTGGGCGTCTCCAGGAGTGACTTACTGAGAATGGTTGCAATAACACGACACCTAAAAGTAGATATTATGAATATCTAACTGGATATTTGTTCTAAATAATCTACTGCAGTCCAGAAGGAACAATGATGTACATAAGTACAATACCAGATGGAAAAACGATATTCATTACTAGCACAAAAAGGGGTGCACAGTGCTGCATCAAAATTTTTTGATCATCTACCCAGTGACGTAAAACTAAAATCTGAAAACAAACTGAAAAATTTCTCTTTGACAACTCCTTCTATTCCATAGAAGAATTTCGGTTATTGCAATGCGTAAAATGTTGCAGTTTGGAATTACTAGCTCACATCTGTATATTTAATAGTAATAATAATGATAAAAAAGTGAATGTAGAAAGACTCCTTCCACATCACTACGATGCATCGTGCAAATGATCCATGGGATATGGA
Source organism: Schistocerca nitens (assembly GCF_023898315.1). Classification (NCBI taxonomy): domain Eukaryota; kingdom Metazoa; phylum Arthropoda; class Insecta; order Orthoptera; family Acrididae; genus Schistocerca; species Schistocerca nitens. Next base: position 780,205,027 of record NC_064615.1, on the reverse strand, counting down.
ACTACCCAACCAACTTACAACTCTAAAAATTGCCTATAGTACCTGGTATGGTGGTTTCGAAAGCATTGTGGTAGATGTACAGCCACTTTACAATCCGTGCATTACCACGTCGTTTCGCTCCATACCCTTGTGTTGTATGTAAACTTAGCACGTCCTAGTTGTTTTTTTAAATAAAGGCGTCGGATCGATATATTTTAGGAACTGGGCCCAATATTGCGTGCGCTTGGACGCTAAGATGTGTTTCAACTAGTGACAGTTTTCCACACTTTTCTTAGTCCAGTAATTAGAAATTCTGAAAACTACGTCTTCTATATTTTTTTTCGGTAACCAACTATGTTTCCTTTCTTTGATCGAGTATTGTTTTATGGATAATGTACATTTTGAACAGAGCCATATCCGACATACGAAGTAAGTTTTCAGTATGCTTTGACGGGTTTTCTCATGATTGGGGAACAGGCCGATATCTGATCTTGACGATTAGTTCCCCCATTCACCATTTGTATTCGAGAGTGCATTTGGGCTTCATTGTTTTTCTTGCCTATTTCTCTATCTTTTCACCATCTGTATTCTTTCGTGTTTCGTTGGTGTCAAATACACGTCACGTTGGTCTTTCCATCTCATAACTAACATATTATTACAACTTTTCCATAAACGTTCTCCTTTCTTTAAAATTTGTTTCCGAATATGTATTGGCATATTTTGCTTATTGCTGCGTACTGTCCCAATAATATCTGTGTGCTCCTGCTGTAATTTTAAAAAGAAGTTGAGAAGGAGTACCAGTTGTCAAGAAACAAAGTATATTAGTTTCCAGTATGGATTTTAACAATCCCTTACTCAGTATGGATTTTAACAAGTCCATGACAACATTTTCTGATACACTGTTATTCCGATCATTTTCGTGGAAGCCAGTGAAACCGGTTTTAATAATCCTGAGTGTTCACTTACGTGATTTGAAACACAAGCTTTTATGCCACGAGTCTCAGACTATGTCCAAATGATTGGTGTCTTCTTCGCTTCCTGCCAAATCCACGATACACATGATTTGGGTGTGGAAGTTTCCTCTTCACTGTCGTCGTCGACAAGTAAATGTTTAGCACGCTTTCTGTTGTAATCGGTCATGTCGCCATCACCGGATTCTTCATGTAAACGCCCCTCTCCTAACATTACGTAATAGTTTATTAAATTTATTTTCAGATACGGAAGTACATGACCTCTAGCATGGTTGTTTTGTAACGCAGATTTAACGAATTGTGACCAATTAATGAGGCGTAATGGTAAGAACTAAACCACGATTTATTTAACTGTCAAGTGTTTGTCTCATGAGTTAGCCTCGGCCGGCCGCGGTGGTCTCGCGGTTCTAGGCGCGCAGTCCAGATCCGCGCGACTGCTACGGTCGCAGGTTCGAATCCTGCCTCGGGCATGGATGTGTGTGATGTCCTTAGGTTAGTGAGGTTTAACTAGTTCTCAGTTCTAGGGGACTGATGACCTAAGATGTTAAGTCCCATAGTGCTCAGAGCCATTTTTAGTTAGCCTCGGAAAGTGTTTACGTTTAGCGATATTTTCGTTCCCGCGAGTGTGACTCGCGATGTTTACTTTCAGCCCTCATTTGTTTTCACGAGTCTGATTCGAGATATTTATGTTTGATGCAAAATTGTTTTCACAAATCAGACTTGCCAAAGTATGGCAAGGGATTAAGTTGATTGTAGCTAGTAGGTGCCATTTATAAGTATGTTATTAGTGTGTTTATTGATTAACAAACATGGTATTTCAATAGTTCTGTTTTATACGACGTTTTACTTAGTTTTTTCCACACCTCCCTCTCCCGCAAAATGGAAATGAGCTCTCTTCCCCCAGCCTTATCATGGCACTGCTTTGCAGCGAATTGGTCCATGGAATCGTATGGTAGGCTGACAACTGACATTTTGAGTCCATTCCATTGTAACGGCTAATGATTGGCGTACTACATTGGGACCTAACAAACTTCATTTCCACAGTTACGACGAAACTAGTAACTACGCCACAACTTCGGTGTCTTCCTTCTTCGAGCCCTGTTTCCAGCTTTGTCGTGTGTCACCGTGAAAGTGCTGGTGATTACATCTCACGTTCAAACTGTTGAGTTTTGCCAATGATCTGTGTATTACTCTTTCTTCTTCATCATAATCTTATTTTCTTGTTCCGCTTTTGACCGAAGGATCACATCAAATAAGTCAGTGTGTTAATTTTTGTTGGTTCTCCTCTACCTTTCTCCCAGTGGTTATGTTTCTGTCTGGCTTTCTTTGAAATTTTGTGTCAGTATTTCTAAATGTGTTCTTATTTTGTGTCATGTATTCTTTCAACCCCTTCTCTCTCGTGTTTCTCTTGGACACAAGGACTGTCTGCCTGTTTTATTCTTCTAATTGTTATTGAAAATTCTTTTTGCGAGTCTGCTGCTGTCCATCCTAACAACGGTAACAAATAACTTCACTTTTTTTTACGGTTTCGGGTATGTTTCCACTTTTTTCATCGTTGTTGAGAACTTTATTTCCTCTGTAAATTCACATTGATCCATACTTCCTGTCTCCTAGACTGTATGAAACGTCTTTCTTTCATTCTGGTTTTTCTTAGCTTCCGCTAGCATAGTCGAGAGCATACTTTCTGCAGTGTAAAGATTTGCTAGCTTGTTTTCTGTCGTGTAGTGTCTGATTTTGATGTTCACTGAGAGGGTCAAACCACTATTGTTACTTTTCGTTAATTGGTATGCTCTTCCAGTGTGGCCACGTTGCTTCATCTGTTTATTTCTAAAATTCAGTTACTCTATAACTTCACTGAAGTATTAAAAATTATCTACTGTGTCAAGTTATCCATTTCTTTTTTCATTAACGGTTCAGGCGAGAAACTTGCATTGATCATTAATTAGATTTTATCAGTAGATTTGAAATCAAAATTTTCTTGTAGATGCTGCAATTTATTGATATGCCTTGAAATTTTCAATCCAGTATGACCAGATGAGAAAGTCTATTTTTATTTAAAATATTTTTCACGGTTCACCGACGGAAAATGGAAAGTTTGATACCATGAAGCGCTTGTCCTATACTTATCAAATTTTGTGGAGGTATTCATGTGATAACGGCTATTAAGTGACTGAGATTTCTTTCCATTCGAAACAGATGACTGTCATCATCATCATCATCGTCATCGTCATCATCATCAGTGTGAAGTGAGACCACAATGGGCTCGAATTTTGTGTTCGTTGTGGTATGGAAGGAAACAGCTTCTGATTGCCGCTCTGAGATTTTCTTGTGATGCCTGAAACACATTCTTTGTCACTTCACGAAGATTGCAAACCCAAGACTGCTTTGAAACTACAAGTCCCCCTATCGCATCCTAGAGATGCTTAATCGGTAACAAATCAGGGAACTGCTCAGGCCAGCCAAGGATCCGTGCACTCCTCGGCTTGGAATATGCCATTTGGTACCCTGGTTTATGATAAGTGCAAAATCACTTAAGGGGGTAATTAATGGATTTTGGTCCAAAAAATCGATTTTTCAAAAACATTATTTTCTTGATCTATACAGTTTAATCTGTGTTGTGTGTGAATTTTGTCGTGATAGCTTTAGAAATGCCTTCAAATTGTTAAACTGGCTAACTCTGCACTAGCGGCCACCCCCCGCCTTTTCCGACATTTGGGAAACTGCTTGCTTCAGCGGAATTTTTCTCAGTGTGAAGGCTATTTTCTGACATCTATATCTTTGCTTGAAAACATTTTTGCGTGTGGTTTATTTACGTTTTGACAATACTAACACACACTAGTAGGTGGAAGGTTGAATTCGCAAGTCAAGATTTATGCATAATGGGTGGTGGAAAAACCGTGTTTAGGAAACGGTGGTTTCATGGAAATCGGTTTACCAACAAAATAGAGGAAGCAGCTCGAAATGAAGAACATAAGCTTTCAGCGTCAGCATCGAAACTTGGGACAGGAGAATTGTACAAGTGCGTGAATGATGTTGATATGGATTCCACTGGATTCAAATTTATTGATTTAGAGCTCCTTTGCCAGGCTATAAAGTTTCCATGTTTATGTCTTAGCTGCAAAAATACGGAATGCAAGATCGTTGTTGAAGAAAGAAGAGTGGGAATAGCTTGTGGTTTTAAATTAATTTGTAATTCTTGTGGCTATGAATTTTCATGTTCTTCGTTTAAAAAAAATAAAAAAAAGACTGACGCTGGTAGCTATGAAAGCAATTTTGGATTAGCATATGCTCGGAGGTACCTTGGACAGGGCAGGGAAGGAGGTAATTTATTGTGTGGTTTTCAGAACATGCCTCCACCTTGTGTAAGGTTTGAAAAAATAAATAAAGAAATGTCTGATGCTGTATGCGATACTGCCGAAGTTTCTATGAAGAAAGCAGTGGAGGAATTGGTGGAAATAAACCAAAAAGAAATAAATCCTGGGGTGGATATTCATGACAGTGAATCTCCTACAAATGCTACTGATCTGTGTGTGTCTGTAGAAGGGGCCTGGATGAAAAGGGGTCACACATCTCTGTATGGTGTTGCATCTGTTATTGGTATTGACTGAGGTAAAGTCTTAGATGTAGAAATTATGTCTAAATACTGCCAACGGCGTGCAACGAGGAAAATGTCCAACAGTGAAGATAGTGAGAAACTGTAACAAGAAAACCATGCAGTAGCGTGCTCTAAAAATTATAGTGGCTGAAGTGGGGGCATGGAGGCTGCTGCAGTTGTGAGGATGTTCTCCAGATCTGAGGGCCAGTTTGGTGTTAGATATACTAAATCCCTTGGAGATGAGGACCCCTCTTCGTTCAAAGCTGTAACATAAAAATCCGTACAATACAACAGAAAATTTGTAATGTGTTGGCCACATCCAAAAGAGGCTTGGTGGTAGGCTTCGTCGCTTGGTGAAAGAGAAGAAAGGTGAAGTACTTGAGGATGGAAAACCACTAGGAGGAAAAGGCAGGCTTTATCTGAAAGAAATTCATTATTTAATTCGTTATTTTATAGGAGAGCTATCAGGAAAACACACATAATTTAGGGAAATGAAACGTGCTGTGTGGGCAATTTTTTCCACAACTATCCACTGACCAAACACCAATGTACAACTGTGTCCGAAAGTCGATTGGTTTAAGTTCAACAACAAATGAGACGTATACACATAAACACTCATTACCAGAACCTGTTATGAATGCAATTAAACCCACATTCAGGTTTCTTTCAAACCCTGATTTATTGAGAAAGCGTCTTCACAGAAGGACACAAAATGCAAATGAAAGCCTCAATAATTGAATTTGGGTTAGATGTTCAAAATGGGCATTCTTTGGAATTGAAGTACTCAAAATAGGTGTCTATGATGCAGTTTTATATTACAATTACGGAAATTCTGTCAGAATTTAACTGCCGAAGAGAGTTACAACAAAATAATTTTACACCATCGACGAGAGCAGGGTCAAGAAAGCTAACAGATCAGTGTCTTACCTGCAAATGCAGGCCAGGCAGATTCGAAGAGGAGAGAAGAGAAACCTGGAGGATGAGTAGTATCAGTATGGAAGATTTTAAAATTGAGGTAAGATTGCTACATGCAGAAGTATGAGAAGAAAATCTTTGAACTTCATTTTCTCTCTTTTACGGTTTTTACGTTATAAGAAGCATTTTCTCAAAAGGTATATGCGCTAATGCTATGAAATTTTCAGGAACTGTTCGAAACGTGTTGCTGTCTCCCTGGAACTAAAAAATACGAGATCCTGCAATTACATTCTGATTTTTAGATGATTGTATGTAAAAAAAAAATTTAGATGTGCATAGTGAAAAACTCTGTTAATGATACAATTTGTACCATAAATTAATAACTGTACTTCAGTGGCTTATAACCTTCTCAAGACATTACAATAAAATTTTCGGATTAATTGCATGATTAGAATTTGAGTTATGACTTTTTATAAAAACGTCAAAAAATAAATTAAAAATTCAAATTTCTGGCGAAATATTAATCCTGCATATTTTATTATATTTTTCCGTTAAAACACAGCTCTTTTGCTTTACATGTGTAAAATTTTAGATTTGTACAGTCATAAATATGGCGTAGTGATTTTTTAAATAAATGTTTACATTTTCCGTTACACCCCCCTTTAAGATTCTTCCCAGGGTTTAATATTATCCCCACATACTGGCGAGCCTTCCGCCTTCCTTAAACGATTACCAAATCAGTGCTGTCATCGTATACAATTCCTCGACACATCATGATTCCAGCAGTTGGAGAGTTGTAGGTCACAATAACAGCTGTTTCTTATGACCTTTCACCAGAACGCCACTCGTTGTCCCAGTTGGCTCTGGTTCCACGCTGTGCACGTCTGTTGTCTGTGGTATGTCAGCGGTAAGCGAGTAATGACATCTCGAGATGTTAACCCAGCTTCATGGTGACACACTTTCTGTAACCTCTGTCCAGATTTCAGCTGCCATCATCTGAGTAATCGTCAGTGCTAGTCGATCAATCTTCTCGTTGCTTTTTTTTTCCTTTTTTCAAGGACTCATGCTGCGTTTTCTTGGCACAGTGTGTCCAGACACCATCTTCTCACAGTTGGGTCTGCAGTTTTATCAACACAGCCAACCGTCTCTGCGATCTGTCAATATGATTCTCGCAAGTCCGTCATGCCTAAGAATCGGCCTTCAAAGTTCAGCAGATGGCAGCGAACTGCATGTTGTCGTCTTCTGGACGTGCTGTGCTGTTTTACGATCTCCACACGAAAATTTCCACTAACGCCAGACGCACCCAAAATCGCCACGTATTCACAAGATTCCTCAACTGGAGACTAGCTATTTTCTATATTGAAACATACTGGAAAAAAGGAAGTCGCATAAGGAAGAAATATGACTCCTGGTATCTAATAGGCATGGAAATAATGAAGCATCAGTTTGGTAGCGTTCGGTCAAGGTGTTAATGATACAAGACTTTCCGTCACTGTATTTGCAGACGTTTAATTATATTACTTTCGTTCGCGTCTACGTACCTTTGCCGTGAAAGAGGACCCCGATGGAGAGGTGATGTCTTTTGTACGAGGACGCGAGAATAAACGGAAGGTGTGCGCTGTGGCTTGGACAAGCAGGCGTCGCCGGCGCGCGTGCCGGCAGCGGTTCCCTGCAAAAGGAGCGTGTGCGGCACGTGCGATGTACGTTGGCAGCGCCTCGCGGGGCGCGGTATTTATATCGCGTAAGGCTTGGTTCGCGGGTTACGCAACTGCCGGCTGCTGATCAGCTGTGCCTCCTGCTATTCGTGGTCTTCCCCGTGACGTCAGAACCACGCAATGCCAAAACGCTTGCGTCCGCCGCCAGAATGTGCTCCCCTTGTCTGTCTACCGCCGTCATAATTCGTTCGAAATCTTTCTTTTTCCACGCCGGTCCTTGGTTTAATTTTAGCACCCACACGTCTGACGGGACAACACGGATGGTGACACTTAGCTCAAGTCTGTCTAATTTACGGGCTTACCTTCCGCTGAAACAAGTGCAAACAAAACCACGGCAGTAGCTTCGTTAAATCCTTCTCGGAGATATACAGGATGTCCGTAAAGTCCCTTAACAACTTCAAAATTTTATTACAACGGCAGTTGGTGAAATATTTTAACAAAATTTCTTTTATCGTAATCAATGTTTACCAAAGTTTTAATATATAGTAAAATTTTGTGTTTCAGATACTCTGTTGATGGAAGGAACTGAACCTCTATAAAATGGCAACTCCTCAAGAGAAGGCACAAATTGTGTCCTGGTTTATTGAGACAAAATCGGATGTTCAGGCTCTACGAAACTTCAGAACGAAGTATGGAAGAGATCCACCATCGCGCCCTTCAATCCATACGTGGCACAAAAAAATTATGGAGACAGTGACATTGTTGAATAAAGAGAGGAGCGGGGACCAAGTACATCCGAGAAAAATATCGATCGCGTTTTAAACGTCTTCACTCGCTCATCTACGAAGTCCATCCGCACTGGTGCCAGACAGTTCCAACTACCACTACCACTTTCAGCTGTGCTTAAGGTCCTCCACAAGAACTTACGGTTGTACGCTTACAAAGTGCAACTGTTAGAGACACCTGAGCCAAATGACAAGCCAAAACGGACAGAGTTTGCACTCAACATTCTGGAACGCCTTTTGGAGGATGAAGCATTCCTCAAGCGAGTTTGTTTCAGTCACGAGGCAACTTTTCACGTTTCTGGGACATTAGACAGACACAATGTGAGAATCTGGGGCTCTGAACACCCCCATGTGACTAGGGAGCAGGCCGGCCGGGGTGGCCGAGCGGTTCTAGGCGCTACAGCCTGGAACCGCGCGACCTCTACGGTCGCAGGCTCGAATCCTGCGTCGGGTATGGATGTGTGTGATGTCCTTAGGTTAGTTCTAGGGGACTGATGACCTCAGATGTTAAGTCCCATAGTGCTGAGAGCCATTTGAACCATTTTGACTAGGGAGCTTCACCGGGATAGTCCAAAAGTGAATGTGTGGTATGGAATTGTGTGCAACAATTACTGAAGATGTTACCTCGACCTTCTGATCGAATATGTAGCACCACAATTGATTGACTTACAACCAAGTATCATTTTCGAACAAGATGGTGCACCACCACATCGGGGCTGCATGTTCGTCGGTTCCTCAATGAAACATTTCCAGGGAGATTGATTGGGAGGGATGGGCCAATTCCTTGGCCACCGCGTTCGCCAGATATCACTCCCTTGGACATTTTTTATGGGGGTATGTAAAAGATATCATGTATCAAACTCAGATAGGGGACATTGCTGACTTGAAGCAAAGAATTCGTAATGTCATGGCCACCATTGATGACGCTATGCTACAGCGAACATGGCAAGAAATCGATTGCCGTCTTGATGTGCTTTGTGGAACTAAAGGCGCCCATATAGAAATCTATTAAACATTGTCAAAAAAAACTTTTATAAACACTTACTACAATAGCCGGCCGCGGTGGCCGTGCGGTTCTAGGCGCTCCAGTCCGGAGCCGCGCTGCTGCTACGGTCGCAGGTTCGAATCCTGCCTCGGGCATGGGTGTGTATGTGATGTTCTTAGGTTAGTTAGGTTTAAGTAGTTCTAAGTTCTAGGGGACTAATGACCACAGCAGTTGAGTCCCATAGTGCTCAGAGCCATTTGAGCCATACTACAATAAAAATGTTAAAATACTTCAACAACTGCCGTTGTAATAAAATTTTGAAGTTGTAAAAGGACTTTATGGACACCCTGTATTAATGCGTCCATATATCGGTATGGTTTGTTATCTTTGTTCTTCGCCTATGAAATGTTATGTATTGTCTTCCAGCGATAACTATGCGACATGCAGAACTATGGGCTTGACATTATCAATGTGACCTCGATAGCTACAGAAGCATTTTCCCAGAGAAGGCATTAACTGTTACTCTTCATCTACATCTACATGGATACTCTGCAAATCACATTTAAGTGCCTGGCATAGGGTTCATCGAACCACCTTCACAATTATTCCAATCTTGTATAGCGCGCGGAAAGAGCGAACACCTGTACTTTCCGTACGCTTACTGATTTTCCAGATTTTCTCATGGTGATGGTTTCTCCCTATGTAGGTCGATGTCAACAAAATGTTTTCGCATTCGGTGGTGAAAGTTGGTGATTGGAATTTCGGTGAAGATTCCGCCGCCAAGAAAAACGCCTTTGTCTTAATGACGTCTACTCCAAATCCTATATCATTTCAGTGACACTTCCCCCCCCCCCCCTATTTCGCGATAATACAAATCGTGCTGCTCTTCTTTCTAAGTGTCCTGCCAATAAAACGCTGTCTTCCCCACAACATTTTCTATTTGTTCCATCCAATTTAAGTTGTTCGTAATTGTAATTCCTAGGTATTTAGTTGAATTTACGGCCTTTAGATGTGGCTGATTTGTAGTGTAACCGAATTTTAACCGATTCCTTTGGCACTCATGTGGATGACCCCACACTTTCCGTTATTTAGGCTCAATTGCCAATTTTCGCACCATACAGATATCTTTTCTAAATCGTTTTGCAGTTTGTTTTGATCTTCTGATGACTTTGTTAGTCGATAAATGACAGCGTCATCTGCAAACAACCTAAGACGGCTGCTCAGATTATCTCCCATATCGTTTATGTAGATAAGGAACACCATAGGACCTATAATACTACCTTGTGGAACGCCAGAAATCATTTCTGTTTTACTCGATGACTTTCCGTCAATTATTACGAACTGTGACCTCTCTGACAGGAAATCACGAATCCATTCGCATAACTGAGGCAATATTTCATAAGCACGCAATTTCTCTACATGCCGCTTGTGTGGTACTGTGTTAAAAGTCTTCCCGAAATCCAGAAATACGGAATCAATCTGAAATCCCTTGTCAATAGCACTCAATACTTCATATGAGTAAATAGCTAGTTGTGTTTCATAAGAACCATGTTTTCAAAATCCATGTTGATTGTGTGTCAATAGACCGTTTTCTTCGACGTAACTCTTAATTTTCGAACACAATACATGTTCCAAAATCCTGCTGCATATCGACGTTAATGATATGGGGCTGTAATTTATTGGATTCCTCCTACTACCTTTCTTGCGTATCGGTGTGACCTGTGCAACTTTCCAGTCGCTGGGTACGGATTTTTCGTCGAGCGAACTGTTGTATACGATTGTTAAGTATGGAGCTGTTGCATCAGCGTACTGTGAAAGGAACCTACCTGATTTGCATCCTGGACCAAAAGACTTGCTTTTATTAAATTATTTAAGTTGTTCACTACTCCGAGGATATTTACTTCTACGTTACTCATGTTGGCAGGTGATCTTGATTCGAATTCTGGAATATTTACTTCGTCTTCTTTTGCGAAGCCATTTCGGAAGGCTGTTCTTAGTAACTGTGCTTCGACAGCTCTGTTTTGAATAGTATCTGCATTTCTATGGCGCACAGAAAGCATTGATTGTGTCTTGCCACTAGCACACTTCAAATACGACCAGAATGTCTTTCGATTTTCTGCCAGGTTTCGTGACAAAGTTTCACTCTGGAAACTATCATAAGCATCTCGCATTGAAGTCCGCACTAAATTTCGAGCTTCTGTAAAAGATTTTGCGTCTGTTTAAATTTTGCATATTTTTTTCGTTGTTTCTGCAACTGTGTTCTGACCCGTTTTGTGTATCAAGGAGAATCAGCTCTGCCTTTTGTCAATTTATTTGGTATAACTCTCTCAATTGCTGCCGATACTATTTCTTGGAATTTAAGCCACATCTGGTCTACACTTATTTTATTAATTTGGAATGAGTGCAGATTGTCTCTCAGGAAGGCGTTAAGTGAATTTTATCTGCTTTTTTGAATAGGTATATTTTTCGTTTATTTTTGGAGGATTTGGGGGGTACAGTATTCTGTCTCGCTACGACAACCCTGTGTTCACTAATCCCTGACTCGGTTAGCATTCCATGCGTAATCTCGTCATTCTGAAAGGCACTTCGGATCAACACAGGTATGCATCTGTCCTTGGGGACCGTGTACATCCCTAAGTGCAGAGTGTTTTTTTTTCCTCGGCACGATGGCATCTTCCAGCAGGACAGGACAACGTGTTACCCGGCTTGCAGTGTACGTGTGTGGTTCAGAGTGCAACAGGATGAGTTCACCGTAGTCACCTGGCGACCAAACTATCCGGATTTAAACCCAGTCGAGAAGCTGTGAGACCACCTCGATCGAGCTGTTCGCGCCTTGGATCCGCACTCGAGAAACCCAGCGCTGATGTCCACGGCACAGTCGACATGGCGCCACATCCCTGTCGGTATCTTCCAGAACCTCACTGACTCTCTTCCTGCACGCCCACGTTGCAGAAGGTCGTTATTGAGGCTTTTGGCAGGTGGTCACATTAATGCGACTGAACAGTGTAGTCTCGCGACCGCGGCACTCACTATCCTCTGGCTATATCCAAGTGCGCTACGGCTACATCACGATAGCATTATCGGCTCCTGGTTTTTTTTAATTTTATTTTTTATTTTTTTTTCTTGCGCGAGTACCGTTAAGACTGTTTGACTAACAGCGATTCCTGCTAAGGCATATAAAGCGTGAACGCGTACGCTCCGAAAAGCTTTCACATGTCGATCAAATTGTTCTGCTTAATGTTTTAATTCAAGAAACCTCAGGTGTCCAGCGGCTACTTAAAGTGAAACTTGTTTGGTTTCCAAGACCAGTTACTTTTGATACCGTACGATAGGGACAATTCCTGGAGATCACACAATATGTAATGCGGAATATATCGTGTTTCTAAAGAAACTTTTAAATTGACCCATGGCACTCCATGTTGCCAAAAAAACGTTTTCTTGTCTCTTAGTCTCCAGGCTTTAACGGTGACAAATCTAGTGCACAATCACATATTTAGAAAACTTAAAAAAACGAAGTACAATAAAGTGACCCCCTTACCCATACATTATTGTGGAGAAGAGAACAGAATTCTTTTTCTTAAAGCGCGCTGTTGAAAATGTTGACCATTGTTGTCGTAACATCATTGTACATCACTTCCATTAGATTCCGCGCACCCATATTCACCACGCCTGAATAAATGAACTCCTCCCTGCTGTTCAACTGCTTAAGTACGAGGCGGGGTTTGAAGTAAGTGCAGTTTTCATGTTAAACACAAGCGTAATAAAAAATTATTATTACATCAAATCCATCATAAGCGTTTGTACGACCATCTTTAAACGCTATCGTCGTTTTTCTGGCCATTCCATTGCTCATAGTGTTTCCTCCATAAACGCCACTAATCCACCAATAAATTAGGTCCGTTGTCGCGTCTTTTGTAGGCCGAAGACATATCACTGTGCTTATTTCACATTGCAGTATTTTTAATTAAATAAGGCATTTGCAGATACTCGACGTGCATGCTTAAATCACAGACTGTTGCGCTTAACGGCCGTATTTAAAAATGATACTAGTTTAATAATTACTCATCGCACAGTTAATACTGCTTTCGAAGGTAGTGTAATAACACATTTAACGTTTCAAGATTGTCAACCACTAGCCGAGCGTAAAGTCAGAAAGCAGCTGCCTCACTTGATCTCGAGTCAACGTCCTACACTTCAGCCTGATGCTGATAAACCAGTTAAAAGTTCTTTAAGTTACTGTCGCCTGCAATGCTTTCAAATTCCTGATAATCTCAAATGACTACGTTCTGGAAACCCTAAGGATACAAGATAAGTTCGTACAATGATTGACCTTTATAGACTGAGACCACAAAAGTCATGGTGTACCTCGTAGTATCGTGTCAGACCTCCTTTTGCATGGCGTAGTGCAGCAACTCGATGTGGCATATACTCAACAAGTCGTTGGGACTCCCATGCAGAAATATTTGGCCACGATGCCTCGATAGCCGTCCACAGTTGCGAAAGTGTTGCCGGTGCAGGATTTTGTGCACGAACTGACCTCTCTGTTATATCCCATAAATGTTGGATTGGATTCGTGATGGGCGTTCTGGGTGGCCAAATCATTCATCCAAATTGTTCGAAATGTTCTTCAAACCAACCGCGAACAATTTTGGCCCAGTGAAAATTCTATCGTGGATTGTGAACATTAAGTCAATGAATGGCTGCAAATGGTCTCCTAACAGCCGAACATAACCATTTCCAGTCATTGACTGATGAGTTGCACCAGAGGACTCAGTCCATTCCATACATTATGGAGTCGCCACCAGGTTGCAAATTACCTTGTTGGCAACTTGAGTTCATGGCTCCGTGGGATCTGCGCCACACTCGAACACTACCATCAGCTCCTACAAACTGAAATCGGGACTCATCTGATCAGGCCACAATTCTCCAGTCGTCTAGGATGATCCAACCGATACGGTAACGAGCCCAGGAGAACCTCTGCAGGCGATGTGTTGTTAACAAAGGCACTTGGCGTCAGTCGTATGCTGTCTTAGCTCATTAACGCCACAGTTCGCCGCACTGTCCTAAAGCCGTCGGCACACGGACCGTGCTGCCGAACGTATCGTTGAGCGTGCCCAGTTCAACGTGCTGCTCAACGCTCAGGAATGATGCGACTTGTGCATACGGTACGTGGACCCCAACGTGGTATACGCGATCGCAACGCACTCAAGCGACAGTTGAGGGAAGTTTCTAGTTCGTTAATCACACTGTTTACTCAACGGGCGCATAAAATTCCCACGTTAGCTCTATTAAAATGCACATATCTTCCATCGTCCACGAAAAGGAAAGTACCATTTCCAATCAATAAGGACACAGGCTTATAAAAGTTCCATTACAAGCAGTGCGTTACAAAATTGGAATACTTTCCGCATAAGATAAACATTATTTCATCATTCCCACATTTTAGTAAAACCCCAAGGTCAGTCTTACTTGATCACTGTTCGTACCCAGTAGCAGAATCTTTGCAACATGTCAATTACGAAGCGTAAAAGAAAAAGGAGAAAAAATACCTTTATACAAGTAGCGTAAGCTGTCCTTTAGATTAAGCCAATCGAACAAAGTCACCCCTCAAAACAAGGTGAACTTGTATTTACATAAAATCAAACATTACAGTCTATACTTATATTAAACTAATAATAAAGTATCAGAACCTAATAAAAACGCGAATGTTAGGAAAAAAAAATTTGTCGTGTCAGGACGCGAACCACCGCCCCAACAAAAAATCCTCCGTAGCACACAATGATGCTATTCATTACGCTATACCAACATCAGATGTGCTATATCTAATGATAGTACTTTACCTCTTGTCAAAAACTTTAATCGTAGATATTTTAATAACTGAAATTTAATTATAACACATTGTACCAAGAACAATGCGTTTGGGGTGGATGTTCAGTGTGTCGCTGCCTTCAAATAGCCTACTCTCATTATACGCAAGTTACAATAATTATTTTGCCGCGAATATGATGTTTCTCATTATTTTATTGGAACGAATCACACAGTTAACAATGAGTTTTGCAGTGATTCTCAATTTGCTGGTGCTCGGAACGGCATATATACGTATAGGCTTGAAATGAATGACAATATGGCGCGTCACAACTCTGTACTGAAGGGAGACGGCGTGCGTGTGACGTAGGTGGCGTTGTGCCATGTCATTGGTCAACGCTCAGACGCACGCTGAGAATATCTGACATGCCAGATATTGCTCTGCACGTTCGGAAAGACTCCCGAGCGTGCTATTCCATGCTGTGACGTCAGAAACTCGGCACGCTCAACGCTCAACGTTCGGATGCACGGTCCGTGTGCCGACGGCTTAACGGACACGTTCGTCGTACGTCCTACATTGATTTCTGCGGTTATTTCGTGCAGTGTTACAACTACCACTTCGCGTTCAAAGTCTTAATTCTCATCTTGCGGCCGTAATCACGTCGGAAACCTTTTTACATGAATCACCTGAGTACAAATGACAGCTTCGCCGATGCACTGTCCTTTTATATCTTGTGTACGCGGTACTATCATCATTTGTGTATGTGCATATCGCTATCCGACGACTTTCGCATCTCAATGTAATGATCCCTTTGCGACATCAAGCGTCTTTAGTTTTCTCGAGGAACTCACTGTACGATCTGATTGTACTAGATCACAGATTTTATGACAGCTTAGAGATACTGTATTTTCGTCACTGCACAGCACAGCGGGGGCTCACTTGTAGCGGTGAGAGGTTCCAAGACCGGCACTCCACGAGAAAGTGGAAATTAAAATTTAACAAATGGTTGCTACGCACCGCTTCTGTGGCGGATTAATTAGCTCTTGCGAGACTTTAATTTCAGAACAGGAGCCTCTTTGTAATTTTATAACGACATTAACCAAGTACATTTTTGCTGCGTGAGTTGTTTCAATGTTTATGTGAAGGTGCGTGCATGCCAGCGCACGCGCTTGTGTGTGTGTGTGTGTGTGTGTGTTTTACGGATCACATAAAACAAAATATTAAACCCTGAGAAAGCAACAACAACGAATAACGCTCTTTTTGCTAGTGTTACATAATCTACGTACACTGCGACCAAATCTCCTAGTTTTCAATAAGCAACCTGTATGATGGCCGCCCCGTCACGGATCTTAGGAGTACGTCTTCACCATGTGAGTTTTTGTAGTACTTCGCAGTCATCGATGTTACTTTGACTGCAATGTAGAAGTCGGAATATCTGTTGAATCTCGACAACGTTAACACAATGAATGAACAGCGAAATGAGACACACAAGGATCTAAATCTCCGTCTGTACTTCGGAAGTTGCCATACGGTGTATATCGGCGGGGACGTTGCGTAACATTCGCGGAAGGTACTCGGGAAGAAGTGTGTCTGGACGACTTTGTATACAACAGTATTTCTCTAATTTTATGATTTTTGAGGACGAAACTTGCCTGTGATAGCGTTGAAGTACAGTCATTTTGACTGTGAGATTTGCATGTTACAGTAAATGCGCCTCAATTATTCGTACTTTGTGTAAACTGATTGTCAAGCTACTAGTTTATATTGGACAAGCCTGAACTGTGTTCTTAAACTGAGTATTGATTTGCCCACTATAGTAGGAAACTGTGTTCCATTATGCACTCAGTGCTGCAAACATAACAGCTCAATTAAAATTGTGGTGATAGCTTGAAAGGTCGTTACGTCATTAGTGTTATTCCTGAACATTTTAAATTTGCCAGAACAAACTGTAATCTAAAGCTCCCATGCCTTTAAGATTAGACAGATACAAATAATTATTTTGGAAGATGGAGTTGCTTTTTGTGAGAAGTCTTAAATGAATATTGTTTATATATATTATAATAAACTAAGTCTACAACCTTGTAATTAAAGGTTAAGCAGAAAATTAGTGCTCCATTTAGGTTTCAAGTACAAAGTACGGCCTAGTGTCAAGAATTTATTCCGTTCTCAAGTGTTGTAAAACCTGTATGAGCATTATTAAGACGCCTGCATGTGTGGTGTTATGCCGTTTAGTGGAGTAGGCATCCGTATCCACAGTGCGGTCAGAAAAATCGCGGCAATGTTAATATTGTGTAAATACTTTTGCTAAACTGAAAATGATTTTGCTCAAATTATAGAACTCTTGATTCTTTTCACATACAGCACCGACCCAAGCGATACATCATTTAAAAATTATTTCCTACGAGCCTAGTATGAACACGTTACGGTGCTATGTGTAGGGAATACATACAAACTATTTCGTGATACTTTCATAGAAACAACCGTAGACTGTTGGCTGAGATATTTGAATAGATGTATATCAATGGATAAGAGCGAACTGGAGCCGCAACAGAATTCTGGACTTGCACCCGTTCGACCGTGTTAAGATTTTCCACGACTGTCTTTAATCTCTGTAAGCTAATGTGGAGATTTACGAAACTATGACATCCGATTACATTTCCTTGTCCTGCCTCAAATATACGCGTCATAAACACATCGTTACTGGTAATACGCTTCACAAAGAGGCGGGGTAGATTAACTGAGTCGACGGTGAGCCAAGTGCCGTCTGGCGAACATCTGACGAACAAAAAAAGCTGAGCATCTGCCAGTCATGCCGCATGTGAAGAGGCGCCAAAAGATACAAAGGTGGTGGGGTGGGTGGACGAGAGGGACTGTTGGAAAGGAGCAACGGACGAATGATTTACTGTTGGGTGAAAGACTTAACGTATCCACGTTGTGTTTATTTCAGATATCTTTCAAGATTTTTTTTCTTTTGTAACTTTAATTTTACAGGTAACATAGCTCTTCCAGAGAAATCAAGGAAGGCAACAAAGACGTGTTAAATTGCTTGGAGGGGTGTCTTAGCTAAGGATAAACTGTACGGAGATTAAAGTGATGAATGATAATAGAAGAGGGAAGAGTGACTTGGTAAAAATAAAGTCATGTAAGACGAATTATATTCGGAAAGAATTCTGTTTTGTTGAACATAAATAATTATACGAGAGAGACAGTATGTGCTGGCGGGAGAAGCAAGTTTTATTAGACGATAGAGACTAATCCTTGTTAAATATTGACAAATAATTGAGAAAGGAGTTTCTCAAACTGTACGTCTGGAATACAGCATTGTGTGTTAGAAAGACATGAATCACGATAAACTCTAGAAGTATTTGAAATGCGTTGTTGTAGAAGCAGGATAAAATTTAAGTCAACGGAGATAAGTTGCGAAATAAACAGGTAATAGAAAGAACGAGCGAAGGAAAGGAGCATTATACATGGTGTTTTTAATTTGCCTTACATATTGTTACGACGAGTGGAAGAGTC
Source organism: Schistocerca nitens (assembly GCF_023898315.1). Taxonomy (NCBI): domain Eukaryota; kingdom Metazoa; phylum Arthropoda; class Insecta; order Orthoptera; family Acrididae; genus Schistocerca; species Schistocerca nitens. Next base: position 780,186,817 of record NC_064615.1, on the reverse strand, counting down.
TTGGTAGTTAACAGTCGAGTAGGAACCTATGTGCGGCGATGTACATTTTCCGTACGATAAGAACGAATAAGAAAATATGTTCAACTTGCTCGCGTACTCTAGACGAAACAGTGATAACATTTTTACTGTAGAACTGGTAACTACTACGTTTGTATCCAAACAATGTGGCGCGAAAACCCCGCAGCAAAGGCTGTTGTGGAATGGGGCGCAGACTTTAAGTGGAAGCATAGATAACGAGTGTTTTGAGGTAATCCTCACCCAGTGAAATTCGATAAACAACACTTGCCTCATGGAAATAGCGAGCACCTTAATTCAGCTGTTGGTTGGAAGACTCTGCGCCTTGCGCCTAGTTGCCTTTCGACTGTGCGTGTAGATGCATACCCCTTCCTCAGCATGTGCGTGCGAGTGATTCTGTCCACACTGGGCGCCTCTACTTCGGGTGTGCGGCAAACTGCAGTCGCACGGCGGCTGGGCACGAGGAGCATAGGTGTAAACGGACCTTAAAGAATGATCTCTGTGCATGTTACATCGATACCGGACGGTGGTGGAACGTATATAACAGTGGGTATCTTATCTCAACCTCACGGGTCACAAGGACATACGCTTGAACAGTGCTACTTTGTACTTTCTGATGGAGTGGGTGGCGGCTAAGGTGAAACAGTCGTTAGATGCAGCAACCGAGACATCTGCTCATTTGCGGAAGACGTGTCAGGTTCTGTCTTTACTTTTCTAACTGCTCCTGGAGTACTTCCAACAGGATGGTGTACCATCAGAGAACAATAACACCCTCTCAACAAAAGTGGGCTCAGATACCGTGCGGCTTAGTTCAGAAAAATATTACGGTGAGTAACAGGACTACTACCGTGCTTCAACATGTTCCTGATTACTAAGGAGAGGTATCGCCTGTTTGTGTACACTAAACTTGAGATGTGTAGCATCAAATACTTAATGCGGTTTTCCAACTTTTTCTTAGTATGCAATGGCTTGGTCCTGTAGCGTGAAAGTGAGATCATACATCCGTAACCCAGTGAGCTTTTCCAAGAGTCAACTTGCTCTAAATGTGGTAGAACTGCACGTGGAGATGGAAACAGTTGTTCATCTCTCGCACTTTTCGTGAACTGCAAAGGCAGCCGTTCTTTCTGGAGCCGGGACTGTCACGTATTTATTGATGAAAAGTCAGGAGATAAGTTACAAGGAGAACACCATGTTTCGGAAAAAAAATGTGGGAGTCTATGGCTCATATATCACTCTGCTTAGTATAGACAATTCCTTCAGTGGCCTATGCAGCATTTCAGGACAGAGATTCCTCAGTGCAGACTTCACCAAGGGGTGTCGAAGGGGTTGCCTGCCCTACGGTACTAGAGCAGGCACGAGACACCACTCAGCTGAATGGCCGTCGAAGTCTGTGAAAGGTACATTTTTAACATGCTCAGCAGAAGTGCGTGGGTGGCACCGAGGGTGTTGCTGAACTGTGTGTGTGTGTGGGGGGGGGGGGGTGCCTCTCTGAGACGTTTCACCGTTTTATTCATGCACATTTCAATGTTGCACAGCTCTGATCACGCCACACGAGGGCTGAGAAAGCGTAATCACGCTTTGCTGCTTTGGATCACGTTCTGCTTTCGTCGTATGGTTTTGAACAGTCCCTAGTGGTTGCATCCTGTATACCAGAGCAAAAATTACAGCCTCACTGCATTCCAAAGGAGTCAGATCACGTTCAGTGGGGTTGCAGCCCACGATGTCCGTAGAGTTGGACTGAATCGGCTGGAGCATGACAGCAGTGTCGAACTTTGTCAAGAACGTCATCCTGTTGCTGATAACACCACGAACAGTTGTTTTCGACTGCGAAATATGTGGGAATAAACGCCTCAAGGGAATGGGTGGTTACATTTACGCCGTTTATACCACCCCGTATCAATTCCGAATGGCGGGTGAAATGTTTTCCTCGGCCAGCCATAAGAAAAATGCTTGTTTTCAACGCTGGGTATCGCAGTTCAGACATCGTTATAGAGGCGTCAAAAGAAAGGGTGAAATGTGGGTAAGGTGGAGTGCGACGATCTCCCCATCATGTGACATGTCCACGATGAAGTTAGGGAGAATTGTGCTGAAAGTTGGTGCCATGTGAATATCATAAAGCGTCCTTACGTCTTACATGAACTTCCGAGCTGTAGCCTTTTTTTCTCATGTGTCGACAGCTCGCTCTTCAAGCATCGCTGAGCCCGAGAATGGCGTCGCAGGGCGCCACGCTTTTGCACCATCACAGAGGAAGGTTGTAGGCACATTTGAGCCCAATTTCAAACTTATTCGTGGCAATGGGAGACAATTGCGGGGTTTCGAAAAAGTTATAGCTTCCTTTTACGCAGTGTATTTCGAGTGCAAGACAGGGTATGCAGAGAGTACTGCTTTAGGGACATTCTCCATAATCGATTTTGTATTCTCCTGCCTTCCCACATTGGAAAATGATCGGTAACCTTCACTCCAGTTACTACTTTTCGATCGGACTCCACCATATAGCGCAGAGAGAGAAAGCAAGCCGCCTTGATGAATCCTCAGTAAGGCAAACTGACCGTTGTCTGACTGAACATAGACTTAGCATTAAGAGTTTGGCGGGTCGCATCACCTGCGCAGTCTACCTTTACCACTGGCACATTCGTGCCAAAGTCTCCATGACGGCTTCAAATATGTACTGCTCGCAAATGGAGTGACGAGTGCCGGTGGGCAATCAGTAATGGTCGCTGCTGAGTTTCATGTGCAGATCATGTGCCGAGAACCTTGTAGTCTTTCGGATAGCAAAGGTGAAATGTCGACGTATAATTAAGGAGAACAAGAAAATACAGTGACAAGAATTTCTGGGCCTCATACATCATTACACCTAAACTTCGGTTGAAGAAATCATTTGTAGGATTTCAAGCAAAAAAGCAAGGTGCCATACTACTGCTGTAATGAGAAATGGAATTTCCCGAGCAGTGAAAGATACGCTGGCGGTACTTCGCTCGAGTTACCTCCAACGCCAGCCAGGCTGCAGCTTACCATTTCCATCGAGTGTTTGCTAAAAAGAATGCAGCCAACCGCAGGTAGTGGCTCATGTCGCTTTGGATCGGAGCAGATTCTGTCTGGTTTCGGGCTGCTAGCGGAAATGGTAAAGTCTGCCAGTCTTGCTTCCGAGATTAAGGCGGAGATCACCATCTGCAGCATTGTCGATAGAACCGACTGGGGTCATTTGGTGCAGAGCCGAGTGGAGGGTCTGAATCACAGGCGCAGGCGGTTCTGTGACCATGTAGGCTGCAGATTCCTTGACTTGCGCCATCGGGTGGTGGGTTTCCTGGTTCCGCTTAATAGGTCAGGAGTACACTACACACAGGAGGCGGCTACACGGGAAGCGGGGGCTGTGTGGAAGGGACTGGGCGGTGTTTTAGGTTAGAGGTTGGTTGGTTGGTTTGGGGAAGGAGACCAGACAGCGTGGTCATCGGTCTCATCGGATTAGGGAAGGATGGGGAAGGAAGTCGGCCGTGCCCTTTCAGAGGAACCATCCCGGCGTTTACCTGGAGTGATTTAGGGAAATCACGGAAAACCTAAATCTGGATGGCCGGACGCGGGATTGAACCGTCGTTCTCCCGAATGCGAGTCCAGTGTCTAACCACTGCGCCACCTCGCTCGGTTTAGGTTAGAGGGTCTCAGGAAACCACAGAAGGGGCGTCCGTCTAAAAGAGGACAGGTAAAACACAGTAAGGTAGTTGTAGAAACGATTGGTATTGTAGTTGTAAATTGTCGTAGCTGTGCTGGGAAAGAACCAGAGCTCCAAGCCCTAACAGAAAGCACTGAAGCTCGAATAGTTGTAGGTACAGAGAGCGGGCTAAAGCCGGAAATAAGTTCAGCTGAAATTTTTTCAAACGATCTAACAGTGTTCAGAAAGGATAGATTAAATACAGTTGGTGGTGGAGTATTTATTGCTGTCAGAGGTAGTTTGCCTTGTAGCGAAATTGAAGTAGATAGTTCGTGTGAAATAGTATGGGTAGAGGTTATACATGACAATCGAACTAAATTATTAATTGGATCGTTTTACCGACACCCCCCCCCCCCCCACACACACACACACACTCAGAGTATATAGTGGCTGAACAGTTCAAAGAAAACTTGAGTCTCATTTCAAATAAGTACCCCGCTCATACAATTATAGTCGGTGGTGACTTCAATCTACCCTCGATATGCTGGAAAAATTATACGTTTAAAGCCGACGGCAGGCATAAAACGTAATTCGAAATTGTTCTGAATGCTTTCTCAGAAAATTATTTTGAACAATTAGTTCATGAGCCCACTCGAAGTGTAAATGGTTGCGAAAGCATACTTGACCTTTTAGCAACAAATAATCCCGGACAAATAGTGAGTATTGTGACGAATACAGGGATTAGCGACCACAAGGCAGTTGCTGCTAGGCTAAATACCGTAACGCCTACAACCATCAAAAAGAAACGCAAAGTATATCTATTTAAAAAAAAGGTGATAAAAATGTTCTTAACGCCTTTTTAAGAGACAGTCTTCACTCCTACCGATCTGATTAGGTAAGTGTAGAAAAGTTGTGGAATGTTTTCAAAGAGATAGTATCGACAGCAATTGAGATATATATAGCACATAAATTAATAAGTGATGGTACTGATCCCCCATGGTACACAAAACGGGTCAGATCGTTGTTGCAGAAGCAACGAAAAAAAGCATGCCAAATTTAAAAGAACGCAAAATGCCAAAGATAGGCAAAGTTTTACAGCAGTTCGAAATATAGCACGTACTTCAATGCGAGATGCTTTTAATAATTTCCACAGCGAAATCTGGCAGAAAACCCAGAGATTCTGGTCATACATAAAGCGCACCTGTGGCAAGACGCAATCAATACATTCATTGCGCGATAACAACGGTGAAGTCACTGATGACAGTTCCACTAAAGCAGAGTTATTAAACACGGTTTTCCGAAACTCCTTCACCAAATAAGACGAAGTAAATATTCCTGAATTCCAATCAAGAACAACTGTCAAGTTGAGGAACATAGGAGTAGATATCCTCGGTGTAACAAAACAGCTCAAATCACTTAATAAAGGCAAGGCCCCCGGTCCAGATTGTATACCAGTCAGGTTCCTCTCGGAGTACGCTGATAAAATAGTTCGATATTTAGCAATTACACACAATCACTCGCTCACAGAAAGATCCGTACTTAAAGACTGGAAAATTGCTCAAGTCACACCAATGCCCAAAAAGGGAAGTAGGAGTAATCCGCTGAATTCCAGGCCTATATCACTAACGTCGATTTGCAGTAGTGTTTTGGAACATATACTGTATTCGAACATTATGAAGTACTTCGAAGAAAACAATTTATTGACACATAATCAGTACGGATTCAGAAAGTATCGTTCTTGTGAAACACAACTATCTCTTTGTACTCATGAAGTAGTAAGTGCTATCGACAGGGGATGTCAAATTGATTCCATATTTTTAGATTTCCAGAAGCCTTCGACACCGTTCCACACAAGCGTCTTCTTACCAAACTGCGTGCCTACGGAGTATCGCCTCAGTTGTGCGACTGGATTCGTGATTTCCTGTCAGAAAGATCACAGTTCTTAGTAATAGACGGAAAGTCATCGAGTAAAACAGAAGTAGTATCTGGCGTTCTCCAAGGAAGTGGTATAGGCCCTCTATTGTTCCTGATCTATATTAACGACATACGAGACAATCTGAGTAGCCGTCTTAGATTGTTTGCAGATGATGCTGTCATTTACCGTCTTGTAGAGTCATCAGACGATCAAATCGATTTGCAAAATGATTTAGATAAGATATCTGTATGGTGCGAAAAGTGGCAATTCAGCCTGAATAAGGAAAAGTGTGAAGTTATTCACATGAGTAGTAAAAGAAATCAGCTAAATTTCGATTACGCGATAAGTCACACAAATCTGAAGGCTGTAAATTCAGCTAAATACTCAGGGATTACAATTACAAATAACCTAAATTGGAACGATCACATAGATAATATTGTGGGTGGAGCAAACGAAAGACTGCGATTAATTGGCAGAAGACTTAGAAGGTGCAACAGGTATACTAAAGAGACTGCTTACACCACGCTTGTCCGCCCTATTCTGGAGTTTTGCTGTGCGGTGTGGGATCCGCATCAGGTGGGACTGACGGATGACATCGAAAAAGTACAAAGAAGCGCAGCTCGTTTTGTATTATGGCGAAATAGGGGAGATAGTGTCACAGGCATGATACGTGAACTGGAGGGGCAATCATTAAAACAAAGGCGTTTTTCGTTGCGACGGGATCTTCTCATGAAATTTCAATCACCAGTTTTCTCCTCCGATTGCGAAAACAATCTGTTGGCACCAACCTACATAGGGAGAAGTGATCATCACGAGAAAATAAGAGAAATCAGGGCTCGCAGAGGAAAATTGTAAGTGCTCGTTTTTCCCGCGTGCCGTTCGAGAGTGGAACGGTAGAGAGACAGCTTGAAGGTGGTTCATTGAACCCTCTGCCAGGCACTTTGTTGTGAATAGCAGAGTAATCACGTAGATGAAGATGTAGACTTCAGTTCTAGCTAATTGGATTCACCATCGTTCGCAGGACGTGACATCTCGCCTGGTCATGTCCAAATACATTGGAGCATGTTGGCAATAACTCACCATAAATGCTAAAGAAGTCCTCCATAACATTCTTAACTTCATGTGGAAAGCACCTGTTTTAATTCCCCTCCTCTCCCTCCCCCTCGCCCCCATCAAATCTCAAAATGACGGTATGTGTCATAGTTAGCTGTTGTACTACTGCCCTCACTCACCTTGTCCGCATATTAAAAAAATGTAGAGTGGTTTTCAATGATTTTAAGTGTGGCTTCAGGAGTATCGATACACCACTGGTAACCTGATCTTGCTGGGGCGACTTTACAAGAGGATTTCCTACGTAGAGAGGGGAGGGAGAGAGAGAGAGAGAGAGAGAGAGAGAGAGAGAGAGAGAGAGAGACAGAGAGTGTGTGTGTGAGAGAGTGTGTTTATATGCGTGAGTGAGTATTTTTAGGAAAATGTTGTTACAGATTTTGTAGTGGAAGTTTTTAACGTTGTATTATTTTTACCCACACTCATTTCAGAATATTTTAGTACAAAACACTCTGTGTGCGCCGAAATACATCACCATCACTAACGTCATTGTTGCCATCACGACAGCGTATATAAGTTAAGAAATATCAGCCGTGGTTCAGCAAGTTGCTGCAAAAGCAAAGAGAACTTCATTGTAATTTTAAACCAAGGCAAAACGTGTTTGCAAACAGAGGCTGAAATAAGGCAAACATATTAAGGACAGCAATGAGAACGCTCGAAAGTAAAACCCTGCCCACCAATTTCAAGAAAGAAGTTTTAGTCTTCCGTAAAGGAGGTAAACCGATGTAAGTTATCTGTGCAATCGCTCAGTGATCATACTGATAACGAAACGGAAAATGGCTCAGACAAGGCCGAATTATTGATACCAGTCTTCCGAAATTCAGGTTAGAAGTATCTTAGGAACGTGGTTGCTATTGCTCTTTATTATGAGACTCCCACCAGTTTGGAATATTTGTGAAGCTTAAGATCAAAATAATACACACATTTTTCGTTGAGGTATCGTTCAGTACGCACAAGAGCGTCAGGGAGATGATCATTCAGCTCCACTGACAGACGCTGCAAGACAGCTAGTATGTCAGGAGACTTAGTGCTAAAATTTCGAGCCTGAGACATTAACCGCAGTCTTTTTCGCTCTCCGCCATCCACGAACAGAAAAAGATGGGAAAGGGATGTTAGAAGTATACGAAATATCTTCCTCCACACACACCGTAAGATAGCTTGCAGGGTATTGATGCAGAAATGTAATGCCAGCAGTGAGTAGTTAATGTTCCCTGTTGAAGCTAGCACTAGACAGTGTTGCCACATTACTTAGTCGGATAGTAATTTAATAATTAGCGAAGTCTCATTAAAGTACTGCTATACTTGCTCCCATCAGACCTGTAAGAAGGGAACATGTTCTTCTATGTGCTTGTTCCTGTAGAAAGGTGACGGTTCATTTCTCGGCATGATTTCTATTCATGTTACTTCATTGAACGAGACAGCACAGTAGTTGCATTCGGGAGCCGTGTACTTCAACTCGGCCATCAAAATTTGAAGTACACGGCTCCCGACTGCGGATCTACTTTATTGTAACTGCTGTGGTTTCTCTAAATCGCCAGCGTATTAAGGCACGATATTTTGTAAAAAATCACCGACGATTTCTTGCATCGTTCTTGTCCAGTCCGAACTTGAAATTCGTATCTATTAGTCTCTTACTAGACGGAAAGTTAAACTGTATAATATTCCTGTGCTTTCTACATATCTGACATACACTAAACGTCCTACGACTCTGTGAAACGAAATTAGAGCATCTTGCATGTTAAGTCCCTAAGCACAAGAAGCGTTATGCTACAAGGTCATGTGTCAGATCAGCAGTCAATAGTTACAATGTATTTTGAAAGGGGGTTAAAGGGAAAATTACACTGGTCCACAGATGGTTTTTTGCAGAAATGGAAATAGACGGTCTTTATAGATTTCGATGCGTTGAATACGACTATCACGATTAAAATTGTCTCCTAGCTCAGTGTTACAAGTAAGTTGGATCTTTGCATTTGACGTATATTGCTACGATAATCAATAGTATATACAAATTAATTGAACTTATCTAGTTTATTCGCGCCGTTTCTTTGCCTTCCTCTTGCGGGTGATGTCTGGAACACACCTCTGTAGCATGCAGCAGAAATCCGCCTACATAGCAGTACTTCACCGTCCTGTGAACCGCTGTTCCATGAGAGAAATTTCCTGTTGGAACCACTCGCCGTTCTCATCACTGAATGCACTACAGTTCTTTGGGAACATGTCGAGGTGGGTGTAGAGAAGTGCATCTTTATGGTCATGTTGCAGCTGATGACCTTGTAAGTATGAGTTAGTCCGTCCACAAGATCCTTTTAATTTTCGGCTCTTCTGTTTCGCAAGAACAATGTTATCACTTTACGAAAACAATTCCACACATACTGCTGGTCAGGAGTTAGAGTGGACTCAGTGTGAGTCCCCTAACAGTAGTCGTATCTGTGAACCAGTGAATATCTCCTTTGTTATCTTTTTTTGCGCTGAGTCGTGGAAACTTCTTACTCAAATACTGAAATGTTACTTCATTCTGTGCACAGCCTTACCAGGTGGTGTCTTGACTCCCATGTTAATGTGCGGCGGTTGGTGGGAGAACATTTTTGTTCGAATCCATTAGATATTCTTTGGCATATTTTTTGACCCAGGCACTAGACCTGGTCGTGGAGAGCATTCCCTCTGTGTGTAATGTTTATCTCTCAGGCGACTGTCCCACTCACTCAGCTATCATAAATACTTGACGTAACAAAGTTGCAAACACAACAGCATCGCAGTGACTTTGAAATCTCCACATACCAGCCATTCATGCTCATTAACGGATTTCAACGTACTATAACTTTCTTTAGCTAAGACAGCATATGGACAGCGATGGATGGACTTTCATTACTATTGTGAAACAGTACTGCCTTCACTAAGCGAGGTGAAACAGTACTGCCTTCACTAAGCGAGGTGGCACTGTGGTTAGCACACTGGACTCGCATTCTGGAGGACGCGACGGTTCAAACCCGTGATTTCCCTAAATCTCTTCAGGCAAATGCAGGGATGGTTCCTTCCCCAGCCTTCACTAATCCGATGGGACCGTTGACGTCACTGTTTGGTCCCCTCCCCCCAAATCAACCAAACAACCAAGTACCCTTTGTCTCTGAGCCATCTATAAAGGGTCTCCACTCGTTTTGTTTGTACATAATGTACACAGGTCTTCCAATTACTGTCAATGTCACTGCATAGTTTAATGTCACCTTCAGTACTGGAACGACAGTCAAGTTTTTTCTGGCGCTCCTGAAACATACACACACGTCCTGTGTCAGCGAAGAGACTCCACTGCTGCAGTCGTGTGACCAAGAGTTCGGATTTACTCTTTGGAAGATCTGAATCCCCAATCAGATCACAGAGTTCACCCAGTGTGATTTTGTGCCGGCCGAAGTGGCCGTGCGGTTAAAGGCGCTACAGTCTGGAACCGCAAGACCGCTACGGTCGCAGGTTCGAATCCTGCCTCGGGCATGGATGTTTGTAATGTCCTTAGGTTAGTTAGGTTTAACTAGTTCTAAGTTCTAGGGGACTAATGACCTCAGCAGTTGAGTCCCATAGTGCTCAGAGCCATTTGAACCATTTTTTGTGATTTTGTGTGGTTCTACAGGTGACGATGTTGGTGTAAATGTAGGATCAGTGTCACTGGCGATTACCGCCTGTATGTGTCATCACTCTCCCTGCTTGATGGTGGTGCATTTGGGAGGAACAGGAATTGGCAATCTTCGCCATGAGCAACAGGGCGGATGAAAGATGGGACGTCAGGGTATTGAACATTCCTCTTGTATGGGCATTAACTCCATTTCTTAAGGGAGGTACGATACAAAAATTAGTAATCCGATGAATGTCAGGTACACCAGACTTCATGGAAACATGCAAAAGTTATCGGGTTCTTTATGACAGGTGCGGGACATTTTTGTGAAAGCATACATGCGCACAGTAACACATTTCTTCAGTTTCAGCACTTCACCTCACATACATTCACTGCCAACCGCCGCGACACTCGTTCCAGTAGCAAGTGAACTAACGCAGCACAAGACAACACAGTCTGGTTTCTACAATCTTCACGTGACTGGATGGTGCACACTTGAGTCACGGTGTAAAGCAGTGTTACCAAATTGTACTGGAAGCGTTCACCTCACCTATCTAGAGCAGAGGAACCCTTGTCACAATGCTTTTGCTTGTACCTCTTACCGTCCGCAGCTCGTGGTCGTGCGGTAGCGTCCTCGCTTCCCGCGCCCGGGTTCCCGGGTTCGATTCCCGGCGGGGTCAGGGATTTTCTCTGCCTCGTGATGACTGGGTGTTGTGTGATGTCCTTAGGTTAGTTAGGTTTAAGTAGTTCTAAGTTCTAGGGGACTGATGACCATAGATGTTAAGTCCCATAGTGCTCAGAGCCATTTGAACCATTTTTTGTACCTCTTACCATGGTCCTTAAGTATGACTGTGGAACGGAACGTAGACACGTTATTTGTTGGTAACAATGAGCTATGAGACAATTTTAACCTTGGTACTCGTGTTCAGCACAACTAAATCCACAGCTACTATCGTTCCTGAGAAAAATAAAAAGTGAAATTTTATGGACCAGTGTTATTCGCTCAGACTTACATCTACATCGATACTTCTTAAGTCACCTGACAGTGTGTGGCGGATGCTACTTCTGATATTACTAACTGGTCCTCCCTTCGTTGTTCCACTAGCGAATGGCGCGTGGTAAGAATGATTGTCGGTAAGCCTCTGTATTAGCTCTAATTTCTGGGCTTCTCTCGTCGTGGTCATTTTGTGAGATGTATATGACAGGAAGTAATATGTTGTCCAACTGTTTCCGGAAAGTACTTTCTCGAAATTTATGCTTTATGCACAGTGCCTCTCTTGTATCGTCTACCACTGGAGTTCGTTGAGATCTCTGTAACGCTCTTGTGCCGATCAGACGATCCCGTGACGAAACGCACCGCTCTTCGTTAGATCTTCTCCACTCCTACCTGGTAAGGGCCCCAGATTGATGAACCGTACTCAAGAATCGGTCGAACGAGCGCCTTGTAAGGCACTTCTTTCCGGAATTTGTTACATTTCGTTAAGATTTTTCCTATGAATCTTTGTTATAGCATCTGTTTTTTCTACTGTTCGTTTCATGTGGTTGTTGCACTTGAGGTCGCTCTGTGTAGTTACCTGTGGATATTTTACGGTAGGTACAGTTTCCAGTCATTAATAGTGTAGTTGTACAGTGGTGGATTTCTTTACCTATGTATGCGCAATATGTTACGTTTATTGACATACGGGGTCAACTGCCAGAGCTTGCACCATTCATCAATCCTCTGTAGGCCATTCTGCAATCAGCACTGTCTTCTGGCGTTGCTACTTTCTTACAGACAGCCGCGTCATCTGCGAACAGTCTAAAGAGCGTCCAATGCTTTCTACTACGTAAGTTAGATACTCCTTCGGGGTTCTTCAGAAATTACCTTTACATCTGTAGATTTTGTTCCGTTAAGAGCGGCGTGTTGTGCTCTGTCTGCCAGGAAGCCTTGAATCCAGTCACTAATGTGGTCTGATACTTGATAAACTCGCATTTTTGGCAATATCAACAATATTTTGTCGGTATTTTGGATTTACAAGGTTAGAATAGGCGAAAAAAATATTGTAACTTAGGCATGTCTAGAGGAGGCTATTAAACCAATCGAACCAGTAATTCCAAAAATATCCCGTAGACGTTGCAGTTATTAAGAGAGCATATTCGTGACCAGATGAAGAAAAAAACTGGATTAGATTGGACTACATTTCATTGAAGACTATACAGGACCGAGCGGGTTGCCCAGTGGTTAGCACACTGGACTCGCATTCTGGCGGACGACGGTTCAATCCCGCCATCCTGATTTAGGTTTTCCGTGATTTCCCTAAATCGCTTCAGCAAATGCCAGGATGGTTCCTTTCAGAGGGCGCGGCCGACTTCCTCCCCATCTTTCCCTAATCCAATGAAACCGATGACCTCGCTGTTTGGTCTCTTCCACCAAATCAACCGAACCCAACTATACAGGCACTGGTTGAACTTACAGCATTATGATGAGCACACCGCAAGATATCTTGCAGAGTGTAGATGTGAGGAAGCATATAATGTCGGACGTAAATATTGACTGTCCCCTGTTGTCTCTTGAATTACCGTGAGAGACTGACGAAGACTGCCGTGATACAAATTGCACGTCGTTGCTTGCTTGTAACTCCACTGAAAACGCATCTCTCTTCTGTACTGAATTACTGCAATGACTTGCAGAGCACGATTCTTATTTTGTGTTTAAGGCGCTATGCGCACCAGTGAGTTTTACCGCTTTGGAACTCGCTGCAGGTTTTATTGAGACGACCAGTCCGCAGCAGAGTAACGATACGCTGGCGGAAATCAGAGTTTACGACAGAGGTTTTCCCAATCGCTCTCTGCAGTAGATAAGGCATCCGTATCGATGTAAGCAAGATTTAATTCGAAATTCAGGATATTACATGTGTAACCAGTCGCAAGATGAAAGTAAGAAGCTGTGTTCTTGTATTTTGCTTGATTATTATTTCAGAGATAAAGGAGCAGGGTAATAGTTAAGGTCCCATTCGTCATCGAGGCCATTATATTAGCAGTCCGGCAAGTGGAGGAGAGGTACCTGATCACCATACTGCACAAACTTTGATTAAAGCAAAACTGTCTCTGCATTGATGTCGTAGAGTGAGGGAATCACTAGGACTTGTGTGGCGAAATGAGAACTTGGACAATGAGGCAGCAACATAGATACACAAGCAATCGCAATGGGATCAGTGCGATAAACGTGCATCGGGCTGAGAGCCACACAGCAAAAATGACTTCGAAAGTAATTGTAAACGTTCTTCGTTTCGCTATGTGCTCTAACTTGGCGATGTGTTCACCGCCAAGAAAAGTATACTTGCACCGAACTTCGGATCTGGAAATGGTTCCCTTGTTCATTGTGGACTTCAGCGGATGTTAGACATAATCAGAAAACGGAATTTCGAGATTTATTAGTAAATGAATATATCGTACCAAATGAAAATATGTGTTAGACCGTTACCGGTATTCGCTTATCGCGAGCCGTCGCTGTATCCATCTAGGCCATAGAACATACCTTTGCAATCCACTCGAGTGTTCACTGACCTTGAGGTCTCCTTCCTTCTGCTTTCGAATACTGCACCCATTCTCTTGGGGGGGGGGGGGGGGGGAGGGGGGGTTGTAACTGGGAACAGCACCCCAATCCAAACATCCCATGGAAGAACATCCAGTCGTAGTGTTCGGAGATATTAGAATGCCAACGTCAGTGACTTTGAAAATATGTGTCGGTCCTGTACGTGTGTGCTCGGTCGACCTAAACGGATAGCGACAACTCGCGACAAGCGTCTCCGGATTGAAATCACAGTCCGGCGCAGACTTCCACCTGTCCCGCCATTATATTCCAGGTTCAGTACTTTTGAATAGATTTCACTGGTATCCTTTTATGTCATTCCATTTTTGTTGATTTCATCCCTATAGATTCTTTTCAGTTTGAGAGAATTTGATAATCTAGAAACTATCTTTGTTGTTGCTCTCGGGGGACCTCAAGATTGCTGTGACAAACAGTGTAATCGATAATATTAATGACCCAAACATTGATAACCAATCTCAGTGGTTTAAATCAGTTGTATAGTTAACATTCACCTGTTTATACAGATTTACGGATTTATCATTCCAGCGCAATCTCTCCCCCGCATCTAAGTTTTATATATCTCGAAAGACACACATTCTTTTAATTCGATGGACAATCGCTTTTGAGTTTGCAACATATGCCTTATACTTTCCATTACCGTCGCCGTGCAAGACATAAATTCTATCCTAAGTGCGTATTAGAGGCACATTTATGCGTAGTAAGTCTGGCACGACTCGATATGCAGAGATTTTTGCCCGGGCAAAAAATCCATCGGCCTCCGGCGGGCGTGGCCGGCGACGTCGCGTGCAGAATCTGTCACGCTATCCCCTGCCCGCCAACGTCGTCCGTAGTCATAAAAAGCCGGCGCTGACCAAGAAAAGTCATTTTTCTTCGAGAGAATGCATGCATTGTTTTCACAGGAAGAATACATTCGCGCTCACATCCATCTCATTCACATTTTTTGTTCTGGTCCTTCAAGGCTGCATAAATTCCAAACGGCAAACATTTCGCCTAAGAGTCAAGTGTTAAAAGAATCAACTGGAGAATATTCTGCGCGCATTAATGTTCCCCGCCTTTATCATGAGGAACCCAACTTTGCCTGCGATATGAGGCGAGATAACACGGAACATAATATTTTACGGCGTTGTAAATGGAAGTATCTGTATGCGTGATTCGTGCTTTCCTCAGCTGCTTGTACAGTTGTTGGCTCGTTCCCCAGGCAACAGAATTAGGTCGTCAGCTTTCTTCGACGTTTTCATAAAAATAAAAGCATTGATGCCGACGTTACATAGTTTGATTCAGGCAGAAAGACTGTGTAAAACTATCAAGTAACCAGAAATACAATGACGGAAAAATATCGCAAGACCAAGAAAGAATTGCACGACATAAACGAAAGTTGGTAGGCCTGTTTCTACATCTGAAAAACTGTCTATTCAAATTTCGCGCCAGTCACATAAGAGTGGTATTAATAGCGCCACTATGAGGATGCAAATCAGGTTTTCTTTCAATACACGCTGTATCGTTAGCGTTACCCTTGAGATTGGACTTGGTGAGTTGATGTTTATCAAGAATGCCTTCGAGGCGACAAAAACGCCATTATTAACACCTGACTAACTTTGAACGAGTCGTGTAATAGGTCTACGAAAAGCTGGATGTTCCTTCTGCGATACTGCAGAAAGACTTGCAGGAATGTAGTCGCTGTACGTGATTGTTGGCAACGGTGGTCACAAGAATATCCGGTCGCAAGATGATCGGGCTCTGGTTGGCCGAGAGAAAAGTTCATCGTGCTCGGCGTATAGCTCTGGAACATCGTACTGCGTCTGCAGCAGCAGTTGGCACCACAGCGACACAACGGAATGTTACAAGTCGGTTACTTCACGGACAACTCCGAGCCAGGCGCCCTGTAGCGTGCATTCCAGTGATCCCAAATCAGCGATGTTTGCGCCTTCAGTGGTGTCAAACGAGAGTTCAGTGGAGGCCAGGATGGAGGTCTGTTGTGTTTTCTGATGAGAGCTCGCGTCAGCCAGGTGATTCGATCTGTTGTACTGCTTCCATCCATGAACAACATTCCGGGCGATATTTTCCAATAGGATAACGCTCGCCCACGCACCGCTGTCGTAACCCAACTTTTTTTTGTTTAAGAGCTAATATTGACATTGTTGGGCGACACCTCCGCTCACAAAGGGACGGAGTGATGGTGGAAGGGAGGGGATGGGGGTAAAGTGATTATTGAAAGGAAAAAAATAAATAAATTTTCACGAATCATGGTTATTGATAGAAGCTTACCAATTACACATTTTGAATCTATATATTACAGCGTGTGACACCAAATATTTTTAAGTGAAAAATAAAATAAAATATTGGAATCTCATGCATGTTTCCGTATGTAGCCGGGTAAACGCGCATTGTACAGTCATGCCCATGTTTGGTTGCCACATTTCCGGGCATCATCAAGCCCTAGTATGTGAAATAATACCAAGCGGCTGCAGGTGGACATTTTCAATTGGACTTTTGCATTAGGCCAAGTATAACAGAACGGAGATGATTTTAAATAATATAACTATTGAAATCAAAATTGTCACAAAAAGATGGAGTAGCGGACGATAGCGTTGCATATAAAAGGTGTAGAAGTTAGTTTTACCCCTTGTATTATGCGTGTTTTCTGGAAGGATTAACTCTTATTGAGGTGAGCACCTTGGTCACTTTTCGTGACAAGTAGTGGCCGCTTTTATCGATGGGACACGATGTCGGCATTAGTGATCCACAGAAGAAACTATCGAACTGAAATAAATATCAAGGAACTACGTTTGTAGGCCGAAAGACTTTGTTTAAACATTGATATTGTAAAAAATTATTACTGTCCATTCAAGTGAGTAACAAAAATAATATAAATGACTGATCTTAAACCAGACGATTGAAAAATAAAAACATTTTTCCTAAAAAATGACGGAGCAAGCTTCTACTGTCAATATCAGTAACAGTGGCGTGTATATGAGAAATAAGGTCACGACTTCTTGGTAGGCAGCAGCGCTGTTCAGGGCAAAAGATGTGCAATGGGCACTTTTCCCTCTCCTGGCCACTTCACCACACCCTACGGATTGTACTATTAATTGGTAACCTAAATGAATTAGTATGTTATATTAATTAATAACAGTTACCGCAATATGAGACACTATCAAAAATGTTTTGAATGTAATTTAGTGCACTTTCAAAAATTCATTTTACTTCTGTTAGACATTTTATACCATAGCAGCTGATGAGTGCTAGTTGCACACGCTCGTAAATTATCGGCATTGGAAGACCCGCAGTGGCCGCGATACATACTACTCTGCCCCTTATATAAGCGGCAAACTTTACGCAGCTCACGGCCTAATTCACCAACGCCGACTAAAATTGAGCGCTTAAAATATGACTGTCTGTAAGTATTTTTGTTTGCTACTGAGCTAGGAAAATACACGCTTAATTAGCTCTCAATGTTAATTGACGCTTCTGGATTCTGCTATTAGTTGCTAGAAGCATATTATTGTAAAATACAGGTGAGAACCACGGGTTGCACGACTACTTCATCAGGGCCGCATGCAAGCCCGCAGTTTGACGACTACTGCTCTACAGAGAGTCGACATGTTGCCTTGGCCTGCTCGATCACCGGATCTGTCCCCAATCGAGCATATATGGGACATCATCGGACGACAAGGCCAGCGTTATCCACAAACAGCATTAACCGTCCCCCTACTGGCCGATCAAATGCAGCAGGTATGAAACTCCATCCCGCAAACTCACATCCGGCACCTACACAACAGAAGACATGCGCGTTTGTACGTTTGCATTGAACATCCTGGCGGTTACACCGGCTTCAATGTACCAGCATTTCATATTTTCAATGGCTTGTCTCGCGCTTACATGAAACCTGTGACCTTGCATGTTAATCACTCAAATATGTTGCCTAGATATATGTACGCCCTAAATTTCATTACTCTACATTAATTATGTTTTGGCGTTGTGATTTTTTTTTTGCGACGGTGTATAACAATCAGCGATGCATTTTGTCACATGAAAATAATACAAACACACACTTGCAGAACTAAATCACGTATTGGTTCACATGCGTTCGAAGTATGTCGTAACAGACAGAGGCTAGCGAACTAGTGGTACTAACGGTAAGACTGTTGGCAGCGACAGGGAAGATACCGACAAAATCTGATTCGCTTCGCTGTATGTATAAACTAGGACAGTGGATAGAACTGAACACCGCTGACAATAAGTCTTTACATGTAGAAACAGGAAAATGGAAGGGACGTGTCACCTAAGTAGAGTTGTTGGCAGCGAAGGGTCAGTCGTTGAATGACAATCTGAGAAACCCTTGTGCAATCCGCAATCAGAGATTATGTACGCGACAGAATGCCTCGTGATGAAAGCTGTTAAGGAGAAGTTATGGAAATCAAGGTTTTCGTCGAAGATCTTAGGCTGACTGCGAGAGAATAGTGAGTACAGGAGAAAAGTAACAACTAACTGAACCTGCACGTGGAAAAGTTTTCACTCGCCGGTCGGAAATAAGCATTACTTTGTATTGACAAACAAATGCGCCGGAACAGACTGAGCAAGCGGATTTTTATCTATTTTCTAAACAAAAAAAAAACTGGCCAAGTGCGACTGAGGCACCCTCACTGAGGGTTCCGTACAAACTTAAGTAGATATACATGGTGTTACAAAAAGGTACGGCCAAACTTTCAGGAAACATTCCTCACACACAAATAAAGAAAAGATGTTATGTGGACATGTGTCCGGAAACGCTTAATTTCCATGTTAGAGCTCATTTTAGTTTCTTCAGTATGTACTGTACTTCCTCGATTCACCGCCAGTTGGCCCAATTGAAGGAAGGTAATGTTGACTTTGGTGCTTGTGTTGACATGCGACTCATTGCTCTACAGTACTAGCATCAAGCACATCAGTACGTAGCAACAACAGGTTAGTGTTCATCACGAACGTGGTTTTGCAGTCAGTGCAATGTTTACAAATGCGGAGTTGGCAGATGCCCATTTGATGTATGGCGAGGCAATAGCCGTGGCGCGGTACGTTTGTATCGAGACAGATTTCCAGAATGAAGGTGTCCAGACAGGAAGACGTTCGAAGCACGGAACATTCCAGCCTATGACTCGCGACTGGGGAAGACCTATAACGACGAGGACACCTGCAATGGACGAGGCAATTCTTTGTGCAGTTGACGATAACCCTAATGTCAGCGTCAGAGAAGTTGCTGCTGTACAAGGTAACGTTGACCACGTCACTGTATGGAGAGTGCTACGGGAGAACCAGTTGTTTCCGTACCATGTACAGCGTGTGCAGGCACTATCAGCAGCTGATTGGCCTCCACGGGTACACTTCTGCGAATGGTTCATCCAACAATGTGTCAATCCTCATTTAAGTGCAAATGTTCTCTTTACGGATGAGGCTTCATTCCAACGTGATCAAATTGTAAATTTTCACAATCAACACGTGTGGACTGACGAGAATCGGCACGCAATTGTGCAATCACGTCATCAACACAGATTTTCTGTGAACGTTTGGGCAGGCATTTTTGGTGATGTCTTGATTGGGCCCCATGTTCTTCCACCTACGCTCAATGGAGCACGTTATCATGATTTCATACGGGATACTCTACCTGTGGTGCTAGAACATGTCTTTACAAGTACGACACAGCATGTGGTTCATGCACGATGGAGCTCCTGCACATTTCAGTCGAAATGTTAGTACGCTTCTGAACAACAGATTCGGTGACCGATGGATTGGTAGAGGCGGACCAATTCCATGGCCTCCACGCTCTCCTGACCTCAACCCTCTTGACTTTCATTTATGGGGACATTTGAAAGCTCTTGTCTACGCAACCCCGGTAACAAATGTAGAGGCTCTTCGTGCTCGTATTGTGGACGGCTGTGATACAATACGCGACTCTCCAGGGCTGCATCAGCGCATCAGGGATTCCATGCGACGGAGGGTGGATGCATGTATCATCGCCAACAGAGGACATTTTGAACATTTCTGTAACAAAGTGTCTGAAGTCACGCTGGTACGTTCTGTTGCTGTGTGTTTCCATTCCATGATTAATGTGATTTGAAGAGAAGTAATAAAATGAGCTCTAACATGGAAAGTAAGCGTTTCCGGACACACGTCCACATAACATTTTTTCTTTCTTTGTGTGTGAGGAATGTTTCCTGAAAGTTTGGCCGTACCTTTTTGTAACACCCTGTATACATAGTTCATACATCCCGGGAATCGAGAATATTTGCCTATTATCGATATCGATACTAGCAAAATATCGATCCCGGAAATTCTAAGATAGTGTCGAAATCTCTACTGAGACCAGACGGGATGTACAAAAAGAAGCTTGCAGGGGACTTCGTTTATATATGTAAACAGAGGAGATTTATTAAAACATTTTTATTTACTTACTAACAACAACACAACTCACATTTTACGATTGCATACAGTAATGTTTTTCTCTTTTGCTTTTGACGAATGGTGAATGCAGTGTAAGTTTCAACGACGAAAGGTATTTTTTATGTGATATAATTACAAATTAAGAACTTTGAAATATTTTCCTTTACTTGCTCTGTGAAACCCAGATTCCTATCACATTCCATGATTCTAGGTCAACGAGAAGTACCCTGATGTTTTGATGAGTGAGTTTGCGAGTATCAAAGTAGATGACATAAATGGCCGTATATTTTGATTGCATTGACTTACAAGCTTAAATTTTTTACGTCGACACATTCCTGAGGATAAAAGGTTCTTAACAGTTGGACAGACAGATGGACAACAAAGCGATCCTATAAGGGTTCCGATTTTACAGACCGAAGTTCGGAACCCTAAAAACCAATCGACCTTCATTCACTGAGGTTCAGCGGGATCTTCAAGAAGTGGGGATCAGAAATGAATACGTATAGAAATGTGACCTGTTCAAGAAGAAACTCTTAATACACAGACTTTCGCAATAAAATTAAAGTTGATAATGACAAAACATGTATTGAAGAAAGAAAAGGGTTCTCAAAGAAAACGTTTTGGTTGAATAGTGGGCGCAAGTTTAAGCTTAAGGGAGGACATGGCTGATATAATGCAGTCAACTATTAGCTGAAACGAAAGAAGAAGAAGAAGCAGAAAAAGGAGAAGCTTTTGAAAACGTTTACTGTAACTGTAGGAAGTCTTTTTCGAGAAGCATAAAACAATTAAAATCCAGAAAACTGCAGAAATAGCTGTTAATTGGTTTTTGGGTATGCACTCAGGTAGCAGAGTACTTGTGGCGTGCACATGGGTTTTTTTTAGGCTAGGCAGTAGTGCGAGGTGTCCTGATGAATACTCACCGGTCGACGTGCAGGCAGGAAAATACGGACGCGCTCAGTGTAAAGACACTTCAGCTATCAAGATATTAGCAGTAAATTTTCAGTGTGTTCAGAATAAAGTTCCTGAATTTACTGCCCTCCAGGAAGCGCGTGGCGCGCAAATTATTCTGCCTGGCTGAACTCTGAGATAGGAAGTTTTGAAATATTTAGTGAGGGTTGGAACGTGTATCGGAAAGACAGATTAGAGGTGGTGTCTTCATTGCAGTTGACAAAAATATTGTGTCTACTGAGGTCGAAGTAGAGTGTGATTGTGAAGTTATCTGGACACGTTTAACAGGGCTAGGGGAAATAAAGTTAATTGTGGGGTGTTATTACCGGCCACCAGGTTCCACCGTGACAGTTCTAGAATCGTTCAAAGGGAGTCTACATTCTGTATCGCAGAAGTACCCGGATCATGCAATATTAGTCGGAGGCGACTTCATCCTACCTAGTATAGACTGGGATGTCTATGGATTCATTACAGGTGGTACAGACAAGCCGTCAGGTGAATTACTTTTGAACACATTATGCGCAAACTGTCTTGAGCAGCTAAATCGACAGCCAACGCGTAATGGAAATATTTTAGATCTGGTAGCCACGAACAGACCAGACATCATCGACGGTGTCAGTGTTGAGACAGGGATTAGAGATCATGATATTGTCATTACGACTATGGTTACGAAAGTTAAAAAGTCGGTCAAGAAGGCTAGGAGAGTATTCTTACTAGAAGGAGCAGATAAGCAGTTGTTAGCATCCCACTTAGTAAATGAATCGACTTCATTTACTTCCGGTACGATGGACGTGGAAGAATTATGGGAAAATTTTAAACACATTGTTAATCACGCATTGGACAAGTATGTGCCGAAAACGTGGGTTACGGACGGAAAAGACCCATCGTGGTTTAACAGCGCAATTCGGAGATTGCTCAGGAAGCAAAGATAGTTGCGGTACAAGAAATATCGGGAGAATGAGGACAGGCAAAAGTAGTAGAGATTCGTGCTGCTGTAAAAAGAGCGATGCGCGAAGCATACAACCACTACCACCGTCATACCTTAGCAAAAGATCTTGCTGAAAACCCAAGGAAATTCTGGTCTTACGTAAACTCGGTAAGCGGGTCGAAGGTTTCCATCCAGTCACTCACTGGCCTGGCAACGGAAGACAGCAAAACGAAAGCTGAAATTTTAAATTTAGCATTTGAGAAATCTTTCACGCAGGAGGATCGTACAAACATACCGCCGTTTGACTTTCGTACAGATTCCCGTATGGAGGACATAGTGATAGACATCCCTGGGGTTGTGAAGCAGCTGAATGGGTTGAAAATAAATAAATCGCCAGGTCCCGATGGTATTCCAATTCAGTTTTACAGAGAGTACTCTACTGCATTGGCTCCTTACTTAGCTTGCATTTATCGCGAATCTCTTGCCCAACGTAAAGTCCCGAGCGACTGGAAAAAAGCACATGTGACGCCTGTGTATAAGAAAGGTAGAAGGACGGATCCTCAAACTTACAGACCAATATCCTTAACATCGGTTTGGTGCAGGATTTCGAACATATTCTCAGTTCGAATATAATGAATTTCCTTGAGACAGAGAAGTTGCTGTCCATGCATCAGCACGGCTTTAGAAAGCATCGCCCCTGCGAAACGCAACTCGCCCTTTTTTCACGTATCTTGCGAACCATGGATGAGGGGTATCAGACGGATGCCATATTCCTTGACTTCAGGAAAGCGTTTGACTCGGTGCCCCACTGCAGACTCCTAACTAAGGTACGAGCATATGGGATTGGTTCGCAAATATGTGAATGGCTTGAAGACTTCTTAAGTAATAGAACCCTGTACGTTGTCCTCGATGGTGAGTGTTCAACGGAGGTGAGGGTATCATCTGGAGTGCCCCAGGGAAGTGTGGTAAGTCCGCTGTTGTTTTCTATCTACATAAATGATCTTTTGGATAGGGTGGATAGCAATGTGTGGCTGTTTGCTGATGATGCTGTGGTGTACGGGGAGGTGTCGTCGTTGAGTGACTGTAGGAGGATAAAAGATGACTTGGACAGGATTTGTGATTGGTGTAAAGAATGGCAGCTAACTCTAAATATAGATAAATGTAAATTAATGCAGATGAATAGGAAAAAGAATCCCGAAATAATGTTTGAATACTCCATTAGTAGTGTAGCGCTTGACACAGTCACGTCGATTAAATATTTGGGCGTAACATTGCAGAGCGATATGAAGTAGGACAAGCATGTAATGGCAGTTGTGGGGAAGGCGGATAGTCGTCTTCGGTTCATTGGTAGAAGCTTGGGAAGATGTGGTTTATCTGTAAAGGAGACCGCTTATAAAACA
Source organism: Schistocerca nitens (assembly GCF_023898315.1). Taxonomy (NCBI): domain Eukaryota; kingdom Metazoa; phylum Arthropoda; class Insecta; order Orthoptera; family Acrididae; genus Schistocerca; species Schistocerca nitens. The sequence continues at coordinate 780,163,251 of NC_064615.1, read as the reverse complement.
CTAATACGACCTACTCTTGAGTACTGCTCGAGCGTTTGGGATCCCTATCAGGTCGGATTGAGGGAGGACATAGAAGCAATTCAGAGGCGGGCTGCTAGATTTGTTACTGGTAGATTTGATCATCACGCGAGTGTTACGGAAATGCTTCGGGAACTCGGTTGGGAGTCTCTGGAGGAAAGGAGGCGTTCTTTTCGTGAATCGCTAATGAGGAAATTTTGAGAACCAGCATTTGAGGCTGACTGCAGTACAATTTTACTGCCGCCAACTTATATTTCGCGGAAAGACCACAAAGATAAGAGAGATTAGGGCTCGCACAGAGGCATATAGCCTTATAGACTGATTTCAGAACCTGGTAGCCGAAAGCTTATTGCGGCAAACGCTAGCAGCTTGTACCCCAGCTCTTCTGCTCTGACCGTCACTGGCTTCAAGATCCTGCCGTTTATTCCACATAGCCTGCAGTGGAAACTCCAAAAATGGATTCATTTTTAGTGCTCCAATCACCAAATTTTCAGTGGTTTGATGTAATTATCTGTACCACCATTTGCTTCTGGTAGCCTATCGACAGATTATGATATGGCAGGAATGCTTCAGGCTAAAAGCTGAAATCTGAAAATAGCGTTTGCTCATAGGGCACTTTTTCAAGTATCGCCTCCTCATTGCAGAACAGTGTCGATGTTTGCTTTGTGGGGCGCTCAACTGCGCCCATACAAATTCTCAACATTTGCTCAGTCCAATTTCGCCACATTAATGAATGATGATAAAATGATGAGGACAATACAAACACCCAGTCATCTCGAGGCAGATGAAAATCCCTGACCCCGTCGGGAATCGCGACCACGAGCTGTGGACAGACAACAGAGTTGGCAATGGGGAGCCTTCCGAGTGAGGTCCAAGCGTCTCAGCAGATTCGACTAAGTGAGGCATGTCTTGACCCAAAACTCAAGTTTTTATATCTGTTGACTAACTTAGAGTAAACTGGTTCTTCTCTAGAAACTTGAATCCCTTTTATTGCTGCCTGAGATTCGTCGGTTATCAACGATGAAGGATAGTATGGATTGGTAGTTAGTTTCATACTGTCAGACTACACCGCTGCAATGAACACCATTTGTGGAGGAGTAGTGCTGATAAAAGAATAACTTTAGCCGGTTCATCTCTTCTTCGACGTAATCTCGTGTTGGCGTTTACAGAATCACTGTAAATGAGATTTTCTTGCTACGCTGCTGAAATATGAAACGCTGTTGCTGATGTACGGAGAATGTACACCTGAGCGTCACAAGGTAAGCACTGAACGTGAAGCCTCGGTCTCGTAGTGTATCCGGCCTGTGCCATCACGATATGATAAAACACTACACCGCGCATGACTATTCTTCCTGTATGCACATTTTGTTACTTGTGTTCTGCTGTTGTATTATTTCTAATAATGCAAACCGCAGAGAAAGGCATTCAGCGAACTTACGTTGTAACAGTACCAGCTATTCAACAGTCTCTCGAATCCTGCCCACAACAGCAGAGGACCGCAAACCTAATATTTTGAAATAAGAAAACGATGTGACGAATTATTAATCTTCGTCTTCACATACGTATACACGAATTTATGTACAAGAAGTTGTGGGATATTACGGGGTAACGTCTTTAACTGCTGCAGGCGATCCAGGCGCATCGTTGGACAAACGTACATAGGCATACACATTTAGACACAAGTTCGTGACCCAAGATTTTATTCATTCTAACCAGTGGTACGGAAGCTGAAAATGTCGTTTGTAATGACTTTTTGTGTTAAATTAATACTACAGTTAATATTTAATAGATTTTGTTTATAATGTCTACAGTGTTCTGCTGTATGTTCAAAGCATATTATGGTGACGTTTACTCTGTAGAAACATTTGATTTCTTTCGTCTCTAACAGAAGTCTGTGGTAACCAGTAAACGCCAAGTAATCAGCTAGTCATAAATAAATCAGTACCTCTGCAACATTGCTTGCCTGCATTCAGAGTTGAGGCGAGGCAAAGGACCTCTCGCACTTTTCTGCTTCTAGTTCTCTTGTTTGGAAGTAGCTTTCTCTTCACTATTACTCAGCGAAATGAGAGAGATTGAGGTGCACAATAAAATTCCCGCGTTATATATCGAATCAGTGGCACCGTTGATGACTGTTTCATCGATCGAATGAGAATTCAAACTCCGCAGATCCTTATGTGCACTCAGACAGGAGTGAACCCTGAAGTGGGATCGTATTTTGGTCGTATTAACCCACAACAGCAGAAACATTACTACACCGCTTGAAATGCACTCATCATATTTGCAGCTACTGCTCGAATGGCATTTCTCCATTCCGAAATCACTCGCAATACCTTATAGAGTATCAGACTGCGTTTTGTCCTTCAGCGGTCCTTCGTGATGATGATACAGATAAATGGTTTATCTGAATATACCTTTTAAGAGAAAAAAAAAACAGTTTGCTGATTTCATATACAATGCAAGCAGAACTAATCGACATTGCAGAGGATATTATTTTGGGAAATGCCCTAGTTCATTGACAAGGGGCGAAAATCGAAAAGATACTTCTTGTTACAAACTTACAGGCAACGGCATGACCGCTACAGTAACGTAGTGCATTCACTGTTGGTAAGATGGATGAAAACATCCACATAATTTTTATGTTTTTGACACTCGAATTGCACTATTGTAATGTAATACTTAACACAGGGGTTAAATCAAATTGTGTTTGGCGACACGCAATTTCACTTTACCCTGTGTTAAATAAAGTTTGTTTCGCAAATGTTTGAATACAATAATGAAACCAATTTTCTATAGCAGTTTCCTTTATAAAAAAAAAGTGACACTTTCATTGGTAAATACCGTATATTAGTATCGCTGATATCCCTGTACGTAGCAAGTCATTATATCTGTGGTTGCGGCATGCATTTGTCCGACAGTCTGTTGTCACCTGAGAATGGTCGAAAAAATCCAGAAAACTGGTTTTATGATTAAATAAATGAGGAGTAACTATTTGATTCAAATTTTTCAGACGAAGCAAGAAAACTGATGCAAATTATTCAATAAAATACAATGCTATTTTCACAATTAGTTTGCTGTTGAGATACTTAGTTAGATTTCACCTTGCAACACATCAGAATTTTGTTTGGGAGGTTAGAAAATCCATTTATGTTTTGGAAAATATGCATTTTGATCTGTTCACTAGGATATTACACATTATGATTGGTTTTCAGTATTATATCATCATTAATTCATAGTAACTTTATTACCTGAAAATGTTAAGTTGCGTTAGACTTACAATCACTTCACGCGAATTATATCACTTAGAACAACGTAAGGTTAGGATTTACTACAAGGAATTCTATAAAACCTTAAATAGCTATGAAAAACTAGTTGAGCGCAATAATTTATTGCAAGCAGAATACTATTGTACACAATAAATGTACTACATTTTGTCCATACCAGGCTCTTCATGTTAATAATCACGTTCAATAAGAAGCTACTGCATGGACACTATAAGCCCATGATAAAAAATTAAGTTATTGTTCTTCTTTCCAATGTACCCCGACTCTTAAACTGAGCAATTTGTTCACATCTCACCTTTTCTCTTCTTTTACTTTGCTTGATAATGTTAGTATAGGACTTTAAGTAGCAGACAGCATCTTATGCCCATGTTTTGCCAGTGTTGTGGATGATTTAGATAGGTGGTCAAGGTAATAATGAATTTCTGTTAGAAATTTTATATCCTGATCGCTGACACACTTCAATTTTGACTTTTCCAAAATTATTATTTTGTGCTTGTCTGATACCATCTATCTTTTTCCGTGCCTTTCACAGTTCTTTATAATCCTCAAGGTCCAAGTCTTCTGCAAGAATCCGACTTTCTCACACATTATAAATGTGTAAATCCTTCTCTGAATTAAAAATTTCTGTAATGTACGCAGTATTTTCTCATCTCGTTCTAATATCGTGTTCGCAGATAAAAAGGAATGCCAAAGAGGAGTGCCCTCGAACTGTAAAATACAGATACGAATCCCTTACCTGTGAAGCAGAACCCTACAGTAGCCAGAATGAAATAGCATGAATCAGACATCGATTTTTATTCTGGCCACAACACCCATTAGCAGAGAGTCTGAGAGATGTGGTAGATCGGTCAGATTTTGTCTTAGAAAAAAAATCTGTGATTTGTTGTAGCCCCCTTTCAGCTTGAGCTCCATTCCATACAAGGAAAATAGGCTGTGTAGTGACTGTATTTGTTACACATAAGCTATAAAATGCTACTTGTCGGGCGTAAAACGCCTCTCCAATATTCAGTGCTGTATGTCAAATGCAAAGGTTTTACTTCCATGCGATTGCTTCATTAATTTATGAAAATCTCGAGCTTCCACCCTATGAGCACGAAGTTCTGTCATTAACATCTGCTTCTGGTTAGTGTATACAGCATTTAGAATTTCTTCCCGCATTCTAATGCAATAACTACAGCTATCACTGGAAGGTGAAACAAAACCGAAATTGAATTTCGATTTGAAAATTTTGGTGAAGCATGATTTTGCAACTTTCGGATCAGCTGCTGCTGAATTGTTGTATCATTTTTAAAAGCTTGTGTATACTTAATTCAGATGAGAGATACAATCTGTCTTTTGTTCCTATTGTAATAACTTTCGGCGACTTCCAGTTTTGACAAGAATTCTTTTAGTTTCATACGTTGCAATCTTATGATCAGCACCTCTTTTATCTGTCACTCATCTAACACATGCAACTCCTTTTGCAATGGTATTTAATCTCCTCTGTCCAATACCAAAGAGTTTTCGAAAAATCCAGCACATACAGGAATTTTCTCAGCTGCCGATTTCACCTGCAACTTACAAAAACCCATGTTAGCATGCACTAGTTATATATTTAACTTGTGAAATAATAATGGTTTTTTTTATTAAGATTAACATGTTGGAACATTAAAGGTTCCAGAAAATGTTGAACCATTCCCTGCTTAGTAGAAAGAAAGACTTCATTAGGAAGCAAGATCAAAATGGAAAAATAAAGCGACTCTTTTTTTAAAACCCAATCTTACATGGTATTTCACTTTAAAGCAATTGGCTTTACTTTGGTTCTTTCTCCATTATGCCCCGATATATTGAGCTGCTTATTTACAGAAGGTGTGATATCGTTTGATCTTCTTGTTTTTTATTTGGTGTAGCAAACAAATTTCTTTTGCCTCCAAACGGAGCATTTACTGGGATAGAGCAGCAATGTCAAGGAGAATCAAAAATCATTAAATGAGGATCTTTATCATGGTAGCTAGAACAAAAAAATAAGAAAATGCTGTTGATCGTGGCATAATTTCCTATTGAATGTTAGGAGAACAAATTGTGTTTTTGTAACAAGGAAGTATAAACTGGTGATTTGCCTGATTTCACTTTCAGTTTCTCTTTTTGATTCCTTCTACATTCTTTTTGTTGTTCCACGATCTTTAAACCCCCGCCCCCCTCACCTACAATCACACTCTCTTTTTCTAAATTCATTGGATACAATACGTGGTGAACACAAGATACTACTGCTATGCAGTACTAACAAGAACGATTTTGCTAAAACAATATCGAACAGTGGCAGAAGGTGACAGTGCCAAATAATGCTTGGAACTATTGCAAACATTGACACAAGTTAAATATGATAATGCTGCCAAATTAGGTGATAGGATTCGTTCAACCATGTGGACAGTATTCGATTTGTTGTAACCAGTCATTTTGAAGATAATATTTCAGTGTTATATAATGTAGATGAATTCTGAACGCGGGAACATATACACAAATCTGTATCAAACTCAAATTTGTCCAGAGGTACGTTTTGATTGGTTGCTCCTCAAGCAATAGTTTTGAACACCATGAAAGTGTCTCCTCTTTTATAATGCTGCGAACTGCTGTACACACAGTGCATTGTAGTCGTTAGCGTCGCTGGCTGGCGCTCCGGGTTGCCAGTTCAGACGTGCAACAGTTTTTTGTTATTTAGTATTTATCAGTTTTAGAAACGCTGGAGATATCTTATATTTGTAATTTTGGTGTAGTGTAGAATTTTCGATGTATGTATAAATACTAGCGTTTTGTAATATCCGAACTTTTGTGAAGGAAGTCAGTTCTGTTGTGGCTGTATATTTGCTTTCGTAATAAACGTGCTTTCTGTGATAGGTGTTGTATTTAATTGACAAATGGTTCAAATGGCTCTGAGCACTATAGGACTAAACATCTATGGTCATCAGTCCCCTAGAACTTAGAACTACTTAAACCTAACTAACCTAAGGACATCACACAACACCCATTCATCACGAGGCAGATCTTTGACACCCCAGCTTTCGGATTTGGACTTGATTACGACATGACGTTGTTTGGTGGAGGCGCTGGGTACTTCAAAACATCTACCTCACCGTGGCTCCAGCTAGGCAACGTAAAACCCATCGCCTACACGAACAGGAACTGGAATACAAGCTGTACTCAAGAAACCAATGGTTTCCAAGCCAGCAAGGAGTCAGCTGCATATGAGGCATCCATCAAAATTTTCGGGAGATGCTGGTCAACACCCGACGAATTATTTGACAGCATTTGGCGACCGAGTCGCCAAATGCCCAGCAGTGCTTCGAGGATAACGAAGACGATCTCAACAGCTGGGACAAAATCCAGCCTGAACTGAAGAACGATTGTGGGATGTATGCTGGCAGCTATAGTGCAGATTCAGGAAGGTGCTGAAAAATTGATAGCTTATGCTTCCAGAGTACTCGCCCAGTCCGAGATAATCGAGAAAGAGTGCTTTGCAGTTTTTGGCCCGTTCACAAATTGCGGTCGTATTTAATTGGCAAACCATTCACCGCTGTGATGGAGTACCATTCTCTGTGTTGGCTGACTAACCTGAAGGATCGTTGGCGAGGTGAACCGTGTGGCTTCAGGAGTACGACATCATAGTTGTATAGAAAAGCGGACGCCAATACAAGGACACCCACTGCCTTTTAAGGAATCTTCTAGTGGAACGAAGCAGCGTGAATGAATTCTTAAGTCATAGATACGTTAAATGGAATTGATGCTGATCGGAGGGAAGATCTAGCACTGCTGAAAATCATAGAAACTTTGAAGGAGGAGAATTCTACTGAAAGAGAACAGCAATTAATAAACAGAACATTGTACAAGCGGAACTGTGGATCCAATGGGTCGGAGATTGTTGCTCGTCATACCATTGCAACTACGGCCAGCTGTCGTGAAGTATTTCCATGACGCTCCAACATCTGGTCACATGGGATTCGTGAAGATTCCAGAAAGAATCAGGTGCAAGTCTTACTTGCAGGTCTGTACCGAACCGTTGGACGCTATGTGAGCCACTGTAAGGAATGTCAACGACGGAAGCATGTTCCGCAGTTACTTCCGAGGCATCTGGTGCCGATCCTGCCTCCAGCAGCGCCATTCCTCCGAATTAGAGTCGACGCTTGGGGAGATTTCCGGAATTGGCGAACGGTAATCAATGGATAATAGTTGCAATGACTACCTCAGCAGCTACGCTATCATCAGGGCTGTGCCAACTGCCGAAGCTCTGCAGATTGCAAAGTTACTAGTAAAGAAATCATTTTGAGGCACGAAGCACCCCGGTGATAATCTCTAATCTGGAAAAGTTTTCCAGTCGAGACTAGTGCCAGAGGTAAATTTTGGTTGCGACTTAATCCAGAGGATTACAACTGGCTACCATACACAGACGAACGGCCTCTCCTAACGCATTTCTAATACTCTGCCAGAGCTGCTCTCGACATACATTGATGTCGTACATAGTGACTGGGACACAGGACTGTCCGTAGTGACATCAGCGTACAACACAGCGAAGCAAGTCATCGCATGCTTCATGCTGTTATTTCTGCTCCACGATTGCGAGGCCAAAACGACAGTGGATACAGTGCTCCCTTTTCAACCAGATGATACTCGGGATTAACATAATTCTCGTTTATTGTTCCGTCTCAGCTACACATTTTTAATTAGATTATATGTTTCGATCACTGTGAATCATCTTCAGATCAGTGATCGAAACATGTAATCTAATTAAAAATGCGCAACTGAGATGGAACAACAAACGAGAATTATCTCCATTATCTAAACAGTTGCTGAAGCTCTCAAGACAATCATGTGGACTATAGTGATACTACTCAGGATGAGTACGTGTAACATGTGATCACTAGGACTGAAGAAGCAAGGTAGCTAGTTCAGTTACGGACCCAGGACGCCCGGGAGAAAGACAAAGCGCGAAGCACCGGCCAGTAAGATACAGTCCAAGAGATTGCTCTGGATTTTTACCCCTACGCGCAAAAGTTGGGACTATTTGAAAAGTTACTGATGTGCTGCTTCCTCGTTTGCCGGTCTCATACATGAAGTCGAGGAACGTGACCATTCAATATGACAAAAACGCAGAGACGTCATGCATGTCCTCCATATGAGGCCCTAGTACAGTCGAGAGACGCAGATCGAGGATGGAAGGTCAAGGTAACCGAAGGTCCACTCGACGATCGTGAGGCTTCGATGGAAGGGACTACCTTCGATGATCGTCGTACTGAAGAGGATCCGCCAGCGTTACCTTACAGATGACCACTGCTGAGGACTAGATTCAGGGTGCTGTAGTACGCTCCAGTGAGAACTCGTGAGACATCGGGCCGCTTTTTCTCTAGGAGAGGGAGCATTGTCGTGAGCTGTGGTGCAAGCGGTGTGGTGTAGGTTAGGGACGCCAGTTCAGACTCGACCACCAGTAATTATTTGTTGTTTAGTATTTATTGTTCTGGAAGGTTATTGAAATATGTTTGTATATTGTGAAAATTCAATGTATATATGAATAGCAGCGCTCTGGAATATTCAAACTTTATATAAATAGCTACAATTTTCGTCCCGGTAGTCAGATCTGGTCTGGCTGTGCCGTTCGTGATAAGCTTGCTTTCAGTGATAAGTTTCATCGCCGAAGCTGCTTTCGGATTTGGACTTTATTCTGTTTACGACGTGATAGTATCGTTGTGTCATTGGACACAATCATAATATAAAAGTGTGTATATTGAGAGATACTCTACCACTGTATATCGCTGAACGCCTTCAAAGTCGGAGATAATTTCTAGCCATCTTTTTTTCCGCTGAGTTTTGTGGTTAGGTTGAGAGAGCTTCTCTTTAGATGCACGTACACTGTACGTTTTTTTATTTCTCTTAATTATTTTTCCGGGACGTAGTCGTACACGAAGAGGTACTGAGCGAACTATCTAACCGGTGTTAATAGCTACACGAACTTTGTTGCTGAGGCACATTCGACTGGATGCTTTCTGGTTTTCAGTGTCTTTGTACCAAGAACATAAAAAAGACTGCTTTGACAGACACAATGTAGGTGATACCCATTCATGAAGTCTATTGTGTGTGTCTGCTGCGTGATGTAACCGTTCGGTGCAGAGAAACTGTTTAGATGCCGCCCGTTGTGAAGATAAACAGAGCGTACCTGCAGAACTAGGTCGCCTGAAGCAGACATTCTGCGCCGCCAGTTATCACGACAGAGACGTCAGACGCAGTGGACGCAAACGAGGAAGGATGCTTACGTCCTGCACTGAAGTCAGCACAGACCCAAGTGGCAGGGCGGTGCGGTAAACCTCGCATTAAAAAAATGTCTAGTCTGAAGTGCCACAGTAAGGTTCCTCCAAATTTCGTCACACTACCATGTATAGTGCCGTAGAAATACAACGCTATGATGAATGCCAGGCGACGTACGGGAGCTACATTTATGATAATGGTTAATCTCCGAGAAAGGCAAATTCGTACTTACTGAAAGAAACATACAATATTCGGCAAAATGATGAGATTTTAGGACAGCGTAACGAAGAAAGAATAGTAAACATTCTTAATCTTAGAACAAGCTGTTAAACCGAGACTATGGTAGTTAATGGTTCTTTCTGAACACTATAAACATACCTTCGTAAGCCTCTAAATCTTTCCACGGGTGGATTTGTAGACAACAGGAAATGTGGGCGTCTTGAATATTTTTTGTATATACTGTTCCGCAGCTTCAGTAAAGTCTATGAAATGCATTTTTATTTGTGTATTCCGCCAACTGAAATTTATTCTTTTTGTATTATTTTGTTTTTCGTTACTATTTTCGAGGATGAGTTCATATAAGCTCCACTTTTGTGCTGTATGAAGAACTGGAAAAATTGTCGCTAATATCTATTCTAGTGTGTCGTTTTTCTCAAAAACTGCCACTTGGCAGTCAGTTTTTTATAAGTTTTTATATTTGTGGTACGTAAAGTTCAGACCATGGATAGCAACCGCCAAAAGCATTTCAGTGCGAAGTTAAAAAAAATCTTGATGACTTTGACTTTAATTCACTGAAGGTATGACGGTTTCGAAGGGGCGCGAGGGTCTATCGGTAGCGCACGAGATGATAATCGCTGGTTCGAGTCTCATTTCGGTAATTATTATCTACTTTTTGTTCGGTTCCAACATCTATGACATTTAAAAATAAATTTCATCAGATATATGCTAATTAGCATTTTTCATGGAAAATGATAATGTGCAACTATGATTTCTAATTACATACCTCACGCAGTATTTCAGGTTTCATTGCAAATATAAAATGTTACTTACATGATCTTCCGTAAAAGTTCGTTAACGAAGATTATGTAGCTAGAAAGCATTACAAATTGAATTTTGGCGCAAAACTGAAAAAAATGTCCATTGTTTCATACCATAGGTGTTGTGTCAGACGAGCCAGACTGATAAGTCTCGAAAAACCAACGAAAACACTAATTTTCACGCCATTGATCACACTGTGCAAATGCTGTATTTTGAACGTCACATCTTTTTTTCTTTCTCATTGTGTCAGTTGGAAAGAAATCTTCATTCACAGTCAGAAAAATTTCTTTTTTTGTGGCCAAGCTTCGAAGGGAGATGGAAGAAGACAATTGGTAATGAACAGCTGAATGAATCTTATTTCATTCTTCTCTATTACTGATTTCGCGTCCTTGTTCAGTGATGTAGTCATAGATTTTGCAGACGCTTAACGAAGTTTTTTACGTGATGGTAAAAATAAATTCACAAGGTAACACTAATGAGGTGTATTTTTGTGGAATAAGATGCATAGTACAAGTAGGCGCAGGACTACAATTTCAAAAAAATTCATTGTCCAACAGTGGGTCGGTTTGTCCATCCCAAAAACTAATTATTGACAGAATCCTTTCTTTTTTACATATTATTCTAAAGCTTTGATTAAAAACTCTTTCTGCACCTTTGTAGTCAACTTTCGTTGACGCGACTGTGTCGTTTCAGTATACAGGGTGTCCCAGCTATCTTGTCCACCCAAAATATCTCTGGAACAATAACAGCTATTGGAAAACGACTTTCACCGGTATCAATGTAGGGCTGTGGCCTATGAATGTACATATTTGGAAACATTCTAAACCGAAAGCATATGTGTTTTTTAACACAAACTTATGTTTTTTTAAATGGACCTCCTATATTTTTTCTTCAGCAATCCATAGCATGACAAAGCACATACACAATGGCGTTGATTGCATCGCAATATTCCCATTACATCCCGAGATATTGAGACGCGAAGTTGACGCTTGAAACACCCGACATGCGCTGCTAGCGCACGTCCTGAGGCTCAGGCGTGAACCCCATGCTGCCCGTAATCGCGATGTGATTGACATGTGTAATCACACCTCCATACTTATCAAGAGGTCCGAAACGAATACATTCATGGGCCCCAGCCTACATTGATACCGGTGAAAGTCGTTTTCCAATAGCTGTTATTGTTCCAGAGATATTTTGGGTGGACAAGATAGCTGGGACACCCTGTATTATGAGATGCTCGTCTGCCAGTGTTTGAACTCTAGATCCAAATGAACCTGCTGTTTCTTGTAGGCATACGAATACCAGAGATAAAAGTTTTCCTGCTAGCGTGACAATGCCTTTTTGTCATGTGGCTCATAATCTTCCGGAGCATCTTCACAATAAGACACACATTCGACGAACATTTTCTTTGGCTAGTTCATTGAACGTAATTAACTCTTCACATGTTACAAAATTTTTCGTATAAAGGTTGTAATGTATAACCGTATGTCTTCTGCTAGTACATTGCTTCTTCAGGGATTATCGCCGATGATGTTGTTTCGACGAGATTACTTTCTGTGAAGATTCAAAAAATGGTTCAAATGGCTCTGAGCACTATGGGACTTAACATCTATGGTCATCAGTTCCCTAGAACTTAGAACTACTTAAACCTAACTAACCTAAGGACATCACACAACACCCAGTCATCACGAGGCAGAGAAAATCCCTGACCCCGACGGGAATCGAACCCGGGAACCCGGGCGTGGGACGCGAGAACGCTACCGCACGACCACGACCAGCGGTCTCTGTGAAGATTAATCTCGTAATATATAAGGGGATCTCTCATGCATAATCTTGAAACTTTGGTGCATAAAGAGTCTTCAGCAACGTATTCATGTTCCGTCGAATGACCAGCAAATTGCCGTCGTCCATCTTTTTTGCCGTATTAGATGTAGGGACGGCAGTTTTCGCTGAATCAACCGGTTGCCCTGATTGTTTTTGTCTCCAGTTTAATCTGTCTGTTAAAACCACTCAGAAATAACCGTTTTCTGAAATACCCGATTTTCGGTTTTTTTATTGCTGTTAATTCTAGTAATAAACGTAGACTTTGAACAAAAACTGAAAAATTCTAGTCGTGGTTGAAGAGTAGGATATTACGATCCGTGTTGGGCTGAGTCTGCACCAGAAATCGGTCTCATTGTCTCCAGCAAAGATTGCGAAGGTGAAGAACACGGGCGCGGCTACAGAGAGAGCGAACGGTACTCACACGATTCACTTGTAGCGAGAGACGGGGGTGGGAGACTGAGTGAGAGGAGGAGGAGGAGGGGAGACAGAGAGAGAGAGAGAATATACTCAAACCTTGTGTATGTGTGCGTGCTGTGAAAAAGGACAAAAAAAATTTTAATGTAAAAAGCATAAACAAATATTTGAGACCTAAATATTTATTTATTCATGCACAGTGTACGTGTACTGTGTACACACATCTAAATATATCTATGCACCATGTAAATAGAATAGTTTTTAAGTTTCACCTGCCGCTAGCTGTCCAAGACTGATTAGTTTTTAAGTGTCACAGTCCATCAGAATTTTGTTTTACCTGTTGGGACTGTTTAATTTACTTGTAGTAAAAAATTATCTCCGCATTAGTTTTTAATGTAGATTTAAAAAAGAAAAACGTAAATTTTCTCATCCAGTGCCACTGGGAAAAAAAGTGTAAAAATATTCTCAACTAGCGCTGCTGGTAAAAAATTGTAAAATTATTGTCAACCAGTCTCACTGTTGGGAGGTTCTTTTTTTTCTCCTAGTTATTGGTAATAGCGTGTACGTTAAAAGTATCTCTTCATTGAAATATCAGAGTCAAATTGTATTTCAAGAACTTATCTGTACCTGAAAAACTGAACTTATCTGAAAAATCAAACTGTATCTGTGTGAAATGAATAAATGGAGAAATTCGTTACCATCTTTGTTGTTGTTATTTACAAAACAAGGGATATGCTTGACACAAATGGCATTGGTTTTTTGAATATGAGTGCTATTAAGGAGGTGAATGGTAAGATGGAAGGTAACAAAATATATAGAATGGTTGCGTGGGATTACGCCTATCGTGCACCATGAATTGGCTATTGGGAGCTGGAGGTACTTGACTGTGTCCGCTTCTAAAGACATATAGCAGACACGTCTAAAATTGTATCTCCTGTGCTTGAAGAAAGCCGTAGTATATTATCTGGGCAAAACTGTAAACTTTCAAAGCGGGGAACAGAGTGAAATAAGTAAAAATGTACACACGCGTTATGAGATAAAAATACATTCATTTCTCATCCAACTTACAAGTAATTAAATTACAATTACCCCTGATTCCGAAACTGGCATGTGTGTTTCTTTATAAAGCCAGGTTTTTGTGCCCATTCGATTTCAAATGGCTGCGAGCTTTGAATGAAATATATTGAATTTTTGTAACATTAGCTGTGTACTTCGTTAATATTTCTTCTCTAAATTTGGTCTTTCAGAGGAAAAATTTTTTTTGCTGTTGTCAGTGGGCTATCTCCAATCTTTCTACTCCAAGGTAGTGCCAATATGTGTACAGTACATCAAGTCGTTTTGGTCCTGAAAAAAAAAAATGAGGAACACTTTATACCTGTTGTGGTAGAAAGTTCATCGAACACTGTCAACTAGGAGGCTTTTTTAAAAAAAATGGCTCTGAGCACTATGGGACTCAACTGCTGAGGTCATTAGTCCCCTAGAACTTAGAACTAGTTAAACCTAACTAACCTAAGGACATCACACACATCCATGCCCGAGGCAGGATTCGAACCTGCGACCGTAGCGGTCTCGCGGTTCCAGACTGCAGCGCCAGAACCGCGCGGCCACTTCGGCCGGCAGGCTTTTTTATCTTTCAGTCTTAATGTCAGCAGTTCGGCAGAGGATTATAACTAGAACGCGAACTAGAGAATTGAGCTCCCTCTGAGGAAAAGGAATTGGAGTACCAAAATGAACTGCAAATAATTTTCTTCTCTTTTTCCAACATGAGCAGAATCTTCGTTAGTAATGTCAGGAAGTCCCCATAGACCGGTATTAAAATCCCCCCACAGTTAATTGCAGGACGATGTGCCGCCGCAAGATCAGGATACGTGAGACTGGTCCGATTCTCTCTGTTGATCCCAGTCACATCACTAGCGCAGAAGTAGCAGTCTGTCGCAGATACTTGATGTATGTCTTGCATACTATATGTGGTGCCCAAGCTTTGTCCTGGCCACCAGCCATCATACCAAAATAAAGTAGCTAATTACGCTTTATGAAAGTTGTGAGTGCATTGGTCTTAGTAACCAGTGCTTATACCCTGAAGATCTAGCAGAATATATCGGGATTATTTTTGCACCGTCTACCACCTGAAACCACTTCATTTGTGTGCAAAGAAAAAACCTAATTTTTAATGTAAAAATATCTAAATTGTGGAATAAGTAATTAATATTTGCTTAGGTTTTTACTATACGTTGCACAATACAGGAAAATTCAGTAACTCAAAAAGTTGACTTGATTGAGCAAAACCAGTGCCTTTTTTGAAATCAGCAAATCATAGTTACAAAATTTCAGTAAAAAACTTCGACAGTTTTTTCATTGTTACGCGGTGTTATCATTGTAATGTGACACTTTTCTGTTGGTAGGGGACCCAGCAAAACTAGAACATCTTTACACTGCATCTAGGATAATCCTTCCTTATTTAACCCTAAATCCAGCATAAAATTATTAGCTGTAGTAGTGTGTAGAAAAAAGTCAAGATGCGAACTTAGCCTATTCGAGAATAGCACTTTGCACTAAAGTAATACATTTCAGAGAATGATACAACTATACATTGCGATTTCTAGATGTAAGAACGTCAACAGGAGAATACATTTGAATAGAGTTCTTTCAAATGATTTCCGTTGCCCATAAATGCTTGTGCTGTTCGTTTTTATGACTGTTATTCTGTAGTTACAGGTATGTATTTGCTCGGCGGTGGTGGTTTGTGCAATGCGTTTTGTTTGAGTGAACATTTGAGTAGAGAATTTAACATGTCGTTGGATACTCTGGTTTTAGTGGGAGGAATGTTCGTTGAGTCCAGTGTTGCATCTTTACTTGTAGTTAAGTGAAATGTGTAGAGAATATTTTTGTCTTAGTGCATCGGTGCTCACTTAAGAGTTCTTTGTGGAGATATATGTTTCGGTTGTTCACATTTGCCTGCTGACGTTCTTGTGCTCTCTCTTCAACCTGGCATATATGATTCAGCGTTTCTGTAATGTAAATGTACAACATGAGTCACCTCAGCTGTTGACCTACAAGAAGTCCGAACCGTTGATTTTACCGTTACTTTGCTTTCACCCACATGAGTTTTAACAAATCTCTTACAACACGACATACCATTTCGTTTCACAGCATCATTATAAATAAATTACCATTTATATAGTTCTACACAGATACACACATTCACGTGTTCGTCATTGGTTAGTAGCTCTTAAGTCCAGGTTTGAAACCCAGTTAGAAGCTTATGCAGACAACTTGTGCTGGTCTTCCATTGTTCCTTCGAACGCTCTGAGGAAACATTCGAATGTTATAATTACGATTTTATGTTTGTTGGTCTTTGTCGCACCCATATTCAGGGGAAGACTTGTATCCATAGTAGGGCAGCAATGCTCCACTTCTGCCCCTGTCAGCTCTGATCCGATTGAGTATGCACCTGCGTCGTTGGGTGGATGAAAACCTGCCGGTCTCTCCCAGGGAGTTTAAACTAGTTGTTGATGCGTCAAGGAGTTTGCTCCTGCCATTGATTGTTCTAGGTATCTTGCATGTTGAAATGACTGTCCTGCAAGCTGATTACCTTGAGCCACGATTGTTTTCTAGACCTCAGTTGCTGGTGCTCTGATAATGAACTTTGTGAATTCTGGGTTGTTTTTTATTGTTGTCTGCACTTTCGGGAATGACTGTGGTGTTGTTATGGATGACGGTGGAACACGTAGTACTAACGAACGGTAGCCAAAACGTGTTTTTGGGGTGAATACACACGTGAGGAGGCGTATTATGTGATTTAGCTGTATGTCAATTATTTTAGAGTGAGCACTGTTGAGCGAGTTTGAATCCCGGTAATCTGTGACTGAGTACAAAGGAGCTAAAGCTGATGATTTGAGGACTGTTGCAATGGTACCCCAGGCGCTTACTGTTATTGTCAGGGGTATTTCGGTCTGAGCTTTGATTTTAATCGCCACTTCGCATAGAAGGATTTTGTTTGTCAAACAACTGCCTAGGGTACACCTAGGTATTTTGAAGTACTGCGATGTCGGGGAGCTTTATCTCTAAATGCGAATTTAGGTTTCCAGTTTGCTTGTGTATTCCATAGATGGAAAATTGATAACAAC
This sequence comes from Schistocerca nitens, assembly GCF_023898315.1. Lineage (NCBI taxonomy): Eukaryota > Metazoa > Arthropoda > Insecta > Orthoptera > Acrididae > Schistocerca > Schistocerca nitens. Next base: position 780,146,279 of record NC_064615.1, on the reverse strand, counting down.
GGTTGTAAGGAATGTTATCTTTGATTATGTAATGTACCGATATTGTACTGCTTAGCCGGCCGGAGTGGCCGTGCGGTTCTAGGCGCTACAGTCTGGAGCCGAGCGACTACTACGGTCGCAGGTTTGAATCCTGCCTCGGGCATGGATGTGTGTGATGTCCTTAGGTTAGTTAGGTTTAATTAGTTCTAAGTTCTAGGTGACTGATGACCTCAGAAGTTAAGTCGCATAGTGCTCAGAGCCATTTGAACCATTTTTACTGCTTACTTATCTCTGGCTTCTGCCCTTTCGAAGCCTAGAGAGCCTTTTCCATGGAAGCAGCACTGGCTAGCACTTTAATGGCAACAACACCACAGCCGTAGTAGTCACGCGCCGTCTTGGTGTGCGCGAATCGAGTAGTCTTTGGGCTTCAGCACGGAGCGGTCGCGCGCGGCCGCACCGCGGGTAAACAATATGAAGAAATTGGTAGAAAGTAAAATTAAGGGTTGCAAGTGTGTGATTAATTCAGTTATTTGGCGGAAAGGCACGCAGAATTAGTTCAGAGTTTTATTCTTGAAACGGTGTCTTGTTTGTGAATCACTAATTGTGGTGGAACGTATTAATAGTAAAAGGTAAATGAAATGTATGCCGTGGTCAGTGATTACATAACAATAGTTACGTCAATAAGAATGTGAAACGAGATTAACTACTAACACAGGATTGGAAGATTTTAGACTTTTTAGGGGAGTGTGTTAAGTGATAAAGCGACAATGTGAGTTGTACTGTTGTTATTTGAAAGTGAAATTTTCCGTTTTTCAACTGAATAACTGTAATATTTGAAAAGTGCAAGTGTGGGGTCCTGTCCACTCGGGTGCCTAAAGGATGATGCTTTCTCGGATAGCTATACAACAGTTCAAACAAATCACATTAATGGTTTTCATTACAATAAAGTACATTGATACTAGTTAACTTTGGTTTACAGGAATGTGTCGCAAGCGATTGGCGACATGCAAACAGCCTGTGACCTTTTCTACATACAATGTCCATACCAGCAATTAATATAAGGCTCAAGTCTCAGAAGAACAACGGCTCTACCAGTGTGCGTCTTCTACTGCGGGTCTGCTAGTTCACGTCTTGTACTGTCCGGCCGAGGCTGGCAGGAGTGGCGCTTACATGCTCTTCGGGTAGAGGCCGCTCCTGTCGTGGTGCGGTCCTAGTGAGCGTACTACTGGCTGACTTCTCTGCTCTTGCGTTCGTCATCTCCGTGCCGTCGCTTGTCGTTACGCCGTAACAACAAGAGACACGTGTTCGCATTACACACGAGCTCGGGTTGATTTCGTAACGAAGCGTGTTTTCTATGTAAAGCTCCCATACTCGAGTCCTATAAATCATCAGCCGCAAAAATTAATATAAAAATAAACAGAATGACATTAAAGAGCTTTAGGCGCTCTTCTGAGGATCCGTTCGGGGAGAGTTACGCCTGAAGTACTCACCAGCTTCTTCAGGTCTGATGTTAGTGTTGGTTCAGTTTCCCTAAAGCTCTGATCCTGGACGATCAAAGCAGTATCATCACTTTTAATAAATATCCTGTACCTTGCTTCTGGAAGATGGTATGTCTGCAAATTAGATAGGAGTGGAGCCAGAACAGAATCTCACGGGATGCTATAATTCATTTTGTGAAGTCTACGTTTAAAGTTCTATGAGAACACCTGACAGTATCTATTGTCCAGCATGTTACCAATTATAGTGGTCAGTTTCGGACACGGAATTACATTGATGAATTTGAGCAGGGCTGTGACACGCCAGATACTATCATAAGCTGCAGTTAGAACTAAGAAGATCCTTACGTTTTATCATCCGCTTCTCAAAGCCGCTTTCGATATGAGTTGGTATGAAACTCATAATCAGCTTTGCAGTCTCGTTAATTACAGCTCTTTCAGAGTGGTAGTTACCCTTTCGTACTGTAGCATGGACCGAAAACACAGCACGACGCAGTTTTCGCAGGCATACCAAGAGTACTTTTACCGAAGTATCGACGACTTTGGATCTGAGTTGTAATTGGCGTATTCTCAAGTGATTCCGCTATCATGTTCGTGTTAGATCTCATTCATGTTGAATTTTATCGTTTTTACAAGTGCAGGGTATCTATAAGATTAGCAAAGTAGTTTACGGTTAGTTGTTTACAGGACTGTTACCACAGAAACCACTAATCAGAGGTGGAGTTAAGGCCCACCGGCTGTCTGCGCACAGTCATCACATCGGTCTGCTACCTCAGCTGCTTGTTACCACTTAGCTTTGGATAACAACTGCTCTTTTCAACATATTGTAGAGATTGTTCATGTTTACTATGTTCCACGTACAGTATGCTTCTTATACGGAATCATTGAAGATAGCTGCGCAGTTGCTTAGGACAGTGATTAGAGTATTAGGATACTGCAAAGCGAACTCAATACTGCATATCACCCTGCAAAAAATGAACATAATCAGTACAGAAACACACAGCTGCTGCTACCGAAGCCATATTGCTCTTGCGCGTAACAGTGAACCGAGATCATCCTCCTTCACCCCCCCCCCCCCCACCACCACCACCACCACCACCACCACCACACACGTACACACCTTCCATGCCCAACTTCATTATTCTCATGCATTTACAGACAATGATATTGATTTTCAGCATTTGACAATATGAATTATTTTGTCAGACGCTGAAATCCTCCTATTATTATCTAATATAGTTTCAAGCTTCGAATTGTTTCCGCATTCAGGCACCCCAGTGTGCACACCCAGTGGCGTCGACAACGTCTCTCTGGTAGTCAGTTGTTCCCCATGTATCCTCAGGAACTCTACGATGACATGTTCAAATGCACTGGGAATGCGCGGCTGCCTGTAGATCTTTAACCCTCAGGGTCAGAACACTTGAACCCGTACAATAGTCCATAGGAAGAAGCCTAGTAATATGAGATCCTGTGGTCTTGGCAGTCACCGAATCGGACTATCTTGTTCAATCCATTCATTTACATTTCATCCAGAAATTGACGGACAGTGAAGAACCAGTGAGATGATCCACCATCGTGCGGGAAAACATCAGGTTGAAAGCGTTCCTATTGTGTCACAGCGGACTCTCGAAACATTTCAAAGTAACTAATATTGTTGATGGTAGACTCGCTGAAAAAGAGTGTACCAGTGATGCTATTGTGTATAAGTCCGTACAACACACTGACCTTGGGGCTGTCTCTTTCCATTTCACGTGTAACGGGAGGACACTTTATACTCATACACGACGCTATGACGGTTCACTTTGCTAGGTATATGATAAATTGACTCATCGAAGAAACTAAACTTTTCCAGAGTCATACGTTGCGTCAATCTTGGCTTGCGAACTGTTCGCGCTGAGATTTTTCTGTTCGACTTTAGTAGCTGAAGGAGCTGCACCTTGAATGCATATAGACGTTACCTCTTCTGTACGTCTTCGTCTACCGTTGATCGTGGAATTCTGTAGCCGCCGTGCGCACTGATTTTGCAGGACTGCATGCAAACGCCTGCAGTACCTTGAGCACGTTGGGATCTTGAGTGATCCACCCCCTGTTCAAGATGAAAACTAACTGTTTCCATAAATGACGTATGCCAAGCCCGAATAGTTGGTCGTGACGCTAATTCTCTTTCAGTCCGAATGTGTCCTTGCAAATTGGTATCGGATTTCGTCTCTATAAGGTAGGCTATGCACTGAGCTTTCTTCTGTCACGTTATATTGTTCATCAAATCTGCCTCATCTGCAAAATAAGAAAGTCTGTATGAGTTAGCGTGTCACATATTGGAAACCAATTGTTATTATCTAGTATACTTTTAAAGCTATTTAGTTCTAAATTTTAAGAGTATTTTATGGACGCCCTGTATTTTCCCCCTAGTGACAAATGCTTGACCTATCGCTTCTTATAGAATCCGCTGTCGTATCTTGTATAAACTTAATGGTTCGAAAAAGATTCTGGGTGCTAACCACAAAGATTGTGACAGCTATATAAAGACTGTAACAGCTACTCGCTGTTTTCCTTCATGCTGCGATATATGTCCGCGTCTGAAGTTAGTAAAGGCTAAGCACTAACTCATTTGGAGAAAGCCTACGCCAACAATCAGCTGTTTGTCAGAAGTCTGAACGTATCAGGGAAGCTAGAAAATCTGAAGAGGGAAATGCTAAGGCTCAGTCTAGAGAGATAGTGGACGTCAGCGAAGTGAAATGGAAAGAAGGGAAGGGTTTCTGGTCAGATGAGGACTGGGTAATAAGAACAATGGCATAACGATAGTAGAATTCATTATGGACAGGAAGGAAGGATAGGGAGTGAGTTATTGTGAAAAGTTCAGTGTTGATCGAAGATGAAGAGACAGAGAAAGTATATGGGGGTATTGAACGGGTAATTCAGTACTGAAATGGAGGTGAAAGTCTAGTAGTCAGGGGGGGACTGGAATTCAGTTGTAAGGGAAGGAGTAGAAGAAAGGGTTACGGAAGAATATGAGATTGGTACTAGGAATGAGAGAGGAGAAAGATTGAGTTCTGTAAAAAAATTCCAGGTAGTTATACCGAATACTCTGCTCAAGAATCGCAAGAGGAAGTGGTATATTTTGGAAAGGCCGGGAAATACGAGAAAATTTCAGTTAGATTACCTCAGGCTCAGACATAGAGTCCGAAATCTATACGGTATTGTAAGGCGTATCCAGGAGCAGGTATAGAATCAGACCATTTAGTAGTGACGAAGAGCAGGCTGAAGTTAGACTAGTCATGAAGAATCAGTGTGCAAAGAAGTGGGATACTATGTACCGACTTGACAGAAAATCCTAGGAAGTTCTGGTCTTCCGTTAAATCAGTAAGTGACTCGAAACAGCATATCCAGACACTCCGGGATGATGATGGCATTGAAACAGAGGATGACACGCGTAAAGCTGAAATACTAAACACATTTTTCCAAAGCTGTTTCACAGAGGAAGACCGCACTGCAGTTCCTTCTCTAAATCCTCGCACAAACGAAAAAATGCCTGACATCGAAATAAGTGTCCAAGGAATAGAAAAGCAACTTCAATCACTCAACAGAGGGAAGTCCACTGGACCTGTGATTTTCCTAAATCACTCCAGGTAAATGCCGGGATGGTTCCTCTGAAAGGGCACGGCCGACTTCCTTCCCCATCCTTCCCTAATCCGATGAGACCGATGACCACGCTGTCTGGTCTCCTTCCCCAAACCAACCAACCAACCACTGGACCTGACGGGATACCAATTCGATTCTACACAGAGTACGCGAAAGAACTTGCCCCCCTTCTAACAGCCGTGTACCACAAGTCTCTAGAGGAACGGAAGGTTCCAAATGATTGGAAAAGAGCACAGGTAGTCCCAGTCTTCAAGAAGGGTCGTCGAGCAGATGCGCAAAACTACAGACCTATATCTCTGACGTCGATCTGTTGTAGAATTTTAGAACATGTTTGTTGCTCGAGTATCATGTCGTTTTTGGAAACCCAGAATCTACTCTGTAGGAATCAACATGGATTCCGGAAACAGCGATCGTGTGAGACCCAACTCGCTTTATTTGTTCATGAGACCCAGAAAATATTAGATACAGGCTCCCAGGTAGATACTATTTTCCTTGACTTCCGGAAGGCGTTCGATACAGTTCCGCACTGTCGCCTGATAAACAAAGCAAAAGCCTACGGAATATCAGACCAGCTGTGTGGCTGGATTGAAGAGTTTTTAGCAAACAGAACACAGCATGTTGTTGTCAACGGAGAGACGTCTACAGAGATTAAAGTAACCTCTGGCGTGCCACAGGGGAGTGTTATGGGACCATTGCTTTTCACAATATATATAAATGACCTAGTAGATAGTGTCGGAAGTTCCATGCGGCTTTTCGCGGATGATGCTGTAGTATACGGAGAAGTTGCAGCATTAGAAAATTGTAGCGAAATGCAGGAAGATCTGCAGCGGATAGGCACTTGGTGCAGGGAGTGGCAACTGACACTTAACATAAACAAATGTAATATATTGCGAATACATAGAAAGAAGGATCCTTTATTGTATGATTATATGATAGCGGAACAAACACTGGTAGCAGTTACTTCTGTAAAATATCTGAGAGTATGCGTACGGAACGATTTGAAGTGGAATGTTGTTGTTGTTGTTGTGGTCTTCAGTCCTGAGACTGGTTTGATGCAGCTCTCCATGCTACTCTATCCTGTGCAAGCTTCTTCATCTCCCAGTACTTACTGCAACCTACATCCTTCTGAATCTGCTTAGTGTATTCGTCTCTTGGTCTCCCTCTACGGTTTTTACCCTCCACGCTGCCCTCCAGTGCTAAATTTGTGATTCCTTCATGCCTCAAAACATGTCCTACCATTCAATACCTCCTCATTAGTTACGTGATCTACCCACCTTATCTTCAGCATTCTTCTGTAGCACCACATTTCGAAAGCTTCTATTCTCTTCTTGTCCAAACTAGTTATCGTCCATGTTTCACTTCCATACATGGCTACACTCCATACAAATACTTTCAGAAACGACTTCCTGACACTTAAATCAATACTCGATGTTAACAAATTTTTCTTCTTCAGAAACGATTTCCTTGCCATTGCCAGTCTACATTTTATATCCTCTCTACTTCGACCATCATCAGTTATTTTACTCCCTAAATAGCAAAACTCCTTTACTACTTTAAGTGTCTCATTTCCTAATCTAATTCCCTCAGCATCACCCGATTTAATTTGACTACATTCCATTATCCTCGTTTTGCTTTTGTTGATGTTCATCTTATATCCTCCTTTCAAGACACTGTCCATTCCGTTCAACAGCTCTTCCAAGTCCTTTGCTGTCTCTGACAGAATTACAATGTCATCGGCGAACCTCAGCGTTTTTATTTCTTCTCCATTCTCCATACCTACTCCGAATTTTTCTTTTGTTTCCTTTACTGCTTGCTCAATATAAAGATTGAATAACATCGGGGAGAGGCTACAACCCTGTCTCACTCCTTTCCCAACCACTGCTTCCCTTTCATGCCCCTCGACTCTTATAACTGCCACTTGGTTTCTGTATGAAGTGGAATGGTCATATAAAATTAATTGTTGGTAAGGCGGGTACCAGGTTGAGATTCATTGGGAGAGTCCTTAGAAAATGTAGTCCATCAACAAAGGAGGTGGCTTACAAAACACTCGTTCGACCTGTACTTGAGTATTGCTCATCAGTGTGGGATCCGTACCAGATCGGGTTGACGGAGGAGATAGAGAAGATCCAAAGAAGAGCGGCGCGTTTCGTCACAGGGTTATTTGGTAACCGTGATAGCGTTACGGAGATGTTTAATAAACTCAAGTGGCAGACCCTGCAAGAGAGGCGCTCTGCATCGCGGTGTAGCTTGCTGTCCAGGTTTCGAGAGGGTGCGTTTCTGGATGAGGTATCGAATATATTGCTTCTCCCTACTTATACCTCCCGAGGAGATCACGAATGTAAAATTAGAGAGATTAGAGCGCGCACGGGGGCTTTCAGACAGTCGTTCTTCCCGCGAACCATACGCGACTGGAACAGGAAAGGGAGTTAATGACAGTGGCACGTAAAGTGCCCTCCGCCACACACCGTTGGGTGGCTTGCGGAGTATAAATGTAGATACGAAAGTAATAAGGAATGAAGAGATACGCTTGAAGTTCACAGAGGCTGTAGATATTGCGATATGGAATAGCTCAGCAGGCAGCTCAGTTGAAGAGGAATGGACATCTGTTAAAAGGGCAGTTACAGAAGTTGGAAAGGAAATCGTCGGTACAAAGAAGGTCCCTGCGAAGAAACCGTGGGTAACGGAAGAAATTCTTCAGTTGATTGATGAAGGAAGTACAAAAATGTTCCAGGAAATTCAGGAATATAGAATACTAATCACTTAGGAATGAAATTAATAGACAAGGCAGGGAAGCAGGCTAAGGCTAAGTGAATGCATGAAAAATGTGAAGAAATCAAAAAAGAAATGATTGTTGGAAGGATTGACTCAATATATAGAAAAGTAAAAACAATCTTCGGTGAAATCAAAAGCAAGCGTGGTAACATTAAGAGTGCAGTGGGAATTCCACTGCTAAATGCAAAGGAGAGAACAGATAGGTGGAAGAGAACATTGAAGGCCTCTATGAGGGAGAAGACTTGTCTGATGTGATAGAAGAAGAAGCAGTACTCTGTATAGAAGAGATAGGGGATCAAGTATTCGAATCGGAATTTAAAAGAGCTTTGGAAGACTTTATATCAAATGAGGCAGAAGGTATAGATGAAATTCCATCAGAATTTCTAAAATCATTGGGGGAAGTGGCAACAGAACGGCTATTCACGTTGGTGTGCAGAAGTTGAGAGTCTGGTGATACACCACCTGACTTCGGAAGATTGCAAGAGCCGATAGATGGGAGAATCATCGCACGACCAGCTTGTAACACCATAGCTCTAATGCTGTACGGATTTATTTTGCTTTTTTGCTTTGGTTTAATGTTATAACATTGAGTATCTGTAAATGTGTTTGAATCGATAACATAAAATTGTATACTCCTTTCTTTGTTAAAACTTTGATGTCATGGTTTGATTCTATGCAATGTAGTACATCTGTCATTTAAATTCTTTGTCCCATCTGGAGGGAGACAAAAACTTACTGTATATAATTGTAATTTCTGTGTGAATAATTTTTTGTAGAAATGCCAATATGTGCGAATGTTCTGTTTTATTTAATGTGTTTGGTTGCTGTTGTGTAAACTGCTGATTCACACTTAGGGTTCTTAGTTCTTTAGTATATAAAAGGTGTAGTGGTTCCCCTCGGGAACGGAACTGTGTAGCGCGCGCAAATTGTGGTTGGCCTAGGTAGAAAAGGTGGAACCAAGAGTCAGTCGCGACAGAGTCCAGCAATTCTGCCTGCAAATCCACCTACCAACATGCAGTTACCACCATATTGCGCAATCACTGTAACGGAATACTATAATAATGTACAGTGAAGGATCAGCATATTGGATGTGTTAGTGTGCTCAAATATAAGGTAACTTATTATTGAATTTATGTACCTACCTTGATTTCTTTTCCTATCACAACACCTCTTAGGTTCCTCTCCATTTGAACTATGATTACCTAGTGTCCTAGTTTGTGGAAAAAATGAAAGCCTCAAAGCCAAATAGAATGTTGTTTGATCTCTGGTAAGAAGGGAATATTCAGATTTACTGTGGATTTTATGAAATTGTGGGAGGTAGTGAATGTAGTTTTGTGAAGTTTCATAGCACCTATTTAATCCTTTACTTGAAAGTAGAAGACTGTGGTAATAAAGACAATTTGCTGTTTCTTTTAAAAATTTAAAAGTTCTTAAAACAGGCTTATAAAGTGTTGCTTAGTTAATGATCTTAGTGCTGCCTGTAGTAAATTTTAAAAGGTGAGTCTGTTTCTTACAAATATGTTAATTTTGTGTCTCACTGCAGTAAAAGTGGAAAACTGCAGTTGTGGAAAGTTATATGTTCATGCTTGGTAAGTGTTTGTCTCTCTTGTGTATTGGAAGTGCTTATTAATAGTATAACAGGATCCACAGTCTGTCTATTTTGCTAATGCTAGGTAGCAAGTAACGGGTAGATCACTATTTATGAAAACCATTATTTTTTTTCTCAAAAGACAGTGAGAAGTAACCTGTTAGTGAATTTCAACTAACTTTCATTTTAAACAGTAAAGTATTTAACTGAGAGAGACTTAACCTATGTCCAATTTATGATTCTGCAGTGAATGTTAATTGTAACGTTACATAACTTATTCGGTTTGAATAAGCCCTGAAAGTAATAGTGTGTTTCATTAACTGTTATATTAATGCAAATAGTCTGTCGTGCTCTGTCACCTTCCAATCGTAACCGTGAACATATGCAGGTGTCAAGAGTTCGTTGCACTCGCGTGTGGTAAAATATAGGTTGTGTTTGTCTGTTAAAGTTACTAATAACTATTTTCTTGGACAAGAATGTTAATCATTCTCTTGCCTAATTATGCTGGCGACCATTTCTTTATCCTTTAAACAGTCTGGACAGGTTAAATATTATTTATTACTGTTTAAATATTTACGTATTTCTGACTTCCGCTTCCGATACGCCACCTCCGTTAGGTATATCACGGTCAACATAACAAAATTCCTATCGGAGGGTAACACTGCTCCGTTGCGTTATACCATAATTGCTTTAATAAGATGATGTGATTCTAGAGTTTCTCCCGGCGTATTTGATAATCAAAATATCCACGGGTGTGCTGCCGGTCTATAGTGTCCAACGAGCACAATATTTCGGCGATCATACATGTCGCCATCATCAGGTGAACTGACGGACTGAGCTCCTGTGAACGTGCCGGCACGGAGATCCGTACGCTATGGCTGCTCAGAGGGAACTGGGTTCGGTCGCGGCGGCGGCCGATTTAAATACCCTCCGCCCGCGACGCGCTCCCTCCGCCGTCCGCGCCCCGCGCCACGGTCGCGCGGTGGAACAGATTGCGACGGCGTCTGAGATGACGTCGGTGTGATGGCTCTGTCCGCCGTGGTCGTCACAACTATACGTTTGCGCGATTTGCTTTTGATTAACCCAATCGCTGGTTCCCAAGCCTTGCTAAGATTATAGCCACAGTCACGCTTTATGAGGTCGTCATTGGTGCGAATTTCGATGGCCTCTCTAACAACGCTGTCCCAGTATCTCGACGTCTGTACCAGAATTCTCGTGCGGTCATACTCCATGGCGTGATTTTCCGACAAACAATGTTCAGCGACCGCCGACTTGCTCGGGTACATCAGTCGAGTGTGCCTCTGGTGTTCACGGCATCGATCCTCGACGGTACGCATCGTCTGACCAATATACGACTTGCCACATTGACACGGAATCTGGTACACGCCGGCCTTCCTCAAACCGAGGTCATCTTTGGCGCTCCCCACCAGTGCACGAGTTTTATTTGGAGGACAAAACACAGTTCCGACCCGGTGTTTCTTCAGAATGCGGGCGATTTTCCCCGAGAGTGCGCCTGTGTATGGAATAAACGCAGTGCAAGGCTTGGGAACCAGCGATTGGGTTAATCAAAAGTAAATCGAGCAAACGTATAGTTGTGACGACCACGGCGGACAGAGCCATCACACCGACGTTATCTCAGACGCCGTCGCAATCTGTTCCACCGCGCGACCGTGTCGCGGGGCGCGGACGGCGGAGGGAGCGCGCCGCGGGCGGAGGGTATTTAAATCAACCGCCGCCGCGACCGAACCCAGTTCCCTCTGAGCAGCCATAGCGTACGGATCTGCGTGCCGGCACGTTCACAGGAGCTCAGTCCGTCAGTTCACCTGATGATGGCGACATGTATGATCGCCGAAATATTGTGCCCGTTGGACACTATAGACCGGCAGCACACCCGTGGATATTTTGATTATCAAATACGCCGGGAGAAACTCAAGCATCACATCATACACCTTTACGGGGAAGAGATGTATCGCAGCATGAAGAAATTTGAAAAGTTGCGCCACCGTAGATGTCGTTTGCTAAGTACGCTTGCCTTTCTAAAGAGATGTCGTTCCGAGAATGTTGTTCCAAATTTTGCTAAGGTTATGCATCACATCGATTCTGCAGCAGCTAAGAGAATCAAGAAACGAGCCAGCCTCGCATTGGTACGTGAGAGAGTGCAATTCACCCGCCGGAGCCTTGAGTTTATCTCACAGGAATTACTCAAACTACATTTGCAACTGGCTAGTAAGTTCACTTCTTGTTCCTGGGATTGGATTGATGGTGTCACCTGGGTGTCAGCTGATTCCGCCCATAAGAAGGCTACGGGACGTCAAACAGCTAAGTTCTCACGTCTCCTTGACAAACCATCTCTGCAGGTTCCGTGCAAGACTGTCATCAATTTGAGTGGCATGGTGTTGAGTGATGATGCGGTCTCGGTTTTGCAGAAAGGTCTCAACTTCGCTCCCACTCCCAAGTTCACTCCGGTCGCAGAAATTGTTAGTGCTGTTGAACAGGTCGCAGCTCGACTTCCGCCAGAATCAGCCGAGGAAATACGTCGTGAAACTTGTCGTGCGTTGACGAAATCCAAGCCGATGAAGTCAAATATCAGCAGTAAAGAGAGGGCGGCCATTCGTGATCTGAGGGAGCGTTCTGAAATTGTAGTCTTACCGGCTGACAAAGGCAATGCTACAGTTGTTGTCTCCCATAAGGACACTACACTGATAAGATGCAGAGCCTGCTAAATGACGATTCCTACCGGAAGATCAGCGTTGACCCTACAAAGAAGGTGGAGAATAAGACGAGGGCGCTTCTCAAGGACGCAGATTTACCGGAGGGTGACTCTAAGAAATTGTTACCCCAAGGTCCGGTACCGCCTAGACTATATGGACTCCCGAAGGTTCACAAAGAGGGGGTACCATTACGCCCCATTGTCAGCAACATCAGGGCACCTACATACACTCCTGGAAATGGAAAAAAGAACACATTGACACCGGTGTGTCAGACCCACCATACTTGCTCCGGACACTGCGAGAGGGCTGTACAAGCAATGATCACACGCACGGCACAGCGGACACACCAGGAACCGCGGTGTTGGCCGTCGAATGGCGCTAGCTGCGCAGCATTTGTGCACCGCCGTCGTCAGTGTCAGCCAGTTTGCCGTGGCATACGGAGCTCCATCGCAGTCTTTAACACTGGTAGCATGCCGCGACAGCGTGGACGTGAACCGTATGTGCAGTTGACGGACTTTGAGCGAGGGCGTATAGTGGGCATGCGGGAGACCGGGTGGACGTACCGCCGAATTGCTCAACACGTGGGGCGTGAGGTCTCCACAGTACATCGATGTTGTCGCCAGTGGTCGGCGGAAGGTGCACGTGCCCGTCGACCTGGGACCGGACCGCAGCGACGCACGGATGCACGCCAAGACCGTAGGATCCTACGCAGTGCCGTAGGGGACCGCACCGCCACTTCCCAGCAAATTAGGGACACTGTTGCTCCTGGGGTATCGGCGAGGACCATTCGCAACCGTCTCCATGAAGCTGGGCTACGGTCCCGCACACCGTTAGGCCGTCTTCCGCTCACGCCCCAACATCGTGCAGCCCGCCTCCAGTGGTGTCGCGACAGGCGTGAATGGAGGGACGAATGGAGACGTGTCGTCTTCAGCGATGAGAGTCGCTTCTGCCTTGGTGCCAATGATGGTCGTATGCGTGTTTGGCGCCGTGCAGGTGAGCGCCACAATCAGGACTGCATACGACCGAGGCACACAGGGCCAACACCCGGCATCATGGTGTGGGGAGCGATCTCCTACACTGGCCGTACACCACTGGTGATCGTCGAGGGGACACTGAATAGTGCACGGTACATCCAAACCGTCATCGAACCCATCGTTCTACCATTCCTAGACCGGCAAGGGAACTTGCTGTTCCAACAGGACAATGCACGTCCGCATGTATCCCGTGCCACCCAACGTGCTCTAGAAGGTGTAAGTCAACTACCCTGGCCAGCAAGATCTCCGGATCTGTCCCCCATTGAGCATGTTTGGGACTGGATGAAGCGTCGTCTCACGCGGTCTGCACGTCCAGCACGAACGCTGGTCCAACTGAGGCGCCAGGTGGAAATGGCATGGCAAGCCGTTCCACAGGACTACATCCAGCATCTCTACGATCGTCTCCATGGGAGAATAGCAGCCTGCATTGCTGCGAAAGGTGGATATACACTGTACTAGTGCCGACATTGTGCATGCTCTGTTGCCTGTGTCTATGTGCCTGTGGTTCTGTCAGTGTGATCATGTGATGTATCTGACCCCAGGAATGTGTCAATAAAGTTTCCCCTTCCTGGGACAATGAATTCACGGTGTTCTTATTTCAATTTCCAGGAGTGTATTTGCTGGCCAAATACCTGACGGGAATATTAAGTCCTTATGTGGGTAAATGCCCTCATCACATCCGTAATTCCGTGGATTTTGTTAAACGCCTTGATAGCTTGAGGTTGGATGAGTCAGATATCATGGTGAGTTTTGACGTCGTTTCCTTGTTTACGAGGGTACCCCTGCGAGAGTCACTAGAATTGATTAGTCAGAAGTTTGACGAGAAGACCACTGAACTTTTTAGGCATGTCTTGACTTCCACGTATTTTCTTTTTAATGGAGAATACTACGAACAAACGGAGGGAGTCGCCATGGGTAGCCCACTCTCACCGGTGGTAGCGAATTTGTACATGGAGAACTTCGAGGAGGAAGTCCTGTCGTCATCCGAATGGAAACCTACTTGCTTTTTCCGTTACGTGGACGACACGTTCGTCATCTGGCCACATGGTATGGATAAACTCCTTGACTTCCTTACACATCTAAACTCCATACACCCCAACATCAAATTCACTATGGGGACTGAAACGGAGGGTAAATTACCTTTCCTTGACGTCTTGGTCAAGAGAAGGGCTGACGGCACCCTAGGTCATGGGGTGTATCGGAAGACAACGCACACTGATCTGTATTTGCACGCAGACAGCTGCCACCACCCTTCACAGAGGAATGGGGTACTTAAAACTCTAGTACATCGGGCGCGCACTATCTCTGACGCAGAGAGTCTACCCCAGGAACTGAAACATCTGAGAACTGTATTTCATAAAAATGGGTACTCAGAGTGGCAGATTCAACGTGCTCTCCGCCCAACCACTGCAGCACAACCTGTTGAGATGGATGAAGTCACGAGGGAGGAGGTAGGCACTGCGTTTATTCCATACACAGGCGCACTCTCGGGGAAAATCGCCCGCATTCTGAAGAAACACCGGGTCGGAACTGTGTTTTGTCCTCCAAATAAAACTCGTGCACTGGTGGGGAGCGCCAAAGATGACCTCGGTTTGAGGAAGGCCGGCGTGTACCAGATTCCGTGTCAATGTGGCAAGTCGTATATTGGTCAGACGATGCGTACCGTCGAGGATCGATGCCGTGAACACCAGAGGCACACTCGACTGATGTATCCGAGCAAGTCGGCGGTCGCTGAACATTGTTTGTCGGAAAATCACGCCATGGAGTATGACCGCACGAGAATTCTGGTACAGACGTCGAGATACTGGGACAGCGTTGTTAGAGAGGCCATCGAAATTCGCACCAATGACGACCTCATAAACCGTGACTGTGGCTATAATCTTAGCAAGGCTTGGGAACCAGCGATTGGGTTAATCAAAAGTAAATCGAGCAAACGTATAGTTGTGACGACCACAGCGGACAGAGCCAACACACCGACGTCATCTCAGACGCCGTCGCAATCTGTTCCACCGCGCGACCGTGGTGCGGGGCGCGGACGGCGGAGGGAGCGCGCCGCGGGCGGAGGGTATTTAAATCGGCCGCCGCCGCCGCGACCGAACCCAGTTCCCTCTGAGCAGCCATAGCGTACGGATCTCCGTGCCGGCACGTTCACAGGAGCTCAGTCCGTCAGTTCACCTCTATGATCGCCGAAATATTGTGCCCGTTGGGCACTATAGACCGGCAGCACACCCGTGGATATTTTGATGGCTTTAATAAGATAGGTTTATTTCACAACCTGCCTCCAACTTTAGGGTTATCGTATAACAGTAGCAGACATTAGTGTTATACGTGGCTTTTCCGTGACGGGACTGATTTGTTCTGTTGGGGCATAGTACGTAATAAACCAGACTTGGTATTTGATTACATAAGTACGTAAATGCTGCTGCAGTGTTATAAGCTTAACAGCCCTTGCATCCAAGTTGACAAGAATAATACACAAAACGGCTGAAAAGAAAATTGAGAATCTGTTAGACGAAGATTCGTTTGGCTTTAGGAATTGTGAAGGCATCAGAGAGGCAATTCTCACGTTGCGGTTGATAACGGAGGCAAGAATAAAGAGAAATTCAAGACAGGATCACTGGATTTGTCGACCTGGAAAAAGCTGTCGACAATATAAAATGATGCAAGATGGTCGAATTTCTGAGAAAAGTAGGGGGTAAGCTATAGGGAAAGACGGGTAAGATACAGTATGTACAAGACCCAAGAGGAAATAATAAGAGTGGAAGACCAAGTACGATGTGCTCGGATTAAAAACGATGAAGCAGGAAGTCAAGAAGAAAAACGAATCTAAGCTCTCTTAGTTATAACAGTTAAAACAATTAATATGTAGTCTATCACCACTACTGTTCAGTCTCTACATAGAAGAAGCAATGGCGGAAATAAAAGAAAGATTCAAGAGTGTAATTAAAATTCAATGTGAGAGGATATCAGTGATAATTCGCTGATGACACTGCTATCCTCAGAGAAAGTGAAAAAGAATTGCAGGATCTGCTGAATGGAATGAGCAGAATGATTACGAAATATTGATCGAGAGTAAATCGAAGAAAGACGAAAGTAATGAGAAGTAGCAAGAATGAAAACTTTGAGAAACTAAAAACCAGGCTTGGTGATCACGAAGTAGATGACGTTAAGGAATTCTGTTACCTAGGCAGCAAAATAACTCATGAAGGACACAGCAGGGAGAGCATAAAAAGCAGATTAGCATTGGCAAAAAGGGCATTCCTGGCCAAGAGAAATCTATTAGTATCAAACATAAACCTTAATTTGGAGAAGAAATTTTTGAAAATGAAAATGTACGTTTGAATCTCAGCATTGTATGGTAGTGAAGCATGGACTGTCGAAAAACTGGTAAAGAAGAGTTCGAAGTATTTGAGATGTGGTGCTACAGAAGAATGTTAAAAATGAGGTGGACTGATAAGGTAAGGAATGAGGAGGTTCTCTGCACTATTGGTGAAGAAAGGAATGTATGGAAAACACTGACAATAAAAAGGGACAGGATGGTAGGACATCAGTTAAGAAATCAGAAGCTTTAGAGGGTAACAGTTGTAGAGGAAGGCAGAGATTGGAATAGAGCCAGCAAATAATTGAGGACGTATGGTGCAAATGCTACCCCAAGATGAAGAGATTGCCACATAAGAGGAATTCGTGGTGGGCCCCATCAATCCAGTCAGAAGATTGATGACTCATAAAAACCATCACCACTATACCATCTTTAATAACTGGTTTAGTGAAAACAACTCGGCGTATTTTTTCCAATTTATAAGCAGAGGCCCCTTGTAAAACGTATGTACGAAAAAACGATGGTCTCACTGTGTCAGTTCCTATAAGAAGCATTTCGGAAGAATACTTAAATTTACTTAGAAAGTATTGAGTTGGTCCACGGGCTAGACCAGGAAAGTCAGCAAAATCTAATTGATCGAAGTATCCTTTGTTGTCGGTAAATTTGCGTAGTAACTTGCGTATCGCTTACATTCGTAGCTGAAGAAATGTTGAGCGTGATGATAAAAAAGGTCAGTTTCATATCTCGTCGCGCTGTCATGCAAACATTAGGTGGCCTGAAATGGCCTGTGGACGCTCTTGCAGCATGAAGAAGAAACTTGCATTTAATTCTTACATTTTGACAGTATGACAATGCCTCGAGTGCGTATCACATTGACAGACATGTTAAATAAGAAGGTTAACATTGCACGGAAGTTTACTCTTTGCTCTTTTTCCGTTGAAGATAGCGGAATTGTGAGTCAACGTACCCGTTACTTCGATCGGACATAAAGCAAGATAAAAGAAACGGAAGACATGTTTGTGGCCTTCTGCGGGAAGATAGAGCCAGCATTTTAAGTCTCTCTCAGCGATGTGCATTACGCCGCAGTCCCCCCGTGCCCTCGCGGGAAAGCCCTGGTGCTCACTTGAACGGAAGACGTAGTCCCTCCGGGAGGCGACCGGCGACAATTGCTTTGCTCGGTCAGTTCCCTTAAGCCGGCCGCAAGATGAGACGCAGGTCCGTGACGTGACGCAGGGTGGCTCACGCCAAATTTCTCACGGCGGCGTGAGTCACGGCGACAATCACCGCAAGTTGGATCGCAGTTTCAATACGCAGTTTGCTGCGGAACTTCGGCTCTGGCAGAGATGGCGACTACTTCTGCTATGTTAATAGATTTAAGTTCAGAATCGGATTCCGATTCTGAGTTCGAATTCGAAACAGTGTGTTACATCGCTTTGATGAAACAAAAAGCAGAAAAAAGTGCATACATGAAAAGAAGACTAAGTCATGGGGAATTCGCTTTAACTAAGGAATTTGATGATGAAAAATTCACGAACTATTTTAGATTAAATCGTGATCAATTCCAAGAAGTGCATGGTCTCATCAAGAATGAAATTGACAGAGAGGGATGCAACGCTACAAGGCCGATTGGAACCGAGGAGAAACTAGCTGTGTTTTTAAGGTAAGCTATTATGATTAACCTATATCTATATCTCTATAGTGCGTTTAAAATTACTTGCGACGTTTGACGGATTCTTTGTCGCCCCGTGCTGCCGCTACACCAGCTGATGCTAACCACGCCGCAACAACGGCGGTTCCTTTGAAGTAACAATGTGAGTTATGCGGACCACGCCGCCACAGTGGCGGATCCTTTGAAGCAACAATGTTTCCTAAGACCGACAACCCCTCCACTCGCTCAACGCCGACCTGTCAAAAGTCGCAAGTAATTTTAAACGCACTATAAAATTAAAAATTTGAGTTGGTTTGTGTATAGCCATTAATGTGCGAAACACTTTATTGAATGAACGCTTTATTGAATAAACATAAATAATATTGAAATGGCCAAAATGTTCTGTAATAGCACATAAATTCACTCTGTACATCAAATGTGAATAGCAAAGTTTTTACTAAAAATCAGTTTTCAGAGAAATTATTAATAAATGTGAGCAAATTGCTTTGTTGAAACTCACAATTATCTTCTGTTGTAAGCGAGGGACTGTTGGATTGTAAGGACTGGGATGGAGTTGAACTAGTGTAGGATGGACTGAGGGTTTGGTTACTGTACGGTGATGATGGCCGCTGAACTGTGTTGGACTGTGGAGATCTCACGGGAATGTTCAGCAACGAGGCCTCCATTTCTGTAACCACACGGAAAATGTCATTTCTGACGACATACTGAGATGACGGTGGCATGCGTCTGGTCATCTGGTACATTGACATGAAGAAGTGGTACAGAGGATCACTTGGAGCACTCGTTTGTGCCAACAGATTTCTTCTTTCCTCTGATCTCGATTTTCTTCGTTCTTCATGTTGTTCAATGCTTCGTTTGAGTAATCCAGCAATAGTGTCTTTCTTAATTTTTTTTGCTGATGTCGGTTCTTCTGGCGGGGGTGAAATTTCAGGAAGTGCCCGTGACTGAAGATCGTCCCGAGCACTTGTGATTCCCTGCTGCATGTTCAGTGATTCCTCACCCTCGTCGACTACATCAGTTGGACTATCAGTGGCAAAAGTTTGTGGTGTTGTTTCACTATCGTCATTGCATTCGATAAGGTTCCCCTCTCGTGCTTTATTGGCCATATATGGTTGTAGAAAACCCATCTGCTTTTGAAATTTCCATTCTTTAACCGATTCAGCCGGTGCCCCACTTTTCATGGATTTTTGCTGTCTTCTGAGAGCATCTCTCAGCGAATGTCTCAATTTCTCCCACAACGCCTTCGCTTCAACACCTGCAACAACCGCGTCAAATGAGAATTTCGCTATGTCAATTATTCACTTTTTAATTACAAACGTAAAAAAATACAGCTACAAATTTATCATTCCTTTTTTAATTTTTTTCTTTTACGTTCTAGGTATTTGGCGACAGGAAACACATACAGAACTATTGCTTACAGCTACAGAATGGGAGAACGAACGGTCTCTAACATCGTATCAGAAGTATCTCAAGCTGTATGGAAAGTAATGCAACCAATATTTATGCCAGAACCCACAAAAGAACAGTGGGAATCAATCGCAGCTGGTTTCCAACGAAGATGGCAATTCCCACACTGTATAGGCGCCATCGATGGGAAACATGTAGTAATAAGAAAACCTCGTAAAACTGGATCCTCCTATTTCAATTATAAACACACTTTCTCCATCGTGCTAATGGCTACCGTAGACTACGAGTATAAATTCACTACAGTTGATGTTGGGTCACAAGGGAGGTTCAGTGATGGAAGCGTTTTCAACACAAGCGTTTTGGCGAAAAGAATGGTGAAACGCACTTTACAGCTTCCGTCACCTGCAGCACTACCACAAATACAGGAGGCAATCCCTTTCGTATTTGTAGGAGATGAGGCGTTCCCTTTATGTGAGCATTTGATGCGGCCTTATCCTAAACGAAGCGTCACTGACAATTATGAAAACAAAGTGTTCAACTATAGACTGTCAAGAGCACGCCAAACGGTAGAGTGCGCTTTTGGTATACTTGCTTCGCGTTTTCGAGTTTTTCGAGTACCATTTGAAATTAAAGTAGAAAGTGTTATCAGTGTTGTCAAAGCAGCTTGTGTGTTGCACAACTATTTAATTACTTCTAAAGCTGAAATATGTGGAGACGACACTATGGAAGATATGCCAGAGGATCAAATGCGACCATTATTACAATCAAATGTAACACGATGTTCACAGAAAGCTTTCACAATTCGACAGAACTTCACTACATACTTCAACACTACAGGAATGGTTCCTTGGCAAAGGGAAAGTGTTTTTAAAGGAAAGTACTGAGAAACTAAGAATATCTATACAGTTACAGTGCTACGACATAATGTTTCAAATATATAAATAAATATATAAATTAATTCATAACATTTATGTCATCCTTCTATTTTGTGAAACAATACCTTGGTACATGTTAATTGTAGTAAAAGTCTTTGTGATGGGCTCTATGTTCATGTAAAATGTTAACAATGAATTACAATGCAACTTACCACTTCGTATGTCCGTTTCCTTGGCCACTTCCTCCCACTTCTCAGCTTTCAGCTTCGTTTTCAAATAATCTTCATGGCTTGTATCATACAGTACTTTGCGAACACGTACGGCTTCAATTAGCTTCTCCTCCATTCCGAACTACGAAACGCTGAACGCGAACAGCCAGAATCACCGTGAGCCTCGCAGGAAACTGCGTACAGGAAACTGCGCTCCGCAGGGTCACCACGCGCAGGAACTGCGCCACGTCACGCTGCGCTCTAACGTGCGCTGCCCCATTCAACTGTGTGGTTCGCAGAAACTCACCGTGAGCCACCCTGCGTCACGTCACGGACCTGCGTCTCATCTTGCGGCCGGCCTTACACTGCGTATTTCGAATTGTCGTGTGGAACTCTGCGACCTGCACTGTTATAACTCTTGATCAGACGATATACCAGTTGCATTACTAAAATGATTCAGCGATGAGATGGATTATTTTCTTCGGAGCGGAATTCAGATATTATACAGGACTTGCATAAGAAAACTACAAAATACTGCAGATAAAGTCATTTGAGTGGTGGAATACTAACATCACATAAAACAAGACATTTTATATGCGAGGGTTGGACATTTAATAGTGGCAACTATTTATTTACAGCTCGTAAAAAGTAGGTACGTGTTTCAAAGTTTTACTGACCATCAGAGTAGTCACCAGAATTTTGTATAACCCGTTGCCAGCGATGTGGAAGTCGTAGGCTACTCTTGGCAGTGCCAGCTGTGTTGTGACAGTTCGAGCGGCGCAGTCTATTGCCCGTCAACTTTGTAGCGGTTCTGAAGCGAATGCCGTGAAGTGTTTCCTTCAGTTTAGAAATCGAGTTGAACTCACGAGGGCTTCAGTCAGGGGAGTGCAGTTGGTGGTATAGCACTTATCAGCGCCATCAGTCAAACAAATCACTCACAACTTGTATGTACTGCACGTGCTTGAGCATTGTCCTGCAAAATGATGGTCAGATCCTGCAGAAAGTGTCATCACTTCATTCTCTGTGCTGTTCATTTTTGGAACACAACCTACGACCAGCTTAGAGACAGAAGTGATGACACTTTCTGCAGGACCTGACCATCATTTTGCAGGACAATGCTCAATCACGTACAGTGCAAGCCCTTACTGATTTGTTTGACTGATGGGGCTGCTAAGTGCTATACCACCAACTGCACTCCCCTGACTTAAGCCCTCGTGAGTTAAACTCGATTTCTAAACTGAAGGAAACAGTTCACAGCATTCGCTTCAGAAGCGCTACAAATTCGTCGGGCAATAGACTGCGCCGCTCGAACTATCAACACAACTGGCACTGCTAAGAGTATCCTACGGCTTTCACATCGCTGGCAACGGGTTACACACAATGCTGGTGAGTACTTTGAACGTCAGTAAAACTTTGAAACACGTATCTATTTTGTACGAGCTGTAGATAAATAGTTGCCACTATTAAAGTACCAACCCTCGTGTTAAGGATAAAATTGTGCTCATATTGAGCATTAATACACAAGTTTTGTTATATTTTTTTCGTGTCTTGTTCTTTTCACACACGCTGTAACACGGTATTTTTGACACTCTTGTCCACATAGCGTCCATTTACGCTCCTCACTCGTTGGTGGAATTTATTGGTGAAACCCGTGTATTGCGTGTCTTGTTATTACATGCTTCTGGTTCTTACATCCATATGTCATCCAGCGTGGCTGGTATTGTGTAAAACTCCTCCTTCTTCCGGTCGATGATGTTAATCAGTTAGTGATTGATCCTGTAGAAGGCAACCACTGCTGTAATCTTATGCCCTCCATGAAACAAATTTCTTTCATGAGTTCATATGACGTCCAGGTGGCGCTGTTTTGCCCACTCCTAGCATCCGTTTCATGTATATCGTCTTGATGTGTATTTATGCTCTCATATCGCCGATATTAAGTTTCTCCCATATGATCTCTATTACATACGTTATCATTGTCGCCAGTGCCGCTTTGAATAGTGGCATCAATGTACTTGTCAAGTTGGTTTATGTTCGGGATATTGTATGAGTCTTTGACGGCTGCTACAGCTCGTTCCTGAATATGCATACCGAAAGATGATGCTGTTTCTAGTAGTATAATTTCCAGTATTAATACTCTCTAAGACAAAAAAGACCACGCACCACGAAGGAATTATCCGAATAGGATGGAAACTGGTAGATGTGATGGGCATGAACTGACGGACAAAGATTACACAGTTTCAGATAAATTGGATGGTTTATTCAAAAGAGAGAGCTTCACGAATTGAGCAAGTCAGCAACGCGTTGGTCCACCTGTGGCCCTTACGCACACAGTTATTCGGCTTATCATTGATTGATAGAGTTGTTGGATGTGCTCCTG
Organism: Schistocerca nitens; assembly: GCF_023898315.1. Lineage (NCBI taxonomy): Eukaryota > Metazoa > Arthropoda > Insecta > Orthoptera > Acrididae > Schistocerca > Schistocerca nitens. Next base: position 780,123,204 of record NC_064615.1, on the reverse strand, counting down.
AGGGATGTCGTGCTGAATTCCGTCCCATTGGCGCTTTACATAGTCAAAATCCGAAGCTGGTTGGAGGGCCCAGTCCATAAAGCTAAATGGTTCAAATGGCTCTGAGCACTATGGGGCTTAACATCTGAGGTCCTCAGTCCCCTAGAACTTAGAACTACGTAAACCTAAGTAACCTAAGGACGTCACACACATCCATGCCCGAGACAGGATTCGACTTGCGACCGTAGCGGTCGCGCGGTTCCAGACTGAAGCGCCTAGAACAGCTCGGCCACACCGGCCGGCAGTCCATAAAGCTGCTATCGTTCTCAGTTGGGGAGAGATCCGACGACCTTGCTGGCCAAGGTAGGGTTTCCCAAACGCGAAGACAGGCAGTACAAACTCACGACGTGTGCGGGTGGGTATTATCTTCCTGAAATGTAAGCCCATGATGGCTTGTTATGAAGGAGAACAAAACAACGCTAGAATATCGACGTCGACGTACCGCTCTGCTGCAAGAGTACCACGGATGACAATGAAAGGGGTCCTGCTATGAAGTGAAATGGCACGCTAGTCCATCACTCATGGAGTATGGCGAGAAACAGTCAAGTACGTACCCCACGGTGTCTGGGGCGTTTTCAGACACGTCTTTGCTGGTCATCGGGCGAGGCGGGTCTCTTCACTGAAGACAATTTTACTCCAGTCAATGAAATTCCAGGCTGAAGAGGTGTCCGGACACTTTTAAGTAATTTCCTTTGCCCAGATTTCTAGTCTTTGTAATGCTTTCTGTACGTCCCCTCTTAGTGCTGATCCTATCATCATATCGACATCATACAGAATCACTTCTGCTTCTGAGTCTTCCTCTTCCCCTGTTATGTTCATCATATCTGTTGTATAAAAGGTGAACAACGTTGGAATCATAAGGTTTTCTTGGAGAACTCCTTTCATCTGTATAACCTACTCTGATACATCAACAGTGTTGTATATTTGGTTCATTTTCGTTGAAGGCGTGTTGTCACAAGTGGGTCTCCTTGTCTGGTCATTCTTTTCAGTATCTGTATTAGTTTTCCTTTATTTGTTGAGTCGAACTCTTTCCTGAGATCTACAAAGACTTCGTATACTTACCTCTTTGGTGTCGCGGTGTGTCATAAATCTGGTCCGTTAAGTATTTCACTGCCTGTACCGTGCTCGTGCCCTTCATATAGCCAAATTGCCATTCCCCCAACTGCGTCGAGTAGTCTTTTGCTGCTTATTTTCGTGAATGTTTTGAAGGAAGTGTTTTCTAGCGGCACTGCTCTGAACGAATTCGGGCATGCTCTTTCTCCCTTCTCTTTGTATCTCCCCTCTTGGCATGGGTGTGTGTGTTGTCCGTAGCGTAAATTAGGTTAAGTTAGATTGAGTAGTGCGTAAGTATAGCGACGATGACCTCAGCAGTTTGGTCCCATAGCCCTTACCACAAATTTCCAAAATTTTCTCTTTGTAAAGGGTTTTTATTTTTGCTGTCTCCTCGCTTTTAGGAATTTTCTCTTTGTGTAGGCTCTTTGTTCGTCAGGTCCTTTCATAGTTCCTCCATGCTGTCGATGGAGTCTTTGAGATGTTTCACGTAAAATATATGTTGTCTGGACCCGCCACTTTCTTGTTGCATTCTTCGTTTATTGCTTATCTGAGTTCAGTAGTCGTTATTAATTCAAACCTTTGTGTGATCTCCTTTGCTTTCATTTCATGTCTTGTCATTTTTTCTGTTTATTCTCTATCTACTAAAATTTGTTTCCCAATTCTTTATCTGAATTTTTGGTGTTGTGGGGGGGGGGGGGGGGGAACTCCTTCCCCTTTGCTATGAGTGGGTCTGATTTTGCATCCATTGATAATTTTCTCCTTTTCTTTTTCATTGTAGACTTGTATTTTCTCCTTTTTTATGCATGTGCAGCAAAAACTGTCTGTGTGGGTTTCTACTCTATATAGTGCCTTTCGGGTTTCTTTCCTTTTCCTGTAGCATTCTTGGTCGAATTATTTTTGCACTTGTCTTCTTCTGCTGATTTTCGTGGGTTTTGTTAGTATTTCTGTTAATGTTTCCAAAGCATCCTCCAGTTTTCCTTCCTCCGTTAGTGTTTTCACCCTTTCGATACTATCTTTGTTTTGCTGTATTATTTCCTGTTCTATTTTTGGGGAGTAGAAGTTTGGCCTAATTGCTTCTTTTTTCATTTGTGGTGTTCCGATGTGGAAGCTCGTCGTTTTGGGTATATGTTTCCTTATGAGGGCCGCTGCTGATTACCATAGTCCTCCTTATTTGTTTAACTCTTAGTTTCCTCATTCATAATATACTAAGTCGATCGCCTGGGACCCATTGTGTACTATGCAGGCGGTATTTCTTTTCTATTTGTCTTTCTGAAACCATCGTCTTCTAGTGTTTCTAGCAGTACGTATGCTTTGGTACTCTCGTTATCAATTCTACAGTTAAGATCTCCGGCTACTGTAAAATTTGTGTCGTATCTCGTTTGTTCGGTGGCCTTTGACATCATATCTGTTAAGTATGCAACTGGTACTCCTGGTTGTATATACAGCGTGTTTTTGCTATGTGTCGTCAGGCTATTTTTCTCTGGTGTGTTAACAGATATTTGCAGCTTCGTTTTTGCTATGTGTAGCTGGGTTTGTTCCAAACAAATACTGCTCATCACGTTTTTCATTCAACGTCAAATGTGGACGGAAAGCGTCGATTTGCTTTCCGTTACAAACAGAAGCTGCTGAGTCGCTGCTGGAGTACTCGTTATTCTTAGTGTTTTACATTCCCTGTTAATATATATCGATAAAACGATTACCCCATTAGACTAATCCGGGACCGCTCTATCGAATGGATACTTAAAATACCGCTTTGAAACTCATTTTGTTTGTAACGGAAAGCAAACCACGTTTTCTGTCCACACTTCCGTCGAATGAAAAGTATTTGCGTGGCCTGCCTCCAGCTGCACACTGAAAAAATGAAATTACAAGTACAGGGTGGAGCAGAGGAAACGCATGTATTTTTAATCGCTAGTACCCGGCGACGAGAGGCGGTATTGACCTTGATGAATGTTGGCCGACTGCCCAAACAATGCAGTTTCAGTCGCTATGGAACGTAGAGCATCGTTTGTTCGTTGTCGAGCAGTACTTTAGGAAAAATGACTCCGTAGTCACAGTGCAGCGCCTTTTCCGTCAAAATTTTAGAGTTGGACTTCAAGGTGCACTGCCTGATCGAAATACTGTACTCCGATGGGTTGCAGCGTGTAGAAGTACTGGATCTGTGATGAAAAAGAAAGTACCTGGTCTTCCCCGTTCAGTTCGTACTCCGGAAAATGTAGACCGAGTGAGAACGGCAGTTCTTGCTAGTCCGAAACGATCGGCTCGACGACAGGCTGTAGCGCTGGTTATGTCACCTCGCTCGCTTCACCGCACCTTACAGGATGATCTTAAGTTTCACCCGTACAAGATAATGATTGTCCAACAGCTTAGTGAAGGGGATTTTTTGCAGCCCAGAGAGTTTTGTCGCGTAATGGACAAAATTTTTACGGAAGATGCAGCTGCTACAGTCTTCATGAGTAATGAAGCACATTTCCATGTTGACGGTTGCGTCAATGTTCAAAATTGTAGGTATTGGGCGCCGGAGAACCCACATGAATTACTCCAAACACCTCTTCACAGTTTAAAAGTAACAGTGTGGTGCTGCATTTCAAAGATGGGGATTGTTGGACCCTATTTTTTTGAAGAGGAGGGACCTGTAGTAATTGTGACATCAGAGCGCTACGTTAAAATGTTAAACAACCTTCTTCGTCCAGAACTTGAAAGTCGTCAAGTGAACATGAGAGAAATATGGTTTCAGCAGGACGGTGCCACAGCTCACACGGCGACATCTTTTTCTGGGTATATTTAAAATCAAAAATCTACATGAACAAGCCTCGCACAATCGATGACCTGAAGAATTCCATTCGTCAGTAAACTGAAGCCGTGCCGAATGAAATGTGGGAGAGAGCCATGCGTAACTTTTGGGAGAGGATCCAAATTTGTATCCAGCCAGAAGGACGTCATCTCCAAGACATTATTTTTTCGAACCTGATTAAAGTATGTATATTTCAAAACTGCATTAAAAAAATCTATCACTTAATGCTTGTTTTTATTATTTTTATCAAACCATGTCCGAATCATTCAATAGTGAAAAACATGCGTTTCCTCTGCTCCTCCCTGTTACGCCGAAACATCAGAGAAAAAGCGCATGACAATTCTTAAGTATACTGTATAGGCCTACTACCGTTATTACCGTACTTGCATGTCTAATAATTCCTTCTATGTTTCCTGTTTTCTCCTTTAGGAAGCAGGTTACTCTCCCAGTCATTCTTTCCTCCGCTGACATTGCCATTGCATGTTAGCCGTGGTAACCCACAAGTTCTGTACACATTCCTTGGAGTCACTTCCAGGTGTGCAGCAGTTTTCTTATTTTGCTTATGTACAACTCTCCCATTTACAATTCTTTTTACGGAAATTTACATTAGTCGGAAAATTGGAAATTTGTTGTAAGTTCCTATGGGACCAAACTGCTGAGGTCATCGGTCCCGAGGCTCACACACTACTTAATCTAACTTGAACTAACTTACGCTAAGGACAACACACACACACACACACACACACACACACACACACGAGGAGGACTCGAACCTCCGACGGGGAGAGCTCCGCGAATCGTGACAAGGCGCCATCAGACAGCGCGGCTTACATCAGTTTCGTAGTATTTCTAATCTATGTTGAAGTGAGAGTTAAGCTAGTAAGGTATTTGTTATTTAATGTATATGATGGTAATATTGTTATTCATTTTCCTACATTCAGTTTGCCAAGTTAACAAGTATCATCTAATACTTAACGCTCAGTAAGCCGCCTTACGTTTTGTGGCATTATGTACATAGCCTTCCTTTCCATACGCGAAAAGAACTACTGTCAGTACATCTCTAATTTAAGTGCCACGGTGATTACACGAGATGTATCTGACGTGCAGTAACATTTTTTGACTTATCTTGCAAGGTGACTCGCGGAATATTCGCAATAGCTCATTAAGCGACCGCTAGATAGCTCAGTAAAAGTGGACAATTATTTATTCTGATTCAAGGTATTGACGATCAGGACGCTGATATTTTTGTGGGAGTAGTTGCAACTACTACTAGCTACAGGGTATCTATATTTTGTGAATAACAACGCATTTATAGGTTCAAATGGCTCTGAGCACTATGGGACGTAACTGCTGAGGTCATCAGTCCCGTATAACTTAGAACTACTTAAACCTAACTAACCTAAGGACATCACACACATCCATGCCCGAGGCAGGATTCGAACCTGCGACAGTAGCGGTCGCGCGGTTCCCGGCTGTAGCGCCCAGAACCGCTCGGCCACTTCGGGCGGCGCATTTATAGCTTATCATTTTTCTTTTGCTCATTGTTTTTTTTTTCCATAATGCGTTCTATAAGGAATGTTCTATTTTCTTTTCTTTGCACTCATTTCGAATCAACATATTGATAATAACAAGTATAACGAAAGGAAGAACTCAGAAAAGTCTTAAAACCAAAGCGAAGTTCTGTAGAAGAACTCAGGGGCTTACAATCTTGTGAACAACTAACTGGACATTCTATAGTAAGCCTCATTGACTTTCACATTGCGCTAGACTTTTTAAAAAGTGTTTGGTCTACTCAGTAGTTTTGCTCAACCTTTGAATATCAGCTTCACGCGTTTCATTTTACTGTGCAATAATAGTGACCGATTAAGGCCCGCTGTACGTGACGCAGAACGAGTTCGTTGTCGCATCAGTCACTGAATATGATTGTGGATTTCTGCGTGCCTATCGCGCCGACCAAATAACTCCGTAACGAATCACACAACTCTCTTTCGAATTTTCTGTTTTGCCTCTGTAAATCCAGCTTGGTAAGAATTACACGAATGGATCCAATTTCTTAATTTTCTTCTTCTTCTTCTTCTTCTTCTTCTCCACCGCGTGGTATAGAGTAAATGCCTGTTCTGCTTTCTTCCAGAGCCGGATCACATTTTTACCGAGGTCTTCTACGCGTGGTCCTTCCTTTAGATCTTGTGTCATCTCAGGCAATCTTTTCTCGTTGGTTCTTCTAATTTTATCTTTCTATTTTTTCCTATTTTGTTCTGTTTCCCATCCAATTTTAATAAACAATTCCGTTCTTAATTCCTGATTACTTATCGTATCCATCCTGGATCATTTTTGTACTTTTCTCAGAGTGCTGCCCCCCCCCTTTTTTTTTTAAATATCGTTCGAGTCCCTCTATAAAGGGATCTAGTTCTCATTTCAGTATGTCAGAGGCTGATAAGGGCAAGACACATTAGAATATTTCTGCTTGGGATGGACTCTTCCAGTGCTGGGTTCGTGCGCCAAAGAGAATTTGTTGTTTCTTTGTATTACTCCAAACAACGGCGCAACAGCTGTAGTTCGAAATGTTGTTTCACTACGTCTAATGCAGAATGATTCTAAACCAAGTGCGCATCAAGGATGTGAACTACGAAGTGGCGCTGCGTATTACTTTTGCAATCAGTGTGCAAATAGTTCTGAGATTTCCCGACAAATCAACCCGGGTACACTTGGTACTAGTCAGTGTTATTCACAGATCCGTCTGGGAAGATACCTTGTTCCTAGAGTGTGGTGGGGCAGCGGCCCTACTGTACCCATCTGAAATGTCGCTCTTTGTATAAACATTCACGAAACTTTAAAAAAAAAAAAAAGAACTATGTGAATTTTCTGTACTTTTCTCTTATTGATTTCTCTCATCTGGGCGATTATTACTACATTGCTTTAAGAACCATTAATCTAACTGGTGGAATATTTGTCTTTTCAAAGAGTCTGCATCGTGTGACACCGTAGAAGTCATTCCTGGAACATCAGACAGCAGCTGCCCACTACCGCTTACAGCGCCTTTGTGAACCTTGCAACAATGTTGTTGCCAAAGGGAGCGCGAAGACAGCAGGCGGCAGTTCAAATACCCGCCCTGCCATCCACAACTATGTTTTCCGTATTTTCCGAATATCTCTTAATGCAAATGCGGGGAACGGCCTGTTTCTTCCTCCACCCGTTCCCGGTCGAGCATGTACTCCACCCATATTCTAGTCTTCGACGCCACGTTGCACCGTAATCTTTCTTTACTTCTTTACAGATCTTCGAACGCGTGTGTCACATTGCAGCACGGTATTGCTATCAAAGTCAAGCTGTTCTCACATATGCAGGAACAAAGAAATAACGCATCGCGCTATACAAGCAAAAGTAACGCGTCCAACACGCTAAACCATTTTGCCAAAGCTGCAATCACACTTGCGAAAAAAGTAGTACCAAGGAAAGAATGTCATAGACAAAAACTTGATACTTAATATAACACTCGGTCTGCCACTTCGGCAAAGCTAAAGATGTATATATGCTTGACATTATGAAGTTAGAGGGTGATCTCGATTAATGTAGAAACAGAAATACACCTTCAAACTGCCAGTATGCCAATATACAGCATGTGTTGTGATGACTGGTTCCAGCACACTACGTTGCCATCATCACAACTTTAAGACATACACTCCTGGAAATGGAAAAAAGAACACATTGACACCGGTGTGTCAGACCCACCATACTTGCTCCGGACACTGCGAGAGGGCTGTACAAGCAATGATCACACGCACGGCACAGCCGACACACCAGGACCCGCGGTGTTGGCCGTCGAATGGCGCTAGCTCCGCAGCATTTGTGCACCGCCGCCGTCAGTGTCAGCCAGTTTGCCGTGGCATACGGAGCTCCATCGCAGTCTTTAACACTGGTAGCATGCCGCGACAGTGTGGACGTGAACCGTATGTGCAGTTGACGGACTTTGAGCGAGGGCGTATAGTGGGCATGCGGGAGGCCGGGTGGACGTACCGCCGAATTGCTCAACACGTGGGGCGTGAGGTCTCCACAGTACATCGATGTTGTCGCCAGTGGTCGGCGGAAGGTGCACGTGCCCGTCGACCTGGGACCGGACCGCAGCGACGCACGGATGCACGCCAAGACCGTAGGATCCTACGCAGTGCCGTAGGGGACCGCACCGCCACTTCCCAGCAAATTAGGGACACTGTTGCTCCTGGGGTATCGGCGAGGACCATTCGCAACCGTCTCCATGAAGCTGGGCTACGGTCCCGCACACCGTTATGCCGTCTTCCGCTCATGCCCCAACATCGTGCAGCCTGCCTCCAGTGGTGTCGCGACAGGCGTGAATGGAGGGACGAATGGAGACGTGTCGTCTTCAGCGATGAGAGTCGCTTCTGCCTTGGTGCCAATGATGGTCGTATGCGTGTTTGGCGCCGTGCAGGTGAGCGCCACAATCAGGACTGCATACGACCAAGGCACACAGGGCCAACACCCGGCATCATGGTGTGGGGAGCGATCTCCTACACTGGCCGTACACCACTGGTGATCGTCGAGGGGACACTGAATAGTGCACGGTACATCCAAACCGTCATCGAACCCATCGTTCTACCATTCCTAGACCGGCAAGGGAACTTGCTGTTCCAACAGGACAATGCACGTCCGCATGTATCCCGTGCCACCCAACGTGCTCTAGAAGGTGTAAGTCAACTACCCTGGCCAGCAAGATCTCCGGATCTGTCCCCCATTGAGCATGTTTGGGACTGGATGAAGCGTCGTCTCACGCGGTCTGCACGTCCAGCACGAACGCTGGTCCAACTGAGGCGCCAGGTGGAAATGGCATGGCAAGCCGTTCCACAGGACTACATCCAGCATCTCTACGATCGTCTCCATGGGAGAATAGCAGCCTGCATTGCTGCGAAAGGTGGATATACACTGTACTAGTGCCGACATTGTGCATGCTTTGTTGCCTGTGTCTATGTGCCTGTGGTTCTGTCAGTGTGATCATGTGATGTATCTGACCCCAGGAATGTGTCAATAAAGTTTCCCCTTCTTGGGACAATGAATTCACGGTGTTCTTATTTCAATTTCCACTGGTGTAGATCAACGTATTCAAGCACACAGGGATCAGATGTAAAGGTTCATAATACTGTTTTGTATAAAAGTGGACTATAGCATGGAGTAACATACCTTCTCTAGTACATTTCACTGAATCTTGGTGAAATGCATATTACACCATGGCGTATCATAGAACGATACTTCATGAATATGAGAAAAAACAGTTTATCAACAATTCAAGTAAAAAATAACTATTACAAAAAAGCATACATATTGCACTGATTAGTTTGAATGTAATTTTAAACACGTACCTGACTCATACAATTATAGTTGATGGTAACTTCAAATTACACTCGATATGTTGGCGAAAATACATGTTTAATTCCGGAGGTTCGCATAAAACATCATCCGAAATTGTGCTAAAAGCATTCTCTGAAAATTATTTCCAGCAGTTAGTTCAACAGCCCACTCCAATAATAAATGGTTGTGAAACCATACTTGACCTCTTAGCAACAAATAATCCTGAGCGAATAACGAGCATCAAAACGGATACAGGGATTAGTGAACTGAACACAGTGTAGTTGTAGCGAGACTGAATACCGTAAGCCCCATTTAAAAAAAAAAAAAATTATTTGCTTGACGCGAATGTAGATCAGATATGTGTTTGAATTCATAGAAATAATTTCGACAGCAGTTGAGAGATTTGTACCAAATAAATTAACAAACGCCGGAGCTGGTCCGCCTTGGTACTCAGAACTGGTCAGAACATCGTTGCAGAAACAACGAAAAAAGCATGCCAAATTTAAACGAACGCAAAACCCCCAATATTGCCGATCTTTTATAGAAGCTCGAAATTTAGTGTGAACTTCAATGCGAGATGCTTGCAATAATTACCACAACGAAACTGTGTCTCGAAACCTGGCAGAAAATCCAAGGAGATTCTGGTCGAATGTGAAGTATACTAGCAACAAGAAACAAACAATGCCTTCTCTGCGCGATAGCAGTGGAAATGCTCTTGATGACAGTGCTGCTAAAGCACTGTTACTAAACACAGCCTTCCGAAATTCCTTCACCAAACAAGAAAAAGAAGCAAGTATTCCATAATTCGAATCAAGAACAGCTGCCAACATGAGTAACTTAGAAGCAGATATCGTTGGAGTATGGAACGACTTAAATCACGTAACAAAAGCGAGTCTTCCGGTCCAGACTGTATACCAATTAGGTTCCTTTCAGAGTATGCTAATGCAGTAGCTCCATACGTAACAACCATATTCAACCGTTCGCCCAACGAAAGATCCGTTCCCAGAGACTGGAAAGTTTCATAGGTCACACCAATGATTTTGGGACGTATATTGCGTTCGAAAATAATTGATTACCTCGAAGAGAACGGTTTATTGACATGCAGTCAACACGGATTTAGAAAACTTCGTTCTTGTGAAACTCAACTAGCTCTTTCCTCACTCGAAGTGTTGAGTGCTATTGACAAGGGTTTTCAAATTGATTCCGTATATCTAGATTTACAGAAGGCTTTTGACACTGTATCACACAAGCGGCTTGTAATAAAATTGTGTGCTTACGGAATGGAATATCGTCTCCGTTATGCGACTGGATTCGTATTTCTTGTCAGAGATGTCACAGTTCGGAGTAATTGACGGAAAGTCTTCGCGTAAAACATGTGATTTCTGGCGTTCTCCAAAGTAGTGTCCAGACCCTCTGCTGTTCCTTATCTATATAAATGATTTAGGATACAGTCTGAGCAGCTGTCTTACGTTGTTCGCAGATGATGCTGTCGTTCATCGTGTAGTAAAGTCATCAGAGGATCAAAACAAATTGCAATACGATTGCCGGCCGTTGTGCCCGAGCGGTTCTAGGCGCTTCATTCTGGAACTGCGCGACTGCTACGGTCGCAGGTTCGAATCCTGCATCGGGCATGGATGTGTGTGATGTCCTTAGGTTAGTTAGGTTTAAGTAGTTCTAAGTTCAAGGGGACTGATGACCTCATATGTTAAGTCCCATAGTGCTCAGAGCCATTTGAACCATTTTTTGCAATACGATTTAGAAAAGATATGTCTGGTGTGAAAATTGGCAGTTGACTCTAAATAATTAAAAGTTTGAGATCATCCACATGAGCGCTAAAAGGTATCTATTAAACTTAGGTCGCACAATAAATCAGTTAAATCTAAAGGCCGTAAATTGAACTAAATACGTAGGACTTACAATTACGAACAACTTAAATTGTAAAGAATACATAGAAAATATTATGGGGAAGGCTAACCAAAGACTGTGTTTTATTGGCAGAGCACTTCGAAGATGCAACAGAACTACTAAGGAGACTGCCTACACTACGCTTGCCCGTCCTCTTTTGGAGTACTGTTGCGCGGGGTGGGATCCTTAAGCCGTCGGCACACGGACCGTGCATCCGAACGTTGAACGTGCCGAGTTTCTGACGCCATAGCGTGGAATAGCACGTTCGGGAGTCTTTCCGAACGTGCAGAGCAATCGATATCTAGCATGTCAGATATTCTGAGCGTGCGTCTTAGCGTTGACCAATCACATGGTACAACGCCACCTACGTCACATCCACGACATCTCCCTTAAGCATTGAGCTGTGAGGCGCCATATTTGCATTCAGTTCAAGCCTATACCTATATATGTCGTTTCTGAGCACCAGCAAATTGAGAATCACTCGAAAACCCGTTGTTAACTGCGTGATTCGTTGCAATAAAATAATGAGAGACATCATATTCTTGGCAAAAGAATTATTGTAACTTGCGTATTATGAGAGTATTTCATTTGAAAGTAACGACACACTGAGGATCCACCAAAAACACATTGTTCTTGGCACAATTTGTTATAGTTAAATTTCAGTTAGTAACATAGTTACGGTTAAAGCATTTAGCAACTGGCAACATCTTAGAATTGCCCATAAATAAATTGTTGTAGTGAGTAGCGTTGATGATTCGCTTCTCGCCATGCCTAAATATTTTTTTTCCAAACATTCGCGTATGTAATAGATTTTGATGCTTAATTATTAGTTTAATGTAAGGATATATTACAATATATGATGTTATGTAAATATAAGTTCACCATTTTTTGAGGAGTGAGTTTGTTCGATTGGCTTAATCTACAGGACAGCTTGCGCTACTTGTATAAAGATATTTTGTTCCTTTTTCTTTTGAGTTTCGTAATTTACATGTTGTAAAGATTCAGCTACTGGGTAGGAACAGTGATTAAGTAAGAATGACCTTACGGTTTTACTAAAATATGGGAAAGATAAAATAGTGTTTATCGTATGTGGAGAACTATTGCAAATTTGTGTCGAACTGTTTGTAATGGCACTTTTATAAGCTTTTGTCCTTATTGATTGGACATGGTACTTCGCCTTTTGTCTTAAAACATGTACATCGATATTGAGGTTTTTAAAGGCTTTTTTCCTTATTGTTGGACATGGTACTTCGATTTTTGTCTTAAAACATGTATTGACGTTTTTATTTGTGTATATTACATAAAGAACAACGTGACTAGGATATGAACAATGGAGGAAATGTGCGTTTTAATAGAGCTAACGGTATTTTACGCGCACCTGTTGAGTAAACAGTGTGATTTACGAACTAGAAACGCCCCACAACAGCCGCTGGAGTGGACTGCGATCGTGTATACCACGTATCGTATACACAAGTCGCATCGTTCCTGAGCGTTCAGCAGCACATTGAACTTGGCACGTTTACACGCTCTGCGTTAACGTTCGACAGCACGGCCCGTGTGCTGACGGCTTCACCACACAGGATTAACGGAGTACATCGAGAAAGTTCAAAGAAGAGTAGTACGTTTTGTATTATCGAGAAATATGGGAGAGAGTGTCACGAAATGATACAGGATTTGGGCTGGACATCATTAAAACAAAGGCGTTTCTCGATGCGGCGGGATCTTCTCATGAAATTTCAATTACCAACTTTCTCCTCTGAATGCGAAAATATTTTGTTGACGCTGAGCTGCATAGGGAGAAACGATTATCATAATAAAGTAAGGGAGATCATAGCTCACACGGAAAGATATTGGCCGGACAGAGTGGCCGCGCGGTTCTTGGCGCTTGAGTCTGGAACCGATCGACCGCTACGGTCGCAGTTTCCAATCCTGCCTCGGGCATGGATGTGTGTGATGTCCTTAGGTTAGTTAGGTTTAAGTAGTTCTAAGTTCTAGGAGACTGATGACCTCAGATGTTTAGTCCCGTAGTGCTCAGAACCATTTTTGAAAGATATTGGTGATCCGTTTTTACCACGCGCTGTGCGAGAGTGAAATAATAGAGCATTATTGCGAAGGTAGTTTGATTAATCTTTTGCCAAGCACTGAAGTGTGATTTGCAGAGTATTCTTGTAGACGTAGACGTAGATGTGGATGCAGGTTATACAAGCTCATGTTCGTAATCAGCAGAACGAAGACTGAGGTTCTCAAGTAAACATCAAAGATGTTAAAACCAGCCAACATGTGGCACTGTTGTAGTAGTTACAAACAAAAATATGTGGTGTCATTTAGAGAACAAAGGCAAACCAACGATCGAAGAATATTGTACTGCAAACGTATAATAAATAATCCAAAACAATGTACGTTAGACATATTGTGTTATAATAATCTTAAATTAAGTTACACATAATTTAAAACCATCTTAAAAAAGATAACAGGATGGACTGTATCTTCAGTGTATCGTTTAATGCACAATTAAAGAAGCCAATGCATAACTACCACAAACTTGTAACGACGTGTTTGTAGTAGTTGTGGGTGGAATATTTGATGTTCCGTTTGTAGTTCCTTCATGTTTGCTTAACTACACCAAGGAATCGAACAACAGTGTATGGTTGTCGAGGCATTATGCTGCTTGCATTTTATGACATGAATATTTTTATTGTATTTGTTTTTATGGTACGAACATGTCATACGTACTGTGATTTGGATTATTTATTGCATGTGTGCAGTGTAACATACTTGGATCGTTGGTTTGCCTTTATACTTTATATGGCAGGACGTATTTTTGTTTGTAACTACTTCCATAGTGGCATCTGGTGGATGGTTATAACATCTATGATGTTTACTTGAGAATCTCAGTCTTCGTTCTGCCATTGTACGAACATGAACTTGTATAATCAGTGCAATATGTACGATGCTTTATGTAATAATTGCTGTTGCTTGACTTGCTGATATACTATTGTTCTGATGTCCATGAAATATCATTCTGTGATATGACACGATACAATATGCATTTGATCTAGAATGTACTGCAGAAGATATGTTATTCCACGCCATAGTCTATATCTTTGTAAAACCGTATTACGCCCGTTTATACCTGATCCCTGTGTGCTTGAATATGTTGATCTGTGCGTTACATATCTGATGATGGCAACGTAGGTTGCTGGAACCGGTCATAACAATAAATACTGTACATTAGCGATCTTGGCTGTTTGAAGTTTACTTCTGTTTCTACATAAAGCTGACGATAAAACGTAAAATTACACGTCATGTCAGAATGATCCGTTACTTTTTTCAGTAAGTCATCACGATTAAAATGGAGTCGATGTTAGTTGTAACGTATCGTTTTTAAGTCCGAAACTAGAGGCACTGACTAGAGCTACATAGGGACATTCCGATCGTGGAGTTTCCGACCTTTTTGTACGTACTGCAGGTGCCGTGGCAATTGCGTCCAAACAGTTGTGCACCGTCGTATTTCCGGCCAGAACCTGCCCCATTCTTGCGGCTTCCTTTGATGGTCGGAAAAGTCACGGCTAAAATATTTGTGATCGGGAGCACCACGTTGACGTCACAGGTCGTAAAGCCCACGGTCGGGAAGTCCACGATGCCCTGGCTGGCGCCTGCCCGGTGTCGTGAGAATGATCATAGGATAGTTGTTACAAACTTTCCTTATCTTATCTGAGAAGATAATTCTGTAAATATTTACGGATTTGGTGCAACACACAATCAGTATTACCGTACAGAGATGCATCACTTGTTTCCCGACCTACATTACAGTGCAGTAAGGTATAACTACTTATCTCGGCTTCGGTAAATTCGCGGTACAGGGATAAGAAAATCAGGTTGCGTTCACGAAAGATATAAAGAATATGATAACAATGTGACACTTGTATAGCTTTGTGAATAGCTTATCTCCTGTAAAGTAGAGAACGGCAACAATTCGGTACAGTTCGTCTAAAAACAGTGTCATAAATGTCATAATTGTGCTTTATCAGACATTTTTAACACCACTTTAACGTAGTATCGACGCGACATGCGATAAACTGTGGCTTTTCATTCGTAAGGAAAATGTCAGTTGCGATATAAAAGGATTTTCATTTCTTATATGTAAGCTGATGAATGCACTGCTTACAGAAGTATGATGTGACAGGAGAGGTTATTTAGTGGTTAACTGTTGACTCTGTGTAAAGAAATAGTTTAGTTATTTGTAAAGTTTTTTTGGAAACACGAAAATTAATTATACGTATACAAACTGTTGGGGATTGGCAAGAGGGCCAACCCACTAATGTAAGAGGAAGCCGAAAGGCACGCGTTTTAGCTCATGCAGGCTGGCGTGAGGTCTGGAACAGGACAAGGAAGTTAGACTAGAAAAAAGGGATGTAGCTGGTGGAATACTTAAATTTAATCCATTAATGTTGAACGTAGCTCTTGTCTGTACATTATTTACAATATCAATAGCAAGTGATAATGGCGCCTTGCTAGGTCGTAGCAAATGAAGTAGCTGAAGGCTATGCTAACTATCGTCTCGGCAAATGAAAAAGTATTATGCCAGTGAACCATCGCTAGCAAGGTCGGTTGTACAACTGGGGCGAGTGCTAGGAAGTCTCTCTAGACCTGCCGTGTGGCGGCGCTCGGTCTGCAATCACTTATAGTGGCGACACGCGGGTCCGACGTATACTAACGGACCGCGGCCGATTTAAAGGCTACCACCTAGCAAGTGTGGTGTCTGGCGGTGACACCACACAAACAAATGATTTTTAAGTGGCGACGTGGGATGATGAGGAATACTAGGAAAATGTAAAGAGTAACAGTTTCGAACGAACCCAAAGAACATGAGAAACAGCTAGACTAGAAATGATGACATGGCAGTTGTGGGAATTAAGGATAAACGAAACACGTATAAAGGTTAAAGGTGCAAAAGGAGAAGACAAAGGTATAAATTTATAGGCTAAAGCAAGAGACTTTACAGAGTGGGGGAATATTTGAACTTGAAGCTACTAATATTTTGCTTTTGCGTATATAACATGAAACACCTTGTAAGTATGTTTTACGACATAATTTATGATAGCAGCAAATAGATTAAAGAAGGGCAGCACGTTTTGTGTTATCAGGAAACAGGGGAGAGTGTCACGAACATGATACAGGATTTGGAGTGGACATCATTAAAACAAAGCGTTTCTCGTTGCGGCGGGATCTTCCCAAGAAATTTCAATCACCAACTTTCTCCTCCAAACGCGAAAATATTTTGCTGACGCCGACCTACATAGGGAGAAACGATCATCATGATAAAATAAGGGAAATCGTAGCTCGCACTGAAAGACATTGGTGTTCGTCTTTCTCGGCGCTCTGTTCGAGAGTGGAATAATAGAGAATTATTGTGACTTTTGTTCCATGAACCGTTTGCCAGATACTTAAGTATGATTTTCAGAGTATTCATGTTAATGTATATGTAGAAAGCTAACTGGTAAATGCAGCGTTTTATCCCTTCATTTTTGACAGAAGTAACACAAATTTATTGAAACAATAGAAATTTAAACTTTCATAAGCGCAGAGTATAAATGCAGATTGTTACGGAATTTTCACGGCATGCTAATAAACAGGTTAGTGGATCGTGTGTTAACAGGAGGAAAATGTGAACCTTTTTGTTGCGTAAGTGAGAAAAACGTGGAACTTTTTCGTTTGAGAACTGGACATTATTCCACTTTATTTCTGCTCTTTTGCTTATCACACGGCGCACGTACAAGCATTGACTACAGTCACAGTAAGCTGAATCAAACACTGCAACACTTCGTTTGGTTGGATTTGTGTAACCGTGGCGGTGGTTGGTGGAGTGGCGCGGGTGATGTATGGTGGCCTGCGGAGAGCAAATGGAGAAAGAGATTTTCTCATCCTCCTTGTGCCGCCAGTTATGACTTTCGGACTTTCACATCCTTCGAAATATGACGGACAATCATGCTAACAAACGCTACACGGATCATAAGGATCTCAGGGACGCTTTTATGGGCCAGCAAATGGCTCCGTCATATGACAATGGACTGCAGGAGCTTGTGCTAAGAGTGAAAAATATCTCTCTTCAGGGTAACTACCGGGTGGTTATAATTAAAATGCAGCTACTAACCGAGGTCCAGTGTGGGATGTAATTATCGTATGCTAACGAAAGTTAGTGGATGAGCTAATGCGTTAATGCGGAACAGATTTGCAGCGAAAAAAAATTTGTTCCAGTTTTCGCCTTGAATTGCAAATCTGGTGCTGTACAGCCTCTCATCGACGTCTCCCAGGAGGTCCCGGGTTCGATTCCCGACCGGGTTGGGGATTTTTCTGTCCAGGGACTGGGTGTTGGTGTTGGCGTCATCATTTGATCATCATCATCATCATCATTCGTGACAGTGGCTAGAATGGACTGTGTAAAACTTTGTACAGTGAAAAAAAAAAAAAAAAGATGGGACTGTGTAAGGGCGCTGATGACCGCGCAGTTAAGCGCCGCACAAACCAATCATCATCATCGTCTCCAGTGCCCACATTGAACAAACTGGGTTAATGGCGGTTAATAATAAAATCAACATTATGCCTTTCTCACTCGTTTGACCTTTACTGCACACGTCCCATTCATTACAAGTGGAAAAATTGCTGTTCATCTTTCTTGTATTCACAACGCCGTATTTACGCCTGTCGGCCAAAGCTGGAAAAAATATTTCCAGCGTAAATCGGTTCCGCGTCAACGCATTAGAATATGTAGCAGGTTTCGCTGCCATACGATAATTCGCCGGCCGCGGTGGTCTCACGGTTCAGGCGCTCAGTCCGGAACCGCTTGACTGCTACGGTCGCAGGTTGGAATCCTGCCTCGGGCATGGATGTGTGTGATGTCCTTAGGTTAGTTAGGTTTAAGTAGTTCTAAGTTCTAGGGGACTGATGACCACAGATGTTAAGTCCCATAGTGCTCAGAGCCATTTGAACCATACGATAATTATAACCCATACTGGATATCTGTGAAAAGCTTCACTGTAATTATAACCCCCAGTACATGCAAAATAGATGAAAGTAATTGAAGAACGAAATGTATTACATTGTCGTAATATTGTTAATAGACATTTTTCTGCGACTAAATACTCTAAAGTTTTAAATGACTCTTTTATTCCTGTAGAGGTGATTTTTGTTCCTCCATTCAAGTAGACACTATCCGCAAACATTGATTTGTTGCCTCTGACTGGAAACGTTTTGCTGTAACACTCCCGCTGGCTTGTAATTGCTAATAGAACATGAATGCATTCGACAAGAGTGTTTTGTTATATATCATGTGCGTTGTTATTTTTTCTTGTTGCCGACCATACCTGCGCAGTTGTTGAATGTGGAAAAAAATGGTTCAAATGGCTCTGAGCACTATGGGACTCAACTGCTGTGGTTATCAGTCCCCTAGAACTTAGAACTACTTAAACCTAACTAACCTAAGGACATCACACACATCCATGCCCGAGGCAGGATTCGAACCTGCGACCGTAGCAGTCGCACGGTTCCGGACTGCGCGCCTAGAACCGCGAGACCACCGCGGCCGGCGTGTTGAATGTGGAGCCCCTGCATATTGCGTCGAGTGCATTACTAGTTGGATTTTGTGGTCGAGCTCCTGCATTCTCAGCTTCTCGTAATGATGGTTACCATTCTGGCGTGCATTCATGTAGCGCACTTAACAACACATGATTGCGCTGAAGCTGAGTGCTGCTTATTGAGTAGTTTTGTTTGCCTGAAGTTGCCACTGTACGAGCAATCGCGGGCAAAATGCTTGTATATCAATATCGCATTATACTCACCAATATGGCAACAACGAAAATAACTAGGTAGTGAATTCCAAGGAGACAAAACCTAATGGATGTCACAGATAGGCAAATCAGCTGAATTCTAGCGTAGAAAACGGTAAATGACGACAAAGAGACAAAAAAATATGAAAAGCGGAACAGGATTTTTAAATAAAAAGACTGATAAATGTCTAATGTCCTATAAGTCATATGTCATACAAAACAGTTTCAAAATTTCGGGCGGCAGGAATGACTTTTCTCTAATACGGTAGCAGTTTTCACATAGCGAGACGCTAAATGATGAAAAGCCTTACGTTAAAAGTGAGCTGGACGACTCTGCGCAGCAAATGTAAGTTGACGTTACACATGTAACTTTTAGGCATAAAGTAGTTGCACCACACGCTGCTGTGACAGGAATACACTCTTCCCCTTCGACTATGCACTGATTTCATAAGCTGGCCAAGAAATTTTAAACTAGTTAACAGACAGAAATTGAGGAGAATTCTGTTTCAGTTCATACCAAAATAATAAAAATCTTGCGTATGAACAGAGGTCACAGGTTGGAACAACCAAATGTTCTGTTACATTCAAATTTTCAACTCAGTGCGCGTGCTTGCAGAAAATAATAATGTATTAAGGATTGGTCCGCCTTTTTGCAAAAACACAATTATTGTTTTGCTTCAATATACAAACATGTTACACCAGTCCGCAACTCGTGGTCTCGCGGTAGCGGTTCTCGCTTCCCGAGCACGGGGTTGCGGTTTCGTTTCCCGTCGGGGTCAAGGATTTTCACTTGCCCCGAGATGACTGGGTGTTGTGTCCATTAATCCCCATTACGGTCGGAGGAAGGCAACGGCAAACCACCTCCATTAGGACCTTGCCTAGTATGGTAGTGCGGGTTTCCCGCATCGTTCCCCTACTCTCTGTCAAGAAGCATGAGACTTCATTTCCATTTCCGTGTTTCACCACAGTTACGGCATCCTCTGTGGGCGTTTTTCTTTTGTTTTTCTGAAATACATGCAGGTTATATTTAGGTTTCGAAATTTGTTACATCGGATCATGTTGTTATTCATATTAAATATGTACTTTACCTTTTAATTTACTGTGTGTGTGTTCTGTTTGTGCAAACCGAAATCAGCCGCAGGTTTAAATTAGTATAACACGTCATCTGCAGAAATAAGGGATGTTAGGAAATACTCTGCATTGAATTTTTGTTTGTAATCTAACCTTTAAAATATATAGTTCGGTAGAAGTCGTGCCGTATGCCACTTTTAGGCCTTGTCATTGCTGTATTTGGTTTTCCCTGAACTGTGGCTGGCTTATGTTTGGTGCAATACGTGGACTGACCTGCGGAATCGGCTAAAAGTCTTGTGAAGCTTTAGTATGGAGTACCGTTTGGTGTGGTTCATTATTCATGGATTGTTTTTCGTATTTTGACAGCGTTTACTTACTTTTTCTCCTAAACACTTGTGAATGATGCGTCTTGCTATGTTACTATGGCTGGGACACAAGTTTCACTGCACATTTGCGTTTCTGATGCGCTTTCGAAGGTCGTTTGTTTCATTGTTTTGTTTTGGTTCCACCTCCACAGACTTTGAATTTGATCCGTTTGTTTTCATTCTGTGTGTGTCTTGTTTTTTTATTTAGTTTTTCTGGTAGTTCATGTAGAGTATTGAATAGTTTTTTTTTTTTGTTGTTGTTTTTGCAGAGTACTGTTTGGTTACTGATGACTTCTCTTGCCCTGTGTGATAGCCTTTTGGATGTGGTATTATTTTCTGTTGTTCAGAATGGTACAGAGGATTACTGTGTTTTGGAATTTGGAGATTGTTTCTATGCCACTGGGGCGGTTTTCAAAGAAATGGACTGCAAATGTGGAATCTGTGCTGTTACATTTCAGTGCTCTTAAATGTTCCGGAGTCTCTTCTTCTACATGTATGCCCAGTGTATAATGAATCACAGCCTTTGCAGGTTAGCTGGTATATACCTGCTTTGTTAAATTTATCTTTGGTGACATCGGGTATTTTTTATTTTTCCTGTAGTGTGTTGTTTGTTTTATATGCCACTTGCATTCCTTGCTTTCACATAATGTTCCTTATTCTGTGTTTTATTTTGTTATCAAACTTCAGGGTGTGCCTTGTTTTCTTGTTATTTGTAGTTTCATCATCTTGGGTGCTTTGTGTGTTTGCCACTGGTGTATTGTGCAATGATACTGTTGCGTGTTCGGTGGCAGTTGTGTTTTTATTTCATGGTTCTGTTTATCAGCACTGTTTATTTGGAATTTTGTTCAGTCTCTGTTGGAGATATCCGAGACTGACCTGCTTGTGGGCTGTCTGGTGGTTTCGTTATGGCCTACCCCATTTTTTTCACAAGCACATACTTACTATATGTCTAGTAACTGCAGCTACTCTCATAAATACAAAGTGTCTGTAATTAAAGTTCCAGTTTCAAAACGTTCTAGAAAGAGAATCACTGCTCAGAATGACGTCAGATTTGAACAGCATATTGACGCACGGGGAAACGTCATGGAAAAAAAAAAAAATTGCCAGTAGCTGGCGCTGTAAGAATCTTAACGTAAATGGGGTCGGCTACAAATGACAGATCAATCGCATTACGACGGCTGTGGTTTGAGTTGCACGTCACACCATGCGCAATGTTCAGTGTGGATCATTGCACAAGTTCAGCAGTCAACATTTAGGTAAGTCCATCCACCACTACAAGGTAGTACCACATGGAATGGGAAAAATTGGTTTTAACTGTTTTGAGGACAAACACCGCTTTAAATGCAAAATGAAATCGGCCAAAACCCGCAAGAACAGTAGGATGACATCGGTTTCTAATTCTCGTGTCAGTTGCGCAAAACGGTGTTCATTATGCTTCCCATCGTTTTCTGTCACAAACTGAAATCGAGAGATAGCATGTTCCATGACAGATTGGAGTGTATCCTGGGTCACGTTCGGAGAGCGTTGCGCACTGCATACCTTCAGTTCACCTACTTCCATAATTGGAGCACTGAACACAACAGCTTTCAGACTCCACAGCCAGAAGTCACACAGATTAAGATCGGGTGATCTGGAAGGCTAGGATGTAGGCAAATGACGGCCGATAATTCTAGCGTTTCCGAAATGCCTCTGCAGCAGCCGCTTAACTGGCTGTGCAGTATATGGAGCATCGCCATCTTGCATAAAAATGATCCTCACAACAAATACACGCTGTTGATGGCTTGGAATGACGTTGGTGCACAAAAGACTCTCATAGCGTTTACCAGTGACGGTACAGGAAACAGGACCCGCAGGACTCATCTTCTCGAAAAAATACGGTCTTGCGATAAACGATGCCTCAACCCGCACCACACAGTCACCAGTGCGGATGAAGCTGTACCCGTTTGATGTGCGTGCGGATTTTCCGTTGCCCACATTCTGCGAATCTACGTATTGACACGTCCTTGGAGATGGAAATGGACATCATCTGTCCACAGAATGTTCCATGGCCATTCATTGTCCAATTCCATGTGAGCATGAAATTCCAGAGCGAATGTTCGCCTTACCCGCAGGTCAGCAGGACGTAACTCCTGAGCGTAGGTGATTTTTTTTTCGTGGATAGCAATGCGGGATGTTTCGTAGGAATTTATGCACCGTGATCGCAGGCATGTCCAACGTCCGGGCAATTCCCCGTTGACTGCATGTTTGCACACCAGCGCTCGAGCCCTCCTGCAGTGCTGTGGCCACATCTTTGACAGGCGTCGGATCGACTGCTTTTCTCCCTCTGCCACACTGCACTACAAAAGAACCTAGCTTTTAAAATTTTGCTGTCATTTTCTCCAGACCCTGAACCGACTTCGGACTGATGCTATTTTTCCATATCCATGAGTGTCCGGAGCTTTTGCTGTGATACTGGCGCGCAGTCACCGTTATTGTAAGAAGAGCTTTACCAGCAACGCGATCCTTCATGGAACAGTCATAGGTGTCTCGGACGCAAGCTGAAGAAGAGCCGTGTGCCGCGCTTCTGTAGGTGTGCATATTCTCACGCTTATTACCCCATCTGGTTTTTTTTTCGTGACGTTTTCCCGTGCGTCAGTGATACGCTATTCGAATTTGACGTCATTCTGAGCAGTGATTCTCTTTCTATAGCGTTTTGAAACTGGAACCTCGACAATCATCCTGTCATTATTCTGCAAATTCTGCCACGCGGTGATTCGTCCTGCCGAGGAAAGAGAAAGAAATGACTGTGTGTCATGTAAAGAAAATACGGAGGGTGGGACAAAATTTTATAGCCCAAAGAAGCAGCTTGTGTGTACAGTGAGCTGGGGAGTTGAAGGGCGAAGACATCTCTTTGGACAGATTCCCGCGACCTTTTATCCTGTAATTTGTCGTGCGGTGACAGATACACATCCAGCTGTCGTTCATGGTGATTAGTCGGCAAAAGAATTCATCTGGATTGGCCTGACACGGTCGAACATTTACACTGTTGCCACGGTTGAGATGTTGAAACAGTCATGCAAGACACTGGAAACTGATCCTTGTCTAATTTTCACGTTTTCTACTATCGTTTCGACTGTGGTTCGCCGGTATTCGAGCACGTGGGCCTCCACTTCTCTTGCGATTCCAAGATTATCGCAAAGAGATGGTCTCCCACTTCCTTCTTCTACGCTCAGACTTGCTTGACCACGCCGGAACCGTTTGCGCCACCTAACCAGTGTGTCATGTGAAGGTGCATTGTTGTAGTACACTCAGACCAACTCAGCATGGATCGTTGCAGCGTTGTTTCACTTCAAACGCAGGAAACAAATTACCGCATGACACTCCATGAATGGAATGCTCCATTTGGTTTTGGCTGCTCTATCGGCGCGGCGTGCTACGGTACAGTGGCGCTGGGATTTCAGCGTGTACCAGGAGTGCTGGCGGGTACACTTGCAGCGCGAAAATTGGCCGTCACTCAGAATTCTCAGTCCGGCCATCTACACAATCAGTCGATACTGTAGGATGCGGAATAATCTGGACGAAGTGTTGACTTCCGCCAGAGCTCTTAGGATGCTTTATCAGTTCGTGACGCAGAGGTAAACATTTCGCAGTGCCGACGCAAAGACGTACTTCGAGTCCACATGCTCCACTTTCTCTCTCTCTCTCTCTCTCTCTCTCTCTCTCTCTGTTTTTTTAAATCGCGTTTCAGCCGCCTTTTAAAGGTATCAGTCTGACAGAATCTTAAAGATTACTTGCTTCGCTGTCCAACCCACCAATAACTGCAAAACCTTCCTCGAAAGGGCTCGTGGCTGCGTCAAAATCAGAATAGTTTATGCTGGAGTGTTACCTCGCCGTACAGAGCCCACCTGCCACGTGGCACCGGCCGCCGATCGACCAGGTGAGTGCGGCGAATCTTGGGCACAATGCTGCTCTCACATTGATGAGCATAAAATTGTTGGATATTGTAGTTTGATTTTACGCACTGAATAACTTTCATAAACCGAGTGAAGAGCGTGCTGCTACACAACATCGCAGGTTACTGGGGGTGTATTTATCAGTTTTCAGTGTCGTATTTGACGTTCTAGTATTTGTCTTGCAGTTAAGAATTGGACTTTGCATACTTGAATGTTATTAACATTGTGTAAGAGTTCAAAAAGAGGGACGTAAGTGGAAGAGGCGTAACATTTGCGACATTTTCACGTTTCAAGAAGTTTAAGGCACAGCCCTTAATTTCGTCTTAAGAAGTTAACATAAATGCATCATAACTCATCACCACCAACAAATTTTATAAGAGTGCCCATTGGGCGAACTGATGACGTTCAAACAAAAATGCAGTAATAGTCACGCCTTTGATTCTTCTTGCTATGATTCTCATTCGTCCTACACGCGACTTCTGAGCTTTAATCATTGAATGCAAATGTTGCACAAATGTTAAATAGTCGCAATCCACCACATATGTCACTTCCTGAATGTGGAAAATCATTCATGCCATAACGATATTTCTGGAATAAACGATGTTTCTTTTCTAACGTGACTTATCTGATAGCCCTCGCACCGGACACGGCACAAACATTTCAAGATGCCTTCGCGCCTCTATGAAACCCAAATGCGAACAGCGTTAAACTTTTTCATTTCCGACTCTATTTTATAACGTTTAAACAACGTTTATAAGATTCAAGTATGCAAAATCCAATTCGTAATTGCAAAACCTTGTACTAGAAATTCAAATAAGAAAATGACAATTGATAAATACAGTCGTGGTAATCTACGATATTGTGTAACTGCACGTTATTTACTCGGATTATCGAAGTTATTTCGCGCGGAATATAAATCTACAGTAATCAACCATTTTTTGTTTGTCAACGCGCCGCGCCGAATTCACTTGGTCGATCGGTGGCGGGTGGCCCCTGTGGGGCTCCAGCATAAACTGTTGTGATTTTGACGCAGTAATTACTGGTGGTTTCGAAAGTGAAGCAAGTTATTTTTAAGATTCCATTAGACCGATACCTTTAGTGGACAGATGAAATGCGATCAAGGAAAAAAAATAATGGAGTGAGTGGACTCGGAAGTCGTGACTTCGTGTCTACATTGTACGATGTTTACAATTAGGTCACGAGCAGATGCAGCATCATAACAGTTCGAGTGGAAGTCAATACTTCGTCCAGATACTTCCGCATAGTGCAGTGTTGCCAGTTCGTGCAATCGGTCGAACTTGGTATCCTGAGGGACGGCCAAGTTAGTGCTGCTGTCACATGTTCCTGCAAAGAAACAAAAAATGAATTATGTAACATTATTTTTCGAAGGTTTCAATTAAAAATTATGACTACTCATTGTACAACTTCGCTATGAGCATCGCGATGTTCAAAAATTATAGAATTAAATTATATGGAAATAAAACAGATCTTAGTTTGTAATAGGTACTGAAACGCGCACTAATGAGCATAAACAAATTCAAAAAGAAAATAATTTCATTAGATCATCAAATAATTTCGTCGTGTTATGATGTATTGAAAAGAAAGACGATAACAAATATGTAATTGCATGGAAAGGGAAATAATATTTCATTCTTAAAAACCGTTTTCTGGGGAGCGTAATCGTGTCTAATTACATTGATGAACGGCTTAGAGAGAAGCCACACGAAATTTGTGCTGTATGCAATGCGTGGAGTCAGCGAACGAGAAAGTGTGGTGCAAATTTCTTACAAGGACAGGCCAGACTCAATGACCCACCGATTTCGATGAGCCTCGCCATACTAATCGCGAACCACTCGAAAGGAACTACTGTGAAAGGATTTAAGTATCTGCGGATCCGTTTTCGAAAAAATCATATTAAAAAGGTCGTGACGCAACATCTGTTTCGGACCAGAAGGGACACTCAAGTGTTGTCGAGATGAGCAGGAAACTTAAGTGAGAATCTTTGAAAGAAAAGTAGTTATGGGTATTGGAGCATCTCGTAGAAATTCGTCCGCCTCGGAAGCTGCGTGATCAGCGCGGCGGATTGCTAACCAAAGGGGCCCGGGTTCGATTCCCGGCCGGGTCGGAGATTTTCTCCGCTCGGGGACTGGTTGTTGTGTTGTCCTTGCGTTCGTGTTGCCATGATTGAAAGTCCAGTGTTGAGATCGCTGTGTGGGCGCGTCCCGAAAGCCAACAAATTGAAAAACAAAAGAAGGAAAATTCGGATTTAATGTCTCGTCAAGACTAGCTCATTAGCTACGGAGTATAAGGGCGAGAAAGAAAGTGGCCAGTACTTTTCAAGGGAATCATACCTTGATTCGTCTTAAGCGATTTAGGGAAATCACAGAAGATCTAAATCAGCATGGTTACACAGGGATTTGACCCACCGTGCTCCAGTGTGTCACAACTACGCCACCTCGGGTAATACAGATGTCCGTCAGTAGTATCAGCTCCCCCTCTTTCTCCTGTGGCAGCGAGTCATTTGCTTTTGGTAACTGGTTTTCTGTATACTATATGGATTTAGAACATGAGCACTGATACTAACGATCTGTGTACTGCGTGGGTGAAAAAGTCTGGTCTCAGAGGACAGAACTTCAGCGAGATTTCAGATTTGTCGTAGCATAGCCCGCCATCCTGCAGTTGGGCACGAAGCTTTCGTCCGTCTGTGTTTGATGTACCAAGCATGTAGACATGGGTTTCGCTTTAATTTGCGGGAATCTCAAAGGAACGAGCGTGGGAAGTGGCACTAGGTCGGCCAGGGAGCGTACCGAGATAGCCCGCGCAATTTCGATAAACACTGCGTACGGGGGCGCAGTGGTTAACGCAGCTGATTAGTTAGCAGGACATCCCGGGTTCGAATCTCGCTCCAGCACACATTTTCGCTCGTCGCATTAAGTCCCTATACAGCTGACATCAGTAGTTCCCTTCTTTTCCTTCCCTTCCACCTGAAATTTACATAGCCGTGAGTAACAGGCGTATACTTTATTAAAGAGGCACCTACACTCTATGGGATACACGATTTTTAGGAATTGCTCTTACTTATAAGTTTGGCTAATGTTGTACTTCATTTATCGATTAGTGCTGCTTTTTACTGTGTATTCCAGACTAAAATAATGTACGAGTGAAGCGCAAGTGAAATAAAACAGAAGGACTTTTATGATCGGCATGTCATTATTCATGTCACACAAGAGTTTTAAATGACACAGCTGTTACAGCATATTTACCAACATCTGTATCTGTTGGCTGTTTCCGTGTGGTTATCTTGGGAGAAAGAGGTGTCCGAGCAGCTTATCTGATAAACGTTGCGCACAATCTTGGCTTCATTGTCGATGGACTGTATACGGTTCCAAAAGTCCTCGGGGCTGTGATACGTCATATGGAACCAGATGTATGCGAAACTGTGATGCGTTAATTGTGCCGGAGCATTCGGTGCTGTTCGTTGAGTACTACTGGTTGTTGCAACTATGGCATGGCTCACCAAAACAAGCGGATAAGTTTTAGTTTGTTGCTGTTAAGGGAGACGGTACAAGCGAAGGCCGGTAGCTTCGCAGATAATTCGGGACAAGAAAAAGTAATAGCTGTGTAAAAAAAAAAATAAAAAAATAAAAAAATGAAGTAGCATAATTGCAAAACGGTGAATCTTTACTGTGGTAAATAAGTTCATATTCTGTTCTCTTTTCCGACTGGAACTTTCAGTTTTACTGGGTAAATTCTAAACAATTTTAATACGCTTTCATCACCGATTTACCTAGATTAACGCACGCTGAGAGTATTAACTGTCTTAATACTCGTTTAACTGTCTAAACGCTCACTTTATGGCAACAGAATATCATTTGGAAATAGACGGGAAGGATAGAAAATGTACACGAGACGATTCGAACCAATTTATACGGACATGTTCAGCTAGCACGACAGATCAGTATTACACGTGGAAAAAAGATTCAAAATGATAACAAATCACACAGTGGAAAGAATGAAAAGAAATCAGTGGAAAGTAACCGCGTCATATTTCGGTGAAGCACATACTTTTTAACTTGTAACTAACGGTTTAAAAAGCGTAAACTCCTTAACAATGGAATAATTTATCCGTGTAATCACCGTATAAAAAAGCAAGTTCACAGATCATTGGTAGTGTGTGGCATTCGGGAACCGCGAAACGTCTTTGTGGTGTTAAATTTTCAGTGTCTGCTGCAAAAATATTTTTTACAACGCGAGGAAAATAAGGAAAAGGAAGGTGAAGAGTTTAATGCAAGTTTGCATAAATTGGAATTGAATTTATTAGAATCGGAGCTTTAGCTCATTGGGCTCGGATGGTGGAAGGAAAAGGACTCCGATTGTTCACTTAACTATCACGGCATTCCCCAGACGTTGAGTAGGGAGACGACTACGCAAAGCCTGATGTGCGCAACTGCACGAATATTCAAACTACACTCGTCCCCGATACGAATCAGTGTTTTAAAGACTACACTACCTTTCTCAGTCGACGTGAAGAGAAACCTCAATTCGGAAGATAAAGCTTCCGTCACGTAATTCTTTTGTGCCTGGTCGTTCTGATCTCTAATCGTTTTTCATCCTTCAATGTTATGAAAAAAATGCGAGACTCCGAATGGTGTGGTATGCTTCACGTTTGTACATTGATCGCATAGTGTGTCCGGAGATCCGAGAAATTATCGATGCCTCGTTACTAGGTAGGAGAAAAAGTCTGCGGTTACGGCTATGGAGCTTGCAGCTGGATGTCACATTGGTGGCCATAGCGAATACAGTATTCCATTTATTCTCCATTCCTTGTGTTACGGGATATTAGAATCAACGAAAGAGTGGAAGAGATGTATAAGGAGGACAGGCAAAGACAGACTTTGATAACGACAGAAGCACCTCGCATTCGTCTTCAACGCTGGATTTGGTTTTGAAGTTGATGAAATCTTAATATGATCGTTAAAACATTTGTACAGAAACGTACTTTACGTCTTACTCGGTAACATGTCATAGGCAACTTAAAGTCACCAAATAGCAATTAAAATCAGTTCGTAACTAATAAAGTGACTGTCGCATGATTTTTTTAGACAACAGATTCAGGTTGCTGCATCTGAAAACAAATTTCTTTACGCTAACAGCACCAGCTGTCTGGTGCATGGTTGGGATTTCGTCTAATACGCGGAGAAACAGAGGCTGGTTAATGTTGTTGAATCTAAATATTAGATTAAATTCTTGTGTGCATCTGTTAGTGTTGGTCAAAACTAAAATTTTTGAACATTTTCAAGTAGAGGATACATTCAAGGCAGTGTGTACCTCAAAATTTTGAGGTATAATCCGGCAGCTGCTAGAGTAGTAAAGTGGCGTATTTTTTGTTTCCGTGTCTGGAATCATATTTATGGTAAAATAAGATGTATCTGTCATTGTGTTTTGGAGAAAATTAAAGTAGACTTCTCTACATCGTTGTCCTATCTTTAAACGTTTACTGTGAAATTAACGTCATGACATCTATGAAATCATAAGTGTATGAACAGCACATCGGCAATTTGTTTCACAGTCAACCCACAGCGTTTCGTTTGTAAAATGTTTGGTACTTGTGCACGCTCCATGCTCTTCTTGGCTAATTGTTTTGTCGATCATAAGTACTCAGTGAGTAGTACAATTTTTCTCGGTTGCTCAATGTCAGGATTTTGATGATGGTAAAGATTTAATCGAGGCTGTTGTCCATGTGAAGAACTACTATAATCAGCTGTAGTTTTTGAACACCGTGTCATTTACGGATCTCACAATAAGAGAAACGGAAGTCATTTTAAGCGTTCTGTTCAAGAGACTCACAGTAAAGAATTTAAAAATATACCAGTAATACTCCCCCCCCACCCTTTCTATAGTATCCTGGACTGTGTGTCGTATAGTACTTCTGCAGCAACGTTCATTACTTGTGGATACTGTCTGCGAGCTATGTTGCGAGTAGAGTGTACAGTAAAGAAGAAGGTAGCAAAGAAGTAATAAATTTAAGTGTGATGCTTGATGCTATATTTTTACTGCATGAACAGCAAAAATGTAAGTAATAAACGTTTTTGTTTTCATTATTTTGTGATGAGTGTCATTGAGAAAATATTTCCAAGACATTTGAAATTATTTGTATTTTTTGTTGGAAGTCACTTAGTGCCCTCATGCACAAATAGAGGATGAATATAATCTGAATAATTTGGACGCCGTGAGACTCTGCCTCAAGACATACACGCAATTTCCGAGTTTAAAACCTGAGATACTGTATAAAACGTTTAAAGTTATACATCTTAATGAACAGATTAGGAGAGCTTTTTAAATTTGTCAGTAATTATACGAAAATGACATTTTTGTTACTCTCGGAAGCCGTTAGATAAGCAAACTGCAACTGGATTTGGTCGATAGTTTTAGCTGTTTAGTAATATAGATACAGTTTTCTTTCGCTTCCTGCCAGTAAGTCTTCTAAAAAGTGAGCGGCGGTGCTACTGTGTCCAAGAATCGAATTTACGCGAACTGTTGCAGTCGTCTAGGAGCACCAGCGTTGAACATTGGGATAACTGAGACGCATTTCTGATGAAAACAGTTGGACGATGTGGTGAATAAAATATCTGAGCAGTACTGGTCTTCACCAGTTACCGGGTACTTGTATACGTGTCTAAGTTTGGTGTAACTGATGTGCTGTTAGCATATCCATATGCTATATGCGTGATACAAACGTAATATCTGCACAGTTGAGTTGTAACAGAATGTACGTGTCTTGATTATTTTCAACAAACGAAAACATATCACAGCGATATAAGAGCATTATGCATTCTAGATTCGAAGAACGACATAAAGCAATTTTACAGATGGATTTGGCCGTGTGTGAAGCTTGAACGCCGTTCACTCCTGCCTGCAGTGGGTTCCTCTCTAACACTTATCATTTTATACATTATTTATTAAGTTGTATCGTACAGGTGAAAAGTAATACTGGTCTCCAATGTGGACCCTTGGCAGCTTTCCCACAGAGGTGAATCCGCAGAAACAGGCGCATAGAACATGAGAAGTGGTAGTGTTGCGGTCGTGAATATGGACCCTTGGCGCCTACTCTCTCTCTCTCTCTCTCTCTCTCTCTCTCTCTCTCTCTCTCTCTGCCGGCCGCTGTGGCCGAGCGGTTCTAGGCGCTTCAATCCGGAACCGCGCTGCTGCTACGGTCGCAGGTTCGAATCCTGCCTCGGACATGGATGTGTGTGATGTCCTTAGGTTAGTTAGGTTTAAGAAGTTAGGTCCCATAGTGCTCAGAGCCATTTGAACCATTTTTTTCTCTGTACTCGTAAAACACGGATTGAACAAGTCGAGAGCTGTATGACCTCAGATGTTTACGAAATTCCCACCCCATTTCGGTCCAGCTGTTCCGATTTTTTTTCCAATTCCGACAGAATGTGTAGTAACCTCGTAGAGTTGGGGATTGATCATGTGTATCTCGGAGTGCAACACAGATCACAGAACAGGTTTAAACTCTGCTGTAGACACATCGCAGCATGGCATCTTTAACCGATTTTTAAGCGATTCCTGCAGAATTGTTAGGTTTCAGCCCAAGGTGCTACAATTACGCCGTAACACTTGACAGCATAAAGATTCATCATGCTATGGTTACAATAATTTGCTCCCATTGTCAAGATTCGTGTTGCAAAATTTACAGATTTTACTGGGCACCTTTGAGAAGTGTAATCGTGAGTATGATTACCTGTAGATGTTACATTCACAGCTAATGAAAATACATCCATTTGTATGGAAGAAAACCACCTCTGTGTATGGAACTACTGCTGTCAATGACGTACACAGTGTTCCACATGGCGCCACAGGGTTGTCAACAGATCGAGCATGCTACTGAAGCAATGCTACAGCGGAATCTTCAAAGTTTCCAGAGTTATATGACATACAATATTTTACGCAAAGTCTAACGATGTAACGTCAGACAATGACTGTGCTAGGAAGGGTGTCGCATCCTGTCACAGGTTCTATCACCAGCTCGGATGAAGATTTGGCTTGCGTAACGCAATCGGTACATTGACGACAATGTGGACTGAGGTGTAATAAGTTGCTTTTAACGGAGTGAGAGGAAGAAAGTTTCAAAGGGTCCTTAGTACATGTGATTCTGGGATGGATAGAAGCACCTGTGATTCAGGAAGTGAATAAGGGAGCAAACATTTAAGGATTCAATTAAGATCAGTTATTTTCACAGTTGAAATTTCTTGGCACATTAAAACTGTATGCCGGACTGAGACTCGAACTCGTACTGTACCTCCTGAGCTACCAAAGTACGACTCACGACGTGTCGTCACAGTTTCAACTCCGCCAGTACCTCGTCTCCTACCTTCCTCCAAACTTCACAGAAGCTCCCCTGCAGGAGGTAGGGGATGAGGTACTGGCGGAACTGAAACTGTGAGAACGGGTCGCGAGTCGAGATCAGATGGTAGAGCACTTGAACGCGAAAGACAAAGGTCCCCAGTTCGCGTCTCGCTCCAGCACACAGTTTTAATCTGCCAGGAAGTTTCACATCTGCGCACATTCAGCTTCAGACTGAAACTTTCATTCTATATTTTCACAGTTATTTAACCTTACACGGAGAGGATCTTACTGTGGCTATATATCTTTGCAAATCAATGAGTGCACCCATAGAAAATCCCAAATTTACCCGTTGTGATTTTACTCAGTCTGATGCGTTATTCAGAATAGAAGTGCGGGAGAGCACATATTCCTCTTTATATCGTGACACACAGAAAATGTCATATATTACTCGTTGCTGCCAGAGATAGACCGTGTGGTGCTTGTTAGACAAACTCTTTAGTGATTGTTCTTCTTTAACAGACAGAAAATCCAAGATAATATTCGTTGCTGATACTTATTAGAAACTCGGCTGATACTTATTAGAAACTCGGCTGTCCTCCCTCAAAAGTGTAAAGTCTTCTCAGCATCTTACTGCAGCTGCATTGAAGTGTCGCTACTGTTAATGACTGCTTCTAACTCGTTGTATTGACTAACCTAGCCATCTGTACTGGCCACTTATAAACTGATTTTTCAAGGGTTGTTGGGCTAGTTTCTCCTGCACAGTTGTTTTAAACTGACTCTTCCGAAGGTCTTGCCAAAGACCAAGATTCCTCTAAAACCTTGTAGACTGTTTTCAAACAATCAGGTAGTATGCCAGTTTCTGCTAGACTTGGCACATGATGGTGGATGGTGTTTCCTCACTAGGCATTACAGCAAGGACATTTCGTAAGCAGGCTATCAGCAAAGTATTACTTCATATGGAGTGCAGGCCCGGTTACAGATGCCCTGCTGACACCATGTCTTATGCATTGTATTAATAATATTGCTCTTAATAAAGTTTCTCTCCTTTTCTCACAGCCATGCCACTTGTTACGTAAGTAAAATTTGATACACATGAGAAGGCTGACACTTAGACCAACCGTCAGAGCACTTTAAGAATATGACTAAGTGAGTTACGAAATATTGCAAGCAAAGTGGAATATGTGTATAGAAACCCGAAAACATACAATAGTCAACCACACTGAGAAAACATCAGAAATTGCGTCGTTCGAGTTGTCACTGCAAACATACGAGGAAAATATAGGAAAGGGCTGTGGAACCACCTATGGAAACGTGTGAAAGAAGTATGTATTTAGGGGAGAAACCTGCGAATAATAGAATAATTTCATATGTTTAGTGGTACTTCATCAAAACTACACTGTGTTTACATATTTTGTTGATGACTTACGAGGCATATCCCGAAAGTAAGGTCCGATAGCTCGCGAAACGGAAACCACAGTGAAAATCAAAAGTGTTTTATTTGCAATAGTTACTCACACTTTCCAGCAACGTCTCTACATTGTCGCCGCTCTGTCTGAGACATTTGTCGTAGCGTTGCACTAACTTTCCAATACCCACGTCATAGAAGGCAGCCGCCTGCACTTCTCGCTGATTCTCTATGCTGATATGCAGTTCGTTGTCTGCGGCAAAACGTTGACTTCATAGCCAGCGGTTCATGTCAGCAGAGTTGAGAATCAGAGGGAACAAAGTCCGGGATATATGGAGGGCTATCAAACTTTTCCCATCGAAAACAATGCAGGAATGTCCTCATTGCTCCTGCTGAGTGTGGCCGAGAACTGTTATGAAGAAGGACATGCACGACAGTTATATTGTGTGGGATGCATCAGATCAGGCGAAATCTCTCACGGGCACTCATACTTGGCGGGAGACACAGTTTTCTAGGCCTCTCTACGTGCTCACTGCGCGCTCAGAACTGAAAAGACAGACGTGACGCGATCAATGGGCATACTAGAGACACGGTCAGCACACCTATGCAAAGCTTTATCGTATTTTCACTGTGGTTTCCATTTCGCGACTGATCGGACCTTACTTTCGGAATACGCCTCGTACGTTTCGAATCTCTGGAAGTCTTGAGAATGGTACATCATCTCAGTTACGAAGTTTTGAAAATTGTTTTTGGTTTTAATCAATGCCTACAGTGAAGTACCATCTTGTCCTTTGTCATAGTTTGACCTTACAAAAACAGGCTATTATCCGTACACTTCTCACTGTGCATCACAATGAAAGTGAGCTCCTTGGCGGAAGTATACAGCTGCAGGACAGCAGCATTTTAAGTGTGAACGTAACGGTATGCTGCTCATATTTTGCTAATGTTGCGAACAAGAACAGAACTCTAAATTACCCAAGTTTTTCTCTTGTGGTAACTGTCAAGCAAGTGGTTAGAGAAATGTGCACGTAGCACTGATAGCGTCTCCACATTTTTGTCACCGATTCAGAATCGCTGCAGCTATGATGCGTAATGACTCTGTTTATGTTCAAGCTGCTTGCAACTATATCAGATGTGACATAGAAATCGTGTAGTTCACATCTCCCATTAATTTCTTCGTTTGACAGATTATAACGTTAATACTGGATGGTGAATATCCTGCATCTCAATATACATAAACGACTTAGCATGAAGTATCAGCAGCACTATAAGACTGTTGTTTAATGGTGCTGTTTCTTAGCAGAAAGTATCATTGTCGGACAATCGTAAGGAATTGCAGTAAACTGAGGACAAAATGAGTGGTTATGTCCATAACACATAGAAAGAACCTCTACATAACAGTTCATTCCACACAGTATCATTCTACAGCAAAGTTGTAACAAATTGCTGCATGTTATAGCGAAATCGTAACAAATTATCCATGTTACAGTGAAAGATAAACAAATTGCCAATTTTACAGCAAAATCACCCATGCTATCTGAAATATCAGTAAAACTGTAATAATTATCCGTATTACAGCACCATTGTAACAAAATACCCCTGTTAAAGCAAATATTGTGACAAATGACCCATCACATCACTATGTTGTAGCAATATTCATAGAACGCCTGCAAGCAGTAGACTTCCACGAGAGCTGAAGGGAAATTTTGGAAATTTGTGGTAAGGTCTTATGTTCTACGTAAGCTTACGTTCTACGTAAACTTACACAATACTTAATCTAACTTACACTAATGACCGCGCAGCTACCCCGCGCGACAGCTGTAGGGCAGTCCACAGACCCACGACAACGATCTTTACAAGTTGTCGAGGCCATTAATAGACACAATACCATAGTGTTCATTGCTATTGCCTGCTGTTCAGTGCTATCGCCAAAGACTTCTTGGCTCCCACATTCTATGAGGATTTTTCCATGACGTCACACAGAAAGTATATCAGTTGTGCTAATTTTCGATAATGTGAAACAAGCCTCTTCCAGTCCAAGATCTTTGCTTTCCATATTTTGAGAGATGGTAGTATCGACCAAAAAAAGGAAAAGTGCAACATAACATGAACTCTAAAGTGCTTATCTTGAGAGCTATGAGAAGTTGTCCATCTTAGCTACTGTGAAACAGTTTTCTTCTACCGAACAAGTGGTCTTAGCTCTTTAAGTTATACGTCTTAGAGCCTATGGTTATTAGAACATTTTTTCATGTTTCGATCCACACCGTCTCCTCCCAAAATATCGAAAGTAAAGAGCTTGCAGTAGAAGAGGTTTGTTTCACAAAATCGAAGATAAAGCGCTCATAGCTGTTAAGGTATGCGTTTTAGAGCCCATGTTTACTTGACTTTTTTTGCTTCGAATGACTGTCCCTGCCACAACCCTGAATACTGACCATTCCCTCAGGGACACGCTGCATAGCGAGCGCCTTGTGGTGCTGCTGGGGCAACTATGCAGCTACTGTATATGTTGGGATATAAATTTCTCATGATTCTCCTAAATGGAAAGCGTCCTCGCTGAGTGAATAGTTGTGTCTGTAATATTTCCTGCCGTCAAATAAGAGAGCGACGTTGTGAGAGCCGAGTATGTTGTTGTTGTTGTTGTTGTTGTTGTTGTTGTGGTCTTCAGTCCTGAGACTGGTTTGATGCAGCTCTCCATGCTACGCTATCCTGTGCAAGCTTCTTCATCTCCCAGTACCTACTGCAGCCTACATACTTCTGAATCTGCTTAATGTATTCATCTCTTGGTCTCCTTCTACGATTTTTACCCTCCACGCTGCCTCCCAATGCTGAATTTGTGATCCCTTGATGCCTCAGAACATGTCCTACCAACCGATCCCTTCTTCTGGTCAAGTTGTGCCACAAACTCCTCTTCTCCCCAATCCTATT
The DNA here is from genome assembly GCF_023898315.1 of Schistocerca nitens. Classification (NCBI taxonomy): domain Eukaryota; kingdom Metazoa; phylum Arthropoda; class Insecta; order Orthoptera; family Acrididae; genus Schistocerca; species Schistocerca nitens. Next base: position 780,086,179 of record NC_064615.1, on the reverse strand, counting down.
CAGTACCTCCTCATTAGTTATGTGATCTACCCATCTAATCTTCAGCATTCTTCTGTAGCACCACATTTCGAAAGCTTCTATTCTCTTCTTGTCCAAACTAGTTATCGTCCATGTTTCACTTCCATACATGGCTACACTCCATACAAATACTTTCAGAAATGACTTCCTGACACTTAAATCTATACTCGATGTTAACAAATTTCTCTTCTTCAGAAACGCTTTCCTTGCCATTGCCAGTCTACATTTTATATCCTCTCTACTTCGACCATTATCAGTTATTTTGCTCCCCAAATAGCAAAGCTCCTTTACTACTTTAAGTGTCTCATTTCCTAATCTAATACCCTCAACATCACCCGACTTAATTCGACTACATTCCATTATCCTCGTTTTGCTTTTGTTGATGTTCATCTTATATCCTCCCTTCAAGACACCATCCATTCCGTTCAACTACTCTTCCAAGTCCTTTGCTGTCTCTGACAGAATTACAATGTCATCGGCGAACCTCAAAGTTTTTACTTCTTCTCCATGAATTTTAATACCTACTCCGAATTTTTCTTTTGTTTCCTTTACTGCTTGCTCAATATACAGATTGAATAACATCGGGGAGAGGCTACAACCCTGTCTCACTCCCTTCCCAACCACTGCTTCCCTTTCATGTCCCTCGACTCTTATAACTGCCATCTGGTTTCTGTACAAATTGTAAATAGCCTTTCGCTCCCTGTATTTTACCCCTGCCACCTTTAGAATTTGAAAGAGAGTATTCCAGTCAACATTGTCAAAAGCTTTCTCTAAGTCTACAAATGCTAGAAACGTAGGTTTGCCTTTTCTTAATCTTTCTTCTAAGATAAGCCGTAAGGTCAGTATTGCCTCACGTGTTCCAGTATTTCTACGGAATCCAAACTGATCTTCCCCGAGGTCGGCTTCTACTAGTTTTTCCATTCGTCTGTAAAGAATTCGTGTTAGTATTTTGCAGCTGTGGCTTATTAAACTGATTGTTCGGTAATTCTCACATCTGTCAACACCTGCTTTCTTTGGGATTGGAATTATTATATTCTTCTTGAAGTCTGAGGGTATTTCGCCTGTTTCATACATCTTGCTCACCAGATGGTAGAGTTTTGTCAGGACTGGCTCTCCCAAGGCCGTCAGTAGTTCCAATGGAATGTTGTCTACTCCGGGGGCCTTGTTTCGACTCAGGTCTTTCAGTGCTCTGTCAAACTCTTCACGCAGTATCGTATCTCCCATTTCATCTTCATCTACATCCTCTTCCATTTCCATAATATTGTCCTCAAGTACATCGCTCTTGTATAGACCCTCTGTATACTCCTTCCACCTTTCTGCTTTCCCTTCTTTGCTTAGAACTGGGTTTCCATCTGAGCTCTTGATGTTCATACAAGTGGTTCTCTTATCTCCAAAGGTCTCTTTAATTTTCCTGTAGGCAGTATCTATCTTACCCCTAGTGAGATAAGCCTCTACATCCTTACATTTGTCCTCTAGCCGTCCCTGCTTAGCCATTTTGCACTTCCTGTCGATCTCATTTTTGAGACGTTTGTATTCCTTTTTGCCTGCTTCATTTACTGCATTTTTATATTTTCTCCTTTCATCAATTAAATTCAATATTTCTTCTGTTACCCAAGGATTTCTACCAGCCCTCGTCTTTTTACCTACTTGATCCTCTGCTGCCTTCACTACTTCATCCCACAGAGCTACCCATTCTTCTTCTACTGTATTTCTTTCCCCCATTCCTGTCAATTGTTCCCTTATGCTCTCCCTGAAACTCTGTACAACCTCTGGTTTAGTCAGTTTATCCAGGTCCCATCTCCTTAAATTCCCACCTTTTTGCAGTTTCTTCAGTTTTAATCTACAGTTCATAACCAATAGATTGTGGTCAGAGTCCACATCTGCCCCTGGAAATGTCTTACAACTTAAAACCTGGTTCCTAAATCTCTGTCTTACCATTATATAATCGATCTGATACCTTTTAGTATCTCCAGGGTTCCTCCATGTATACAACCTTCTATCATGATTCTTAAACCAAGTGTTAGCTATGATTAAGTTGTGCTCTGTGCAAAATTCCACCAGGCGGCTTCCGCTTTCATTTCTTAGCCCCAATCCATATTCACCTACTACGTTTCCTTCTCTCCCTTTTCCTACACTCGAATTCCAGTCACCCATGACTATTAAATTTTCGTCTCCCTTCGCTATCTGAATAATTTCTTTTATCTCATCATACATTTCTTCAATTTCTTCGTCATCTGCAGAGCTAGTTGGCATATAACCTTGTACTACTGTAGTAGGTGTGGGCTTCGTATCTATCTTGGCCACAATAATGCGTTCACTAAGCTGTTTGTAGTAGCTTACCCGCTTTCCTATTTTCCTATTCATTTTTAAACCTACTCCTGCCGAGTATACCGTGAACAAAATCGATGTTGCTCATTCTTCTCATGCTATTGAATCGGGATTACGTCTTAGATGAGAATTTCGTTAGTGTAAGTTCAGGAACTTAAGAGCTTTACCAAGTTCTTCCTATTTATTTTACTCGTTTTGCGTTCGATATGCCAGATGCCTTACAGTACTATACTCATTGAGCGTGGGAAACTTAATTAACATGCAAATGTAACAAAACATTATTCATCATAAATTTAGTTATACGTATTACAGTACTTATAAACCTATAGTGCATACATGTTGTAATGTGTCAAAAAAATTAACAATTATACAGAAACACGTAAATTACAAAGCCAAGAAATGGCACAGTCTGTGAGTCTATGCAGATTATGTACTGCATCTTCTGTAATTCGCCGCAGTCACGGTGAGGATCGTCCACGTAGCCCCACTTGGCCATCAGCTCGTTGCACCGACCAACAGCAGTTCTCATTCTGTTTAGTGCCGCCCAGGTTCTTCGATGGATGTTGAAACCAGGAACACGATCAGCCGGGTTCTTAATGAGGTGTCCATTGTTAACATTTGTTTGTTGCCATAGGCGATTCCATTCTGTTATGGTGTCCCGATTGTTCGAGGAGTGGTTCGAGAAGGGATTTCTTGACTTTAACCGTGTCGGGCCATGTAGATCAGCGTGTATTAGGAGTGTGGTGTCAGCAGCAATTTTTTTGCAATTTCTCTTTGGACTGCGTGTTGTCTGCGGAGTGAGGGAGTCATGGTGTTGGGGTAGGTCTCACTGTTCCAGTTATTGTTCGCAAGGTGTCATTTAGGCGAACATCTACTTAATTGATTTGCGAACTGTTGGCCCACACAGGCGCACAGTATTCTGCAACGCTGTAGACTAGAGCCATGGAGGAAGTGCGAAGTGTCGTAGCATTACTTCCCCACGTAGAGCCTGCGAGCTTCTGGATGATAATGACTCTGCCTCTGAGGTTTTGGCTGACATCCTGCAGATATCCTTTGAATGTTGGGCTACGGTCCAGTTTAACACCCTGGTATTTTGGTGCTCTTTCATGTCTTATATTCTGGCCTGCTATATTCAAGCGCAGCTGCCTGTCTGCTCGTTTGTTATTCAGGTGCATCACTACGCTTACTGTTTTTGATGCATTAAGGTTCAGATGCCAGGTCCTGTAGTAGTTATGAAGCTGCACCAAGTCACAATTTAGGCCTGATTCCAATTGTTCGAATGACTCGCCTTGCAAAGCAATAGCGAGATCATCGGCATATGCGAACGTCCGTGATTTGAGTTCTGGCTTATCAGAGATGTACAAATTAAACAGTAACGGAGCTAGCACAGAGCCTCGTGGCAGTCCATTATTGAGGATTCGGGCTTTGCTTGTTTTTCCGTGAAGATGTACTCTATACTTCCTTGTGGGTAGCATATTATAAAAGAGCTTTAACGATTTATTAAATTTACTACTTTAGCAAGCTTGTACAGCAATCCTTCAAGCCATACTGTGTCGTATACAGCTGTGAGATCTATAAATACTATACCGGTCTTTTTCTTGTTCTGAAAACAAGATTCAATATGTGTCGTTAGTGCCAGGACTTGATCGCAGCAGCTCCTCTTCGACCTGAAACCAGCTTGCTCCACAGGTATTGCTGCATCTATTAGGTGGGTCGTTCTCTTTAGGAGAATTTCCTCGAGAAGTTTGTACATCACACACAGCAGAGAGATAGGTCTGTAGCTCTTAGGACCTTTCTCGTCCTTTCCAGGCTTCGAGTTAGCTGTTATCTTCGACTCCTTCCATTTGTTTGCGATGTTTCCAGTCTGAAGTCGGGCGGAGAAAAATTTGCAGAGCCATGTGTGTGCTCTTGGGCCTAGGATCTTTAGAAATTCCGGCAGGATTCCATCAGGTCCGGCCGCTTTCTTTGATTCGATGTCATTTATTGCAGTTATCAGCTCTTCTTCAGAGATAGTGCTCACAATGTCTGACTGTTCTGCGCAATTCTTCAGTGCTTCAACCACGAAGAAGAGATTCACATTGTTTGCTAAAGCCTGGTATTTATTCTCTTCTAGCTCCACGTAGGGTAGTTTCTTGGCTGCTCACAGCAGCAGTTTAGTAAACCGTTCAGAGTGTATCGGAATTGGAGGAATTCTGGTCACAGTTTGTTCCACGCGAGATTGTAATTTGTCCCATTGTGCCTTACGAAGGTTCCAGCGGGGGATTGGTGGGCTGTCTATGACTGGTACCTGCAGGCCCATCTCCACAGTGATTGGTGAGTGTTGGCTTTTCGGCAGGCGTATCAGACCAGTTCACTTTGCTTGCATTGGGATCCCGTCACTACTGGTCGTCACAAAACAGATCTGCCGAAGTAGAAGTTTTCCATGCATTCATCGTAAATGTGGCCTTGTACTTAGCATCGTATATGAGATGTACGAGGGCGGTTCAGAAAGTAACCTCCGATTGGTCACAGTGCGGGTTGTGGGGGAGTAGCGACGCCATCTGTGCGTTCACGCACTCAACAGGTCAGTCGGCATCAAGCCGTGGTCGAGTGAACGTCGTACCTGCGCTAGTTTAGTTTTTGTGGCAGTTTGAAATGTGTGCTGCAATAGAAAACCCCGCCAAATGTGAAGTGCGTGCTGTCATAAGGTTTTTTACAGCCAAAGGATATTCTGCAGCAGCTATTCATCGTGAGCTTTGTGCCGTGTACGGACCAAGAGTTATGAGTGAAGGAGTTGTCCGTGAATGGGTACGTTTATTTAAAAGTGGACGAGAAAACGTTCATAATGAAGAGCGGAGTGGTAGACCATCATTGGTGACTGACGAACTCGTTCAGACAGTTGATGCAAAAGTTCGTGAAAATCGACGTTTCTCAATGTCGGAGTTGTCTACTGGTTTTCCACAGATTTCTAAGACTCTCTTGTACGAGATAGTGACAGCAAGATTGGGTTACCGTAAGTTCTGTGCACGATGGATGCCCCAAATTCTTACCGACCACCACAAAACTCAAAGAATGGCCTCTGCATTAGACTTTCTGTCACGTTATGAGGACGAAGGAGAACCATTGTTAAACAGAATCGTGACCGGTGACGAAACCTGGATTAAGTACGTGAACCCTGAGACAAAAGAACAATCAAAGATGTGGGCACATTCAAAGTCGCCTACCAAACCAAGAAAAGCCTCGCAAGATTTTTCTGCCAGAAAACTGATGGCAACGGTGTTTTGGGATGCCAAAGGGGTGTTGTTGGTTGAATTCATGGAACGTGGTACGACCATTAATCAAGACGTGTACTGTGAAACAATAAAAATGTTACGACGGGCTATACAGAACAAACGCCGTGGTATGCTGACTTCCGGTATCGTTTTTTTGCACGATAACGCCCGTCCTCACTCTGCTCGCAGAACAACGGCCCTTCTTGAGTCCTTCAAGTGGGACGTTATCAACCATCCACCTTACAGCCCAGACCTGGCGCCAAATGATTATCACCTCTTTATGCATTTGAAGAAATGGCTCGGGTCACAGCGGTTTGATGACGACGAAGAGCTCAAAGATGCGGTCACAGGCTGGCTCCAGGCACAAGCGGGTGATTTTTATGCAGAAGGAATTTCAAAGCTTGTGAAGAGATACGATAAGTGCCACAATCGCTATGGAGACTATGTAGAAAAATAGTGCAAAGATGTAGTTGTAAGATGTATATATTAAAATATTTTTATTTAACTTGGTGTATTTTTTTAAATCAACCGGAGGTTACTTTCTGAACGGCCCTCGTATATTGTTGACATCAGCCCAGTCTGCTAGCTGGAGACCTTGGTCATCACAGGAGTGGTACCCCATGTGAAATGGTGAGAAATGAAATCCCCAGTGTACACTGTTGGGTGGACTGCATCAGGAAGAACAGGAGATGCTCGGTTTTTGGATGGAGGTTTGTACACGTTGACTATCATTAAGTCATTTACTTTTATCCCGATGGCAAAGTCAGTGGGCATGGAAAGCTCTATAATATTATTCAATATTTCATTTTTAATACGATGGCCGGACGTACTCGTACCTCCCGGCCCTGCGAGAAGCGCTACTCTAAGTTTTTCCTATGGCTTATTCTTTATTTTGCACGAAATAAAAAAAAGAAACGAATCTTAACGCCCCCTATTGTCTTATTCCAGGGGCGTTTGTTATTTTTCTTGAGAACGCATGGTATTTATTTCGACGGCAAGCGTCGAATCAGCGCGTCGTAAGTTAGGGAAGTCAGTGCCCGGGCTTGCATATTTCAGAAGACTTCACACTCGCGTTTTGCATCCACGCATCAGAAACATCTGCGTGCGTGTGAATAATTTGTGGCTGCCGCGGGCCGCCTGCGGCGCTTATCAATAATGAAGCCGGCCGGGGACCGCGGCCAGCGCGCCTGCTTTGAGATATGCTGAGCCACTGCCACTGCTGCGGCTGTGTCCCGCTGGATGTCGCCTCATTATCTCTGCACGATGCCGTTCCTCAAGTCGTCGGACGGTGGCCTTGTGTGACTGCAGTACACCATCGTGTGACAGTGTTCATCACTTTTACCCTGTCGCCTTCTCCTTTCCATACCTCTGTCCTCTCTTCCTACTGTCTCTACCCGCCTCTTCTCTGTTTCTCACATACAAGCGACTATTTTAAAATAATTGATGATAGAAACGAAAAAATAAACAGTGAATGTTGCGTGGGAATTTAATTATGTCTTTAGAAACTTGCTACGTGCATTCTTGTAGATTACAAAGGAAAACTAATAGAGTGCTTACACACTAAAATAGATTGCATGAAAAAAGGCTAGTGGAGAACGAGCAACAAAAAAGTTGCCTGAGTGTACAACCTAGGCACAAAATCGAGTTGCATGTGTTTTTCAAACTCTAATTCTCAGTTGAATGCTAAAAAATCGTTTTATGTTAGCTTCTTTAGAGAGCCTGAAATTTTCATTATTTATGCGTGCCACAGTAATTTTTGTTTCGAAAGCATCTTTGTTTGTACGAGAAGGCAATATAATTGCTCAAACATTCATCTCATAATTTTACACCCTCTTCCGTAATCGAGCACTGTTGTGCGGAATCACTCGACGCGGATGTAGAGTATTCGAAACCTGGCGATGAAAGAAATTTTAATCGCTTATGTTTGACCACCAACGAGTGAAGAGTTGGTGGCTTGAAATTACCTATAAGGGTCATAAAGTATGGGCGTGTGACAGAATTGACGGTGGTACATCCGTTGGATGAGGACGTTAACTCGGCGACTATTCGAGATTACGTAGTAGTCTATTTGCCTGCACTGGGTTCCATAGTCTCCCGTCCTTCCATCCGTAACGACAGAATCACCTCGCTCTGGGAACTTGCCCAGAACGCAATGTGGGACTCTCCCATGTGCACTTGTTTCACGTGGAATGGTTGATAGAGACCAAGTCTGATACACAGATCAGACGAACTCTTGGACACATTACAACAGCACAGCTTCATTACTTCCGAACATCATGCAGTGGTACACGAGGTTCAAGGAATCTGGAAGTGTCATCTAGTGGACCATTCTGGGCGTCCGCGCACGGGTAATGCAGATGTGGAACGGGTGCGACGGGCATTTATCCTGAGTGCAACGAAACCAGTGCGTCAAGCGCCTCTACCACCAGACATGGTGCTACACAAGAGACTGAAGCTTAGTGCCTGCAATGTGCAACTTGATGACAGGCCAAAGTGCAAAGCATCTGCAGCTGAGATTCTGAGCCGCATGGACGATGACCAAGACTATCTGTAAAAGGTGATTTTCGCGGACGAAGAATGCTTTCATGTGTCCAGAAGGTAAACCGAAGTAGCAGGGAAATCGTGCGAGACAGTCCAAAGGTAAACATGGGATGCGCTCCGCTTCGTGGCGGTATGGTCGGACTTTTTCTCTGCAGAGGCGTCAATAGCCTCGACTGTTCTTCGAACATGTTGGAACAGTCTGCATTGCTCATAAAGGTAACAGAACTAGTACACTAGCTTGATAGCTTCTATTCCGGCAAATAACAATAAATTTTGGTCATCTCTGGATGACCACATCCATATTCATTGCACAGAGAATGTGGTTGGCAATAAGGCTGCCACTCTGCTGTGTGAACGATATTTTTGCGTTAGAGCAAGTGTTGAGTGATATGCAGTAATTCGTGAGTCATAAAGCACAGTTCATATCGCTCATGTGAGGTTCATTAACTGACAGGGGCACCTCATTAAATGTGTATGTCGACTTACATACGCTCAAATGGTTAATTCTTTATTACATGCAGTGTGTAATAGAGTAGAATGTATTCATCTGAAATTGAATGTTTGTATCCGATGCCGGCTATGAATTGAATATTATATCATTATAAAATGATAGCTGTTAGCGCTTTATTGTCTCACGTTGCATAACTAATAAAGTTAGATTATTCGATACAAAGAATAAGGATCCCAGTCTAGCAGTTTCTTCTCACTATTTGTGTCATTTTCTGTATTTCTGTGTGTGTAGTATCCCTTTATAGTGTTCTTACGAAATATAGAGTCGCCTTTTTTTTCATGCTGACGTTCTTATGACATGGGATTTTAACTTTTGTTTCAGGTATGTCTCGCATACTGGATCGTGCTCATCTGGTACGTCTGTTTATTTATACATTTTTAGCTGGTGGTTTTAGTGTTTCTCCTTCTCTCATTGTTGCTTTACGTGTGCAGTTCTTTGTGTACCAGGTTTTGTGTTTAGTTGGGACGTTTTCAGATCTAGTTGCACCACACGGATTTAATTATTCGGGAAGTTTCAACCACAGATCAGAGGAATTCCAGCTTATTCAGAGGTACACTGATCTGCCAGAACATTATGATCGCCGACCTACTATCGATATAAACCCGTCCATGCGATAGTGAGGAATGACTGCTAGTCAGACACAGGCACGGTGCATGTAGTATCAGCGAGCGTGTTTGTAGAATGGGGAAGGCGCGCGATCTATCTGAGTTTGACCGACGCAGTTTGTGAAGGCCTGGAGACTCGGCGAAACCAAGGTAAAACAGTCGAGGTGGAGAACTTTGGCGGAACTAATGTGAGAGTTTAATGCTGTGCCTGAATGCACAGTGCACAACTAACGATGGGCATCCGCTGCCGGCAACCCATGTACGTACCAAAGTTAACACCATGATATCGGTAACTGCGACTGAAATAGACGTAGGCGCAGTGATGGTTTGATGAATCCCGATACGTTCTTCATCACGCAGATGGGAGGGCGCGAATCCGTAATCTTCTAGAATCTAGGGGAACAGCTCCTTGACAACCGTACTGCGGGACGGAATCAAACTGGCGGCTGCTCGATTATGCTCCGGGGAACATTCACGTGGCCATCCATAGGTCCAGTGGAGCTCGTGCAACGCACCATAACGTCTAAGGAGTATCGTATAATGGCTGCAGACTACGTGCCACGTTTCCCGACGGCAGTGCCACTTTTTTACAAGATAATGCGCCATATAAGGTCAGGAATGTGATAGAGTGGTTCAAGGAAAACAGTGGCGACTTCCAGTTGATGTGCTGTCTCCTCAACTCGCCAGATCTGAACCCGATCGAACACATCTGGGATTGATTGAATGTGACGTCAGAGCTCACGCCCCTCCTCGGAATTTACGGGAATTAGCTGACCTGTTGTTTGCAGATTATGTGCCAGCTCCCTCCAACGACCTACCAAGGCCTCCTTGCTTCCATGCCATGACGCGTCGCCGCTGTTATCCGTGCGAAAGGTGGACACCCTGGTTATTAGGCAGGTGATCATAATGTTCTGGCTGATAAGTGTTTGCCGGTAACATTAATGCCCGTGGAAATCATCCGCCAATGTAATAGGAAAGGAGGGAAATGAGTCTAGTCCAGTTTGTACATTTCACGTGTATGAATGTACTTATGGACGTTGCGGTTTGGCAGGAGAGAAGTTTAAACCTTTAAGTAACACTAGTAAATATTTATACCTTGTCTTAAATTCTGCTTGTTCAAAAATGGTTCAAATGGCTCTGAGCACTATGGGACTTAACATCTGTGGTCATCAGTCCCCTAGAACTTAGAACTACTTAAACCTAACTAACCTAAGGACATCACACACATCCATGCCCGAGGCAGGATTCGACCCTGCGACCGTAGCGGTCACGCGGTTCCAGACTGAAGCGCCTAGAACAGCACGGCCACACCGGCCGGCCTTCTGCTTGTAACTTTATTTATTACAAACTGTCCATTTTGTTGGTATTAATATATTCACAATTAATTCTCTGACAAGTATGAACTCGAATTATTAGTGAACATGTGAGTAATGATATAATATTTACCGATGGCCTTTGACACACTCATTTTCTCAGCTGGTTTGGTGTTCAGACAGCATTTGTGACCCGTGGGTTTACTCTTGTGATATAAACAACCGTATGTTCAATTGACAGTAACATTACCTATATTATGAAATATAAAATCAATAGGGTAGTCGTTTGTGAGCATAATTACAGCTAGTTTTCATCCGCTCCGTACCTGTAATCAAATAGGTTGTTATGAATTCAGTTCTTAGTTGCATCCAGTTTTACTAATTATATGCTGTGGATTTCATCTTCTACTGAAGAATGAGCATTGCCGATAATATTGTTTCACAAATTATCTCGAATATGTTAGCTGCTGAGATAATACAAATTATCTCGGCTGACGGTCCACATGAAGGATGCTTACTGAAAATATGCAACACCACGTAAACGGCATATGCACACACTTGAAAGTTGTAGGCATATTATTTACTCTCTTTCGGTTGACTTTTGTAGTTAGAGGTATCCTGTTGACGTTCGTGAATATTTCTTTTGGCTGTGTAAGAATGACGTCGTGGAGGTGACATGAAATTCTGGCTGGTCCTGTAATGAACTAACGGGAAGAAGTTACCGAAGAACATGCACAAGATTCGGAATTTGGAGGAGACTGATTCAGCTGATATAACTACTTTCTCTACCGTTTCAAACACCTCTGCGGTAAGAAACTTCCTGGCAGATTAAAACTGTGCGCCGAACCGAGACGCGAACTCGGGACCTTTCCCTTTCGCGGGCAAGTGCTGTACCAGCTGAGCAGCCCAAGCACGACTCACGCCCCGGCCTCACAGCTTTACTTCTGCCAGTACCTCGTCTCCTACCTTCCAAACTTTACAGAAGCTCTCCTGCGAACCTTGCGGAACTAGCACCCCTGAAAGAAAGGATATTGCGGGACTTTTGCCTCAGATGGTAGAGCACTTGCCCGCGAAAGGCAAAGGTCCCGAGTTCGAGTCTCGGTGCGGCACACAGTTTTAATCTGCCAGGAAGTTTCATATCAGCGCACACACCGCTGCAGAGTGAAAATCTCATTCTGGAAACATCCCCCAGGCTGTGGCTAAGCCATGTCTCCACAATATCCTTTCTTTCAGGAGTGCTAGTTCTGCAAGGTTCGCAGGAGAGCTTCTGTTAAGTTTGGAAGGTAGGAGACAAGGTACTGGCAGAAGTAAAGCTGTGAGGACGGGGTGTGAGTCGTGCTTGGGTAGCTGAGTTGGTAGAGCACGTGCCCGCGAAAGACAAAGGTCCCGAATTCGATTCTCGGTCCGGCGCACAGTTTTAATCTGCCAGGAAGTTTCATATCAGCGCACACTCCGCTGCAGAGTGAAAATCTCATTCTGGAAACTTCTGCGGTAACTAATTTTGGTCTGGGTAACACAAAGTCAAGTGAACCAGTGGGTGAAACGTCTAGTACAGACGTAACACCTAGAGCAGAATGTTTGCCTGTGCTAGAATAAGCATTTCATGAGAGTCGTGAAACTGACGCAGATACTGAAGTGACTGCAAATGCGGATTTATGTGCATGATATAAAGATGGTTCTGAACCCAAGTGATTTGGGAAACGTCTTCCTACTGAGGACATAAGTATGTTAACAGGAATTAATATTGCTAATCTTCTGCCGCCTTTTTCAGATTTTTTTCAACAAAGATTTTAGGCACCTAATTCATTGGTTTGAATATTTACCATCCCATAACTCATTGTGGAAATCGTTAATTGAGTAGTTCTCTTTATTACTATTCCCATATAGTACATATTGACATATATTTCATTGTTATTCTAGATAAACGTTTTGTCTTTGAAAGGGTTAACAATAAAGTCGTGTGTCTTGTATTCGTTTGCCACAAACTCAGAAAACGAATCGAGAGGTCGGTAGAATTTCGAAGAAGCGTAAATGATACGGTTTTTCACGAAGAACGTCAATGTGATACAAAAATTACCATTCGTGAGACAAGAAGACCTTCCCTCTATTTAATCACCACTGCCATAGTATACTTCCGCACAGTGATTAAGGCACCGAATTCGCTTTCAGGAGAAGCGGGGTTAAAATCTCTATTCAGTCACCTAAATTTAGTTTCCCAAAACCAGTTAAACCAAATGCCTGGGTGGTTCCTTTGAAAAGGACGCGGCTGATTTCCTTCCCTGACCTTGCGCTATCTGAGCTCGTGCTCCGTCTATGTTGTATCCATCGTCTACGTCAAACGTCTTATTTAAACGGTCACTACACAGGCCTTTGACAAATTCCTGATGTGATCGTCAGCACTGCCGCGACCATCCTTGCCCATCTGAGAAAAAGGCTCATCTCTAATACCCTCGTCGTTCACGTGATACTGAATCCAGCTTTAGGGAAGAGCATTTAAGTGTCTTCCAGATTTCCATTCCTTTTTTGTTATTATCCGCTGCAATTTATGTTATCTGCTGCTACACGGACTTCTGTAGCGGCGTGGTACTATGGCTACAAGAGCGTATTTATATTCAAGAAAAGCTGAACTCAAAGCAACATTTTGACTTCCTGAGTTAGGTTTTGTTAGTTTGTGTAAGTCACAATGACAGTCTGATCGAAAGCCTAACAGTTCTGAAATAAGTCAATCGATTTTTAAACACAACGAAACGAGGCGAGCAAATTTACATCTACTGCCAAAAATGACAGTGCACACTCTTATTTAAATTCAAATAAAAGTACGTGGTAATTGTGATAACTGTAGCGCAGAACAGGAGAAGTGCTCACTCATCGCCAGAATTAAAAAGAGCAAAACAGTTATTACAAAACAACGTAGTCGCCAACCCACTTTGTTCATTTCCACTACGTAGCTGATAAGTTGTGCAACAACAGTGGATCTCTTAGTTAAGATAAACACACTCGTTTACTATTACGCAAATGGATCGCGAATACAAATCAAAATTTCACTATTCGATTCAAAATTAAGTAACTTCGATTTAAATAAACACATCCTGAAAATTTTTTTAGAAAGTCTCGTACTATAATCTGTACTATATTTACTGTGACGCAAATAACACAAATATGGCACAGTATCGCGTACCGACACGTTTCCACAGTCTAATCCGACAAAACTGTCAAAATAAATTTTGTGAATAACACAGCGCAATGTTTGACTAAAAATGATAATTTAACTCCGAAATACTGCATATCAAGTTTCACGAATATCAGTTCACAGACACAATGAATAAGTGAGAAAATAAGAAAAAACTTGTCCTGATTAATTGCCTGGAAACTAAGTAATATAATTCAATGGCACTGTTCACTGTTCGTATTTTGAACAAAGGATTTTTAGCCAACAGTTTGTTGAGCCAGTTCAGTACGCAAGAAAATTATTTTAAATTAGTATTGCAAACAAATTTAGTGACGCATTGATCAACCCATTAATCCTCGGTTGTAAGATCTCATCCAAGGCGATACTGATATGAGGATAATGACAATAACTAGAAACAAAATTACAGTAACCTAACTGCTATAATTAGTCAATCAACACGTGCACTGGGACAGATTTTACGTAATAACAGGAAAACGTGGTCACGAAGCCGTAAAATCTGAACTACTTTGCATGGAGCAATGAAGTGATTCCTTTGGGCTGATGAGTCATGTTTCACACTGTTTCCATATTCTGGCCGAGTTTTCGTCTCAAGAGTGGAACATGGCAGGAATTCGGTGATGTTACTTCGCAAGGTCGCATTACTGCCAGATCTCAATATTATTGAGCCTTTATAGTGTACTGTACTTTGGAGAGAAGGGTGCGTGTGTCACTGTCACCTCCATCATCGTTGTCTGAACTTACCACTGCTGTGCAGGTAGAGTGGTATAGGACTCCCTTGGAAACCCAACCTAACCTATATTTATCCATTCCGAGACGACAGGAAGCTGTTTTGAATGCCAACGGTTTTCGTACACCATATTAGGTTTGGTAATGTATTGTATTCCCACGTTTTTGTGCACCTTCTGTACGTACGCTATCCAATCAAAAGTATCCCCACACCGCTATGTAATGTGGAATTGACCACTAGATGTCACGAGAGGCGACTACGCCATTATAAAAGGAGGTGGTAAGTAATGTTTTATCGGTGGAGAAGGAGTAACAGCAGTAAGGTTGAGTTGGGAGAGCCCTTTTGCTTCGAACGTGGGTGCCACCTGAGTAACAAATCCGTCAGGGACCTTTCATACGTTCCAAAGCTACCCATGTCAACTGTTGTGAAATGGAAAGAATAGTTAGAAGTCATGTACTGACGGACAGAGATCGTCAAGCATTGCAGAGGGTGATCATGAAAAACCGCATGAAGTCAGCGGAAGGAGTCACTCGTGAGTTCCATAGTACTACCTGCAACCCAGCTAACACAGTGACTGTGCGTAGGGCGTTACAAAGAATGGCGTACAATAGTCGAGCAGCTCCTCACAAGCCACCCATTTCTGTGGTCGATAATATGCGGCGCTTGAGATGGTGAAAGAGCGCTGATGGTGGACAGTCGATGACTGGAAACCAGTGATACGGAGTGATGGATCGGGCTGTAACCAGTAACATTCCGACGGAAGGGTCTGGGTTTGGCGAATGCCTGGAGAACGTTACCTGCCAACACTGAAATACGGAGGAGCTAATGTTATGGTATGGGGATGTTTCTCGTGGCTAGGTTGTTGTTTCCTTACTGTGCTTAAGAAAAATGCGGAAGAATATGAACACATTTTAAAGCAGTGTGTTCTGTGTACACCAAAGAAACACTTCTGAAGCGATTATTGTTCGTGTCAACATGACACTGCACCCTATCATAAAGCAGCGTTTGTGAACAAGTGGTTTGTGGACAAAAACATTCCCGAAATTGACTGACTTGGGTAGGGTGCCGGCTTGCACCCAGTGGAACACCTTCAGGAAGAATTAGAACGTTGACATCGGTGCAGACTCCAATGCCCAACGTCACTACTATCTGTGGTTTCTGCTTTTGAGGAAGAATGAATAGCCATTCCGCCACAGATATTCAGACACCTCATCGAAAGTGTCCCCAGCGTAGTTCAAGCCGTCATAACGGCGAAGGATGGACAAACCCCGTATTAATATCCACTAATAGGTGTCCGGATAGTTTTGATCAGATAGTGTACCTAGCCATCTGCCTTCCTTCCTTTCTTCCTTCCCTCTCCACCTTCTTCTTTAATTTTGCATTCTGTACTTATTTCAATAAACACAGTCAAAAAGACGAAAGTTTATCATCTCTTCAAAATCAAATACGTGCAGTGAATCAGTGATATTATTCTCTGTCAAGTGAAACCATAATCTTGCATCTTAGATGCTGTATACCCTGCTGCTCATTTCAGTTTTTTCGGATGAGCGAAACAAAGAACATGCTCTGGGAGAATACGGAAGCTGAGAATAGACCCCTGTCGAGACAGAGAACCGCTTTTGTCCACGTATGTACCCGCTTAATGGGCCGTTGGAATGCCAGATACGCGGCCTGCGCCTCTAATGGCCCGTGTGAGCCAAATGTGAACCTCAGCTCCCAGTGTCAGAGCGGTATCTAGACAACAGGGTTCACTTGATGCTGGGGTAGTATAAATGTAACGGGCAACAGACGATTCAAATATCAATACAACACAAATATTTTTTATTTTATTTTTACGATACGTTTCGGAGGCTTCGTACCATAAGGTGACAGTTCCGGTGTCTAGACCAGGTGCGTTGCTCCTGTGAAACCAACTGTGTCGTAATTTTTGAAGTTTATCACTTTGATTGCAGACTGCTTGTGGTGGTTTAGTAACAAGAAATGTTTTGTAACTGATGTGACACACATGTTGCTTAATTTCGTTGAGAGCACTGCATTTGAGTTTTACTTATTTTCATTTTACACACTTTACCAGAGATGTTTAGCGTCTCCTACTTTACAGAGAGCATGAGTTTTTTCGTCTTACGATATGCAAAGACTATGAAATGGAATGGTCGTATGTCATTATTGAACCGGAGACCCCATCTGGAGTTGCTCAGCCGCCTTCTGGAAGCCGCATTATTTGACGCCATTTCGGCGACTTGCACGTCGGTAATGATCAAATGATGATGAGGACAACATAAAAGCCAGTTCCCGAGCGGATAAAATCTCCGATCCGGCCGAGAATCGAACCCGAGCTCCTTGCGTGGCATGCTCATTACTTTTTTATAAAAGTAAGGTCACAAAAAGTGTAGTCTATTCCTCGGCCGCTATCAACAACTTCGAAATGAGTCAATGATATTCCGTCTCTGTAAATTAACTCAGTACCAGTAGATAGTTCAGAAGCCACATTCAAAAAAGCAGAAAAGCCGGAAATGGAAAAATTTTCAAATAGCACTTCTTGCAAAAATCTGCATCCGAATCGCAAATAACTGCCGCAATGCCACGAGTCTAAGCTCGGAACTAATTCTGTTTACATTCAAGGTAAGAAAGATATAGGTCTGCATCTGTTGATTACCAAAACTATGCAGTTGATAACTTACAAATGACCGCGAAAAGCCGGCTGGAGTGACAGAGCGGTTCTAGGCACTACAGGTTGGAACCGCGCGACCGCTACGTCACAGGTTCGAATCCTGCCTCGGGCGTAGATGTGGTGTGTGATGTCCTTAGGTTAGTTAGGTTTTAGTAGTTCTAAGTTCTAGGGGACTGATGACCACAGCAGTTAAGTCCCATAGTGCTCAGAGCCATTTGAACCATTTGACCGCGAAAAGTCCATGGCAGAGTCAACGGTAGAATGTTAATGTAAAGACGTGGATCCCCCTCATCTATCCTCTTTCTGTTTTTTTCTTTTTTCGCGATGCCACGCGCTCACGTTGAAAACTTTTCTGTTGCGGCTGGGCGGGAAGGCGACTCCCGCTGGGGAGCGCGGGGGAGGGGGGTCCTGCGGAAATTCAGTATCAGGTACAAAGGATACACTGCATTCTTCCACAGGTGGGCAGTGCGGCTCCTGGGAATCAACAGAAACGGAAGTTGACGGTACGTCTTTTACAGTCACCACACTTGGGCTGATTTGGTTCTGATCAGCAGTGTCTTGTGGCATGCTTTCCTCATCCGGGGGCGCAGAAAATGGGAGGGAATACGTCACAGACTCAGGGATGTCTGGCAAGTCCGCAAATATGGTACGGAGCTACCGAACAGGTCTATCCTCATGTGATTCCGAAGAGGCGGTTCAAAATGGCTCTGACCACTATGCGACGTAACTTCTGAGGTCATCAGTCGCCTAGAACTTAGAACTAATTAAACCTAACTAACCTAAGGACATCACACACATCCATGCCGGACGCAGGATTCGAACCTGCGACCGTAGCGGTCGCTCGGCTCCAGACTGTAGCGCCTAGAACCGCACGGCCACTACGGCCGGCCCGAAGAGGCGGGCTCGGTCTCGGGGAGTCAGGTCGGAGAGTGTGCTGGACGCTTTCGAATATTGAACAGCAAGCGACGTGTTACCATCCGGTCTAAACACAGGGAGGGGAGAGGCCTCCTCCACCGAAATCTTTTCAGTAGAGCGGAGAAGCGAAGTCCCTACGAGAGGCTAACGGCGGAAATGCGCTAGGACCATCATGCAGTGACTCGTCTTCCCCTTAGAAACGCGATTAGGCGCAATGGCTATCACTTGGGGAGCCAGATTCGCTAAAGTTAGGATTCTGCGTTGTTCATAAGTGGATTTTAAGACCGTGACAAGTGTGCAAATTATATCTACATCTACACTGATACTCCGGAAGCCACCGTACGGTGCGTGGCGGAGGGGCCCTTACACTATTTGTCATTTCCTTTCCCGTTCCACTCGCAAATAGAGCGAGGGAAAAACGACTGTCTGTATGCCTCCGTATAAGCCCTAATTTCTTTTATCTTTGTCTTCGCGGTCTTACGCGCAATGTTATGTTGGCGGCAGCAGAACCATTCGGTAGTCGATTCTCTAAATTTTCTCAGTAGTGTTTCTAGAAAAGTACCTCGCCTTCCATCCAGGGATTCCCATTTGAGTTCCCGAAACATCTCCGTAACACTTCGGTGTTTTTAGAGCCTACTGGTAACAAATATAGCAGCTCGTATCTGAATTGCTTCGATGTCTTCCTTCAGTCCGACCTGGTACGGATCTCAAACATTCGAGCACTACTGAAGAACACGTCGCATCAGCGTCCTATTTGCGGTCTCCTTCAAGTGAACCACTATTTCCTAAAATTCTCCCAATAAACCGAAGTCGACCATTCAGCTTCCCTATCACAGTTCTCAAATACTCGTTCTATTTCTTATCGCTTTGCAACATTACGCCCAGATATTTAAACCATTTGACTGCGTCACGCAGGATACTAGTAATACTATATCAAAAATTTCTGATTTGATCTTCCTATTTATCCACATTAACTTACATTTTTCCACATTTAGGTTTAGCTGCCATTCATCACATCAAGTGAAAATTTTGTCTAAATCCTCTTGTATCTTACTACAGTCACTCAACTTCGACACCTTACCGAACCCCGTGGCATCATCAGTAAATAACAGCAAATTGGTGCTCACCCTGTCCGCTCAAAAAATGGTTCAAATTGCTCTAAGCACTATGGGACTTAACATCTGAGGTCATCAGTCACCTAGACTCAGAACTACTTAAACCTAGCTAACCCAAGGACATCACACACATCCATGCCCGAGGCAGGATTCGAACTTGCGACCATAGTAGCAGTGCGGTTCCGGACTAAAGCGTCTAGAACCGCTCGGCTACAGCGGCCGGCCTCTGTCTGCCAAATCATGCACACTATGTGATCAAAAGTATCCGGACACCCCCGAAAACATACGTTTTTCATATTAGGTCCATTGTGCTGCCACGTACTGCCAGGTACTCCACATGAGCGACCTCAGTACTTATTAGTCATCCTAAGAGAGCAGAATGTGGCTCTCCGCGGAACTCAAGGACTTCGAATGTGGTCAGGTGATTGGATGTCACTTGTGTGATATGTCTGTAGGCGAGATTTCCAAACTCCAAAACATCCCTAGTTCCACAGTTTCCACTTCGAGCCGTTCGGATCGCTGAGATCTGGCTAAGAGTTTTAAATCCTAATCATGTCTTTCCCTGTGAGTGTTGGTAAACCTGGATTTCGCATAGATATTGTTACCTGACCAATAAAGTTACGCTGGTCGCGTAGTCCGTTCTGCTCATTCGGCCTACTGAGGCTTTCTACCGTTCAACGTGGATTTGCATCTGAATGCCAAGCATGGAAATTTGTGCGCGCTTATTTAGGGCTCGTGACCAGCTAATTCACTGCTGCTTCGTGGCCAGTTTCGTCGTGCTTCTTATGCCATGTGGCGAACAAGATTGTCAGGAGGACAGTAATGAAGAGAATACCGCCGACGAAGATCTATTAACACTGCGATGCTGGCGCCCCTAAACTCACACGGATGCTGGCGCCGGATCTGTGGGATCCATTCGCTCAAATTAAAAATACTTAATAATATCACGTATGAATGAGCTCCAAGATCGTGTAAGGTACTATATTTATTTTTAATATGGTATTAGATAATTATTTGATAAACGTACAACATAGAAATAAGGAACTACGCTTGGAAAAATATAATGTACAGGAAATGTTTTACATGGCATGTACGACATACAAAGTCCTGAAAAGTAACTTACAACTAAAAATATAACAAATAAGAGACGTTTTCATGTTTCTTCTGGAGTAGCACCCAATTCACATCCTTCACACCAAACAAAATCACAGTGTTGAAAACACAAATATTGTCCGCACGATTTACACGAGTATTTCGTCAGTCGTCTTGTACTATTTTGATGCGGGGCTTACAACGCTTCCTTCTTGTTTGATTGGTGTCGGCATTGTCGGCTGTCTCACCAATAAGACCTAAAGGTCGGCGATTTTGCGGCAGACTTTCAATAATGCTCGTAGTCAGGGTCCGAGGTAGATTGGAAAGCAGGCTTCGTTTTATCAATTGATCTTCCAAGAGTTCCCATTCGAGCTGACGAAGAAACAGCCGTCGGCAGAGTCTTTCGTTGCCTTTTCCCATATAAATTATGTGGGAATTTATACCAGCAACGTTCCCCTCCCCCCCATGAACCATGGACCTTGCCGTTGGTGGGGAGGCTAGCGTGCCTCAGCGATACAGATAGCCGTACCGTAGGTACAACCCCAACGGAGGGGTATCTATTGAGAGGCCAGACAAACGTGTGGTTCCTGAAGAGGGGCAGCAGCCTTTTCAGTAGTTGCGAGGGCAACAGTCTGCATGATTGACTGATCTGGCCTTGTAACAATAACCAAAACGGCCTTGCTGTGCTGGTACTGCGAACGGCTGAAAGCAAGGGGAAACTACGGCCGTAATTTTTCCCGATGGCATGCAGCTTTACTGTATGATTAAATGATGATGGCGTCCTCTTGGGTAAAATATTCCGGAGGTAAAATAGTCCCCCATTCGGATCTCCGTGCGGGGACTACTCAAGAGGATGTCGTTATCAGGAGAAAGAAAACTGGCGTTCTACGGATCGGAGCGTGGAATGTCAGGTCCCTTAATCGGGCAGGTGTGTTAGAAAATTTGAAAAGGGAAATGGATAGGTTAAAGTTAGATATAGTGGGAATTAGTGAAGTTCGGTGGCAGGAGGAACAAGACTTCTGGTCAGGTGACTACAGGGTTATAAACACAAAGTCAAATAGGGATAATGCAGGAGTAGGTTTAATAATGAATAGGAAAATAGGAACGCGGGTAAGCTACTACAAACAGTTTAGTGAACGCATTATTGTGGCCAAGATAGATACGAAGCCCACACCTACTACAGTAGTACAAGGTTATATGCCAACTAGCTCTGCAGATGACGAAGAAATTGAAGAAATGTATGATGAGATAAAAGAAATTATTCAGATAGTGAAGGGAGACGAAAATTTAATAGTCATGGGTGACTGGAATTCGAGTGTAGGAAAAGGGAGAGAAGGAAACGTAGTAGGTGAATATGGATTGGGGCTAACAAATGAAAGAGGAAGCCGCCTGGTAGAATTTTGCACAGAGCACAACTTAATCATAGCTAACACTTGGTTTAAGAATCATGATAGAAGGTTGTATACATGGAAGAACCCTGGAGATACCAAAAGGTATCAGATAGATTATATAATGGTAAGACAGAGATTTAGGAACCAGGTTTTAAGTTGTAAGACATTTCCAGGGGCAGATGTGAACTCTGACTACAATCTATTGGTTATGAACTGTAGATTAAAACTGAAGAAACTGCAAAAAGGTGGGAATTTAAGGAGATGGGACCTGGATAAACTGAAAGAACCAGAGGTTGTACAGAGTTTCAGGGAGAGCATAAGGGAACAATTGACAGGAATGGGGGAAAGAAATACAGTAGAAGAAGAATGGGTAGCTTTGAGGGATGAAGTAGTGAAGGCAGCAGAGGATCAAGTAGGTAAAAAGACGAGGGCTGGTAGAAATCCTTGGGTAACAGAAGAAATATTGAATTTAATTGATGAAAGGAGAAAATATAAAAATGCAGTAAATGAAGCAGGCAAAAAGGAATACAAACATCTGAAAAATGAGATCGACAGATGGTTCAAATGGCTCTGAGCACTATGGGACTTAACATCTATGGTCATCAGTCCCCTAGAACTTAGAACTACTTAAACCTAACTAACCTAAGGACAGCACACAACACCCAGCCATCACGAGGCAGAGAAAATCCCTGACCCCGCCGGGAATCGAACCCGGGAACCCGGGCGTGTGAGATCGACAGGAAGTGCAAAATGGCTAAGCAGGGACGGCTAGAGGACAAATGTAAGGATGTAGAGGCTTATCTCACTAGGGGTAAGATAGATACTGCCTACAGGAAAATTAAAGAGACATTTGGAGATAAGAGAACCACTTGTATGAACATCAAGAGCTCAGATGGAAACCCAGTTCTAAGCAAAGTAGGGAAAGCAGAAAGGTGGAAGGAGTATACAGAGGGTCTATACAAGAGCGATGTACTTGAGGACAATATTATGGAAATGGAAGAGGATGTAGATGAAGATGAAATGGGAGATACGATACTGCGTGAAGAGTTTGACAGAGCACTGAAAGACCTGTGTCGAAACAAGGCCCCCGGAGTAGACAACATTCCATTGGAACTGCTGACGGCCTTGGGAGAGCCAGTCCTGACAAAACTCTACCATCTGGTGAGCAAGATGTATGAAACAGGCGAAATGCCCTCAGACTTCAAGAAGAATATAATAATTCCAATCCCAAAGAAAGCAGGTGTTGACAGATGTGAGAATTACCGAACAATCAGTTTAATAAGCCACAGCTGCAAAATACTAACACGAATTCTTTACAGACGAATGAAAAAACTAGTAGAAGCCGACCTCGGGGAAGATCAGTTTGGATTCCGTAGAAATACTGGAACACGTGAGGCAATACTGACCTTACGACTTATCTTAGAAGAAAGATTAAGGAAAGGCAAACCTACGTTTCTAGCATTTGTAGACTTAAAGAAAGCTTTTGACAATGTTGACTGGAATACTCTCTTTCAAATTCTAAAGGTGGCAGGGGTAAAATACAGGGAGCGAAAGGCTATTTACAATTTTTACAGAAACCAGATGGCAGTTATAAGAGTGGAGGGGCATCAAAGGGAAGCAGTGGTTGGGAAGGGAGTGAGACAGGGTTGTAGCCTCTCCCCGATGTTATTCAATCTGTATATTGAGCAAGCAGTAAAGGAAACAAAAGAAAAATTCGGAGTAGGTATTAAAATTCATGGAGAAGAAGTAAAAACTTTGAGGTTCGCCGATGACATTGTAATTCTGTCAGAGACAGCAAAGGACTTGGAAGAGTAGTTGAACGGAATGGATGGTGTCTTGAAGGGAGGATATAAGATGAACATCAACAAAAGCAAAACGAGGATAATGGAATGTAGTCGAATTAAGTCGGGTGATGTTGAGGGTATTAGATTAGGAAATGAGACACTTAAAGTAGTAAAGGAGTTTTGCTATTTAGGGAGTAAAATAACTGATGATGGTCGAAGTAGAGAGGATATAAAATGTAGACTGGCAATGGCAAGGAAAGCGTTTCTGAAGAAGAGAAATTTGTTAACATCGAATATAGATTTAAGTGTCAGGAAGTCATTTCTGAAAGTATTTGTACGGAGTGTAGCCATGTATGGAAGTGAAACATGGACGGTAAATAGTTTGGACAAGAAGAGAATAGAAGCTTTCGAAATGTGGTGCTACAGAAGAATGCTGAAGATTAGATGGATAGATCACGTAACTAATGAGGAGGTATTGAATAGGATTGAGGAGGAGTTTGTGGCACAACTTGACTAGAAGAAGGGATCGGTTGGTAGGACATGTTCTGAGGCATCAAGGGATCACCAATTTAGTATTGGAGGGCAGCGTGGAGGGTAAAAATTGTAGAGGGAGACCAAGAGATGAATATACTAAGCAGATTCAAAAGGAGGTAGGTTGCAGTAGGTACTGGGAGATGAAGAAGCTTGCACAGGATAGAGTAGCGTGGAGAGCTGCGTCAAACCAGTCTCAGGACTGAAGACCACAACAACAACAACATTCAGTATCGAATAAAATACGACCATGGGCCATCGTCGTGTACCTCTCTGAACGTTGTAGTCAGAACACAATTTATCAACCATATTAACTCCAATTTTGTGTGTTTTATAATAAGTTATGATAATAGGTTTTCTTTTATCTCCTGTTTTTTCGTCAATTTCAGCGTCACAATGCATACTTAAGGCCAACAAAACATTTTTTTGTTATTTTTATTTTGTGAGATGTAAGAAACGATCTTACCTTCTTTTCTGTAAGCAAATATGCTAGAATATGCAGCCCTGGTTTTCACGCCCTTCATTTCTTTCCGGATCTGCCATTTATTTATTTTTTATCAGGTTTCCAACATATGGCAGCAGGTGCTTCTCTGACAAATCACGGAGCAGATTTACATCGCTGAACCAGTTGTCAGCACAGACATTGCGTCCTGAATTAGTGAGAGGGGCCACCAAACGTTCAACCACGCTACTGCTTTTATTACTAAGCTGAAAAGGGCCATCTGACTGTCTGCCAGCATAGATCTCCATATTGTAAGTGTAAAACAGTTTGGAATAAACTGTAGCAAATATTTTTATTCCATATTTTGCCGGCTTCGACGGTATATATTGGATAAAAGAGCAACGTCCTCTGAAGGCCTAGAGTTTCTCGTCAGTGGTGACGTTTTTGGCCTACAACGTAACAAGATTGGCAGTTCTTCACAAACTTTTAAAATAAATCTCGAATTGACGCCAAGCGGTCCACTACTCTGCGTTCACTACCTGATTGTCTATCATCAAATCGCAGAGCTTGTAACAGAAAACGAAACGTGTACTCGCTCATGGTCAACCGAAATATCTCGATTCCGAACCCCTTGGAACCCCACAAATCTTGAAGAGTTTTCCTTCCCACCTTGTTCATTCCAGCTATGTATAGAGGTGCAATGAAGGCTTTTATCTTGACTATGTCCGTTGGTTGAGCGTTTCGTTCTCGCTGATAATTGCTTCGGATAATTTCAGTGTATTGGTTCGTGTACTTTACAATCATTTCCAGCATTTCCCGGTCAAATACGCATTCCCATGTTTTTGAAATTCCTTCAAAATTTTTTGCTTTCCCAGTGACACCAGGAAGCCTTACGTGGAGAATGTTGCGTGTTTTGATTTTCCTGCAGTTTGTATAACGGTGTCTCTTTCCAATCGAATGATTCGATTATTTTCTTTCCTCTCTTCTTATAAAAACGATACACATCGCCATCTTCCTCGCCTCTCACGTCTGTGTCACTCTGCTCGGTCTCTGAGTCGTCTATTTCTTCTATGCTTTCTGAGGAATTAGTATCGATCTCTTCGTCTCCCACATCGAGAAAAGAAGTCCTGTATGCAGCATGTTCGCCCAAGTCATCACTGTCATGAAACAAAATTTGTTGGAAATCTGTAACTTCTGGATTGTATGTATCCCATATTTCATTTGAGCCTATGTTCAGTCAAGCAACAGACCTGTAAACAATGTTAACACTATAGTTGCAAAACAAAATGAAAATAAAAATAAAAAGAGTAGTTGACACTATTGTAAAGGAACGAGGAAGACAGAACGTAAATGCTGGCGCTGTATCGAAAAGATGCAGTACCAGTTTCTGTTATATAAGTGCACTATAATAATTTCCACTTCACATACAGAATGCTTGAATGTAAATCACAAAAAGACATAACATTGAGGAAAATTCAATGAATGAAGAATACTTTCGGTGATGTTGACGTGGTATCTGTGCGATCCGTCGCTCCTCTGTAGCTAAGGTGTTGCTCCTGCGGAAGTACACACACTATTACCTGTTGTGAATGAATGCCCAAGTCAAGGGGATAGACGAGAGGGGGTAAATAACACTGCAAGCGTTGAGACGTAGGCACAGAAACTGTACCTAGTGGATCTGTGCGATCCAGCGCCAGCATCGGAGTGCTAAACACGACGCTATACCATCTCTTGAACGACTCTTAGGCACGGTGGCACATTTACAATATTGTGGCATAGGAACTTTCTTCTCCCTCCACTGTCTGTTTATTTTCACCCCGGAACCGGTAACAGTGGTCGTAAACATATTTTCTTCTCGCGGTTTCAGTTCCGTCCGCTTGTACGTTGCGTCTATCTCCGTCGCCGTTTTTCACAATTTGTCTCAAAACTTGGTTGGTTGGTTGATTTGGGGGAGGCGACCAAATAGCGAGGTCAGCGATCCCATCGGATATGGGAAGGATGGGGAAGGAAATCGACCATGCCATTTCAAAGGAACCATCTCGGCATTTGCCTGAAGCGACTTAGGGAATTCGCGGAAAGCCTTAATCAGGATGGCCGGACGCGGGTTTGAACAGTCCTCCTCCCGAATGCAAGTCCAGTGTGCTAATCACTGCGTCACCTCGCTCGGTGGTCCCTTACGAAACATCCGTACAGCCGCGAAATACAAACTTGCTTCAGATTAGTGTATATGACGCCACGCTACGGTTCTCGGCAGCTCTCCCCAGACAATGCACGCCTTTTTGACACACGTTGGCAATTAGATGTCGATCTATTAAATAAACTGTCTGCATCCACGAGGCTTAAACAGATAGTTGGTCCCGTCGTTTAGCTAATCTCATCCACGAAAAATCGTTTTTCCCAGAAAACGTCCTTTGACACCACAGTGAAGAAAATTAGTCTGCATTGTATCACGCGGTGTTCTGCGCATTAGTTCGAGACGTTTTTCTGATGTGAAACGAAATAGAGGACCACTGACGGTGTGTGAACCAGGACTATCGAAGGCTGCCTGTTAGGTAAGCCTTTCGAATGACACAAAGTTTATTACATGTCGTAAGCTTCGATGTCCAAGGTGCTTACAATATTTTAGATGATCAAGTTCATCCTGTGGTCCAAATAGTGTTTTCCAAGGGCCCTGTATTGACAGTGTCAAATTTCAGTCCGTCAGGTGACCTCTCAAGTGGTCTGCAAAACAGAAGTCAGTCTTAACATCAACACTTTCGTAGGCTCAATCAAGAGGACAGTATCGAGCAACTGTGGGCTATTGTAGAACAGAATATTCGAATCAAATTTACCCTCCGATGCACATTTAGAAAAATTGTTGAAAATCCAGACCGAGCAGTCTATGAAGATTTACAACTAAACCGCAGAGGTCTATGGGTGCACGATTACCAATCAGGAGATCAATGGACACGTGACTGGAACCAAAAAACAAACAGACAAACCGCTGCGGTAGTGGGTCCAGAGCTGCGAGCTCAACATTCCAAGAACTGAATTAAACCGAAGACAGTGGATGGCTCTAAGCTGGGTGCGCACTGTGCGTGCCGAGTGCGCGGTTTCACTACACAAATGGGGAAGAGTGACCTGTCCGGACTGTAACTGTGGTGCACCGAAACAGTCCATCCAGCATCTTCGCAGCGTATGTGCTTTGCGCTCCTATAAGGGATACTGGACTGGCTTCCTGGAAGCATCAGTATTGTCGCTAGAACTGATTGACCTTCTTGAGGTTGATACATAATAAATTTCAGCCAAATGATATATGATACAAAACTACACAACAAACGAACTCTTCATAATCCTCATGACAACTTGCTTTCTGGATTCTGCCGAAGAAGTTGCTGTGTGTCTCGGAAACGACAATAACAAGTTGACTGAGTAGCGTTCATTCCTATTTCAGAGGCAGATCGAGGTATCATTTTGATACAGTATTTAGTGTAATTGCATACTTTTATTCGTTCGTATAGGTGGTGTGAACATCTTTTCCAGTGACTGTATTTCCAGTTTTCATTACCATCCAACTTTTCAGAAGAGTTGGACGTAATTTGTATATTGTAAGGGACTAACCTGAAAACACCTGACGTTAGAAAACAGATGAAGACAAAATCCGAAATGCCCTTATGCTACGAGGAATGTAAACAATTTACAGCTGAAGAGATAATTTAGAATTGAAGAGATAATTTAGAATTTATGTCCACTACGAAAAGATTCTCGCATTATGTGAAGTAGCACTACTGCAGAGGAACAGAAGCGGAGGATGTTGGCTGATCTCCCTATCAGGGGATGTCTTTATATATCACACGTGTAATCACAGATTTACGTGACACGTGTTAGCTGTATAGGAGGGAACATCGAATGACGATGAGAACTGGCGTCAGTCGAGGAGATGCGCATGGATGCTCTAAAGGTAAGGCGACTCACTCTCGTATAAAGCAAAACATTGTGGCTCTAGTTCTGGACCTGGCACAAATTTTCAGATGCGATAACTAACCGTTGTCACGTAACTCTTATGTATAACGTATGTGTTGGTGAATCACCTTGCGTAGTACTGGCTAATGCTTTTCAGTTTCAGTATCGATTAGTGTCACGCCTGAATTTTCTGAGCACTGTTTGCAGAGATGACGCTTAGACGTCATTTATTTTATCGTATTTCTCCAGTGAGGTAAATACAGGGTGTCCCAAAATATTGTATACTATATTTGAAACTGAATATCTCTTTAATTAAAGGATATAGAAGTACAGTACAATGTTTGTGGTGCACCTGAAGGTCCAACTATAGGTGGTAAATATTCAAAATGGCCTCCTTCAGTCACAATACAATATCGACAATGACTTAGAACAGAGCGACATGCCAACTGCATTGTTCCCATTGGAATAGCATCACAGGCCTCCTCAATTTGATCTCTAAGATTATCCAGTGTTTGTAATCTTGCAGCCGGCCGGAGTGGCCAAGCGGTTCTAGGCGCTTCAGTCTGGAACCGCGCGACCGCTACGGTCGCACGTTTGAATTTTGCCTCGGGCATGGATGTGTGTGATGTCCTTAGGTTAGTTAGGTTTAAGTAGTTCTAAGTTTTAGGGGACTGATGACCTGAGAAGTTAAGTCCCATATTGCTCAGAGCCATTTGAACCACTTTTTGTAATCTTGCAGTGTAAACTGTGTTCTTGAGAGTACCCCACAGACAGAAGTCTAGAGGAGTTAAATCAGAAGATCTATCTGGAAACTCCACACTCCCTCTTTGTACTATTCATCTTGCAGGGAATGTACAACTGATAAATACCCTCACATCAAAGTGAAAGTGATGTGGTGCACCATCCTGTTGAAAGCAATAATCTTCATTTCTCATTCTATGAACACTGCATTTGCAGGTCGCAATCTCACGAGAACATTGCCTTGCAGATTTATTCGGGATTGTGTGTATGCCTGGACCACTGCATCAACACTTTCATTGTCTGCTGAACATCTCTTTCTTCCACAGTGTCCCTTCTTCATATCTTGTACTGTCCCTCTGATGTCAAACTTATCTCAGACTCTTGCACTTGTTACCCTTGGTGGTAATGGTGTTCCAAATTCAGCCCTCCAACATTGTCGTACCTCACTCACATTCTCTGTTTTCCAGTAACACTTCAGCATGCATTTCCATTGAGCCAACAATAACACCATATTTACAAACCTGGAATAAAGGGAAGTGTTGTTATGTTTTTCATTGCCTTCTGAATAATTACCCACAAAAACTGAATTCCTATCTTCTGTAATTAAAGAGATATTCCATTTCAGAAAGTTTATACATTATTTTGGGACACCCTGTATATTCTCCACGTCGCCGCTGCTAATACCAAAATCATTATCTGTCTGAACAGTTAGCTCTTTGGTGTAACATGCTCTGGACGCTTTCTACATGGAACTTTCTCATCCGGCCACGACAAACATCTAGTTTTCCCAGTCAGAAGCACTTTCTAGTGGCGTAACGAAAGAAATAGTGTTTATTATAGTTACTGGTAAAACTGTAACTGTATTTCGACGTGAGAAAGGTAAATAAAATAGCACCACAAGAATAACACCAACTACTCAATTATCTTTCTGCTTAATCTACGCGTCCCTCACTGGGACAGTATTTGGATTGGACGGCAGAAGAAATTTCTGAATTTGAATTGAACATGGCGTCAGTCTATGTTAAGAGTATTTTCAATTTCAAAATTTCGTAGAACTAAAATGGTAAGTATGTATATGCAAGTTCGATACATAAGTAATGTGGACGAACAAACCAGACTCCTCGAATGTTAATGTTCCCATGTTACAGGCTATAGCATTTTAAAGTGCGAGCGCGCATTGACTTCTGCTACTGCAACCGACAATCCAGGTAGCCAACGATATCGTTTTAATCACAGATTTGTTTGGTGTCAGAGATCTCGTCAGTATCGTTACTAAAATTTCACTCTCAGTACTTACTTCCTTCCATACAACTTGAATCGCCATTTGCGGCAAGTATTTTACGAGCACCGCTACTGTTCAGGGGAAATAGTTAACTGTTATGTTACTGCTGACTTTTCGTCTGCGGAGGTGGCGCAGGCTAAACACTGGACATCGTAATTCAGAGGCCCGTGCTCCGAATGTGCGGTTCTGTGTCTTGATTGAGGTTCTTCGTGCGCCTTAAATCACTCTGGCTGAAGGCGGCAGGGCTCTTTCCGAAGGCCGCGCTCGATCTTCTCCAGACTACGCCCGTCCCACGCCTCTACTGAAGGCTCACTGGCAAGGCGAGGTTAGAATTTAATTCAAGAAGAAGAAATATAAAAAAGAAGTCGACAGCCATTATCCAGATAGCGTAGGACTTACTGCTTTCAATTTCATGCCGTTATACGGATATACCTATGATAGTTCAGAAGGACCATATTACGTTTATTCAGCCGCTAGCTAACTACTAACAGGTAAAAACTTGGACCTGGAACCTGAAGTTTAAATTTCACAATAAAAACCGTCTTGGATGTTAAATTATGTAACATCAGTGACGCGTTTCAGCTTTTGGGGGCATCACAGATTGTATAAAAGAAGCTGGATATGTAACTCATCCGTCATAAAGTCATATAAAATGGAAAGTGGACGCACCAGTAACTGGATATGTAATCCATCTGACAGATTTTCAAAGGTTACTGTAAAGACTTCTACTTGCATCATATAGTGTGAAATGTAGTTTCATTTCGACGAAAGGGGGAAAGCAAAGAAGTCCCCCCAGCTGTGCTTGGGGGGAATCGGTGAACTTAAATTTCAAATGCATCCACCAGAGCCGTCAGTATTAACACCAGTAACAATGTAATGATCAATTAAACTTACAGGAATTCAGGGCTTATGATAGGCACGGAACATAGTTTGAAATATGCGAAATATACCAAAAGTTGAAATACACACTTAGAAATGAAGAATCAAACTTTTTATTTATAATGACAGAGAACACAATTTAGCCTATTTTCTGGATTTTCGCCCAAAATTTAACGCCTCCTTAATTTACAGGATGAGCGCTCTCAGTTTTCCATCCCGTGTCTCAAGGAATTAACAAGCAAAAAAATAAAAAAATAAAAAAGAATGAGGAATTCTATCTCTCTGATCTCTCTTTTACTGAGTGCGACAATGCAATAATTTTGAGGAACAAAGGACCGGGCTTGAGTGAAGGAAATGGTTCAAATGGCTCTGAGCACTATGG
Source organism: Schistocerca nitens (assembly GCF_023898315.1). Lineage (NCBI taxonomy): Eukaryota > Metazoa > Arthropoda > Insecta > Orthoptera > Acrididae > Schistocerca > Schistocerca nitens. The sequence goes on along the minus strand of NC_064615.1, from coordinate 780,054,528 downwards.
GACTCAACTGCTGAGGTCTTAAGTCCCCTAGAACTTAGAACTACTTAAACCTAACTAACCTAAGGACAACACACACATCCATGCCCGAGGCAGGATTCGAACCTGCGACCGTAGCGGTCGCGCGGTTCCAGACTGTAGCGCCAGAACCGCTCGGCCACCAGCGGCCGGCGAGTGAAGGAATTACTGTTACTTTTCCGCCTTACTTTTTTTCTTTCTTACGAACACGAACAACCTATGATTCTTTATTTCAACGTGTTAAAACTTACTGCGCTTCACGAGTGTGCATTTTTACAAATTATGCCTCAGTACCTGCTTTTTTAGTTCAAATATATATTTGTATATATGCTGACTTTTCATTTTCACATTTCTTCCGCACCCATAATCCTGCATATTTTGGCATATGTATGTTTCTACAATGTTTCCCATACACTGCTCCATCCAGCAACCGTTTAACTTGTTCTTGTACGTTTTGTTATTTCACCGAATAACCTGTTCATTCGATAAAAAGTTTTCATTTCCTCCTTTACGCACATGTTCTCCCTATTTCGTCTTCATCTTGTATTATTTGGATTCTAATATTCGTATCACAACATTTCAAATGCTTCTAGTTTCTTTTACCCCCACCGAATTAGCTTGCGCAATAATTGTTAAAATATAAGACGATTCGTGAGAAGCTAGGTTTTCTTGAACTGGTTAAGGAGAATACTGGAATGGTTCCTTCAGAAAAGATACGACTGATTTCCTTAACCCTCGGTCAGTGGGGCATCAGACCAACATCTTGATCATCTTCCTTCCCGCTGTGTAGGTATTATTTCCGTACAGTAATGTGGTCAGACGTAGTTTCAGGAAGGTCTTTCGTAATACTGTGCTAGTCGTTAATATCAGTAGATTTTCGCGCATTGGCTGCAACAAGTGTCTCCGTTGCTTACTAGACAGGAGGATGTCTTTTGTGTTTTATCATTTATCTTCAGTCTTGCCTGCAACATCGCTTGATTAATTGTTTTCTCTTGTGAAGCATCTATATTTAATCTTTTCTAGTTCTTCAAGGATATTGACATAGATTTTGGGAACAGACTAACAGGCTTCATCTGAGCATTGTGATGTGGACAGCGATCTGTAAAGTGATGGTGGAGGGGGAAGAATGGAAAGGAAACGACAAATGATGTCAGCTGCATCGGGACTTCAAGCAGAATTAGCGGCGAAAAGCGGAAATGTTTGCCAGATCGGTATTCGGACCCGGAATCCTCCTGTATGATTCGCCTCAATGCGAACGAATCCACCTTCTTCGGTGCAGATGCACAAGTACGTCCGACCACCAGCGGGGATCTCGTAGTAGAGAGCATTGAGTATATGGCCAGGGAGTGCGGATAAGTGGCAGTGGGCGGGAGTGTGTGTCGACGGAGATACTCCGCGCAGTTGCAACAAACACTGTGTCCGGGTGGCGCTGTGGCGCAACTGGCTAGTAAGCAGGAGATCCCGCCGGCACGATCACCTGATCTCACTCACCGTGATTTCTGGTTGTGGGGCTACATGAAGGACAGGGTGTACCAGGGGAATATTCACACATGTACTGATCTGAAGCGCAGCATATCCTTTTCTGGACACTGATGGGCGCCATATTGAGCCCCTTTTGAAGCAGTAATGGTACCGGTATGTAATGGCATGATGTACCGTAGCAGCACATTAAAACTGTTTCAATTGAATTTATTCTGCAGTATTTCTGAGATAAGTGCTACCAAGTGTGGTCTTCGTACGGTAATTAATTTCCGTGTTTTGACGTGTTAAAAAGGGAAGTTCAATTATGACTGCACAGTATAATGAACAGAAAGCTGCCGATAGGCATCAGAAACGTCTGGTAGAAGACAAAAAAATATGATCGTGACACCTAGAAGCAGAAAGGTACAAAATTACCTATCTAAAACTTTCGTAATTGACAACTGACTTGGCCCGAAGTAAAACAGTTGTTTGGGCTTCCTATTTCTGTTTCACTGCATTGCGTTGCTGTGTTGTGACTGCAAGTTTTGTCGAAGTTTAATTTCGCAAGTGTTTTCGATAAGGGAAAAAATAAATATGTGAAGACCCTACTACGACTTGCCTGACGTTGCCCTTCGCGGAAATTTTTTTGAGCTCATATTGAAGAAGCTCCTAACTTGAACTAAGCGGCACGCTAACATTACGTTATTAGATTGGCAGCAGATATGTTGATGTATTTAACTACATTATTTTGTATTTCATACAGGATCAATAGTTATAATATAAGCTCATTGTACTTTCAGCTGATTTCTAACCTTAGAAAAAACTAAATCACCATGTATAAGTTACAACTAGATCACTGCCTTTCACAAAAGAAAATTAATTCATGAAACATTAGTATTCCTTCACGTTTCGCGATTTGATGCTATTTGTGGGTATAGCAGATGCTTTTACATTCTGTACTTCGTAAATTTTGTAACTCTGGTGGCTTTGTTTCAACCGTCTTTCGCGTATGTAGCCATTAAGAATGCAGCTAACAATTACTGCGTCCTATAGTGCAGTGTAGCCTCTCCCCGATGTTATTCAATCTGTATATTGAGCAAGCAGTAAAGGAAACAAAAGAAAAATTCGGAGTAGGTATTAAAATTCATGGAGAAGAAGTAAAAACTTTGAGGTTCGCCGATGACATTGTAATTCTGTCAGAGACAGCAAAGGACTTGGAAGAGCAGTTGAACGGAATGGACAGTGTCTTGAAAGGAGGATATAAGATGAACATCAACAAAAGCAAAACGAGGATAATGGAATGTAGTCGAATTAAGTCGGGTGATGTTGAGGGTATTAGATTAGGAAATGAGACACTTAAAGTAGTAAAGGAGTTTTGCTATTTGGGGAGCAAAATAACTGATGATGGTCGAAGTAGAGAGGATATAAAATGTAGACTGGCAATGGCAAGGAAAGCGTTTCTGAAGAAGAGAAATTTGTTAACATCTAGTATAGATTTACGTGTCAGGAAGTCGTTTCTGAAAGTATTTGTACGGAGTGTAGCCATGTATGGAAGTGAAACATGGACGATAACCAGTTTGGACAAGAAGAGAATAGGAGCTTTCGAAATGTGGTGCTACAGAAGAATGCTGAAGATAAGGTGGGTAGATCACGTAACTAATGAGGAGGTATTGAATAGGATTGGGGAGAAGAGAAGTTTGTGGCACAACTTGACTAGAAGAAGGGATCGGTTGGTAGAACATGTTTGGAGGCATCAAGGGATCACAAATTTAGCATTGGAGGGCAGCGTGGAGGGTAAAAATCGTAGAGGAAGACCAAGAGATGAATACACTAAGCAGATTCAGAAGGATGTAGGTTGCAGTAGGTACTGGGAGATGAAGAAGCTTGCACAGGATAGAGTAGCATGGAGAGCTGCATCAAACCAGTCTCAGGACTGAAGACCACAACAACAACATAGTGCAGGCTGGTACGGTCGAGTGCAGTCTCATTTCTTAAGCTCATTTCTCGTATTTTACAGTTACGCGTGTCCCTAAATAGGGCAATTGGTCATTTTAGATGCATGAATATTTAAGTGTTATCTGTTTATTTTTGTTCCGTGTTGACAGATTGTCACTGTACACAGACCGAAAAGTGGCAACGTGATTCTGTTGTGTAAATTATTAATTTTGACACGTGTTGCTATTTGTTATAAATACTCTCGAAATTGTTAGTAAAAGCCTTTGCTTTCATCCCGTTGAAGTTGTTCGTTAAATCGATGACAGAAGTCGGATCACTATCTTTCAAAGCAGTTCCACGATTGTTAACCGTGATGCAGTTATACTTGAATATTGCCTCTTTGGTTCACAGACGACTGTGGCTGTTCCCTCTGGTGTCTACAAGCAATGTCAGCTCCACTGCAGAACCATTCATCTTCTGAGTTCGCCCTCGGTATTATTGTTGTTTCTGTCCTTCGACTGGGGTCCCGCTACACCTTCTGAAGCAGAGCCGGCTCCTTTGATTCGTTGGGCAGAAATTAATTCAGTCATGAAACACTCAGGCCTTGTAATCAATATAGCAGAAAATTGTATTACAGGTATCAGATACTGCTTCACAGTGAAACGTCAGGGCTGGTGATAGGTGGACACAGTGTTCAGTTATCAGCAGTAGGTAATTTGTTCTAGCCATAATGGCGACAAATATTTTTTCAGGTGGCAATCAACAGCAGAAATATTGTAGAAAAAGCATGACACAGTGCTATATTGTAAATTCGTATTTATTCTGCCAGCTTTCGATCCTTGACCATCATCCGGCATCTATGCCAACGTCAAATAAAGAAAATAAAATGTAAGAACTTCAAGATCGAAAGCACATGCAATAAACCAATCGTAATTTGGTACTAAGGAAAGAAAAACAATAAAGCCTTCTCATGTCATACATCATGCAACATGAGAGTACCATTCCTATTGCAATCACATTTATTGTGACAAAGCTTCACAACTGGATGAGGTGGTCCATTCAGTGGCAAAGGACAAACTGAACGTATGTATTGTACCAGACCGTTGAAACTAAATGGAAAAGATACAACCACAGTAGTTATCACATCGAGTGAAGTAAATTCACAAAAGAAATTACACAAAAACGTAGGTCTAAATGCAGACATGTAAGCATACAGACTTAAGTATGTGTGTGTTTCCCATGTGTGATGGAGTTAAGTATTACACAAAAACATCATAGGCCGCATATATGTTCATATAATAGGTGTAACAGATTGCATCATGTGTTTTCTTCATTATGACAGTGTCGCTGCGAAGCCGTCATGGAGCCCGAGGAAATGTTGGTTTGTGTATTGGGAAGAACATGTAGCCTAACTTTTATCTAAGTCTTTTTTTAATTAACGTTTTTGGTAATGGTAATCATGCGTTGGAATGGAATATGCAGTTATTATGGTATGTATGTCAAAATCCTACAAAATTAGTACAACACACTGCGCAAAAACGTATCACATTTTCGAAGCTGCGTAATTGTCTGCCATAGCGACGCATAAGATCGAAATATGGCTCAAAGGTGCCTATAGCCTTCCTCTGTAATGGTGCAAAAGCGTGGCTCCCTGTGAAGTCACCCTCGAGCTCGGCGACACTTCAAACAGCAAGCTGTTGGCACATGGAAAAAAAAAAGGCCACAGCTCACAGGTTCATGTGAGGTATAAGATGGGTGAATGATGACAAATTGGCACCAAAATTCACCTCAGTTCTGCTCAGCGCCATCGTGGACGTGTCACACGGTGGATGGGAAGATCGGCACACTCGCATCTTACACACATTTGAACCTTTCTTTTGACGCCTCTGCGATGAAAGTCAGAACCGCGACAGCCAGCGTTGAAATCACGCGGTTTTTTTATGGGTGGCCGAAGAAAGCATTTCGGACACACCGCCATTTGCAAGTCCTGAACGAATTTGCAATACGAGCAATGAATATGAACTACCACTTTACCTGGGTTAATAGATTTTGAAAAAGCTTTCGGTCCTCAAAAATGGTTCAAATGGCTCTGAGCACTATGGGACTCAACTGCTGTGGTCATAAGTCTCCTAGAACTTAGAACTACTTAAACCCAACTAACCTAAGGACAGCACACAACACCCAGCCATCACGAGGCAGAGAAAATCCCTGACCCCGCCGGGAATCGAACCCGGGATTCGGTCCTCATAACAAAATACGTACAATAGTACTTGAGAAACATAATTTAAAATACTGAAAAGTGAGTGCATTATTCTGCAGTGCAGTGAAATATTAAGAACTGAAAGTGAAATAAAAGAGATTCCATATTACCAAATTATTCTCGCCATCCACAGATAATATCTCACGAAACACGTCTTATTGGGACATACCTGAACCACCATCATTTTCCTGGTAATATTTTGCTGTAAAACACTAATGAACTTAATTTAACACGTTTGAAAGTAAATCGTGAAATCAGTTATAATGTGACTAAAATAATAATCAATCGATACATGAGAATGAAAGTAATATAAATTAATAACGAAGTCATAGAACGAGTCGTATTTTAGAGAAGCAGAGGACGGTAGCGAGGCATGTACTTCCAATGCAAAAAAAAAAGCAATCTGTGGAGAGATTCATGTTGGCGATTGGTAGGAAAAATAAGAAAACAAATATGCGAGGGAAAGAATTGGTGTGGATAATGTGGTTACGACTTAAATGAAAATGAAGTGGAAGTGGGTAGGACATAAAGAAAGGCAAGAGGATGGACAAGGAACGAAATAAGTTCATTGCTGGATTCCAAGAATAGCTAGTGGAAGGTAGATACGTTACATTGACAACAGGCCGGATGATGATCATGGCGACAATAGTAATCATCGTCATCTATGTCATATTCATTATATCACATGCATATTCTGTACGTTTGCCAACATGATTGGTAGATTTCTGCTGAGTTACCACTGGCCTCGTGCAGTTTAGTGCTTGGTCCGAAATTTTATCGAATGAATCCTGTTTCTCCACCTGTATTCTACGAGAGGCATTCAGTAAATAATGCAACACATTTTTTTTTGAAAGCAGGTTCGTTTTATTCAGGGTTTCAATGCACCATATTAATCCCCACTCTTCTGGCTACAAAATCCTATTTTTCATCATAATACCCGTTGTTCAATGCGACAACCGTAACGTCACCTTACGAGAGGGGGTGGGAGTTTATACCCGCATGGTACCAGTCGTCGGAACCAGCGCCTTGCTGCATCAATAACTTCCCCATCACCCATGTTTTGATGTTCTGCTTTCTGTAGAGTGTGTCCTTCATTAAGCCAAACAGATGTTGGAAGTCGGAACGTGCGAATCCGGTCCAATAAAATTTTTTTGAGCTCCTCTCAGGTGCGCAGACTTGTATTTGCAGTGAGTTATTTAATTGTGTTCCGGCGATCGCCTCAAATGAGAGTGTCTGCACGTTACAACACTGTGGCAGTCATAGCTGTATGTGGCCGACCGGCACGGGGGAGATAGGAGAGATTTGCGCGACCTTCAGCAGTTCGTAGTGGTGGATGGAAGCGATATGCTGGATTTGCGTGGTTTGAGGACGTAGCTCTACCTACTGAACGTTGCCTCTTGCTGAGTACTTGCGTGGTACATGGATAAAGCATTTGGAAGAGACCGTCATGTATAGTTTGTTAAAGCACGCAACAGCTCCCGATGCAGCACACGCCGTTAGTGTATCACAAACCCCAGTTTCATTGAACGGTTTGCTTTTGGGATACGCCTACATTCAATAGCTCTATCAGTTTATAAATTTGAGAATAGTTACCACGACTCTCAGATGTAACCTGTGAATTTTTCCCTCTGCTTGGAACGAAGCAGAGTGTTACTGGTAATGGATGAAACCAATCGAGCAGTATTAGTGCTTACAATTATCTCCTAAGCATCCGTTTATACGTACAGAGAAGAAGTGGGGAAACAATACACCACAGCCTATATGAGAAGCGTAGGACACAGAGTTTTTAAGGTTACATCGAAATCAATGTCGCTATAGGCTCTGAACTCGTTGAATTAGAAAAGGATATACGACGGAATGTCCCGTAGTGTTATTCAAGGACGGCCCATTTTTACTCTCGTCGTGGGTGTCGCGGGCTATTGTTCTGCGCCCTGTCGACAGTTTTGTCCCAGACTTCGCTCTGGATTCGCGCTGTTTATACGGACTGGTGCCAGGCGTCGCGCCAGCAGCTGCTAGGTGCTGTGTCACGAACCGAGAATGCGGCCGACACGCCGTCACCTCGGGCTTCCAGGTTCCCCGTTAAACGACACAGCGTGCGGCGTGTTTTCACAGGTCCAGCACCCACCTCATGGGCCCTCCCAGTGTAAATACAGTTCAATGTACTCTTATATTCCCACTGTTTTGGTGAAGGTTTAACCTTCCGTCGCATTCGACTTCAACCATTTTCACTAACATACCGTCCGAAACGTACGAATAAAATTGTCTTGCATGTGGAAAAAAAACAGTTGGGAAAAAAGGCACTCGTAAAAAATGGGGCACGAAATAGTCAAAGTACAAATTTTCTCAATCCGAATATTAAATTCACAAATGTTGGCTCAGTGAGGACATCCTTCGTTGAATAAGTGATGTATGGCGCATGGTCATTATTTTCAACCAAAGAGGAGGCATATTGGTTCGACTTCGCAACATGAAGTCAACAACACACCGTCGATTGTGTCCACGGTCCAGTTGCAGGTGACAACAATCAACTGTCACTGCCTTAGTTGATGGAGTAATGCCACCAATTGGAATCTACCATGTTGAGATGAAATATGTACATGTAGAATAAAGTGGTTCTGTTTTTTCGAGATACTTTCTACACCTACTTTCTTTTCTACGTTCGGCTGTTTTCTAGCTTCATAATCAGTCACGTTCTGCAGCTGGGTCCACCACCATCGACATGGCTGGTTTATCATCAGGTCCTCTTGCATATCAATGAGCTTTTGATCATCCACCGCATACATTGATTCACATGATTTGAAGATTATTAGTAATGTAAAACCTAACACTCGCCAGTGATGACTTCCAGATCATTAGGCATTTTAGTGTAATTGATTGTATGTTAGGATCGTGTCGTGTTTCATGGTTAGCTCTGTAAGAGGAACATTGTATTTCCATAATACTCGTATACGCAGGAATGAACCCCCGAGTTAAAATCTTACTGTATTCAGCTTTCTCAGATGCATGACAACCATCGCGAGGTAGTCAGAGAAAGCCGCTCCGTAATGGCTCCTGGCACGAGGCTCTTAGAAACTGATCGTCCTGAAGCATATGGTCGTTCATATGCTGCATACTACGGCGGACGCGGAAGCACATTGTGATTGTATCAACAGAACTTGTGCCGCAGCAGACGGTGTCGCTAGCATCATATACAGAAGGACCAAGCTTCAGTCGCTGTGGTGTTGATTTATGGCTGGCTCTGAGCACTATGGGACTCAACTGCTGAGGTCATTAGTCCCCTAGAACTTAGAACTAGTTAAACCTAACTAACCTAAGGACATCACACACATCCATGCCCGAGGCAGGATTCGAACCTGCGACCGTAGCGGTCGCGCGGTTCCAGACTGCAGCGCCAGAACCGCTCGGCCACTTCGGCCGGCATGTTGATTTATGATTTCTGGGATTCCCTGAGTAACGACAGACAAATACTGGGATTATTGCTTCGATGAAACACGTCCGATTCACGTATCCTTACTTTTTTTCTGAGCTGTTGCTCTGTCCGACTCTTTAACGGCTTATATCTGGACTAAAAACGATTCGTCAACGTTTTTAACTGCGTTGTTGGTGGAATCTGCCGATTGAAGCCCAGTTACAGTCCGTCTACATTCGTGTCAAGAGGTTCCAACCACAGCCCTACCCCTCTTCCCCACCTACCCCCATTACCCATCCTCCTTCCCCCACCATTCCCTTCTCGTCTCCCCCTCGTCATCCTCCTCCCCCACTCCCCTGTATGCACTCAGTGTGTAATAGTGTGGCAGGGTTTTCACTTCAGTATTTTAACAGTTTGCGGAGCAGCACCTGCCACTTTACAGGTATTTAAAGAATTTAGCACTATGAATTCTTGTATTAGAGCACACGCCTCAAACACTGCTAGTGGACTGGCGATTCTCTGGCCGCCGCAGCCCCATCGGCGCAGAGGGGAGGCGCGACTGTTTGAAGGAAAGTCTTTCCTGAAGGGGAAGAATTTCGAAATAGTGAATGTAGCTCAAATGGCAGAGTTGTGGTGGTGAGTGAATATTAAAGATTTTTTCCTAAGATGGCGTGCCATCCTTCTTTATTGTTATTATTTCCCGGTATTTTTAGACTGTGAGTGCAAATGTTTTTTTTTTTCCTTGCAAAAGTTCAAGATTATTTACAACATGCAAAGTATCACCGTGATTTAAATATTTTTAATTCTCTCTAATGGGTGGGGAGTAGTATAAGGACAATTGTAAATAAGAACAGTGACGAACTTGTTTCAACCGTACACTTACAGACAAATTAAATAGAATAATTCCATGAGAAATTACCTAAAAAATTACGTAGAAAAATTACAAGAAAAAAAAGCTGCCGTATGAAAAATACAATACTAAACATTGGTAACGTGTGTATGTGCGCGCTATTATATTACTAGGTATTTCAAATTACATACGAATGTATAAGTTACCAGAAACCTCTTGTGCGGCCTCCCCTCTTTGCCGCTGGGGTTGCGGCGGCCAGAGAATTAGCGCGTGGTATGCTGTCTGTACATCTGCGAGTTTTGCATACTACTTTCACGCCGTTAGTAGAGGGTGTACACATACATTTCTCACATGCACTGTCTCTAAGTATATACAGCATATTACCGTAAATTGACACGTTGTTGGAGGTTCCTATAATGCATAACGTATCTCTTTCTAGTCCTCCAGCTTTGTCCTCGTCATGGGGATCTAACTGATTACAGTAACCCGCTTTGTATAAAATCAGCCAGAGCCCCTGGTTGAAAGAATAGATTTATTTGAACGTCCGTGAAAGATTTTTTTAATGTGTTAGCTGTTAGCAGGTCTGGTATTCCTAGTGTTCTGAGGGGGGCGGGCAATGACGACTCCGTAAAGATTGGAGCAATTTCAACAAAATTTGGTAGATACATTCCTTATTAAGTGAAAACAAATACTATTTGAGAAAGAAGCACGTAATTACTACTGGGATAGGGCCGCGATGAAGCTGACATGTAAAAATATTTAAAGACGAATATGCAGTTATCTGTCTCGCGGAGCCCTTTGATGGCAGTTTCGTTTCAATGAAAAGTTGAAAGGAATGATGAGAAGTATATATAAACTTAGGGAGCTAAACATGGAAGGAGTCATTTTTCAGCGTTTAAGTTCTGGGAATTTGGTATGAAGTAAGCGGGGCACGCTATGTGATCAACTAATAATAAATCCCAGATTACAAGGAGTCGGAGCAACACCATTCTTCGCCTGCACGATTGGAGAGGGAGAGAGAGAGAGAGAGAGAGAGAGAGAGAGAGAGAGAGAGAGAGTTGTCTCATGGCGCATGTATGTAGAATGACTGTGTCCAGTGATATTTTTGTGACTAACCTCGTGGATGTGCCACCAACAGATCTGAGTGCTGTGTATCGTGAGTTGACCGCTGGCGTTTTGTTAACACCCATACACCTCCAGGTTCTGTTCGTGTCCGATATGAACGTACAGTGCGACGGCGCGTGAAGAGTAACCTAAATGTTACAGTGGTATTGCTTGATATCCAAATAAACTGAGACATAACCACCCAGTTCAGCACACACGGGGGCATATGTGGTTCTGTGGCAGGTAGATTATGTCCGCCCCATGCTAATGACAATTTGTGAACGGAATTTAATTCAACCACACGTTCTCGTAGCACCACGTAGGATCACCAATGCAAATGAAACCAACTCTTGCTTAATTGTTCAAAATTTAGAGATGAAGCTCGTGGATATGACAGTATCTTTTAGCAAGATAGTGCGGCTTGCTGCACATTGAGTGCTTCCACAAATGAGTATGCGAAGCGATCAACACTTCTATTAAAATGCCGTGGTTTAAGTTCCTTGTATCTTAACGCATCTGAACATCTGTAAACCTCCTCGATAGTTCTCTTCGCTGTATAAATCAGCCGCGTATCAACGTTAAATAGCAGTATGAAGTTGTGCGAGACAGTATAGGGAGGTGTACCAGAGGAGACCTGTTAGTACTTGGTTCAGTCACGTGTGGCCCATTTAACTGTTGAATATGTAACAGGCGCTAATTACTCAGGATCCTTGGGGTGACACGATTATGACATTCATTTACGGTGAGAATAATGCTAATTATTATTATAGCTTCGTAATTTCGGGCATGTCGCTGCACTGAACTACAATGAACAGTTGAGTCCAAAATTGAAATTGTATTTTAAGTGTAATTGTAGAGAAGCTGGAAACAGCGATCACCTGAAAAAGTTCTCTGAGCCGAGCTCTGTGCAGCTAATTAATACACTGACGGAAAAAAAGCAACGCCAAGGAGGAGTTGTGCATGCATAGACAGTTGGTTCGTATGTTGCTACACCTGAAAGACGATGCCTCTTCAAATTTCACGTCCAACCGCACAAGAGTGGCGCTAGGAGTGGCGCTGTGAGGATGCAAATCAGGTTTGCTTTAGATACACGCTGTAACGGTCGTGAGCGTTAGTTACCTTTGACATTGGACGTGGTGAGTTGATGTTGGTCAAGAACGCCTTTAAGGCGACAGAGACGCCATCATCATCACCTCGGTAAGTTTGAACGAGGTCCTGAACAGGGCTGTGAGAAGCAGGATGTTCCATCTGCGATGTTGCAGAAAGCCTTGGCAGGAATGTAGCCACTGTACACGATTGCTGGCAGTGACGGTCACGAGAATGTACGGTCGCAAGAACACTGGACCCCGGACGGCCACGTGGCACTACCGAGAGGGAAGGCCTTCGTGTTCGCGTATGGATCTGGCTTATCGTACTGCATCTGCGGCAGCAATTTGAGCAGCAATTGGCATAGCGTGCATTCCACTGACCCCGAACCACCACCATATGCGACTTCAGTGGTTTTAAGCGAGAGCTCATTGAAGGGCAGGGTGGAGGTCTGCCGTATCTTCTGGTGAAAGCTAGTTCTGCCTCGGTGCCAGCGATCGCCGTGCGTTGGTTAGGCGGAGGCCAGTTGAGACCCTGCAACCAACCTATATGTGTGCTACACACACTGGACCTACACCTGGAGTTACAATCTGAAGTACTCTTTCGTGTGACAGTAGGAGTACTCTCGTGGTTATCTCACGCCTCCTGAATGGAAATCTGTACGTCAGTTGGGTGATTCGACCTGCTCCCTGCCGCCGTTGGATAAGCAGCTGCAGCAGCAAGTCGTATACTCCTAGCTCACTCATTTGTTACATAGTTTAATTCTTAATTTCTTTGCGTGTTTTTGGTACTTGCATTGTTTAATTCATAAATTTCGGGCGTATTATAGTATTTCAGAGTTGTAGCATCGCGTTTTAGTACCTGAATAGTGTAAAATCGCGTAATCTCCTTCCGCCGCCGAGCAGTGTGTCAGCAGTGTGCAAGTAGCAGCGTTACTGCATTTACTAGGCAATCTTGTATTTTAATAACCGTCTAAATTTTGTCAATTTGTTTGCGCTCTGTAGATTAGTTCAGACGTTATTTGCACAACAGTTTTTAGCATGGATAGGGACTGCAACTGCTGTGTTCGGATGCAGGCTGAGTTGGCATCCCTTCGCTCCCAGCTTCAGGCAGTGTTGGCTTCGGTCACACAGCTTGAGGCTGTTGCCAATGGGCATCACTGTGGGGGTCCGGATGGGGGTTTGTCGGGGACGGCCAGCTCGTCCCACGCATCCCCCGATCGGACTACGACTGTGGTTGCCCGGGATACTGCCCGCATTGAGGCTGATCCCTCACCTGTGGTAGAGTGGGAGGTCGTCTCAAGGTGTGGCAGGGGGCGAAAGACATTCCGGAGGGCTGAACGGAAGGCCTCTCCAGTTTGTCTGACGAACCGATTTCAGGCTCTGTCTCAGATGGATACTGATCTTCGGCCTGACATGGCTGCTTGTCCTGTTCCAGAGGTTGCCCCTCAGTCTGCAAGATCCGGGTGGTCGCAGAGGGTGGGCTTACTGGTAGTTGGGAGCTCCAACGTCAGGCGCGTAATGGGGCCCCTTAGGGAAATGGCAGCAAGAGAGGGGAAGAAAACCAATGTGCACTCCGTGTGTATACCGAGGGAGTCATTCCAGATGTGGAAAGGGTCCTTCCGGATGCCATGAAGGGTACAGGGTGCACCCATCTGCAGGTGGTCGCTCATGTCGGCACCAATGATGTGTGTCGCTATGGATCGGAGGAAATCCTCTCTGGCTTCCGGCGGCTATCTGATTTGGTGAAGACTGCCAGTCTCGCTAGCGGGATGAAAGCAGAGCTCACCATCTGCAGCATCGTCGACAGGACTGACAGCGGACCTTTGGTACAGAGCCGAGTGGAGGGTCTGAATCAGAGGCTGAGACGGTTCTGCGACCATGTGGGCTGCACATTCCTCGACTTGCGCCATAGGGTGGTGGGGTTTCGGGTTCCGCTGGATAGGTCAGGAGTCCACTACACGCAACAAGCGGCTACACGAGTAGCAGGGGTTGTGTGGCGTTGGCTGGGCGGTTTTTTAGGTTAGATGGCCTTGGGCAAGTACAGAAAGGGCAACAGCCTCAACGGGTGCGGGGCAAAGTCAGGACATGCGGGGACCAAGCAGCAATCGGTATTGTAATTGTCAACTGTCGAAGCTGCGTTGGTAAAGTACCGGAACTTCAAGCGCTGATAGAAAGCACCGAAGCTGAAATCGTTATAGGTACAGAAAGCTGGCTGAAGCCAGAGATAAATTCTGCCGAAATTTTTACAAAGGTACAGACGGTGTTTAGAAAGGATAGATTGCATGCAACCGGTGGTGGAGTGTTCGTCGCTGTTAGTAGTAGTTTATCCTGTAGTGAAGTAGAAGTGGATAGTTCCTGTGAATTATTATGGGTGGAGGTTACACTCAACAACCGAGCTAGGTTATTAATTGGCTCCTTTTACCGACCTCCCGACTCAGCAGCATTAGTGGCAGAACAACTGAGAGAAAATTTGGAATACATTTCACATAAATTTTCTCAGCATGTTATAGTCTTAGGTGGAGATTTCAATTTACCAGATATAGACTGGGACACTCAGATGTTTAGGACGGGTGGTAGGGACAGAGCATCGAGTGACATTATACTGAGTGCACTATCCGAAAATTACCTCGAGCAATTAAACAGAGAACCGACTCGTGGAGATAACATCTTGGACCTACTGATAACAAACATCTTGGACCTACTGATAACAAACAGACCCGAACAAACAGACCCGAACTTTTCGACTCTGTATGTGCAGAACAGGGAATCAGTGATCATAAGACCGTTGCAGCATCCCTGAATATGGAAGTTAATAGGAATATAAAAAAAGGGAGGAAGGTTTATCTGTTTAGCAAGAGTAATAGAAGGCAGATTTCAGACTACCTAACAGATCAAAACGAAAATTTCTGTTCCGACACTAACAATGTTGAGTGTTTATGGAAAAAGTTCAAGGCAATCGTAAAATGCGTTTTAGACAGGTACGTGCCGAGTAAAACTGTGAGGGACGGGAAAAACCCACCGTGGTACAACAACAAAGTTAGGAAAGTACTGCGAAAGCAAAGAGAGCTTCACTCCAAGTTTAAACGCAGCCAAAACCTCTGAGACAAACAGAAGCTAAACTATGTCAAAGTTAGCGTAAGGAGGGCTGTGCGTGAAGCGTTCAGTGAATTCGAAAGTAAAATTTTATGTACCGACTTGACAGAAAATCCTAGGAAGTTCTGGTCTTACGTTAAATCAGTATGTGGCTCGAAACAGCATATCCAGACACTCCGGGATGATGATGGCATTGAAACAGAGGATGACACGTGTAAAGTTGAAATACTAAACACCTTTTTCCAAAGCTGTTTCACAGAGGAAGACCGCACTGCAGTTCCTTCTCTAAATCCTCGCACGAACGAAAAAATGGCTGACATCGAAATAAGTGTCCAAGGAATAGAAAAGCAACTGGAATCACTCAACAGAGGAAAGTCCACTGGACCTGACGGGATACCAATTCGTTTCTACACAGAGTACGCGAAAGAAAGACCCAGAAAATATTAGATACAGGCTCCCAGGTAGATGCTATTTTTCTTGACTTCCGGAAGGCGTTCGATACAGTTCCGCACTGTCGCCTGATGAACAAAGTAAGAGCCTACGGAATATCAGACCAGCTGTGTGGCTGGATTGAAGAGTTTTTAGCAAACAGAACACAGCATGTTGTTATCAATGGAGAGACGTCTAAAGACGTTAAAGTAACCTCTGGCGTGCCACAGGGGAGTGTTATGGGACCATTGCTTTTCAGAATATATATAAATGACCTAGTAGATAGTGTCGGAAGTTGCATGCGGCTTTTCGCGGATGATGCTGTGGTATACAGAGAAGTTGCAGCATTAGAAAATTTTAGCGAAATGCAGGAAGATCTGCAGCGGATAGGCACTTGGTGCAGGGAGTGGCAACTGTCCCTTAACATAGACAAATGTAATGTATTGCGAATACATAGAAACAAGGATCCTTTATCGTATGATTATATGATAGCGGAACAAACATTGGTAGCAGTTACTTCTGTAAAATATCTGGGAGTATGCGTGCGGAACGATTTGAAGTGGAATGATCATATAAAATTAATTGTTGGTAAGGCGGGTACCAGGTTGAGATTCATTGGGAGAGTGCTTAGAAAATGTAGTCCATCAACAAAGGAGGTGGCTTACAAAACACTCGTTCGACCTATACTTGAGTATTGCTTATCAGTGTGGGATCCGTACCAGATCGGGTTGACGGAGGAGATAGAGAAGATCCAAAGAAGAGCGGCGCGTTTCGTCACAGGGTTATTTGGTAACCGTGATAGCGTTACGGAGATGTTTAATAAACTCAAGTGGCAGACTCTGCAAGAGAGGCGTTCTGCATCGCGGTGTAGCTTGCTCGCCAGGTTTCGAGAGGGTGCGTTTCTGGATGAGGTATCGAATATATTGCTTCCCCCTACTTATACCTCCCGAGGAGATCACGAATGTAAAATTAGAGAGATTAGAGCGCGCACGGAGGCTTTCAGACACTCGTTCTTCCCGCGAACCATACGCGACTGGAACAGGAAAAGGGAGGTAATGACAGTGGCACGTAAAGTGCCCTCCGCCACACACCGTTGGGTGGCTTGCGGAGTGTAAATGTAGATGTAGATGTAGTGCTGCCATTCATGAACAGCATGCCATGGGTGTTTTCTAATTGGATAACGCTCTCCCACATATCGCTGTTGTAACCTAACATGCTGTACAGAGTGTTGGCATGTTGCCTTTGGCTGCTTGATCAACTGATCTGTCTCCAATCGAGCACCTATTGGACATCATCAGACAATAACTCCAGCGTCGTCCACAAACAGCATTAACCGTCCATTTATTGACTGACCAAGTGCAACAGACTTAGAACTCCAGCCCACATACTGACATCCGGTACTTGTAGAACATATTGCATACACGTTTGCATAGTTGCTGTCAACATTCTGGCGGTTACGCCGGTTATTAATCTACCAACATTTAACATTGGGAATCGTTTATCTCGCACCTACATTGACGTGTAATCTTTGAACGTCAATCACTTACTTATGTTGCCTAGCAAATGTTGTTGTTGTTGTTGTTGTTGTTGTTGTGGTGGTGGTCTTCAGTCCTGAGACTGGTTTGATGCAGCTCTCCATGCTACTCTATCCTGTGCAAGCTTCTTCATCTCCCAGTACCTACTGCAACCTACATCCTTCTGAATCTGCTTAGTGTATTCATCTCTTGGTCTTCCTCTACGATTTTTACCCTCCACGCTGCCTCCCAATGCTGAATTTGTGATCCCTTGATGCCTCAGAACATGTCCTACCAACCGATCCCTTCTTCTAGTCAAGTTGTGCCACAAGCTCCGCAACTCCCCAATTCTATTCAATACCTTCTCATTAGTTATGTGATCTACCCATCTAATCTTCAGCATTCTTCTGTAGCACCACATTTCGAAAGCTTCTATTCTCTTCTTGTCCAAACTATTTATCGTCCATGTTTCACTTCCATACATGGCTACACTCCATACAAATATTTTCAGAAACGACTTCCTGACACTTAAATCTATACTCGATGTTAACAAATTTCTCTACTTCAGAAACTCTTTCCTTGCCTTTGCCAGTCTACATTTTATATCCTCTCTACTTCGACCATCATCAGTTATTTCGCTCCCCAAATAGCAAAACTACTTTAAGTGTCTCATTTCCCAATCTGAACCCTCAGCATCCCCCGACTTAATTCGACTACATTCCATTATCCTCGTTTTGCTTTAGTTGATGTTCATCTTATATCCTCCTCTCAAGACACTGTCCATTCCGTTCAACTGCTCGTCCAAGTCCTTTGCTGTCTGTGACAAAATTACAATGTCATCGGCGAACCTCAAAGTTTTTATTTCTTCTCCATGGATTTTAATACCTACTCCGAATATTTCTTTTGTTTCCTTTACTGCTTGCTCAATATACAGATTTAATAGCATCGGGGATAGGCTACAACCCTGTCTCACTCCCTTCCCAACCACTGCTTCCCATTCATGTCCCTCAACTCTTATATAACTGGCATCTGGTTTCTGTACAAATTGTAAATAGCCTTTCGCTCCCTTTATTTTACCCCTGCCACCTTTAGAATTTGAAAGAGAGTATTCCAGTTAACATTGTCAAAAGTTTTCTCTAAGTCTACAAATAGTAGAAACGTAGGTTTGCCTTTCCTTAATCTTTCTTCTAAGATAAGTCATAAGTTCAGTATTGCCTCACGTGTTCCAACATTTTTACGGAATCCAAACTGATCTTCCCCGAGGTCGGCTTCTACCAGTTTTTCCATTCGTCTGTAAAGAATTCGTGTTAGAATTTTGCAGCTGTGACTTATTAAACTGATAGTTCGGTAATTTTCACATCCGTCAACACCTGCTTTCTTTGGGATTGGAATTATTATATTCTTCTTGAAGTCTGAGGGTATTTCGCCTGTCTCTTACATCTTGCTCACCAGATGGTAGAGTTTTGTCAGGACTGGCTCTCCCAAGGCCGTCAGTAGTTCTAATGGAATGTTGTCCACTCCCAGGGCCTTGTTTCGACTCAGGTGTTTCAGTGCTCTGTCAAACTCATCACGCAGTATCGTATCTCCCATTTGGCCTTATCTACATTCTCTTCCATTTCCATAATATTGTCCTCAAGTACATCGCCCTTGCATAGACCCTCTATATACTCCTTCCACCTTTCTGCTTTCCCTTCTTTGCTTAGAACTGGGTTTCCATCTGAGCTCTTGATATTCATACAAGTGGTTCTCTTTTCTCCAAAGTACTCTTTAATTTTCCGGTAGGCAGTATCTATCTTACCCTAGTGAGATAAGCCTCTACATCCTTACATTTGTCCTCTAGCCATCCCTGCTTAGCCATTTTGCACTTCCTGTCGATCTCATTTTTGAGACGTTTGTATTCCTTTTTGCCTGCTTCATTTACTGCATTTTTATGTTTTCTCCTTTCATCAATTAAATTCAATATTTCTTCAGTTACCCAATGATTTCTAATAGCCCTCCTCTTTTTACCTACTTGATCCTCTGCTGCCTTCACTACTTCATCCCACAGAGCTACCCATTCTTCTTCTGCTGTATTTCTTTCCCCCATTCCTGTCAATTGTTCCCTTATGCTCTCCCTGATACTCTGTACAACCTCTGGTTTAGTCAGTTTATCCAGGTCCCGTCTCCTTAAAACCCCACCGTTTTGCAGTTTCTTCAGTTTTAATCTACAGTTCATAACCAATAGATTGTGGTCAGAATCCACATCTGCCACTGGAAATGTCTTACAATTTAAAACTTGGTTCCTAAATCTCTGTCTTACCATTACATAACCTATCTGATACCTTCTAGTATCTCCAGGATTCTTCCATGTATACAATCTTCTTTTATGATTCTTGAACCAAGTGTTAGCTATGAATAAGTTATGCTCTGTGGAAAATGCTACCAGACGGCTTCCTCTTTCATTTCTTAGCCCCAATCCATATTCACCTACTATGTTTCCTTCTCTCCCTCTTCCTACTCTCGAATTCCAGTCATCCATGACTATTAAATTTTCGTCTCCCTTCACTATCTGAATAATTTCTTTTATCTCATCATACATTTCTTCAATTTCTTCGTCATCTGCAGAGCTAGTTGGCATATAAACTTGTATTACTGTAATAGGCGTGGGCTTCGTGTCTATCTTGGCCACAATCATGCGTTCACTATGCTGTTTGTAGTAGCTTACCCGCACTCCAATTTTTTTCATTCATTATTAAACCTACTCCTGCATTACCCCTATTAGATCTTGTATTTATAACCCTGTGTTCACGTGACCAAAAGTCTTGTTCCTCTTGCCACCGAACGTCGCTAGTTTCCACTATATCTAACTGTAACCTATCCATTTCCCTTTTTAAATTTTCTAATCTACCTGCCCGATTAAGGGCTCTGACATTCAACGCTCCGATTCGTAGAACGCCAGTTTTCTTTCTCCTGATAACGACGCCCTCCTGAGTAGTCCCCGCCCGGAGATCCGAATGGGGGACTATTTTACCTCCGGAATATTTTACCTAGGAGGACGCCATCATCATTTAACCATACATTAAAGCTGCATGCCCTCGGCTGTAGTTTCCCCTTGCTTTCAGCCGTTCGCAGTACCAGAACAGCGAGGCCATTTTGGTTAGTGTTACAAGACCAGATCAGTCAAATCATCCAGACTGTTGCGTCTGCAACTACTGTAAAGGCTGCTGCCCCTCTTCAGGAACCACACGTTCCTCTGGCCTCTCAACAGATACCCCTCCGTTGTGGTTGCACCTACGGTACGGCCATCTGTATCGCTGAGGCACGCAAGCCTCCCCACCAACGGCAAGGTCCATGGTTGATGGGGGGAGGGCCTAGCAAATACGTTCCCGAAATTTCATTTTCTACATTAATTATTTTCTGGTGTTGTGATTTGGGCTTCAGTTCGAAGACTGAATTGCACCAGCTCTCCACGCTACTCTATGCTGTCTCTCTTCAGCCCTGTACAACCATGGCAACGTACATCCATTTCACTGTGTTTACTGCAAACAATCCCTGGTCTCTCTATACGCCTATACACACACCCACATTCTCTCTCTCTCTCTCTCTCTCTCTCTCACTCACTCACTCACTCACTCACTCACTATCACTCCGCCATCCTCCCCCCCCCCTTTTTCTTCTTCGAGACATGTCTTATCAATCGGTCCTTTTTCTTTTAGTTAAGTTGTTGTCCCGTAGATTTCTCCCTCATTCGGTTCGGTATTTCTTCATTAGACACTCCGGCCATCTTCTCAGCCTTCAGGCTACTTCTGCCGCAGCAAATTTCAAAAGGTTCTATTCTGTTACACAGCAAGATGTTGTTATTAAATCAAACATTACAGCTCATATTCTCAGGAACTGTAACGGATGTAGTTCTCGCTTTCGGAAGTGTTGCAGTACGAACATGTATGACCATACTCTGCAGCTACTGAAGCGGCTCATTTCCCCTCATGAGGAACCGCATGATAGTCTGGCCTTTCCCTAGGTACTCCTCCGATATGGTTGCACCTACAACACAGCTATGTGTATCGTTGAGGCACGCAACCGCCATATTTGGGCAAGATCAATGTTTCGTTGAGAATCCCTTGTGGTTTGTATTTCGATTGCCATATATATAGGTCTTCCCAGGAATAATGCTTATTATTCAGGTTCATGACAGGAGTAATCATTCGAAATCAAAAATTCTAGTAAAATGCATACGTTAAGAACTATGAGCACTTCTTCAGTAGAGGAGGTATGTTCCGCGTTAGCGAAGATGAATGAGTACTCATAGCTGATAAAGTATGCATTGTAGTGCCCTTGTTTACTGGACTTGAAACAGCAAAGTCTGTTCCTGTCACATCCATGAATACTGAGAATTCCTTTTGGGACACCATATATTATTTCCATGCAGGGGCTCATGGTATCGATTTAATTAGATTGTTTTGGATTACTTATTCTTTGCGTACATGGGTGCTGTAGGCAATGACCTTACTTGTGGAAGCGTATAGTAATGGCACAGCGCCTATGTATAGCGGTAGGTAGGTTAATAGAACACGAGCACGCTTTCGGTGCGGTGATGTGAGGCATTCCTTTAGAAGTGAAGAGGCAGCGAGCGCGTGGGGCGCTGCCACCTGAGGTGGGCCGCCCGGGCCGGCTGCGGCTGCCTCTGTGGCTACGGCTATTCCCGCTACGGAAGTGAGCCGGCCGGCGGGCTATTTGCGTCGGCCGCGGCAGACACGGCGCTACACCCGGCCACAAAGGACTCCCCCTGCCGGCTATTTCCAGCCGCGTCCATCGCGTATCACGGCGACATTGTGCCCGCGAGATTCGCTGCCAAATATAAAACACCACTCGCTCTCCGTGTCAACCCCCGCTCGCGGTCGGCGTGCCGGCAATCGCTGTGGCCTTCAAACGACACTGACCTCACGTCTCCGCCTGTCGACTGACACTTTCCCGGCCACTAGGTTGGCCTCCAGCTCACACGACCGAGCTGCAGTATTTACATAAGTCGTAAACATTAACACCGTAGAATTTTTCCTCCAAATTTCTTTTTCAGGTTCTTCAGTTTACACGTCTTGTACAGTGATGTTGCCTTCCAAAGTGGCCTCCTGTGTTGGCAGTGAGAACGGAGTGTTGCTCAACAAAGTGTACTGTTGGAGGTAGCGGGAAGTAAATTCATTAGGCATTTAGGGACAGCCTAGTTCAAAGCAGTGCCTATTGTTATCTCGCAGTGCAAACACGATAATGAGTACGAAAACTGTCTTCGCGGGCAGCAATGCTGTGAACTCCTCTTTGCAGCAAGAAAGAGAAAAGAGCGACAGAGCTAATGGAGAAAGTGACGGAAAGTGTTTGCAAAATTATTTATTTTGACTAAATCAATGGTGTATAAAATAGGTAAGACTTCGGGGAATTGGGTTTGGATATGTACGTCAAACAAGCAGAAATGACGGAAAATGTACCTTAACTGTTTATTATTTCAAAAATAATCGCCATAACTGTTCATAAATTTATCTCACTGTGAGGC
The DNA here is from genome assembly GCF_023898315.1 of Schistocerca nitens. Classification (NCBI taxonomy): domain Eukaryota; kingdom Metazoa; phylum Arthropoda; class Insecta; order Orthoptera; family Acrididae; genus Schistocerca; species Schistocerca nitens. The sequence goes on along the minus strand of NC_064615.1, from coordinate 780,031,849 downwards.
AACACGGCCAATGCCTTCATGGAAAAACGTTTGTTGTTGCTTGCGGAATCATGATTATACCGAGACGTGCACCTCTTCCTTTGGAGCAAATCGAAGGCCACGAATGTCTGTCTTCAGGGCTCCAAAGTGGAAATCGCATGGGGAGAGATCGGCACTGCAGGGGGGATGCGTAAGGGCTTTCCAGCGAAACTTTTGCAGCGTAGTCGAAAAATCGTGGCAAAATGTGGGTGGGCATTATCCCTCAACTGAAGGTTGTTATCCATGTACGAGGTGTGATTGGAAAGTTTTAAGAATGGATCCGCTGCTGCTAACTGTTTGGGCGGGCAGGTACACGGAGGATGGGGAGTGAGTCATTTGCCTTCTCCTTGAACACCCTCTGACAGGAAACTGCGTTTCCTTTATTCAGTTGGTTGTGGCAGCTCGTTGAGTGCGGGTCTGTTAGGGCTTGTTGCTGGTTTCTGTCTGCGTGAAAATGGACGTGAAAACGGAGCAACGAGTTTATGTGAAATTTTGGTTTAAAACCGGGAAATCAGCTTCTGAGGCTTACAAACTATTAAAAACTGCTTTTGGAGATAATTTTATGAGCCAGTCAAATGTTTTTGTCTGGTTCAACAAATTTAAAAATGGCCGCGAATCATTTGAAGATGAACCACGGTTCGGCCGTCCTTCCACCTCAAAAACGAATGAAAATGTTGTGGAAGTTCACGACTTAGTGCGCTCTGATCGTAGACTTACAATTAGGGAGAAGTTTCTATGCAATTCAGTCAATTTTAACTGAAGATCTGAACATACGTCGTGTGTCCGCAAAATTCATTCCAGAAGTGTTCTGAAATGACCAGAGAAAATGCCGACTTGAAGTGTGTCAAGAACTGATTAATCGGACTAAAAATGACTCAGATCTGTTAAATAGGGTAATTGCAGGTGACGAATCATGGGTGTATGGATATGATCCTGAAACCAAAGTGCAGTCTTCGCAGTGGAAGACAACCAGGGTCACCACGACCGAAAAAAGTGCGGCAAAGGTGAAGACAATGTTGGTGATTTTTTTCGTTTCTACTAGTATTGTTCATCATGAATTTACTCCTGGAGGACAGACAATTAACCAGGAATACTACTAATGTTTCCTTGAGCGTTTGCGCAAAAGGTTGCGGAAGAAAAGGCCCGCATTGTGGAAAGATAGGAGTTGGGTGCTACACCGTGACAATGCTCTGGCTCATCGTGCCTTCTCCATCGTTGAATTTTTGACCAAATTCAAAATTCCTGTGCGTCCACAACCACCATATTCACCTGATTTGGCCCCTGCGGGCTTCTAGCTGTTTCTTAAATTGAAATTTTCACTGAAAGGGGAGCGAATTGACTCGATTGAAGACATCCAGGCAAATACGGAGAGCGTCCTTAACACACTTCAGGAAAAAAATTTCCAGGAATGTTTCCAAAAGTGGAGACACCGTTGGAGTCGGTGTGTTCACTCAGAAGGAGATTATTTTGAAGGGGATGCATCACAGTAGCATGTAAGTACCACCATTGTACAATTACAAGCACATTCTTAAAACCTTCCAATCACACCTCGTACATTCCTAGGCGTTTTGGACTTGGTAGCATGCTTCAGTTTTTACGAAGTGTCTACGTACCGCTGTGCTTTAACTGTGGCTCCCTACTACAGAAACTCAATGAGCAATTGGTCCTTGCAGTCAAAGAAAAAGGTCATCACGACGTTCCCGGAGGTGTCGTGCCTGTTGTTTCGACTAAGTTGCAGAAGATTCGCTGGGAAGAAATTACACATTTTCCGTGCAGCCTCGATCTCTCCTTACGAGATTTCCATATTTTTAGAGCCCTGAATTTGCTTCGGACGAAGAGGTGCACTCCTGGATACGTCATGGTTCCGTAGGCAACCGCAAAAATTATTCCATGAAGGCACTGACAGTGTTGTCTCATAGTGAGATAAATGTATAAACAGTTATAGCGATCACTTATGAAATAATAAACAGTTTACTTACTTTTTTCTGTATGTCTCATTTTCAGTTGTTTGCCCTTTATAGCTGTAGAATGCCTTGGAACAATTTCAAGCATCAACAGTACATCTATGATTTAGTACGAGGACACAGTTACCATTGGGGTGAGACACTTGTATTTCAGGGTGTGCGATATGTAAACATAATTGCCGAAATATCTAGAAAAACTGTGCTCTAACTTGGTGCCTTATCAATTTACTGTTAGGGTGAGATTAGCTCTTCTAGGAGTGGACTGGTAATATGTAGCGTGTGACATATAAAATAATAAAAAAAACGAACAATATTGGCTTCGAATTCATAAGTTTCAGTGGTGATTGGTGACAGTCCCAATGATATTTAGCTCCTAACGCAGTTTTGTTGCTGTTGCTGTTGTTGTGGTGGTGGTGGTGGTGAACACGGTAGTACATGCGAAGCACGGCTCCGCAATGCTTGGAGCAATTTCAGAAAAACTTGGTACAAATATCACTTCGTCCGTGGAAAAAAAAAATGCTGGGAAACTTGGATTCTCCCAGTAATCTTACGCATGCGGTTTGGTGTAGCGGAGGGAAAGATGGGGTGGCATTAGGATTGCTCTTTTTTAAAGTTTGATTATTTTCTGTGTGCTACCTGCCAGCTTAGTTCTGTTGTACAAAAATGTATGTTGAGTGCAATGTGGCCTGAACAGCAAAATAGGAAGGGGTGCCTCTCGATAGTCTACATCTAAAGCAAAAAGCGAAAAATAACATAAAAACCTCACCTGTTTTCCACAATACAGGGCGTTTCAAAAAGAAAGAGCAGATTTCAAACATTTATTTCTCAAAAACTACAAATGATAGAAACACAATTCCAACGGTCCTTCACTCAATATGAGTACCAAATGTTACACAACAAATATCAAAACTGTACCTCAATATGAGCACCATTTGTTACACGACAAATATCAAACCGGTATCTCATTTCTTGCCACACACGACGCAACTGGTCTTTAGTTACCGAATTCACGGCCGCAACAATTCGATGTCGTACCTCTTGAAGAGTAGCGGGCATAGGTGGGACATAAACACAGTCCTTTATGTACCCCCACAAATAAAAATCGCAGGGAGTAAGGTCTGGTGACCTGGGAGGCCACAGACGATGACATTGATCTTGTGCTCCTGCTCTTCCAATCCACCGTCCTGGAATGGTGTTATTTAGGTACCGTCGTACAGGTTCAGAGAAGTGTGGTGGGGCGCCATCTTGCATGAAGATGAAGTGATTTGAATCTTCCTGAAGTTGAGGAAATAGCCAGTTTTCTAACATGTCCAGGTAAATGGTTCCTGTGATAGTTTTCTCCATGAAAAAGAAAGGTCCATAAACTTTGTTTACCGAAATTGCACAAAAGACGTTAACCTTTGGTGAGTCTCTTTCATGTTGAATAACGTCCCTCGGAGTTTCACTCGCCCAAATTCGTACGTTATGCCGATTAACTTTACCAGAAATGTGAAACGTTGATTCATCTGAAAAAATTAATCGTTCGGCAAAATTGTCCTCTTCCATGTCCTGTAGAATTGCAGTTGAAAATTCGAACCTTTTGTTGTGGTCGTCAGGACGCAATGCTTGCAATAACTGCAGTTTGTACGGCTTCATGTGCAGACGGTTACTCAGAACGCGCCATACCGTTGTTTTAGACATGTTTAGTTCGTGACTTGCCCGTGCCGTGGATTTTCTAGGGCTCCTTTCGTAAGCTGCACGGACACGCTCGACATTTTCATCCGATGTGCGTGGACGACCCGTGCTTTTTCGCTTGCAGATGCAACCATCTTCTACGAATCTGTGATGCCACTCATAAATTTGCTTATGACGAGGCGGCTGTTTGTTGAATTGACGGCGGAATGCACGTTGCACACCAACAATGGACTCTAACTTTGCAAATTGCAGCACACAAAATGATCGTTCCTGTGGTGTCGTCGCCATTTTCCTACAAACAAACGCCAGCGCCACTGCGGATTTGCATGGAACTTCTGCGCGGACCATTGAAAAACTTTGAACCTTTCTCTGACAAGAAACGTTTGAATTGTGTTTCTATCATTTGTAGTTTTTGAGAAATAAATGTTTGAAATCTGCTCTTTCTTTTTGAAACGCCCTGTACAGTCTGTAAAACTACTATGTACAACACTTGTGTGGTGAAATTGATGATAAAATCACTGAGCTTGACACTTCTCTCGGCTGGATCATATACAACTTTCATTTGGAAAAGTATGTGTAGAGCGTTTATATGCCACTGCAAAGGATTTGGCGTATGGTACTTGCACTCACGTCAGATCTGGTAGAAAATAACCTTATTTTACTACAAACAATTCCAGGGATTTCATCGACTCCTATTTGAACCCTTCTAATATTGATGTAGTACCTGTTTGGCTTTTGCTTGGGATATTCGGCTGATGTTCGTTTAACGACTTTTTTGACGTCACGGTATCACGAGTGATTGGCATTGTCAAGTTTCACCTTCCGTTGGTGGTGGTGTAGACTGGGAGGTGAACCTTTGACAATGCCAACCACTCGTGCCGGCGTTACGTTAGAAAATTCGGTATACAAACATCGACTGAAGATTCCGAGACAAAAGCCAACAGCAAATTGCCACGAAAACCTGAACAGCCTTCGTTGTTACTTCTGCCTCACGATTCAAATTACTGGCAATTTTCATTTGTGATTAAGAAGACAAATCAGTTCCGAAGTACGCCAAGATGGCAAATTCACTAGACATATACCATTAATGAATTTTGGTTTCTGTAGAACTACACGAGAGATCTCGTGATCTACAACCTGGTATTTATAATTTTGGAAGACTACTGAAATCCAAGGCCCATAGGCACACACAACCATCCTTCGACATTCGCTTTGACGAGGAAAATACGGATACAGCAAATTGCATTTTGTCCTTGTGCTACATTGTGCAGTGGGCTCGTAGATTCACATGTCCAACTGATGGTTAGCACGGAAAATAGCAACTTTTATTGTTATCAACTATAATTTTATGTTAAGCGACATTTGATTCCGAAGACTGCACGTTCTAACTGTAACGGTCAATTGAACATACAGTGCCTGTAGGACGTATTCGGAAGCTATTATCTCCAGCATGAAACAAAAGAAACAAGGATATTAAAAATGGTTTCTTCCATTAAAAAATAAAATAATTCCTTTTGATTCTCACCAATGGCCTTGTTTTTTCAATTCAGACGTATACAGGGTGTTACAAAAAGGTACGGCCAAACTATCAGGAAACATTCCTCACACAAAGAAAGAAAATATGTGTACATGCGTCCGGAAACGCTTACTTTCCATGTTAGAGCTCATTTTATTACTTCTCTTCAAATCACATTACTCATGGAATGGAAACACACAGCAACAGAACGTGCCAGCGTGACTTCAAACACTTCGTTACAGGAAATGTTCAAAATGTCCTCTGTTAGCGAGGATACATGCATCCATCCCTGATGCGCTGATGCAGCCCTGGATAATGGCGTATTGTATCACAGCCGTCCACAATACGAGCACGAAGAGTCTCTACATTTGGTACCGGGGTTGCGTAGACAAGAGCTTTCAAATGCCCCCATAAATAAAAGTCAAGAGGGTTGAGGTCAGGAGAGCGTGGAGGCCATGGAATTGGTCCGCCTCTACCAATCCATCGGTCACCGAATCTGTTGTTGAGAAGCGTACGAACACTTCGACTGAAATGTGCAGGAGCTCCATCGTGCATGAACCACATGTTGTGTCGTACTTGTAAAGGCACATGCTCTAGCAGCACAGGTAGAGTATCCCGTGTGAAATCATGATAACGTGCTCCATTGAGCGTAGGTGGAAGAAACTAAAATGAGCTCTAACATGGAAATTAGGCGTTTCCGGACACATGTCCACATAACATCTTTTCTTTATTTGTGTGTGAGGAATGTTTCCTTAAAGTTTGGCCGTACCTTTTTGTAACACCCTGTATATAACGGGCAAAGTCTGGTTTGATCGTGCTTACAGTTTAATGCGACAAATTGTTCGTTAGAACAATTATCTCCTTTCAGTACAACCTTCGAATTCAGAGTGATTATAAAGGGTCAGGCATTCAGTGAAAAGAAGACGTCGAAAAGTAGAAGGGCGAACAGCGATATAAAAAGCTCGCCTAGCGTCATTGACAGATAGCATCTGTTCAAGAATTACTCACAGGGGAAGCTCCCCATCGCACCCCTCTCAGATTAAGTGGTAAGATGGCACAGTGGATAGCCCGTCAAAAACTGAACACAGCTCACGAAGGAAGTGATCTTGAACTATGACGAAAAAAAGCAAAGTAGAAACAGTAGACGGTCCCAGAACAAGATGTGCAATAAATAGCAGTTTTAAATAACAGTGGCGTCCTGGGTAAGTGGTAACGGTGATGGGTTGCCATGCGGGCGAGTCGTGTTCTAAACTCCCTCGTGCCATTCATTTTTTTTCCATATCATCATAGACTGTCCGTCCGGTAAATGAAATGTTTGATCTCTTTCTGTAGTCTTGGCATCTGTCAGACTATACATTAGTTATAGAATATGAGTCATGTGGTAAGAAGACGTTACCGTCGCAAGTAAATGTGATAAATAGTGAGAGCAAGCGAGACACCAGGTAGACGTTTCACAGAAATGAAAACAACAAATAAATGGGTGTGAACTATGTTTCAACGAAGCAATTCCAGAGTCAAGACTTCCAAAACGGAATGCAACTTCAAAAACGTTAAAAACATATGTTTTGACAGAGCACAGAGAAACTGTGTGATTGTGAAACGCTTGCATTCATTTGTTGCAGCTTATGTGACAAATTACACTACTGGCCATTAAAATTGCTGCACCACGAAGATGACGTGCTACAGAAGCGAAATTTAACCGACAGGAAGATGATGCTGTGATATGCAAATGATTAGCTTTCAAGAGCATTCACACAAGGTTGGCACCGGTGGCGACACGTACAACGTGCTGACATGAGAAAAGTTTCCAACCGATTTCTCATACACAAACAGTAGTTGACTGACGTTGCCTGGTGAAACGTTGCTGTGATGCCTCGTGTAAGGAGGAGAAATGTGTACCATCACGTTTCCGACTTTGATAAAGGTCGGATTGTAGCCTGTCGCGACTGCGGTTTATCGTGTCGCGACATTGCTGCTCGCGTTTGTCGAGATCCAGTGACTGTTAGCAGAATATGGAATCGGTGGGTTCAGGAGGGTAATACGGAACGCCGTGCTGGATCCCAACGGCCTCGTATCACTAGCAATCGAGATGACAGGCATCTTATCCGCATGGCTGTAACGGATCGTGCAAGCACGTCTCGATCCCTGAGTCAACAGATGGGGACGTTTGCAAGACAACAACCATCTGCACGAACAGTTTGACGACGTTTGCAGCAGCATGGACTATCAGCTCGGAGACCATGTCTGCGGTTACCCTTGATGCTGTATCACGGACAGGAGCGCCTGCGATGGTGTACTCAACGGCGAACCTGGGTGCAGGAATGGCAAAACGTCATTTTTTCGGATGAATCCAGGTTCTGTTTACAGCATCATGATGGTCGCATCCGTGTTTGCCGACATCGCGGTGAACGCACATTGGAAGCGTGTATTCGTCATCGCCATACTGGCGTATCACCGAGCGTGATGGTATGGGGTGCCATTGGTTACACGTCTCGGTCACCTCTTGTTCGCATTGACGGCACTTTGAACAATGGACGTTACATTTCAGATGTGTTACGACCCGTGGCTCTACCCTTCATTCGATCCCTGCGAAACCCTACATTTCAGCAGGTTAATGCACGGCCGCATGTTGCTTGTCCTGTACGGGCCTTTCTGGATACAGAAAATGTTCGACTGCTGTCCTGGCCAACGCATTTTCCAGATCTCTCACCAACTGAAAACGTCTGGTCAATGGTGGCCGAGCAACTGGCTCGTCACAATACGCCAGTCACTAGTCTTGATGAACTGTGTGTGGTATCGTGTTGAAGCTGCATGGGCAGCTGTACCTGTACACGCCATCCAAGCTCTGTTTGACTCAATGCCCAGACGTATCAAGGCCGTTATTACGGCCAGAGGTGGTTTTTCTGGGTACTGATTTCTCAGGATCTATGCATCCAAATTGCGTGAAAATGTAATCACATGTCAGTTCTAGTATAATATATTTGTCCAATGAATACCCGTTTATCATCTACATTTCTTCTTGGTGTAGCAATTTTAATGGCCAGTAGTGTATTATGTTTTCATCATTTCCTTGCGACTGATCACATCCACATTCATAAACACCTATATCGGGCAAGGATGCATATCGCTCTCACTTACCAGTCGTATAAATTAGGTGCGTCGATAAAAGATTCCTATGATATGACGTACGTATTCTCACTAATGCAGCGCATAAGACACCACACGTGTTTTGCGGTGGAGGATTCGGTTGACTTGTCGCCTTGTCGTCAAACGTTTGCGGTTCTCATTCGAAAGCCGCTTCCTTCCGGCTACTTACAGAATTGTTCATATTTTGCTTTTTTTTTCACAGTCCAGTATACCTTCTTCCTGTTTTCATTCTTGATCTGTGTTCAGTTTTTGACGAGCTGTGATAGGGCCCTTTTACTACTAAATCCAAGGGGGTTGCGATGGAGAGTTTTCCTTGTCAGATCTGCAACTCAACGATTAATTTTACGAGGTATTACACTGCCTGCATTATGTAGAGAATGAATTAGTCACTCAGAAGGCTATTTTGCGAAGCTGGTGTTTTTGCCTTTATTCCCATTTTGAAGGCACTGATCATATTGAGCCTAAATTTCACACTGCGCAGTTTTCCATGGAATGAAACCAAACTGGGATGTAAACAAGGGTTTCATAAGAGCCATCTTTGGGTAGCATGTAAGCATAGCTCTGGAACGAGTGGAGAAATTTCAGTCAAACTTAATGCACATATGATTCGTTGTATAGGAAAACGTACTAAATGGATGCGACACTTCTAGCACCTATTTAAGACACTACCCATATTCTTCTGAGCTCCAGTCTACAGCAGTTATTAAAGCGTATGTGTGGCCATTATGCGGCAGGATCTGTAGTAGACAGTAATCTCGTTTGATCGTGGTTCATTTGTACATCAGATCACTTAACTTCTCATCATCTACTGCACATCCGTGGATCGGGCGCGGTTGGTCACACCTTTCCTGAAGTGACGCAGTGGAATTAGACCAGAAGCAGTCGGGACACATCACTGGGGAGGCTCTCTGTGAATGAATGCAAGGAACTGCAAGTCGCTCGCCTCCTTGTCTGCAGGAAGTTGCACACTATAAGTAAGAACATCAGTGGCTGACACATCCTTTTATAGTAATATTTCATATCTGTCGCCATGTATGGTAGTACAAAAGAGGACGTTCTTGAGTTTCACGACTTTAGTTGAGTAGCTGAATGTTACGAGAACAAGTAAAAATGGTTCCGTTTCGTGTGCCCGGAGGAGAACTATTACATAACCTATCACCTTCTCTCTTTAATTAAAGAAGAGTTTAAATAAAGATCAAGGCTTTCGTGTTTCTTTTCTATCCGTGTCATTTCGTTGTTCGCCTACCTGACATGTGTTGGAGTTGTGCTCGCCCATGTATGTTACATTAGGCGTTGAGAAATTGACGTGCATTGCATCACAATCTGTTGTCATATTATTTCAGTATGCCATAGAGCTCCTTCATTTCTATTTACAGTTCACGAGATGTCTTTTTTTCCATTCAGAGGTAATATAAAATATGACAAAATATTTCTTTGTGTTTAACTTCAAAAATGGTTCAAATGGCTCTGAGAACTATGCGACTTAACTTCTGAGGTCATCAGTCGCCTAGAACTTAGAACTAATTAAACCTAATTAACCTAAGGACATCACACACATCCATGCCCGAGGCAGGATTCGAACCTGCGACCGTAGCGGTCGCTCGGTTCCAGACTGCAGCGCCTAGAACCGCACGGCCACTCCGGCTGGCTGTGTTTAACTTCAATTATCTGTGAACGGGGAGGGGGGGGGCTGCGTTTCGACATGTTTTTCTTACTTCGTTAATCTCAAAATGGCTCAAATGGTTCTGAGCACTATGGAACTTAACTTCTAAGGTGATCAGTCCCCTAGAACTTAGAACTACGTAAACCTAACTAACCTAAGGACATCACACACATCCATGCCCGAGGCAGGATTCGAATCTGCGACGCTTCCAGACTGTAGCACCTAGAACCGCTCTGCCACACGGGCCGGCCGTTAATCTCACACTGTACATGTTTAGTTATATTCAAAAATTTTCATCATAAAGGTTTAAATATTCGCTTTTAGTATAAAAATGCTAAGTGTGTCTCTAACAATAAAAAATCATATTCCAGAAGGAGTTTTCCACATGTCATTGTATAACTCGCTCTAACTGAAGTCTTTTTTTCAAGTTAAACTCTCCTCATATCAGTGGAGCAAGCGTTTAAGTGAAAGGCCAGTCGGAGAAACCTTCCTAGGTCTTCCCAGCCCGAGTGGTTCTAGGCGCTCAGTCCGGAACCGCGCGACTGCTACGGTCGCAGGTTCGAATCATGCCTCGTGCATGGATGTATGTGATGTCCTTATTTTAGTTATGTTTAAGTACTTCTAAGTTCTAGGGAACTGATGACCACAGATGTTAAGTCCCATAATGCTCAGAGCCATTTGAACCTTTTTTTCCCAGCCCCACTGCTTCCAATATCCTCCAGTGGGCACTTACCGCAGACCTTTCCATTGATGGGTTGATGTTCTTGTTTCCTCACGTAACAAAGTCTACCACATTCGTATGGCATGAAACCAATGTCCTTTCTTTTTGATGCAAATGTTTTATGTTCAGTTTTTGTATGTTGTGAATCCGTGTCGCCGAACGTTCGCTTAAAGCTGGAGAAGGGCACACCCACTGCGTAGTACAGCCTGCCTCGCTGATGAAATCGTTGAAATTTGTACACGTCCCCTCTCTATATAATCTGATCTTTCCTTAGATACGAAGGTTTTTAGAGACTGACAAGTAATTCACTTGTCTCAAGACGGAGAAGAAAATTGGCTGCGATTACTTTTGAAGCAGTTATTCCAGCGTTTGCTCGAAGTATTTAGAAAGACATTGGAATACATGAATCAGAGTGCCCAGAAAACTTTTCCTCTCAAATTATAGTCCACTTCGTTATCTGCCGTGCTACCTTGTTCGATAAGTTTGTAAACATTCCATCCTTTGCCTCGGAACAACTTTTACATAGGGTTGTATTTTTCCTTGGAACACCGTCGAAAGATTATCTTTAATAATAGTTGCAGAGGTATGTTTGAAAAACGTTTGACCTGGGATTAAGCAGCGCGCTACCTTTAAAATGTTTATGTTGCAGTAACTAATAACTGTTGGGAGCTCGAGATTGTGATTTGTGGCCACATAGCGTCAGCTGTGAAGTTTTAAGCTCTGTTTACATTCTGTAGTCCTGAATGATAGGCCTTCGTCATACAAACGTGCTTAGTAAACAGATACATTTCGTCATCTTAAACAGTGGCTGAAAACTATGCTCAAAGATAATCAACAAGCGCATGAAGAATATCACGAAGATATTATTTCTGAAGATCAAAATGGATTTAGGTCATTTTATTCAAGCACAGACAATATTCTTATAATTAAAAACATTATAGTATAAGTCAGAGAATTTAAAGTAGAAACCCGTATCTCCTTTATCGACCTTGAGAAAGCGTTTGATTTGTGAGCCGTGATAGCCTATGGAATATTATTTCTGCATTTAGCTATTCTTATGACCTAATAGAGGTAGTGCAAAGTTTTCACAAAAATACACTCATTGTAATAAGTAGTAATCAGAAGAAATAATTATTAACCAAGGTGCAAGCGAAGGGTGTGGACTATCAACTAGCCTTTTTAATATTTATATTGACTTTAATCTTCGTAAATGGAAGTTTAGAGAAAACAAAGGAATTACGATAACGAATGAGGAATACCTGCATGTGCTTCTGTTTGCAGTTGATATCGATATTATTCAAAAGAATGAAGATGACCTTCAAAGATCAGTATACCAGCTGAACCAAATGTCCAAGAAATACGACTTTAAAATTTCTACTAATAAAACAAAATAATGGCGTTCCGAGGAAAATATCCAGTCAGATGAAAAATTGTTATAGATAATTCAATTTTAGAACAAGTTTTTTAAATCTGTTGTTTAGGCTGCTACTATAAGTTCTGATTTTTGCTCTGATATTGAAAATAAAGTACACAGATTCCAAGCTGTCAGAGGTACAATTGGGACATGAAATACAAAAAGAGTCCACCAAGAAATTCTGTCAAGTCGTAGCGGTTCCTGTGTTATCCTATGTAAGCGAAAGCTGGGTTATCACAAAAAACCACAAGAACATAAAATTCAAGCAATAGAGATGAGGTTCCTAAAGAAGACGAAGGGCTACACAACAAAAGACATGATTAAAAATAAAGATATTAGAACAGTGTTAAATGTTTTGAACATGGATGAAACAATTCAAAATTATCGTGAAGACTGGAACAACACTTGACGGGGATGCCAGTTCACAGAATTCTCCAGAAGATCATGAACAATAAGCCGAATGGGAAAGTAGATATTGGAAGACCTCCAAAAAGATAGGAATGATTTTGTTTGGGAAATCGGAACAGGCAACAACCTAATCCTTGCAGGAAACATGATGATGATGATGATACGTTTCGAAGTCTACGTTTAAAAAGGGATTAAAATAATAGAAATATAAGGTGCAGTACATAGCTAAAAATCATTGAAAGCCGTAACACACACTCATACGAATGAACCAAGCAATTTCAGATGTAGAAACACGACTACCAACTTCTGTTTATGTCGCGCTACTCCTCCTTGGTGTTGGCGATTGTTTTCTGTCATTGTGTGTTTTTGCTGATAAGCTATTATTTTGGTGCACGTTGGATACCGATAGGATGCGGCAGACGTTCGTTGTTCGTTTGCACACGCCTTGTATTGGGTTTCGTGTGTTTTTAGTGAGAATTCTCATTATTGGGTGTGTCCACGAGCAGCTACGGAGATCTTCGTGTGGTTCAGTTTCATTCCATTCGGTGTTAAGTGAGTGTCTGCACTGTATTCAGTTGTTCCAAGAGCTTTCATTCGGCGGTTATGTAACGAAATATTCCTTACGTTAGCTGTGGCTATCATCGATACTTTTGTGGCCAACAAACTACGACATACGTTTACGTAGATGGCTTTTCTCTATAAAGCTAACTCTTTCGCAGCTCGTAAACCAGATGTTTCGACATGTAATTTTTAGGTTGGATCATTTGGTGCTTTTGGTACCAGCGAAATTTTTTGTTGAAAAAGAGACTGAACGGTAACAGAAAGTTTAACGAAACGAGGAATGTAGTTGTCCATAACTGCTACTGCGAATAAAACAGTGAAGACGGAACAGTGAAATAAACATCGTTTATTCAAAAATACAACACTACAGACGTTGTGAACAACAGAAAATAATAACATTGAAAATCGTCAGTAAACGTTATGTGTAATTTGATCGAATGTCAGACTGTGAGGCATGCTGACCCTTTTTTTACGTGTCAGGTCGAAGCATTCTGTTCAGGTACTAGAAAAAAATACGCAAGGGCTCGCGAATTTTGTTGAAAGTATTGAACTTTCGTGAAATAAAACAGCAGCTTTCCCTAGTCTTAACGGCATACACAATGAATAATTGTTCGCATGAAATGGCTCTGTGTTTATAGCAACTGAATACAAATTTCAGGGGCGCATTAAAAGTGTATGTATCGCAGGGAATCTATCTACGGTGCGCACATACATCTTTAATGTCTAACTGTTACAGCGACTGGGTGTGTACTGGTCAAATGTGCGGAGTTTGGGATGTGTCTGTCTGGTTAGTCGTTACACACACGGCGTGACCAGTTATTTAGAGTTTAGCGACCACTGCTTCCCTCGGTCGCAGTGAGAAAGGCATGGCTTCACATTTGACGAGCCTTGTTGATTATACTAAAATTTCACGGGGTGGTGAATAATTTGCTACATGTAAATATCAGTATTTGAATAGCGATATATGCAAAAAAAAGTGTCATTGAAGTCTGATACACGGTCTGCTGCATATTCATAACTTCTGTTTGGTTTTCGTGTAAAGTTAATTGCGTAATGTTGAAACAGTTATAACTTGGCCTTTATGACAGAATGTTGTTGTTCGTGCAGATAGCGAAGCTCGGGGTTCAAATCATGAAACTGGAGTTTGTGTTTCGCTGATGGGATAGTAGTAATCTCGCTGTTACGACTGTTTCTTGACCCTAAACTAATTTCCTTCTGCCAGCTGTGTATTGCACCTTTGTTTTAGTCCGAAATTTAGCAACTGAAGCTTAAAAGTGTACAGCTTTTTAGGAATTGCACTTCAAGCAAAATTATTTGTCTCAGGAAGTGAAAGAAGTTGGGTGGAGACTGAGGAGCTGAGAGAACACTAAAATTGTCTCTTCTATCACATCTCTTTTCTGTTCTGCGCTGTAGCTTATTTCCTAACAGACGACTGCTTCCGATTAGTGTACAAACAATTCTTGAAGTTATTGATATAACGAAGAACTATTCATAATTGCGGTAATTAAGCATTTGCTGTTTAAATGTGCCTGACTTTCATCACCTTTCGCAGTAAGCATCGAACTTTTAGTACCTGCGCTCTTGTAAAGTTCTTATAGCAAATTAACATTGAGCACACCATGTGGTGGATTATTTTTTGGAGTGTCTCGTGTGCTCGGCTAAATATCAAAGATTTACACTGCACCGAAAGAAACTAATTCCGAAATTGGTAGGTATGGGCTGTATGAACACTTCAGTGAGGTGTCCGTTACTTAATGGAGGGACTCGTCAGAACCAGCCTGTTGAATGTGTGTGTATTTGCGCTTTCCTGACGGTCTCACTCAGCGCAGATTGCCACCGACTGCGCATCATGTCATAGTCAGCGGTCTCAGAACCCTTGCCCATGTTTAGAAGATATTGCAGATATCCCATCAAACGATCTACAGAAGCAGCCAGTACCTTCATTTCCAGTCTAACGCTCGTAGGGGAATAGTCGTAGTTCATGCATCACCCACTCTGTAACGTATAGCAAGAGGGGTAGTTACGTTCACAGAATGTATTTTAGTAATTATGAATGTACGTGCAATGACATAACATCGTGACAGCAAGTGCTTCACATTCGAAATACCAGCATTGTAGTTTTGGCCTTAAAACAATTTAGATTTAAAGAATAAACGGGTATCACCCTTTAGGTACTGTAAGATACCGTTCAACATCTTGCGCTGGCTGTATAAAACGAAGATCGCAGTACATTGCCATTTCAATCAACACAGATTTTCCTCACATTTTTTTCTTCCTGTGTATACTTATTTTTACATTTCCGTTATGTTTTATTGTCATGACTTTGGGTCTGAGCACTATGGGACTTAACTGCTGAGGTCATCAGTCCCCTAAAACTTATAACTACTTAAACCTAACTAACCTAAGGACGTCACACACATCCATGCCCAAAGCAGGATTCGAATCTGCGACCGTAGCGGTCTCGCGGTTCCAGACTGGAGCGCCTAGAACAGCACGGCCACTCCGGCCGGCGTCATGACTTTTCTCGGCTGCGTGATGGACAAGATGGCTAGTCCTGTGACATCAAGTAATGGCTACCTGTACGTCTACATAGATACTCCGCAAGCCAGCGGACGTTGTGTGGCGGAGGATACCCTGTAACGCTATTAGTCATTTCCTTTCCTGTACCACTCGCAAATAGTGCGAAGGAAAAACAAGTCAGCGTGGGCGCGGCACTGACGTTGATGTGGGTAGATACTGCGCCGATCCTCAGTGACAGGGTCTGCATAGTGCCGGCTCTCGGATACTGCACACCTCCAGCTATGGCCGGAGTACGTCGTTACTGTAGTCTGCACGGCGAAAGAAAAGCCCTTACACTTAAAGTAGATTTGGCACGACTGCTTCTCACGTATTCTACGAACTATTACGTAAAGGGATTTTATATACTTCTGTGGGGCACCGTTCCGTGAAGAAGCTCTGTAGTTAATTTCGGTTCCACCAGCAGCCTTCTGCTCATCGCATTTGAAATTCGGCAACAGCGCAACCAATTGTCAGGGCTCTTCACTGGCCAACGAAATATAGCCAGGTAGTTTCAGAGCGGCATAGTGATTGCAAGGCAAACAGGGTTTCATTGTAAGAATCTCTTCCGTCACGACTTACGGCGCTGGTAAGCTCCACATATAGCTTTGTTTCTCCAAAGTAAAAAGTCATTCGAACCGAACAAATGATGGGGCGCTGAAGAAAGAGAGACTGAGAAATTAAATGGAGCAATTGCAGTTTAACTGAATCCATCATCAACGAAATTCATATATTATATTTTAGAGAGTAGTTATAAAATAGAAGCTGGAGAAAATATTAGTTCTCACTTAAGAACTTACAAGCTATTGGATTTTTCCCCTTGGTATCCTTAAAAGTATTGTATAAAGTCAAAAATTAACTCCATAGATTTCCATATTGTAATGTTTCAATCGCATACTTCCATTTTCTTTAAAAAACAGGATCTACCTTTTCCCATACGGATTTCTTACTTTCTTTGCTCCACTTCTTGCATCACCATCGTATTTCTGAGTGCATAATTGCTAACAAAACAACCAGAAAAAAATAACTACCGATTACAGATACTTAGAGACTCCAATAGTAATGACGTTGACCTATTGGGGCGCACTCCGCCGTACCAGCTGTGCGCAGGAACGTCTCATTTATACAGCTTCCGCACACGTACTATTCGCAAATATATAGAGGGCTGCCTACGACGAGTTGGCCGAGGAGCGTACCTCGATTAACATAGCAGGGCAAATGCCGTACCTTAGGCACTATATAATCAGCTCGCCACTACGCAGGGCAATGGTGACATTCACGCATGAGATTGGAATGACACGTCGTTTCGTCCCGTTTGATGTCGCTCGTTATTATCGTAGCCTGTCGCATGAGGTACTGCACGTCCTATGTCGTACGGGTTCGGTGGTCTTTATTGGTCACCGTGTCAAGGATGTAGACATTCCTTCCAGGCGAATAGCGTGTGGGTAATAACGGTCGACATCGGCTAGCTCGGAATGAAAGCTCAGCTGTTGTAGCAGGTAAGTTTGGTCACTTGACGGGTAGAGTCACTTTGATGTGCATAAAAGCGTACGTCGTTATTTCGTCCAAAAAGGGGAACTCAAAACGTCTCCTCGGACAAAAGGGACGGTTGGTGCTAGATTGACAATTTCACTAACGGCCACGAAATAAAGATGGATATAACAAAATAGCATGTTTTAAGACATTACAGCACAAGGGACTGTAACGTCTCGTAATGTTTTGTGGTTCCTGGCTGGATGAGGTGAGGCTGGTATGATAGGTGGGTGGCCGGTTACTCTCACTACAGCACAAGATGCACACTTGATTAAAATACACTTTATTACAAGAACCAATTGTCATTCGGGATAGTGGCAAGATTGGACTGTGTATAAATTGGGACTTTGTACGGGCGCTCATGACCGCGCAGTTGAGCGCCCCACAAATCAAACATCGTCAAGAACCAGTTGAGTACTTAACTTCAATGATATCCAATCTGAAGTTCTGTGGTTAACAGCTATGGGATACATGTACTAATTCTTGAATCATAACTGTATACAATGATCAACGTTCCCTTACAGCCAGCTAAGGTGCGAGGCGACGACTATCAGTGTGAAGACTAGAGCATAGTGCGACGTATTGAGGTACTGAGATTGGGAGATAGAGAGAGCTCGATCGGCGGCGAAATCGTATATGCACGCTGCCCAGGGGGCGTTATCGGCGCGTAGCCTGGGGGCGTGCCTCGGTCTTCTCTTGTCATACGCGCGCCTAGTTCAGCGCCTGCTGTACAATGTTTTTCCTAGTGCCGACCAGTGTGCTGGCGAAGGCGTACGCCCGCACAGAAATAACAAGTGTACGGAAACTTTACAGCTTTTGCTCCACTTGGTGGAATTCGGGATACCAAAGAAACAAGAAGAAAATTTATTTTACTTCATAGTTGAGTATTCAAATACAAATGTCAGAGCCGGCCGCGGTGGTCTCGCGGTTAAGGCGCTCAGTCCGGAACCGCGCGACTGCTTCGGTCGCAGGTTCGAATCCTGCCTCGGGCATGGATGTGTGTGATGTCCTTAGGTTAGTTAGGTTTAAGTAGTTCTAAGTTCTAGGGGACTGATGACCACAGATGTTAAGTCCCATAGTGCTCAGAGCCATTTGAACCATTTTACAAATGTCAGACCGTATTTGCAGAATTTCATTTTTAACAAAAACTGTAGCATGAGAGTCCAAGCAACCTGTGATTTGTGTGGATGAAACGGGGACTCAAGCGCTACATGGTGAATCATTGCTTTAAAAGCTACGTTATTCAAAGTTATTGACAAAAAAACAAAAATAGTTTTAAGTTTTGCAACAACAAATATTTCAACCACCTGCAACAAACGTCTTAATAAATTAACTTCACTGTTGTAAATAAAAGAAAAGAGTTTTGTTGTTGATCGCTATGTGTGTGTCTACTGTGGACAAAAAAGCTGCTTGTGGTTTTGATGTTACTACGTTAAAAAACCGGAGAAAAACAGTAAATCGTGTTAGAAGAATGTGATTATTTGTGGACAGCGCACATGCTGAAAGTAGAGTAAGAACAAGATAGCAAGACACTAGTGAAGATTCAAGTAACTAGTCGCCTAAAGCCTGTTCAACAATCACAGGTAACGAAGATTGTACAATCAACATAAAAAATTGCGGCTGGCGTACTGGTATCGAAACGACACTGTAAACACACGAAAACATAACATCTGCTCCTATTCGTCATTACATCAGTCAATGCTTCAGATAGCTTGGGACATGTTTAACAGAAAACAACGTCGGAGAGTATCTGGATGATACCTCACGTGTCTTTTCCTCATACGCAAACACGACGTTGCTGGCCTGTAGGGCAATAACAGCGTTCAGACGGCCCACAGTAGCGCTTATCGCTCGCCAATAGGGAAGCCACCGTGTCACACTGAAACAGCTGTTAAATGCACGTCACAGTGCTGAGGGATAGCCGTGGGCTCAGGAACAGCGTCGCAGGGGATTCGACGTATCTGGGTACGAGTACCTCGAAGAAACTGTGATGAGATGGATTTCTCTTGCCACTAACGCAAAATGTAATGATTCATCGCATGGAGAATGTGAGCGTCGGATGAAGTGGGGTTTCTGATATATGTCACATGGTTTGGGACCAGCTATAACATCGTATGCACCGGTTCGCTAATTTTTGTAAGCACAAAAATAGTTATCTGTTACTCGATTTGAAGGATAGTTTGTAAAAATATCGTTTTCGAAAATTTAGGTATGAACTTTCATACTGCTACACACTCGGATCCGATTTTAGATACAAGAAGTGTGGCGTGAGTGGTCTCTTACGTAGCATTTCTATAATTTTGTTGTCAGTGAGCCGAGCGCAGGGAGTTCACTACGTTTGTGAGCTACATGAACCCAGTTCGCGCTCGGTTAGAGATACTTTCCTTTTTTCTTTGCTCTCGGGTTAACATAAGCGGCTGTGGCTACTTTCCCTTTTGACGTAAAGCTGGATCTTTGTGAAGTGACTAGCACACACATAAGTATAGTTTCCGAGTTTCCATGTGCATAACATGGTTTCGCATTATGTAAGTGAGAAACTTTTCTGAACATTATGCTGTAAATAATCGGTACTGCCAGGCGGCAGCACCTAGTGTAGCAGGAGAGTTGAAAGTCAATCGGTAATGCCCATTACTGAGCCAAAAGCCAATCAGCTGATAACATGATGTCTAATTGCTTGAAAGGCGGGACGTGAAACAATTTTCCCATGTTGCTTTGGCCTTGATATTTCGTGGAGTTGTTCATGGTCAACCACAGTGTGTAGACAGTTGCGTGGCAGGCTGCAGGACACGAAGTGAAGATAGTACGTATTTAGGCAGTTTTGTTTCACTCCTGATGGAGTTAATTTCTTACCGATGGCCCTATGTTAAGTTTGTTGAAGTAATAGCAAGCTGGAGCTTAATTTCGTTCAAACTTAACCACTTTTGACAGTTGTTAAGTGTACCGTTGTTTCGTACTGCGAAGTCTCCAGTTTTTGGCGCTTACGGTTTTTTTGGCCAGAAATTATCTTCAGAGGTGTGCTGCAGAGGTGTGCTTTGTTATCTGAGATATCTTCTGTCTTAGACAGGTAACCAGGTGGGGTGACGGATTCTCAAAGATCCTCCATTACTGGCTGGCGAACTTCCAAACTGGCTGAAATCCGACTGCATGTATATTTTCTCGTAAATATTGGATTCGTTCTTTATAGGCTTTTACTGTTCCAGCCATCTATATTTGTCGTTGTTTGCACTGAGAATCACCTGTACATGCCTTCTCTTTTAGCAGCCGCATGACCGAAAGTAACAGTTGTGATGTAGTCACGCGATATGTGGATCTAGTGTTACGCGGGTTGCGTCATTGTGGCCGACAGGGGCGCACTGTCTGCCATGTGCCAGCAGTGCCGTATAGTGGCTACTCGCACCTCTTTGCGGTTCTCTTATTTCGCGTCCGTAGATTGGGCCTTGTAATTAATGTGACACTATCCCAAGCGGAGTGATCAAGACATTGGGCTCACATTTCCGTTGAGCGCGATTCAAATACCCATCCGGTGATAGAGTTTTAACTTTCCCCTGATACCTCTAACTTGCATAGTGCGAATGGCGAAATGGTTTCTTTTAAAATGACATAGTTTTGCCAGTATTGTCCTATTCGAACGCGTTATCTGTCTCTAATGACGTTACTCCATCATTTGCATTTCTTTTCACTTCTCTTGTCGAAGAAAAACAAACCTTATCGAAAAGAATTAGCACATATCTCGCTCACTTCTGGTATGTCAAGTTCAATCCTAAAGACTGTTTAGGGATTCTAGGGTGAACGTATCTAGACATAGTGGTTGTTGTTGTTGTTTACTGACACATTTAGTGTCACGTCATCAGTCATAACGATTCGTGGCAGCAAAGATTTAACTTGTTCGATGACGACCATAAAGTTCTCGTACAACGCCTGTTTAATTTCGGAACCATAAGGCTACAGTTTGCATCCTCGTTGCAGATTGTGCGAGGTCCACTGCAGTCGCCGTCGTATAATCTTTCTTACCGTTGTTCTGCGTAAGAGGACTAGTTAGCTGAGTCTTCCCTATTACACGCACTTTGTCTGCTGTATCTGAGCCATAATTCTCAACATTTCCTTTTCTTTGATTGTAGAGACATTCTCTACCACAAAATTGCTCGCGCTACCCTCCGGATGACGGAACTGAAGGAGGGCGACGTCTAAATGCAGCAGCAACAACACCACCAACAACAATAAGACTTCGTTTCTTCGCACGAAATGACCGTTCGAGAGCTACGATCAGTCGGTAGCGTCACTATGTTTTACAGCACCAGCATAACGACAACAACGTATAATTTTACGTGGCACATCTGTGAAATGCCAACATCGAATTTGGAGTCCCTGTTTTTAATGCAAATCATTGATTTATATTCAGTACTGGGAGGAATATATACTTACCAAAACGTCCAGTAATTTGTAAATCAATCGTAATATAGAAGGGAAGCATAGAAAATTGTATTTCATTTCCCGAATTTGAGGTGTTTATATTTCGTGGATCGTGTGGGTTCCCAGTAATATAACGGCTAGTCCTCAGTGACAATCACCCTCAGTATTTTCGCAAATACATATATGTTCAGTAGTGCAGCCGCGGCATTTGTTTGAAGTCAACAAATCCTGTGGTCAACTTCTTCAGATTGCCGAAAACACATATTGCTGACGTAGACACAAGGCGTTGACTTTATGACGCTATAACAGAAGAACAAAGGAACAAGCATTACGAGTGTTACGGAAGATTTATTGCCACCGTAGTGGGAATGAAACACAATAGAGAGTGCCGCAGAAAGCATTTGCACAGCATACGTGCGGCGGGCCGCTGACAGGGCTCGCGGCAGGAGGGATATATCAGTCGCATTCTGCTGTCTCACTGAGCAAAAGCTGTGCAACTCGGCGAGCTCATAACACAAGTGGAGTTCTCGGAATGCAGCGTTACTTCCGTTATCCACGTTCAGCTAGCTCGTGCAGATCATCGTATGCACATGTGTGGTATATACAGATGCGCACACTGGAGGCTGTATGACTGAAATACCAAATATGCATTGAGACACGTTTAATACCATGCATTAGTAGCAGGACTTCTGATTAGCGAAGGCAGTCACTCTGGGAGAAGATACATAATCACAGGCCAGATTCCAAGATGATAGTTGGTATGAATTGTTTTGAGTACATATCACTTCAATCAGCATCAAAGATTCACGTATTTGTTCTAAAATTTTCCGATCCATCACATTTATAAATGCGTTCACTCTAAGCCAATTTTAAAGCTTGTACTTGCGGTCCATAGACATTAGCAAAATGTTAGATGGCGGAAGGGGAGAGGGAAAGAGTAGGATGTTTCTGTTAAAAATCAGGCTCGTGAGCTAAGCTATCTAGATATTGATATTCCAAAGTTATTAAGAGGTGGCCTCGATGCAGCTACTACAATCGCCGTATGAAACTTCTTGTGATTTGTTAGTGGGGTTACGCGTAGTACACCCTTTTCCGTAAAAACTCACCTGATCGGTGTATGAATATGTCAGCAATCAACGTCGTGTTCAGCACGGTGCAAACAGCTGACATAACGCAAGGACATTCACGCACCTGACAGCAGGTCGCCGTCGCCTGTATGCAACAACAACGAACACACATACGCACACACACACACACACACACACACACACACACACACACACACACACAATGGAGCCTGAGAAATTTTGAATCTGTGGACGCTAGACTGAAAAATTCCTGTAGATAGATGCCAGACAGATTTGTTGGAAGAATCTTAGGAAGTTTAGTCCATCCAAGAAGAAGGTAGCTTACAGAAACCTGGTTCGACCGATGCTTGAATATTACTCCTAAATCTGAGAACCGTACCATATAGAACTGGCAGAAGAAATAGAGAACGTACAAGTAAGAGCAGTATGTTTCGTTACAGCTTCATTGAATTAGCACGAAACCTCGATGAAGATGTTAATTCCAACTCCAGTGGCAGGCGCTGCAAGCGATGCAGTGTGCATCACGTTGTGGTGTTCTGTCAAACTTCCGTGAGCGTGGTCGTAGAAAAGTCACCCAATATAATGCTTCCTTCTACTTACACTGTCTGCCAAGAAAAGTGAAGCGCCCAAACGGCAAAAGGGAACGAAATAAAACTTCATGGGTTGAGAGGGTATGATTTTTATAATGTCCGAGAGGATGTGGAATCCAAATATGACTCAGTGATCATAATAGCATTAATTAGTACAATATCTTGATCGCTTTTTATGTCCACTCACTAACGTGAGTCCGCCTATGCCGAATTTGTCAGATATGAATTTGTCAGTTATGGACAAAGAGAGCAAATGAGGAACAATGGTACGCAATCTGCAATTATACATGCAATGTTCTGTTTTGGTCGCTTTTTATTTACATCTGCAATACAACTTTTGAATAGAATTGGGGAGAAGAGGAGTTTGTGGCACAACTTGACAAGAAGAAGGGAGCGGTTGGTAGGACATGTTCTGAGGCATCAAGGGATCACAAATTTAACATTGGAGGGTAGCGTGGAGGGTCAAAATCGTAGAGGGAGACCAAGAGATGAATACACCAAGCAGATTCAGAAGGATGTAGGTTGCAGTAAGTACTATGAGATGAATAAGTTTGCACATGATAGAGTAGCATGGAGAGCTGCATCAAACCAGTCTCAGGATTGAAGACAACAACAACAACAACATACAACTTTTGGCATGATCCTTGTCATATACACGTTCCAGCCACATTAATGTGATGACCGCCTACGTTCCACGTCAACAAGCAATAACCGTTCACAGACAGCAGGTGACAGCACTAGCAGTGGAGGGTGTATAAAGACTGTCGGGTGGACTCGGGAAACAGTGCAGTCGTTGTCGTAATGCGGAAACGGAACGATTTATCTGACGTCGACAAGGGCATGATCATTTACTTTGGCGCCAAGGGTGTGGAAGCGCTTCCGAAACGCCTGAGTTCGTAAATTGTTCGTGTGGCGCCGTGGTTCATGTATACCGTGCATGGCAAAATGGCGCTGTCCAAAACTGGCCATAAATGACTGGGCTGAACGATGGCTGCGGAGATGTGTACGGGCGAGTAGACGTGCAACTGTTGAACAACTGGCCGGCCAGAAGAACCAGGGGCTAACAACAGTGCCTCCTCAAGACAGTTCAGCGAACATTGTTGCGTATGGGCCTACGCAGCAGGCCCGTGGTTTATGAACCCATGGTGACTGCTGTTCACATACGACAAAGGCTGGAAAGTCTGCTGATTGGTGGCAGGTTGCATTTTGGACTGATGTTCGTTGGCGTGTGCGGCGTGATACGTCTGAAAGCAAACACCCTGCAACCATCGAGGGAGCTTTATGGTCTAGGGAATGGTTTCGTGGCATTCCTTCGGTGATGTCGTCATTCTGTAAGGCGCAATGGGTCAACGCAAGTATGCATCTATCCCTGGGGCCCAAGTCCAATGCTACATCCACTTTGTTTTTCCTTGTCGACGGCGTCTACCAACAGGACAATGCAACGTGTTACACAGCTCGCAGTGTACGTGCGTGGTTCGAGGAGCACCAAGATGCGTTTACCGTACTCACCTTGCCATCAAATTCCCCAGATTTAAACAAAACAGAGAATCTGCAGGACCATCTCGAAGGGGATGCTCGCGCCAGAGAGCCTCAACCGAGAAACCTAGCTCAGATGGCCACGACACTAGAGTCAGCATGGCTCCACATCCCTGTCGGTACTTCCAGAACGTCATTGACTCTCTTCCTGCTAGTCTCGTAGCAGTCCGCGTTGCAAAAGGTGGTTATTCAAGTGTTTGACAGATGGTCACATTAATGTGACTGGGCGGACACACTATATAGAAATGAACACATTTGGAAAATTGCTTATAATCTGTTTTCTTTAATTTCATCACAAAGATTCTTATGAAGCTACGGTTTGGAAGGCGTAAAGTTGAATGGTGTGTGTGTGTGTGTGTGTGTGTGTGTGTGTGTGTGTAAATATAAAGCGATTAACAGGGGAACATGTTTAACGTATTTTGGTGATATACTAGCAACAAATCCTTACTGTACTCATTTAATAAGACTTTAAAGAAATCCTTCTTTAGAAAGTATGGCTCATAGTCAAGCGGTACATGTCTAAAATCGAGCTGACTCAGACATTTCACAGTCCTCGCTAGTTATTCTCTGGGTCCATGTACCAAACACGCTTGATATGTTGACTTCGTTTCGTGAGAGATATTTGGCGGAAATCATTTAAAACTCGTTTATTGTTCGTTTGAAAAATAGAAAAAGGAAAACAGCTTTGGCCTATAATACCACGCAGTTCTGTTCAATCAGACACAGACGGCCGATCCATTGCGATGCCAGCTATCAGGCCAGGACTACTGAGGGAAGGCCGCAGCCGCCACAAGGAGTTCTCACTTCTGCACGTCGCGGCGACAAGTGGAGGCTATCGAGCCGTGTGGCACAGCGGCTTTCCAAAACACTCACAGTTATTACTTCTTCCAGCAACGTTAGCGAGGAAGAACTGTTAAGGAGCGCTTAACTTGCCAAAAATAGCCCGTACGGCCGCATCTTCGTTGACGTAAGAAGAAAGGGTTACATACAGCTTGTAAAAGTTACAAGCTGAATCGAAATACGTATGCCTGCTTTTCACAGGCAGGACTCCCGAAACTGGATCATCCAAGCGCCCTTCGTCGATCAACTAAGGAATCATTTTGCGAATGGTAGACGTCGAGAAGATGGATAACTCATTGGGCGGTACTTGTTCACTGGAGGAAGGACTCGTAAAGGCGTGAGAGGGGGAGGGGGGGGGGGGGACAAAAATTTTCCTGTTGACACCAAGAGTTTTATCGCTAACACGGCTGAATTTAGCGCAAAGACACTGCCTGCAAAAAAGTAAAGCTCCATGAACGATAGGAGGGAACGAAATAATACTTCACGGGTTGAAATGGTGAGTGATGTTATTGCAGTGATCACAAAGTCGAGTCAAATTGACAAAAAACTTTCAGTATGAGCTTAATTATCACTTTAGAAACAGTCCACTGCACATTTACTTTGGGCTACCGTTTTGCAGCCCAGTGATGTCGTTTCTTAGAGGGTCATATGCACATGTTGGGGATATTAAATTTTCGTGATAGATGACAGTAAATCTCACCACTCAAAACTGCCGTCCCAGGAAAACGTCATCCTATTCGGTAACGGCCATAAAATTCTCACAAAAAGTTGCATCTAAGGAATTATAAGGCTGCAGTTTGTTCACCAGTTTCAATTTATGCATTTTACTGCAGCAGTTTGTATTATCTTCTTCACTAAAACCTTTTGTGATTGTAGTTTTTTATTGGCACTAGCTTCTATAGTCTCTGTAGAACATTTTCTCTTACATTGACACGACCGTTCCCTTATATACAGAAGGTATCCGACTATGTCTTCTTTCTAAATTTATTATAATAGCTTCTGGTGGTTGTCGCAGAGGTAGTTTGATGCCCTTCTGTCAATCTGAGAACCAATAGATGCGCAACAGCATTGTTTTTTCCCGAGCATTCGAGAGCACAACACGATTGATCGGTATCGCAAACATTTTCTCCAACACATAAGATGATGCATTTACCTGTGGATGGCTTACGATTCAAACTCCAATTTCAAACGTGTACGTTTCCGATGGTGATTTATTGCACGGAATTGAAATATAAAGGCTCGTTAAAACTGTAGAGTTTCTTGGTGAGAGTAATTTAAATAGATCGAAAACTATGAGCTGCCAGAGAACAGTACGCTAACCATTGCACCACCTCGCTCGGTACGTTCAGAAAAATGAGGGAACCTGAGTGACTTAACTAACCTATGTGTAAGGTGAACCATAACTCCACCCGCTACGGTCGCAGGTTCGAATCCTGCCTGGGGCATGGATGTGTGTGCTGTCCTTAGGTTAGTTAGGTTTAATTAGTTCTAAGTTCTAGGCGACTGATGACCTCAGAAGTTAAGTCGCATAGTGCTCAGAGCCATATGAACCATTTTGAGCCATAACTCCACCGACAAACTTTCAGAAGTGGGTATGGACCAAAACAAGAAAAACATGAGCAGCAAACATAGGCTATAAAATGCATACGGTAAGAGCTATTAGCACTTGTGCAGAATCGAAAATGCTCTTAAGATGTGTTTTTTAGAGTCCGTGTTTATTAGACATTTTTATCGTGTTTTGATCCGTATTATCACATCTGAAAGTTAGTCGGAGTTCTGGTTCACCTTATATATACTCAAAAGAATTAGATGAACGTGACTTTGGGCGTCTGCCACACTCCATTGAGCGAAGTCCAAAACAAAACACCATTACATCCTCGATCGTTTACATAAAAAGAACTGAAATATCGACAAGTGTCGAAAACAAAGTGGAACCAATCATTCATCCCGTCATCCCGGGTGCTTTTCATTAGACTCTGAAAGCGTCAATAACGAGTGTTTGCTCTCCGGGAGCATTTGTCGCTGCCTGACGCCTACGTGGCGTGCTCCATATAATTTATGGAAGTCACCCTGTGGCATCCCTTCCCATTTTTCAGTGAGAGTTCTTGGAGAAGCTGTGGTGGAACAGCCGGTCGCGGTGGCCGTGCGGTTCAAGGCGCTTTAGTCCGGAACCGCGGGACTGCTACGGTCGCAGGTTCGAATCCTGCTTCGGGCATGGATGTGTGTGATGTCCTTAGGTTAGTTAGGTTTAAGTAGTTCTAAGTTCTAGGGTACTTATGACCTAAGATGTTGAGTCCCATAGTGCTCAGAGCCATTTTGTGGTGGAACAGGACGACCACGAACACGTCTTGTCAGGCACGTCCCACCTATGCACGATGAGTTTTAGGTTGGGAGTCTCCGCCAGCCATTCCATTACTTCAGTGTCCAAGTTTTGCAAGACATTCCTGCTGACGCCCACCACACAGTCTCTGGCAGTTCAGGGCCACCATCAATGCTGTTGTCACCACATTGTCCAACAGGATCTGTTCATGTACTGCTTCGCGGCAAGGCGACCATGGCCGACGACAAGATCCGT
Source organism: Schistocerca nitens (assembly GCF_023898315.1). Lineage (NCBI taxonomy): Eukaryota > Metazoa > Arthropoda > Insecta > Orthoptera > Acrididae > Schistocerca > Schistocerca nitens. The sequence continues at coordinate 780,003,635 of NC_064615.1, read as the reverse complement.
ATGGCTGTCAACACTGAGGCTTCCTGACAGTATCACAGGACCAACAGTTAGCAGGTACCGCCCATCACGGGTCTCCACGCACGAGCACGGCTATCACCTAGCGTCTGAGGATATCTGGACTCGTCTGTGAATAACACATTTCGCTAGTGACGTAGTTGCTAGTTGACATTGGAAGGCAGAACTGAATGCGAGTTGCAAGATGATGTCGTGTCAAGTGGGATACTCGAACAGGACATCTGAGTCGTAAGGTCCTTTATCGTAATCTGTCCATTACAGTCTGATCGGACACAGCGACTCCAGTTGACCTTCTGATATCGTCTTGCAGTGCTGTGGCGGTATCCGTACGGAGAGATGGCGAGATATCGGTGTTCACATTGGATCCTAATGCGTCGGCGATGTTTTCCAGCTCGCCTTGTGTACTGACCTATCTCCCTATAGCGTGTTCTCAACCTACGGTTGACAGATGGAGAGACATTGTCATCTGCAGCAACACGACCGAAAGTCCATCCTTTTTGGATCAAACAGACCGCACTTTCAACTTGCCCTACATTGCCTTGCTTTGCCAGTGATGGGCTGAATACAACATCCACAGATGACAATTGCCATCTGTGTACCTTACTAGAAACACTGGGACACCGGTAGTCACTTCCTTCTGAAGGGTCAGCTGGCAATGTAATGCATAATGCAACTAATAGATGGCGCATGATTTTAATTGTTGCCTAAATTGAAAGCAAAGATTTGAAGCCATGCAATAAAACCACAGGTACCGCCGGTGTCAAAACGTGTTTGACATGCTGATCGTTGATGCACATGTTCCCCAAATTCTTTTGAATATTTAACTCATCCACTTGTGCTTGAGGAACTGAATTAGGCATGACGCAGTACAATTATTAGGTTACAATTCAAAAGGAAACAACGAAACAGCCATTTGTCACTTAAGCTCATCTGTTTGTGTTAACACTTAAAAATTACATGTTAACATTATTCCAAAACAAAAAAGGACCCAGCTAGCTGTACGTCTAGAAGAGTACTGATGCATTAGAACAGTGGCGACCACCAACTTTGATAGAGACGTTGTACCTGCGAGGCGTGGTCTGGTACATGGCTCTTCAGTTTCCAGCGCAGCGGCCAGTGGTAGTGCCAGCAGATCTTCCACTGTCTGTACAGGAGACTCGTAGCAAGGCAGACGTTAAGTGACGTCGGGTGACAGTCTGACGTAGTACACGTCATCGTGTCTACCCTGCTGCATATACCGAGCGAGGCGACGCCGTGGTTAGCACACTAGACTCGCATTCGGGGAGGGAACGGTTCAAACCCGCGTCCGGCCACTCTTTAGGTTTTCCGTGTTTTCCCTAAATCGCTTCAGGTAAATGCCGGGATGGCTCCTGTGAAAGGGACCCTCCGCCGAATAAGCCAGCCGGCCAACCAACCAACCAGTTGCATACCAGGACATGCAACTCTGAGACTTCTCTCTTTCCCTCAGCTGACGTGGACGCGTTATACATCTGAACTGAAACAGTTGTAGAACGGAAGCGGTACGTTTCCGGACATGGGTTCGGGTAGTAGAGGTTACACATAAATTTCAAGAACGCAAGTGAACAGTATAACATTACCGTGGGGTAGATATATTCAAGCACGCTTCGGCAGCATTGATAATTGACTGGAGTCATTGTGAAGCATAGCAATTGTCTGTCACTCAGATTGCTATTTTCCGGTATTGTGCCGTTTTACTCTATGTAGACACTAAACTAAAAGAGTATATTATATATTTAGATATGTCTTATTTTATTTGCTTACAAAAGAGAATAGCACAAAAAGCAATGAGTCCTATGTTGTTTTGTGCTTGTTACCGAGGTCGCACAAATAATTTGTTGGCTGGTTCCTTTTGTGCGTCACGGTGCGCCTTTATGTGTACCGCTACTGCGGGGCGTCTCAGAATAGAACAGCGTCCTTTTCTTGTAACTGTTCCTCGCATTATAAAATAACGCACAGAGCGACGCGGAGCTCGGCAGGGCTGTGACGCCGCCGCATAATCCGCGCCGCCAACTTCTCCACGTGAAAGGCGCGTTTGTACCTGGCTGGCGTGCGCGCACCTTGATCCCCCGCCTCGGTCCTTTCCTCGTTTGACGCTCGACTGGGTCGCATAATTAGTGGCGCCCTCGCATCGCATCTGCTGTGTCGAGGCGGCGCGGGCTCCTGGAACTAGTTTGCTGTAGGCGGCTGCGCACGCCGCGCCGCTCCGGCCTCGCACCTCGTGCGGCACATTCATTCTCGCAGCGCGACGCGTGTACTGGATCTGTCACAAGGAAGCTGAATACAGTAGGGCGCTTAAAAATGAGTATAGCCAGTACGTACAGCCACGCGTATTTCTTACGTAGCGGCACATCGGTAAGAATTTCAGGGATTGTGAAAGAAAATGAAAATTTCTTTCGATGCGTAAGAGTAGTGAACGGAAAGCCAGCGCTTGCGCGGTGATACGTAAGTTGAAATTTCCATGTCAAAAATAATGGAAAATCCTGTACCAAAGGCTTTCTGCCGGTTAGATTTTGGTAATTGTTCTGTTATCACAGAGCAAAGATGATTTCGTCGCAAGCACGTCAAGCATTCCTGGAACTACTGCTAATAGAAAGCGCTGAATCTCAAATCGTATTAGGTTCAAAAAACTGGATAAAGTTGGAGATAAGTTCAGCCGAAATTTTTAGAAAGTATCTAACCGTGTTCATAAGGATACGCCAGATACAGTTGTTTATGGAGTGTCTGCCTTGTAGTAAAATAGAAGTAGTTAGTATGGGTAGAGGTTATATTTGACAACTGGAATAAATAAATAACTGGTTCTTCTTACGGACCCCCCCCCCCCCCCCCGACTCACATGATACAGTGCTGAACAGTTCAAAGAAAACTCATCATTTGATATAGGTACCCGTATCATACAGTTATAGTTGGTGGTGACTTCAATCTACCCTCGATATGTTGGCGAAAATACCTGTTTAAAGTCGATGGTACGCATAAAACTTCGTCCGAAATAGAACTGAATGCTTTCTCAGAAAATTATTTTGAACTAGGTCACGAGCCCACACGAAGTGTAAATGGTTGCGAAAACATTTTCGACCACTTAGCAATAAATGATCCCGAGCAGATACGGAGCATCATGACAGATACGAGGATTAGTGACCATAGGGTAGTTGTGGCTAGGCGGAATACCATAACACTTCAACCATCAAAAATAAACGCAAACTACATCTATTTAAGAAAGCAGATAAAACTTCGCTTGACAACTTCCCAAGAGACAGTCGCCACTCCTTCCAATCTGACCAGGTTAGCGTAGACCAGATGTGGTTTTACGTCAGAGAAATAGTATCGACGGCAGTTGAGAGAGATATATGAAGTAAATTAAGAACACTGTAGCAGAAGCAACCAAAAAAGTATGCCAAATTTAAAAGACTGCAAAATCTCCAAGATTGGCTAAGTTTTACAGAAGATGGAAATTTAGCGCGAACTTCAATAATTATGAGATGCATTTAACGGTTTCCACAACTATGTCAGGAAAGCTGGCAGAAAACCTTAAAGAGATTCTGGTCGTTTGTAAAGTACACCATTGGTAAGATGCAATCAATACCTTCACTGTGCGATAACAATGGCGATGTAAATGATGACTGTGCCACTAAAGCAGAGTTATTGAACTCGGTTTTCCGAAATTCCTTCACAAAAGATGACGAAGTAAATACCCTGGAATCCGAATCAAGAACAACTGCGAACATGAGTAACTTATAAGTTGATAAAAAAAATGGCTCTGAGCACTATGGGACTCAACTTCTCAGGTCATTAGTCCCCTAGAACTTAGAACTAGTTGAACCTAACTAACCTAAAGACATCACACACATCCATGCCCGAGGCAGGATTCGAACCTGCGACCGTAGCGGTCTCGCTGTTCCAGACTGCAGCGCCTAGAACCGCACTGCCGCTTCGGCCGGCTATAAGTTTATATCCTCGGTGTAGCGAAGCAGTTCAAATCAATTAAGAAAGGCAAGGTCTCTGGTCCAGAATGTATAACAGTCAGGTTCCTTTCAGGGTCTGCTAATACAATACTTCCATACAGAGCAAGCATATACAACAGTTCGCTCGTATAAAGAACCGTAGCCAAAGACTGGAAAGTAGCACAAGTCACATGAATACCCCAGAAAGAAAATCGTAGTAATCCTCTAAATCACAGGCCCGTATCTGCTCCAAATACCAACAACATTCGCAGATGGTATCGTCTGTTTGAAGAAATTGGATGTTCGTGCAAAAGAAAAAGTACTTGCTGGCCACTTGTACCAGACAAAACTCTGAAAGAAATGGCCTTTGTTCTGGGCGTAGGGTTTACGTTGTGGACGGAAAGCGACGTACTAAATGGCAGGAAACTACAAACGCTACAGGCAACGATTTGACGTGATTTCAGGACAAAGCTGGAAACTGTTCCGTACGTAATTCACATTTTATGGCAACTGAAACAGGAAGCCTACTTCAAATGTACGAAACATGCTACTGAAGTTTTGGAAGCCGTTGAGAAAGAAACATTTGATGTACGTTTCATTTCTAGCAATATGACTGGTTGCCACATAAGTGACAGGGTTAACCGACAAAACATAAGAACATGAGATACAGAAAAGCATTGAATATCAGCCCGACTCACCTAAAGTTAATGTGTTATGTCCGAAGTCAGCACAAAATTTGCACTGTTCGTTTTTTTTTTATTGAGCTAACTACTGTATTGCAATAAACATTTTTGTGGATGTGCTACGGCAGTGGTTGATGCCACAACCTGAGACAGCTTCCACTGATTACATCTTTCGGCGTGATGGAGCAAAGCGATATGCTGTTATCATCTGCGCCCTGTCCGCGGTTCGTGGTCTTGCGGTAGCTTCTCGCTTCCCGCGCACGGGGTCGCGGGTTCGATTCCCGGCGCGGTCAGGGATTTTCTCTGCCTCGAGATGATTGGGTGTTGTGTGTATTTCATCATCATTTCATCCTCATTCACTCGCAAGTCGCCGTAGTGGCGTTAAAGAACGTGGCCGAACTGCCCCGCGAGGGGTCTACCGCCCACCAATGCCATACGCTCATTATCATTGTTATCTGCGCCCTATAAAGCTTGTTTATTTTTTAGCTTCATCAGATTAGCGCTGTCAGCCTGACGGACGTGAAACTGTGAGAGGTGGTCCGAGTCGTGCTTCCATAGCTCAGTCGCTAAGAGCGTTTGTTCGAGAAAGACAAAGGTCTCAGGTTCGATTCAGCTAACCGATGTAGCTCAGATATTTCCTGAACCACATTAAGTACAATTCTCTTTTCACGCAACAATGAATTATGAAAAATGGAACGCACCCCCTTATATACAGGGTGTCCCAAAGTAATGTATACATAATGTATACACTCTTTGAAACTGAAGTGGTGTCCGTCCATCGCAATACACTGTCGACAACGAGTTACTACTGAGCGACATGCCAACATTATTATTTCCGACGGAATAACATCACAGACTTGCTCAATTTGCTCTCTAAGATCATGCAGTGTGTGTGGTCCCGAAGCGTAAACTGTGTTCTTGAGAGTACCCCGCAGAAAGAAGTCTTAGAGTTAAATCTGGAGATCGAGCGGGATACTCCACACTCCCTCTTCGTCCTATCCATCTGGCAGGGAATATACGATTGAGAAATGCCCTCACATGCAGATGAAAATAATAGTCTTTATTTCCAAACACAACGCTAATACCAAGAGTTATCATTTCCAAGTACGAGTCACCCGTGGTAGTGTTGTCAAAGAACTACGGCCCGATTAACCCTCTAGAAGACAGACCACACCAGACTGGTACTCCTGGTAGATTAACATGCCTTCGTTCCGTTGCGTATGGATTCTCCCTGTCCCAGTACACGCAACTGTGGCGGTTAATTATTCCATCAACTTTAAACGTCACTTCATCTGACTAAAGAATTCGATCTTGGAAACGTTGCCTATCTTCACATCTGTTAATGAACCAATCACAAAATTCACTTCGCCTATCAGGATCATCCTCGTTAAGAGCATGGAGAAGTCTTGGAATGTAAGGCTTAAAGTTCTGAGACCGCAACATTCTATAAACACTGCTTCTGCAGATCCCAGTCTCACGAGAGCATTGCCTCACAGATTTCTTCGGGGATCGTGTGTATGCCTGGATTACTGCATCAACACTCTCATTGTGTATTGAACTCTTTCAAATGGTTCAAATGGCTCTGAGCGCTATTGGACTTAACATCTGAGGTCATCAGTCCCCTAGAACTTAGAACTACTTAAACCTAATTAACCTAAGGATATCACACACATCAATGCCCGAGGCAGGATTCGAACCTGCGACCGTAGCGGTCGCGCGGCTCCAGGCTGAAGCGCCTAGAACCGCTCGGCTACAACGGCCGGCGAATTTCTCTTTCGTCCGCTAAGTCCCTTCTTCATATCGTGCACCGTTCCTTCGACATCAAACTTATCTCTGGTTCTTGTAATTGTTACTCTTGTCGGTGGTGGTGTTCCAAATTCAACTCTCCAACGTCGGCGTACCGCACTCACATTCTGTTTTCCAGTAACACTGTAGCACCAATTTCCGTTGTTCAAACGATAATGCCATGTTTGCTGACAATCCTGAAACAAAAGAAAGCATTGTTATGTTTTTCACCGCCTTCTAAATTATTACGCATAAAAATTGTATTTCTGTCTCCTTTAATTAAAGAGATATTCTGTTTCAAAGAGCGTATACATTATTTTTGGACACCCTATATATATATATATATATATATATATATATATATATATATATATATATGGGTGTCTCACCTAACTCTGCCACCTCAAATATCTCTGGAACAACAATAGATATTAAAAAACTGATTTCACTAGCATGAACGTACGGCAGGGGCTTAAGAGACCAAATACTATACGAAATTTTAAAACGTAAACAAATACTATTTTCAACACAAACTTGTGTATTTTTAAGTGGACGCTCCCTATTATTCGTATGCAATCAATAGCGTGAAAAATCACAAAAATAATGGCGTTGGTTGCATCGCAATATGTCAATTACATCCTAAGAAATTGCGAAGCGAAGATGAAGCTGGAAATAAATGGGAAGCGCACAGCTAGCACACGTCCTGAGACTCAAGCGTGCACCGTACGCTGCCTGTGTCAGGGGTCACACAATGGGAATGTATGCACAATCCACAAAAATTAACAAGTAACACGTCCGACGCAAAGTTACGTTTTTCAAATTGCAAATGTATGTTTATTCTAGCGAAATTACAACTAGCGCTACAATCAGAGATAACACACTTGATTTCACTTTGCTAAACAGATTTACTAGTCCAGAATGAGATTTTCACTCTGCAGCGGAGTGTGCGCTGATATGAAACTTCCTGGCAGATTAAAACTGTGCCCTGTCGCCCACAGAAACTGTATTGTTGTGCATTACATCCAGCATAGAAAGTAAACCCATATCTTGAGCAATGAAACTGTCACGTCAACATATGTTCGAAGTGCCCTCCGTTTACATCAGTACACGTTTGTTGTTGTTGTTGTTGTAGTCTTCAGTCCTGAGACTGGTTTGATGCAGCTCTCCATGCTATTCTATCCTGTGCAAGCTTCTTCATCTCCCAGTACGTACTACAGCCTACATCCTTCTGAATCTGCTTAGTGTATTCATCTCTTGGTCTCCCTCTACTATTTTTACCCTCCACGCTGCCCTCCAGTACTAAATTAGTGATCCCTTGGTGCCTGAGAACATGTCCTACCCACCGATCCCTTCTTCTAATCAAATTGTGCCACAAACTCCTCTTCTCCCCAACCCTATTCAGTACCTCCTCATTAGTTATGTGATCTACCCATCTAATCTTCAGCATTCTACTGTAGTACCACATTTCGGAAGCTTCTATTCTCTTCTTGTCTAAACTATTTATCGTCCATGTTTCACTTCCATACATGGCTACACTCCATACAAATACTTTCAGAAATGACTTCCTGACAGTTAAATCTATATTCGATGTTAACAAATTTCTCTTCAGAAACTCTTTCCTTGCCATTGCCAGTCTACATTTCATATCCTCTCTACTTCGACCATCATCAGTTATTTTGCTCCCCAAATAGCAAAACTCCTTTACTACTTTAAGTGTCTCATTCCTAATCTAATTCCTTCAGCATCACCCAACTTAATTCGACTACATTCCATTATCCTCGTTTTGCTTTTGTTGGTGTTCATCTTATATCCTCCTTTCAAGACACTGTCCGTTCCGTTCAACTGCTCTTCCAAGTCCTTTTCTGTCTGTGACAGAATTACAATGTCATCGGCGAACCTTAAAGTTTTTATTTCTTCTCCATGGATTTTAATACCTACTGCGAACTTTTCTTTTGTTTCCTTTACTGCTTGCTCAATGTACAGATTGAACAACATCGGGGAGAGGCTACAACCCTGTCTCACTCCCTTCCCAACCACTGCTTCCCTTTCATACCCCTCGACTCTTATATAACTGTCATCTGGTTTCTGTACAAATTGTAAATAGCCTTTCGCTCCTTGTATTTTACCCCTGCCACCTTCAGAATTTGAAAGAGAGCATTCCAGTCAACAATGGCAAAAGCTTTCTCTAAATCTACAAATGCTAGAAAAGTAGGTTTGCCTTTTCTTAATCTAGCTTCTAAAATAAGTCGTAGGGTCAGTACTGCCTCACGTGTTCCCATATTTCTACGGAATCCAAATTGATCTTCCCCGAGGTCGGCTTCTACCAGTTTTTCCATTCGTCTGTAAAGAATTCGCGTTAGTACATTGCAGCCGTGTCTTATTAAACTGATAGTTCGGTAATTTTCACATCTGTCAACGCCTGCTTTCTTTGGGATTGGGATTATTATATTCTTCTTGAAGTCTGAGGGTATTTCGCCTGTGTCATAAAATTTGCTCACCAGATGGTAGAGTTTTTTCAGGACTGGCTCTCCCAAGGCTGTCAGTAGTTCTAATGGAATGTTGTCTACTCCCGGGGCCTTGTTTCGACTTAGTTCTTTCAGTGCTCTATCAAACTCTTCACGCAGTATCATATCTCCCATTTCATCTTCATGTACATCCTCTTCCATTTCCATAATATTGCCCTCAAGTACATAGCCTTTGTATAGGCCCTCTATATACTCCTTCCACCTTTCTGCTTTCCCTTCTTTGCTTAGAACTGGGTTTCCATCTGAGCTCTTGATATTCATACAAGTGGTTCTCTTTTCTCCAAAGGACTCTTTAATTTTCCGGTAGGCAGTATCTATCTTACCCCTACTTGAGATAAGCCTCTACATCCTTACATTTGTCCTCTAGCCACACCTGCTTAGCCATTTTGCACTTCCTGTCGATCTCATTCTGAGACGTTTGTATTCCTTTTTAACTGCTTCATTAACTGCATTTTTATATTTTCTCCTTTCGTCAATTAAATTCAATATTTCTTCTGTTACCCAAGGATTTCTACTAGCCCTTGTCTTTTTACCTACTTGATCCTCTGCTGCCTTCACTACTTCATCCCTCAAAGCTACCCATTCTTCTTCTACTGTATTTCTTTCCCCCATTCTTGTCAATTGTTCCCTTATGCTCTACCTGAAACTCTGTACAACCTCTGGTTCTTTCAGTTTATCCAGGTCCCATCTCCTTAAATTCCCACCTTTTTGCAGTTTCTTCAGTTTTAATCTACAGTTCATAACCAATAGATTGTGGTCAGAGTCCACATCTGCCCCCGGAAATGTCTTACAATTTAAATCCCGGTTCCTAAATCTCTGTCTTACCATTATATAATCTATCTGATACCTTTTAGTATCTCCAGGGTTCTTCCATGTATACAACCTTTTTTCATGATTCTTGAACCAAGTGTTAGCTATGATTAAGTTATGCTCTGTGCAAAATTCCACCAGGCGGCTTCCTCTTTCATTTCTTAGCCCCAATCCATATTCACCTACTACGTTTCCTTCTCTTCCTTTTCCTACTACCGAATTCCAGTCACTCATGACTATTAAATTTTCGTCTTCCTTCACTATCTGAATAATTTCTTTTATCTCATCATACATTTCTTCAATTTCTTCGTCATCTGCAGAGGTAGTTGGCATATAAACTTGTACTACTGTGGTAGGCGTGGGCTTCGTGTCTGCCTTGGCCACAATAATGCGTTCACTATCCTGTTTATAGTAGCTTACCCGCATTCCTATTTTCCTATTCATTATTAAACCTACTCCTGCATTGCCCCTATTTGATTTTGTATTTATAACCCTGTATTCACCTGACCAGAAGTCTTGTTCCTCCTGCCACCGAACTTCACTAATTCCCATTATATTTAACTTTAACCTATCCATTTCCCTTTTTAAATTTTCTACCCTACCTGCCCGATTAAGGGATCTGACATTCCACGCTCCGATCCGTAGAATGCCAGTTTTCTTTCTCCTGATAACGACGTCCTCCTGAGTAGTCCCCTCCCGGAGATCCGAATGGGGGACTATTTTACCTCCGGAATATTTTACCCAAGAGGACGCCATCATCATTTAATCATACAGTAAAGCTGCATGCCCTCGGGAAAAATTACGGCCGTAGTTTCCCATTGCTTTCAGCCGTTTGCAGACGTGTAACGAGAGTGTTTTACAGATTGTAGAGATTCTACAGATATTGCCGCACACGCCGCAGTACTACGATGTTGCGTATCCTCTACTGTCGTCGGGGGTTCTTGATACACTCTGTCTCTCACTTCGTGTAAACATACTCTTTTTAAATGGAGCATTGCCTATTGACATTAACAAATTAAAAGTAGGGTAAAAAAGAATGACAGTGGTGTTTGTTGCAGGATTCTTGTGCGAATCGTTTACGAGATACCGTACTTCGAAAAGTTTCCACGTCGATAGTGGTAGAATACCTGTGGTAGCCCACACCAAAGAACAACACAATTGCATACACTAGTTATGTGGATTCCGGCAAGTAACGAGACAACTATCACAGGTGTGTTCAAAATGACCACCGGCAGCGACAGTACACGCTTCCAGTCTAGTATAGAACGACTGGTGCCCACGTGCTAGCATTTCACCGTTGTCTGAGCAGGCTGCCGCGTGTCATCGCGCTTAATTGGACAACGTCTTTCAGCTTTCCCCACATAAAAAAGTATACAGGCGCCAAGTCGGGAGAACGGGTCGGCTAAGGTACAGGTCCTCTTGTACAATCCAACGATTTGGAAACAATTTGTGAAGACATGCTGTAGTACTTCGGGCACTACGGGCTAGAAAGTCACCTTGTTGGTAGCAAGTCTTCTAGCATCCATGGTAGATGGTCTGTCAGGAGGCTGCGATATTTACGCACGTTCAGTGTTCTGTCTACGAAAAATGTCCCTGTTAGCTGATGGTTCGCTAGTATGAATTTGTACTTAGGGCTACATTCTGAACAGTTCTACTTATTTTTTTCAAAAAGATATACTGATGTTAGTAATTTCTGCCCAGCACCTTTTACAGATTTTAGTAATAGAAGTTGTTATACGGAATAGAAGGAGTTGTCAAGGAGAAACTTTCACAGTTTGTTATCAAATTTTACTTTTTTGTCCGTCAGACATTTTGTATCACTGGGTAAAGGATAAGAAATTTTTATTGCAGCATTGCTCACCCCATTTTGTGCTAAAGGCAACTTTAGTGTGGACTAATGACTGTCATTTTTCCTTCTGTTATTGTAATAATGTGCGTCATTCTTCCTGTTGAGCTGTAATGGATTATTTTCAACAAACTTTGTGAGGGAATAAATATACTGTGAAGCAGTAGTCAGAATGCCCAATTCCATACACAGATGTCTACAAGATGGTCGTGGGTGAGCACCACATATTTTTCACACAGCACGGTTTTGCGCAATGAAGGCTTTGTTTCTTGAAGATGAGTTTCCCACAACTTTATTTCGTATGGCATTATTGAATGAAAATTTGCAAAATATATGGAAAATGTGTTTTTCCCAATTTAAATTCTCGTCAGTATGGATCTCTAAGAATTTTGAAGTTTCACTCTGTTTATTATTTCCTCAACATGTGTTACACAGTTCACTGGTGTAGTATCTCTAGAACTTCAGAGTAGAATATGCTGTGTCTTTTTAAAACTGAGGGTGAGACCATTCGCAGAAAACGTGTCAATGATACTTTTAAGAACTTTGTTTACCGTTTCTTCTTGTTCTGTATGTATGTTTGGATTGATTACAATAATGGTGCCACGTGCAGAAACAATTGATTCTGTTTGTTGTATAGTAGACGGAAGATCGTTTACATATTTGAGGAACAGTAGTGCAACTAGGATTGAATCTTGGGGAACCCTATACGTAATTCCTCCCCAGTCAGAATTATGTCCCTGGACTATATTGCTTGAATTACTAAGATAACTTTCTGCATTCTTTTGGTTAGACATGACATTATCCACTGGTTAGCTATACCATCAATCCCAATCGTCAATTTATGTAGGAGAATACTACGACTCACACGGTCAAACGCCTTAAGAGGTCGCAGAAAATACCAGCCAGTGTTATTTTATTATTTAATGCTTGTAAAATCTGGTTAGTGAATATATAAATGGCATTATCAGTAGAGGAAACCTTCTGAAACTCCAGCTGTGATTTGCTAAGGATACTATTGTTGCTAAGGTGAAATACTATTTTAGTATACATGACCTTCACACAAATTTTGGAAAATTATCTCTATCCCACACCACACGTTTACTACACACCATGGACGCTAACGTTCCACCTAACGAAGCAAGTTTTTGTTTCGGCGGTTTATCTAGCCACGATTGTTAAACGTGGCTTCATCACTAAACAAGATACGTAATACATCTGGAGTACCCTGTCTTAATGCCCGTGTACAGAAATTACCTCGATTCTTATAATCGTTTCCATGCAGCTCTTGACTGAGAGACGTGGTGGGGATGAAGCCTATGTCAACAGAGATTGCCTGGGACACTTGCCTGACTATGCCACTCCCTCGTGCAGTTGCGCGGGAGCTCAAGTGCGGATCAGCTGCAACAGCTGCTAGATCATTAATTTTACCACTCTTCTGTCGACATTTGTTTCTTTCTGTTACATTGTCTAGGTGTTACACTACCACTTACGCGTAATTAGTTGAAGGGGTTGATAAACAATTGCCGAGATGGTTGACGTCTATTGGTGTATCTTGCCGCGTACACCGTACAAGAACTGTCTGTACTCTCCACACCCGATGAGCATGCCGGCTTTTTCTGCATTGGTAAACCCTACAAGTCCATTCACGACCTACTGCTTGGACTGTTACACACTAACTGGTTAGCAAGTTGCAGTCCACTCGGGGACACGCAAGCACACCGTAAGCAAACGTAACAACATCGTACCTGTAGTGCGTTTAAAATTAGTTGCGACTTTTGACGTTTGGCTCAGCGGCAGGGACGTGACGCCGTTGCCCAGGTGACACCAATGGCGAGCCGGCTTTCCCTACCACGCCAACAGTTTGGTTGTTAAAGCTCCCTTGTTGCCACGCCATGGGTAAATAGTACGACGTGGTGTCCCCAGAGGTAACTACGTTCATTAGCTCTAGTTGTAAAGTGATATTTTCTGGCACTGACAGTCGTCAGGTATTGTGAACGATTGTTTCATGTTGGCGTTGCAGCGCAGTACGCCTGAAAACACGAGATTCACAAAAAAAGTGGACGTTCAGAAACATATTCACTGGCTGTGAAAATAACATTCTGCTGCAAAATATTACTCCGAATTCGACAATACTGGACATGGCGCCATACCACTCTATTGTGATGGATAAAGCTACGACGATGATGTGGATGAAAGCAGATATTAGGTTCTGGCTTCAAAGAAATGTTCCACTGGATAAAGTGGAACGTAGCATGTATAAGGCCAAGTTAATGGAACTTGAAATGCTGTACAAGCCAAAACCCCACGATACCAGGTCGACAAACTAGCTGACACTAAAGGACATAGTTTAATTAGCCTTCATCCGTATCACGTTAATTTAAATCCAAGTGAGAATACGCTCAGTGAAGCTACAATGCTGAAAGAAGTACCCATTGGAAATGTTGCACCACAGGGCAGGTCTCGAATTGTCAGCCTTACCAAGAAGGTAGTTGGAGAGAGTCGGATTCACAAGGGACCACGACGAGTTTTGACTAATATGTAACTTCTCTTGTTGCCATGTTAAAATCTGTTTCTTTTGTCAAAACACAGCTTATTTTACAAATATCCATACCACTAATATTCTAATGGAGTTGAAATTGTGACAGAGTCATGAAATAGTGTGTTATTAAACTAGCAACTGAGGGCAAGTCAGGTCAACAGTTTATACAACAGCCCAGTCTCAGAATAAAATAAATACGTAACTCTTTCATTTATATTGTCACAAATCCCACAGCAATTCTCGTTTCACTAGCTATCGATGGTCCTTAAAAATTACATTAATGCATTGAAAGAAATCTGTAGTTGCTTAATTTTCACGGCACATATGAAAGTTTCGCATATTAATCATATAGCAAAATACTCTGCTCTTTGTGTGCTATCATTTGCCAAAATCTTGTTTCGATACCTCTAACGGTTTATGAGACACGTGGAAGTAATGACTATTTTTTTCTGGCTTTTTCGCTGGCGCGTGCTTTCATGACGGAATGGTTTACATACATTCCATTTTCTCGAAACTGCAGACAGATCCCGTCAAGTTTAAAGAATAATTCAGTACGTTTTCTAAATTTCGTACGAAGCAACATATGAAGTAACGTGCACGATATCACAATAACTATGGGCATTAACGAAATGCTACGCAGTTCATCACGAAGCTGACGATTATCCTATAACGTGTGCGAGAGTCAGATGTTTTTAGCTGATAGTTTCTTTAAAATCGTTTGAGAAAGATTGCAGATAGGCCAGCTTGCGCGGCTTGCTGTTCATGCAGTCACCTGCTGACGCGGCCTGCGCATACTGGCAACTGCGCTTCCCCTCCACTCTTTCAGCACTGAACTGTCAAAAGTGGCAACTAATTTTAAACACACTATAGTAACTAAGCAGGTTGAATAGCAGGAACAAGTGTCGGTGAGGAAACTTTTCAAAATACGATGTCTCGTTAACGACTCGCACTGGAATCTGCAATAAACACCACCGATATTTTAATTTACCTTACTTTTAGTATTGTTAATATCAATAGGCATCGTTCCATTTAAAAAATGTAGTTTGCACAAAAGATAAGTTTTTAAGTATTATTAGTCTGTTGATTGACTAACAATTCGAGTCGCTGACTGCCAGTCCATTCTGTGAAAACCACACATCAATAGCACTTTCCATTTCCGCAAGATTTGCGGTGCAAGTGTTAGGTCTCTCTCTCTCTCTCTCTCATATCAATTTATCTCTGATATTTTCTGGACCGTTTAAGATATCATAATTTGGTTTTCACCCCAACTGATGGACATACAGCAAATTTTGCTGCTAGTATCGCAGTTCTAAAAATATACGAATTCAGTACGTTTCACTCTTCAAAATCCGGTTATTAGATTTGGATCAATTACTTCTTTTAGAAGTAATTTGTCAACATGAAACCGATTGTTGTTTTACGCGGAAGCTCGTTTTGTTATGTTGAACTGTCGTGTGAGACTGTTAGCTTGTTCTAGCTTGACACAGCAAAGAGAATCGACTTACATAAACGTAATAATGGGTAAAAGTGTAATCTAAAACTGATACAAATAGCATGGCTATGTGTAGTTTAATTGACACGCCAGCTCGAAGGCAAGGGATGTAGCGCCTAAGGATGATTCGCCAGTTAAGTACGGTACAAGTTCTTTTATTTCTGCAAGTGCATTAAAAGAAAGATGTACGTCAAAAATTGAATGGATTTATGAAGATGGGAATCTTGGTACAAAGACTATAATACCTTCACGTCGTGAATTTAATGTCAAGATACGCACATACGCTGCAAAATTACTTTGGCAACTGCAACAGAAATGAAACTGCAAGAGAATGTGATCATAAGTGTTCCTTAAAACTTCCGTTACGTCGTTAAGTGTTCAACACCGCCGACTGCAATCTCAAGAACTTACTTCCTTCAATAGCCGGCCGGAGTGGCCGTGCGGTTCTAGGCGCTACAGTCTGGAGCCGAGCGACCGCTACGGTCGCAGGTTCGAATCCTGCCTCGGGCATGGATGTGTGTGATGTCCTTAGGTTAGTCAGGTTTAATTAGTTCTAAGTTCTAGGCGACTGATGACCTCAGAAGTTTAAGTCGCATAGTGCTCAGAGCCATTCCTTCAATATAAATGCACCTGCTGCAACAGTGTTCTCTCTTAAATGTTATTGGGTCGTCTGAACTTGTGCAGAGACTTCATATTTGAATTCAACTCGGGAAGAAATCTAGTTACATCAAATCAGGCGAAAGTGCAGGCCATCACCTTCTGTCTAGTGACCAAGAAAGAGCTGGGTGAGCGCTTTCCTAGGGCACGTCTATGCTGCAGAGTTTCATAGGCCAATTCACTCTCAGGTAATATTTCGTCAGTTTTTATCCACATCTACTGCATGCTCAACATCTGTACTTTCAGATTTTCGTACCGACAGTCTACGAAAACAAGAAAAATATGAATTAGGTGAAAAGAAGAACTAATTTCCAAAAATTATTGCACCTAATATTATCCATCATGAAGCGGTTACGATGATATGTATGCATCTCATCCCAGATAGATTTCCGTACAAAAAACGGCTGAATTAATGGCTCTCACCCTGTGGTAATTTCATTAATACGATACCGGGAAATTACAAACTATGTCTCAATTGACTATTTACAAACTTTCAAGTACCAGTATTAAGTGAAAAATGTAGGAATATACTAAAGCTTCCTATAGCTCTTGCAGTGATCGCGAAGATACCGTTAATCTAATTACAGGTTGCACAGTAGCTTTTAAAAACTGATTTTCGTCGTGGTCCATACCTTAATATGTGATACAAAAATTTGCGGGCAAGACACAATGGTGAGGTGGCAGCTTAAACGCACCCTGAAGCCGTCCTCGCACGGGACGTTTTTCTCATTGCGGAGCAAGTCAGACGTGGTGTTCGCCGTGGTTGCTGCGCACTCTAAAGCGACCAGTTACATTTCACGGGGTTCAGCCTGATCTGCGACCTCAGTTCTCTTCAGCGGCAGTTCCCAGCCGTATCTGGCGCGCAAATCACACAGTTTGTTTGCGAAAATGGATGCATGTAAAACAGCTTCGTTACCTCTGCTAGTGATCGCCAAAGAAGAGCGGAGAAAATCCTAAAGAAGATTCTGGACTTGTCGATGGCTTGCAACAGAGAATTGGTGGTAGAGGGACACTACATAAAGGTGTCCGAAACGATCTGAGATACATACTAGAAGTTCTTCATTAAATCAGTTGAATCTTCATACCATTTTGGCTTTTAAATTGAATACAGCCAAATTACAGTGTCTAACGTCTGTTTGCGCATTCATAATAACCGTATTCTCGATGTTGCATTGTGTACCATCACTCTGAAATAACGTATTTCGTCACAGATATTTCAAAATCGAGATTCGTTTCGTAATTTCATTTGAATGGAAGAGGGTTTTTTCCGAGGCTGCTCGTCATCATAGAAAAAGATATTTATTAGCTAGATTCAAACATGAGACAGTCCTTAAAACCAAGAGATGGTCATACCGGGTTTTTCAAAAAGAAAGAACAGATTTTAGTTGTTTATTACAGACAGACTGTGAAAGATGGAAACACATTGCGCGTGCCACTGGATAGAGGAAGGTTCGAAGTTTTGACACAGTTGCATTGTTGTTTGTGTGTGACAACATGGCGACTGTACCACAAGAGAAATCATTTTGTGTGTTGGATCTTGCGCGAAGTCAGTCCATTGTTCACGTGCAAGGTGCACTGCGCCGTCGATTCAGCAAGAAGCCAGCTGTGCACAAGCAGATTTTTGAGAGACATAAATAGTTCTTGGCCGTTGCTTGCATATGCGAAGGGAAGAGCACTAGTTGGCCATGCACATCTCAAAATGTCGAGCGTATCCGAGATGGCTTCGCACGGAGCCCGCGAAAGTCCAAAAGGCGTGCAGGCAAGGAACTTCAACCTGCATGTGAAGCCACACAAGTTGCAGTTACTGCAGCAATTGCGTCCCGGCGACCGTAACAGAAGTTAGGTATTTTGCATTTCAGTTCTCCAGGATATGGCAGAGGACACAACTCATCTTTTCGGACAAATCGACATTTCATCTATCGGGTAAAGTAAGCCGCCACAATGTTAGAATTTGGGAATCACAAAATCCTGGCGTCCGTCATCCAACATGAAAGAGACTCATCGATACTGAATTATTTTCTGCTGTCAGAACTGTTGTTCTCTTCCCAACTTTTATGAACCTTTGCCTTTTTTCAGAGGCAGCTGCGACAGGAATGTCATACATGAAAGTACTGTACAATTGGTTTTATCATCATCTTCACGGAGATTCTACTGATTTAATTTATATGCATGACGGCGCCCCACCTCACTTTCGCCTTGAGATGCGGCGTTATCTAAATTCATCATTTACGACGTTGGAATGGAAGAGGTGGGCAATAAGCTCGTGTTCATTGTTTTTCGCCCCCCAGCTCACCAGACCTCTCACCTTACGATATTTTCTGTGGCGGTACCATCTACTCTTTAAGAGCTGAGAAATCGAATCGTTGAAGCTTTCGATTTAGACCGTGTGTGGAATTAAATGGACTACCGTTTCTATGTTTCTCGAGCAACACAAGGTGCTCATTTTGAGTGTATGGTGTCGTGTAAGTGCGAACATAAAGAGGACGGCTATAGGGTGCTTTTATGCTGTCCACGTCGCTACTCTTTGCTCGCCTGCGTGGCTCGGCGATGATGAAACAAGCCGACTTAGTTTTACCGCTACAGATAACGTGGATCATCTCTGCTCGCTGAGATCCTCACCATGCGATGTTATCAAACTGGTCTGTGTTTCGCGCTGCAACCATCGCCGCCATTCCTGAAACATCAGCCTTAATTGGCTGCTGCAAGGTCACTCTAGCAGTGCCGTGATGTATAGATGTTGAGTGACGACTGCTCTGTCGGACATGTCCAACAGAACAGTCACCATTCGTGATGACGCAGCTGGTGCATACATGTCCGAGAGAACAGACGCCAGTCAATATATACAGAATGAAGAAAAAATTCTTGCACCCGGCCTTGACAGCGCAATTCCTCACATACTAACAATACAAAAATGTCTCTCATAAAATTTCGTCCTGCGCTTGTTTCCGTCAGCAAATGAACGTTAACGATTGGCAATGTTTCAACACTGTAATCACATGTACGGCAACTACCTCTGTCAGCACACAGTAGTAGTGATGTGCAGGTAGTGCAGTGGATAGCGTTTTGGGTTAGTATTCGGGAGGTGGAGGGTTCGATGCTGGGTCGTAGCGTATTTGTTTTTGTTTGCCAATTTCATTAAGCCACATGTATCGGACATTTACATAGTGCATTCCTCACGAAATGTAGTAGACCGGAACGTGGCAAGAATAATAGTTGGTTCTAATCGATGGGACCATTGTGGGAGGGTACACAGAAAACAGATTTATAATCCAGTGGTGCGAAACAGATGCAGTGGTGCGACACATTTAGACATTTCTATGTTTGCAGTACGTAAGCGCAATTGTTTTGTAGAAGGCCCACTATATAATCGCTGTATGACGATTAAGATGCCAGATACCGCACTACGCAGACTACATTTGGGAAATAAAAACAAATTCATCTCGATCCAGACTCTAATCCTAGATCTCCCGCTTGCTAACCCAAAACGCTACCCACTGCACCAACTGCACGGCACTACTAGTTAACGTACATGTGATTACAGTGTTGCTGGATTGCCAATCTTTGACGTTTGTTTCGGTGTGGATGCGCTAATATCGTCCGAACTCCTGCGGAAATCTATAATTTGCGAGTAGAGGGTTAATGGACGAGGAACATTGCATTACAGCGTGCGGTAATTTGGAAATTTGAGTCGGCTAGGGACTGTGGCCGGTTGGCCGAAACGGTTAAGGCAGCCGCTCAGGCGAACCGGTAAATCTGGTCCGACAGAAATTTTCAACTTTCGCCGTTGCATTAGCACAGTACCCTGTGTTGGAAGTTACGAAATCCTACCCATCCCTTTCATTTCCCATTCACTGTTTCACATAAAAATATCAGTGCCGTGTCTGACAGCTCCTCGTTGCATGGTTTCTCGCACAGCGTGCTTGTTCTTCTGCGTCTCCATCTACAGCTAGGCTCTGCAACTACTGTGAAGTACAATGGCAGAGGGCACTTCCCTTTGCACCATGTATTAAGGTATGGGGCGTGAGGAAAATGAATTCTTCAATGCCACTGTGCAAGCTGCAGTTAGATTATACATCTCTTCGCGATTTTCAGCAAGCGCTGTAGGGACTGCAGTATATTCCTAGATTCCTCACTGAATACCGATGCTTGGAACTTTGTAAGTAGTCTCTTGAGAGATAGCTTGTGTGTAATTTCTCAGTATCGTAACAATGAAACCACCTTAGGCAGACAGTAATGTTGCGATTACTGTAAGTAACGATTTTATACACACTTATTTCATCCGTTTTTTGGCGCAAACTATCTGGGACCAGAGTCATACCGATCATAAGCTTCATGATGGATAATAATAGGTGTAAATTTTTCGGAAATTAATTCTTCTTTGTACCTAATTCACTGTTTTCTTTTTTTCGTTAGAATATTAGCGCGAAAATCTAAAAGTAGCAGATGTAGTGTATGAAGTAGTTTTCAATAACTTGACGAAATATATTACCTGAGAGTGAGTAGGCCTAAGGAAACGCTTTACATCAGGCACTAAGCTAACAATTTTTGGTCGAATCTTCATACCTTAAATTGTTCTGGTTCAATAATATTTGAAAGAAACTGGTACACTTGTAGCTACATTCAAAACTGTTTGAAGAAATTCTCTGGATAATTTTTGAACTGTCGTTAGAACGACCCACAATGCGGACGATGTACATTCCTAGGGTACATACTTATCTCTTCTTCCTCGTTCTCAGTAATCACATTTTTGGTGCGAAGGAAGCACTGTTATCGTCATCAAGCGCTGCATAGAACATAGTTTTTCTTTCACACAGCAAGAAATAACACAACTAGCGATGTGGACACAAATGTGTGTGAAATCTTATGGGACTTAACTGCTAAGGTCATCAGTCCCTAAGCTTACACACTTCTTAACCTAAACTATCCTAAGGACAAACACACACACCCATGCCCGAGGGAGGACTCGAACCTCCGCCGGGACCAGTCGCACAGTCCACGACTGCAACGCCTAAGACCGCTCGGCCAATACCGCGCGGCGATGTGCCCACAGGCGCAGGGTAAAATTGTGAGTGTCTTTTACCCGTTAAGGCTTCTCCAGTGAATAAAGGAGCAATCACGTCTGTCTCCAATAAACCTAGATTATGGCTCTGAGCACTATGCGACTTAACTTCTGAGGTCATCAGTCGCCTAGAACTTAGAACTAATTAAACCTAACTAACCTAAGGACATCACACACATCCAAGCCCGAGGCAGGATTCGAACCTGCGACCGTAGCGGTCGCTCGGTCCAGACTGTAGCGCCTAGAACCGCACGGCCAAACCTACATTACACGTTCATATTCAACTGCCTCTGATGTTCAGCCTGCCTCAGCCTGTGCGAAATTTCAGCGGCCTAGTAATGAATATTTCTTACATCAGCTTTCCATGTTTTGTAATGGCAGCTTCACCGGTAAAGATAATTCTTTGAAGGAGGAATCTGTTGCCCTGTTGTCACATGAGAACCGAGCGACAGAACTCCATGCGTCTTCTGCAGTCTGCGGGCGAGGTGACACATAACATGAATTGAAGCTTCTTGCGCACAACGTGCAAAAAACGCTGGGCTGACCAATAGCAGAGGTAATCGCAGTTTCTGTGGATCTAACAGGTGGATTGTGAGCTACAGCTACCAGAAAATCTATTTCGTTCACTCCACTCGGTGCATGTTTGCTCCTTTCAGTGACATTATTAGCACATTCTCTGAATTGTCTGTCATTTGTGTGAGAGACAGTCTGTCGAGATACCTTTGTGCATATAACCTAACTGTTCGCTTCACGTTCCTTTTGCGCTCTCCACCAAGCGAGTGGTTAACACACTGGACTCGCATTCGGGAATACGGCGCTGCAAATCCGCGCCGACCTTCCATATTTATCTTTTCCGTGATTTTCCTAAATCGCCCCAGGCAAATGCCGTAATGGTTCCTTTGAAATGATACAGCTGATTTCCTTCTCCATCTTTGCAACAATCTGAGCCTGGGGTCCGTCTCTAATGACCACGATATCGACGGAATGCTGAACCCGTATCTTACTCCCTTCTTTCCGCATTCTCCTTAAAGAAATAGAATATCTGATTGGTCCGTGAGAGACATACATTTTTTTCAAACTTAACCAGCGTTCGACATAGTCAACGACAGACAGAATGAAAGCTACGTTTTCTCTGTGCCTCCTTTATACCGGTACCGCGTCAGTGTAGTACTGTTTCCTTATTTGGGTATAAAATCGCGAACTTCCCCGTAACAGATACGGCCTAAGTAGTAAATACTGAATTACTCCGAAACTAGCAATTGTATTTGGAAGAGGGAAACAACGTTGAATTAATCTGTTTTAGAACTATAATTAGCCGGCCGTTGTGGCAGAGCGGTTCTAGGGGCTTCTGTCCGGAACCGCGCTGCTGCTACGGTCGCAGGTTCGAATCCTGCCTCGGCATGGATGTGTGTGATGTCCTTAGGTTAGTTAGGTCTAAGTAGTTCTAAGTCTAGGGGACTGATGACCTCAGATGTTAAGTCCCATAGTACGTAGAGCCATTTGAACCACTTTTGAACTATATTTATGTAGCTGTATTAGAAAAATCTAAATGATTATTGATGTCCCTGTAATTACGGTAGCTATGAAAAGAGACTATACGTCTTCTAACGAGAACTTGTCGCAATTCAGGTGAAAACATAACTATTCAGGCGGGTGTCATCAGAGAGAGAGAGAGAGAGAGAGAGAGAGAGAGAGAGAGAGAGAGAGAGAGTTTTAGCTTGGAACGTTTGATCCATTGATAAGGTACATAGTGGAGCGTTTGGAAAGACAAATGGATACGTTGGAGTTGGATTTAGTGGGAAGTGTAGCAGCAGCAGCAGGAACAGGATTTATGATCAGATGAGCAGCCCTGCAGGGTCATCATTATGAAATCCATTTTAGATAACACATTTGTAGGATTAATAATGAATAAAAGAATAAGAATGTGAGTGAATTACTATGAAGAGCATAATCAACACTTTATCTTGCGCTTGTCTGCACGTAGTCAGGCTAGCTGAGCATAATTCGGCGAAATTCAGTTAAAACGACGAGCATAACAGTATTTTATTTATTGATTATTTATTCATTAAAAGTGATCGAATCTTCAGACTTATCTCACATCCAAACGGTACGTTTCCAGACATGGGTTCACTATCAAAACTTGCATGTAAATTGAATGTGAATGGGAGAGAAAGGAATGGAAAGCGAAGGGACTGATATCAGCTGCATGGGGACTTCACACGGAATCAGCGATGATGAGTGAAAATGTGCGCCGGAACAGGACCCGAACCCAGCATCTCCCACTTACTGGGCAGTTGCATTAACCACTGCGCCACCCGCACTGTGTTCTCACCTAGCGCCACCAATCTCCACCATGTCCTCCATGCTAGCTAATTTTAGATTCCCGCTCCGAAGATTGTGGATGCACTGCCCATAGGGGCGAACTGATTATATGATTTTGCGAAGTGCGCAGCTGTGACACGTAACATGTAAATTGCAGAGATAGTCTGTGCATATGCGATAAACAACGTGTCTCGTTGGCGCAGTTGTTAACGCGCCTGCCTAGTAAGCGGGAGATTCCGGTTTCGGGTCCTGGTCTGGCGCACATTTTCACTCGTCGCCGCTGTTTCCACGTAAAGTCTCGATGCAACTGATATAATTAGCTCCTTCCCTTTCCTTTCTCCCCACTCTACGTTTAATTGACATTAATATGTATCACTGCAGATTCCACGTGGTCTCTGTTCTTTCGGACAACCCCTAGAATCCTTAATAGGAACTATGGGACACCCTGAATAGGGTTCAGGATTTTATTCCCCCCAGCTATTAAAGAGAGACTCCATTCAAGTGTTTCGAATTTTATTATAGATTAAGGGAAGTGTAGCCTACATGTCGCAAATATTACTGAGCTCCAGTGTTTGCTTTGTTATCTTGCGGTGTGCGTGAAACGATTAGAGTCCATGGTACTGTGATTTTACTTGCCAGAGTTTCGAACTTAAATCATATCGTCGCGCCCTGTAATGGTTTACGGTCGGGAAATGGGTTGTTACAGTCTTGGCAGTGTTATTTCATTGCGCCTCGCAAATTGGTTGGCAACAGGCGCCTTGCCTCGCATTGTCCTCTAGGATAAACTTGGACCACCGCCCGGTGCGTTTCCTACAGCTGTTGGCCGACTGACGGACAGTTGTAGCTCATTCTTGTAGCCAACTGGAAAATCGCACTCCAGCTTCTCACGGTGCTCTCTCCGTCTTCCCGGACATTCTGTTTGTACCGTGTGCCGAAAGCAGTGCTGCATCATATTAAGTATGCAATAATTAATCTTTTGCAGATGATCATGCACTGCCCAGATAAATACACTACGTGATCAAAAGTATCCGGACACCTGGGTTTGGCCCACCCTTAGCCTTGATGACATCTTCCACTCTCGCAGGCATACGTTCAATAAGGTGCTAGAAGGTTTCTTGGGGGATGCAGCCCATCCTTCTCGGAGAGCTGCACTGAGGAGAGGTATCGATGTAGATCGATGAGGCCTGTCACAAAGTCGGCGTTCCAAAACATCCCAAAGGTGTTCTATACCATTCAGGTGAGGACTCTGTGCAGGACAGTCCATTACAGGGATGTTATTGTCGTGTTACCACTCCGCCACAGGCTGTGCATTATGAATAGGTGGCCGATCGTGTTGAAAGACGCAATCGCCAAACCCGAATTGCTCTTCAACAGAGGGAAGCAAGAAGCTGCTTAAAACATCAATGTAGGCCTGTGCTGTGAGAGTGCCACGCCAAACAACAAGGGGTGCAAGCCCCCTCTATGAAAAACACGGCCACACCATAACACCACCGCCTCCGAATTTTACTGTTGGCACTACATACGCTGGCAGATGACATTCATCGGGCATTCACCATACCCACACCCTGCCATCGGATCGCCACATTGTTTACCGTGATTCTTCACTCCACTCAACGTTTTTCCACTGTTCAATCGTCCAATGTTTACGCTCCTTACAGCAAGCGAGGCTTCGTTTAGCATTTATCGGGGTGATGTGTTGCTTACGAGCAGCCGCCCGACCATGAAATCAAAGTTCTCTCACCTCCCTCCTAACTGTCATAGTACTTGCAGTGGATCCTGATGCAGTTTGGAATTACTGTGTGATGGTCTGGATATATGTCTGCCTATTACACATTACGACCCTCTTTAACTGTCGGCGGTTTTTGTCAGTCAACAGACGAGGTCGGCCTCTGCGCTTTTGTGCTGTACGTGTCCCTTCACGTTTCCACTTCACTATCACGTCGTGACCTAGGCATGGAAATCTCTCGCTCAGCCGTATGACACAAGTGACACCCAATCGCTTGAACACGTTCGAAGTCCGTGAGTTTCGCGGAGCGCTCAATTCTGCTTTTGATAACACAGTGCAGCGAGACGACCTAATACCCTGACTGAGGTGTTAGACCAGGCTCGCGCAAACTGTGCCCCTGGGGCTCTAGCGCCCGCGATCGCGCGCGGCCAGCGCCCCGGGCGAATTCGCGTGTTGCTGCAGTGGCCGAGCCGTGCCGCTTAGCTGGCCGTGCGGACCGCCCGAACGCCAGCCGATAGATATACTTGTTCGCCCGTTTTCCCTTCGGGCAGAGGAAGTCTCACAAGTGCTTCAACTAGAGCTGATTGACGTGCAGTGCCATATCCGCCTGAAGGACCGCTTTCTTATGTGTAAAACTTTGGATGACTTTTACAGCTGTCTTCCACGAGGGAAATATCCTCTTTGGCACAAGCACGCGGCCAAAGTTCTCTCAATGTTTGGTTCCACGTATATTTGTGAGCGCTTTTTCTCTCTTTTAAAGCTTGCTAAAACTAAGAGCCGTTCATTCCTTGGCGATAAAAATTTGACCAATTCTTTGAGGTTAGCAGTCTCACGAAATATTGTACCAAGCCTAGACGAAATCGTTTCCTCGAAAAAGAAAAACGTTTAAAATGTTAATTGTCTTCTTTTACAATGTTGACTGTAAGAATTAAAGAGCTTTATAGCCTTAATTCTATTTTAATAAGTTTTCAAACTTGATCAGTTAAAATTATAACGTACAAAACAGCAAACTAAGGATCCGATTTCTAAACTCTGAAAAGGGATAGAAAAATTGTAGCACGAAGTATAACAAAAAATACTTGTTTGTAACTACTAACAGTAAGAATGATGAGACTATATCCTTTTCATAAAATTAATTCTAAAATAGAATATTTTGTTTACGTTAGATCTGACCGCGGGACAGTCCAGTGCAGAGCAGTGCTCTGCGGTCTCTCTCTCTCTCTCTCTCTCTCTCTCTCTCTCTCTCTCTCTCTCTCTCTCGCTCCTATGCCGACACTAGCGACAC
The DNA here is from genome assembly GCF_023898315.1 of Schistocerca nitens. Lineage (NCBI taxonomy): Eukaryota > Metazoa > Arthropoda > Insecta > Orthoptera > Acrididae > Schistocerca > Schistocerca nitens. Next base: position 779,976,932 of record NC_064615.1, on the reverse strand, counting down.
ACGGTCGCGGACGGGGCGCTGAACTACACTGTCTTGCGCCCGCGGGGCGCAATTCTTGGATGAGCCTGTGTTAGACCATGGATGCGCAGACTACGGCCAGCCATTGATCTGATAGCAGCCCGTCCTTCACCGTTCGTTCTTGTACAGACAGAAAAAAAACGCAATACCAAAAAATAATTAATGTAAAGTAATAAAATTTCGAGAAAACATTTGTCTAGATTTAAGTGTGATGAAAATTGCGAGGTGACAGGCTAATGTAAGCGCGAAATAAGCCATTACAAATGTGACATGCTGGTACATTAATAACCGGTGTAACCGCCAGAATGTTGAATGCAAGTATGCAAACGTGCATGTATTGTGTTGTACAGATGCCGGATGTCAGTTTGTGAGATAGAGTTCCATGCCTGTAGCACTTAGTCGTTTAGTACAGGGACAGTTAATGCTGTTCGTGGATGTCGCTGGAGTTGTCGTCCGATGATATCCCGTATCTGCTCGATCGGAGACAGATCCGGTGATCGAGCAGGCCAAGGCATCACGACACGCTGTTAAGTATGTTGTGTTACAACAGCGGTATGTTAGCGAGCGTTATCGTGTTGGTAACATTCCCCAGTATGCTGTGTATGAATGACATCACAACCGGTCGAATCATCAAATTGACGTACATATTTGCAGTGAGGGTGCGTGGGATAACCACGAGAGAGCTCCTGCTGTGATAAGAAGTCGCACCCCAGACCATAACTCCACTGTCCAGCATGCAGATAGATGGTTGCAGGCCTTCAACTGCCCCCTTCTAACCAACACCCGGCCATAATTGGCACCGACGCAGAACCAGTTTCATCAGAAAGCACAACAGACCTTCTCACTGCCCTCCAGTGAGCTCTCGATTGAAACCACTGAATTCGCAAATAGCGGTGTTTTGGGATCAGTGATTGCGCGTTACAGGGCGTCTGGCTCCGAGTTGTTTGTGAAGTAACCGATTTGTAACAGCTCGTCGTGTCACTGTGGTGCAACTGCCGCTCATATTGCTGCTGCAAGTGCAGTACGATGCGCCAGAGCCATACGCCGAACACGATGGTCTTCCCTCTCGGTAGTGCCACGTGACCGTTCCGAGTCTGGTCCTGTTGCGATCGTACATTCTCGTGACCACCACTGCCAGCAATCCTGTACAATGGCTACATTCCTGCCAAATCTTCCTGCAGTATCGCAGAACGAACAACCAACTTCTCGTAGCCCAGTGAGGTGTTGATAATGGCGTCTTGTCGCCTTATAGCCATTCTTGAATAACATCAACTCACCACGTCCAATCTCAAAGGTAACTGACGCTCGCAAACTTTATAGAGTGTATTTAAAGCAAATCTGATTTGGAGTGTCATAGTACCTCCACTAGCGGCGTGATGTTTGAGTAGACATCATCTTTCAGATGCCTACCATCTTTCGTTTTCGTCACGCAATTCCTTCTTCGTGTGCGATTTTTTCCAACGGTGTACTTTTTTCCCTCCATTCCCTTCTGGAAAGAAGAGGGCGGGCCCCCTTTGAGCCATTCCAATCTTGCTGGCATTGGGGTAGGGAGATCCCATTTCTGAATAATTTGAAAGGTCTTGCGGCACGTTACTTTTGAGCTTGCGCAACAATGCATTCGCGGCAACAAGAACAGTGCGTTGGCCTGCAGGGAACGACATTGTTCGCTCGTTAGTGGTTCAATTTTGCCTTTGCCTAAGACAAAAATTGAGCCAAAGATCAAAAGAGTTGCGAAATCAATGTATTGCCATGTTTTAAACGAAATTGTGTAAGTAACATTGCTGTAAATGTATATTGCTGTCATTATATTTGTTAAATAAAATGGATATTTTTGTAAAGATGTGTACTAATCCCGGGTGTCTCTCTTAGGAGTCATCAGATGCATTTTCTGTGGTGTTTCGGCAGATAGTTGGAATGTGTAGCTGGAATCAGCGCAAACACTTCTCGTCACGTCTTTCGTGCGACGCCCAACGTCGACGGAAAGCATCGGTTTGTTGCCTGTTCAAAATAAAATAATTACGTGCCGATTTGATAGAGCAACCGTAATTAGTCTATTGCGATATTCGTTCTGTCGATATGTATTAAGGAGGACAGAAAATACGAAGAATAACCAGTACTGCAGCAGTGACGGAGGAGCGCTGCTCCATGGCTTTAACAGTAAGCGCGGGCCGGGGCGGCACCGGGTCTCTGCTTCGTATTCGTAATACCCGTATTTTAATGTTAACGTTAATACATATCGATAAATCGAATATCTCACTAGACTAATTAGGGGCGCTCTGTCGAATGGGAACGGAAAGTTCCGCTTTAAAAATTGTTTGTAACAAACTGACACTCTCAGTTGACACTGGGCGTCGCGTGAAAGACATGGCGAGTAACATTTGGTTTGGCTGACTCCGGCTGCACATTGTAATCAAATAACTGTCGAAACACCAGAGAAAAATGCACCAGCCGATTCTTAGGAGAGACACCCGGTGTGTGTGTGTGTGTGTGTGTGTGTGTGTGTGTATTTGTTGGCGTCATCTAGGACCACGTTAAGTCTTGTTGCACTTAGCACTGAGCTTAGCCTTTTTCTGATCCCAGATTTCCCTCATTCGTTGTGAGCCGGCCTGCTTGCGCTCTTCTGTCCAAAGGACACCGTGTCTTCTTTCCGTTTGCTCGTCACGGGTTATTCCGTTTGTTACTATCTTCTTTCGGAAATGAACTCTGTCAAAAGCATCTTCGGGTTTGATATGTAGCACCTGGAGGTCTTCTTTGGTGTTTTTAAACCATGGCATAGTAGTTTTTGGATTTGAATCAAAAAAGAGAAATTATTTTTGGTTAACCTATTTCCGTCCTTTCGTTTGAGGTTATAATACTAACGTGCCGTGAAACACGCTGCTGTTACCTTGTGAGAGTATTTCGAATTTTGACCACGCATGTGTCTAATGGATAAAGGTATCGAACTATAATTTTGAATATGGTGGAATTAACAGAAAAACTAAGCGGACTTGAACCTTGGGAGTTAATGAAAGTTGTAAAATCATATGGGAATGAAAAAAGAGAACGGTCGTCAGCCCAATTAGGCACATTAATTTGGAAATATATGTTTAAGAAAATTGGATATTCGTTATTAAAGTCACTTTCGTTGATATTTCCCTTTGAATAGCACACAGGATACAAACTGACACAGTGCACTCTGAACTGTGTGTAGCAGCAGTTACCAATAACTGAAATGTTTCTCCATGAAGTGCAGAACTAACTTTGGACATGAGGGGCTTTTTTCTTAACTGACATGAAAAAAAAAACAAATAAAGATGAATAATATCATACATACACTGTTTAAACTCCTCTAGGCAACAGTAATAGTTCAGTTTTTTCCTAATTAGTGGAGAGTATGATGGGCACCCATAAACTAGTATAGTTTCACTAGTCAACGCTCTCTGATTATTATAGTAGAAAAGACTATTTCAAAAAGCCAATCATTGACTTCACTTGGAGTAGTTCATAATTTACTTTGCAAGACAATAAAATTCAACACTGAGCTTAATTAACTTCAAAAAAGGAACTATTCATGATAGAAATCAAAACCACACTATTTATAAAATGTACTTAAGTTACTTGCCCTTTTATCACCTGTGAAGCAGGTACTTTAGACAATAATATTTACATAAACTTGCACTGTATTCGTACAAAACTATACTTTGTAATAATAAACTAATGGTACTTTAGCAAAACCCTATCTAACTTCACTTTTGTGGTTTTAACTTCAACATTTACTACTCCTTTTAAATTAGACTGAAAATCATTTTTAACCACTTGAATGCAAGAATTATTCATTTAAATCAGGATACTCGGTTTTAATAGCACTTCGGTGAGGACCCTACATAGATTCGTGATCAGGATAGAAAAATATGGTTCTGGACACAAAATTGTTTTTGTGATTATTATTAAAATCACTCACAAATTAACTGGTCCATGCCCAGATACATTAGTGAATGTAGGAAGCTAGTGAAGCAGTGGCGAAGATTGGTGGCAAGCGACATGGCGGCTGACTATACTCGCGGCTCTTGATGTTCGAATGCTCTATAAATCTCTTCTTGGCGTCGGATTTTCAACATATTAGAGCCATTCCTTTATGCCGAGAACACCAAATAATAGCCAGATCCACACCCGAAGCAAATCCTTTGTAAAGCAGCTTCCAATTGCCTCTCTCGGCACCATCGAAGCGTACCGTTCTAAGGTCAGCCACATATTGCGTATCGTTCACACCAAGGAGCAGCTCAGTTCGACCACCAAAACCGCCTTTTACATCGCACCATGCCACTTCCGTTGCGGGGGGACTTCCCTACATCTTTTATATATTACAAATACAGGTGCCCTAAGCATGAGCCAGCTTTCAAGAAACATTTTCTTTTTATGAACACACACATATTATTATAATTTATTATTTTAACAAATTCTTTTTCTATTTTTTATATATGTACATTACAAAACTCTACTTTTCCTGTTACAAATCAAGGAATACACACTCCATAATTGCAGATACACAGTTACATAATATAAACCTACTTATTATCGATACAAGTATTACAAGGTGAGCATAAAATTGTGCCCGTCTTTTACAGATTGTGTCTGTAATGTTTTCTATTTTACTGTAGACTTCCTTGTTGGATCTGTTTTGATGGATGCCGTTCTTGTACTTGGATTTTAGGATTCTTGCAATGATGTTGCGCTCTTTTTTTCTCCAGTTCTTTGAGGAGTCTTTTATCAGCGTTTAGGGATAAGGTTTCAGCTGCACACAACACTACTGGCTTTAAAACTGTCTCGTAGTGACGTATCGTAGTGTTCTGGGAAAGGCATTTCTTGTTATAGATGTGCAGGATGTTTGGTAAGCTGTTTCTAGTTTGCGTATCCGTTCCCTAAGCGCTTACCTGTCCAGTCCATTTTTCATGATGTTCTCACCCAGGTACTTGAATTTGTCTACCGGGGCGATGACCCCATATTTCTTTCGGAGTTTTGGTGGGGCGTCTCTAATGTTAGTCATGACTTCTGTTTTCCGAAATGTTACTTGCATACCAGTTTGTTTAGCGATTCCTTTTAAAAGTTCGATTTGAACTCTAGCGGTGTCTACGTCGTTTGACTGAATGGCAATGTCATCGGCAAAAGCTAAGCAGTCTCCATCGATCCCTTTCGATTTGGTTCCAATTCGCAACGGACTGTAGTTGAAACTTCCTGGCAGATTAAAACTGTGTGCCGGACCGAGACTCGAACTCGGGACCTTTGCCTTTCGCGGGCAAGAGCACTTGCCCGCGAAAGGCAAAGGCCCCGAGTTCGAGTCTCGGTCCGGCACACAGTTTTAATCTGCCAGGAAGTTTAATTTCAGCGCACACTCCGCTGCAGAGTGAAAATCTCATTCTGGACTGTAGTTGGTTTCCATTGATCTTTCGCGCCAGGTTCTGATGATCTTTTAAAGGACACAGTTGAAAAACATTGGAGACAGGCCATCACCTTGCATGACCCCCGTTTTGGCATCAAAGGAATCCGAGAGACACCCGAGGAATTTTACTTTGGATTTTGTATCTATTAGGGTAGCTCCAATTACTGCCTGCAGTTTCAGGTCAACTCCGAACTCATTTAGGACGTTCAGCAGGACCTCCCGGTCTATGGAGTCGTATGCCTTCTTGAAGTCCACAAAGACTGACACGTAGTGTTTGGACCTTAGAGTATAATATCTGATCATTGTTTTGAGGTTGTAGATCTATTCGGCTGCTGAGAGATTTTTATGAAGCTCCCTAGGTATTCACCTACTAAATGTGCGACATGGGCTTCTAAACGCTCCATAATGGCGAGTGAGAGAATTTTGTGGGATACCGGTAGCAGGGATATTCCTCGATAGTTGTTAATGTCTTTCATGCTGCCTTTCTTGTGCAAAGGATGGATCAGGGCCGTTTTCCAATCTTCGTGCAGTGTTTCCTCATTCCAAATTTTTTCTACTTGTTTTTGTAAGATTTCAGGTGATTCCTTTGGGGCATACTTTCACAGTTCTGCTACGACTGAGTCTTCTCCAGGTGCCTTGCTGTTTTTGAGACGAGCAATGTGGCGCTTAATTTCATCTATGTCAGGTGGTCTGGACTCTGGGCACCTGAGCAGTGGGTCTTTGGTGTCAATGGGGTTTGGGAGTTTATTATAGTTCAATAGGTCTCGAAAGTAGTCTCTTAGAATCTGACAATTTTCTTCATTTGAAGTCGCCAGTGTGCCGTCCTTTCGCTGAAAGCATAGTGATGGCGGTTTGTAATCGGTCAGTTTGCATTTGAAGGCTCTGTAGTACTCTCTGGTTTCATTCTTCCTAAAATTTCGTTCTATCTTTTCAATGAGTGATTTTTCGTACTTGTGTTTCTCAGTTCTGATCGTCGTGGCTATTTGGGCACGTTGGATTTTGTAGGTTTCCCAGTCAGTTTCCAATTTAGTTGAGTAGTGTTGTTTCCATGCACTGAACCTTTCCTTGAGAACTGACTCGCATGTGTCATTCCACCAGGCATGCTTTTTGTTTCTTTTGATTTTCTACTACAAGTTCTTTGGCAGCCTCTATAAGACGCTCTTTGGTGGTATTGAAGTCACAGTCACTTGGTGTTGCCTTTTCTTGGAACTCCATGACGCTTTGTCGAAGTTTATCATTGTCGAAGCGTATAATTTTGTTGGTGGTCTTTCTGGTGCCATAGACAATGCTGCTTCAAGTGTCATTAGCGCTTAAAGTTGTTTCAAATAATGACGCCAACAGTGATTGTAACGACATAATTAATGCTGTTGGAAAACAACGTAATTGTTTGATTTATCTGGATCGTACGCAGTCACTTCTGCAGGTTTTCAAAAATGGTTCAAATGGCTCTGAGCACTATGTGACTTAACTTTTGAGCTCATCAGTCCCCTAGAACTTACAAGGGAACCTCCCCATCGCACCCCCCTCAGATTTAGTTATAAGTTGGCACAGTGGATAGGCCTTGAAGAACTGAACACAGATCAACCGAGAAAACAGGAAGAAGTTGTGTGGAACTATGAAAAATACAAGCAAAATATACATACTGAGTAGTCCATGCGTAAGATAGGCAACATCAAGGACACTGTGAGCTCAGGAGCGCCGTGGTCCCGTGGTTAGCGTGAGGAGCTGCGGAACGAGAGGTTCTTGGTTCAAGTCTTCCCTCGAGTGATAAGTTAATTTTTTTTTTATTTTCAGACAATTATTATCTGTCCGTCCGTCCGTCCGATGCGATGTAACTGCGCCGTAGTATGGGGACGCTACACCTAAACAAACGTCGGAACACACGACGTCAGTCGACTACAGCGCACGGAAGAGAGAGTATTACTGCTAACGAGGCTCGCTGGCTGGCAGTTGTCTGTTCGCTACTTTGGACGAGAGTGCATTAAATACGTGAGATGTATTCCGTGGGCAATATGAAACCAGCAAATATAGCTCGCACGGTTTTGCGGTGCGGTCGCAAAATACAGACACTAAACTTATTACAGTGAACAGAGACGTGAATGAACGAATGGACAGATCTTAACTTTGCGAAAATAAACAGAGTAAACTTTTCACTCGAAGTAAGACATGAACCAAGGACCTCTCGTTCCGCTGCTGCTCACGCTAACCACGGGACCACGGCGCTCCTGAGCTCACAGTATCCTTGATGTTGCCTATCTTGCGCATGGACTACTCAGTTTGTATATTTTGCTTATTTTTTTCGTGGTTCCACACAACTTCTTCCTAGTTTTCTCGATTGACCTGTGTTCAGTTTTTCAAGGCCTATCCACTGTGCCAACTTATAACTAAATCTGAGGAGGGTGCGATGGGGAGGTTCCCTTATTAGAACTACTTAAGCCTAACTAACCTAAGTACATCACACACACCCATGCCCGAGGCAAGATTCGAACCTGCGACCGTAGCGGTCGCGCGGTTCCAGACAGTAGCGCCTAGAATCGCTCGGTCACTCCGGCCGGCTGCAGGTTATCAACGAGACTCCCTAATATAATCGTGCGACAAAGTAACAAAGGGTTACTTAAATAATGTATTCTTTCCGTGTCATTGGTATCGTGACAGCAAGTGACTTTGCAAGTTGACACTATCGTCACGTCAGAGAATACTGTATAACTTATAGAACCCTCATGGACGTAATACGAAATTGGCGCCCGCACGTATGCAGTGTGTGTTTGTGTATTATAACTATGCATTGCTTATCTTCCCCGTATAGAGACCTTCACATAACCAGTATTGCAATTACAGTGTTTGTTACTATTTTTCGTGCAGGTATATAAAACAGTTGTTTTTGTAACCCCGATGATGGGTTATACTGATGTCCTTTCAATCAACAAATGTACCATTTTACGTAAATGGAGTGCCAAGTGAAGAAACCAGAACATTTCGGACACATTCTTCTGTTTAATTGCAGTAGAAGGGTGACAGCAGCGGAGGCAGCCAGAAACATTAGCCTCGTGTATGGGGACAACGCCACTGGACAGAGTACGGCAAGAAAATGGTTTTCTCTTTTTACGGAGGACCGTTTCGACATTAGTGGCTCTCCACATTCAGGAAGACCTTCGGGGCTTCCTGAAGATTGTTTAAGCGCATTAATCCCCAATGATCCAAGTCAGTGGAGAAGTGGCAAATGTATTGAGCTGTGACCATTCTACCATCGTCCGACATTTCCAAGCGGTGGGGAAGGTTCAAAAATCGGGTGTATGGATATCGCATGCTCTAAGCCAAAATCACAAAAATCTGTGGGTGGCCATATGTGCATCTGTGCAAGCTCGTCATCAATTGGCTCGTGAATAACACCGACCATTCCTGTGCTGTAACATTACCGACGACGAGAATGGTGTCCATGCTGAAAAAAGGAATAGAAAGGAGTTGTTTGGGGAAGGTTCAAAAATCGAGTGTTTGTGTATCGCATGCTCTAAGCCAGAATCACAAAAATCAGCGGGTGGCCATATGTGCATCTGTGCATGCTCGTCATCAGTTGGCTCGTGAATAACACCGACCAGCCGGCCGCGGTGGTCTAGCGGTTCTGGCGCTGCAGTCCGGAACCGCGGGACTGCTACGGTCGCAGGTTCGAATCCTGCCCCGGGCATGAGTGTGTGTGATGTCCTTAGGTTAGTTAGGTTTAAGTAGTTCTAAGTTCTAGGGGACTTATGACCTAAGATGTTGAGTCCCATAGTGCTCAGAGCCATTTGAACCATTTTTAACACCGACCATTCCTGTGCTGTAACATTACCGATGACGAGAATGGTGTCTATGCTGAAAAAAGGAATAGAACGGAGTTGTTGGGCCCAAAGCATCAACTCCCCGTACAAAGGCCTGCGCACATCCACAAAAATGTTAGGCATCTAGTGGAACAGCGAGGGTGTTGTGTGCTACGAATTGCTTCCCCGAGGTTTAACCCTCACTGCTGATATTATTGTCAACATCTTCCAAGAAGAACGATCAGGAAGACTGCCCCGTGTGGTTGCCGCGCAGTCGAGGGCGCCTTGTCACGATTCGTGCGGCTGCCTTCGTCGGAGGTTCGAGTCCTTCCTCGGGCGTGGGTGTGTCTGTTGTCCTTAGCGTAAGTTAGTTTAAGTTACATTAAGTAGTGTGTGAGCCTAGAGACCGATGACCTCCGCAGTTTGGTCCCATAGGAACGTACCACAAATTTACAAAATCAGGAAGACTGGGTGAAGTGAAGCTAACCCACGATACCATGCGAACGCATTCTGCTAGACTGACAAAAAGCACTATACATGAGTTGAGTTGGGAAATTACTCCGCACAACCTGAGTCACCTGATCCTGCGCTTTCAGATTTTTGCCGTGTCCTCTCTCTTTCGAACACCCTTCCAGAAACTCCCATTCCAGATGGAAATGCGCTCCGAACGCGGCTCAACGAGTTCTTCGCCTCAAAACCAGGTGATTTCTACAGCCGTGGAATCGAAAATTTACCCCAGCGTTGGCAGACTGTTGTAAATAGTGAAGGAGAATATATTATTAATAAATAAAGTTTTTGTTACGATTATCTGTTGTGTTTAGTAAACACTACGAACTCTTGCACCAACCCGATACGTTCGGTATTTAGTTGTATCAGTTATTGAACGTGGTAGTAATGTTTTATGTCCACACCGTACAAAGAGCTCGACATTTCTGCTGCCGTTTAATTTTTCAGTAGGTGTTCCTGCATCTCCATGATTTTTTATTTTTTGTCATCGTAAGGTAACTGTTTTGTAGCTGCCGACGCCATCATCAAGAATGGCCGTTTTTTTGACGTTCCCGAACTACTGACGAAGAAACAAATTGTCTTGTTGACTTCGGTCAGTTCATGGGACACCTAAACATCGTGGCATTAAGGTTAGGTTAGGTTAGGTTAGGTTAGGTACTTCCTTCTCCTGCCACCATCAGGCTGAGTTTTTAGTTTCTACACTTGGTGGGGTGTATTAAACGATATAGGAACTTGCCATGCAGTTTGTTCTTTTTGACGCTCATGAAACCGACTAAACTGGCGCCGTAAGAATATCAGAGCTTACTCAAAATCTCTGCAGCAGATTTAAAAAGTAAATAAATAAAATAATTGGACGCGTCCGCGTTCTGTTATTGTGCGCATACGAGGCACGTGCTTATTTACCTCATCAGCTCGTATAAGTGTCAGAGCAAGAAATCCAATTCGTTCCATTAATCATAGCTTTATTTATTTATTTATTTTTTTCCTCATCGGACTATTCTGGCGATGGAGCATGCAGTACATTGTCATCTGACTGAGTGCAACGTACTGTGAAGTCATATGCGGAATGAGTCACGCAGAGGACAGAGAGAGCGCGACAGAAAGAGGGGTACGGAAGGCAGAAAAAGTACTGTATTTAACAATTTCTCCCTCGTCGCCTTCCTGTGATAATGCGCATGAAACACCCAACGGCAAAGAGATTTGGGGACCGTAATCGGTTAATGGCACTGCTAGAGATTCGGACGCTATCGATTGGACGAATATGCAAGGCAATTGAACTTATCCGTGCGGTTGTGGGGCTGCTCCGAAGCCGTCCGCGTAATTACAGTAATGGGGACCGGCATAAAGTCGGCTCGGGCGGCCTCCTTTTGTACGTCCACAGCGGAGAACGGGGCGGGGCGGGAGCTGGTGCTTCGGCTCTGTCCTCCCGTTCCCAGCGCACCGAATGGAAACATACCCTGCGACTTGTTATTTATCCTGTCTAAGGCATCGCAGTAATTCCACGAAATAGTTACATTCGTTGTAATAATGCCGTATGTGATGCATGATAATAAAGCTAATCAGTAGCCTGCAAAAACTGTCCTTTGCACAAGATGAGGGGCGCTGGCTACGGTTCATTGCTTGAGAAACTGTATGTCCTTTACCACGCAACAAGGCGTCTCCTGCACAAGTGGTCACATAGACAGCTGCTCTCCACTCTTCGTCATTTCGCCACGAACTCAGCTCGGGGTATTCCCGAGGCTCACTCCGGTTGCAAGCCGCCAGCTAACGTGTCCAGTAAGGGGCAGGAGGCTTCAGTTCCATCCCGTGCTGTAAACTATTCGACAGTTCCATCATCCTCCGTTTTCATTGAGAATTCTTGGATATTGTAGTTGCCAAGATTGTTTCTTTGTAAGTTACATTTTGGCTGTAAGGTGCCTTTGCTGTTACGAATGAAATTTGCAGGGCGTATTTTCGGTTTTAAACATCCGGTCGTTCAACAGGTGTCATTTATTTCTACGTCTACCTGGTTGGCACACAGACTGTGGCAACACTCTGCTGCTAAAAAAGGAGTGAAAGGAGTAGCTTTTTGGCGTGTGCCGCCCACTCTGAGGTGAGTTGTTCACAAGATTGCAGCATGCCACGATTCTGCATATGTCTTTCTCAGATAGCATTGCTCTCGCCTACGTCTGTTCAACCTGATACGTTGTGGTCTTAATTGGTTAAGTTAGGATTTTGCTGTAATGCTTTAAAAGAGTCGGAGGACCTTCTAGTGCAACTGCCATTTTCTCTTCAGCATTCTCGCAACGTATTTTCGTCAGCTGTCAGAGATAGGAAAAGCTGTCCTCAGCTCGCATGTCAGTTTGAACACCGCAGTGCTTTACTAGGCATGTCCAGTTGGAGCTGCCATCCCCTTGCCTTCCTTCGACCTATGAAGTAATTCACGCAGTTATAGGGAGAATTACTGTTCAACATGGACGTGGGACCACTGCGCAGTTGAGCGTGTTTCACGTGTATAAATTATTGCTAGAGATGACAGAACCAATAAGACCGAAAATTTCATAGGACCAACCGAGGATTGTGGTTCTAACCTTTCGATTTGTATCTAAGCCTTAGCGACATAGCCACCAATTCATGCTACAAGAGATAGATCGTCAGCAGAAATCTTTGACTGACCATTTGTGTAGACGTACTAAAACTTTCGAGACAGCGATTCTTTCATTAATTGTGTTTTAATAGTTTAAGAAGTGATTGATACTGACCTCATTGCTAGTGGCTGACGAAGATATTTCATCGTCAACTCACAGAGAGTGTCATTATAATTTTGTAGTCGATGCTCTGTCATTGACCACCTTTGGTTCTTAATATGTAAGAAGCAGCTGTTGTTCTTCCTTGAGCAAATACAATTTTTCTTGTATACGTACCTATACATGTTTCAGATAAGTTTCTCCTTCCTCAGTGGGTTTTATTTATCATCCGAACAGTACACAAAGAAGCTATGCATTATCGTATTTATCAGTTTTTTGAGATAATAATATTTACATTACTATATGTATTGACAGAAGTATTATCATGAAGAATAAGTATACACATTATCACATGTTAGAGTTCTCAAATGTGTTTGGTTTTGCAACAGAGCTACAGTTATTGCCTTCCAGTATGCCATCTGCAATAATAAGTGTTTATCATTGTTTCGTTACATAATTTGTCACAACTGTTAAAAGCCCAACATTATATTATCGGTTTTTTTCTTCTTTCTGTGGCGCTGTTTCAAAAAAGTATTCTGATTGTGAGGAATTTTACAGTGACATTTGGCTTTGTGTGTGTGTGTGTGTGTGTGTGTGTGTGTGTGTGTGTGTGTGTGTGTGTTAGTTTTCTGATAATTCCTTTAGAGCTGAGCACAGGGTTCCATTGCTTAGTGTTGTGTATTAATTCATCACTTCTTTTCATTCCACTTTAGCGTTTTGTATATGGTAATTTTCTTCTACATCTACATCTATACTCTGCAAACCACTGTGAGTTGCATGGCAGAGGGTACGTCCCGTTGTGCCAGTATTAGGGTTTCTTCCTGTTCCATTCATGTATGGAGCGTGAGAATGATTGTTTGAAAGCATCGGCGCGTGCAGTAATTATTCTAATCTTATCCTAACGATCCCTGTGTGAGTGATACGTAGGGTGTTGTAGTATATCTTTAGAGTAATCATTTAAAGCTGGTTCTTGAAACTTTGTTAATAGACTTTCTCGGGAGAGTTTACGTCTGCCTTCAAGAGTTTGCTATTTAAATTCCTTCGGTATTTCTGTGACACTCTTTCATGGATTACACAAACATGTGACCATTCGTTTTGCCCTTCTCTGTATACGTTATGTCTCCTGTCAGTCCTATCTGGTACGGGCCCACACAGTTGAGCAAAATTCTAGGACGTGTCGCACGAGTGATTTTCTAAGCAATCTCTTTTGTAAACTGATTGCACTTCCCCAGTATTCTACCAATAAACCGAAGTCTGCCACGTGCTTTACCCACGACTGAACCTATATGATATTTCCATTTCATTTCCATACAAAGTGTTACTACCAGATACTTGTATGAGTAGGGCGATTATAACGGTGACTCATTGATATTATACAGGAGCTCGTTTTTTTCGTTTTGTGAAGTGCAAAATTTTACATTCCTGAATATTTAGAGCAAGTTGCTCATCTCTACACCATATTGAAATCTTATCAAGATCTGACTGAATATTTATGCAACTTCTCTCAGACAGTACTTCATATAGATAGCTGCATCATCTGTAAAAAGCCTGATTTCCTCTTAATATTGTCTGCAAGGTCATTAAAATAGAACATGAGCAGCAAGCGTCCCAACATACTTCCCTGGGGCTCACCCGAATTTACTTCTACATCTGACGATGAGTCTCCATACAAAATAACATGCTGTGTCGTCCCTACCAAAAAGTCCTTACTGCAATCAAAAATTTCACTAGATTCCCCATGTGATCGTACTTTTGACAGTAAGCGTAGGTGCGGTAGTGAGTCAAATGCTTTTCGAAAATCAAGAAACACTCATCTTCCTGGTTGCGTTGATCCAAAGCTTTCAGTATGTACTGTGAGAAAAGTGCGTGTTGGGTTTCTTCGGTTATAAGCTTCTGTGGAGGGCTGTCGGTGCATTTAAGAATTAAATCTGTCATTATTAGTTTCAGGGAAAAGTGAAAGGAAAACGTAGGATTTCCGTTGTACCCTGCGGAAGGTTTCCAACTGCGTGCCAGGCCACTGTAAAGATTTCAGGCAACACAAAACACACTGAACAACACTGCGAAAGTCAAATGCAACTTACCGACCGGACACGTGCGCGAAACGTCCACATTGTCCTGCGGAAGATCAGTAGCGAGAAATGTAGACCGTTTTAGAACAAATTTACGGTGATTCGTAACGCACAAGTGACTTCATTTAACAGAATGACATATTAATTATTCCACTATCTAACTTTCTTTTAAATTTTTGTAATTCTTATCGAGTTTCCGCTATAGGTGGTTGTAGCCGTTTGTAATCTCTTGTATTTGTTTTGAATTGCTCTGTACTTATCGGCGTCGCCAGTGTACTGTCTCTGTTTCCAAACACAGGCTCCTCTTACAGCTGACAAAATTCGTGAATGCTTAGTATGCGGATACTATGTATGTTTGTGACTGTCGGAAACATTTATCTACTCGAAATACTTGATGATCTGATACTTCTTAGTTTTAGGTCACCCGTGACAACACGACAATGCTTACTACTAAATAGCCTCACTACCGTGAAATCAAATGTTCTACACGCACTAAGGAAACGGAAAACAAAATGAGAATGATGACCTTGGCTGGTGCGTCACGTGGTGTACAATCCTCCATCGGTACTGCACGGCGCCACCACATCCGCCTTCTGCTTTGCACAGCACTCTAAATTCCGACTGTGAACCATCCTTCAGTGATTTAGATTAGTAACTGCGGCATAGAGTGTTACCGTACCTTGGAATGAACGCAGGCTTGCAGATTGATGTTACAGAGGGTGGGCAATTGTTTCGTCTGCCCAGTTTGTTTCGTAGAAGATAGAAGCCAAGGACGCATAAACTTGCGGCCGACTTGGCCCGCCGTGAGTGACGCCGAGGAGACTGGTCATGTTTTTCTGCGCGGAGCTGCTTCTCTGGGGACTTGGCGGAGCTGCTGAGCCGAACAAATAAACAGCGGTAATCCTCAGAGCGCGGCCGGGAACAAAGAGCGGCCGCCGTGCCCGCCTGCACTCAGCGAGCGGAATGCCCGGTTTCAGCTCATTCTCTCATTCTCCCTCCGTTGTTGCCGAATATCGACAAGTACTCGCGGTGAATGGTTTTGCCATTCTTGATGCTAAGGTTTGAAAACTGGTACGTCTTGTAAAACATTTTACCTGGATCAATTGTTCTGCATCGTGGTCATGCCATTCACAAAGGAAAACAGATGTGACGTGGGGTGGTTTAATCTTCTCAGATCTACAGGGTAAAACAAAATACAACGCGCTTCGAAAACGAGCAAGAATATCATTCGGATGCTAACGAAAACATGTTATTGACCAGGGGTATCCAACCTTTTGGCTCACCTGGGCCACGTTTGAAGAAGGTGAGTATTTTGGATCGCACATAATGTACTTAACACTAACAATAACCGCTGAGCTAAAAAAAAGGGGGGGGGGAGATGGGATTAATTTGACACTTCATATATGAGATTACATTAATACCTGTGTATATAAGTAATTACAAATCAAGAATTAATTTGACATTTGACTTGAATTTGCGAAACTAATGTACAGTATTAGTATCAGGTTCGATCGAAGTCGTTTCAGTGCTCATGGCGTGCTCGAGGTGTTTAGCCGAAAACAAAGATGACGTATATAACGAATGACTACGCCAAGGGAGATTGTCTCTGGGCAGGTAGGATTTGTAATCGTCCAACAAAGGTACATCATCAAATTTTTCTTTTAGTTTGGTGCGGTTCTAGGCGCTTCAGTCCGGAACCGCGCTGCTGCTACGGTCGCAGGTTCGAATCCTACCTCGGGCATAGATGTGTGTGATGTCCTTAGGTTTAAGTAGTTCTAAGTCTAGGGGACTGATGACCTCGGATGTTAAGTCCCATAGTGCTTAGAGCCATTTGAACAATTTTTTATTTATTTATTTTTTAAGTTTGATGTCCAGCTGCAACTCTGTGCTGCGTTCCGTGTGAAAATCTGGCAACGTATGCATGTTTTTTGTAGGAGGTATCGCGGGGAAAAAAATTGGAAAACCTGAAATCGATTTTCAAATTCTTGCGTCAAGTGATAAGTATGGCTGCGTATTTCATCCCGTCTTCAGGATTAAGTATCTTAATCTTTAGTCTCGCAGTTGCAACTGAAGTAACCGTAAGTTAACAGACCAGCGTGTCAGACTGCTTGGCCGGTTGTAAGAAGATTTTGGGGACTCAGGTATTGCACAGGAGGCAATGTTACGAACGGTTTTGACCAATGAGAGGATAGCATTGTGTTGCGGGAGTTTTAAATGGAAAATATTCGATTTAACATACCGGAATTTTACGGAATTTTTTTTTTTCTTTTTACCGATTGTGTGACTGATGTTCACTTTTTGGGTTGCATTGATGCTTGCTTTGGGGCCCCGGCCTCATGGAATTTCGCGATGACACAAGTTCTTCTCTGCATCGCTTCCCATGCACACATCTTCATCCGAGGAAAAAGGAAGAAGTCGCTGCGTAGCATTCTGGAAAATACGGGGTTGAGAAAAAAAAATTGACAACCTAAAGAAGCAGCATGTGCGACTGAGGGTTGTCGTCGAGCAAAAATAGCTCCTTGGGCTGCTTCCCGCGACGCTTCATCTTGACAGCATCACATAGCCTCCACACGAGATCTCGGTAGTAAACTCCTATGGCGGCGTGCCGCTCACGACAATATTCTGTTAGTACAGCAGACGGCAGGCCCAGAAAACACTCAGCAATGCCTTGTGCAATGATCGAAGATGATTAGGTCTTCGCCTTTTACGGCGGTAGTGAATCCGTACGTTTCCACTGCTTGCTTTGCTTCTTCGTCTCGTGATCATAGTGATACAGCCAGAACTCGTCCTTGGTGATCAGGAGGCTAAGAAAGTTATCTAGATTGACCTCGCACAGCTGCACCATTTCCGCTGTTAACGCCGTTCTGCGCACTTTTTGAAAGGATGTGGGTATTCGCGGAACACAGCATGCTGCGATCTTACTATGTTGAAAATACCGTGCAGAATGAATGATCCGTGAGTGGTTTGAATGATCCGTGAGTGGTTTTCACTTTTCCATTATCGCCTCGGTTATGATACGCCGGTTTTCGAACCTCCAGGGCCTCTACTTCTTATACGAATCTCCGTCCCCTTTACAGAGAGATGATCTGCCACTTCGTTATTCAGACTTGTTTAACTACACTGGAAGCGTCTGCGCCCACTAACCACTGCGTCATATGTTGGTATATTGTCAACGTACACGTCCACCAATTCAGCATAGGTTATTGTAGCGTAGGTCCGCTTCAAAACGTAGAAAACGAATTACCCCGCGATATTGTACCTTATCAGTGGTCTGCGCAATTTTGTTTTGGCTCCTTTAGTGGCTTACTACGCTAATGTGACGACGCGAGTTCTTGTGTATCAAGACTGCACACTTGTAAATCTGAACAAACAAACATTTAATTTCGTAACGTAATTATTTTCAAGCTTTTGATTGTGACATCGCAAAATAACTTTTTGATGGAGAGTGATAGTTGCTTGGCTGTGTTGTCATCTGGTACACAGCATGGTGCTAATGCGCTCAATAGCTGTGCACTTACTGCAAATGAAACGTAACATTTACTTGC
Source organism: Schistocerca nitens (assembly GCF_023898315.1). NCBI lineage: Eukaryota > Metazoa > Arthropoda > Insecta > Orthoptera > Acrididae > Schistocerca > Schistocerca nitens. The sequence continues at coordinate 779,958,857 of NC_064615.1, read as the reverse complement.
AGATTATAATGTGGAGGCCAGTGGTGGTGATGGAAGCACGATTAGCATCCGTAGTAACTGCATTTATTTGAAGTCGGGCAAAAAAGTGACCACGTGGCGCCTGGGAAAGAAATACTATTTTCTGACGGCGACTCGCTACCACTCTGTTCACTGACATGTCAGTCGCAAAATTTTAATTCGCCCGATGTAACAGGCTGATTTAAAAAGGGGGAAAAAAGGGTCATATTAAGTGATCGATAACACACAATGAGCTGATAAAGAATTTATCTTTTCGTATGATAATACACATGATCTTCAAACACACGAACGAAACGGCCTGCTTGCTATTTTTTTTTTACACATAAGTCACAGAAGTATTTCAGCCAGAAGAGACATCAAAAAGGTTAACATGTTAACATAAGATTACGATTTTCTCGAGTGACAGTAGACTAAAAAAAGAATTTTTTTGCCGAAAATGATCTGTCTTGATAGAATTGTGTACATTATTACAGGAATAAACACTCAAGACATCCTCTACACTGGAATCAGTATTATTGGGTAACAAACCATGCCATCTGAGATAGGCCTGTGATATCGTATCGCCTCACAGTACTCAGTAGATAACCTCACTATTCAGCGATCACCGTCCAGAGGACAGTGCGTTGCCTCATCGATCCACATATACATATGTCAGTTTAGAGCCTATTTTTCCACTCACCATAAATCATCGACTCGTTAATCCTTCCCCCTTGCGGGTCTGGGGATAAGAATAGGCCCAAGGTATTCCTGCCTGTCGTAAGAGGCGACTAAGAGGAGTCTCACACGTTTCGGCCTTTATGTGATGGTCACCTGTAGGGTTTGACCTCGATTCTTCAAAATTTTTCCGAAGAGCGAGCCAATTGGGGAAGGGTACCTTACATGGGGGAAGGGTGCCTTACATGGTGCATCATGTCCATCGTGCCCTGAGATCTGTAGCCCACTTCCTCGTCGTCGCATTGCAGTCCCGCTCATTCTCCATCTCTTGGGCGAGGTCACCTTCCTGGGTCTGTTTTCCGCCATGCACTATGCATGCGCCGACGATGACCATGGACTTGTTTGCACCTGATATCCAGCACGGTAGCCAGTCCGTTGTGGTGGGGCCGCCATGTACCCTGTTGGTTGTAGACACCTTAAAACATAGGGATCGCTCTGCTGATGCCTAAGCTGTTAACTCCCCACATATGCTAAGGACTAGATGCCTGTCACCCTGGGGCATCGGGGCTCCTGGCAATGGCCACCCTGCCATCCTGACAAGTGGCCTTAGCTGCAGCTGGGTGGCGCCTGTGGGGAGAGTCCCTGGTCAGAGTGGGTGGCATCAGGGCGGATGACGCGCACCACGTCATCACTTGATGGTGATCAAACACCAGCAGTCTCTAAGTGTTCTCAGTCTCAGTACAATGCAAGGAAGTAACCCTAAATCATTCCTCTCCCTGGCCACACCACGGGAGGAACGCCAGGCTAAGGATGGCAGCAAACCTTATTCACCCCTGTACGTTGTATGTTCGAGAGCTGATGGCGACTCCTTTGTTTCGATGAAGCAACAGTTTTTTGTAGACCATTTAGAGGACAAGTTTGAGGAGGGCTTGTCAAAAATGCGGTCAGGGTCAGTCTTGATAAAAACAGCATCATGTGCCCAGTCACGGGCATTACTCGCTTTTGACAAGCTGGGGAATGTTTCCATCACGCCCCATAAGAGCTTAAATATGGTACAGGGTATTATATTCCACAGGGATCTTCTTTTGCAGTCTGACGACGAGCTGCGCGCCGACTTAGAGCGACAAGGCGTTCGTTTTGTCTTTACGCGTCCATCGGGGTCCGACAAATAATCAGGTTGCCACTGGTGCCTTCATCTTGGCCTTTGAGGGTGACACATTGCCCAAGAAGGTCAAGGTGATGGTCTACCACTGTGATGTAAAGCCCTATATCCTCTCCCCCCCCCTCCTCTCCCCACCACCACCACCACCAATGCGGTGCTTTAAGTGCTGGAAGTTCGGCCATATGTCTTCCCATTGTGCTTCGAGCGTCACATGTCTAGATTGTGGACGTCCATCACATCCCAATACTCCATGTGCCCCACCTCCCATCTGTGTCAACTGCAGAGAGCATCATTCCCTTTGCTCACCAGACTGCAGTATTTTACAGCGCGAAAACAAGATCCTGGACCGACTGACCTACACTGAGGCTAAGAGGAAATTTGAGTGCCTACATCCTGTGGCTATGACCTACTCTTACGCCGCTGCTACGAGAACAGTTGTAGCCCCATCCGTTTCGCGAAATCCGGTCGGCTCTCCGAGCCTGAAGACTACACCGGCCCCTTGATGGTGGGGGCACTTCCCTCCCTGTTGCTCCCGCGCCACTTACGTCCGGAGCACTGCCCCCCAACCATCAAGGACATGACTCCCCACTTCTCAGCCGGAGAAGCGTAAATCTTCTTCAGTACCTCTCGCTAGGAAGGGGTCCTTGGGTCACTCCCGTCTCAGGTTCCTGTTAGTGGGAAAGATGACTCCCACCAGTGGCTGAAGTGCCCAGTAGTAGCCAGTTCTAGGGCTTCACGATCATCCTCAGTCCTGGAGACTGAATCAGTCAAGCCGTCCCAGCCAGAGAAACCCAAGGAGCAGCGAGAAAAATCCAAAAAGAAGACCCCTAAGACCAAGGGAATTGCGGTGGCACTCACACCACCACTACCTACAAGCTTTGCTTCTGAGGATGAGGTGGAGATTCTGGCGTCCGCTGAGGACCTAGATCCCGCTGGACCCTCAGACACCAGACCTCAGGAAACAAATCGGTGGCAGCAGGTGACCCTGAGGCTTAAACTGCCTCATTGAATGTTTCATGCCTTCTCAGCCTCACGATCACGTCATCCTCCAGTGGAATTGCGGCGGGTTTTTCCACCACCTGGCTGAGCTACGGCAGCTGTTAAGCTTTACACCTGCTTTCCACATTGCCCTCCAGGAAACCCGGTTCCTGGCAATGCAGAACCCTGCCCTCTGCAGCTATAAGGGATATCACAGGAACCATAGCGACTACAATCGAGTGTCAGGTGGTGTTTGCGTCTGTGTCCTGAACTCAGTATACATCGATCCTGTGCCCCTTCAAATCCCTCTTGAAGCTGTGGCCGTCAGGATAAGGACGACGCAGGAAATAACTGTCTGAAATGATATCTTCCTCCAGATGATGCAGTACCCCAGAACGCATTGGCTGCACTGATTGATCAACTCCCTAAACCTTTCCTACTTTTGGGAGATTTTAACGCTCATAACCCCTTGTGGGGTGGCACCGTGCTTACTGGCTGAGGCAGAGATGTCGAAGATTTACTGTCACAACTCTGCCTCTTAAATACAGGTGCCCCCACACATTTCAGTGTGGCACATGGCACATATTCGGCCATCGATCTCTCGGTTTGCAGTCCTGGCCTTCTCCCATCTATCCACTGGAGAGCACATGACGACCTGTGTGTTAGTGACCACTTCCCCATCTTCCTGTCACTGCCCCAGCGTCAGGCCCACGGACGCCTGCCCAGATGGGCTCTAAACAAGGCGGACTGGGAAACTTTCACCTCTGCTGTCACCATTGAATCTCCCCCACACGGTGACGTCGATGTCATGGTTGAGCAGGTGACTACAGCTATCGTTTCTGCGGCAGAAAACGCGATCCCTCGCTCTTTAGGGTGCTCGCGGCGAAAAGCAGTCCCTTGGTGGTCGCCGGGGGTCGCTGAAGCAATTAAGGGGCGTCGGCGAGCTCTACAGCGGCGTAAGCGGCACCCTTCCCTGGAGCACCTCATAGCCTTTAAACGGCTCCGTGCCCGCGTTCGCCATCTTATCAGACGACAGAAGCAGAAGTGTTGGGAGAGATACGTCTCGACCATTGGATGTCATACTTCACCTTCCCAAGTATTTTTTGGGCAAAGATCAAACGTGTTTTCGGGTACCAGACCCCAACAGGTGTTCCCAGTGTTAACGTTAACGGGGTGTTATCTATTGACGAAAACGCGATTGCCGAGCACTATGCTCGAGCCCCTGTGTCGGAGAACTACATCCCCAAGCCTTTCGCACTCTCAAACGGCGGCTGGAAGGGAAAGTGATTTCGTTCACTACACGTCGCAGTGAATGCTATAACGCCCCATTTACAGGATGGAAGCTTCTCAGTGCCCTGGCATATTGCCCCAACACAGCTCCTGGGCCAGATCGGACCCACAGTAAGATGATGAAACTGGTGTTGATGAATGGCACCTACAGGGAGACATTCACAAGGCGGAGTCATGAGCTCCAGCCCACAGCTTCCAGTTTTCAGCTACGAAGTGATGTGTCACGCATTTCTGTAGGCGTCGTACCGTTCATCCGGAACCAGAATTTTATCGTACTGACAATCCATTCACTGTAGTGGAGGCATATCGATTCTTAGGGCTGGTTTTCGATGCCTCACCTTCTTCAGCTTAAGCGGAAATGCTGACAGCACCTCAGTGCCCTCCACTGCCTGAGCAACACCAACTGGGGTGCAGATCTCTCTACGGTGCTGCATTTCTACAGAGCCCTTGTTCAATCCCGCCTTGACCTGTGGTTTATAGTTCGGCGGCGGCGTTGCGTTTACTCGACCCAGTGCACCACTGTGGCGTTCGCCTAGCGGAAGGTTCTTTTAGAACGAGTCCAGTGACCAGTGTCCTGGTGGAGGCCGGAGTACCTCCATTGAAGGTTAGGCGTACACAACTGCTCGCTAGTTACGTTGCACACGTTCGTAGAACAGCGCTCCTTGCCTGATGGCTGCATTGTTTTCACAGCAGAGCTGGAGGCGATATTTCGTGCTCTTGAGCACATCCACTCATGCTCAGGCGAGTCATTTCTCCTGTGTACTGACTCCTTGAGCAGCCTACAAGCTATCGACCAGTGCTACCCTCGTCATCCTTTGGTAGCGACCATCCGTCCCACTTTGACTGCCCAGCGGCGGAATCTTGGATTACCGGACTCGTTGCCGCTAATTTTAAGTGACAACGCCTCATTGGCTGATTTAGTTTTACGTTTCATTCGTGAGGGTGGGTTTTATCATTGGATCTAAGTTTTAGCGCATGTCCTTTGCCCCTCTGTGTCCTCCACCCTAGTTCTTTTAGGGTGGAGATTTTAATGTGTTGCAGAATGGCTGGTTTCTCCTTTTTATTCTCATGGTGAGCCAGCCATAGTCATCTGCTTTGTTATTTTACTCTCTTCATCCCGTTTCTTGCGTTTCTGTGGTTTTCTTGTCGCCCTTTTGTCCGTTTACACGTTTTTTGCCCTTTATCGTTCTTGTGATTTTTCTTTCCTATCCGTTTTTTGTTGTCAGTCCCATTTGTTTTATTGTCACACTTGTGGCATTGTTTTATTCGGAACAAGGGACTGATGACGTCGAAGTTTGGTCCCTTCCCCCCCTCTTCTAATCCAACCAACCAACCAACCAACTGTTAATCCTTTCGAGGCGTCGCGAGAATCTCGCTCTTGTACAGGTATAACGTCTGACCGAGCGAGTCTCAGGCGCAATGTCGAAAGGGTTAAGTAAATCTTGGAAGCCCCCCAGGGGGTCCACAACTCTTTTGTGGATACGTGCGTGGCGAGCCATTGCAGCCTTCTTTCTCTCCCGGGCTGCATTTCCTTTCCCTTCCCCTCCTTTCCCCTCCATGATCCTTTCCCCTCGCCCCCTCCTCTCCCTCTCTTGGTGTCCTTGGTTATGTTGGCCCCGCTATCCTCCTGGTTCTGTTGGTTTACACTCCGGCTTTGTTGCGTAATCATCTCCTCCTTTTGGCATTCCTTGGTCCCCCTCTGGGGTTTGACCTCCATTCCAAAATTTCTCTTCCATAGTGTGAGCCATTTGGGGAAGAGCACCTTACCTAGTGTCTCCGACGTGCCCCCCTCCTCGTACATTCCACCTTTTCTTTCACTTCGTTGTCTGATTCTAGGGTGCATAGCCAGCACGGTAGCCAGCCTGTGTGGTGGGGTCGCTATGTACCCTTTTGGTTGAGCCCCCTGAACACACAGGGATCACACTTCTGATACCTGAGCTGTGACCTCCTCATGCATGCCTTGGAGTGGTTGCTCGTCATCCTGGAGCATTGGAACTCCCGGCAATGGCCGCTGTGCCAGACGGCCCTTGCTGTGGCTGGGTGGCGCCCGTGAGGAGAGCCCCTGATCGGAGTGGGTGGTATCAGGGCGGACGCTATGCAGATGAAACGCATACGGGTCCAAAACTCTGGCCGTTCTTCTGCGGCCGTCTCTCTGCGTGGTACTGATTCCTCAAGTGCTGCTTCTCTTGCCCCTTCGGCCTTCCCTTCCATGGCTACCCCGTGGGAAGAGGGTCAGGCCCGTCGTCTAGGGGCAAAACCTTTCCCCCGTTATCTAGTTTGCACCAGGACTGATGGAGATACTTTCACCAGTCTCAAACCTTTATTCTTTGTGGAACACATTGAAGACAAGTTCGGCGAAGTGGACTCCCTGAGCTAGATGCGGTCGGGTTCGTTGCTGATAAAAACTGCTTCAGCTGCCCAATCTGCGGCCCTTCGTGCCTGTACCCATCTTGGCACAATTCCTGTGTCCATTACCCCTCACCAGTCTCTAAATATGGTACAAGGTGTGATTTTTCACAGGGACCTCATCCTTCAAACTGATGAGGAACTTCGGGACAATCTCGGACGGCGGGGTGTTCACTTTGTTCGGCGTGTTCAGAAGGGTTCTAAAGATAATTGTATTGATACTGGTGCCTTTATCCTGGTCTTTGAAGGGGATACCCTTCCTGAGAAAGTTAAGATTATGGTCTATCGCTGTGATGTGAAGCCGTACATCCCACCTCCTATGCGGTGTTTTAAGTGCTTGCGTTTTGGCCACATGTCTTCTCGTTGTTCCCGGGACCCTCTCTGTGGTGACTGTGGACGTCCACTCCATGAGGGGAGTCCCTGTGTTCCCCCTCCTGTATGTGTAAATTGTCATGGTAGTCATTCTCCACGTTCACCAGATTGCCCAGTATATAAGAAAGAAAAAAAGATACAGGAGTATAAGTCCCTCGATCGTTTAAGCTACACAGAGGCCCGTAAGAAATATGCACGACTGCACCCTGTGTCCATGACATCTAGTTACGCCTTGGTTACATCTTCACCCCTTCCTACCCCTTCCTTACCCCCATCCCGGACCCCTCTCCTCCTCCCACACCTTCTCCTCTGGGCGCTGCTCCCCCTCCCCAGCCGGAGAAGTGTCCCACTCCTTCGGCGTCTGCCGGTCAAGGGCGCCTCTCCCGGGATGCCCCTTCCCGGCACCTTCCAGGTCAAAGGTCTGCTGCCGCGCGGCGACCGCGAGAGCCGCGGTCTGTCGGCCCCCAGGTCGCCCGGTCTCTTTCTGTTCCTGATCTTGCTGCAGCTGGCTCCTTTATGCCACACAGCCCTCCTCGATCTCAGCCTGAAAAGAAGAAGAAACATAAGTCCCGGAACAAAGAGCCTCTGTTGTCACCGGAGGTCCCTTCCCCGACTTCACAACCGGATTCTAACCTGTCGTTCATGGATGTCGCCCCCTCCTTGTCGGTGACGGGTGGGGACCCGGCGGTATGACTGGATTTAGCGTGTTCAGCCCTCATTTAAACCATCGTTCTGTGGTTCTGCAATGGACTTGTAATGGTTACTATCGTCACCTTCCGGAATTGAAATCCCTTCTTTCGTCCTACTCTGCAGCTTGTGTGGTTCTCCAGGAATCTCATTTTACTGATGCTCACTCACCGGCCCTCCGTGGGTTCCGTGTTTTCTGTCGAAATCGGGTCGGACCCTTGCGGGCTTCTGGTGGCGTTTGTACGTTGGTCCGTACAGACATTGCTAGCACGTGGATTCCTCTCCAAACTACATTGGAAGCGGTTGCTGTTAGGGTCCACTTAGACTCTGCAGTCACAGTTTGCAATCTTTATCTCCCTCCTGACAGGATTCTTACACCTGCTGCCTTAACCACCCTTCTTCAGCAGCTTCCTCCTCCCTTCCTCCTCCTTGGGGATTTTAATGCTCATCATCCTTTGTGGGGCAGTGCCTTTCCCTCTAGACGAGGTCTTGTTATAGACCAATTTATTGCAGACCACGACCTGTGCCTTCTTAATGATGGCTCCCCTACTCATTTCAGTGCCGGTCATGGTACCTTTTCTGCCATTGATCTTTCTCTTTCTTCTCCCTCTCTCCTCCCTTCATTACACTGGTCGCCACATGACGACCTTTGTGATAGTGACCATTTCCCGTTGATTATCACGCTCCCTTCCCGCTCCCCGATGAACAGGTTACCTCGTTGGTCTTTCCACCGCGCCGATTGGCCTCTATACACTGCACAGGTCGAGTTTTCTCCCTCTTTGTCGGGTTGTATTGATGACGTCCTCCGTGACGTGTCTGACGCGATTTTTCGCGCTGCTAACCTTGCTGTCCCGCGCTCATCTGGACCACTTCGTCGCCGGCAAGTCCCGTGGTGGAGTACGGCCATTGCCATTGCCATACGTGATCGCCGTTGAGCTTTGCAACACTTTAAGAGGCACCCATCCGTCGCCAGCCTTACTACCTTTAAACGCCTTCGCGCTAAAGCCCGTTATTTAATCAAACAGAGCAAGCGGATATGTTGGGAATGATTCCTTTCTTCCCTTGGTTCCACTGTCCCTCTGTCACGGGTATGGGCTACACTTCGCTCTCTCCAAGGTTGCCATCGGCAGTCCACCCTCCCAGGCCTTCACCTCCCAGATGGCATTTGTACGGACCCATTAGTTCTCGCAGACCATCTTGCGACCCATTTTGCAGTGGCATCAGCGTCAGCCTCCTATCCAGCTGCTTTCCTTCATCAAAAACAGCAGGCTGAAGCTCTCACCTTATGTTTCACCACTTGTGAGTCAGAATCTTACAACCTTTTACTGAATGGGAATTTCTTTCTGCTCTATCTTCTTCTCATGGTACGGCCCCTGGCCCAGATTCCATTCATAACCAACTGCTTCAACATCTCAGTGCTCCGCAACGGCAACATCTTCTTCGGGTGTTTAACCGTATCTGGCTCCAGAGTGACTTCCCTTCTCAGTGGAGGGATAGCATTGTGGTTCCTGTCCTTAAGCCTGGTAAGAACCCCCTATCTGTTGACAGCTATCGGCCAATTAGTTTGACCAATGTTGTTTGTAAGTTACTTGAACGGATGGTAGCCCGTCGGCTCACTTGGGTCCTCGAATCTCGGGATCTATTGTCCCCTTACCAGTGTGGCTTTCGAGAGGGACGATCTCCAATCGATCATTTACTTCGCTTGGAATCCGCAGTTCGGCAGGCTTTTTCCCAGCGCCGCCATTTGGTTGCAGTGTTTTTTGACCTTCGCAAGGCCTATGACACGGCCTGGCGCCATCACATCTTACTAACCCTTCATCAGTGGGGTCTTCGGGGCCCACTCCCGATTTTTATCCGCCAGTTCCTGATCCATCGGTCATTCAGAGTTCGAGTTGGTACTGCTTTTAGTTCTCCACGGACCCAGGAGACGGGCATCCCACAGGGTTCTGTCTTGAGTGTCCTTCTTTTCCTCATTGCTATCGATGGACTTGTGGCCTCTGTCGGTCCCTTGGTCGCCCCTGCCCTGTATGTGGATGATTTCTGCATTTGGATTAGTTCCTCCTCGATGGCATCTGCAGAACGGCAGCTCCAGGTGGCTATACGGCGTGCCTCTGCATGGACCCTCTCACACGGGTTTCAATTCTCTCCTTTAAAATCGCGGGTGGTCCACTTTTGTCGCCGTACTACGGTCCACCCTTATCCAGAGCTCTATCTCGCTGCACAACGATTGCCTGTGGTTCCACAGTTTCGTTTCCTGGGTCTTCTTTTCGACAACAAGCTCACTTGGCTGCCCCATATCAGACTCCTGAAGGTAGGATGTTTCCGTAAACTCAATGTCCTTCGCTTCCTTGCCCACTCCTCTTGGGGTGCGGACCGTTCCCTCCTCCTCCGTCTTTATCGTGCTCTAGTTCTGTCTCGTTTGGACTATGGTTGTCAAGTTTATGGTTCAGCTGCTCCTTCCACACTGCACGTGCTGGATCCAGTCCACCATCGTGGTATCCGTATGGCCACCGGTGCCTTCCCTACTAGCCCTGTTGATAGTCTCCTGGTTGAAGCTGGGATCCCCCCCCCCTTTCTGTTCGGCGGTCCCAGCTTCTGGTGTCTTATGCCCTCACTATCCGTTCTTCTCCCACTCATCCTTCCTATTCTATCCTGTTCCCAGACCATGGACGTCGCCCACCCGACTCCCGCCCTCGGGCGGGTTTACCGGTTGGGCTGCGCCTTGCGTCTCTTTACCGTGATTTTCAGCTTCCTTCTTTGTCCTGTCTTCCTCGCTCCCTCCCCTCCACCCCTCCTTGGTTAGTTCCTCGGCCTCGAATTCGGATGGATCTCCGCCGCGGTCCGAAAGATTCCATCCCCCCGGTGATGTTCCGTTCCCTTTTCCGCCAAATGTTATGGGAGTTTCGGGATGCTGTTGTTTTTTACACTGATGGCTCTAAATCTGCTGATCATGTTGGGTATGCCTTCACGTCCTCTGTTGGAACGGAAAATCATCTGCTGCCACCTACATGTGGGGTGTTTACTGCGGAATTGATGGCAATTTCCCAGGCCCTTACCTTTATTAAACAATCCCAACACAACCGCGTTTTGTTATGTACGGACTGGATGAGTGGCCTTCTTGCTATTGACCGGTGTTTTTCGCGCCATCCCTTGGTCTCTGCCATCCATGACCATCTCGCTGATATTCACCGTGCTGCTTGTTCCATTGACTTCCTATGGGTCCCTGGCCATGTGGGTATCCCGGGAAATGAGCTCGCTGATCGTTTGGCTGGGGGAGCAGTTACTTACCCCCCGTTTTCTGTAACCCCTCCTGCAGCGGATTTACGGCTTCACATCAAATCCCACTTCGCACAGTCATGGGCCAATTCTTGGGAGGCCACTCCACTGTCTAATAAACTTCGTGCAATTAAGGTGACACCAGGCCCATGGCGTTCTTCCTTTCGCCTCTCCCGAAAGGAATCAACCACACTGTGTCGTCTCCGCATTGGCCATACCGGGCTGACCCATGGTTTTCTTTTGCGTGATGAGCCACCCCCGCTATGTGGTTGTGGAGCCTTCCAGTCAGTGGCCCACATTTTGGTTGAATGCCCACTTCCTTTGGCTCTGCGTGCTAAGTACAGACTCCCCCACACTTTACCTTTGATGTTGGCTGACGATTCCCGGATGGTCTCTCTGGTTCTCGGTTTCCTCTGGGAGAGTGGTTGTTATTCTCAGTTTTAAGGTTTTTAATCTCTCTCTGGTATTGGGGCAGGGCGGTGAGTTTTTGGGTGTCTCCCACTGTAGGCAGTGTTCAGAGATTCCCGATTCACCTCCCTGACCGGAATCCTCTTTTCTTCCCCTTTTAATCTTTTTAAACCCTTTTTTTAAGGCTTGGTTAGTCTTTCTATTCCCATACGTACTTTCTGCATTATAGCAGTTGTACCTTTTAAGTCACAGGTGGTCTTGCCTATGCTGCTTCAGCATAGTGTTCTCTTGCCGACTTCCCTCATTTGTTTTTTACCAATGACAACGTGACTGCCCTTTTACGTTTTTCCCATTTTCCGTTTTTCCGTTTTATTGTTCTGACTTTTCTGAGATGTCCCGTTAGCAGAATGGAGTATATTTGAAACAAGGGACTGATGACCTTGCTGTTTGGTCCCTTAAACCTCAAACAACCAACCAACCAACCAAATCTTGGGAGAAGTAAATGTGTGCTTGTACTTTTCAGCTGGTTGTTTGCAAAGTCTTGATATTTTTTTCCAGTCATCATAAGATACAAGCTGATGCACAAATCCCATCATGATACAAGGAGGACTGGAGACTAGGCAATTTTATGCCCCTCACCCCCAAGGTGATCTTGAAGTTGCTTGCTGCTTCTTTTGTTTTGTATAATGTAGATACCAGATATCTGTTGTAAATCCTATTAATCAGAAGAGTGATTTGTGAAAATGCTGGCATAACCCCAACATTATTCAGTTAATAATAAACAAGCAGACCCTGTCAAGTCGACTAGAATGAGTGACGGTGGAACGCGGAGACTTTTCGAAGGCATACTCCGCACGTAGCGATGCCCCAAAGGCTGGCCAGTGCAGTCTCCATCACAGAGAAAGTGAACTGAATAAAATTATTTCATAATTTGAATGACTGATTCGAGTTGCTTGAAAACTTCCGAGTTCATTGATGGTTATCACAGACCGCCAATTAATTAAAAAGTCATTAAACCAAATCAGTCATTTTACATAATACGATTAATTTTTTCCAGCCAGCACCTATGGCTTGTCTGCACGAAGGACCATGTATTGGCCGGGGCAAAGTAATTTTCACATTAACCATATAATTAATTTACAAAGTGTACAAGATGACAAAAATTCGTAAATTTCAGCGCCAATACGTTCGAACTGAAGTTGGAGCCACACGAAGGGGCGTTAATTTCTCCCGCGTTCTGAGCCTTGATGCCAAGACGGGTCTCCCAACCCGTGCGGCACGAGGTCATGCCACCCACTGGCCTGAGGTAACAGTGTCAGTTTCACCTCCATCGCGTGGTCATGTTGGCTGCCGAAACATTTTTATATCTATGGACGCACGCTGCCGTGTGACGTCCGAGTTTACGCTCTCTAACCCCACTCAGTTGCAGAGCCTGAATATCTTCACACCGTGGTTAGTATTACGGAGTTACCGCCGTTATGATACTCGTGCGTTTTCCCTTGTCTTTGTAGTCGTATTTCAGAACTCGTGGTTAACATCTGCCCGTTTCTGAGTTCATCCTGGTTCAGCAGTACTCACAGTCTATCTAGGTACTGGACGTATTCTTGATTAATTTCCATCATGCCTCGATTTTCTATTTCCTTACTTCTTCTGCAGCATGGTGGCAGCTGACCAAGTCCCTCATAATAGTGAGTGGAGTCGAAATAACACTGTGACAGGACTACCTTGCAATTGTGTCTTATTTGTTAAATTTATTCCGATTAAATTCCAATTACTCGATATTGGTTTTTAGTAGCTTTCCCACTGTCTCATTTTATTGTATTAAATCATCAATTTTAGGCAATGAACCACCTACAGTAGATGAAGAAGCTCGATGTCTCCACGATCCAGGGCCAGATGATAACGAGTAAGCACAACTTCTAGGGTGATAGGGAAATAATGATAGGCAGTTTGTTTCACGTTTCTATCCCGTCGGTGCAGACGTAACGACAGCCAAGTTACCAAACCTACTCCAATAGCTACAACGGTTGTAACTAATTCAGAAATACAAGAGAGGGGAACAGGAGCCTCATGCGTCTTAACAGCTACGATACTGAAACAGAAGGCATTTGAGAAGTCAAGTGAACCAAACTAAACACATACCGGGAAAGAGGGATCTGCAAATGAACTTCGTTTGCTTATTTCGTAGGGATACCATAGTTGATGAACTTAACAGGCCGAGGCCATAGAAAGTAACTTAAAACGGTTTTGCCGAGGAGTATGACCGACAAAAAAAAAAAAAAAAAAAAAAAAAAAAAAAAAAAAAAAAAAAAAAAACCTAATTACAACAACCGCAAAACTTTAGAAATGACCAGATGGCTCTGAGCTCTATGGGACTTAACATCTGAGGTCATCAGTCCCCTAGAACTTAGAACTACTTAAACCTTACTAACCTAAAGACATCACAAACATCCTTGCCCGAGGCAGGATTCGAACCTGCGACCGTAGCAGGCGCGGTTCCGGACTGCAGCACCTAGAGCCGCTCGGCCACCGAGACCGGCAAAATGATCAAAGTCTGTGATTTGTCCTTGGCAGAGATAGTATTCTAGTAACCGCCATCAAACAAACATCACAAATTAGAAAGTATAGTTTATAACACAGGAAATAACGTACTTAGTTGTTTCGTTTCTTCATTGACCGCCACCATTATTTTATTGCACCAGAGGATTCTGAAGTACCAACTTTCCTGTCCAAGGGAGTTAACACAGTCGCCCTTCATTTATCAATGGTACGAGCCGGTCGCATGTTATTGATCGGTACAGTTACGTCATCAGTTGTCTTCTTATGGGTCCTACAGTAAGTATGTTAGAACCGACAACTGGAAAATACATCCGGTACTGACAGGCCAAGCGTGTGTGTGTGTGTGTCCGGTTTGAGCAATCGTCGTGCGGCTGCCCTAGGAGGATTGCTCTTAAATTTACTCATCATGTAGTGGGATAAACGAGCAGTTGTTATTGTTGTACCATGCTACTTCGGACATATTAATGCCATTTTCTGGGCTTAATTGTTCCTGCTATCAGCATGTCGGAGATGCATATCTGCAAAAGTATAGCTATTTGACTATGACCGAAAAGTATTTCTAGTTCCAATTTTTTTCGACTGTGTAGGTCGTTATCAGCGAATTTTCGCTGGCCTTTTTTGTACTGGCGTGTCAAACTGTCAGATAGCGACATATATTGTCATAAATTACAGCCTACACGAGAAGTATCGTCCACGAAATATTAGTGAAATGTCGTGTTAAAACTAATCCGTACCGAATGCTTTGTAAGAGATCAGGTTTGATAATTTTCTCTCAGACGCGAACCAGTAAAACGATCGTTCCCATTTTATAATCGTGGCAGCTAAGCGGTCTGACTCAATTGCGGCACGCAGTCTTCATTTCAAGGACTTAAATATATATTCACAAAAGGATCATTTCTTCTTGTTGCAGCGACTGTGACTGGTTCTACGTATAGGTCAGTTGAAAGCGAAGTATCGTTCTACGACACTGCTGTCACCTCAGTACTGCTGCCACCGTGGTCTGCTGTTTAACGTTACTGGCTGCTGACGCCAGTGTCTCTAGCTTGATTATAAGTGACCTCATATTCTTCTGCTATGGAAAGAAATGGGTATGGTGTACTCATCTTCTTAAGGCCATCGAGATTGTACTTGAATAAAGAAGCAATGAAACTGACATGCAGGTGGCCGAAGTGTCGGAAGCTTACGCGAGCGTTAATAATGCGTTCTATGATGGTGAAACGTGGAATATGTTTGTCTGTTTGATTAAACGGGTCAACGGTTGCTACTTGGACCTGATCCTGTCGATGAAGAACTGCTAAGAACATAGGGCTCGCGACCACTACAAAGGGCTCCCACCGGTTGACGGCGCACCTCCTGTATTGGTCGCACCCTTTCGTTCCGTGGCTACACACAAGCAGAGTTTATCTTGGGGGTGGAGACGGCACTCGATACAAATGGCAGCGCCAGTCCATCCGTAACCCGCTACTCACCAACACTTAAGTTGAATAAGTCGAATTAGTTCCTTAATACCGTTGTTTCGAAAAAAATTCGTCGCTATATGTGCTGTACAGTAGGAGAGGAGGTGGAACCAAGACAAGAATTCAACTCCTCCAGTTCACTTCCTGCAGCTTCAATTCTCCCCCCCCCCCGCTCTCTCTGTCTCTCTCCCTCCCTCCATTGACGGTTTTCTTCAGTTTTGTGATTCATCTAAATGATTTATAGGTGTAGCTCTCCCCATGCAATTTGTAATGCAGCTTTTTTCACTTTCCTACAGGAAGTAAGTATACCGTTCTTTTGTCTAGGTCAGGTTCGCTCAAAGCATGGTGTCATCGTTTCCACATCTCACATCGAAATACTGTGGGCCGCTTCGTGTGAATGCAGCAAACTAAATGTTAGTGTTCCTATAAATACTAGTCTTGTGGGTGCACAATTTCAGTAACCAAAATTTCGCTTTCAACAGATCATGAAGCACCCAGACAGGTAACTGCTCCTAAAGTGAAGTGATTGTATGTCGAATTTAGAATTGGATTCGAATGATCTAATGAACATATAGCCACGCGATAAAAGTTGGCACACTGTGGAACTACAATTTGACGATGGAAGCCAGTAAACAAGGACAAGCCGTAATAACGAAAGAATAGGTAGTGCAGACCCCGCAGCTGATACAGGATCAGTTAAAAAGTGATGCTGAAAATGATACGAAACGATACGGTTGGAAATGAAGTGGCATATACAAGAACGAATTATGCGTTTTTGACGAAAATAATGCCACACCTGTTGCAACTGGCACTTCACATCCTTCGATTCAGACCCTAATCGAAATTGCTCCACTGTTTAGTTTCAACCCTATACTGAGACCGAAATAACAAGAAGAAGCGTTGCTAACGTATAGAGGGCTTTACGGTAAACGGTCATGCACGGTCTTCTGGCTTTGATGTTCAGAAGCTACAGGGTGTCCCACAAGGAGGACTTTAACTACGGAGGTATTAATGATCCAGTTGTGATTATGTGGTGTTCTCATATCGAGTGTGTGTAGCCATTCATTTGTTTTTCTTTTGTTTATTTTCGGTTCCCAGTAACTAAAATTAAATAACGAGATGGCTGTAAACCTTGTCCTTGGAGCGTAGAAATTGGATTTTAAAATGTTAATGCAAATTTGAAAACATGAAACAAGTGCACAGGCGATGGTTTAAAAAATGGTTTAAATGGCTATGAGCACTATGGGACTTAACATCTGAGCTCATCAGTCCCCTAAATCTAACCTAAGGACATCACACACATCCATGCCCGAGGCAGGATTCGAACCTGCGACCCTAGCGGTCACGCGGTTCCATACTGAAGCGCCTAGAACCGCTCGGCCACACCGGCCGGCCACAGCCGATGCCGAGCGTAATTCTCGTGTAACAATGACGAAATTACGCGACAAACTTGAGAGAGAAGGAAGTGCTCGTGAACTGAGGAAGAGATGATGTGGCAGGAAAAAGTCAGTAGCGGACGAAGGAGGGGTAGACGCAATGTTAAAAGCTTTCACAAGATCCCTAAAGAAATCCATACGGAAATCAGCGTGGTCCTCAGGTGTAAGCAAATCAAGCGTTGAACGCCTTTCCAAGCAAGCAAAATGTAGCCTTACATTTCCAGGTTGCTTCCCGCGATGAATGAGGACTATCGGGATAGGCGCCTCGAATTTTGTGACGACAATGATGCCATTGTTTGGCCTGATGAGGCGACGTTTAAATTGAATGGAGCCATTAGTCGCCATAACTGTGTGTATTAGACAGGAGATAATCCCACGTTACGGAAGAACGAGCTGTTAATCCCACTGGGTTACCAGTGTGATGTGGTATGGTATGTCTGTCAGAGGACTTGTAGGGCCAGTCTTTTACAAGAAACAATGACAGTTGTAAAGTACCTTACCACGATGCAGGAATGAATTGTACTAGCAGCTCACCAACTGTAACCCAAGATTTTCTTTTTTCCAACAAGACGGTGCACTGTCTCGTTACCATCGTGACGTGCAGCAATTCCTGGACGAGATACTTAGTGAGAGATGGATAGGCCGACGTGGAAGAGTTGTGTTTCCACCTAGATCTCCCTACCATCACCTTTAGACTTCTTTCGGTGGGGAACTCCGAAGGATACCGTATACGCCACAAAGTCACATGCGCTTAATGACACGACAGAGGCGATTGTGGCTGCCTGTGAATCCATTCCAGTGCAACCATAATACCTTCGTGTGTGTCGATCTGTTCCGCAGCGCTACAGACGCTGTGTTACAGACGCTGTGTTAGTGCCAGTGGAGAACATTTTGAATATCTTTGACAGTAAAATATAGTCAGTAACGTCGTGAACATCTGTGTGGCTTAAAAGTTCATAGTTTTTGTACTTTTTGTTCGAGTTATTAAAGTTCAAACAGTGTAAACCCCTTTGTGGGACATCCCTTGTGTTGGAAAAGAAAAGATAAATGTTAAAGGTTGCGGCCGTGGCGTCACTTTACCTTATGCTCACAACTAGAGGTGATCTGAAAACGGAGCTATTGTAATGTTATAACTGTTCATTTTGGTTTTTCAGCTTGATTTCATGGCTACCGCTCCATGAATGCACGAATTCGTCGTTGTACACTACTTGACCCCATTCAGCTAGCAGCTATTTGAACTAACAGCGGAAGTACCATGGCGGTTAACTATATCGCTGTTTACACGTTAGTAGAGGCGACTTAAGGACAGAGAGAAATTGTAGCAGTCTACAGAGATATCATGTACTGCAAAATACTACTTGTCTCCTTATAATGGACAGTGTGATGTAAGTTCCCTATGTAAGTGTAGACGTGATACATGTGGTTGTTGAAGGGCTACCGCCAAATGAGTAACGTCTTCTATTTCACGTACACTCCGTTCATTTGCACGTAAAAATGAGATATGACTGCTAGGCACAGCCCCAGTCTCACGCAGTGTAATCGTCTTTTGGATATTGATGGTCTTCTTTCTTTCTGTGCCTGCTGAGAAAAATTGGAGAGATATTTTGCCTTATCCAAGACACCTTTTGTTTAGATTTTTCTTGACTCACATATGCTTCAGCTCTTTTTATACTGTCTCCAATGGGATTTTTTATTGTTTAGCTTGAAAATTGTTACGGTATGCTAACATTTGAATTTCAGGAGTGGTATTTAGGCGTCCTGGTGTACTTACATAACACTTTACACAACTGAGAGAAGAAATATTTTACATTTACGCTATGACGAAAATTAGGCCTAGGAAGCTAGTCTGGAAAACAAATATTTATGTAGTTTTACATGTACTTTACATGACGCTAACAAGTTATTTTGTGCTGGTAGCTATATAACTGTTTTTCATCCGTTACAGACCGATTTTGATGGTACCACACGCACTTTTATTTGTCACGAAACGCAGGGTTTCAGTTTTCATCTAGAATGTTGTGATGCTCAATTGTTTCAGTTTGTGTTAATTTGGAGAGTGGCGCGCGAATTTCAAAGTATTACGGACGTTCAGGATGTTTAGGGTGTGTGTGTGTGTGTGTGTGTGTGTGTGTGTGTGTGTGTGTGTGTGTGTGTGTGTGTGTGTGAGAGAGAGAGAGAGAGAGAGAGAGAGGGGAGGGGTCAAGCGGGGGACAAATGGATTTTTATTTATACAATTCTTCTGGTATGGTAAATAATGTTTTTTTTTTCAGAGTGGTGTGCTTTTATTTAGTAAGTTATTTCATTATGTTGTTGATTTTTGAATATGTCAATTTTCTTCTATTGTTAATTTTTTGTACACGCAGTTGACAGCTTACTGTCTGCTAATTTGATGTGTATTGTGTTGTATCTGTCTGTGTGAGTATTTCTTGACAACCTGTTGTCTGCTTTTGTATTTTAATGCTTATTTTATCTACTTTCTTCGTATCATAACCATTTTCCAGTGCTGATTATTTTATTGTGAGTAGTTCTTCTTGTTATAACATACTTCACGCTGTGTGGTTCTGTAGTGGCTACAGGAGAGAGGAACAGATGCTATTCATGAACAGAGAATTCAGATATTAATTTATTCTATATCTAATATGAAATACTGAAAAGAACTTTGTTGCTGTAGTTGCAGCGTCAGTCGCTAACAGTAGCTTCGAATGTTGAAACATACCGGGTGATCAAAAAGTCAGCATAAATTTGAAAACTGAATAAATCACGGAGTAATGTAGATAGAGAGGTACAAATTGACACATATGCTTGGAATGGCATGGGGTTTTATTAGGATCAAAAAAACACAAAAGATCAAAAAATGTCCGACAGATGGCGCTTCATCTGATCAGAATAGCAATAATTAGCATAACAAAGTAAGACAAAGCAAAGATGATGTTCTTTACAGGAAATGATCAATATGTCCACCATCATTCCCCAACAATAGTTGTAGTCGAGGAGTAATGTTGCGAACAGCACTGTAAAGCATGTCCGGAGTTATGGTGAGGCATTGGCATCGGATGTTGTCTTTCAGCATCCCTAGAGATGTCGGTCGATCACGATACACTTGCGACTTCAGGTAATGTTTATCAGCCAGGCTGGGATTGATGCGATTCTGTAACATATCGGCGTACCTCTCAAGATAGCTGTGACAAAACCAGAATCACGCATTTCCTCGAAGAAAAAAGGCACGATAACGGTAGATGTGGTAAATCCAACCCATACCGTGACTTTCTCCTCATGCAGTGGAGTTTCCACGACAGTTCTAGGATTTTCGATAGCCCAAATTCTGCAGTTGTGGGCGTTGACAGACCCTCGGAGCGTGAAATGAGCTTCGTCGGTCCACAACACGTTACTCAACCAATCGTCATCTTCCGCCATCTTTTAAAACGCCCACACCGCAAATGCCCTCCGCTTCACTAAATCGCCAGGTAACAGTTCATGATGCCGATGGATTATTGTACGGATAGCATCGGAGAGTACGCCTCAGTGCTAACCAAACAGTAGTGTATGGAATGCCGGTGCGACGTGCGACTGCACGAGCGCTGACTTGCACGTGCATAGACGAACCCGCTACAGTCTCCATTTCTTCCTGAACAGTCTCTGGAGCATTACGCCTTGTGCTCGGTCGGCCCCTACGGGGTTTATCGTCTAAACAACCCGTGGCTTCGAACTTCTAAATCATTCTCGCCACAGCTGCATATGTCAACGGACGTTTACCCGTTCTAATCCCCTTCCTATGGCGATAGGATCGTAACGCTGAACTAGCATTCCCCATTCTGATAATACAGATTCACTAAAAGCGCCTTTTCAGGTAGCGACTGCTGGCGCATCTGATTCTCTCTCTCTCTTTTTTTCTTTGTTGTTACACTCCTGGAAATCGAAAAAAGAACACATTGACACCGGTGTGTCAGACCCACCATACTTGCTCCGGACACTGCGAGAGGGCTGTACAAGCAATGATCACACGCACGGCACAGCGGACACACCAGGAACCGAGGTGTTGGCCGTCGAATGGCGCTAGCTGCGCAGCATTTGTGCACCGCCGCCGTCAGTGTCAGCCAGTTTGCCGTGGCATACGGAGCTCCATCTCAGTCTTTAACACTGGTAGCATGCCGCGACAGCGTGGACGTGAACCGTATGTGCAGTTGACGGACTTTGAGCGAGGGCGTATAGTGGGCATGCGGGAGGCCGGGTGGACGTACCGCCGAATTGCTCAACACGTGGGGCGTGAGGTCTCCACAGTACATCGATGTTGTCGCCAGTGGTCGGCGGAAGGTGCACGTGCCCGTCGACCTGGGACCGGACCGCAGCGACGCACGGATGCACGCCAAGACCGTAGGATCCTACGCAGTGCCGTAGGGGACCGCACCGCCACTTCCCAGCAAATTAGGGACACTGTTGCTCCTGGGGTATCGGCGAGGACCATTCGCAACCGTCTCCATGAAGCTGGGCTACGGTCCCGCACACCGTTAGGCCGTCTTCCGCTCACGCCCCAACATCGTGCAGCCCGCCTCCAGTGGTGTCGCGACAGGCGTGAATGGAGGGACGAATGGAGACGTGTCGTCTTCAGCGATGAGAGTCGCTTCTGCCTTGGTGCCAATGATGGTCGTATGCGTGTTTGGCGCCGTGCAGGTGAGCGCCACAATCAGGACTGCATACGACCGAGGCACACAGGGCGAACACCCGGCATCATGGTGTGGGGAGCGATCTCCTACACTGGCCGCACACCACTGGTGATCGTCGAGGGGACACTGAATAGTGCACGGTACATCCAAACCGTCATCGAACCCATTGTTCTACCATTCCTAGACCGGCAAGGGAACTTGCTGTTCCAACAGGACAATGCATGTCCGCATGTATCCCGTGCCACTCAACGTGCTCTAGAAGGTGTAAGTCAACTACCCTGGCCAGCAAGATCTCCGGATCTGTCCCCCATTGAGCATGTTTGGGACTGGATGAAGCGTCGTCTCACGCGGTCTGCACGTCCGGCACGAACGCTGGTCCAACTGAGGCGCCAGGTGGAAATGGCATGGCAAGCCGTTCCACAGGACTACATCCAGCATCTCTACGATCGTCTCCATGGGAGAATAGCAGCCTGCATTGCTGCGAAAGGTGGATATACACTGTACTAGTGCCGACATTGTGCATGCTCTGTTGCCTGTGTCTATGTGCCTGTGGTTCTGTCAGTGTGATCATGTGATGTATCTGACCCCAGGAATGTGTCAATAAAGTTTCCCCTTCCTGGGACAATGAATTCACGGTGTTCTTATTTCAATTTCCAGGAGTGTATTTTTCACCTCATACAAAGGTGGGCTGGCAGCGGATAAATCTACTCCGCTCTTCAGCCACAAGCATTACAATAAAAGAGACAAGGAAGACAGAAAAGTAACAGATTGGTGGTTAAAAAACAGTAGATACAAAAATTAAAAACACGAAGCTGTTCACACTGGACGAAAAAAACACGAAAAACTGACGTAGGCGGTTCAAGTGAACGAGGGAGCGTGGCGGCGAAAATCACTAAACCACAAACACGATGGCACACACACGAGAAACTGATGGCGATGATCTCCGGCGCGCGAATGTCCACTTAACGTGTGCGAGTCCGTCTCTCTCTCATTACAGCTCCTTTTATATGCGATTGTCATGCGCAGTCACTGACGTTTTGCTGTCCAGTGCCATCTGTCGGACATTTTGTGAACTTTGATTTTTTTTTATTCTAATAAAACCCCATGTCATTCCAAGCATGTGAGTCAATTTTTACCTCTCTATCTACATCATTCCGTGGTTTATTAAGTTTTCAAATTTGTGCTGACTTTGTGATCACCCGGTATATAGATAGCGCAGGTTTACAAATCAGTCGGTCTTCAATACAATAACTATTCAGTAGATCACGAGCCCTGGCCACTATGAAAGTCTGTAAATGTTATTCAACTGGCAAACACACAAAATGGAGTCAGTGCACGAATGTTGGAACTTCGTACACCCGCCGCTGGAGCTCCGGAGAGGGGATGCTTGCATCTCATTGGCAGTGGCGTAATCTTTCGTGGCAACCGCCCTTGTGCCGCGTTGGCAGCTGTAGTAAATGTGGCCGGCCGGAGTGGCTGAGCGGTTCTAGGCGCTACAGTTTGGAACCGCGCGACCGCTACGGTCGCAGGTTCGAATCCTGCCTCGGACATGGATGTGTGTGATGTGTTTAGGTTAGTTAGGTTTAAGTAGTTCTAAGTTCTAGGGGATTGATGACCACAGATGTTAAGTCCCATAGTGCTCAGAGCCATTTTAACCATTTTTTTTTAGTAAATGTGGCGGCGGATCGTAACTGGCGGCGCACGTGTTTGAAAGCGCGGCCTACCGAATAGCAGCCGATACAGCACTTTTATGTAGTCTTTTATATTCTGAGGTCTGTGTAGGTTATCAGCTGAAGCTGACATAATTGGATGTTATTGGATGATTAGATTGAGCAAGCCCCTCGTCCAGGCCTTGGAGGCCCAAGGCATGTGGACCGGCCGCTGCGCCATGCTCTGCTTTGCACCGTCATGCGGACGGAGGGACACGTGGTCGCATTCCGCTCTCCCGGCCGACTTTCCAGAGCATGCAGCCGCTACTATTCGGTCAAGTAGCTCCTCATTTGACATCACGGGGCTGAGTGCGCTCTGTACGACTCCTCCGACCAAGGAAAAATCCCTGTCAGGATAGGAAATCGAACTCGGGCTCTCCGCACGACAGTCACCTACGCTCACCTCTCAGCTTGCGTGACTGACTGGGTAATTAGATTGATTGTGGATAATTGTGCTAGTAGTGGCGACTTTTGTATATAGTGAAGTCATGTTGTGCAGCACTTCCATACGACTGTGTGGTTCATCCACATACTAGGCGAATTACATCATCTACATGTCACTACCAATATTCTGTTTTGTACTGCTTTAGTTTTAAATTTTGTGAAAGATTTGGTTTTCTGTATGGCTCATGAATATGTCTGCCAAGAAGTCACTTGTTGGTGACCCCATTGGTAGTCCATGTTGAGAATGAAAGTTACTGTTGGTCTGTGATGAGCTTCACAGTGGTTGATACATCTGGGATGTTTGCTACAGGTGTGTGTCTCCTTTTCTCTGTGAGTGAGTTTCTGTGATGTTGATAGTTTCTTGTGCTGGAATATGTGTGTGTGTGTGTGTGTGTGTGTGTGTGTGTGTGTGTGTGTGTGTACTTGGAAATTATGTGGAATTAATCTAACCAAACCGCGTGGAGGGGTATGGGTGCGTGTGTGTTGTGTTTCTTAGCATAAGTTAAAGTAGTGTGTAAGTGTAGGGACCGATGACCTCAGCAGTTCGGTCCTTTAAGAATTCACACACATTTGAACATTTTTTTAATCGTACCAAAAAGACACATACTTGACTGCAGACCATACAAATATTCAGAAAACAAAACAAAAAAAAACTAAGGCGATCTAACAGAGAAAATAAAAAAATGAAAATATACCAAACACTGCAACACTGATCATATTCGTGTGCCACTCTTCAAATAAACGCAAAGTGAAACAACTGAACTTCATACAACCACGGTAATACATTAGATGACAATTGAAACATTGTGTTTGGTGAGAAAATAAATAAAAATGCATATGTAACTCTCAAAACGTTGGTTAACAAAGGAAGTAACGCATCGAAAATAAGGGGAAACAAGGCTTCAGAATCAAAAATCGTGAGCAACTTGCTAAATAAAGTCATTTTCGGTCTGAAATAGATGAAAAACAGGAGAATAGAAACAGTTTTGTTATTTACGGGTGGTAGGTTGTGAAAATGTATGGTAGATATAAAGCTGCCGGCACAAAATAACTTGTTAGCGTTATGTAAGTATATTTAGAACCGTACAAGGTGTATCATAATTAATGGCGTAAAGCATACAGTTCGAAGCTACAGGGTACTAGAAGTAAAAAGTCTCAGTAAGCATAGGTTCGCTAACGAAATGTTAGCGAGACAATTGCGACTTTGTGGTTCCAGTCACCACTGACGTGATTCTGTGTAGATGTCATCCATTTTAAGAATATGTAACAGTCCTGTAAAACATTAAGAAAAGTTATTAAAGGTATTTCGGTAGAGTTGCATGTGCTTTGAATGAATGCGACAAGAGTTACGTGCCATACTCGTAGTTAAAGGAAGTCTTCAAAATGTCATCCTTGTACCCAGACGCAGACCTGCACCCGTCGCAGCAACCGGTTTCTAACCCGTTTGAACATAAATGGATCGTTTCGAAATTCTGGACAAGCATTGATAAGTCTCTGCTCCAGTTTGACAGAGTTAACAGGAGTAACGCACTCTACATGTTTGAGGTGACGCCAAACACAGAAATTCGTGGGGGTTCAGATCAGCTGATCGTAGATGCCACAGTACAGGTCCTTCTCGCCCAATCCATCTTTGGCCATCTCGGCACGTTAGTTGTCTTCTCGCCATAGCAACAAAATGTGCCGATGCTCTGTCATGCTTGTACCACATCCTCTGGCATTGCTCTAAAGGGACATTCTCAAGCAATCCTGTAAGATGATGCCGCAGAAACCGAAGATAATTCCGTCCATTAAGACACTTTGCTCGTTGGATGAGGTACGGGTACATTGCATTGCACTGTGGTGCCTTACTCTCTAAACACTACTTAGTCTCGTTGCAGGAATTCGTGTGGCAGGTCTCCTTGTTGAAACTGCTGGAGGTTGTTCGACCGTTTGCAGCTCCACCTCTTCAAGCACAGGTGTAATTCGTGCAGGCCCATCTGCTCCTGCAGCATGTGCAAATTGTAATGTCACCATCTTTTCATACATACCTCCATGTGATGAAATTTCTTAGTGTGTGAATGGTGCTTTACATTAAATGCATAAGTATACACAAAAAAGTGCGTTATACAGTTTTCGCTGCTACAAAATTATAAGCAACGGGCGCTGGAACATAATAGCGCGGATTCTTCATCGGCACAACCACCCCAAGGTAGTTTCGTCAGGTGGGGAAACAAAAGGCGAAATCTAATGTAAAACGTGAACTAGCCGTCTGAAGATGAACCTGTCGGTACGAAACCGGTAACGGCACTGTTTAAATAAATAAATTGCATTGTAAAAGTGGCTGGTTGCTATAATCTTCCATGTAAGAGTAGACCTATATTTTGTACACAGCCACGGGCTCAAAATGTCAGTTTTTGACAAAATAGCATTTTTTTTTGCTTCCAGTATCGTGTACTTTCAATTATATGCGTTTACGCCATTGATTGTGGTATATCCTTTATAAATATTCGTTTTCTAAAGTAGTGTTCTAGGCCTAATTTCACGCTGAAATCCAAATGGTACCAAGTTATAGTAATTTTCAGGAAGAACAATAAAAAAATGACACTGAAGACAGCACACGAAGTACTGCAAAAAGTTTGGGCAAAGAAGAATTAAGTAAATGAAGTCTTGCATAAGGCGGAACATCTCACCAATATTTCTCACGCAGTATACTGAAAACCGAGTAAACACTCTTGAAAATGGAACTCTGTAGGTGAAAAATTTGTACCGCGTACTCTACTAGCATATACAGCATTTCGAACTGCATGCGGCATGCTTAAACAGTACAGTAGAGTACTGATAGCTGAGTTGGGTAGGACCTTTCGATTTTGCAGGACGTTAAAGTGGGGTTCAAATACTGGTTAAATGCACCTTTTTAATTTAAGGACCTTGCAGTTAGAAAGACCTGAGGGACGCAGAGAAAAAAGTTTATTGGCTTCATTGTTTGGCAGAATTAAGTACTTTAACACATCTTCCATTTTATCTGTTTCAGGTAATTATCTGAGTGACGGTACTTCAAACAAATCAAATTTTCAGTTACTAAAAGGTAAGTAGTTAAATTTCATCTCCTTCCAAATTCTTTTATATCTCAATGTTACAGACGCCAGAGAAAATCTATTTTCAGATTCTAATTTTCAGCTCTGCGGAAAAAAGAGTAAAGGAGAGAGAGAGAGTGTGTGAGAGAGAGAGAGAGAGAGAGAGAGAGAGAGAGAGAGAGGTACTATATCATCTCGTTAAGCAGTAAACGAAACATGGTATATTATGGCCGGTATCTGTGCTGTAGCTGCAAAGTCGTGTTCCTAATCAACCATGACTTGCCAGTGTACTTCTCTCAAGAAAAGATAGTTTATTCATTCATTTCATTGTTGTTCCCTCTGTTACTTCATGTACCTCATTTTTCCGTTATCGTCTCAAAAGTTTGCACTTTCTGAGTTTCATGACTCGCGATTTAATTTATCGATGCTGGATGGATGTTAGCTAATAATGCAAACTGTTTAGCATTTATTTTTCTTTCACATTTCCCATTGCTTAGTTTTAGGACTTTGTGTAACCCATGTACTATCCAGCAAAGCTTATTGTCCAAGTTTTTGCAATTGAAGAAATTGCATAAAATAGCAAACGGTCTAGACTCAATTAGTCCAGTGCTATCGACCCCAGATTAAAAAGGAGCGTGTGCTGTGCTGTATACTGTGGCAGTTGCGGTTTGCCGACTCACGGAGACGCGCTTTTCCCGGGGGAAACGGTGACTTCTTGGTTCTGGGCACGGTGCGCATTCTCGCCCCAGCAGCACGCTGCACACGCAAACACGTACATTGCACGGACGTCGCCACTCCCTTACAACCAGGCGTCGTGAGGAACTTACGGGTTGTAGTTTTGTGAGCGGAAAGTTCTTCACTCGCCCATATGCAGAGTCTTAAACATGTCTGTGCAACCTTCGAGTACCATAAATCATATACGTGGGTTGGAACATTAATAGCGGCAATTATTTATTTACAGCTCGTACAAAATAGATACGTGTTTCAAAGTTTTACTGACCTTCAAAGTAGTCATCAGCATTGTCTACATCCCATTGCCAGTGATGTGGAAGTTGTAGGACACTCATAGCAGTGCCAGTTGTGTTGACAGTTCGAGCGGCGCGGTCTATTGCCCGACGAATTTGTAGCAGCTCTGAAGCGAATGCCGTGAAGTGTTTCCTTCAGTTCAGAAATCGAGATGAATTCCCGAGGGCTTAAGTCAGGGTAGTGCAGTAGGTGGTATAGCACTTAGCAGCCCCATCAGTCAAACAAATCAGTAACAGCGTACACTGTACGTGCTTGAGCATTGTCCTGCAAAATGATGGTCAGGTTCTGCAGAAAGTGTCATCACTTCTGTCTCTATGATGTTCATTTTTGGAATACAACCTACGACCAGCTTAGAGACAGAAGTGATGACACTTTCTGCTGGACCTGACCATCATTTGGCAGGACAATGCTCATGCACGTACAGTGCAAGCTGTTACTGATTTGTGTGACTG
Organism: Schistocerca nitens; assembly: GCF_023898315.1. Lineage (NCBI taxonomy): Eukaryota > Metazoa > Arthropoda > Insecta > Orthoptera > Acrididae > Schistocerca > Schistocerca nitens. The sequence continues at coordinate 779,930,809 of NC_064615.1, read as the reverse complement.
ATGGGGCTGCTAAGTGCTATACCACCTACTGCACTTCCCTGAATTAAGCCCTCGTGAATTCATCTCGATTTCTAAACAGAAGGAAACACTTCACGGCATTCGCTTCAGAACTGCTACAAATTCGTCGTTCAATAGACCGCGCAGCTTGAACTGTCAACACAACTGGCACTGCTAAGAGTATCCTACGACTTCCACATCGCTGGCATCGGAATATACACAATGCTGGTGACTACTTTGCAGGTCAGTAAAACTTTGAAACAAGTATATTTTGTACGAGCTGTAAATAAATAGTTGCCACTATTAAAGTGCTGAGCTGCCAATTACAACTAACGAAACACCTGTTCTCATTCAGAACTTCATTTACATTAATTCCACTTTCCTTACAGATGAGAGAGGTTTATGTGTGGACCGAATGAGTGGCCTAGAAATTGGACACTATAAAAAGGGAGGAAGGAGAGTTGGATTTAACGTCCCGTCGATATCGAGGTCGCCAGGGACGGATCACAAGCTTGGATTGTGGCAAAGATAGGGAAGGACATTGGCCGTGTCGTTTCAGTGGAACCATTCCGTCATTTGCCAAGAGCGTTTCAGGGAAATCACGGAAAACCTGAATCTGGATGGCAGGACGTGGGTTCGAACCGTCGTCGTCCCGAATATAAGTCTAGTGCGCTAACCACTATGCCACCTCGCTCGGTATTGACGCTATGCTTCAGTGTGTAGAACACAAAGAATTACAAAGTGTACTTTTAAAATAATGTGCGGTGAAAAACTGGGGTTGTCTCGGGAACAAATATTTAACGAATTAGATATTTTTATTACAGCTTCACAGTAGACCTTTCCTTTCACGACATTTGTTAAAAGAAACAGTCTTTAAAATTCTGTAGGAATGATTCCAATTGACTTTAACTCAGGCAAGGATGAATAATCTGTTTTCAAAACCTTTGATTAGGTACCTATCGATATAAAATACCGTACAGATATCAGAAGCGAATTTGAATGCGAAGTAGAAAATGTTCTGCACTGGAACTTCTTTTATTCTGTAGAATGTTTTTTATCTCGAAATTATGTGTTCCTTATGTAGTCCAAAATAAATTCATACTTCTGTGCATTAACTAAATACGTCATAATGTCATTTATAAATCTATGTCATCTATAAACAGTCATCTTACCGCCATCTTAAGGTACCATACCGTTAAATAGCAGGTAAACATATTCATTTCACTCCATAATCGCAGAGAACGTTTCAAAAAGATTCGTCCGGTTTTGCAACACTATATCTTTCATATGAATAAAAATGTAAACTTGGGGTATATTTTAACTCTACCAGTTTGTTGGTTGTTGTTAGTGTGAGGTGGTGGGTAACATTTTATCAGGTTTGTTATTAGTTTTGAGAATGTTTGTATTTTGATTTGAGCAGTATTTTAAATACCAGTGTCTTTGTCAAGACCCTAAAAATTATTTGTGCGGACAACCAGAGAGCGATGGAGAACATGTTGCTCATAATCTTCAGCCCACAACTCAGCTTCCCGAAAGTGAAATAAACTGTACTATCTCTCCATATGTAATTCGGAGGAGTCAGAAACAACGACGGTAAATAAAAGTGTAGCGTTGTTTAAAGGGTCAGTATATGTATATAAGAGTTTACACACACAAGAAATAATTTTTTCAGTTAATTAAAGTTTTCCTGTCGTATTCAGCACTCGACACTGTTCAGAGGCGAAGTTTACTCGAAGTTAAGGAAAGGCTAATTATCGCTCCATCTGTTAGCTGAGGACGGTTAATTACTCGTCTTAAAAGTAGTAAATAACTACGCCACTAGCTACTCGGTTTTCTACAGCATAGCGGGCGGCACAAACAACATCAAAAACGATTCACAGGTTACCAGTAAATTATTAATGTTCCCAAGCTCCGTTCCTTACATTAGCTCTAAATAAATCTAATTCGGTCGAGAAACAGTCGTGTCAGTCGTTTTTAACGCCATGTGGTGTTAGTGGGTACGGGTCGCAGACAATCACGGCACATTCGGTAACGAAGCGAAACACCTCATGTGTGGCTGACGACGATCGAATAACCACCCCCTCCCCCAATGCCACTACGTTGGTCCTTATATGCTCTAGGAGCGGACCGCAGACCGAGCACCTGCAGCAGAACACTTTCACTGTCGGCAGGAGTGCTCTCATGGCAGCCTTTTTTACTACAAAATTATTTATATCGTTGTTAAACACTACCAACGTTCCCAATTTTTCTCTGAGTTAAACTGTATTATGTTTATGTATAAGTTCGATGACTTTTAAAAATTGACTTTCAGGATTTTTCATAAAAAGTCTCTTTTTTTTAACTTCTGTATCTTGATCAAATTACAATATCATCTTTAAGATTGGTGCAGGTGCAGCTGAACATACATAGTGTTTGTAAAACGACTGTAAACAGTGAGAGGGCTGGTAGAGTGGGTCATAACAAGCCACTTCCAAGTAGCAATCCTTGCCCGTATCCCTTAGCATTCGGCTCTAGCCGTCACTTAACACGCAACCCGCCATCCAAGCAGCAGGTATGGAGGACAACGTTTTCAGTTTGTGTGACTACGAGGTAACAGATATTTGGTGTTGACGTTTGTTGACCTTTATTTGCACACAGTTGCATCTTGCTAGAGTGCATGTCGTGCAACACCCGAGTGATTGTCCCACCCTTTCAAACACCCCTTGGAAAGTGGGGATTGCTTGAGAGGCTGCCATAATTCGCGCCATAGCTATTCAACCGTCTCGACAGGTGTTTCGTAAACAACAGATTTCAAGTGTCCCCAGACGAAAAAATCAAGGGGTGTCAAGTTGTGGGGAACGTGCAGGCTATAACAACGGCCCACTGCCCCATATCCAGTTCCCATCAGAGGTCTCATCCAAATGATTTCACACCGCATGAGTGAAGTGCGCATAAGCACCATCATGTTGGTATCAGATGCACTGCCGCACATTGAGTGGGACATCTTCGCGTAACTCTGGCAGTGTTTCCCTTAAGAATATTAAATATGCTTGTGTTCAGCTGTCGGGGAAGCATGAGTGGATCAATCAGATTATCGCCTGCCAAACCAGCCCAAACGTTAACGGCGAAGCGGTCTTGGTGACCACGAACAAAGGCGGCGTGCAGGTTTTCCCGTCCTCACATGTGTTGATTGTGGCTGTTGAACACACCTTCCCTTGTAAAGGATGCTTCTTCCAAAGTGTGAAAATTCACATTGAAAGGCACACGTCTGCAAAAACCACTGGCAGAAATCAATGTGACGCGGAAAATCTTCTGGATCAAGAGCTTGAACTTCCTGAAGACGGTAAGTTGCAAATCATCTTCATTCCACACACGCCAGACCGTGGAATGGTTTACTGCCCATTTCTCGACCAAAACTCCGCGATCCTGTTGTGAGCGTGTTTTGCAACAACTCTAAGGGCTTCACTACTGATCACAAGATGAAGGTTTCAGTTTAGGCCTTAAAAGAACCAAGCACCATTACGAAACCTTGTCTGTGGAAAAATTCACCCGAAGTGCAACTTTCTCTCTTAGGTACCTACGGATGGCGGTGAACGTGCGTGGATCTGGCACTCAAAGATTCGAAAACGCTGGGTGACTTTATGCTGTCAGCTTTACTATAGTGATAACTCATCGGCAGTTACAAAATTCGTAGTTAAGTGTTTAGCTGTGTAGCACAATCTCGTGTTATTATTTGATGGCTGCCTTTTATTACATCGATGATGTAATACATCACCTGAAGGACGTTTGTTTGGAAAAGACGGTCTTGGCTATGTTTATTAATGCTAAAGTGCACTATTTCTGTGGAACCTCTCATCTCGAGGCTTTTTAATTAGCCAATATCGACGTTGTTAGATCATTTGGATCGTATTATTAACTATAAAATTAAGTTATAAATACAGCTCAGATAAAAAATTAGTTGATAATTTAACGGAAAATATCAATATTACATGTACACTAGGTTGACAATAATATGGAAATACCAAAAGCACATCACTGTGCCTGATAAGGTGCATGACATTCAAAACAGCTTCCATTTGTCTCGGAATCGTTAAATGCACGTCCTGAAGATGGCCCCATACGCTGAAAACTAGTTTGAAATAAACAAAAATCAGTAGACCAGAAACAATGTATCTGTTATTCAACCTTAAATATGGAACTGTTCTACCAAGAAGTAACGGAAGAAGCCATAAATAAAATCTTATAACCATTCCCCTTGCCAGATAGAGTGGCCAGTTCAGGCAACGATGATGGAGAAATAGCGATCACGCACCGTTCTCACCCTAGTAGACCACAAGGTTCTATAACGTTGAGGGAGATGTGATAATTAATCCTCGTGTGGAATGTATAATTTTATAGGACAACTATCCAAGGATTTCCACCCAATAATATCCAAACAGCAGACTCTGCACATAATTTATTGAATTGCCAATACTAAACTCTTTTAAATAACAACAAATTCATATAACTTACGGAACTTAACAAATGGTTAAAAGAAGGAGCTTAAAAAACAATAACGGCGGCTTGCCACCATAAAATCAAAGCACCTTTTACAATAGTGCTTTCAGTGTTTACCCAAGAGACAAAATCCAATAATAAGTTAACTTGGCAATACAACTTAAGATAGTTTACAAAAACCTATAAGAATGATAATGGCTCTTGGCACCATAAAATCGGAAAACATTAAGATCAGTAATACACTAAAAAAATAATAATAATGGCAAGTTGGCACCATAAAATAATAGAAATTTCTTCTGCAAGAACAAATTACAAGGGTGCTTTAAAAGATTTTACTCCACAGACCAAGATCCAATAATAAGTTAACTTGGCATTACAATTTAAAATCATTTATATAAAAAAACTTTGAGAAAGATAATGGAACTTGGCACCATAAATTCAAAGAATCGCAACATATATAATAACAAAATAATAATTTGATACAACCAAAGGGAAAGGGCAACTCCCAATCACAGACGAGCGACCTCTCAACACTTCGGAGACTTCCCACTAGAAACGGTCCCCGAAATAAACCGCTGAGAGCTCCGCGACATGCCTCCCGCAACTGCCCCTCACTTACGCACCTTGGTTATGTTATGTAACACACGACAGATAATATCAACACAAGATAAAATTCAAAAATCAAATAACAATATAACATCCCGACAGCACATGATAACCACGGTGCCGTTAACAAGCGCCGGAAGCCAACACACACAAATCTTAAAAAACAATTCTCGCTTCTTAAAACAATAAAAGCCAAGCGCACATGAATCGTCAAACCACAGTCTTAGAAGTGCCTTAACGACACCAAACGCGACTATTCCACCAAGTTAATACTAACATAGTGAGATAAAAATACAGAACATACCACTAAATGCTGTTACACAAACCAAATAGACGAGATCGTGTTGTTGAGGACCCAGAAAACCACATATACCAAGCAGCAGTAATTCACTATGCATATACTGTCCAAAACCACCATTCTTAGGCAGACTTTACGTAACACATCAAATACCAAATATACCATACATGAACGCAACTCCGGGCAGGTAACAGAAACCACCTACGTGAATTCCTTCAAAAGGAACAAACAGGTACCACCAAAGGTAACGCTGAGCAGACCGGGTGGGCAACGACCCACTCAGCGGGATAACCGAAAGATACTCCAGTTGAGCAAATAAATTCGTACCAACAAACATCGTAACGTGCCACACACACACACACACACACACACAGCAAAAACTTCCAACAACGCCGTCCCACATCAGAATGAAGTTCAGAAACCGCTGCTCGAGCTTCCAGCGGAAAATCTGACGATCCAACCGAGCCCACACCCTAACCTGGCAGACGACTCCAAATTTCAGCAACTAGTTGTCTCCGGGCCAGAGTATCACAGGACCCCACCGGACCTCCACATCAGACAGGTAGGCAGAACAAGTACGCCGACTCCAATTAATCACCTCCGCGTGGCCAGCACAGCGGCGAGTCGCCTCCGTCCCAGACCACTCTGCTCATATTGCGAGGCACAACAACCTTAGCGCTAGTCACCAGCAGGTCAGGCAGAGCGAACTTCACGTTCCGTGCAATACCCAGAAACCGACCACCCTCTCTCTTTCCGCCGGCCACCGCAAACACACGCCAGCTACGTAAAAGCAAATCACCACCAGAGCGCCACCCGCACCAGAACAGCGAACTATAATTCATTATAGCGCGCGCTCTACACAAGATCACAGGATAGCGGCGCGCACCGTATCACTCGTGCTCACAGAAACATTCCTCGACGATGCGAACTTCGTGGACAGAAGCTTCGTCTTGGAACGCAGCATCATTGGGGAACAAACATTGTACCATGGGATGGACCTGATCAGCCAAAATGGTCGCATAATCCTTGGCAGTAATGCGGCCTTGCAGTGTAACCATGGGGCTCATGGAATACCACAATATGGCTGTCCAAATCATCATCGAACTTCCGCCATGTTTCACTCTTATGGCGTAAACTTGGTGAGAAGTTGGAAAAAGCGTGCAACAAGACACGTCGGACCGAACGACTCTCTTCCATTGTTCCGTAGTCCAGGTTTTATGGCTTCAGCACCACTGATGAGTGGTTCTGGAATTCCAGCTTGCCCTGTAATTCTCTGCTTCTGCAGCACCCTTCTTGTTATTTTGTAGCTGGCAGGGTTCCCGAGTGTGACATTCAGTTCTGCAGTGACCTTTGCAGTCGTCGTCGTCTTTGTTTTTCCTCACAATCCTCTTCACTGACCGTCTGTCATGATTAGTCAGCACGCACTTTCGTCCGCGTTGTGACGTAGCGGATGATGTTTTTTTCCGGTTTCCCTATGCAGCATAAATCTTCGATACGGTGCTTCTTGAACCACCAAACCCTTGCTCCATTGGTTACGGATGCACCCACCAAACGAGTACGGACAATTTTCCCACGTTCGAATTCACTTTTCTCCTACATGATGCACTCACAACTACACATAACACTGTTCTGAGAACGACTGAGCCCCGCGGAGTGGCCGCGCGGTTTTAGGCGCCATGTCACGGATTGCGCGGCCCCTCCTACCGAAGGTTCGAGTGTTCCCTCGGGCATGGGTGTGTGTGTGTTGTTGTTAGCATAAGTTATTTTAAGTAGTGTGACGTCTAGAGACCGATGACGTCAGCAGTTTGGTCCCTTAGAAATTTACACACTGTTGAACATTTGACGACTGACACATGCAACGTGTAAGCGTTGAGGGCATTTCACAGGTGCCGTTAGTGGTCAGATACAACAGCACCACCTAGCTATCTTCTGCCTTTCTGTTCAAGCCTGCATTTCTCGTAGTGTTTCCTTATTTTCGTCCACCCCTGTATGTTCCTTGCGCAGTGGTCGAATGTTGGAATTTATATAAGTGAGTGCGTGGGGATTCCTACAGGGTCGTGACTAGCCATGTCAGAATTGTGAGCTGTAAACTTCATCTCTCAGGGCAGAGACAGGCTGTTGTCAGTCACTTCCCTCGGTACTAAAAATCTATTTCACCAATATTCTATAAGAATGCACTATAGGTGTAATTGCTTTATGGCTCTATGAATGTTGTATTTTCCGAACGTACAAGCTATATGTGAAAACATATTTAAAAATTTGGGTACTAATTTTTGTCATGTGCTTAACAATATGTAATTTCGATTTGTAATTTTCATCACTAGATCATGCCAGGGTAAGGTGTACCGTAATATTAGCTTGTAATTTTCATCATTGGAACGTGCAAGGTTAAGCTGTATCATAATATTAGCTATGGGATTTATACGAAATGCATATGCACTACCTACTCCGTCGTTCTACCTGATATTGACTATGACGTATCTGTGAACGTAGTGCTCGTTTGTCGTGGAGCAATGATTCAGCAAATTTGTGTGTATTCGCGATCTTGACACTCCATGGGCTGCAACGAACCAAATGTATTGGAAGGACTCATAACAGACTACAGTAGCGACTCTGAAATCAAGAGTGTTAATAATTCGTGAGGGGTTTGACAGTACAAGTACCTCTTAAGTCGTGAAACGATAAAAATCATCAGCATTACCTGCGTAAGGTCGACTTAGATGGACTGTGGAATTTTTAGACAGCAGCTTCAGCGACCGATTTCTTTCTTTTTTTCATAATTTACGCGTATTGTGTGCTGTCCTCTTCAATTCTTGATACAAGGGGTGTTATGACTTATCTGCCTAACCCTGTATATAGGAGTACACTCTAGAGGAACGCCTCGATGAGCTGTGTTTTTGTTTTCTATACTAAACGATCTGTTCCCTAGTAATTGTGCCCCTTCTCTGAATGTGTATTTAGCAGTGCAGCCCTTTTCTGATTACATGTTGAATCTGTTGTCATCTGTAAGTAAGGTGCCTAAATGACAAAGTTTATCAACTTTTCTGTTTCATTTCTTTCAATTTGGATGACAGATGTCCTCCTCAAAATTTATTTTCATGCTATTGTAGTTTTGATTTTTGTATTGTAATTAAAGTTCAAACTTTTTCATAGTTGCTGAAAAATTATATTGACAGTAATTGTTACTTGCCTCTGACACATTTTAGAATATTATTGAGCTACATATTTTACAATGCACATGTTGTCTTCTTTGTTTTTCCATCTCTTCATGATGTGTTGTGCCGCATTTGTATTGGCATGCAGTATTCTGACGTTGTGTCACGTGTAGAATATCGTTATGTACGAAAATAGTTATAGAACATTAAATTCAAATTTGTTATAGTCAAATTAGGGCAATGTAACCTGTGAACGTAAGCAAAAATGTTCAAATGTGTCTGAAATCTTATGGGACTTACCTGCTAAGGTCATCAGTCCCTAAGCTTACACACTACTAAACCTAAATTATCCTAAGGACAAACACATACACCCATGCCCGAGCGAGGACTCGAACCTCCGCCGGGACCAGCCGCACAGTCCATGACTGCAGCGCCTTAGACCGCTCGGCTAATCCCGCGCGGCGTGAACGTAAGTGTTAATACGTTGTGACGCGATTTCACTGTCGTGTAAGAGTATTAATTTCAGTAATGACTATATAGGTGTTTCAACAGGCGTAATTTTCGAAATTACTGTGCAAAACGTCTTCTTTAGTGCGATATTTTTGCTACAGGCAGGGAAATTTTGTGCAGTTACACACGTGTTGTAGGCAGCACTGGCTGTTACGTAATATCATCCAGGGGTAATGGTTTCAGAAGTTCGGAGGAGGAGGAGGAGAAGCAGATTAGTGTTTAACGTCCATTTGACAGCGAGGTCATTAGACACGGAGCACATGCTCGGATTAAGGAAGGATGGAGAAAGAAAATCGATCATGCTCTTTCGAAAGTACTATCCCGCCGTTAGCCTCAAGCGATTTAGGGAAATCACGGAAAACGTAAATCAGGATGACCTGAAGCCGGTTTGAATCGTAGTCATCCCGGATGCGAGTCGAGTGTGCTAACCACTGCGCTATCTCGCTCGGTATAAAGATTGGAAGTCACTGACATAGCGTAATCCGCCGTTTATATAAAGCGCCTCTTTCGGGCAAAAAATAAAAGCATTTTGCAGGTGGTAAGGCATTCCGCACTTTCTCATTCTGACCCTCTTGCTCCTTCGCGCCTGCGCACGTTCCGCCATCCTTTGGAAGTGCAACGCTTTGCACAAGTTGGCAGCGGGTCGAAGGTGGGCGGATGCCTTTGACGGCCAAGTATGGCGGGGACTCTTGACGTCCCGCGGCCGCAGTCGCGTCCTGCGGAAGGTGGGGCTGGCTAGCTGTTCCGAAACTATGGCGCAGCCAGCCAAACTACTGGTGACAGGCTAATCCGCTTTGCAGTCAGGCGCGCTTTCCACCGTTATGACAACCTTTGTCTCTATCCCTCCCTCTGCTGCAGGTGCAGCACGTGGCAAATGTTTTCATGACCAGGTGCCACAGCGTTTGTACTATGCAGGAAGCACTGTACTTTGTAGATCCGTCAAATGAGTTGTGCGTGTTTCTTACGGTAGTTGGTTGTCTTGTGGGTCTATTTGACGGAAATGCAGCGGAATCAATGTCGTGAACAAGCGCCTCAGTCACATTTCAGCTTGCAGGACGACTTTCGAAACCTCTGTAACAGTGTTCGAGCATTCGTTTACAATCTTGGGGAGTCCATAAATAATGGTCCAGAAAAAAGAAAAAAGGATTCGCATTAAAATCTTAGTGTTGTGAATAAAATCCAGAATGAAGTAGCAAAGCTGTCACGTTTACCACTAATAATACGGCATTTATTCTAATTATGGATTGTTAGGGGACTGAAATTGTATATATAAACATCCTGCTGAAGTACGGAATAGCAGAGAAAAAGGATCCATTGACAATATTGTAGTCCGAATTAATATATTATTTAAGTGCAGTGCAGTAGCTGAGAATTTGTTGACGATCAGCATCCGCATTCAATTAAAAATGAACTCGCAAGTAGCGATTATGGTTCCGCATCAACTGTAGAATATAGGGGCCGCTACTGGAAGCGTGCTCGGACACTCCAGGTGTTTAAGGCGACCATTCGCGACAGGTGGGAAATGCAGATCTGAGTCCCTGTCCGGCACACATTTTCGTTTGTTCTGGAATACTCTACAGCTGATGCGGAAACATAATCGCAGTTTGCGAGTTCGTTCTTAATTGAATCCGGCTGTTGATCGTCAACTCAATGTCCCAGACACTGCATTGCAGTAATTCATGTCATAGCAAGGCAATAACGGGGGAAAACAGTGTCTCACCCTGCGCAATAATCATGGTAATATACGAGCACAAGGGAGAGCAAGCATCAGACAAATGGAGATTTGAGCCACTCGTGGAAGCGGGTTCGGATAGCGGGTTCGGATAGCCGAAGTGGTTTAGGCGACCAGTCGCAACAAGTGGGAAATCCAGCTTAGAGTCACGATCCAGCACAAATTTTTATTTATTCTGGAATATTCTACAGCTGATGCGGTACCAAAATCCCGGTTTACGAGATCATTCTCAATCTACATTGTTGATGGCACTGGAGGCGTAATAAATGTTAATATGTCTCAGTGATGGAATTGATGAAAGTTGGCAATACCTTGACGAAACACAGTTGACATCATCACCGAAGATGATGACCAGCTGCTTCGTACAGTTGTAGCGACAATGTACAACGCAATCGTTTCTGTCAAAATCAATAACGTAAGACACAAATAAAACTAACACAATCTAAATACAGTTTCTAACTGTTTTAGGAACTTTGCAAAAATTATCGGAACAAATTGCATGAAAAGTGGTAACACAGCCTACGAAACTCGGCTTGCTCTATTCGCTCATGAGATCCAGAATGCTTTAGACATCGACGCTTAGGTTGATACTGTGTTGCTTGACTTCAGGAAAGCATTTGATACAGTTCTTCACTGTCGTTTAGAAATAGTAGTAAGCTTACAGAGTATCTGACCGATTTGTGTCTGGATTCAAGACTTTCCTTGTAGATAGAACTCAGCACGTCGCTATTAATGGAACAAAATCAACGGATGTAAAGGTAACTGCCCCAGGCAAGTGTGATGGGCCCGTTACTGTGTACATTGCATACAGATGATGTAGTTGATAACGCCGGAATTCCTCGAGGCTGTTTGCAGATTGCTTCTATAAGAAGGCAGCAAGGCCAGAAGACATAACCAATTTCAGAAAGATCTGCAGAGGATTGGTGACTGCTGCAAGTAGTGGCAGTTGAACCTGAACGTAAATAAATGTAACGTATCGCACATACACTCCTGGAAATTGAAATAAGAACACCGTGAATCCATTGTCCCAGGAAGGGGAAACTTTATTGACACATTCCTGGGGTCAGATACATCACATGATCACACTGACAGAACCACAGGCACATAGACACAGGCAACAGAGCATGCACAACGTCGGAACTAGTACAATGTATATCCACCTTTCGCAGCAATGCAGGCTGCTATTCTCCCATGGAGACGATCGTAGAGATGCTGGATGTAGTCCTGTGGAACGGCTTGCCATGCCATTTCCACCTGGCGCCTCAGTTGGACCAGCGTTCGTGCCGGACGTGCTGACCGCGTGAGACGACGCTTCATCCAGTCCCAAACATGCTCAATGGGGGACAGATCCGGAGATCTTGCTGGCCAGGGTAGTTGACTTACACCTTCTAGAGCACGTTGGGTGGCACGGGATACATGCGGACGTGCATTGTCCTGTTGGAACAGCAAGTTCCCTTGCCGGTCTAGGAATGGTAGAACGATGGGTTCGATGACGGTTTGGATGTACCGTGCACTATTCAGTGTCCCCTCGACGATCACCAGTGGTGTACGGTCAGTGTAGGAGATCGCTCCCCACACCATGATGCCGGGTGTTGGCCCTGTGTGCCTCGGTCGTATGCAGTCCTGATTGTGGCGCTCACCTGCACGGCGCCAAACACGCATACGACCATCATTGGCACCAAGGCAGAAGCGACTCTCATCGCTGAAGACGACACGTCTCCATTCGTCCCTCCATTCACGCCTGTCGCGACACCACTGGAGGCGGGCTGCACGATGTTGGGGCGTGAGCGGAAGACGGCCTAACGGTGTGCGGGACCGTAGTCCAGCTTCATGGAGACGGTTGCGAATGGTCCTCGCCGATACCCCAGGAGCAACAGTGTCCCTAATTTGCTGGGAAGTGGCGGTGCGGTCCCCTACGGCACTGCGTAGGATCCTACGGTCTTGGCGTGCATCCGTGCGTCGCTGCGGTCCGGTCCCAGGTCGACGGGCACGTGCACCTTCCGCCGACCACTGGCGACAACATCGATGTACTGTGGAGACCTCACGCCCCACGTGTTGAGCAATTCGGCGGTACGTCCACCCGGCCTCCCGCATGCCCACTATACGCCCTCGCTCAAAGTCCGTCAACTGCACATACAGTTCACGTCCACGCTGTCGCGGCATGCTACCAGTGTTAAAGACTGCGATGGAGCTCCGTATGCCACGGCAAACTGGCTGACACTGACGGCGGCGGTGCACAAATGCTGCGCAGCTAGCGCCATTCGACGGCCAACACCGCGGTTCCTGGTGTGTCCGCTGTGCCGTGCGTGTGATCATTGCTTGTACAGCCCTCTCGCAGTGTCTGGAGCAAGTATGGTGGATCCGACACACCGGTGTCAATGTGTTCTTTTTTCCATTTCCAGGAGTGTATATAGGAGAAGAAACGTCTATTGTGCAATTGCGCTGTTGGTGACGAATCACTGGAAACAGTACTACCATAAAATACCTAGGAGTAAACATCCGAAGCGATCTGAAGTGGAATAACCAGGAAAAAAAAAATACTGGGGCAATCAGATGCCATGCTGATATTCATAGGAAGACTGTCGAGGAAATGTAATTCATCCACGAAAGAATTGGATTACAAGAAACTTACTCGACCAGTTGTTGAGTATTGTTCATCAATCTGGGAGTCTTACCATGTTGGATTACTAGAAGAGATGGAGAAAATCCAGCGAAGAGCGACAGATATCGCCATGGATCGTTTTGTTGGCGCGAAGCGTTACATAGATGCTCAGTAAATTCCAGTGACAGATGCTGCAAGAGAGACGTCGTACATCACGGAGAAGTTTACTATTGAAACTCCACGAGAGCACGTTCCGGGAAGAGTCGAACAGTATATTACTTCCTCTCACATGCTTCTCGCGAAATGACCACAATAACAAAAGCCGAGAAGTTAAGAGCGAACACCGAGGTTTGCCGACAATGGTTCAAATTGACAACGTAAAGATAAGAAGCAGTTCATTCGCAGTTGTAGACCCTGTAGTTTGTGTTGTTGCTTGTTACCCAGTATACATGCGTGCCCAGTGCCTCGATATCTTCTCCACGTATGTTGAACACGCATGTAAAAAATAAAAACTGTGCGTGTGTTTCTGCCAGACATTTATTTTACACGCTCGCGGAGCTCATTTCATTTATTCATTCACTGACGAGTCGAGAGAAAAGAAAACCTACAAAAAGTGTTTGCGGAGTTTATAGGCAAAGTGTACTAATTTCGAGAACGAAAGACTGTAGAATGTTTTAAATGTAAAATGCATGCCTGCTGTTTCTGAACTCTGATGAATGCCCATTCTTAGTGAGAAAAAAATGCCCGAGTTAAAAAAAGGGGGGAGCCACTTAAATGTCGTTATTACTGCCCGAATTTCGGCCCTTCCAACAGCAACTCACATCTGGAGTCGGTGACGCTCCGTGCTCGCCAACAGCAGCCTCCGTGAATAATATCTCAGCGTGTCGTCCCATTCCGCCGCCAGACGCCCGCGGTTTTCGGCCCCGGTGTCGGGACAGCGGGATTGCATCACGAGCACTGACGCGTCTGGACAGAGGCAAATGCGAAGCGAGAGCGCCGCGGGCCTATAATTAAGGAGACGGCCTCCGAGTTCGATCTGCGGCGACGGCGGCAGGGTGCACGCACAAGACAGACGCGCTCTGACAGACCGAAATAATTAGTTTGCCACGTGGCGCCATTATTAGCTCGCGCCGCGGCGGCCTGGCCAACACAGCCGCCTCCAGTTCGGGCCGCAGCGTTTCTGCACGTTTTTCGGCCACGCCGCTGACGCGCAGGTGACTAGGTGTCGTGAAGGACATCGGAACACACCAAACAGCACCTGGTAGAGCTAATTTCATTAATTTTTGTTTCATGAATACAACCTGGAAGTGAATAATCTACACACCATGGAAAGAGGAGGATCGACACTTCAACGTCCCGTTTCAAGCGGAAACTCCCGAGTTTCCACTTTTCCCCGCCTCCAGATTAGTCCCTTATTTCTCCTGACTTTTAGCTAATTAACACCAAACCTAATACATGTTTTGGGAACAAACTAGCCCGCCATTTCAGTTTTTTTGTCGATGATCGGAAGTACGTCTCTCATTAGCCGTTTTTAGTCGAGAGACGTATCGAAGTCAAACAGGAAGTCGTGCACGACGTGTATATAGATTATTTATCCTCGTTTCCGCGCCTTTTGTAGAATATGTTCTCATATTGGTCAAGGTTATGCTCTGTCTGGACTTGCGTTTGTGTGTTGTCATTGTGATGAAGTGCAATCGCTTATTATTCAACGTTTTTATAATCGGTGTAAATCTTTAGAGTGGACGATTAAGGATGTTACTTTGTTACTGAATCCCTGAAAGGCTTTATTTTTGTGTAAGCGGTTATTTCGTGTGTGTCTTATTCGTCATATTCATAGTATTTTGATTAGGTTTTTGGTTGTTCTTAATGGCAAAAAGATATAAAGCTGTTTTTTAAAAGCAATATTCGGAACAGTTTCCGTGCATTATTGAGTCCATTTGCATTTTGCACTCTTTGTCGAAGTAACATTTGTATATCACATGGTGGAAAAAACGATGTTCCAAAACATGTACAAACAGAAAAGCATCGAGAAAATGTGAAGTGTGTGAATAAGAATATAGAACTGGAATTCGATGTTAAAAGTGGAAGTGAACGCTTATTTACATCGTTTATATTAGAACACGATTTACCAAGCAAGTGCGTTGACCATATGAGTCAGGTGTTCAGGAAAACGTTCCCGGATAGCAGTATAGCAAGAAAAATTGCTGTGCAAGAACAGTAATTGCTTTCATTTGCGTTTTTAATAGCCTTTATATAGCTTTTTGACGTCATGGGGAAAGACTCACGGCAGTTGGCTCGATGTTACACGATATTGAAAAACAGCCGCGGTTTTTGGTCATTCGTGCCTTCCTATTTTTTTAAACTGAACTCCGGTTTTTGGTTTTTGAAGATTGGCAGGTATGCATCAAACAGAATGTCAACATTATGTTATCCATATTATTGGTGATTGAGCTCCGTGTCTCTGCATTGAATTACTTGAAGAAATAGAGAAACCATAATGTCTTTTAGCAGCTTTATTTTAGGCCAGGACACGTCTCGCTCTTTCACTCACCTTCCGGTGGAGTCATAGATTTATCTCTTTGTCAGTATAAAGCTTTTATCGGCTGCATTTTGAATGTTACAGTTGTTCTATGCAAATTGTTTTCAAGCGAGGTTTGCGACGGGTTTGAGGATTTCTTGGTAGGGAGCGCGCGGCATGATATCTTCAATGGAGACTCATCGACAGCTGTAACTTAGGTATCTCCCAGGGAAATGTGTTGAGACCGACGCTGTTATCTTGTGTATTAAATGATATTGCAGACGATACTAAGCTTAGACTTTTCGCAGATGATGCAGTTACCTATAACGAAGCCCTATCGGAAGAGAGCCGCACATATATTCAATTAGAACTTAATGGGATATCACAGTGTGCAAAGAATGGCAACTTGCTTCAAATGTTCAGAAATATTATATTGTGCACTTCACAAAACAGGAAACGTAGTATCCTATAACTGTAATATCAATGAGTCACGGCTGGAGTCGATGAACTTATACAAATATCAGGGTATAACACTTAGGGACATGAAGTGGAACGATCACATAGGCTCAGTCGTGGGTAAAGCAGGTAACAGTTTCCAGGCTATTGGTAGAATGCCAGGGAAGTGCAATCAGTCTACAAAGCACATTGTGACCCGTCGTAGAATATTGCTCAAGAGTGTGGGACCCGTACCAAATAGGACTAATAGGGGATATTGAACGTGTACAGCACGAATCGTCACAGGTTTGTTTGACCCGTGGCAGAGTGTCACAGAGGCGCCTCAGACAGTGTGGCACACTCTTGAAGATAGGCGTAAACTATCCCGAAAAAGCCTACTTCCAAAGCTTCAAGAATAGGTCTTAAATGATGATTCTAGGAATATAATCCACACCCCTACATGTCGCACCCAGAGGGATCGTGAGGACAAATTAGGTAATTACAGCGCTCACACATGCATTTAAATACTCGTCCACCCCTTGCTCCGTTTATGAATGGAACGGGAAAAACCCTTATAACTCGTACAGTGGGACATACTCATTGCCATGCATTTCACCATGGTTTGCAGAGTACGTGTTTAGATATAAATGTAGAAAACAACAATTAAGTTTCGTCACCACATTTCTCGAGTTGTCTCTTTGCGTTTACTTTTGTTCTGTAATTTGTGGCTCCTTGCAAATGCATTTAAAGATACAAAAAGGTACCAAAAATTACTGAACAAAGGTAAGTACACTTAATTGTTAATTAAACGCAAGTAGACAACTTGACAAACGTGGCCGATCAACGAATTATTTTGTACGGGACTGCAGCAGTATTCAAAATGCAGTCAAAAAACGTTGTTCTGACGAAGATTTAATTTTATTACTCCAGTTGAAAATGGTTGAAAGCCTGGAAAGCGTCTTGGCATAAAATGAAGCTGAAGAAAAAAGGTGGTTGGTTGCTGTACTTCATCAAGTACAACAGAATGTATCGGCAATTGACGAAGCCGACCTTGAGTGTCATAGGAGAACGTGAGACGAATTGAAGAAACCTTTTTGCACAGTCCAAGTAAGTCTACCAAGAGCCGGGAGAGAACTAGGACTACCTGTAACAAATGTTTCGCAATTATTGACACGCCGGTTGCTGTATAAGCCCTTCCGCCTACAGCTTGTGCAGGCTTTCGTTGAAAATTACAAAGAAAAACACAGGGAATTTTTTTGGCGACGTCGTAACAAAGTATGAAATGTTTCACACGCGCAAAATTTTTAGCGACGAAACGATTCCATTTTATTGATAAGGTTAATAGCCACAGTGTTCGCATTTGGGTTATGCAAAATCTCCGCGGATCATTGAAATATGGGCCACACTTTGTTGCGTAGGGAACTGTTTATTGAATGAAGTACCTGGACATGTTGGAGCGGTGGCTTTTTTCACAACTTGCCAGTGATTTACAAGATTTTATTTATTATCAGGATGGAGCTGCGCCACATTGGCACTTTGATTTACGAACATGTTTTTATCACTCCCTTCCTGAATGATGGGAAATGAAGACCTCTTACTGTCGGGCTGCGGAGATGACGCCTTGTGACGTTTTCTTGTGGGGCTTCGTAAAAGGCAGTATATGCCCCATCTCTGTCCACATTACTGGCCGACCTGCGAACGGTATCATAGCGACGATTCTTCGTGCATGAGACGAGTTCGGCTACCCCAAGTTTGCGCCCACCAAGGGGTGCATGTATGTGTGCGGGTGGGGGGGTGCACACATTGACTATTTATAACATGTGTTTGTAAACCTGAATACTTCCTATTTCCACCTATGTAGATTATTCGTATCCAGTGTAAATTTCATGATATTTAAAATTATACAGGGTTATTCAAAAAGGTGGACTTGATTTATTTAATTTTGTTCGTATAATGTTTTCTTTATAGTAATTGAATTACAAGTACATTTGCTTCATTAGAATTTTGTAGTTTTTTACTCTGTACTTTAATTTCCAGATTCCGTAAGCTTATAGTGAGGTATATAGAACTGACTATTCTTTCTGTGATTTGTTTGCATAGAATTAACGGAAAGAGCCCAGAATTAGATAACGAGAGCTGATGGCTGTTGCATTTATTATGTTCACTCCGATGTGACAGGAACATTCTAGTTCGTCTTGTACTTGCCATTGACGCTGCCGTTGTCACTGCAGAAGTACCAGTGACTTGTGTGAAACTTAAAAACTACCTTACCGCTGAAACTTGGGTTTTGTCTGCTCGGTTGACGGTGACATCGATATCGATTGAGATTTCTACGGGCGCAGAACTCTCACCGGAGATGTCAACTGAATGGCAACATTGAGAAGCCCCAGATGTCCAAAGAACTAAATGCTTCTCATATTTCGTTAAAGTAAACGTAGAGAAAATAACGCCATTGCACTGTAGACAAGCGTGATACATTTTCTTGTCTTTAAGCTAAAATTTATTTAGTAAACATGTGGGCTTTCTCATTATTTTCTAGTAAATAAGCATAAATCATTACGTAACTTATACTTTTTTGCTAACATGGACAAAAATCAACCATATTACGTCTATTTTCCATTCTCTTTGGAATGATACTCCACACCAGGGCCGCACAAGGTGCATGCACCGGTGCATCGCACAGTGCAGAGTGCAGAAGGCGGCTGCGCTATGTTGACGACGGTGCAGACCCCCCACTCCTCGGCTTTGCGCAACAGCGCTGCCTCTCACTTCCTTAGCTTGTATCGCTCGCGCCGCCTGTCTCCACCTGTTTCAAAGCTTTTACCCTGTTGTCTTCGTCATTGCCAAATACTAATGTACACTAGGTGGACTAGGTGGAGAGCTTAGTTTGGTGTACCGGTAAAAAATAGATTTATATAATAACTGTAATGGTAACAATTTTAAATTTGGTTTCAACACAAATGTATCTTCCTGTGTGCTCTTTATTTTATTTCCAATTATGCTACTAAGATCTGGAACAAGAGATTGGCTGACAGAAATTCTGAGAGAATTTTTTAAATTACAATTAGAAATACTCGCACGCAATCTAGTTTTTGTACAAGACAAAACAGAAAAAAACCATTCTCATACACAAATGGAACCAAACATAGAAATAATCTTCGCTGCTTCTCTGTGTAACTTGGGAAATTCTTCCTTCGGCAATTTCTGGTAGAATTGGAGCAAACCTTTTGTATTGTAAAACACATCTTTTCGGTAAACATCGCTTTGCAAATAAATTAATTCGAAATGTAAATCTGAAGGCGCACTTTAAATATCCATCGAAAAAGGTTTACCAAAAACATCGAGAATTGGCTGCAGGTGGGTAATTTCCTGAAACAATTACAAAGCCAATGTTAATAAATGAAAGTAATGTAAGCCGTTGTTTCGAAGTACTAAAATGCGATAGGTTTTAATAAACATGTAATGTTTTCCATTGGTTTTAATGTAATGTTACACTTGCATCTGTAACGCAATCTCCTTTATTTAGCTGTATGTCATATACCGGCACATTACCTGGAATCGGTCGTTAAACGCATTTTGAAGGGATTGTAGCACCTCGACGTATTTTTCAAAGCGCGCTCCTTCCCGCACAGATGCTGTCAAACAAAAACGTAGTACCCTTTTGATTAGAGCGGTTATAAAAATCAGGCTGTTTTAATAAAGGTACAATTTATATGTCGCTTACCTAGTTCAGGAAAGTGTTGCGTATTTTTCTCTGAAAGGTTGTTTTTGAGGAGCTTCAGTTTATACTGGAAAGCGTTTATTTTGCTGATCATATCGTTGATCAGATTGTTTTCTTTTTGGAGTTTCAGACTTAAATCATTTAGGAGAGCCATAATGTCTGCTAAAAATCCTAAATCAGCTTCCCATTCAGGGCCATGAAAAAGTGGCTCCGGACGTCCTTTGCTCTCCAAAAACTGAGCCACAGTGTAGTCAGTGTAGTCAGCCAGCGCATCTCAGGGTGGTAGGGAATATCTGGATACTCCTCTTCAAAGGAAATCAAAAATTCTTTGAATTGACGATGAGTGAGTCCATGAGAACGAATGTAGTTCACGATACGCACCACTACCTTCATCACATCATGAAGACCGATAACTTTCGCACAAAGAGCCTCTTGGTGTGTAAAACAATGAACGGAAGGTAAATTCGGCATGTTAAGTTTTTTCCGCAGTAGGCCAATAAACCCTTTTGCTTTACCGCACATTGCCGGTGCCCCGTCTGTGGTTACGGAAAACAGCTTTTCCCAAGGGAGTCCTATTCCTTCAGCTGCCATTTCAACAGCTGCTAAAATATCCGCCCCTGTAACAGTGTCCTTCAACGAAATCATATCCAGGAGTTCTTCCGTTACATGTAGGTCGTCGTCCACGCCACGCAGAAATATTGATAACTGAGCCGTGTCGTTAATATCCGTGGACTCATCAAGTGCGATGGAGTACGCTAGGAAGTTTTCAATTTTGGCTGCCAGTTGTTCATGCAAATTCTCAGCAATGTCGTTGATTCTCCGATGTATTGTCATTCTGGAAAGTGGTATTCTGCTGTACGCGGGAGCTAATGTGGGATTCATTGTCTCTACTAAGTCCAACATGTTTTTTTATTAATAGCCCGTCCACAAATGGCCTCCCAGCTCTTGCTAAACGTAGAGCAACTTTGTAACTAGCTCTGAGAGTCCTTTCGCAACACCCCTCATCTTCTTCACCCTAAAGTAGAGAAAAAAAGATATGTTAGAAATAATTTATGCTAAAACGAAAACTAAGGAATCTAAACAAATGTTATTTCGTTTCGCATGACCTCTAACCAAAATATACATGCTAAAGTACTTGCAACAAACCTCGTTTGTAGATGCAGAATTCTCTTCTGCAAGAGTTTGCAACTTCCGTAATTCTTCCTCTCAGGCATCCCCTGTTATATCACTATTCTTTTCTGAATGCAATTTGCTGTAGTGCCTTTCAATAGACGATTTTCTGACACACGTAATTAGTGTACCGCAGATTAGACATGTGGCTTTATCGTCACAACGCACAAGGGAGTAGGAGAGTTCCCATTCCGTTTAAATTGACTTTCGGCAATTTTCCCTTTTTTTTTTTTTTTTTGAGCAGATGGTTCCATTATTCCGGTGGTTGTCTTGCGCTTACGTATTCCAATGTTGACTAAGCCGTCTGGCAGCGCATTCGGCAGCGCACAGCGTCGGCCTCACCTAGCAAGCCGAGTTGAGGCGAAGTATGCCGAGTTGAACCGATGCACTGTGCAGGCACTCGCTGCACCTCGCTTTGCACGCGTGCGGTTTTCCGTTGTTTGTGCGGCCCTGCTCCACACATAGTTCTTTCTTTGACACAAGTTACCAAGTTGTATAAGTCAGTGAAGAAGTTCTAGATGATTTCTTCTTTTGGTAGTACTGGCAGAAATCGCCTTGGGTTATGCATTTTCTTGTCAATTGCAGGCACATATTTTCTTTGTTTAAAACAGTGGCCGCTCGGTTAGAGGCGCCATGTCACGGATTGCGCAGCCCGTCCCGCCGAAGGTTCCGGTCTTCCCTTGTGTGTGTGTGCTTTGTTCTTAGCAAAGTTGGATTAAGTAGTGTGTAAGTCGAGGGAGCGATGGCCTCAGCAGTTTGGTCCCTTAGGAATTCACACACATCTGACCATAAAACAGTGCTTACAGCATAAAAGTTTGAGAGAGCCCGTACCTTTTGTACATGTGGGGCTTTTCTTGAACTTAGCTTGTAAACAGTGGCTGCATAACACCACAGAAAATGCTAGAACAAGAGGGGTTTCCCTAGATCAGGATCGACCTGTATGTTTAAGTATAGAAGTTATCTAAAAGTTATCTCAGTTTTGTAAAAAGATGGATGTATGGGGCTTCTCAGTATTCCCATTCAACTCTTATGTTTCCGTGTAGCACAGCTGTAATGTGTCTTGAGGAGGTGGTCCAGGCAAGAGAAGCAAAAATTAAATTCCTACACTTGTTACTTACGCGCCAGTTCCCCTGCTCATTGCTGGTTGTTACTAAGCTATTTAATTGTTTACATAAAGTTCTAGTTCTAACCAGCTAATAGGTTCCAGAAAGCTGTTAAATATTTAGTAAGTTCCACCTAAGACGTGAAATGCTGCGAAGTATTTAGCGTTATTGTGACAAGGTTTTCTATGCCTTTCACATAGTTAAGAAAATTAGTTTGAATTTCGATTTATTGAAGATTCTAAAAGCATATTCAATTTTTCTTCAACACGTGATAATTCACGTCTCAAAAACACGATTTTTCTACACGTTCCTTGCTTAATCAGGTGCGATGATAATTGTAAATTAATGAATTTATTGTTGAATATCTTGATCAATAATTTTTCTCACAATACTTTCAGTCGTTTGGAAACGTAATGTTCTACCATAAATATCTCACTGTGTTATTAATGTTACTTTGCCGGCCGCGGTGGTCTTGCGGTTCTAGGCGCTGAAGTCCGGAACCGTGGGACTGCTACGGTCGCAGGTTCGAATCATGCCTCAGGCATGGATGTGTGTGATGTCCTTAGGTTAGTTAGGTTTAAGTAGTTCTAAGTTCTAGGGGACTGATGACCTAAGATGTTAAGTCCCATAGTGCTCAGAGCCATATTAATGTTACTTTCCTCTCGTACAGAGAACATTGAAGAAAAAAAAAAATTATATTCATTGTTGACAAGCAAGCGCAACTACACAGAGAATTGAATGTAAAATGTCTATATTAGAAATTTCTTGTTGTAAGTTTAACACATTTGCATAACATGCGGCCACAGGGCTACGGTTACACAATACGCTTGGGAACAGTAAATGTGTCACGGTTTCCGCGTTGGAACTGTGGCACTGCTCGCGCTGTGGGACGACTACGCAGTGCGCCTCTATTAAATGTTGCCAAAGAAACGTATACGTTCCAGCTGCGAGCAAACACCATTGGCCACGACTGCGATAAAACGGAGCGAAGGAACAATTACCTTGCCGGCGTGCGAACAATAACGTGACCGTACGGAGCTATCAGTGTGTAATAAATTGCGAGACTGGAGTTCTGAGATCGCCAGTTAGAGTGGCGAATCATAAATGATATTTATTTGTCTAAAATTACTGGAATTTTAATGGTAAGACTATATAATATTGTTATATAAACTGGTTAGTTTTCTCATTGTTAACTAAAAACGAGGTAAATGGTGAAACCTCACTTATGTTGTCAAATCGTACACTCTTAAAAATTTTGTAGGATCCGGAGTGGAAGGTATTATCATGCTTCGTAATTACGACTCTGTAAGTGTGTTGTTTTTAGTTACGTTAAATGTCGCCTCTGCATAATTTTTACATTGCGCTGAAAAGTATCGTCTTACTCAAATTAATTGTTTTTCTACGTGTGTCGTAATCGTGGTAACGCTTTTATGTTCCAGTTTTACCTTGTAACGGATGTTCGGGAAGTAAGGACGAATTTGAATTTTGCGCCATTTTGTCATATGAGGGTTGGCAACCGTGGATTTTTCATGTCTATTATCTGGGATCCTTCCATTAGTAGCCTGATAGCTTTTGTGTGGCGAGCATTATTGTTTGTTTGCTTGTTTTTTTTGTTTTTTTTGTTTTTTCTCTTTCGTCATAGAGTAGATGACAACAGAGCAACCTATCCAAGTGATAGAAATTTATTACAAAAGCAGTGAAAGTCCCACGGCAACCGTTCGTGAATTGCGTTACACCCGAACGTAATGCTGCCCCAACCGGATCACCAGTTAGGAAGTTGATCCGAAAGTTTGAGGTTTCAAACGTTAAGAAAATAGGACCACCGCGTTCTGTTAAAACACAAAACATTGCTTTCGTGCGTGATAATGTGACCGTAAGCCCCAGAAATTGGTTCGCCGACGAGCTCTACAATCAAATATATCACAAAGTTCGCTGCATGAAGTCCTTTCAAAAGATCAGAAAATGCATGCGTACGAGATTCAGCTTACACAAGAATTGAAGCCTGCAGATCATGGAAAGAGACATCGATTTGCTCAATTGATCTTGTTTCGACAAGCGGAGAACGAGGACTTCACAAAAAGAATAATTTTGTCAGATGAGGTGCACTTTCACTTCAGTGGGCACGTTAGTAAGCAGATCTGCAGAATTTGGGGTAACTAAATTCCGCGAGAGACTGTGGAAGATGAAATGGATTCACAATGCTCGACTGTATGGTGTGGGTTCTGGGCAGGAGTAGTGATTGGCCCGTACTGTTTTGAAACTGATGAGGGAGCTGCCGTCGCTGTGAACGGCGTCCGTTACCGAGACATGCCTTCTGATGGTTTTTCCTTCTTATTGATGAAAATGACGATTTTTGGTTTTGAACAAGATGGTGCGACACTTAACACATTCCTTGAATGAGTGCAGTGCTGAATGAAAAGTTTCTCCAAAAAATTATCTCTCTGCGTGGCATCCACGAATGGCCTGCCAGAACATGCGATCTTACACCTTGTGACCTTTTTTGTGGGAATTTCTGAAATCAACAGTGTACGTGAACAAACCACAAACAGTACACCATTTAAAGGATGAAATTAAAAGTGTTATTAACGGCATCCCACCAGATGTTTGAGAAAGCTTTATCGAGAACTTCAGTGAACGCATTGGTGGTCATACTGAGGATATAATTTTTCATACCTAAAGGTGAGAAATTACGTAATGTGTCTGTAAAAAATACATTATATTTTCAATAAATTTTTTATGTTGTATGTTGTTGTTGTTGTGGTCTTCAGTCCTGAGACTGGTTTGATGCAGCTCTCCATGCTACTCTATCCTGTGCAAGCTTCTTCATCTCCCAGTACCTACTGCAACCTACATCCTTCTGAATCTGCTTGGTGTATTCATCTCTTGGTCTCCCTCTACGATTTTTACCCTCCACGCTGCCCTCCAATACTAAATTGGTGATCCCTTGATGCCTCAGAACATGTCCTACCAACCGATCCCTTCTTCTGGTCAAGTTGTGCCACAAACTTCTCCCCAATCCTATTCAACACCTCCTCATTAGCTATGTGATCTACCCATCTAATCCTCAGCATTCTTCTGTAGCACCACATTTCGAAAGCTTCTACTCTCTTCTTGTCTAAACTATTTATCGTCCATGTTTCACTTCCATACATGGCTACACTCCATACATATACTTTCAGAAACGACTTCCTGACACTTAAATCAATACTCGATGTTAACAAATTTCTCTTCTTCAGAAACGATTTCCTTGCCATTGCCAGTCTACATTTTATATCCTCTCTACTTCGACCATCATCAGTTATTTTACTCCCCAAATCGCAAAACTACTTTACTACTTTAAGTGTCTCATTTCCTAATCTAATACCCTCAACATCACCCGACTTAATTCGACTACATTCCATTATCCTAGTTTTGCTTTTGTTGATGTTCATCTTATATCCTCCCTTCAAGACACTGTCCATTCCGTTCAACTGCTCTTCCAGGTCCATTGCTGTCTCTGACAGAATTACAATGTCATCGGCGAACCTCAAAGTTTTTATTTCTTCTCCATGAATTTTAAAAGCTACTCCGAATTTTTCTTTTGTTTCCTTCACTGCTTGCTCAATATACAGATTGAATAACATCGGGGAGAGGCTGCAGCCCCGTCTCACTCGCTTCCCAACCACTGCTTCCATTTCATTTCCCTCGACTCTTATAACTGCCATTTGGTTTCTATACAAATTGTAAATAGCCTTTCGCTCCCTATATTTTACCGCTGCAGCTTCAGAATTTGAAAGAGAGTATTCCAGTCAACATTGTCAAAAGCTTTCTCTAAGTCTACAAATGCTAGAAACGTAGGTTTGCCTTTCCTTAATCTAGCTTCTAATATAAGTCGTAGGGTCAGTATTGCCTCACGTGTTCCAATATTTCTACGGAATCCAAACTGATCTTCCCCTAGGTCGGCTTCTACTAGTTTTTCCATTCGTCTCTAAAGAATTCGCGTTAGTATTTTGCAGCCGTGACTTATTAAACTGATAGTTCCGTAATTTTCACATCTGTCAACAGCTGCTTTGGGATTGGAATTATTATATTCTTCTTGAAGTCTGAGGGTATTTCGCCTGTCTCATACATCTTGCTCACCAGATGGTAGAGTTTTGTCAGGACTGGCTCTCCCACGGCCGTCAGTAGTTCTAACGGAATGTTGTCTACTCCCGGGACCTTGTTTCGACTCAGGTCTTTCAGTGCTCTGTCAAACTCTTCACGCAGTATCATATCTCCCATTTCATCTTCATCTATATCCTCTTCCATTTCCATAATATTGTCCTCAAGTACATCGCACTTGTATAGACCCTCTATATACTCCTTCCACCTTTCTGCTTTCCCTTCCTTGCTTAGAACTGGGTTTCCATCTGAGCTCTTGATATTCATACAAGTGGTTCTCTTTTCTCCAAAGGTCTCTTTAATTTTCCTGTAGGCAGTGTCTCCTTAAATTCCCACCTTTTTGTAGTTTCTTCAGTTTTAATCTACAGTTCATAACCAATAGATTGTGGTCAGAGTCCACGTCTGCCCCTGGAAATGTCTTACAATTTAAAACCTGGTTCCTAAATCTCTGTCTTACCATTGTATGTTGTATAGGACATTAATATTCGTTCCAACTTCCCCGGATACCCTTTATTTCATCCGAGTCATGTATCAATTGTATGCAGGGATTTTGTTATTAAGTAACTAACTTCTGTCAGCGTGAATTACAACATTATTTCCGCAGACTCATATAACTTACCGGTCCTTTTTAAACGACAGATCAGTATCTTTCCATTAATTGATGTAGCATCTCATTGTATTGGCAGTAAGCCCTAAGGTTAATGGAGACACTATGAGAGTAATAGGCCGGATTACGGCCTATGGAGGCCATTAATCGACTGCAGCGCAGTAGCAGATCTGCAGTTGGATGCGCATAGAAAGGTATTTAATGTGACAAGGGGCGGACAGAGTGATGGAGCACCGGCCCCGCGATATTTATTGCCAAGCCTGCCGACCTATCCGTCGGTCATCGCCACGGCTACGGGAGCAACTGAGCCGACACGATGAAAATCGTCACAGTGAAACGTTCGGAAATAAAACCATTAGAGACTTTCGACACACCGATGAGTCTAAAAACATAAAGATTAATTTGGTACTTGAGGAGAATTTTCATTTTTACGTATGTGTTACGCATTCTTGGCAAATGCGATTGTACTGAGCGGGAGCACCAGTGCGTGGACTTATTATTGCGGGCTTCAGCTTCTTGCCATGAATAATTGTGTTTGTTTGCCTGCCCAGCTAAAGATGTCCTTGATATTTCGTAAGCGACTTGTGCACTCACCACACTGACCGAATGCAGAAACTCGTCGAAACAATACATGTGTTCCGAAAATTTCCAACTCCTGCAGGTATACATCGCTTTAGTGGTGTCGCAAACACAAAGCAATTATCTAACATCTCTTAATTCCGCAATTTTCGGCGAAGTGATACTTACATTGTAGCAATATGCACCATTCTGGAAGTTGTAAGTTGAACCGCTGTAGCGGTTTTTAACAGTATTGCGGATGACAAGAATGTCAGCTGCTGTGATAATTTTCTCCCAGCGAAAGCGAATTTGGGAATGCTGATCCATTGAAGGACTAGAATTGCGAACTAAAAAGTAATATATGTCACCGTATATCTACTGGTGTGGTTATAGGGACTTGTAAACCAACTACTTACCTAAGAAGCGTCTATCTCTGACTTGGCGATATGTATTTTTTGACTCTGACCGCGACTGGCTTGCCTACTATTTAACGGCAAATAACGTACTCATGAGTAACGGCCGGCCGAAGTGGCCGTGCGGTTAAAGGCACTGCAGTCTGGAACCGCAAGACCGCTACGGTCGCAGGTTCGAATCCTGCCTCGGGCATGGATGTTTGTGATGTCCTTAGGTTAGTTAGGTTTAACTAGTTCTAAGTTCTAGGGGACTAATGAACTCAGCAGTTGAGTCCCATAGTGCTCAGAGCCATTTGAACCATTTGAACCATGAGTAACGTCCGTCTATATAAAAAGTAACAGTCAGGCTGAAAGTATCAGAGGACAAAAAAGTGATGCCTATTATCGGATCCATTAATTCGCCATGTTATCTGCACAGTACGTTAGCCTAAATTTCTCCGAGTATACTTTGGCTCGCATCCAACATCGCACTGCTGTTTTCTCAGCTAGTGTCTGTAAGCTATTTTGTGAGATGATATTATCTAGCTTGTTGATTAGGGTTTATTTGTCTTACGGCGGGTAGCGATGCCGTCGACGTAAGCTAGACGTTCTACCGCGATCCCTATAAATTTGGTCCCTTTTCTCAATTACACTGAAGAGCCAAAGAATTGGTACACGTGCCTAATATCGTGTAGGGCCGCCGCGAGCACGCAGAAGTGCCGCAGCACGACGTGACATCGACTCGACTAATGTCTGAAGTAGTGTTGGAAGGAACTGACACCATGAATCCTGCAGGTCTGTCCAAAAATGCATAAGAGTACGACGGCGTGAAGATTTCTTCTGAACAGCACGTTCCAAGGCATCCCAGATTTGCTCGATAATGGTCATGACTTTGGAGTTTGGTGTCCAGTGAAAGTGTTTAAACTCAGAAGAGTGTTCCTGGAGCCACGCTGTAGCAATTCTGGACTTTTGGAGTGTCGCATTGTACTGTTGGAATTACCCAAGTCCGTCGGAATGCACAATGGACATGAATGGATGCAGGTGATCAGACAAGATGCTTATGGACGTGTCACCTGTCAGAGTCGTATTTAGACGTATCAGTGGTCCCATTTTATTCCAGCTGCAAACACCCCACACCATTACAGAGCCTCCTCCAGCTTGAACAGTCCCCTGCTGACATGCAGGGTCCATGGATTCATAAGGTCGTCTCCATACCCTAAACGTCCATCCGCTCGATACAAGTTGAAACGAGACTTGTCCGATCAGGCAACATGTTTCCAGTTATCAACAGTCCAACGTCGGTGTTGACGGGACCGCTCGTGTTACCTGTATGGACTGCACAATCTTTTTTTCTGTAATCGAATTTTTATATTCTTCACAAATTCCGACATCTTCTAAACTTTTCGCGCTAATTGAGGCCGTAGATGTATGGTCTTTTCCGAATGTACATCTGATAAAAAAAACGATTGTGGTAGCTGGAGTCAAGGGTATTTGTTATTCGTGCATTTCTGTAGAAACTGTCATCGTATAATGCATATTTCTTTACATCTAACCGAGAAGTGAAATAACTATTTTCATAGATTTAGCTTTAAAACTTTTTTAATATAACGACATATTTTCTTAAAAATTTTATCCCTGTTTGATCCTCCTAGGGGATGAATTTCCAAAACAGTGAAACGGGTGTTTTTTATTTCTAAGGGAGAAGCCAAATACCAGTTTTCACAGATTTAGGTTCAAAAATACTCTTCCAAAGAAATATTTCAGTAATATTTTAGTAAAAACTTTCGTTTTCTATTTCACCCCCATAGGGTGAAATCGTATTTTTTAATTCCTAACTGATACGTCAAATACCAGTTCTCATGGATGTTAGCGCCTTAATAAAGATTTATTTTAAAAGAACCTCATTATTTTACCCCCTTAGTGGTTGAGTTTCCATAACTGCTGTACATGTGTTTCATTATTTATTATCGAGAAATCAGATTCCAATTTTCGTAGATCTAGCGTCAAAATTGCCTTAATAGCGACTTTAAAAAAAAACTTTCATCCCGTATTTCACCCCCTTAGTAGCGGAATTTCGAAAAATCCCTTCGTAAACGACACCTGCGCTATAAGATCAACACATTGTCCAAATTTCAAGTGTCTATACATAGGGGTTTGGGCTGGGAGATGAAGAGTCAGTCATTCAGGAAGTTGCCTTTATATATACACTGAAGCGCCAAAGAAACTGGTATAGATATGTAAACAGGCAGAATACGGCGCTGCGTTCGGCAACGGCTGTATAAGACAAGTGCGTGGCGCAGTTCTTACATCGCTTACTGCTGCTACAATAGCAGGTTGTCAAGATTTACGTGAATCTGAAGGTGGTGTTATAGATGGCGCACGAGCGATGGGACATAGTATCTCCGCCGAACTCGACAGAAATGCAAACCTTCCGCAAATTGCCGCAGATTTCTATGCTGGGCTTTCAACAAGTGTCAGCGTGCGAACCAGTCAACGAAACATCATCGATAACGGCTTTCGGAGCCGAAGGCCCACTCCTGTACTCTTGATGACTGCACGACACAAAGCTTTACGTTCACTTGTGTCCGTCAACACCGACATTGGACTGTTGATGACTGGAAACATGTTATCTGGTCGGACGAGTCCCGTTTCAAATTGTATCGAGCGGATGGACGTGTACGGGTACAGAGACAATCCATGGAGCATGCATGTCAGCAGGGGACTGTTCAAGCTGGTGGAGGCTCTGTAACGGTGTGGGGCGTATGCGGTTAGATTGATATCGGACTCCTGATACGTTTAGATACGACTCGGACAGGTGACACGTAAACATCCTGTCTGACCATATGCATCCATTCATGTCCACCGTCCATTCCGACGGACTTGGGTAATTCCAGCAGGACAAAGCGACACACCACACGTCCAGGATTTGCTACGGAGTGTCTCCAGGAGCACTCTTCTGAGTTTAGACACTTCTGCTGGCTACCAGACTCTCCAGACATGAACATTATTGAGCATATTTGAGATCCCTTGCAACGTGCTGTTCAGAAGAGAACTCCGCCCCCTCTTACTCTTATGGATTTGTGGACAGACCTGCAGGATTCATGGTGTCAGTTCCTTCCAGCACTGCTTCAGACATTAGCCGAGTCCATGCCACGTCGTGTTGCGACACTTCTGCGTGCTCGCGGAGGCCCTATACGATAGGCAGGTATAAGGGGTACCAGTTTCTATATATATATATATATATATATATATATATATATATATATATATATATATATATATATATATATATATATCGCTAACAGTTTTCGATACTTAATTCGTTTTCAATAGCTCGCCCATGTTGTGCTCTAGTGGGAACCCTGAGGAGATGCCCACTCGTACCACGCTACGACGCAGGCATTGATCGAGAAGAATTATGGACTGTTAAAAATGACTGAAGAGCCAAAACCGAGATACCCGAGCATTGACTGATAGATTTGTGGAAGAAAATATAGCCCCTCTTGCAGTTACATTGATCTATGAAGTGTGACCATTGCTGCTGTGCTATCTTCATCCAGAATGAGGAGATATCACACCATCAGTGGGAACATTCTCAGCTCATTGGACATTTTCTAATTGTTGTTTATGAAAATGCAGTGAACGATGTGAGTGATCTACTATACCACTGACTAATGTGTTTCACAGGATTGTTAATGACCTTGGAATGTTATTACGAGGCAACCAGTACAGTGCCATTGCCAGTACTGTGCTAAACTGGCTGGAATTCATTTAGAAATGGTGCCCTTGAAGGGAACTAAGAACTAACATGTTTCAAACACGTTTTTCTCTCGATATCTGGAGCATGCTAATGAATTTAGTGTCGTTACTTATGATACCATGAATTCTGCGTATGAATAACTTGGAAAGTGCTCCATCTTTTTGGTCGCTCATAGCTGACTTGCTTGAAGTTACATCCTTTGTGCTTCAGTGAATAACCACACACATTTAATCAGGACCTTACGTGATAAAATAACCTCATCATGCCTGTAACAGCAAACAAAGATAGGCCGTGACAGCATGCAGATACAATTCGTTTCCTCGCCACAGGCCGGCAGTGCACTACACGGCCTTATAAATACTGCAGGACGCTGAGTGAAATGAGCCCGTCAGACTCACGACACCCTCTTCCCCACGGTGCTGTTCAGGACGAGGCAATTTCGCACTAACAAAGAAGAAACATATGACGGTCGCTTAATCACGTCAGAACAGCTGCTCAAGTTTCCTTGTAGAACGCAATTTATCAACTCTTTCCTCTCCTTAAGCTGGGGCGGAACTCATCTTGGAAAATATCGATCAACTTAATTCAAAGCTGACCTTGCAGCAAAGAAATAAGAAATCATCCAGGCAATGAATATATATCTTCATTCATCTTAAAAATAAAACCAGAACTCGACGAAAACCTGTCAGGAGAGGTGTCGCGACACTAACAGTTGCATGAGGTGGCAACACGAATAGTTTTCCGAGCGAGGTCTGTTATGAATTCGCACTTTGGTCTAAGCAGTTGTACTCTGATAAACTAAGAAAACGCGAAAACATTAATATGCTACAAATTCAGTGCTATAAACCCTGAAACGTTAAAGTTACCATAACCGACATTATTATTATACAAATCAAAAAGTTTTAGATCACTTCGGTTCCGAGAGTTGCGTAACCTGTACGGAAAATTGGTATAGAGATCAACATAAACATCATTTCCGCCCTTTTTATTGCTCATGAAACCCACACATTGCATGTGGTACCATCATACAGCGAGACCTTCATAGGTGGCGGTCCAGATTGCTGTACACTGGTACCTCTAATACCCAATAGCACGTCCTCTTGCATTGATGCATGCCTGTATTCGTCGTGGCATACTAGCCACAAGTTCATCAAGGCACTGTTGGTCCAGAGTGCCCCCTATTCACCGGCGATTCAGCGTAGATCCCTCAGAGTGGTTGGTGGGCCACGTCGTCCATAAACAGCCCTTTTCAATCTATCCCAGGCATATTCGATAGGGTTGATGTCTGGAGAACATTTTGACCACTGTAGTTGAGCGATGTCGTTATCCTGAAGGCAGTCATTCGCAAGTTGTGTACGATGGGGGTGCGAATTGTCGTCCTTGAAGACGAATGCCTCGCCAATATGCTGCCGATATGGTTGCACTATCGGTCGGAGGATGGCATTCATGTATCGTACAGGCGTTACGGCGCCTTCCATGACCACCAGCGGCGTACTTCGGCCCCACATAATGCTACCCCAAAACAGCGGGGGACCTCTACCTTGCTGCACTCACTGGACAGTGTGTCTAAGGCGTTCAGCCTGACCGGATTGCCTCCAAACACATCTCCGACGGTTGTCTGGTTGAAGGCGCATACGACATTCATCAGTGAAGAGAACGTGATGCCAATTCTGAGCGGTAGCGGTCCTCTCGGCATGATGTTGGGCCCATCTGTACTGCGCTGCATGATGTCGTGATTGCAAAGATAGGCCTTTCCATGGACGTCGGGAGTGAAGTTGCGCATCATGGAGCCTATTGCGCACAGTTTGCGTCCTAACACGACGTCCTGTGGCTGCACGAAAAGCATTATTCAAAATGGTGGTGTTGCTGTCAGGGTTCCTCCGATCTATAATCCGTAGGTAGCGGTCATCCACTGCAGTAGTAGCCCTTGTGCGGCCTGATTGAGGCATGTCGTCTACAGTTCCTGTCTCTCTGTATCTCCTCCATTTCCCGAACAACATCGCTTTGGTTCACTCCGAGACGCCTGGACAATTCCCTTGTTGAGAGCCCTTTGTGGCACAAAGTAACATTGCGGACGCGATCGCGGACGCGGTATTGACCGTCTAGGCATGGTTGAACTACAGACAACACAAGCCGTGTGCCTCCTTCCTGGTGGGATGACTGGAACTGATCGGCTGTCGGACTCCTCTCCGTCTAATAGGCGCTGCTCATGCATGGTTGTTTACATCTTTGGGTAGGTTTAGTGACATCTCTGAACAGTCAAAGGGACTATGTCTGCAATATAATATCCACAGTCAACGTCTTTCTCCAGGAGTTCTGTTAACTGGGGTGGTGCAAAAGTTTTTTTGATGTGTGTATTATTATTATATGGCATTAATTAACGCAAAAATCAATTAATAACAACGTTTTGATGTATTCCTGTTACGTTGTAGCAAGCCTTTCTTTTCAGGGCCATTTCCTTGCACACACTGCGATGTTCCTACATGGTCTTCCCAAGAACGTCTTGGTCCGCCACGTTTCTATCATCCGGGTGGTTTCCATCGAGAAATGGTCTTTGTTTACCTGTGATCTGGGATTCTCAACAAATTTCCATACCAATTTCATTCGTATCTGTCACTGTTTCGTTTGTCCTCTTGGTAGCTCGTATGTCATTAGTTTTTTCTCGATTTTTGATATTCTGACACTCCCTCGTTACTACCCATTTCCACAGTTATTAGAATGTATAATGAGGCATGAAATATGGATCTTGCTGAGGTGGGTAGGCTTGCATGTCTCGGCGATAACAGATAGCTCTACTGTAGGTGCAACCACAATACAGTGTTATCTGTGGAGAGGCCAGACTAACACATGGCTCCTGAAGAGGGCCAGCATCCTTGTCTGAATGATTGACTGATTTGGCGTTGTAACATTAGACAGCATGACCTTGCTATGCCTGTACTACGAATGGCTCAAAGCAAGGGGAACTACAGCTGTTATTTTTTCCTGGGGGAATGCAGCTCCTTTACTTACTGATCATGACATCCTCTTCGGTAAAATATTCCGGAGATAAAATACACTGGTCAGCCAGAACATTAAGACCACCGACCTAGTATCGGAATGAACCCGCCTGGGCGATAGCAGCGGCTCCTGGTGAGGAATGCCTGCTAGTCACACATACGCACGGTGCATGTAGTATCAGTGAGCGTGCTGTCCGTGTGTAGAATGGGGAACGCGCGCCATCTATCTAAGTTTGAGAAAATTGTGATGGCCCGGAGGCTCGGTACGAGCATTTCGGAAACTGGTGCTGTGGTGAGTGTCTTCAATACGTAGCGAAAGCCAGGTGAAACCACGTCCAGGCATCGTGGGGTTGGGCGGCCACCCCACATAACAGATGTCGGACGTTGTAGGTTGGGCAGACCAGTGAAACAGGACAGGTGGCAGACTGATGACCCAGCAGTTTGGTCCATTCCCCCCTTTTTAAACCAGCCAACCAGGATAGGTGGAAAACTGTGGCGGAAGTAACATCAGACTTTGTGTGCAGAATACAAGTGTGTCTGAACACATAATGCACCGAATACTCTTAACGATGGGCCTTCGCAGCCGACGAGACTTGAATGTGCCAATGTTAACACCACGACTTCGTCAACTACGACTGAAATGGGCATGCGACCATCGTCAGTGGACGTTGGTGCCTGCAGTGGCAGAGCATTGCATGGACTGATGAATCCCCATACCTTCATCATCATGCCGATGGGAGAGCACGCATCCTTCATCTTCCAGGGGAACATCTCCTTGGCACCTGCACTGCGGGATGGGGACAAGCTGACGGCGGCTTCATTATTCTCTGGGGAACATTCATGTGGGCATCCATGGGTCCAGTGGAGCTCGTGCAAGCACTGTGACGTGCAAGAGGTATTGTACACAGGTTGCAGACCACGTACATCCGTTCATGACGATCATGTTTCCCGACGGCAGTGGCATTTTTCTACAAGATAATCTGCTGTAACACAAGACCAGGAGTGTGATGGACCGATTTGAGGAACACAATCGCGAGTTCCAGCGGATTTGATGGCAACCACCCCTCCCCCCTCCCAACTCACCAGATCTGAACCCAGTCGATCACATCTGGGATGTGATTGAATATGGCGGCATCGCCCACCTTCCCGGAATTTACGGGAGTTAGGTGAGTAATGTGTGCAGATTTGGTGCCAGCTCTGTGCGGCGACCTACCAAGGCAAATTGGAAATTTGTGGGAAGTTCCTATGGGACCAAACTGCTGAGGTCATCGGCCCCTAGGCTTACACACTACTTAATGTAACCTAAAATAACTTACGCTACGGACAGCACACACACACACACACACACACACACACACACACACACACACACACACACACACACACACACACACACACACGCCCAAGGGAGGACTCGAACCTCCGACGGGATGAGCCGCGCGAACCATGGCAAGGCGCCCCAAACCACGCGGCTATCCCGGGCGGCACCTACCAAGACCTCATTGCTTCGATGACACGACGCGTTGCCGCTGTTATCCGTGCGAAAGGTGGACATATCGGCTATTAGGTAGGTGGGAATTAAGTTCTGGCTTATCAGTATGGTCCTCCATTTGGGTCACCGAAAGGGAAATACTCAGGATGATGTCGTCGTCAAGAGAAACAAAGCTGGTGTTCTATGGGTAGGAGCGTGGGATGTTGGATCCCTTAATTGGTTAGGTAGGCCAGAGAAGGGAAATATACAGGGTGATTCAAAAAGAATACCACAACTTTAAAAATGTGTATTTAATGAAAGAAACGTAATATAACCTTCTGTTATACATCATTACAAAGAGTATCTAAAAAGGTTTTTTTTTCACTCAAAAACAAGTTCAGAGATGTTCAATATGGCCCCCTCCAGACACTCGAGCAATATCAACCCGATACTCCAACTCGTTCCACACTCTCTGTAGCATATCAGGCGTAACAGTTTGGATAGCTGCTGTTATTTCTCGTTTCAAATCATCAATGGTGGCTGGGAGAGGTGGCCGAAACACCATATCCTTAACAGATCCCCATAAGAAAAAATCGCAGGGGGTAAGATCAAGGCTTCTTGGAGGCCAGTGATGAAGTGCTCTGGCGGCCGATCCATCGCCTCGGGTAGTTACGGACAGATAAGTGCCAATGTGGTGGCGCTCCATCCTGCTGAAATATGAATTTTTGTGCTTCTTGTTCGAGCTCTCTGCTAGCTCTGCGAGTCGATTTTCCTGGGCTGCAAACAAATGCTTGCTGGATGCGTGCTACATTTTCATCACTCGTTCTCGGCCGTCCAGAACTTTTCCCTTTGCACAAACACCCATTCTCTGTAAACTGTTTATACCAACGTTTAATACACCACCTATCAGGAGGTTTAACACCATACTTCGTTCGAAATGCACGCTGAACAACTGTCGTCGATTCACTTCTGCCGTACTCAATAACACAAAAAGCTTTCTGTTGAGCGGTCGCCATCTTAGCATCAACTGGCGCTGACGCCTAGTCAACAGCGCCTCAAGCGAACAAATGTACAACTAAATGAAACTTTATAGCTCCCTTAATTCGCCGACAGATAGTGCTTAGCTCTGCCTTTTGTCGTTGCAGAGTTTTAAATTCCTAAAGTTGTGGTATTCTTTTTGAATCACCCTGTATTTTAAAAGGGAAATAGATTAGAGTTAGATACAGTGGAAATTAGTGTCGTGAAGTGCAGTGGCAGGAAGAACAGGCCTTACAGTCAGGTCAGTCCTTGGTTACAACACAAAATCAGAGAGGAGTAATGCGGGAGTAGGTCATTCAGTGAATAAGAATGTAGAAATTCACATAAGCTACTAGAAACAACATAATGAAAGCATTATTGTAGCCAACACAGACACAAAGCCAGTACCCAGCACATTAGTAGAATATTATATGCGAACTAGCTCCGCAGATAATGAAGAGATTGAAAGAATTTGTGCTGAGATAATGGAAATTATTCGGAAAGTTACTGTGGTGGGAGATTGAAATTCTATAGTAGGAAAAATAGTGGCAGAAACAGGGACGATGGGAAAAGAATGAAAGAGAAAGCCCCTTGATAGAATTTTGCGCAGAACGTTATTTAATCATCGCTAACGGTTTAAGAATCATGAAAAAAGATGGTATACATGGTAGAGGCCTAGGAACTCGTGGAAGGTTTCAGCCTTTTTCGTAGTTTTAAGTCAGAGATTTTGGTACCAGATTCTAAACTCTAAGATAGTTGTTCCACTGTCAGATGTGGACTCCGACCACTACTTTTTGGTTATGAACTGCAGATTGTAACTGTAAAAGTTGCGAAATGGTAGGGAATCAAGTAGATGATACCTGGCTCAATTGAAAAAAACCACAGGTGTTGAAGGTTTCAGAGGCATCATCGCCCCAATGGTGGACGGAAACGAGATAAAGAAAAACAATAAAAATAACTTTGAGAGATGAAATAGTGAAGGCAGCATCTTATCACATTGGTAAAAATTCTCGGATATCATAAGAGATATTGAATTTAATTGATGACAGGGAAAACATAAAAATGCAGCAGAGGAAGTAGGCGAATAGGAATACAGGCGTTTAAAAAATGAGATCTACAGAAGCGCAAATGACTAAACAGAAATAGCTAGAGGACAAAAGCAAGTCTAGGAGAGCATGTATAACTGAGGAAAGGTAGATATCGTCTATAGGAAAATTAGAGGCATTTGGAGAAAAGAAAATAGTGTATGAATATCAAGAGCTCAGATACAAAAACGATACTAAGTAAAGAAGGGACAGCTTAAAGGTGCAATAAATACAGTGTGAATCACCTCGAACTTGCATCGCAAATATTGCGGAAATGGAAAGCGCCATTTATGTGCGGTTTTCACAGAATGGATTGGCAGTCAGGGGCTCTTATTGTTATGCAATAAACAGATTGTAATAACACGTCGCAAGTATTTTTGTACAAACATACACGTTTTTAAATGGAAAAATGCCTATTGACATTAGCAGACTGAAAGTAGGGTAAATTAGAATGTCAGTATTATTTGTTGCAGGATTCTAGTGCGTGTCGTTGGCGAGATACCGTATTGTTTGTGCCATTCAAGCTGCGTAGATATTAGGTACGATGTTGTTATGTTTGTTTACTGTGTGCTTGTGTTTTCGTTGAGTGGATTGCGACTTGCTAGTCGGTCAGTGTGTGACAGTCCAAGCAGTAGGTCCTGAATGGACTTGTAGGGTTTACCAATGCAGACAAAGCCGGCATGCTCATCGGCTGCGGAGAGTACAGGAAGTTTGTTCTCTTATGGTGTACGCAGCAAGATACAGCAATAG
Organism: Schistocerca nitens; assembly: GCF_023898315.1. Lineage (NCBI taxonomy): Eukaryota > Metazoa > Arthropoda > Insecta > Orthoptera > Acrididae > Schistocerca > Schistocerca nitens. The sequence goes on along the minus strand of NC_064615.1, from coordinate 779,891,710 downwards.
ACGTCACCCATCTCGACAGTTGTTTATCAACCTCTTCAACTAGTTACGTGAAAGTCGTAGTGTAACACCTAGACAATGTAACAGAAAGAAACAAGTGTCGACAGAAGAGGGGTAAAATTAATGATCTTGCAGCTATTGCAGCTGATCCGCACTCGAGCTCCTGCGCAACTGCACGAGGAAGTGGCATCAGTCAGGCAAGTGTCCCAGGCAATCTCTGTCGACATAGATTTCATCCCCATCACGTCTCTCTCCATCAAGAGCTGCATGGAAACGATTATTAGAATCGTGGTAATTTCTGTACATGGGCATTAAGATAGGATACTCCAGATGTATACTGTATCTTGTTAAGTGATAAAGCCACATTTACCAATCATGGCTAGATAAACCGCCGAATCAAGCGCTTTTGTTCTGTTGACAATCCCTGTTGGCTTCATTAGGTGGAAAGTCATCGTCCGTGGAGTGTAGACGTGTGGTGTGGGATAGACACAATTCTCCAAAATTTTTGTGAACGCCATGTATTCTAGAATAGTATTTCACCTTAGCAACTCCTTCGCAAATCACAGTTGGAGATTCAGAAGGGTTGCTCTACTGAGAATGCCATTTATATATTCTCTAACCAGATTTTATAAGCATTAAATAATAAAATAACACTGGTTGGTATTTTCTGCAACCTCTCTGAGGCACTTGACTCTGTGAATCACGGTATTCTCCTACATAAATTGACGCTTTATGGGATTGATGGTATAACCAAGCGTGGATAACGTCGTATCTAACCAAAAGAATGCAGAAAGTTGCCTTAGTAATACAACCAATATAGTACAGGGACATAATTCTGACTGGGGAGGAACCACGTATAGAGTTCCCGAAGGTTCAGTGTTAGGTCCACTACTGTTCCTCATACACGTAAACGATCTTCCGTCTACTATACAACAAGCAGAGTTTTTTTTTTTTTTTTTTTTTTTTTTTTTTTTTTTTTTTTTTTTTTTTGCAGATGACACCAGTATTGTAATCAAACCAAGCACACATACGAATACAGAAGATATGGTAAACAAAGTTCTTAAAAGTATCATTGATTGGTTTTCTGCGAGTGGTCTCACTCTCAACTTCAAAAAGACCCAACATAAACAGTTCCGCACATCTAGAAGTACTACAGGAATGGTATGTGTAACACATGGTGAGGAAATAGTAAATAGGGTGGAAACTTCAAAATTCTTGGGGATCCATATTGACGAGAATTTAAATTGTGAAAAACGCATTTTGGAACTCCTAAAATAATTTGATTCAACCACAATTACTTAGTATATTTACAAATTTTGGGGAGGGACAAATCAGTAAGTTGACATGTTTTGCACATTTTCATTCAATAATGTCATATGCAATGTTCTAGGGTAACTCATCTTTAAGAAACAAAATCTTCATTGGGCAAAAACGTGTTGTGAGAATAATATGCGGTTCTCACCCAAGATCATCTTGTAGACATCTGTTTAAGGAGTTGGGCATTCTGACTACTGCTCCGCACAATATTTATTCCCTCATGAAGTTTGTTGAAAATGATGCACTAAAATTCAAGAGGAACAATGAGGTACATAATCACAATACCAGAAGGTAAAAAGACATTCATTACTCCACGTTAAGGTTGTCTTTAGCACAAAAAGGGGTGCACAATACTGCAGCAAAAATATTTGATCATTTACCCAGTGAAATAAAACGTCTGGCAGACAACAGAGTAAAATTTGATAACAAACTCCTTGACAACTCCTTCTATTCCGTAGAAGAATTTTTATTATTGTAATGTGTAAAAGGTGGTGGGTAAAAATTACTAACTCACACATGTACATCTGTTTTTTTTCTTTTTGTAAACAAAATAAAAATGTTCAGAATGTGACCGTATGTACAAATTAATAGTAGTGAACCATCAGCCAATAGCCCCGTTTTTCGTAGACGGAACACTAAACGCGCACAAGTATCGCAGCCTCCTGAAAGGCGATCTTCCATGGATGCTGGATGCTAGAAGACCTATGGTACCAACAAGATGGCATCCCAGCCCGTTGTGCACGAAGTACTGTAGCATGTCTTCATGAATTGTTTCCAAATCATTGGAATGGACACAGAGGACCTATACCTTGGCTGAACTGTTCCCCCGATTTTCCCCCTTTATGTTTTTTTCTGCGGGTACATGACATGAAACGACGTATTACTGCAGCCTGCTCAGACATCCCTTAAATACTAGCACACGCGCACCAGTCGTTCCATTCTAGACAGAATCATGTATTGTCACTGCCGGTGGTCATTTTGGACACACCTGTGATAGTTGTCTCGTTACTGATCGGAATCCACGTAACTAGCGTGTGCAGTTGTGTTATTCGTTGGTGTGTGCTGCCACAGGTATTCTACAAGTGTCGGTGTGGAAACTTTTCAAAATACGGCACCTCGTAAACGAATCGCACTAGAATTCTGCAACAAACACGACTGGCATTCTAATTAACCCTACTTTTAGTTTGTTAATATCGATAGGCATTGTTCCATTTAAGAAATGTATGTTCGCACAAACATCACACTTTCCAAGTATTATTACAATGTGTTGATTGACAAACAGTACGAGTCCTTGACCACCAGTCCATTCTGTAAAAACCGCCCATCAATAGCGCTTTCCATTTCCTCAGTATTTGCGGTGCAAGTTGTAGGTAAGTCACTCTGTATGTGATATGATACTGCGAGAAGAATTTGACAGAGCACTGAAAGAACTAAGCCGAAACAAGGCTTCGAGAGTAGACGACATTTCCTGAGAACTGATGATATCCTCGGGAGAGCCAGTCATGATAAACCTATTTCACCTGGTGTACAAGATATATGCGACAGGGGAATGCTCTTAGACTTCAAGAAGAATATAACAATTCCAGTCCCAAAGAAGGCAGGAGCTGATAGATGTGAATCCTAATGAACCTTGTGTTTAGTAAGTCATAGTTGCAAAATATCGACACGACTTATTTACCGAAGAATGGAACAACCAATAGACCTTGACCTCGGGGAAAACCTGTCTGTATTCTGGAGAATTGTAGAAACTCGCGAGGCAATACTGACGCTACAACTCTCCTAGAAGATAAGTTGAAGGAAGGCAAACCAAGGTTTATAGCATTTGCAGATGTAGAGGAAGCTTTAGACGTTTCTGACTGGGAAATTTTGAAGGTAGTGGAGATAAAATACAGAGAGCAAAACGTTACATGCAACTTTTACAGACACCAGATTGCAAGTGTAAGAATTGGAGACCAAGAAAAGAAAAGCCGTAAGTGAGAAAGGTGTGAGATCGGGTTGTAGCCTATACTTGATGTTATTCGTCTGTACATTGAACGAGCTTTGAATGAAACCAAGAAGAAGTTTGGAAAGGTAACTACAGTTCAGGGGGATGCAATAAAAACTTAGGTTTGCTTATGACGTTGATATACTGTCAAACGCGTGCGGCGACAGGAAGGGCACCAGGTCACAAAATTAAACAAAGATTAAGTTTGCCAAATCTTCAGTACCAGCGGAGCCCGTAAATACACTCCTGGAAATTGAAATAAGAACACCGTGAATTCATTGTCCCAGGAAGGGGAAACTTTATTGACACATTCCTGGGGTCAGATACATCACATGATCACACTGACAGAACCACAGGCACATAGACACAGGCAACAGAGCATGCACAATGTCGGCACTAGTACAGTGTATATCCACCTTTCGCAGCAATGCAGGCTGCTATTCTCCCATGGAGGCGATCGTAGAGATGCTGGATGTAGTCCTGTGGAACGGCTTGCCATGCCATTTCCACCTGGCGCCTCAGTTGGACCAGCGTTCGTGCTGGACGTGCAGACCGCGTGAGACGACGCTTCATCCAGTCCCAAACATGCTCAATGGGGGACAGATCCGGAGATCTTGCTGGCCAGGGTAGTTGACTTACACCTTCTAGAGCACGTTGGGTGGCACGGGATACATGCGGACGTGCATTGTCCTGTTGGAACAGCAAGTTCAAAAATGGTTCAAATGGCTCTGAGCACTATGGGACTCAACTGCTGAGGTCATTAGTCCCCTAGAACTTAGAACTAGTTAAACCTAACTAACCTAAGGACATCACAAACATCCATGCCCGAGGCAGGATTCGAACCTGCGACCGTAGCGGTCTTGCGGTTCCAGACTGCAGCGCCTTTAACCGCACGGCCACTTCGGCCGGCGAACAGCAAGTTCCCTTGCCGGTCTAGGAATGGTAGAACGATGGGTTCGATGACGGTTTGGATGTACCGTGCACTATTCAGTGTCCCCTCGACGATCACCAGTGGTGTACGGCCAGTGTAGGAGATCGCTCCCCACACCATGATGCCGGGTGTTGGCCCTGTGTGCCTCGGTCGTATGCAGTCCTGATTGTGGCGCTCACCTGCACGGCGCCAAACACGCATACGACCATCATTGGCACCAAGGCAGAAGCGACTCTCATCGCTGAAGACGACACGTCTCCATTCGTCCCTCCATTCACGCCTGTCGCGACACCACTGGAGGCGGGCTGCACGATGTTGGGGCGTGAGCGGAAGACGGCCTAACGGTGTGCGGGACCGTAGCCCAGCTTCATGGAGACGGTTGCGAATGGTCCTCGCCGATACCCCAGGAGCAACAGTGTCCCTAATTTGCTGGGAAGTGGCGGTGCGGTCCCCTACGGCACTGCGTAGGATCCTACGGTCTTGGCGTGCATCCGTGCGTCGCTGCGGTCCGGTCCCAGGTCGACGGGCACGTGCACCTTCCGCCGACCACTGGCGACAACATCGATGTACTGTGGAGACCTCACGCCCCACGTGTTGAGCAATTCGGCGGTACGTCCACCCGGCCTCCCGCATGCCCACCATACGCCCTCGCTCAAAGTCCGTCAACTGCACATACGGTTCACATCCACGCTGTCGCGGCATGCTACCAGTGTTAAAGACTGCGATGGAGCTCCGTATGCCACGGCAAACTGGCTGACACTGACGGCGGCGGTGCACAAATGCTGCGCAGCTAGCGCCATTCGACGGCCAACACCGCGGTTCCTGGTGTGTCCGCTGTGCCGTGCGTGTGATCATTGCTTGTACAGCCCTCTCGCAGTGTCCGGAGCAAGTATGGTGGGTCTGACACACCGGTGTCAATGTGTTCTTTTTTCCATTTCCAGGAGTGTAGATGGACGAAAGCTCGCTAAGAGAAGAACTCTGTACAGTAATTAAGTCAAAGACAGTGAAGGCCTTGGAGGAGCATTTGAACAGACTGGATAGTGTCTTGAAAAGAGATTATAACAATAGTAAAACAAGGATAATCGAATGTAGTCAAAATAAATCAGGCGACGCTGAGAGAGTTACATTACCAAATGTGACACTAAACGTAGTAGATAAGTTTTGTTATTTGGGCAGCAAACTAACTAACGATGCTCAGTGTAGAGAAGATATCAAATGCAGACTGGCAATGACAAGAGAAGCATTTCTGAAGAAGATAAATTTGTTAACATTGAATATAGATTTAAGTGGAGATAGCCTTTTATGAAGGTGTATGTGTGGAGTGTATGTAGCCTTACACGGAAATGAAACGTGAATGCTATGCAGTTGATTCAGGACAAGAATACAAGCTTTCTTTCAAAACGTAGTGTTGTAGAAGGATGCTGAATTCAGATGGATAGATGGAATAACAAATGAGAAGCTACTGCATCGAATCGACGAAAAAAATGAAGTTTATGCCATAACTTGATTAAAAGAAGCGATCGGTTGGTAGGACACACCCCGAACATCAAGGATTTGATAATAGAATGAAGTGTGTTGGATAAAAGTTATAAATGGAGACCAAGGCTCATATTCAGTTGGATGGTTCAAATAGATGTAGGTTAAGCTAGTATGCAGAGATGAAGAGGCTAGATAGCATTAAGAGCTGCATCAAACCAGTCTTCAGACTGAAGAGCATAAGATCGTCAGTTTTCTTTGGAGGTCAGCATTTAAAAACAGTAGTTCTGATCCACAGCTCAGCTATCAGCTTATCCAACTTTTCTTACAGTTGTTTGAAATGTTCTTGTCCCAACAAAAAGAATTCGTACATCATATTACTTTTCTCTTTGTCGAATCCTGTATTTTAGTTTCGTATTACCATATCCATTTTTTATCAATATACTACCCCAGATATTGAAATCTTTCTACCTGTCTCATAATTGTTCCTTCAAATCTAGCTATTCACTGCTAGGTATTCCGTTTTTGTTAAATTAATCTGTAGTCCCCATTTGTCATATTTCTGATGTAAACTGAAGATAGTATTCATCTTGTGGTAGAATGCCTGAACCGTCAGCGAATGAAAACACCTGCACCTCATTAAAAATGGCTCCCGTTTCTTCACAGGTATTCTTCCATCCTTAAAGAGCCACTTCTACGTATGAACCGAACAAGACAGTGAACGCACTCTAAGCCTTACAGGTTCTGGTAACTTTCACCCTGTTTCAGTCTGTACCTTGTGATCTCTTTATGTTTTATTAATAATCTGAAAAAGATGGTCACCCATATACGAGGGTCGTCCACAAAGTAAGTTCCGTTTCTGCTTCTATCCACGGCAGCGCTACGATCGCAGTTGCGAACATGCGCGGCAGTTACTCTGACTCAGGGAGGACATGTACGCCATTTTCAGATCGCTGCTACCGACGTGTGCTTTGTAGTGCTTCTTTATAATGTCAGCCTTAATTGAAAATGCCGCCGCTTGTGAAATCAGATCTATCACTCGTTTTCTAAATCCAAAGAAAGTTAAATCAAAGGAAATTCATCGGCAAATCTGCGAGGTTTACGGACAAAATGCTATGAGTGATTGAATGGTTAGAAGATGGGTCAGACTCTTAGTGCCCTTGCTATGGAAGTCTTACACCTAAAATCTGTCCTTGGTGGTCAACATTTCAACGATGATGACGAGCTGGAAGAAGATGTTACCACATGATTGAATAAACAGGCGGCAGCAGCCTTCTGTGAAGAAGGCATACAAAAACTTGTGCCACGCTGTGGCAAGTGCCTACAAAATTTCGGAAGCTATATAGAAAAGTAGTTTAACAGTTGTAGATTTTTGAACAATAAATATTTTTCTGTATCTGTACACGTTTGTTTTATATAACCAAACGGACGACTCTCGTATCTATCTTCTAGAACCACGATATTGTTCCTCGAACCATGTCCTAAATCAAAGAAGGCGGTGTGTACCTGTTACGCTAACGCTTTAAATTTCTACTTCTGCTGTTGTACAATCAAGGGGATCTCTGTACAAGACCTGTTCTCTCTGAAACCACTCTGTTCTTTCCCAATATGATGGCTAATATTCTGCGTATTTTCTCATACAAAATTTGACCAAATAGGACTTATTGTGTCGTTCAAACTAATGTGTCCGTAGCAGTTAATGTGTCTTCGTTCCCCTTCCATGAAACAGAAATGATATATGATTTTCTCCAGACTGATGACATTTCAATCCGTTCACATCAGTTGTTTATAAGGTGCTTTATTCTTTCCTTTAAATGGCCTCCTCGAGCTTTCAAAAATTCCATAGGGATATTTCCGCGATTAGGTGATCGACCATTCTTCATTGTAGCTGACAAGCTGTTCATCTCCTCAGTCGTAACGGTCATACCTCGAAGTTTCTTCAGTCTTATCGTCTTCCTTCTTTGTTGTATCCCCCCCCCCCCCGCGCCAAGTATATTATTTATATCTCATTATTGCTGTTTCTTTCTATATACCCTCTGGATCACAACTTTTTATTACCGGTTTCACTCTGGGGTGCAGATCATCTTCAGATTTAAGTTTGAATGACGAAAAAAAAAAGACACCAATAAGAAGTTACAGAAATGTGATATTACAAGCTCTTCCATCAACGGTTTTTCAGGTAACAGCAAAATATTATGAACCCATACTTATCTGCCGGCGCAAAGTGCAGTTTGTTAACAGTGGTGTGAAACAAATGTAAAATACAAGTATGTTGTGCCTAATTCATAGTCTAATACATTAAAACAATGTGAAACAAATACCTCAAAAAAAAAAGGATTAAAAGACAGATCAGTGTAATACATTTCAGGACGTACGATGCTTTACACAACAAAAGATAACAAAGTAAATGTAATAACCAATATCATAATACATTGTGCATCGTACATTTTCATTCTTGTTCATTTATTTTAAAGGATAGTGCAAAATTACCAAACAGATCTAATTTGCATAGCTTGAATTCTCCATCTGTTAAAATACAACTTCAGGGATTTGCCTTCATCTTAGGTAATAAAAATAAAAAGTCTGAGGATTCTTATTGTCAATTAAAAACGGAAGAACAAAAAGGACCTGTAAAGCTTGAAATTTATAACAGAAAAAGAAAAGAACCTGACAGAAATCTTAACGAACAGAATGATTCTTCTCGTAATGCTTACTTTAATATTTATGATGACGTGTTCCGGTAGGTGTGCAATGCATGATGTTCTTCTATGTTCCGCGAAATGAATTTGTTCATCATGTTAGCTGGCCGTGATGGAATGTGATCGGCGCAGACTGCAGTCTGCTGCGCACCTGTAGCGCCCACTCTGTTATATTTCCCGATACTGTTCTCGTTTAAGAATGTCGTTATTTCTTGTAATTGTGTGCTAAACGCTATGTTTATAGGAATAACTATATTCCTTTTTTCCCATTCTTATAACAAAAGATACGACGGTTCCTATGACATGGAGTCGATTATTTTTCTCTATACCTTTCTCGGCAAAGATCAGTAGACGCAGCTTTACCTCCATTTCTGCCCTCACAAGTAGTGCCCACCGTTTCAGAATCTGTGTTTCCACAGTTACATTGCAGTGAGTTTCTTTATTCTCCTTCTTTTCCTTCCTGACATGCATGTTTACTTACGCACTATATCTGGATCCGTTTCAAGTAAAGATTTGGAGCAGGCGTGCAGGTAGAAGACGGAAACCCATTTCTCAGTTGCAACATTCGTGGAAAATAACAGCTCCGGCGACCAGAGCAAAAATGTTTTTTTGCTTTTATTTTGCGATTATCAGACGTGGTACAAACTTGGTTTTGATATCTGTCTGAGAATTCGCCAAGAATAATCTGGAAAAATATCAAAAACGTACGTCAGAATGGTCACGGTAGGATTTACATTTTCTCCACTCTAACATATTTTGAGAGGGTTTTATTCTAATAATTCACTCCGTCGGTAGCTAATTCGATGTCGATATGTAATTTAACATTAAGTGTGGATCTTAAGGAGGTCATCGCGGATAGCTCATGTGCTAATTCATACACTGAATTCCAGGCATACACTATGTATTATGACGTGAGAGCATGAAGATGATGAACCAGGACTTGAGCTGGCAGGCGGTGTAGGCTCGACGACTTCTTCCCAGTTGTCTGTATACCGACAGTGGGTTCCCCTCTTTCGCTTCTCACTTGAAGCCATCAACAGCGTAAACTTATCTCGCTGTTCTGCACGCAGTCGTCACAGTCATCTAACCTAAGTAATTCTAATTAAGACACAACACTCACAGTTCTTGAAGGAGAGAAGACGGAACTCAATCCTCGGCGGCGTCCAGCCGCCAGAGACATCTTACACTTTTTCCATACCTACAGTATCTAATATGATCCAGCAGTGTTATTTCGAGAGGAATATGTCGCTAGTGAGGTCATATGGCTAGCGACCACGTACAGTGACAATGCAGGAAGCTAAGGATGTTTGTAGTACCACCTCGTGAGTTCCGAGAGCATGGGAGACATTCTGGCAAGTGCAAAATTAGTACTGAGACGCACCCGTATGGCTTAGTCCAGGGGTCTCCAAACTACCGCCCGCGGGCAGACACCGGCCCGCGAGGGCCGGCAAACCGGCCCGCGTTAGCTGGCCGGACATTCACGGTATCCGGCCCGCCAAATATTTGAGGTGTTACCTATACTGCCAACTATTGAGTTTCGAGGCCTATCGCGACCAATACACCGCGACATTGTCGGAGCTCTATCTTTACAAACCATAAGGTCATGGTTAAACTTGTGGCTACTAGTATAGCGCATAAAACACTAAAAAACTCGTGAGACACTCGCAACATAGACACAATCACGCAACGGAACTATCAAATACATGCTCTGGCTCTGCTACTCGCCACATAACCAAACTTATTGTTGCGACGCTTGAAATAACAATGCGTTGACGTACTCTACCTCTGTTACGTCTTGCAGCAATAGTGTTGCTAACAATGATTTTGAGGTTTCGTTAACTTTGCAGGACCCTTTCGTGAAGAATGTGCAGTGACATACTTTTTTGTCGGTGAAATTCGCCAGAATAAAATATGCCAGAATTTCGGTCAGGTACGTCCACCAATCAAAATTATGTAATTAAATAAAAATCGTAGTTCGTTTCAGTGCTAGCTATTCCCACAACCTTAGATTTTTGCGATTTCATCTTTCCTTGAGCCTTATATTATGGTGATCATGGAGTGATAAGGTGCTTTAATCCCACGAGGTAGATATTGGCCCTTATGACTTCGTGGAGGAGTCAGTGTGGCCCACAGACTAAAAGTTTGGAGACCCCCGGCTTGGTCAGTAAGCGGATTGCCCCCGAAAGGAAAATGTAGATGCTTAACTGCCTATCCGGCACCTGGCTTTAATCCGTTAAGATATTTGAGCGCCACAGAGAAATATTCGCTCTGATAGTAGTATTATTCATAGTAATGAGCCGATTACAAGCCACGCGTTTGCGACATGTGTAATAGACCGTATGTTAATGTCTTCCGCAGTTCACGCCCCATATCCGCATTTGTCGTTTAGGATCACATGGAAAGGAACCCGCCGGAAGTCAGTAATCCTGTAGAAATGTAGTCGAATGGAACCTGGACTTTATATAATGAGACTTTCAGCGTTCCTACACAGATTCAAACAGTCACGAAACCTGTGCATCAGAGCGATAAATTCGCGAGTGTAGTTTAATGGCCACCAAATGTGATTGTGGCGTGCCAGTTTTGCGCGACCTTTTTCATGGATAATTTTTCACAACAGATGACTGAATTCGCTTGTCCCAGAAAAAGACGTTACGTTGGGCTAGCATTTTCCTCAGTTCTGTGCATTCATTCATGTCAAAGAAAACGTTTTGTAGACATGTCATTCTCGTCTTATATAAAAAGAAGTAGCAGTAACTCCTAGTTTGTTACATGAGTCATTTGTGGAGTTACAGCATTGGCGCTTGAAGTACACTGCTCTGCAAAATTTAAGGACGGGCTAGATACTGTAACGTAGGGTATTAACTATTCGATGGAAATGAATGAAGGTGCGGGAATATGTTGCCAGAGGTCTCCCAGTCGTGCATAGAAAGTTGGAAGTCGTACGGCCTGCGCTCAGCATAACTGTAGCCGCGCGACACGAGCCAGTTGAAGGAACGGGAAAAATGAATGTGTGGATCAGCGAGCACTTAGGTGCTCTATGGTGGTGTTTTTCATTACAACGCGTCCTGGAGATATTTGGATGACTTCACAAGAGGAAGAATCATGAGACGACTGGAGCAGGACTAAAGTGTGACTAGTGTAGCCCAGGAGTTTGGAACTGTAGCATTCTGCGTCTCAGTACGTCTTGCAGCTGCCAGACCGTCTCCCGTGCTCTCGGAACTCACGAGACGGTAGTACAAACATCCTTAGCTTCCTGAACTGTCACTGCACGTGGTCGCTGACCATATGAACTCACTAGCTTCATGTTGTTGTTGTTGTGGTCTTCAGTCCTGAGACTGGTTTGATGCAGCTCTCCATGCTACTCTATCCTGTGCAAGCTTCTTCATCTCCCAGTACCTACTGCAACCTACATCCTTCTGAATCTCCTTAGTGTATTGATCTCTTGGTCTCCCTCTACGATTTTTACCCTCCACGCTGCCCTCCAATGCTAAATTTGTGATCCCTTGATGCCTCAAAACATGTCCTACCAACCGATCCCTTCTTCTAGTCAAGTTGTGCCACAAACTTCTCTTCTCCCCAATCCTATTCAATACCTCCTCATTAGTTACGTGATCTACCCACCTTATCTTCAGCATTCTTCTGTGGCACCACATTTCGAAAGCTTCTATTCTCTTCTTGTCCAAACTGGTTATCGTCCATGTTTCACTTCCATACATGGCTACACTCCATACAAATACTTTCAGAAACGACTTCCTGACACTTAAATCTATACTCGATGTTAACAAATTTCTCTTCTTCAGAAACGATTTCCTTGCCATTGCCAGTCTACATTTTATATCCTCTCTACTTCGACCATCGTCAGTTATTTTACTCCCCAAATCGCAAAACTCCTTTACTACTTTAAGTGTCTCATTTCCTAATCTAATCCCCTCAGCATCACCCGATCTAATTTGACTACATTCCATTATCCTCGTTTTGCTTTTGTTGATGTTCATCTTATATCCTCCTTTCAAGACACTGTCCATTCCGTTCAACTGCTCTTCCAAGTCCTTTGCTGTCTCTGACAGAATTACAATGTCATCGGCGAACCTCAAAGTTTTTACTTCTTCTCCATGAATTTTAATACCTACTCCGAATTTTCCTTTTGTTTCCCTTACTGCTTGCTCAATATACAGATTGAATAACATCGGGGAGAGGCTACAACCCTGTCTCACTCCTTTCCCAACCACTGCTTCCCTTTCATGCCCCTCGACTCTTATATCTGCCATCTGGTTTCTGTACAAATTGTAAATAGCCTTTCGCTCCCTGTATTTTACCCCTGCCACCTTCAGAATTTGAAAGAGAGTATTCCAGTTAACGTTGTCAAAAGCTTTCTCTAAGTCTACAAATGCTAGAAACGTAGGTTTGCCTTTTCTTAACCTTTCTTCTAAGATAAGTCGTAAGGTTAGTATTGCCTCACGTGTTCCAACATTTCTACGGAATCCAAACTGATCTTCCCCGAGGTCCGCTTCTACCAGTTTTTCCATTCGTCTGTAAAGAATTCGCGTTAGTATTTTGCAGCTGTGACTTATTAAACTGATAGTTCGGTAATTTTCACATCTGTCAACAGCTGCTTTCTTTGGTATTGGAATTATTATATTCTTCTTGAAGTCTGTGGGTATTTCGCCTGTCTCGTACATCTTGCTCACCAGATGGTAGAGTTTTGTCATGACTGGCTCTCCCAAGGCCATCAGTAGTTCTAACGGAATGTTGTCTACTCCCGGGGCCTTGTTTCGTCTCAGGTCATTCAGTGCTGTCAAACTCTTCACGCAGTATCTTATCTCCCATTTCATCTTCATCTACATCCTCTTCCATTTCCATAATATTGTCCTCAAGTACATCGCCCTTGTATAAACCCTCTATATACTCCTTCCACCTTTCTGCCTTCCCTTCTTTGCTTAGAACTGGGTTGCCATCTGAGCTCTTGATATTCATACAAGTGGTTTTCTTCTCTCCAGAGGTCTCTTCAATTTTCCTGTAGGCAGTGTCTATCTTACCCCTAGTGAGACAAGCCTCTACATCCTTACATTTGTCCTCTAGCCATCCCTGCTTAGCCATTTTGCACTTTCTGTCGATCTCATTTTTGAGACGTTTGTATTCCCATTTGCCTGCTTCATTTACTGCATTTTTATATTTTCTCCTTTCATCAATTAAATTCAATATTTCTTCTGTTCCCCAAGGATTTCTATTAGCCCTCGTCTTTTTACCTACTTGATCCTCTGCTGCCTTCACTACTTCATCCCTCAGAGCGACCCATTCTTCTTCTACTGTATTTCTTTCCCCCATTCCTGTCAATTGTTCCCTTATGCTCTCCCTGAAACTCTGTACAACCTCTGGTTCTTTCAGTTTATCCAGGTCCCATCTCCTTAAATTCCCACCTTTTTGCAGTTTCTTCAGTTTCAATCTGCAGTTCATAACCAATAGATTGTGGTCAGAATCCACATCTGCCCCTGGAAATGTCTTACAATTTAAAACCTGGTTCCTAAATCTCTGTCTTACCATTATATAATCTATCTGATACCTATTAGTATCTCCAGGATTCTTCCAGGTATACAAGCTTCTTTTATGATTCTTGAACCAAGTGTTAGCTATGATTAAGTTATGCTCTGTGCAAAATTCTACAAGGCGGCTTCCTCTTTCATTTCTTTCCCCCAATCCATATTCACCTACTATGTTTCCTTCTCTCCCTTTTCCTACTGTCGAATTCCAGTCACCCATGACTTAAATTTTCGTCTCCCTTCACTACCTGAATAATTTCTTTTATCTCGTCATACATTTCATCAATTTCTTCATCATCTGCAGAGCTAGTTGGCATATAAACTTGTACTACTGTAGTAGACATGGGCTTTGTGTCTATCGTGGCCACAATAATGCGTTCACTATGCTGTTTGTAGTAGCTAACCCGCACTCCTATTTTTTTATTCATTATTAAACCTACTCCTGCATTACCCTTATTTGATTTTGTATTTATAACCCTGTAATCACCTGACCAAAAGTCTTGTTCCTCCTGCCACCGAACTTCACTAATTCCCACTATATCTAACTTTAACCTATCCATTTCCCTTTTTAAATTTTCTAACCTACCTGCCCGATTAAGAGATCTGACATTCCACGTTCCGATCCGATCCGAATGGGGGACTATTTTACCTCCGGAATATTTTACCCAAGAGGACGCCATCATCATTTAATCATACAGTAAAGCTGCATGTCCTCGGGAAAAATTACGGCTGTAGTTTCCCCTTGCTTTCAGCCGTTCGCAGTACCAGCACAGCAAGGCCGTTTTGGTTAATGTTACAAGGCCAGATCAGTCAATCATCCAGACTGTTGCCCCTGCAACTACTGAAAAGGCTGCTGCCCCTCTTCAGGAACCACATTTTTGTCTGGCCTCTCAACAGATACCCCTCCGTTGTGGTTGCACCTACGGTACGGCCATCTGTATCGCTGAGGCACGCAAGCCTCCCCACCAACGGCAAGGTCAATGGTTCATGGGGGAAGACTAGCTACATATTCCTCTCGAAATAACACTGTTACCTCATCTTATATTCTGTAGGTATGGAAAAAGTAAAGTCAAATGTCTCTGGCGCCTGAAAGCCCTCGAGGATTGAGATCCTTCTTCTCTCCTTAAAGAGCTCTGAGTGTTGTGTCTTAATAATAATTACTTAGGTTAGACGACTGCGACGATTGCGTGCTGAACAGCGATATAAGTTTGCGCCATTGATGGCTATGCGTGAAAAACGAAAGAGTGCAACTCTCAGTCGATATACAACCACAGCTTGCCAGCACAAGTCGTGGCTCACGCCCTCATGAGCACGAGGAGCACTGCTGCCCGAAAGAGAGATGGTCGACCTCATTCAACTACAGCAGCAGACGACGACTCTAGTGTGCAACAGGCAAGAAGCGACCCTCGTCAAAACACAGCAGGTGTAACAGCAACCACGTTCAACAGGACCGTTAGGCACGCACTCTCAAGCTGCAGAGTAGAGACTGAATGGGGGTGGTCTCTTTGCCCGACGACCACACGTTGTGTTCCGTTGACACCCGCACATCGGCCGCACAGTTCGTGATGGTGCCGAGAGCATAGTGACAGGACCAACGACAAGTGGGGTCTCGTGCTCTTCTCCGATGAGAGTCGATTCAGTAGTGATTCTGGACGTACCCTCATATGGCGAGAGGTGTAAATACGTAATGCACCCAGGAACATTGTCGAACCCGTTCCTTTCTTTGGTCTTGGTGTTAGGGTATGGGGAAGCATAATAATTCATGGGCGTACTGACTTCCATAACTTTGAGCACGGTACACTCGCTTGACAACGTTATTGTGCCACTGTACTCCTTCTCCATGTGCGCCTTTCTGGAGTGCGTTCGGCCCTGACATCAGTTTTATGGATGAAAATGCACGAACACATCAACTGCGTGGGTGGAGGATTGTTGGAACGAGAGGCATTCCGCGTACGGACTGAGAGGAAATTCGACGAATGGACTGCTCGTTCCTAAGGTATTGCAGCACGTTCCCATGCACCAACGACACTCTACACTCCGTTCATCATAAGAACAAACCTCTTGTAAACATTACACTATGTTTTCTTCCGCGATTGCTGGAATCTCATTTGATTTCGTTTCACGTGGAGCAGAAGCCAAACTGTCTCGAGTACAGTCAATTACAATAATGAGGATACGTGTTATGTTGTGCGTTACGTGTACATCGACTCCGCGATAATACGGCACAACAGCTTTACCGGCGCATTTAACTTGAAAATCACTGGCCAGCACCTGGTCCAACTAACCTGCAGTGATGTGAACAGTTCTAATAAAGACGCAAAAAGCGACTAGCAGAGAACAACTTAGCCCTCAATGTCATTTAATTTTTGAATAGAAGGTTCAAAATGGTTCAAATGGCTCTGAGCACTATGGGACTCAACTGCTGTGGTCATAAGTCCCCTAGAACTTAGAACTACTTAAACCTAACTAACCTAAGGACAGCACACAACACCCAGCCATCACGAGGCAGAGAAAATCCCTGACCCCGCCGGGAATCGAACCCGGGAACCCGGGCGTGGGAAGCGAGAACGCTACCGCACGACCACGGGATGCGGGCCCACGAGATGCGGGTTTTGAATAGAAGGAAATAACGGTATAACTCTGGCGATACGCTTCTTACGTGATATGCTGGAAAACTAACATGCTCTCCGTCTTAGCTAATATAGTACTGCAATTAAAATCGAAAGTCTTGAAAATTTCTGACTTTATAAAAAGGGTAATTTTTCTGTATGGGCTATGTGCGGCGTAAAAGCGCACTGCTGGTATTTCACCATGTAGTTAAATATTGAAGCCACTGAAGGTTTTACAGTCAGTCGCCTGGTAACCTTCGAACTTCTTCCATATCGGACTCCGAGGAATGCTACGTTGATAACGAGGCGATCAACAGTAAAATCTCAAGCCACCAAAAAGTCCACATTTCCTCCTCCTCTTCTATGACGTGCTGTTCTGCATTTCGCCATCGCTCAGCAGTGACGTGTCACATAGCTTCGTGCATTAGTTCCAGTAAGTTTGGCAGCTTAAATGTCATGTTATTTCTCGTGACAAATCCCTTAACTTGGCTCTAGATCAATTCTATTGGGTTCAGATTGCAGCGTTAAGATAACAACTGTAAAAATGCAGCATTTGTACAGTGTGCTCGACTTTGTTAAAATTATTGTTTTCCATGTTTCTACGACGCTTATCACGCTGGCCCGTGGGAGGCCACACCTGTCCTATAAAACAATGGGCAGATTCAGACAAAGAGTATTTGATTTTTCATTTTTCTCCGAAAAATTTAATTGTGTAATGTTTCTTAGCTTCAAAACCTTTAACAATCTTTTATAATACATCGATAATTAAGAATGTGTACTTGCAATGGGTACCAGAGTTCTGTTTATGATATGTAATTAGAAACTAGAAGACGTGCATTTTTTCTTGAAAAAATTATCGTTAAGTATGAGTTAATTACCAAATATTTGATAAATTTCATGTTTAAATTATTTAGGTATTCAAACCGAACAAAAAGAAATTGAAGATCAGAACGGGTTTCGAACCGTCGCCCATCAGTCCACTACGACACTGCCGATTTCGCTACTAATATCATTTACAAACCATCCCGCGTACTTGTGACATCGTGTTTCTCGAAAAACGTCGAAGTTGATTTTTCTCTGTAATGTTGTGAAAAACATTAAGAGCAACTTGTTTCTAGCCATTAACGGTGTTCCGCGCGTACGTTTGACTGCGAAGCAGGAAGCAGTGTCATTCATTTTCGCGGTGCATGTGAATAGCGGAACAATCAGACCGCAAGTAGCTCTTCCAAAGACTATGACTGTACACTACTTTTGAAATAAAAATTACGTAGCTGAAGTATGATTAAGAAAAAGTTGATGGCTGTTAATACATCAGAATGTCTTAAAGTTTCATTTACAGTGACATAGTAATAAGATATCTAATACATAAGCTGGACCTACTTCCAAGAGCGGAACAACACCAGTGTACGAGAGTTACGTCTGCTGACCAATCATAGCCTTTGTGTTTGTTTATATTAGGTTTATTCTTATGATGAACGGAGTATAGCAGTTGCCAACCGCGACCACAGGGAACTCCTTACAAACATTTGGACCACCACGAGAACATGTTGCAGAGCGTGCATTGCCGTCTGTGGTGATCACACACCCTGTTAACTACCGTGTCCTGCGTTTTGCAATGTTCTGGGGACCATCATGAATCGCAATGACTTCGGTGTAATTATTGTATTGGAATAAAAGTATCACTTCAGTTCGTCAAATTGTCAATGTCTTTCAGTTACCATCTGTGCTGTACTGTACTGTAGCAATTCCTTCTGTGATCTAAGTTTCATGGCGCTGTGTTATGTGGCAGTGACGCACCATGCGAAGTTACTTTCGTCTGTACACCACTCTGTATTTTTGATACTCCCACTCGTTCGTAAAGCACTATTAATGATGGGGGGACGCTTGTAAAACAGGCACAGGTGCGGCATCTTGTCGTGATGAGTGTTATTGGACCCCACAAGCAAGACAGAATCGTTATCTTCCGAGCTGCATGAAAACAGTGAACCATTCGTGAGGCGTATCCTTTCGTAACGTCTTCAGAAAGAAAGACTGTACTACTGTAAGCAGCCGAGATGGATACGAAAGATAATCTGTGACCCTCAGAACCGATATCTCACATACAGCTACAAGTTCAGTACACACATAAAAAAAAAGTTTTGCATCACCTCGGTTCCGAGAGATCCGGAACCTGTACAGAAAATTGGAATAGAGATCAACATACACATCATTTCCGCCCTTTTTATTGCTCATGAAAACCACACATTGCACGTTGTACCACCATCTAGCGAGACCTTCTGAGGTGGTGGTCCAGATTGCTGTACACACCGGTACCTCTAATATCCAGAAGCACGTCCTCTTGCATTGATGCATGCCTGTATCCGTCGTGGCATACTATCCGCAAATTCATCAAGGCACTGTTGGCCCAGATTGTCCCACTCCTCAACGGCGATTCAGCGTAGATCCCTCAGAGTGGTTGGTGGGTCACATCGACTACAAACAGCCCTTTTGAATCTGTCCCAGGCATGTTCGATGGGGTTCATGTCTGGAGAACATGCTGGCCACTCTAGTCGAGCGATGTCTTTATCCTAAAGGAAGTTATTCACAAGATGTGCATGATGGGGGCGCGAATTGTCCTCCATGAAGACGAATGCCTCACCATTATGCTGCTGATATGGCTGCACTATCGGTCGGAGGATGGCATTCACGTGTCGTACAGCCGGTACGGCGCCTTCCATGACCAACAGCGACGTACGTCGGCTCCACATAATTCCATCCCAAAATAGCGGGGAACCTCCCCCTTGCTGCACAGTGTGTCTCAGGCGTTCAGCCTGACCGGGTTGCCTCCAAACACGTCTCCAACGATTGTCTGGTTGAAGGCATATGCGGCACTCATCGGTGACGAACGTGATGCCAATCCTGAGCGGTCCATTCGGCATGTTGTTGGGCCACAGTGGACTATTTGCGATACCTTGCTACCTGTTGTACTGTTCAACTACACTGTTCTTTTACGAACAACTTGATCATTTGAAAGTCACTGTTCAGACGTTCAGTTCGGACTCTGGTAATTGTCTCAGTTCCTTGCAGTTAACAATGGTCCACACCAAGATGCTGTTCCACGAGAGTATAGTTAACTATTTCCAGAAGCGGTGGGCTCCTGACCCCGCCACTCAGTAAGGGAACGAAAGTATCTTTACTCTTGAATTCTAATGACACGCAGTCTATATTATCTCTGATTTGCACGTAGAGGGAATCAAAATCATTTATCTCCGTTTTTAACGTGGAAATGAAAAAGTTTCTATTTAGGAGACTGTGTGTCGGTGCGAATAAGCATTACGCCGACCGAGATCGACTAACGTGGACTGCCTTAAATCCTTTTGGTCATTCACATGAGATTACAGTAACGAGGTAAATTCTAACGTTTCATCCTTCAGTTGTTTCAAGAGAATTCCTCATCGTGATGGAGTACGTAAATAATATAGAGGCAGAACTCTTTCTAGAAAACTGTTGATTCCATTTGTGGAGAGACTTTTTCGGTCTTCAGATGTACGTCCGCATATATCATACAGTTGTGGATTGCTTTTCAACACAAGTGAGAGCTACTGTCTCAGTATACCATTAGAAACATCGTGTTCAATACTTCGCATCCCTGCTTCAGCACCTAAAGCGCTTGTACTCTACATCATATTGAAACCATGTGCATAATTAATCATGAAGACGCCGTAGCGCAAAGTATTTCGTATTTTTAATTGTTAAGACGATGTTGGGTGCTTTTATGTTTGTCATTTCGCATTTATAAGATATGTGGCAATCAGCATAGTGCTACCACTATATGTCCCTACTGTACGTCATTGGAAACAAGAAATGAGATACCAATTGGCCCGAAGTTAGGAGTTAACTGAAGATGAATTTTAAGCAAAACGGAGTTAGCAAAAGGGTCAGTTACTTCTACTAAACAACAAGGAAGCACAATAATCATCTGCAATATTATTTTTACTAAGCTCTTTACAACCGACAGATTCGTTTCTTCATCCTTGCCATTATAGTTTCAGTGAATGGAGACACCAATAAGATTTGACATACCACATTTCGAATATATTAGTCAGACATTTCTGATCGGGTCGCTAAGGAGCCTATAGTCACAATTTCAGAGACGAATGTGACAAAACCGGTAAGTTTGTTTATTTGTCGGTATTAACATGATTTTATTTCTGTATGCAAACCATGTCATGTGTTAATGTTGTCCTTATAGTTGCAGTAAGAACCAAATAAATTTTCCTGTTATTTCTGATAGTGAAAAATTTAAGTTAATTGAAAACCACTAATCTGGACTAGTACTAAAAGCACTTCTGCACTGGTGGGGCAGACTGGTGGGGTCCTGGTTTACACGCTCCGTTACGAAGCGCTAGAGGCCACGGAGCCCAACCATTTTGGGATCGGCCACGTGGCAGTTTCCATCCACCAGATCTGTCAAGTGCAAGGAAGAGGACAACAGTATCCTGTGAAGGGTCACTGGTGGTTTTCTCGCAAGTGAAGATTTCATTCTAATTGTCGTCTCTACTGATTTCAACACTTAATGGTAGACACAACAACCAAAAACATTTATTTATGTGTAAGACAAAAATAAGCTAGCTGTGATGCCATAACAGTTTCCTTTATACGTAGATTATTAATACAATAACCTATTGAATGCCATAAATTGACAACTCAAGAATTCTGCTAAAACAATAAGCTTGCTTACTAACTTCGACCAATTGCCGTAACACTGGTCAACTAACATCGGTGATTCGTGTCCTGCCCTTATTTCGTTTCCCACTATGTTTTTGTTGCCAGAAAGAAGAAAAGGCATGTAAAATATCTACAATGCTGAAGGATCTCAATCACACGAACTAATTATTTCGGTCATTCTAGGTCTTGGTCCGTAGCCTAGGAAAACTGTGGATAGTAAGCGAGCCGTATAGCAGCAAACGAATTTCTCGAAGCCATCTGTTCACAAACGGATAATAAATTTTTATTTCGTATTTTTCGATAATGACCAATAAACTAAATTTCATCTATAAGTAACATTCAGAGTTTTCATTTGCTGCGACAACCGCCTTTTGTTATGTTCTAATCGAAACCAACTTCACCCAGTTGGTAGGGCTGTTCATCTTGTTAAAATGGTATCCGAGAGTTCTAGGCGCTCAGTCCGGAACCGCGAGACTGCTACGGTCGCAGGTTCGAATCCTGCCTAGGGCATGGATGTGTGTGATGTCCTTAGGTTAGTTAGGTTTAAGTAGTTCTAAGTTCTAGGGGACTGATGACCACAGATGTTAAGTCCCATAGTGCTCAGAGCCATTTTTGGTATCCGAGTAGTTGTGGTTCCTGGCGTTGTTCATTTGGCTTTCCCAGACGTGAGGAAAGACGGTATCGGAATATAGAGAAGCACTAATCACCAGAACACCATTGCCGACAGTAGCGATTCAGAGAAACAAACTTCCTTTACTTTTTAAACTGTTTTCCGTCTGCTAAAAGTATCAGTATGATAGAGCTACAAAGATAATGAACTTTACTTTCTTACCCGCCACTAACAGCGAAATCTTCCAAAAACATTTCCGCGAAAGCACTCGCGGCTGCCTCTCCGGATCAGAATAAGTTTTTGCTTGACAGTTTTCTCTCGATGGAGCATATGACGGCCACCGGCTACCTGACGCCAGCCGATGCCCGCCCAAGTGATCGCGACGCTTAGCGCCTTGTGCTTATGGCCCATAGCGCAGGTTATATAGCATTCAATAGCATACAATAAATTATTTCAGAATTAAATTTTCACTGCGCAGCGGAGTGTGTGCTGAGATGAAATTTCCTGGCAGATTAGAACTGCGTGTCGGACCGAGACTATAATGCCGGATTTTTTATTTTCACGGGCAAGTGCTGTACCGCCTCAGTTACCCAAGCACAACTCACGACCCCTGCTCATAGGTTTACTTCCGCCAGTACCTCTCTACCACTTGCCCGCGAAAGGCAGAGGTCCCGAGTTCGAGTCTCGGCCGGCGCATTGTTTTAATTCACCTGGAAGTTTCAATAAATTATTTATTATTTTGTTTTGATTTTCTGCGATAAATATAGTCTATAACCCGAGTGAACACCCTGTAGCTTCAGCAGCTGTGTGGCACCTGCTCATGCAGTGGATGACACGAGGAGCATTGAAGTGTGTAACCTACCATTAACGCCAAAGTTTACATGAAATAAAGAAGTTGGTGGCGTTTTTGGTCGCCGTGTTGTAACACAAATGTCATTTTTTTTATTTAAAGGTGTAGCTTTCTTCTTGTGGTGATATACTGGATGTTGCACAGTTGGAGGCTATGAGGAGTGTTTCTCGTTTAAGCGAAAAAAGTGATTGCCAAACGGAAAAAGGCTAACATTTACGACATTTTGTTCGGTTTTTGTAATTGATGGGACGGCGAGGGGAGGAGTTGGGTATAGAATGCGGATACTGCTCGTAACATTAGTGCCGTTTCAAATAATTTCGTTTTGACGTGTATTATTCACCATATTCAGTTAACAGGACTCAAAAAGATGAAAAGAAAGGAAGGTATGAAGATTGGCCTTTAATTTCCCGTGGACAACGAGGTTTAACCCAGCGTGTGGGGTGACCGTATATGCATGTTTGATTGTCAGACGTCTCATTGAGCAGATGTATCGAATATCTTTACTGGTGACAAGGTACGGTACCATTACGTTAATCGAATTTAAAAAAATGGGTTGAGGCCTAAGAAATCTCTGGCAGTGGCCTGTGTGAGGCCACAACGACAGTATTATGCATCTCGTAGCACAAAGAATACTTCGACTACTATGAACTGCCTCCAGAGGTATGTCCTCGCTGCTGCCATTTGTTGTCTGCCACTGAGACTGCATCACGTATTGCTACTGCACTCTGCTTCTGATCTTGTATCCTCAAATGTTTACCTTTTGCAATTCTTATCGAGCAACCACCAGGAGAATGGGCTTCGGACTTAGTTTGGCGACGTCTTGAACTCCTAACTAATAAGTTTCTACAGCACAACATTATCAAGCAGAAATTATCAAGCATTGTCAAACTATTTTAGATAATGTGGGAGAATATATTATACATGATGACCCGCACTTTTTGCCTCGATATGGTTTGTGTGTATGTGGAGTTCACAGTCATACACAAGGCATTCCACGAAAGTATGGAAATGTTAAAGTGGAAGTAGACGCATAACGCAACCCATTTGGCAGTTTAGTTAACAAGGCTGTGTATTCACGAAAAACGAAAATTTGTCTCGGCAGAAGGATAAAAAACAGGCTTAACAGTTGTCCAGTTCTGCAAGTTTTTGGCCTTTAGATAGACAACTCGTCGCAGAATAGGTAAAAAATATCATCTCTAGCGATATTAGGATCTTCATTCTGAAGGCAAAACAACGTTGTCTCTATGTTAGTGAACATCTGCGACTTCTTGCACTCCGTCATTGCTCCAGTGACGGATGAAGTGGCTAATTCTCAGTGTAATATAGGGAGAAACGTTTATCGTAATAAAATAACAGAAATCAGCACGTTTTTCCCACGTGCTATTAAGATCTAACCGTAGAGAATGAGTCTCAAAGTGCTTCGACGAACACTCTGCCAAACACGTAAATGTGAATCGCGGAGTATTGATGTAGACTTAGATCATGTAAAATTATATGTAATAAATATCATGATTTGGAATCGATTAGTATTTACATTTTGACTTCATTTATATCAACAAAAGTTTCCTGATTTCTTTACTATAAGACAACCACTCGATGTACAGGATGTACCAAGAGACCAGGAGAAATGGTGAGTATTCAGGCATTCGAAGCAAAGTAGACTAGTAAACATGGGCTCCAAAATGCGTACCTTAAGAGCTATGGAAGATGAAGCAGCTTGCACAGGGTAGAGTAGCATGGAGAGCAGCATCAAACCAGTCTCAGGACTGAAGACCACAACAACAACAACAAGAGCTATGAGCACTTGCTCATCTTCGCTATTGTCTAACATCTTTCTTGTACTGAACAAGTGCTCAGCTCTCAAGGTATGCGGTTTTAGGGCCCATGTTTATTAGACTTTTGTGTCTCGAATAATCGTTCCTGGTATATCCCTGAAAACTAACTATTCCTCCTGGAACACTTTGTGTATTGACACCCGCGTGGGAGTAGGTTGTTCCTGCAACGGCTTGGAGTCCAAACGTAGCGCTGTGCGTTGCTGATGAAATAATAATAGAGAGGTCGGTGAACAGTGCTAGTGTCCACTTACATATGATGCTATTTGATAACAACAGGAACAGCGTGAACCTGAAAATGTACTTG
This sequence comes from Schistocerca nitens, assembly GCF_023898315.1. NCBI lineage: Eukaryota > Metazoa > Arthropoda > Insecta > Orthoptera > Acrididae > Schistocerca > Schistocerca nitens. The sequence goes on along the minus strand of NC_064615.1, from coordinate 779,866,854 downwards.
GAGATTCGCAAAAATGTAATTTCAGAAGGGCGGAAAATAGTCATATCAGGTCTAAGGTGATTACTGAGCGTGCTAGTTTTTAGTAACTGTATTTGTATTAAATCATGATACTGCACACATTTCCTAAAATGATATCCTTTCGATGTACATAATATGCGGTAGTTATGCCACGTCAGTGAAAAAATATTTTCTTTTTATCGGCCAAAAAATAATATTTAAATAGAAAGGCAAATTTCCTCGTCCTGCCCTGTAGCCATGAAAGGAAAAGTCCGGCTGGTGACGAAGCGGAAGGGGGAGCCCCAACAATATTATGATTTTTTGCATTGAGTTACTAACTAGACTGAAAGCGTCTCCTAGCTCAGCCGGGAGGAGGACAGTGCACTCCGGAACATTATGTCAATCCAAAAATAGACGGCAGCTGAATTCTTCTGCAGCAGTAAACGCTCTTTGCATGGCTGTTCAGTGTGGCCAGGCAGGTGCGAGCTCTGTGTTGTGGTGGTTTGAAATATTGCCAAGACCTGTCTGATAAATTATTTTCGGTGGTTCCATATTTTTCCGGAAGGTGGAATGGAATTCCATTCTGCTAATAACACCGCTTGTATTTCACACGGTATACTCAGAGGATGCACTGGATTACGACACTTTAACGCCCATGCGCAACAACACTTGGCTCATTTGGTTGAAATATTTTCTGTTGAAGTTTTTCCTTTGGGATCTGGAAGCGTACAGCGTTGTAAAAGAAAACAGACAATACATCTTAATCCAGCAGAAATAATTCGCAGTTACGTCTGTGGCTGGTGTATTTTATTTTGTGAGAAAGAAATTGTTTTACTGAAATGTGAATATCTTGCGATATTTACGCAGTCACTAAACATGGCTGGCTCTGAGCACGATGAGACTTAACATCTGAGGTCATCAGTCCCCTAGAACTTAGAACTACTTAAACCTAACTAACCTAGGGACATCACACACACCCATGCCCGAGGCAGGATTCGAACCTGCGACCGTAGCGATCGCGCGTTTCCGGACTGAAGTGCCTAGAACCGCTCGGCCACCACGGCCGGCCACTAAACATGTTTAGCTTCTTTAACGTTCTGGACTTTCTCTTATCTTTGTACGAGGGAATATCTTCCCGAGTATCTCGACTGTGTGGTTGGAAAAGATCAGGTACCGTTGTGAAAGTCATTTGGTTGTACTTTTTCGTCTCCCTCTCTTTCGTGGGAAGCTATGATTAGTGAAGTCCAGTCGGTTTACTTGTCTGTGCACTAAAATGATGGTAACTGATATACTCTGCCAATCCATAGAGATAGGGATGCTGTACGTACAGCTATACTTACTATTGTGATGTATAGCTGCAACACAAAAAATAAAAATTCCTTGTGATAATTGTCCACATTTTCCCAATACGCCGTCCCCTGGCCCGCGTGCCATAACGCGCAGTCTGGCTGCACACTTCCCTCACCGACACGCCATGTGGTCTGTGCGATCGGAGGGGGGAAGAGGTGGGGAACCGCAGACGTGCCGTATTTAGATGGCAATGTAGTTGCACTGCATAGGACTTTGTTTCATATTTATCAACAACTTAGATAAAAAGTGAAGCAAATTTGAATATTATTTAATTATTTTTGGCGCACTGAAGACATAAATAACTTTTATCTGGTGCAAACTGCCGGCGTATGGTCAAACTATAAAAAAATGGTTCAAATGGCTCTGAGCACTATGGGACTCAACTGCTGAGGTCATTAGTCCCCTAGAACTTAGAACTAGTTAAACCTAACTAACCTAAGGACATCACACACATCCATGCCCGAGGCAGGATTCGAACCTGCGACCGTAGCGGTCCCGCGGTTCCAGACTGCAGCGCCAGAACCGCGCGGCCACTTCTGCCGGCGACAAACTATACCTGGGGGAAAAATGCAAACGTCAAAAATGGTTCAAATGCCTCTGAGCACTATGGGACTTAACATCTGAGGTGATCAGTACCCTAGACGTAGAACTACTGAAACCTAACTAACCTAAAGACATCACACACATCCATTCCCGAGGCAGGTTTCGAACCTGCGACCGTAGCGGTCGCGCGGTTCCAGACTGAAGCGCCTAGAACCGCTCGGCCACATCGGCCAGCTGCAAACGTCCTCGACAGTTCTAACGTAAAAGGACTTGTATTTAAAACAGGACTTAAGTTGCAAATCACTCAATTAAATCTGCACGTGCACAGGGGCATTTTCAACTGAAACGGCGAATAGTCTTGAAAACAGATATAAGACTGGCAATGTCCTCAAAACGTTTAGAGAAAACTATCGCTGCAGGCCACAATGAATTCTTCAAACATTGCGTTTTCTTAATTCTTCAAACGTTGCATTTTCTTTTACGGATGTGAGCATGGAGAACAGAACTGTGTTTGTCGGAATTTGCCCCTTCTACAATGAGAATTTTTTTTTTTTTAAATTCAGCCCCTTAAATCAGAAATACTGTACCGGATACTTCCGGGAATAACTGAGCATAGCTGAGACAGGCGGAGCCTCGGCTCACACATCCGGCTTGTGTGCGGTTTGGCTCGCTGTGGCCGGCCCTGCCGCAGCAGATTTAACACTGTTGTCATACGTGCATCAGCAAATTGGATTCTGATCATTTGCCCTGTTTTGAATGTCTGTACTGTCCGAGATGGCAGAAGACCCACAAAAACGTTAGGGATGTTGTCGTGTTACTGCGAAACGAAGTACAAAGTCTGTGCATTAGAAGTAAATAAGAAGGAAGCCCTGGAAACGAGACGTTTGTACCTATAATTACTTGGCGTATCTGGAAAGATGAGATGTCGGACTCGATCATTAGAACTAATGAGTTTCCTTTGATCATTCGGCAGTGGATTATTTGCTGATGAGCGAATAGAATTTCTGTTCGGTGTGATGAATGGCAGATTGCTCTAAACGTAGGAAAATGTAAGCTAATGTAGATGACTAGGAAAAACAGTGCGGTAATTATCGAATAGTCCGCAGCTCGTGGTCTCGCGGTCGCATTCTCGCTTCCCGAGCACGGGGTCCCGGGTTCGATATACGGCGGGTCAGGGATTCTCACCTGCCTCGAGATGACTTGGTGTTTGTGTTGTCCTCATCATTTCATCATCATTCATGCAAGTGGCAACATTGGACTGAGAAAAGTTGGGAATTTGTACGGGCGCTGATAACCGCGCAGTTGAGCGCCCCACAATCCAATCATCATCATCATTAATTATCGAATACAGTATAACTGTTGTGTTGCTTGTTATAGTTATGATGATTAAATGTCAAGGCGTAAGGCTGCAAAACGACAAAATGCGGAAGACGAATGACCGACTTTGGTATATTCGGAGAATTCTAAGGAAGTGCAGTTCATCCAAAGAAGAGACTGCATGCACAACACTTCTGCGACCCATTCTTGAGTACTGCTCGAGTTTTTGGAATCCCGAGCCAGGTCGGATTAAAGGAAGACATCGAACTAATTCAGAGGTGTGCTGTTAGATTTGTTACCGATTAAATTCGATCAGCACGCAAGTATTACGGAGACGCTCCGTGAACTCAACGGGAATTCCTGTAGCGAAGACGTTCCTTTCGCGAAACATCATTGAAAAAGTTTAGAGAACCAGCGTTTGCGACAGACTGCAATACGATCGTACTGGCACAAACATATGTATCGCGAATGGATTGCGACGACAAGATAAGAGAAGTCAGGCAAGTATGTAAGCGTATAGACGGTCGTTCTTCCTTCGCTTCATTTGCCAGTACTAGTACAATATTCTCTCCGCCATGCACCGTGTAATTAATTGTGGGGCATCGTGGAATATTCCCACTTCAGTCCCTATAGTTCCATGACGTTCCGATAGGTGGTACCGCTATATGCAGCCTTCTAAATGGCGTCTATAACGGAGGTGCGTCCCAAGAAGAGAGCTGTCATTGAGTTTGTTTTGGCGGAAAACCAGAGCGTCGCTCTCATTCATAGGCGCTTGCGTAATGTCTACAGAGACCCGGCAGTGAACAAAAGCACGGTGAGTTGTTGGGCGAGGCTAACCATCGCAACAAGGTCCCGCAACCCTATCCGATCTGTGTAGTATGTTGCGCTACGCTCAGGAAATTGAAGAAACGACTTTTCCTTCTCCATGACAACACCATGCCTCACGTATGTCTGCGCAACCGAGAGCAGCTCGTAAAACTTCATTGGACTGTTCTTTCTCATCCACCCTACAGCCCGGACCTCGCACCTTCCGACTTCCAGCTGTTTGGCCCAATGAAGGACGCACTTCGCGGGAAGCAGTAAGTGGATGATGAGATTACTGATGGAGCAAGACTTTGGCTCCGACGTCGACCACTAGAGTGGTACGACGCGGGCAATCAGGCTCTTCCAGTAAGGTTGCGTAAGCCTGTCGCATTGAACGGAGAATATGTTGAAAAATAGGGTTCTGTAGCCAAAGGGGTTGGGATTAATGTGGTGTATTAGAATCCTAAAAAGAAAACAACCTACTTTCAGCAAAAAAGTTTTGCATTGCGTATTGAACGCCCTGTGTACAATGCAGTGTCTATGCTCTCTTACACCATGTCCCTCGAGGTGAATGAGTGATTATGAGACTTACAGAGAAGTCCGGCAGAAAAACATGTGAGAAGAACGATACTCTTCACTATAGTATGTATGTGCAGAAGTGTTCTAAATCGTTGAATTGTAAGTTACTGGATTCTAACATTCGTTCACTAGATTTTTAGTTTCTGTGACAATTCGCCATTGCAATTGTTGCGTGAGTTAGCGAGGCGGCCAGATTCCCGATGCCAGTTTTTGCTCCCGTCTGCGCGACGAGGCACTGAAATTTCATCGCACCGTTCCGGCGTAAAAACCTATCAGCAGAGCAATCGGGCTGCGTGCAACAAATTCACCAGAGGAAGGACGGGCTCTACTGATTAAACGCGCGTTATGCACACATCATTTGTGAACACGTTGCGGCACAAAATTGTAAGCTGTGAAATCTGTTCTTCCTCATCGTATCAGGTCTGAAGAGGAACAGCCAATCTTGAAGCAAAGCTATCTGCTTCTAAACTGTTTGGGAAAAACATTCATTCCGGTTTTTGTGATGGACTTAGTCATTGCAGTTCGTAGCAGTTTTCTCTTCGAGGTTTATTGGACACTTCAGAACTCGGATTTCGCGTGAACGGTAAATGAGTGTATATTGATTTGGCATCAGTTTTGTGTATCCAGCGTAACTGCGAGAGTGAAGAAAAATGCAAAGCGTTTCCCCTGCATTTCAGTACGTATCACAACGTGGATTTCCTTCGTTGAATGTACTGAAGATAACATGTAAACCCGTTGTCAAAACTGGTGTGTACGAGAACAAGAAGTCAATATATCACATGGATAGTAGCTGCACCTTCTGTAGTATGACATCGATACCCCCTAATACTGTTGCTGGCGCTTGAGTCCGAAGGCTGGTTTGATGCATCTAAACATTCTAGTCAATCCTGTGCAACCGCTCTTCATCCATGTATAACTACTGCTACCTACACTCATCCAACCTGCTTACTGTATTCAAGCCTTGGTCTTCCTCTGCAGTTTTCATCCCGCACAGTTCCATCCATTCTCAAACTCACAATTTTTTGATGCCTTAGTATGTGTCCTATCTACCGAGTCCTTCTTCTAGTCAAGTTGTGCCATAAATTTCTTTTCGTTGGATCGATTCAGTATCTCCTCATTTGTGATCCGATCTATCCATCTGATTTCGCGATCATCCTTCTTCATCACGACATTCAAAAAGCTTATAAACATGGACGATAAATAGTTTGGACACGAAGAGAATAGAAGCTTTCGAAATTTGGTGCTACAGAAGAATGCTGAAGATTGGATGGATAGATCACATAACTAATGAGGAGGTATTGAATAGGGTTGATGAGGAGTTTGTGGCACAACTTGACTAGAAGAAGGGATCGGTTGGTAGGACATGTTCTGAGGCATCAAGGGATCACAAATTTTGTATTGGAGGGCAGCGTGGAGGGTAAAAATTGTAGAGGGAGACCAAGAGATGAATACACTAAGCAGATTCAGAAGGAGGTAGGTTGCAGTAGGTACTGGGAGATGAAGAAGCTTGCACAGGATAGAGTAGCATGGAGAGCTGCATCAAACCAATCTCAGGACTGAAGACCACAACAACAACATATTCTCGTCTTGAGTGAACTGCTTAACGTCCACGTTCCACTTTTGTACGAGGCTACACTGCAGACGGATTCCTTCGTAAAAGACTTCCTAACACTTAAATATGGATTCGATGTTAACAGATTTCTCTTCCTCAGAAACGATTTTCTTGTCATTAACAGTTTGCATTACATTCACTATGTGATCAGAAAAATTCGTACACACACACAAAACATTCGTTTTCATATTAGGTGCATTGTGCTGCCACCTACTGCCAGGTACTCCTTATCATCGACTCCAGTAGTCATTAGACATCGTGAGACAGCAGAATGGGGTGCTTCGTGGATCTCACGGACCTCAAACGTGGTCAAGTAATTGGGTGTCACTTGTGTCATACGTCTGTACGCGAGATTTCCGCACTCCTGAACATTCCTAGGTCCACTGTTCTGATGTGATAGCGAAGTGGAAACGTGAAGGGACACGTACAGCACAAAAACGTACAAGCCGACCTCGTCAGTTGACTGTCTGAGACCGCCGACAGTTGAAGGTGGTCGTAATGTGTGATAGGGCAGATATCTATCCAGACTATCAAACAGGAATTCCAAACTGCAAGTTAGGCGGGAGGTGAGAAAACTTGGATTTCATGGCCGAGCGGCTGCTCATAAGCCACACATCACGCAGGTAAATGCCAAACGACGCCTCGCTTGGTGTAAGGAGCGTAAAGATTGGGCGATTGAACAGTGGAAAAACGTTGTGTGGAGCGACGAATAACGGTAATCAATGTGGCGATCCGATGGCAGGGCGTGGGTATGGCGAATGCCCGATGGACGTCATCTGTCAGCGTGTGAAGTGGCAACAGTAAAATTCGGAAGCGGTGTGTTACGGAGTTATCGTGTTTTTGATGGAGGAGGCTTGCACCCCTTATTTTTTGCGAGCCACTATCACAGCACAGGCCTACATTGATGTTTTAAGCACCTTCTTGTTTCCCACTGTTGAAGAGCAATTAGGGGATGGCGATTGCATCTTTCAACACGATCGAGCACCTGTTCATAATGCACGGCCTGTGGCCGAAGTGGTAACACGACAATAACATCCCTGTAATGGACTGGCCTGCAAAGAGTCCTGACCTGAATCCTATAGAACACCTTTGGGATATTTTGGAACTCCGACTTGGTGCCAGGCCTCACCGACCGACATCGATACCTCTCCTCAGTGCAGCACTCCGTGAAGAATGGGCTGCCTTTCCCCAAGAAACCTTCCAGCACCTGATTGTACATATGCCTGCGAAAGTGTAAGTTGTGATCAAGGCTAAGGGTGGGCTAACACCACACTGAATTCCAGCATTACCGATGGAGGGCGCCATGAACTTGTAAGTTATTTTCAGTCAGGTGTCCGGATATTTTTGATCACATAGTGTATCTTTCTACACCGTTATTTTGTTATTCAGACAGCAAAACGCATTTACTACTTTTAGTGTATCATCCTAAATCCTCCTTTGAAGACCCTGTCCATTTCATTCAACTGCTCTTCCAAGTCTTTTGCCGCCTCTTGACAGAATTACAGTGTCGTCGGCAAACCTCTAAGTCTTTATTTCTTCTACTTGAAGTTTAATTTCTTTTTTTCTCCTTTGTCTCCGTTACTGTTTGCCCAATGTACAGATTTAATAAAGTCGGGGTGTCCCACTCCCTTCCCAACTACTGCTTCTCTTTCATGTCCTTCGATTCATATAACTGCGATCGAGTTCCTGTACAAGTTGTAGATAACCGTTCACTCCCGTTGTTTCATCCCTGATAGCTTCAGATGTTCAGAGAGTGTACCCTGATTAACACTGACAAAAGCTTTCTTTCAATTTACAAATGCTATAAACGGCATCACGTGTTCCTACATTTTTCAGGGATCCAAAATTATCTTCTCCGAGGTCGGCCTGTTCCAGTTTTTCCATTCTTCTGTAACAAATTCATGTCAGTATTTTACGACCATGATTTATTAAACTGACTGACTGGTAATATTCATATCTGTCTTGTTACTAACAGGAATTATTACATTGTTGTTGATGTCTGAGGATATTTCGTCTGCCTCTTACAAACAGTACTCCGAGTGGAGTATCCGTTCCCCCGTTTGAGTCCATCATTGCCTGATGCTCCCTCTGAAGCTCACAGCGACCTCAGGTTTGTTAAATTGAGCCAAATTAAATCTGCTTAATTTCCTACCATTGTGCATTTTCTTCAGTTTGAATCTGCAGGTCATAACAAATAAATTATGGTCAGAATCCACATCTGTCCTTGGAGGTACGTTACAGTTTAAAATCTGGTTCCGAAGAATCAGTCTGAAATCTTCCGAGTTGTCCATTGATATCTTCCACTTATACAACGTTCTTTCACGATACTTAAACAAGATATGTGATAAGCGCTCCACATGGAGCCTACAGTTGCCGGTGAAGAGCGCTGCGGTCACAAATTACGATGAGGAGCACGTTGCGTTCCGTGAGGTGTAGCAAGTCTTGTCAGAATGTGCATCAACCACGACGGATACTACGTCTGGCTTGCTTCGCGATTAAAAACACGGCAGTGTGAGGATAACTTTACACTGTCCAACATGATGTAGAACCATGTCGTTTGGAGGCTTGACTGTACCAGCCACGTAAACGCGTCTTGACGTTGGAAGAAGCCAGATCCCAGTGCTGCAGAGCTCTTGCTATGGTGGTTATTTAACGCCTCATGTTTCGAAGGAAACGGCTGGCTGTGCAGAGGGCGTTACTTTTCGTAGCCGATTCGTGTGTGCTCATTTCCACAGTTCTGGACAGGCTGCGTAGGTTGCCAGACATTAACTTCTTCTAACGGCCAAAACCACTTCTCGGGCGTTTTTCTGGTGTATTCCTGTGGGAAGCGTTGTTCAAACTGTGCTCAAAGCGTCCCTTACAGCGAAAGACGCCATCTTGGCAGAAATAACTAACTTTTGAATTCACTGCCGTTGAGAACACCAAATATTATACACCTTGCTTGAATACTGGGACAGCATTAGTATTTAGTTGCTATCTCTGACTCGACCTTGCAACACACACAAAATCTGTAATTAAATTACAAACAAGCTTAATTAATGCTAGCCTCAAAGGCTTGTTAACCTCCCAGCTACTCTAATTTCGATGCAGCGATAATAGTTTGCTATCCCTAGAGAGTGTGGCATCGCAGGTTGTTGGCCGCAGCCTGGGCGGCTCAGTCGGCAGACAACTTGTCTGCGAAAGGCTAGCGCACACACCGCTGCAGAATGAAAATCTCATTCTGTTCAACGTATGTGGGTGTCAACAGCTGGCGAAATGACGGAAATGACAAAATGGCAGTAAAGTATTATACAGTTACATAATAATAGCATGACCCGAATGAAAAGCTGTCATAAATGCTGGTTTGAAGTATAGTTACGATATCCTCCAGCCTGTGTTCTTCCAGATCAACTGGCGCTTCGACGAGCGAAGAACGTGTAATAGTCGCACAGGCGGCGGGAACGTGTCATATGAACACTGTTTTGTCATCGTGCAAATTAAAATCACTTGCGATTGCAGTGGGTTTTAATCGGTCGAATGCTGAAAACTAACATACAATTAACAAACAATATAATGCAAGTTAAAAGTGGTCTCCACATATATTTTGTTATTTGCTTGTCTGAAGATATCTTTTAATTTTGTAATAATTTTTTACACCAGGACGCTTGATAATTCCAAGAGGGGTACAATTACGTAACCGCAAATGTAATTACATAAAATATTTATCTTAAATACAAACAGAAGACTTCTTTCAAGAAATTTATAGTGGATTCTAAGCATAAAAAATGCAGACCTTGCACTACGAAGTACAGTCAGCGTCGCGCCGGCATTTGTAGTGGAACCGCTCGAGGCATTCTGAATAATAATAATTTCATATTGTTGAATGGCTGAGTGGCCAGGACATCACTTCGGGAGCACATGTGTCCCTAACCTAACCAAGGTATCCACTTGGGGTAAGGGGACCAGCAGAGTAACGTGGAATCTGAATGACGTGTTTTTCCTGGCAACTCCTCACATCATTGAAGACTGGAGTAAAGGCAGACTGAAAATCCAGCTGGGATTCAATTGCGCAATTTCTCGGTTTCCAGGCACGCGCTTTACAGCTGGACGACCAGGCCCGAATTGAAGCATCTGAAGATAACGACCACCAAAAATGGCTCTGAGCACTATGGGACTCAACTGCTGAGGTCATTAGTCCCCTAGAACTTAGAACTAGTTAAACCTAACTAACCTAAGGACATCACAAACATCCATGCCCGAGGCAGGATTCGAACCTGCGACCGTAGCGGTCTTGCGGTTCCAGACTGCAGCGCCTTTAACCGCACGGCCACTTCGGCCGGCATAACGACCACCAAATTCGTCGTTGAAAAGTTCAGTGAAAAAACGATACGCTCCTATAATATGTCGTCAGGTCAGGTGGTCCACTTCTAAGGAGTGCGAATCGCATCCGTTTTATAGCATTCGTGGAAGTCAGAAATTGGAAGAAAGTTGACGCATCGGATTGACGAGGCTAATAGAAAAGCTTTATTTGGTCAGGAGGCTACAGAACAGCAGAAATAATCGTATCACGATTTTTCGGGAGCTTTTGATTGCACAGAAACTCTGTCCTAATATTTCTCGAGAGTTGTGTGAGACGATATTGGAGTGACAGCTTCTGCTATGTTTCTCCGGAAGCAGCAGCTAGACGGGAGTGTAAGCAGAGCAGAGCTGTAGTCCCAGAGGGATGTCCGCTTAAATCTGATCATGACCGGCGATATGAAGGCCCGGGGGAAAGTGCAGTTTGCACAAAGCGATTATTAGTGTGTATTTAAACAGAGGCGGGCTGGAGCCTACAGCAAACAGCGAGATTGTCGAGTGGCCCATGGCGCGCCGCAGCGGCGCAGCCGTCGCCTTGCAGCAAGTTGCCCACGCTGCATTTGGGCTTCCCTCTCTGTTGCTCTGTTGGGGCGAATGGTGGAATCAGAAGGTAGCAATCCCACGAATTAGTTGGCGCGGTACAAAGTAAAACACTTGCAACTCCGCTGAAACAAGACGACAGCCCGGCACCCATCGGACAGACGCGATGTTTTCATCACCGCAGGATTCCACTTCTGACCTTGTCACACTCGAGAGTGCCAGTATAGGCCACAAGAATTCAGTCGTGGGAGTTTGTACTCAAGAAAATCAGAGACGATCGCGAGTTCAGTATACGCTTGCGGCCATTAAAATAGAAACGCCGCGAAGACGGCATTTAACAGACATCGCAACGGCATGAAGGATACTACATGCTTAGATGTGAAAATGAGTAATATTTCAACGCAACAGGTGTGTAAGAAAAGGTATCATAGCGGGTTAGCCGCACGCTTAACTCGGCAGTCTGAGGCGCCCTGCCACGGTTCGCGCTGCTCTCGCCGTAGGAGGTTCGAGTCCTCCCTCCAGTATGGGTCTGTGTGTTGCCCTTAGCATAAGTTAGTTTAAGTTAGATTATGTAGTGTGTAAGCCTAGTTACCAATGACCTCAGCAGTTTGGTCCCATAGGAACTTAACACAAATTTCCGTAGCGGGTTCTGATTTCTGAATCGCAATACCGTGGATATGTGGCCTGTAATTGAAAAAGTGTCATAATGATCTCTCCATTGGTAAAAGATTCCGGAATAACCCCCTTTCGGATCTCCGGGAGGGCACTGCCACAGGGGAGGTGGCCGTGAGAAACAGATTGTGTAACCAACGGAAAGATAACGTTCTACGAGTCGGGGCGTGGAATGTCATTACCTTGAAAGCGGTAGGGAAGCTAGAGAATCTGAAAAAGGAAATGCAAAGGCTCAATCTAGATATATAGGGGTCTGTGAAGTGAAATGGAAAGAAGACACGGATTTCTGGTCATTTGAGTACAGGGTAATATCAACAGCAGCAGAAGATGGTATAAAGGGAATAGGATTCCTTATCAATAGGAAGGTAGGGCAGAGAATGTGTTTCTGTGAACAATTCAGTTATAGGGTTGTTCTAATCAGAATCGACAGCAAACCGACAGCGATAATCGCAAACTGAAGATGAAGAGAAAGAATAAGTTTATGAGGATATTGAAAGGGTAGTACAGCACGTAAAGGGAGATGAAAATCTAACGGGCATAGGGGAGTGGAATGCAGTTGTAGGTAAAGGAGCAGAAGAAAAAGTTACAGAAAGAATATAGTCTTGGAGGAGCAAATATCCAAGGTCATGGAACGTGTCAATACATGCAATACAACATAAACGTAATAACAGATAAAAATAAATGTTCATGAACCTTAAAAAAGTCAGTCCATAAGTTTAAGTAAACGCTATCAGCAATACAATAAAAATCAGCTTAATTTTTCAAGGAACTTCTCGACAGATTAAAAGGAGTAACCCATGAGGAAACTCTTCAGTTTCGATTTGAAACCGCGTGGATTACTGCTAATATTTTTGAATTCGAGTGGCAGCGTATTGAAAATGGATGCAGCAGTATACTGCACACCTTTTTGCACAAGAGTTAAGGAAGTCCGATCCAAATGCAGGTTTGATTTCTGCCGAGTATTAACCGAGTGAAAGTTGCTTAATCTTGGGAATAAACTAATATTGGTAACAATAAACGACAATAAGGAATATACGTATTGGGAGGCCAATGTCAAAATACCCAGACTCGTGAACAGACAAGAGGTTCGTGAAGTAACACCGTTTATTGCCCGAACCGCCCGTTTCTGAGCCAAAAATATACTTTTAGAATGGGAAGAGTTACCCCAAAATATAATACCATACGACAATAGCGAATGAAAATAACCAAAGTAGACTAATTTTCGTGTCGAACGACCACTCACTTCTGATACCGTTCGAATAGCAAAAATGGCAGTATTAAGTCTCTGAACAAGATCCTGAACGTGGGCTTTTCACGACAGCTTACTATCTATCTGAACACCTAGAAGTTTGAACTGTTCCGTTTCACTAATCATATGCCCGTTCTGTGGAATTAAAATCTCAGGTTTTGTTGAATTGTTTGTTAGAAACTGTAAAAACTGAGTCCTACTGTGATTTAGCGTTAGTTTATTTTCTACAAGCCATGAACTGAGTTTATGTACTACACTATTTGAAACCGAGCCAATGTTGCACACAACATCATTTACTAGCAAACTAGTGTCATCAGCAAACAGAAATACACTCCTGGAAATTGAAATAAGAACACCGTGAATTCATTGTCCCAGGAAGGGGAAACTTTATTGACACATTCCTGGGGTCAGATACATCACATGATCACACTGACAGAACCACAGGCACATAGACACAGGCAACAGAGCATGCACAATGTCGGCACTAGTACAGTGTATATCCACCTTTCGCAGCAATGCAGGCTGCTATTCTCCCATGGAGACGATCGTAGAGATGCTGGATGTAGTCCTGTGGAACGGCTTGCCATGCCATTTCCACCTGGCGCCTCAGTTGGACCAGCGTTCGTGCTGGACGTGCATACCGCGTGAGACGACGCTTCATCCAGTCCCAAACATGCTCAATGGGGGACAGATCCGGAGATCTTGCTGGCCAGGGTAGTTGACTTACACCTTCTAGAGCACGTTGGGTGGCACGGGATACATGCGGACGTGCATTGTCCTGTTGGAACAGCAAGTTCCCTTGCCGGTCTAGGAATGGTAGAACGATGGGTTCGATGACGGTTTGGATGTACCGTGCACTATTCAGTGTCCCCTCGACGATCACCAGTGGTGTACGGCCAGTGTAGGAGATCGCTCCCCACACTATGATGCCGGGTGTTGGCCCTGTGTGCCTCGGTCGTATGCAGTCCTGATTGTGGCGCTCACCTGCACGGCGCCAAACACGCATACGACCATCATTGGCACCAAGGCAGAAGCGACTCTCATCGCTGAAGACGACACGTCTCCATTCGTCCCTCCATTCACGCCTGTCGCGACACCACTGGAGGCGGGCTGCACGATGTTGGGGCGTGAGCGGAAGACGGCCTAACGGTGTGCGGGACCGTAGCCCAGCTTCATGGAGACGGTTGCGAATGGTCCTCGCCGATACCCCAGGAGCAACAGTGTCCCTAATTTGCTGGGAAGTGGCGGTGCGGTCCCCTACGGCACTGCGTAGGATCCTACGGTCTTGGCGTGCATCCGTGCGTCGCTGCGGACCGGTCCCAGGTCGACGGGCACGTGCACCTTCCGCCGACCACTGGCGACAACATCGATGTACTGTGGAGACCTCACGCCCCACGTGTTGAGCAATTCGGCGGTACGTCCACCCGGCCTCCCGCATGCCCACTATACGCCCTCGCTCGAAGTCCGTCAACTGCACATACGGTTCACGTCCACGCTGTCGCGGCATGCTACCAGTGTTAAAGACTGCGATGGAGCTCCGTATGCCACGGCAAACTGGCTGACACTGACGGCGGCGGTGCACAAATGCTGCGCAGCTAGCGCCATTCGACGGCCAACACCGCGGTTCCTGGTGTGTCCGCTGTGCCGTGCGTGTGATCATTGCTTGTACAGCCCTCTCGCAGTGTCCGGAGCAAGTATGGTGGGTCTGACACACCGGTGTCAATGTGTTCTTTTTTCCATTTCCAGGAGTGTATTTTAGAGTTACCCGTAATACTAGAGGACATACCATTTATATAAATAAGGAACATGAGTGGCCCCAACACTGATCCCTGGGGCACCCCCCACTTTACAGTACCCCACTCAGACCCCACAACACAGCCGTTATCAACATTGTGAATAATGACCTTTTGCTGCTTGTGGCTAAAGTAAGAGGTGAACCAATTGTGAGCTACCCCCCGTATTCCGTATAGCTCCAACTTCTGGAGCAATATTTTATGATCAACAAATCAAATGCCTTAGTTAAATCAAGAAATATGCCAAGCGTTCGAAACCTTTTGTTTAACCCATCCAGTACGTCGCAGAGAAAAGAGAATATAGCATTTTCAGTTGTTAAACGAGTTATAAAGCTGAACTGTAAATTTGATAGCATATCGTGTGATATAAAATGATCAATTATCCTTACATACATAGCCTTTTCAATAACTTTTGCAAACACTGATGGCGTAGAAATAGGTTTAAAATTATTTACATTATCCCTTTCTCCCTTTTTATAAAGCGGCTTTACTACTGAGTACTTTAATCGCTCAGGAAACTGACCATTCCTAAAGGAAAAATTACAAATATGGCTAAATACAGGGCTAACATGTGCAGCACAGTACTTTAATATTCTGCTAGACACTCCATCATAACCATGAGAGTCCTTAGTCTTCAGTGATTTAATTATTGATTCGATCTCCCTCTTGTCTGTATCACAGAGGGGTATTTCAGACATCAATCTCGGAAAGGCATTTGCCAAGAAAGTTATATGATTTCCTGCAAAAACTTATTTTTTATTTAATTCATCAGCAATGCTCAGAAAATGATTGTTAAATACTGTACATATATCTGATTTATCAGTAACAGAAATATTTTTAATGCGAACTGACTTTATATCGCTGACCTTCTGCTGCTGACCAGACACTTCCTTCACAACAGACCATATGGTTTTAATTTTATCCTGTGAATTAGCTACTCTATTTGCATACCACATACTTTTCACCTTCCTGACAACATTTTTAAGCACCTTACAATACTGTTTGTAATGGGCTGCTGTATCTTGATTGTGACTACTTCTAACATTTTGATATAATTCCCGCTTTGTTCTATATGATATCCTTATTCCACAAGTCAGCCACCCAGGCTGCCCATTACTACTAGTACCCCTTTTAGAATGTTCTAATGGAAAGCAACTCTCAAGGAGCATGAGAAATGTGTTAAGAAAAGCATTGTATTTATCATCGATGTTATCAGCACTGTAAACATCCTGCCACTCTTGTACCTTGACAAGGTTTAAAAAACTTTCTGTTGCTGTTGGAATAACTTTCCTACATAGTTTGTAATTAAATATGACCTTGGTTTGAGTACAAAAGCCTTTTAGTGTTAAAATTTGTGCGTCATGGTCTGAAAGGCCATTCACGCTTTTACTAACAGAATGTCCATCTAGTAATGAAGGATGAATAAAAATATTGTCTATGGCTGTGCTACTGTTCCCCTGCACCCTAGTTGGAAAAAACACAGTTTGCATCAGATCATATGGATTTAGGAGATCTACCAACATCCTTTTTCTTGCACTATCACATACAAAATTTATATTGAAGTCACCACATATAACCAGTTCCTGGTACTTCCTACAAAGTGAATCAAGAACTCTTCTAGCTTGAGCAGAAATGCTCTGAAGTCGGAGTTAGAGGACCTACAAACAACAAAAATTACAAGTTTAATTTCACTAAATTCAACTACCACTGCACAACATTCAAATATCTGCTCAGTGCAGTGTCGTGATACATCTACGGACTCAAATGGAATACTGTTTTTTACGTGGAGAGACACTCCCCCGCCCCACAAGGAACTCCTTGAGAAACAGCCAGCTAATCTGTAGCCTGGTAAAGGAAGCCTCTGAATTGTCAAATTATTTAAGTGGTGCTCTGATATACCAATAATTTCATAGTCAACATCTATACGCAGTTCACTAACTTTATCTCTAATACCTCTTATATTTTGATGAAATATGCTAATTTCTTCTCTACTTGGATACATTACATCCTCAGAAGGTGAGCCCTTAGTTAGAGGGACTTACGCCATTAAGTTATCGGACACCCCAGATATGTGTATCATTACAGCTATTACATATTTTGTGTTTGCAGGGTATACTAATTTTATCGCCTCATTTATTGCATGCTATCTATTTTTATCCTTTCTGAATCCATATGGAGCTTTATTTAATCCCATTAGAATACTTTGGCATTTTAATCTGGCACCGTTACTCACAGTTGCATTAAATTTAGTCTCGTGGTACAGAATAATTGCATTCCCGAATATATCTACGTCTAAGTAACATATATGTAGATTTTTGTGGTAGTACCTTGTGTCGCTTCTGTGAGCAATACTCTTGCTTGATTCCAAGAAGTTTGCTACTCGCCTACTGGTGTACTCTAAAAGTAACAAGTGGTCAGTATATGCAGCAGATTCTAACAATTCCTGACTTTCGTAATCCATCCAGAAGTGACTCTAAATTAACATCACAGAATTCGTGCTCTCAACAGGATCCAGAAGGTATCCTTTCGGAACACGTGTGGTAATTATTGATGTGGGACTTCATAAAGTCACGTATCTTCTGTAATCCAATAGACAACATTCTTGGGGAACCCGTTCCTCTTAGTCTTCTAAAGAGCCAAGTTTGCCATAAGTTATCGGACACCCCAGATTTGTGTATCATTACAGCCGTTACATATTTTGTGTTTGCAGGTTATACTAATTTTATCGCCTCATTAATTGCATGCTATCTATTTTTATCTTTTCTGAATTCATATCGAGCTTTAATCCCGTTAGAATACTCTGTCATTTTATTCTGTTGATTAGCACTTTTTTAAAAGTCTTACACAGTATCTTTATTGGGCAGATAGGCCGATATGATTTGGGAAGAACTGGATCTTTATCTCCTCCCTTTCTTATAATGATTGCATCTGTCGCTTTCCAACATTTTGAGAAACGCTCCTGGATCATACATACATTCAATAATCTGCTGATCTACTGATGTACATTGAGACTTCAGGACTGCACCACCTCCCCTGGTATCCCGTTGGAACCAGGAGCTCCGTCCTTTTTCATTTCAACATCTTTCATATTCGCGCATGGGTTTATGACAGCTGTATTAGTATAAATCTTTTCGAGCTACTATCGCTTTTCTTGTGGTATTCAGTGTCACCCTTTTCGTTAGCATCTTGTAGAAGAACTTAAATGAGTACTTTACCTGACAGTTTTCAATTTGTTGTTATCCGGCCCTGAGATTGGATTGTGGATAGAACAGAGGGGGGTCCTATTTTCTCAGTTATTAATTCTTTGGCGTGCCCCGCAGATCTATTGCTGATAGACCTTATCTCAGATTCTCTTTTAATTTCCCATATTGAATCAGTCTAAAATGTGTGTCATGCAAAGAAGGCCGCTGTGGCAGAGCGGTTCTAGGCGCTCCAGTCCGGAACCGCGCTGCTGCTACGGTCGCAGGTTCAAATCCTACCTCGTGTCCTTAGGTTAGTTAGGTTTAAGTAGTTCTTAATCTAGGGGGCTGATGACGTCAGATGATAAGTCCCATAGTGCTTGGAGCAATTTGAACCATTTTTTGTGTCATGCAAACTTCTTTGGTATATTCTTCTCGCCTTCCGAACGTGTCTACTAGGTGTCAACTATGTTGTATCGACTGGCTTCTTTAGTGCCACTGCCTTTTCTATTGCTTTCTGGATCGCTTTCCACGATTCAAAGGCTTTTTCGTCAACATTATTTCCCGGTTCCGTTAGGGGTGGAGAAGTGTCCTAGTGAGGCAGTAGTGTATTAGATTATGATCGCTAACTGTCTTTCCTGAGTTCGAACGCATGGAGGATTGAAGCGTACTCCCTCCTACCGCCCTGTTTTGATAGGTGGGTTACCGGGAAGATTATGCACATAGAACTGCAGCGTCAGAATTGCCTGTTTCAGTTCGTGACTTCTATCATCGAATGCTTCATCGTGCCACAGGAGAGATTTAGCATTTGTGTCTGTAAAAATTACAGTAAGCTTGTCATAAAGAGAGTGTCAAATGTGCTCTATTGTAACGATGTATATAGATATTTCGTCACAGTACTAAAAGGACATGCTGACAGTAAAACAAATGGTACCCCAGTAATAACTTCTACGAATATGATGTTTTTATCAGACCACTGACTGATTTTCGTGACTTTTTATCTCATGATGGGAACTATTACTGCCTTATGGACAACTCCATTCCATTATGACTTGAGGTGTTGCAGTCATGGTGGGGATTCTTCCGCGCCCTTGAATGCGGTTCCTGCACACAAATTACGTTGAATTTCTGTAATTCGACAGCTTCTGTAATTCGTGTAGCACCGTCGCACTGCGCGTTGTAATCAGCTGCGGTATTCGTGATGACTATAATGGATCGTGGGTATTAAAGTAACTGCGGCCATGGTTTTGTTTGATAAAATGCTACGCGTCCTAATTTGTAAAACTGTTTAAAATAAAATTTCTGTTCTCTTGTTTTGCGCATTTTGTTGAGCAAGATTGTCTACACAGGACGGAATGTTCACCGCAATAGCTGATTTCTGTCTACTAATTTGCGAACCAGAAATATAATTACTGTGGGATGTCCAACTAGTACTAGAGGTCTGAAGGCTGCGTTTAGAGTAACCAGCTCCTCTAGACAAATGGAGCAAATCTTCTTAACAACTATTAATATATACGCACATACAGAGAGTACTAGCGCCCTTTTTTTGCCACTACTTTGCGTATTCGTGAGCAGTTTCAAATCCCTAACCGATACTAGTTTCCGCAGATCGGTTTAGCATATTGCTGAATGGTGCCTACGGTAAGACTACGCTCAGTTCGTTCCGCTATACTGCTGCTCCTCAGTTAGTATGGAGCGAGGTGGCGCAGTGCTTAGACACTGGACTCGCATTCGGGAGGACGACGGTTCAATCCCGCGTCCGGCCATCCTGATTTAGGTTTTCCGTGATTTCCCTAAATCGCTCCAGGCAAATGCCGGGATGGTTCCTTTCAAAGGGCACGGCCGACTTCCTTCCCCGTCCTTCCCTACTCCGATGCGACCGATGACCTCGCTTTCTGGTCTCCTTCCCCAAAACAACCAACCAACCTCAGTTAGTGACCACAAAATGGTGATGTTAAACTGTAACCTTCCTACCTTCCCTCTTCTCTTTCATCTTTTGAGTACATGAAGTGAAATGACCCTCAAGCGCTGTTAGGTCTTGTAAGTAAAACGAAATAACCGTTCCTGTAGCCATGAGCTGGTAGCAGACGACAAGTCATTGCACTCTTGGAAACGCATATTCTTGAAACATATCCTTGCGTTTCAGCAAAGAAGGAAAAAATCAGAAGGAAACTATTTGTACTTATAACATGCGAAAACGCTTAAGCGGAGTTGTGCATTATTAAAGGCAAACGAGCTGTAGGTGCAGTTGTTGCTGAGCGAGAGATAGTGTTGTAAATTATTCCACGTATGAAAGCGTTAACTAGATCAATATTTTAGATTTTTGGCAGAATTATTAATAAAAATGTTCAAATGTGTGTGAAATCTTATGGGACTTAACTGCTGAGGTCATCAGTCCCTAAGCTTACCTACTACTTAACCTAAATTATCCTAAGGACAAACACACACACCCATGCCCGAGGGAGGACTCGAACATCCGCCGGGGCCAGCCGCACAGTCCATGACTGCAGCGCCCTCAGACCGTTCGGCTAATCCCGCGTGGCGGCAACATTATTTATCTAATATCATGCAGCCCGCAGGCTGGCATGCTTCCCGGTTTCAGGTATTATAACAACCTTGAGCCAAAGACATGTGTGCACATGTTTGTTACTGATTGGTCATGTGGTTTTGGTCGACCCCGTCGGTACATAGTATCTTAACAGAAATTGAGACAAATGTCCGACCATCATAGATAGGCCTAGCAATTAACAGTGACGCCTTTTATATTGCTTGTGTGTTAACGGCCACACTCTCAGAAATTTGGGTCATAAATCGTGGTTTGTATGGAGAGCGTACTCTGCGAATCAGGTTGCCTTCTTTCGATGCAAATACAGCTCTGTTCTTGAAATATCACACGCCTCTGCTGGTAGACAATGATCTTCACTTCTCTTCTAATGTTAATGTTACAATTAAAACAATAAAAAACTTCGAGGTTGCAGTATCTAGGTAACATTTGGAGAACGTGTTTTTGTTAGTTGATTCTAACGATACTTAGCGGCGTGGGCATACGTGATTAGCGACACAATATTTAATTCACTTTTCCAATTTTTGCAAACGCCAGTACGAATTTTCAGGCCTCCGGCAAAGACAAAATGTCTGATTGTTCTGTGATGGAAGAAGAGTTTCTCTAGTCGCTTTGAACGTACTACCGATATGTCCGCTTGCATTAGCGTTAACATATTTGTCTGCTTGCGTACGGCAGTAGATACTCGTCTGTGGTCCATTTCCGATCGGGAATAGCGCGACCCTCGAGTGTTCGCTAATGACGACGCCGGCGTGGCCCGTAAACCAGCGCCTAACTACCTAATTAGTAGAGTGCCCTAGGTGGGCAGCCTCTGTGGCGCCGTTGCTGCGTGATGGCGCTGTCCTTTGCGTCAAATAACATTTCATTTATCTCCGCAGAAATACGAAGGGCAGGCTGAAGAGTGCAAGGTCCCTTTCAGGAAAGCGCACGTCTTCCTAGGCATTCCTAATGAACAGAATCCGCTCCTGAAGTCGGATTCCGGGTGGACCTCGAAATAACTATTCAGTACTGCCGTGTACTCTTATTGGACACAACAAATTTTCGAGCCACAAATTTCCTGGGGTATGGGAATAGACGGACGTCAGTGTGTGTACACTTCCGGCTCAGATCTTTGAGGAATATCTTTAACTTCCTTTAGGTGAGAATGAGGAATGCCGTTTTCAATTTCTAGCAAACGATGAGGTTTCTGGGCCTCGTATGTAATTTTAAGCTTAACGCTTTGCCAGGGCTTAGGAAAATGAAAGTTGAAAGCAACGACACACTATCCATACATTGTGCCCAACATATGCTGCAGTCCGTAAATCCAGTCAATCCATCCCGCAGACCCAAAATGTGTCCCCATTCAAAAGGTTGAAGCTATTCGGCAAGAGTAAGTACTCGTCCATGGGGCATGGTTGAACCCTAGAATGAATGTTGCGAACACTGTTCACCAATAAATTCAGCACTGTTTGCCTGCAGAGTCAAAACAGAGAAGGGTGAATCACTACCGCTACAACCCCTCAGGCACATATTATACCCTGGTGACAATGAACACAGCCCTTGAGAGTGCTGCACTTTTTTTCGAACTGTGTATGTTAAGTTACTTCACCTAACTCATCCTCAAGTGTTGCAAAGCAGCGTGCTACGTGATTTGTTTCCAAGTTTTTCTTAGTTGTAGTGAATATATAATGTAAAGAAAAACAATAAATAAATAAATACGATCAAAAAAAGACACAAAAATGTTTTAATTCTTCCATTTCTCCAGCGTGCACTAACGCCGGAGAATATCAGCAATGAAACACTTTTTATCTGTGAAGTTTCGTGTTTATCTATTTTGCCTAATTTTGTTTACGTGTTAACTGCAACTAATGAAAAAAACTGAAGTAAATGACGTAAGACGTCTGTGCACACAGTGAATATTTTTTTTTTCCCCGAATGCTACTGTCATTGTCGCTTACATTGAAGTAAAGTGTACTCAAGTCTGGTCTACTAAGTGCACCACGCAACATAACAATGTAAATGACGACGTACATAAGTTAAGGCAGGCACTATTATCAGTTGACCAAGTGCTGATATTCCTTTGTTTGTGTGTTGTATGAATATCATCCTAGACTAATTGAAACTCGCACTGTCGCTTACTTCTGTTTCTGTGCGGTCTTCCAAATCAACAAGGACGTATCGTTTTTTTTTTCTTTTTTTAGTGGCAAACTCGCTTTCAATAAATTTATGATAATTGTATTCCTTATTTTTAAAATGGATTTTTGTTTTAATATATCACATGTAGTCGACGGGTTGTTCAGTAAAATAGAATAAATGGGATAATCATTCGAGAGATTTGGCACTAACCATCGAAACACGGGAATATGGTGAATAGAAAGATCTGGAGTATGTTCTGTGAGGAAGTTGTCATCGGCCAAAGTAGTGTTTAATTGCTGATTTTATCAGTGAACTATGTGTATAAGAGACCACTGCCAATGTCTGCGTTGTACACGTAAAATTAATGTGTAATTGATGTTACTAGTTTCTGTTACCCAGCATACGGGACGTGCCAACAATACAGCCACCAGTATAGCTCTACATTGTATTTGTATGTTTGCGCCGACTGTTGTCATCATCAGTGAAAAGTCGAAGGATGCTCCATCACATTATTTGACATAAACGACATGACAGTTGTAGCAGCCGTCCATATTTTTGTTCCACTTTCCAGGTTTCCAGGTTTAGAAAAAACCGAAGAAAGACTAAATTTAGCATCACGTCAACATCGAGTGTATTAGTGACGGAGAACTAGCCTATTTGAACATATATCTACGAGGACTTGCTAAAAAGTAAAGTCTCCGAATTGTTTATGTGGAAACTCTTCAAGATTTTAAAATTAAAAAAAAAAAACGTTTTTAACATTCTGTATCTTTATTCTTCGTGTCTCCCTATTTTGTTTCTCAACGTAATCATCCCGTCAGCGAACACATTTCCGCAGTGATGTACCAATTTGTAAATACCGTCACTGTAAATTTTTGACTTTGCTACGGAAGTGCAACATCACCTCTGTTTGCAACGCTTCATCGCTAAGTCAAGTCCTCGAAGGTGTTCTCTCAGTTTTGAAAACAGATGTAAATCGGATGGGGACAAGTCGCGGATGTATGGACGATGACATTGAGCCCAAGGTGTCGGACTGCTGCATACGTCGCACTGCTCTCGTTTCGTCTGGCATTGCTATCCTAAAGAAGAGGGTGGTCCTTGTGTGGAAGAACTGTTTGAATTCGAAACTCGATTACAACACGTTGTTTCTCACGCACCGAGGTAAGTACGTTAACATAGGGCTGCCATATCTAGCTGGGACCTCGTCGGGACACCCTTGAGATGGGGGTGTGAAAATGAGGTAAAAATTTATTTAATATAATTTCTTTTTATTTAGAACACAGTTATATGGAACTCGTTGCGGCAGAAATAGTTGCTGCATCAGATTAAAGTAAATACACCTTTCTTCCTCGTAATGTTTAGACTTCCATTCTTAAGAGTCACACATAGTTTCTAAAAAGCGCTTCAGAAACACATATTCCGGAAAACAATTATCACCTGAAATCTGCACGCCATTTTAATCAGGTTTCAATCGTCAGCCAATCTGTGGTTTCACATAGCGTCATCTAACCAAACCCCTGATATTTATTAAAAGAAGTAGCCGATTTCTGTAAGTAATCAAATAATATGGTATCTCTTCCCCAGATTTCGAAATCAAATTAATTATTTCTTGGTTAGGATGCTCATTCTTTAATTTGTTCAAATTCATCTTCATTTTCATGGCAGTGAAATTGGCCGTCTTCTTTTCATTCAGACTTCTTTTACTGTGGATTCATTTATTTCTTATTTCAGTTGTCGAGACCTTATTCCTTTCCACGCTTTTTATACAGGGCGGTCCATTGATCGTGACCGGGCCAAATATCTCACGAAATAAGCGTCAAACGAAAAAACTACAAAAAACGAAACTTGTCTAGCTTGAATAAGGAAACCAGATGGCGCTATGGTTGGCCCGCTAGATGGCGCTGCCCTAGCTCAAACGGATATGAACTGTGTTTTTTAAAATAAGAACCCCCATTTTTTATTACATATTCGTGTAGTATGTAAAGAAATATGAATGTTTTAGTTGGACCACTTTTTTCGCTTTGTGATAGATGGCGCTGTAATAGTCACAAACACATGGCTCACAATTTTAGACGAACCGTTGATAACAGGTAGGTTTTTTAAATTAAAATACAGAACGTAGGTACGTTCGAACATTTTATTTCGGTTGTTCCAATGTGATGCATGTACCTTTGTGAACTTATCATTTCTGAGAACGCATGCTGTTACAGCATGATTACCTGTATGCTACAGAAGAATGCTGAAGATTGGATGGATAGATCACGTAACTAATGAGGAGGTATTGAATAGGATTGGGGAGAAGAGAAGTTTGTGGCACAACTTGATTAGAAGAAGGGATCGGTTGGTAGGACATGTTCTGAGGCATCAAGGGATCACAAATTTAGCATTGGAGGGCGGAGTGGAGGGTAAAAATCGTAGAGGGAGACGAAGAGATGAATACACTAAGCAGATTCAGAAGGATGTAGGTTGCAGTAGGTACTGGGAGATGAAGAAGCTTGCAAGGATAGAGTAGCATGGAGAGCTGCATCAAACCAGTCTCAGGACTGAAGACCACAACAACAACAACAACAACAACAGCCATACTTCAACACGATATCGACCTTTTCCGCAATTGGTAAACGGTCCATTTTAACACGGGTAATGTATCAAGAAGCCAATACCGTCCGCACTGGCGGTATGTTATGTGATACACGTACTTACGCGTTTGCGACTATTACAGCGCCATCTATCATAAAGCGAAAAAGGTGGTCAAACTAAAACATTCATATTTCTTTACGTACTACACGAATATGTAATAAAAATGGGGGTTCCTATTTTTAAAAAAACGCAGTTGATATCCGTTTGACCTATGGCAGCGCCATCTGGTTTCCCCCTTCAAGGTAGATGAGTTTCGTTCTTTGTAGTTTTTTCGCTTGATGCTTATTTCGTGAGATATTTGGTCCGGTCACTATCAATGGAACACCCTGTATATATTTTTTGCGAACAGAGCCAAGTTTTATTGCAGAAACGTGAAGTAAATTTCACTGAGCGTCTTCGGCATCAAAAATAAATGTTTAATGAAATACAAAGCTTAAGGGTCTCTCAAGTGCAGGCCTTAACGACAGCCATCTTGTTTTTGAGTGAGATAGAAGTATCTGATGATTGACATCAAGGTATAAGCAGAACTCTCTCAGTTTCTCCGTCCTTACCGTGTATATTGAAAAATAATTAAATTTTTTCATGACGATTATTTCAGTATCGACAATTAAGACTCCTGCAGTGCTTGAGGTAGTATTGTGAAGAATATGGGGAGGTCATCCAATTCCTTCTACATTTTTTTCCTAGTTCATCATTAATTTGATGAGACACATTCCGCTGGCCGCGTCGATGAAGCCCTCCAAAGTTGGCATTGGTACTGTTTCCGCAAAAAGCGATTAATTTATCTAGTGGAATTTGCAGTTGTCTTAAAGTGTCTAGACAAAACATTGCAATTGTTTCCGATGTTTCGTGATTCAGCGAATCAAATTTCAGTAGCTTCTGTTGTATTCTGTCAGTATCAGTAAAATGTTGAACAACTAAAGAAAACATATTTTCAGCCTTCCTTGTGGTTCGATGCGTCGGTGCCTATGTCGTATAATGAAACGTCTTGCAATTGTTTTTGCATTCAGTCACGCAGTTTGGTGCGGCATTCAGTTTTAGAGTAGAGTCGAAGGATTGATGATGCTTGCTTGACAACTTCAGAAGCTGTTGTTAATTTTGCAGCAGCAACGAGCAGTTCTCCATGTGTATCTTCTTTAATCGTGAATGTAGAAATAGGCTGTGATGTCGATACTACCGCGCATCTATTTGGATGATTCTTCGTAGAACTGTGATGCTTCACATCTGCCGCCTTATCCCCGTTAGTTACTGAGATGAAACAGCTATAAATGTCACAAAACGCTGCCTGATCCGTACGCCCTTTCCTGACGGAAGACCACCCTTATGTGTAATTATTCGAAAAGTGACACTGTCTCCTTCCGTCCTTAGGCCTTTTCGTAAGCTATGATAAGTTTATTAGACGGTAAACAGTCGACAATAAAACTGCAGTCATCGAAGTACATGTTACTATACACTTCAAGCCAGATAAACCTGCAGTATACATTTCAAACATTACTAACTTGCTCTCGTTTTTCGTGTTACGTTTAGAAAAAATCGCCTTATCAGGTCGCTGTTCAAATGGGAACCACCCGATTCTTCCGAGTGGCGCTGCTTAAATAGTTCCATCCCCGTACTACTAGAGAAGTGAGGTATTTTCTTGAATGATGGCGCTAGGTCTAGAAGGTGCTTGCATCGTCGATACAGGATGCGCAACATGCAACGCCATATGTGAGACGACCTTGCAACATAAACTTGTTGACATAAATAAAACTAACTGAGGCTGCATTTACATATTGCACTAACAGATGGCGAACAGATGGCGGTACTTCCGTACTAGAGATAAGGTCGTAACAGTATTTTCCAAAATCGGCACAAAATTGTGTCTTGTCGGGACAAGAAGGTCCATAACGATTATGGTCCCGATATATCGGAACGGATGGCAGTCCTAGTTACACACCACCATGTTACACGCTACAGTTCGTAGCAGAGGGCCGCAAATATGTAAACAAGAATAACAAAGATGTAGAATGTTAATAACGTTTGTGTTCTTTAAAAAGTATAAGAGTTTAAACATAGATTTTTCGGAGGTATTACTTTTCAGCTCACCGTCGTAGGAAGGAGTCGCCTGTGACATTGTTAAAGGAATAATTCCAGCACTCAGGCGATCTCGTTGTCTATATAAAGATGACCAGACGGAGACTTGATTAGGGTCTTCGTCGGTGCCGCCTCGCTACTCGCGCAATCAGGAAATGCTTCGTGCTGCCTATTCTGATTACATATCTTATTCTTATCTCTGCAATTAGTCTTTGAAATATACCAGTTATCTTCTGTTTTTAACAGGGAGAGGTGCAGTACGAAATATCAGATCTAGCGATAATGAATAACGTGTCAAAAAATGGCTCTGAGCACTATGGGACTCAACTGCTGAGGTCATAAGTCCCCTAGAACTTAGAACTACTTAAACCTAACTAACCTAAGGACATCACACACATCCATGCCCGAGGCAGGATTCGAACCTGCGACCGTAGCGGTCGCGCGGTTCCAGACTGTAGCGCCAGAACCGCTCGGCCACCAGCGGCCGGCAATAACGTGTCCAAATATTTTAAAAATAAGTTGTTCTCACTTAAACGACATTGCTTCATAATGTCATAATGGAGAGACGTCGAAATAAGAATATAAAGAATATACGTGAAACTTCCTGGCAGATTAAAACTGTTTGCCGGACCGAGACTCGAACTCGGGACCTTTGCCTTTCGCCGGCAAGTGCTCTACCATATGAGCTACCCAAGCACGACTCACGCCCCGTCCTCACAACTCTACTTCTGCCAGCATCTCGTCTCCTACCTTCAAAACTTTACAGAAGCTCTCCAGCGGACCTTCCAGAACTAGCACTCCTGAAAGAAATGTGTATTCATATCAGCGCACACTTCGCTGCAGAGTGAAAATCTCATTCTAAGAATATACGTGTTTCCACCACAGACATGAAAAATATAAATTTTTAAAATAAATTTTTATATTCAGAAAAAATTAAAATATTTTATGCACAATGTGCGAACTGTTGTTCCATGCGCAGAGCTCATTTTACAGTGTATACATGTAAGTTGAAACTGAACTGGCTGTCTTCCCACACCGGTATTTGCTTGTAGTTTTCAACGCTCTGCTCCCCTTTCGGTTACCCTTTTAATCGAAGTCCAAAGTGTTGTGTATTTATGGCCTTTCGAAGCACGAATAAGGATGTTCGTTGTCAAACATCTGTAACAGTGATTTACTTGTGGATGAGGTACGGCTCTTTCACGAATGTGTATTCATGTCAGCATTGTGGAGTTGAAACGGTCTGTTTCAGCATTTAGCTTGGTATTTATAACTGCTGCTGTGAGCAGTAATATGTCGTTGCTTTATTCGCACGTTTGCCTTCTCGATCGAGTGGGTGATACTGCTATTGGTGTCGTAAATCGTGAAGAGCTAGTATTTTACTTTTGCGTTTAGGGCTTCGATTGATTTTCCAGCAGTAGGGTGAGCAGGAAGCTACAGACGCGTTCGCACAACGCGCCGTTATATCGCAAAGATTATACACTCCGCTTATTGAGCTGCATACTTCGTACACGGTTATTTTCTTTTAGTCATTCTTTTTCGGATTAGCGTCTTCACTTCAAAGCAAACTTACACCGTGATTAAGACACTGAACATATATATACAGATTCCTGTGATGTTCCTAATTCATTCTCGACGAATTCAGGGACGGTTAAATGAAGGTCACAATCATTTGCACTTACACAATTATCGAGGCGAATTAATGCTCTAAGAGTCTCGATGTTGACGCCATGGTATGCACTTCCCTTCCTTTACCTCTGTCTTCGCAATCATCGTCGAATTTGGCAATCACCGATACAGTCATAAAAGACACTAAGTGTTGACAATATTTACATTCTTAAATAGGTTTTTGTCCCAAACTCTGACTTGCCATCGTAGTTTTGAGATTTTCGTGGTTACGTCTAATAAATTTGGGTGATGGTATCGGTGTTTCCTTTTAACAAGATCACAGCTCATTCATTTTCCTTCATTGCCTAAAACTGGTAGTGAAATTAACGTTTAAAGTTCGTTTCATTTTCAGATCATGAACAAAGGTGTAAGTGGTTTCACTCCATGGGACTCCCCAGAGAGGTTCCATATTTTTCGGTATTTAATTCAGAATTTTCCTGTAAAACTGGCAATAAGAAACTTTGTACTACGATATCACGATTGTCAGGTATATTCTAATGGTGAATATTCTTTCCTCGGAACAGGCTACATTGGGTCCTTCTCAGCCCGCGTCAAAAATGTTTAGTATCGCCAGGTATGAAAGGATATACACTGCCCGTTTTGATTAATTGTGGATGAAACGAGACTGAGTGAATGACAATCCAATCACAAGACTTGATGTGTTCCAAATCCCTATTGACAGTACGGTAGTCTAGAATCGAATAGGTTTTCTCAGACAACAGAACAGTGAGCAAATTCTTTGAAACATGCGTGGAATTTCTGAAAGAACTTGCAAACCTTTCTTCCACTGCGCGCTAACGTTACGCTGTCTGATGTCAGGATAATAAACTGAGCACAGCATGCATCTTCTTTTATTTAAAAAAAGCATTTTCTTATGTGAGCCATGCTGTACTTTGGTGCAATTTGGGTGACTATGGAACAAATGACACATGTGTTATCGTCAAAGGCATGAGCTGGAATTTAACAAATTTGTCAGATAGGCTAGGACAGGTAAATAGCTGATAACATGACATTGTAGCGTACAGGAAACATAGTTTTCGGGAAAGCGAAACGTAATCGAGTTGTGAGTGAAATAAAAGTTTTAAAATTCCTACTACTGAAGACGTTCGAAAAGTTTTCTTGGATAAACTAGATTAAGGATCGTGTACAAACCCAGATTGCTGACATCTTCGCCATAAGAATAATATCCCCTGTTCCTGACATTGCAGCGCGCAGGCTTGTTCACGTTGCTTATTTCCACTTTCTTGGTTGGAATGGTATATTTTGAAGCATATTCGTGCATTCAAATAGAATAATGTTTACCCAATAAAGGCCAGGTCAGATCATTATCCAAGTTCTCGGAATTCTGACCCTGCGTTCCTGTACGTAAGAAGTTTGCGGAGCGGTTCAGCCACAACTCCAGCACCCACTTGGTGAACATTGACTACACTGAACCAAACTTTCTTAGCCGTTGCACCGAATAGTGTTTGTTATTCTACAGAATCGATTTTCAGTATCCTTCCAGGAAAACTGAAAAATGTCAGTGATAAACCACAGACTTTCAAATCAAAACTGAAAGTTTTAGTTGTGGCACAATTCTTTTATTGTGAGGACTAATTTAGTGTCTTCCACTACATCGAACTAATTATACCTTTTCGTTTTTTTTAAAATTTAGTAAGCATTCTGTAAATTACTTACGTAGTTGCTTATTCTATGACCCAGACTTTTTCAAAGAAGTTGAAGGAAAAAACGGTGTGCTCGCAGATTAACAGTTGAGCAATGCTTTGAGGAAATATCTCTAGTGTCTGCAGAATGCTGTGATTCACAGGATACAGAGTATTCATGAACATACACAATGTGATGAAAAGTATCCGGACATCCCAGAAATGGCAAGGTGTGGGTATGGCGAATGCCTGGTGAACATCTGCCAGCGTGTGTAATGCCAACAGTAAAATTCGGACGCGGTGGTGTTATGGTGTGGTCGTGTTTTTCATGGAGGGGGCTTAATCCTTTATTGTTTTGCGTGGCACTATCACAGCACATTGTTTTGCGTGGCACTATCACAGCACAGGCCTACATTGATGTTTTAAGCACCTTCTTGCTTCCCGCTGTTGACGAGCAATTGGGGGTTGGCGACTGCATCTTTCAACACGATCGAGCACCTGTTTATAATGCACGGCCTGTGGCGGAATGGTTACACGACAGTAACACCCCTGTAATGGACTGGCCTGCACAGATCCTGACCTGAATTGTATAGAACACCTTTGGGATGTTTTGGACCGCCGACTTCGTGCCAGGCCTCACCGACCGACATTGATACCTCTCCTCAGTGCAGCACTCCGTGAAGAGGTTCAAATGGCTCTGAGCACTATGGGACTTGTTCCTCCTGCCACCGAACTTCACTAATTTCCGCTATATCTAACTTTTAATCTATCCATTTCCCTTTTTAAATATTCTAACCTACCTGTCCAATTAAGGGATCTGACATTCCACGCGCCGACCCGTAGAACGCCAGTTTTCTTTCTCCTGATAACAACGTCCTCCTGGGTAATCCCCGCCCGGAGATCCGAATGGGGGACTATTCAACATCCTGAATATTTTACTCAAGAGGACGCCATCATCATTTAACCATACAGTAAAGCTGCATGCCCTCGGGAAAAATTACAATTAAAAATGAGAAAAGTGTGTGCGAAAGTAGTGCCGAAAATTCTCACGATCGAACAAAAAGAAGCTCGTGAAAATGTTTGTACTGACACTTTGAATACCATTGAAAATGACCTTAACGTCTTGGGAAGAATGATAACTTATGACGAAGCTTGGTTTTCCATGTATGATGCAGGAATTAAGCACTAATCCGTGCACTGGAAGTGTCCAATTTCACCGAGTGCGAAGACGCATTTGAGCACTGTTGTAGCAGTAGTGGACACCGGAAGATCCTGAGGAAGATCCCAACAGAGGGATCGAAACGTCGATTATTTTAGAGGAAATATGACGCGGCCTAATAACCCAGAAGATTTTAACTTCAGTCAAAAGGAACAATATTTCAACCCGTTCAAGCAGCGAAAGAAAAAACGGCAGGCGTTAGAAAGGAGCTCATAGAGGAAGACTTCCAACACTGTTTCTATCAATGGCATATTCGCATGGAGCGTTTTGCGGATAGAGGAGTATATTGAGGGTGACAATAACTAAATATGTATGTTTTTGAAATATTTTACAGCAATAGTCAAGTTATTTTATAGCCACGCCTCGTAAGTTATTTGAGGGTATATTTGGTGCGGAAGTTAGAGCACTAAGATGCATCCTGTAGCAGCAACAGGGCTCCAAATCCCGCTAGGCATCGAGTCGAAACGAACTTGTATGGCAGTTGTGGGTATGTCATTCCATGCCGCTTTGTGTCAAAATTCATCAATCATAGTGAGTGGTGACGTGCCAGTCTCTCGGCAGCCTATGTACAGTGGTGAAAGATCTGGAGAACGGGCTAAGAAAGTCAACAGTGGAACACCCTCTTTGTTGAGGTAGATCAGGCAGCATAAGTGACATGTAGTCTTGCGTTAGATTAATGAAAGATAAGACCTCGGATATAGAACACAGCCACCGACCTTAACGCGTCGAAGCTGTACGAGCTGCTGTCCACAGTATCGGCTCTAAGGACCACAGGTGATCGTGCTGTGTACCCAGTGGCATCCACAGCGTCACGCAAGGTGACTGTGACGAATGCAACTTTCGGTCTCCTAGCCACCACTCATGGATACGCCCATCGTGATGCTGTACATGTGCCACTCCAGGCGTTGTCGCACTCTAGGTGTGGAAACGTGTCTTACTGCAAAGAAGCTCATTTCCTGGCTCATAGTACGCGACGTGAATGCACAGCCCAGCAGACCGATGAAATAATATCTGTGTCCTCTCGGGCGCTAGTCGCTGAGGCCAGTGTTATCCTGCATGCGTCGAGTATGACCCACCTGAATCCATTTCTTCCTTATTCGCATGACAGTTGTGAGATTCTGACCTACGCGAGAAGCAATATCGTAGAACGATAAAGTGCACATCCGATAGGCGACAATTTTGCACGGTCGATCTCCGACGCATGCTGATAGAAGTTTCTCCCTTCTTGCACGAGACATAACGTCTTATTACAAACAAATATACAGATGTGATTTCTGAATGAGAAATTCTCTGCGTAATCTTCCCTTCTAATTATGTAGAATATAGATGTAATTACTTCTACCTACTTTACGTGCTTTACATGATGCTAAACGTTTACATATTGAAGCACTCCATGCCAGTCTGACGTTTGTTACATGCTACGTTCATAGTGTTGCAATGTAATGGTCAACAGTGTACATGTCTCACTCTTTCCATTTTGTCCGCTGTGAGAATCCTCCTCAGAACAGCATTGTTAAATACTGGCGATGGTTTAAAGCTATTTCACCGTCATTAAACTTTGAAATGACCCACTATATGCAGTTCAGAACCTACAAGAGATTTCCTTCCAGCATGTGTATAGCATATGAAGACATGCAGATCGAAGCGGTTGACTGTGTTATATTTCCGGGATTACAACTCGATAATAAATTAGTTGGGAAGGGCATACCACAGATATGCTGAAGCGCCTAAAAAAGTCTCTATTTGCAGTGAGAATGATGTCAGATGTAGGAAATATAAATATTAAAAAAACTTGCATACTTCGCTTACTTTCATTCTATTACGTCATACGCCATACAGGATCATATTTCGGGGTAACTCATCAGAGCAAAAGTTTTTAGCGTGCAAAAGCGTGTAATAAGAATCATTTGTGGTGTAGATTCAAGAACATCATGTAGAAACCTGTTCAAGGAACTTCGTGTTCTATCCACTGCTTATCAGTATAGTTGTTCCTTAATGAAATTTGTTGAAGTAATATATCTCTATTTCCAACCAATATCTCAATACATAGTATCAATACTAGGAATAAGAACAATCTAAATAAAGATCTGAAACCACTTACGTTGGTCTCAAAAGGGATCCAGTATTCAGGAGCACACATTTTCAATAAATTGCCTGCGGCCATTAAAAACTGGGTTTCAGATAAAGCACGGTTTAGACAGAGTTTGAAAGACTTTTTTTATAGGCACTCCTACTCTATAGATGAATATCTTAACAGGGACTGCTAGACAAGCTTAACTGAAAATGTCTGTTAGATTTCAGTTTTGTCAGCACTTGATCACAACAGTCAAGATTACGTATTTTGTGTATGATAAATTTATTAAAAGTGCATAACAATGTGTTATTCTGACAATGTATTAATTCTATAAATGTTAGCGGTTCCAGTTTACTGTAATGTCTTCACCTATTTTGAAGATTTCCTGACAAATGATCAGGATAGTAAGTATTATATTTAAATATTTTTTATGTTATACTTTGACATGTTCCATACCCACAAGAATCATTTCATTTTTGGGTCTGTGGAACGAAAACTGAATCTAATCTAATAAATGAAATATTGTAGAACAAAAGCAAACTGGTGCTTTTAGTTTATTATAATGTTGTTCTACCAAGAACCGACGGAAGATTTTGTTAACATAATTTAATCTAATCTAGACCTCCACGGAGGTCCTTCCACTGGAGTGAGTCACTGCCGGCTCCTCTGGTTACGATGCTCTGCTAAAACGCCTGTTAGTCTGTCCACAAGCTTCTGTCCATAACAATGATGTTTCTCGGAGTACAGTGGCAACAGGAGTTGCTTCAACAAGGGCGTGCGGCCCGGCTGAGGTGCGGCTGCGACCGAGCGGTGCGTGGGCGGCTGCGGCGGCCGCGTTATCAGTGACAGTGCATGGCGGATGCACACGCCGCCTGCCCGCCTGCCGCTCTTTATCAGCGCCTGCCTGCCAGCCACCGCGAATAGAACGCCGCCGCCGCCGCCGCCACTGCCGCTGTTCTCTCGCCTCCCGATAGTCCGACGGTGTCGACATCCGTAATACTGTCTCCAACCACAGGCACGATGGCAACAAAACATCGATCTCCATGTTTACTACGTGACAAGCCGCTTGCGCAAGTCAGAAAGGGGTTTAGAGAGAGTTCCGTAAAAGAGCATTCAAATTAAGCTGGCCAGACATAGTATTAGTCACCTCTCAAAGAGTACAGTGGCCACTTTAGAACGCCAACATTGCGACGTGAACTAAATGCGCTGGACATTTGAAGTTGGTTGCATCACAAAAGGCCAATGGTCGCAGCAGCCATAAAAATTTGTCTAGGATGGCCCAAACAGCACAGAAACCGAATAATAGCTGACTAGTTTGTTGTCAGACGAGTCGCTATTTTGCCTCATTTTAGTTGACGCAGAGGTGTTGAATGCATCGACAGTCCAATAAAGCGTGTAACGTGCAGTACAGGCCAGAGGTGGTACTGTGATCATTTCAGGGTGTTTTTCGTACTACGAACTTGGGCCCACTCAGTCAGATTGCCGTGAACGTGAACGAGATATGTATTTCAACATTCTCGGTTGCCAAATGCTGGCCTCTCATCTGCCTTTTCAAGATGAGTGTGTTGTGTGTACTCCCATCTTCCAAGATTGCAACACCTCTCTTCACAGAACTGCACGCATATGTTCCTCGTTTGGCGAACACTCGGGCACGCTAGCCTACTGAAATCGATTGGCCCATTAAATCTCACTATCTTAATCCTGTAGAAAATGTCTGGTACTATTTTGGACATCAGCTGACACGTAATATGTTAGAATGTGGACTCCGTTCCTCTTCTAATTGATGCCACTGTCAACTTTAGAAGCGATATTAGATCTTATTAACGCAATGTTTCTTGGAAAGCGAGGATATAATTTTTTTGTTAGATTTATTGTAGGGGTCAGATACGCTTATTTATTGTACCAGAAGCAGATGTCCAGGTAACATCCATCAGTTCCTCACTTGATTTAGTGCAGCGAAGCTACTGTTTTCTCCCCAAAGAAAAGAAACTGGGTTCCAATCTTCAGTAATACTTGTTTATGGCGACAGTTCACAGCTAAATTCCCAATTTTGCCCCGCTAAAAAGAAATTTGTTTCCGACCTTTACTATCATTCTTTTATTAAATTCATAACCTCTTTGTATGAATTGAATCTCTTTCCTCAAAACCAATTTCTTTGAGCTACAAAACAGGGAGAAGAGGCAGCATGGTGTCAAATTTGGAGAATAGGAGCAGTGCAGTACTATTTCTAAGCTCATGTTCATTTCGTCTTAACAGCCGACGAATAACCATACGCATTGTTTTGACGCATGCCTTCAAAAATGGTTCAAATGGCTCTGAGCACTATGGGACTTAACATCTATGGTCATCAGTCCCCTAGAACTTAGAACTACTTAAACCTAACTAACCTAAGGACATCACACAACACCCAGTCATCACGAGGCAGAGAAAATCCCTAACCCCGCCGGGAATCGAACCCGGGAACCCGGGCGCATACCTTCGTTTCTGTTTCTACTCACTCTGTAAACAGTTCAATACCGTTGAGTTCTAAGAGTCATATAACTGATGATATGATGGTGTTGATCTGTAAGTCTACAGAAATTGTCGCCATCACTGTTTCCGTCGAGAAAACGGAGACGTGTGTTATTTCTGTACACCCACGCTACTTTTCTAACAGCAGTTCTGTTTTCGGGATATTATTACGGCTGTATTTCGTGAACGACGCCAGAGGTCGTTAAGATCTTGCCTCAGCTTTTCCAAACACAATATTGAAATGTTTTTCCACGGATGGTCTGGATTTCAAATTAGCGTATGCTCACAACTTACACGCAGATGAATCACAAGCCTTCATTCAAAATCGTAAGTTCCCCGCTCACGTGAGATAATAAACACCTTTCCCGAAAGTGCCGCATCTGCTGTACTGTCACGAACAAATTTAAGTTCATTTATTCAGTAATAAACAATCTTAAATATGAAGTTATATCGGGTGACGGCACTTAGTCGTTTGTTCAGGACTTTTAACAGCTGCTTTAAGACAACTACCCAAAAAACACTGCGGCACATGGCGTCTGTCTAAAAATATGAACCATACCATTACAAGATTTATGCTCACCAATGGTGTTAATGTCTTGTTTCAGATAGGTGTGTCACATTTAATTTGTAGAATACGAGCGGTGTACTCTTACTTCTAAATTCCTGGTTGGCATTTTGATTTCACAAAATGATTGTGCTATAGCTATAGCAGTCGTTTCGATATCTTCGCCCACAGAGAACACAGTGATCAGAACAATGTGGCGGCAGATACTATGTAATTATAGTAACACAGCAACCGCAAATACTTTTCTACAATTCGCAAATTGATATTTTCCACTGTTAGACTGCGCTAGATAAACTATCTAATCAAAACTATGCGGGCACCCCTGTCTTACGTGGAGTTGACTACTAGATGTCATGAGAGGTGGGCGCGCCAGTATAAAGTGAGGCGGAGAGTACTGTGTTGTCAGTAGAGAAGCAGTAACACCAAAATGGATCGGCAAGGAGAGCTCAGTCACTTCGACCGTGGACTAGTCATTGGATGACACCTGAGTAATAAATACATCGGAGACATTTCAACGTTTCCAAAGATGCCGAAGTCGACTGTTGATGACGTGATTTTGAAGTAGAAACTGGGAGGAACATCCACAGCTAAACCAAGACCAGACAGACGCAACGCAGTCATACTGACGGACAGCGACCGGCGAGCGTTGCGGAGGGTAGTTTAAAAAAAATCACAAGAACTCAGTGGAAGGGATTATTTGGGTGTTCCAAAGTGGTACCAGCTGTCCGACTAGCACAGTGACTGCGTACGGAGTGAAGATTGAGTACAATTGCTAGAGCAGCCCTTCATAAGCCACACATTCCCGTAATCAGTGCTAAGTGACGCTAGAGGTGGTGTGAGGAGCAATACGACTGGACAGTGCATGGCTGAGCACGTGTCATTTGGAGCGATGAATGACGTTATAGACTGTGGAAATTTCAAGGAAGGTTTATGTTTTCGGAAATGCCTGGAGAACGTTACCTGCCATTGTGTGTAGCACCAACAGTGAATTACGGAGTAGGTGGTGTCACTGTAGGGGAGAGTTTTTCCTAGTTAGGGTGTAGCCTCCGTATTGCGCTATCGAAGACGCTAAATGTGGAGGGACATCAACACATTTTACA
This sequence comes from Schistocerca nitens, assembly GCF_023898315.1. NCBI lineage: Eukaryota > Metazoa > Arthropoda > Insecta > Orthoptera > Acrididae > Schistocerca > Schistocerca nitens. The sequence goes on along the minus strand of NC_064615.1, from coordinate 779,828,719 downwards.
GTATTATGAACTGCGTACAGTAGAGAAACAAATAGAAGAAGACTGTGTGTATCAGTGTGACAACGCACACTGTCATAAAGCAGCATCTGAGCCAGTGATTTGAGTTAGAACTTCGACTTCGCTCCAGACCCCAGCATCCAGCTTCACTAATTTTCCCTACTGAAGAAGAAAGGACTGCCATTTTCCTCGACAGACACTCTGACACACCATATTAAGTGTCCCCCGTAGAGTTCAAGATGTCATAAAAGCGAACTGTGGACACGCCCCATAATAACGTCCAGTAACAGGTGCCAGGATGCTTTTCATCAGATAGTGTAATTGTAAGAACTTTAAGCCGAGAGGAGTGTAACCTCTTTTGAGCGGCTTGAATCTTACACCGTTTGACAGATTCAGCTTATTGATACGTGAAGCGTCATAACGGAATGTGCACATCAAATAATGCAAAAATAATGCCTTAGAACAAGGCAGGAGACCTGAATAGCTTACGCAAGTGAACGCCTAGCACTGAATTGTAAATTAGACAGACTTGGTATATTAGGGAGAGGAATCATGAGGAAAGGTGATAGACTAATTGAGTAAAAAGCTGCATTTTGTGCAAACAGACACCCAAATTTATTTCGTATATGCAGAAATAACAGTATCTTATATAACAAAATAATATTTTTTTCTCATCCTGCGGTATTGTAAATCATTATTGACCAACACGGGTTTCGCTGTCATTTAAGAAGCATCTTCAGACACCACGCTGCAGTTACATATGTTTTTCGTTTTGTTTCAAGAAGAGAGGTTGCACCTCAGTCATGTGCAAAAATTGAAAAGATATTTCCAGTTCAAGTGTACAAAAATAACGTGAACATGGCTTAAACAAATGACAGTATAGGACAAATTATGAAAACGAAAGATAAGTATAGGGGCCAGTTGATTTCATGGCGAAATGGTGATAGTAAGTAGTTAAGAAATGTTTCTGTACTCCCAAAAGACTTCTAAGATCACAGCCAGCACTTTTTTTTTCTTTCAAAATATATTTGTGAGTGAAATGAGCCTAAGAAAGCAGTAAAAAACTGAAATTGAACTAATGGAACTGCAATTTCACTCTTAGTCCCCTCGTCAGATAGACTGACCGCGACAAATTGTAGACATGAATTCAAATTACGCCGTGCAAGTGAGGAATAAAAATAATCTCTCTCTCTCTTCGCAGCTCTGCTCGCTGCAGTAGAGAATGGTACATCTACTGTTCTTCCGGTGGTGAACGTGCGACTTGGCTAAAGCACTTGTAACTCATTTGTCGGGGAGTTAGCGGTCTGCAGAGACTTCACAGTTTTTACTCTGCCGGAACCTGTTGCAGGGAGCACTGGGCGCGAGGGGCGGGCCGCGAAAGAAAGGCGGCATTAGGCGGGCAATTAGCGCCTGCTCCAACCAGCAGGGCGGAAGGCTCCGTCTGGAGGCCCAGCGACACGTTACACTGGACATTTGGGACAGCGGTTATCGCTGAAACTACCAGTTTCTTATCTCCCGTTTAACCTGATTGTTACAGTAGCAGGTTTCTGAAATAACCGACTTTCGGTTTTTTATTGCTATTATTTCTACTAACAAACTTACACATCGTACAAAGACTGAAAAATTCTAAGATTCCCCCAAACTCTTCCGTTGTATTGTTCAAGATAATATGTAGGATCAAAATATGGAATACTACTATCTCTGTATGACTAGGCTCGGAAGGCCCAACGTTACCGACCGACAGCCGTGTCGTCATCGGCCTCTAGGCGTCAGTGGATGCGGATATTGAGGGGCGGGTGCTCCCGGCCGTTGTCAGTTGTCGTAACCGGAGCCGCTACTTCTCAATCAGGCAGCTCCTCAATTGGCCTCACCAGGGATAAGTGCACCCCACTTGCCAACAGCGCTCGGCAGACCCGGACGGTCACCTGCCGAAATGCTAGGCAAGTCCGAAAGTGCTTCGCTTCGGTGATCCGACGGGGAATGGTGTTACCAGGGCGGCGAGGCTGTTGCTTCAAAATATTAAAATGTAATAGGTGAGTACACTCAGGTAAAAAAAAAAAACCTTGAACGTCTAGAGATAGGAAGTTCATATTCACAGGACATGTACGTTAGTATGTTCTGCAGAAACGACTAGCATTTGAACCATGTCGGCCCGCGTATTCGAGGTCAACATCGATACCGTGGCCCAACACTGCCTACTTGTAAAATGTGCCTGCGGCTCTCGTTGTCGCTATAAACCAAAGTTAATGGATCTGTGTGACTTTAGCAGACGTGCAGGATGCCTCGCAATTGTATGCTTAAAACAGGGCGCATTATTTGCATGAGAGAATGTCATGCATCCATCCGGGAAATTACTGTTCATGTGGGACGAAGTGTTTGGCAGTGCAACGGGTGTGTGCAGAATGGTTCACGGAAGGCCGTAGAACATAAAAAGACGGGTCAGTTCGCTACACCCAGAGCAGGTCGTCAGAGAAGATCGACACCTCATCCGAATGTCATTGCTGGACAGATCTGCGTCCTTCTAGGCCCTGGCGCAACAGTAGAACAGTGCAACACATCGTGCACTGTCAAGGGTGACAGTCCATCGCCGTTTGCTACGGCATGGCTTACGTGCGCGTCGTCCAATTCTCTCCCTACCTTTGACGAATGTGCAGAAAATTCCAGACGGCAATGGTGTATGGAACGACGTCACTGGGGACAGGAATGGCATCAGATAGTGTTTTCTCGGACGAATCCAGGTTCTGTTTGTTTGAAATTGATGACCACATTTTGGTTCGCCGTAGACGGGGTAGCGCCATCACAGTGACTGCATTCTCACAATATACCGGGTGATGAAAAAGTCAGTATAAATTTGAAAACTGAATAAATCACGGAGTAATATAGATAGAGAGGTACAAATTGACACACATGCTTGGAATGACATGGGGTTTTATTAGAACCAAAAAAATACAAAAGATCAAAAAATGTTCGACAGATGGCGCTTCATCTGATCAGAATAGCAAAAATTAGCATAACAAAGTAAGACAAAGCAAAGATGATGTTCTTTACAGGAAATGCTCAATATGTCCACCGTCATTCCTCAACAATAGCTGTAGTCGAGGAATAATGTTGTGAACAGCACTTGAGCATGTCCGGCGTTATGGTGAGGCACTGGCGTCGGATGTTGGCTTTCAGCATCCCTAGAGATGTCGGTCGATCACGATACACTTGCGACTTCAGGTAACCCCAAAGCCAATAGTCGCACGGACTGAGGTCTGGGGAGATGGGAGGCCAAGCATGACAAAAGTGGCGGCTGAGCACACGATCATCACCAACCGACGCGCACAAGAGATCTTTCACGCGTCTAGCAATATGGAGTGGAGCGCCGTCCTGCATAAACATCGTACGTTCCAGCAGGTGTTTATCAGCCAGGCTGGGGATGATGCGATTCTGTAACATATCGGCGTACCTCTCGCCGGTCACTGACGTTTTGCTTTCCAGCGCCATCTGTCGGGCATTTTGTGAACTTTTTTTTTTGTTTGTTCTAATAAAACCCCATGTCATTCCAAGAATGTATGTTCATTTTTACCTCTCTATCTACATTATTCCGTGGTTTATTAAGTTTTCAAATTTATACTGACTTTCTGATCACCCAGTATGTAGTGCTTACTCAAGGACTTACGGTGTGGGATGCTATTGGGTACAATCACAAATCACAGTTGGTACGTGTCCAGGGCACAGTGACTAGTGTGACATACGTGAATGGCATCCTGCTATCCGTAGCCATACCCTTTCTGTACACCACCACCACCACCACCATTTTTCAGCAAGACAGTGCACGACCCCATGTCGCTGCACGAACACGTGCCTTTTTGGTGTCACAAGCTGTCAGCCTTTTGCCTTGGCTCGCCAGATCACCAGACTTGTTGTCAATCGAAAGTGTGTGGGATATGGTGAAAGGACGCATGCAATGCTGTGACCCTGTCCCAACCACCACAGATGAACTTTGGAACTCAGGTGAATGCAACATGGATGGCTATACCACAGGACGCCATTCGCGCCTTATACGTGTCGATGCCATCACGAATGGAACAATTTATCAGGGCCCCTTACGGAACCTGTACCTACTAGACAACAGGGCACACGCGGAACCAAGGTGACTGAATCACTTCTGCAAAACATACTAATGTATAAGCCCTGTGAATATGAACGTCGCATCTCTAGTCGTTCAAGGTGTTCTGTTTTTTTTTTTTCAGAACATGAGTGTAAAAGAAAACACGGCCCATCCACCGGTAACTGCTTTTCTCGAAAAGTAATTATGGCTTGGATAATACAAAAAAATCACTGATATTCTCCTATTAATTCAAATTTTTTGAGACACTAGTCAAAAATCATGTTGTAATTGATGATCATCACATTGCGCGTTTACGAATAGTGGGATCTAAAGGGTGAAACAGGCAGAAGAACTCCATTGTTCCTAATCTTATTAAGATGTCCGTTTCCAATGGCTACAAGCAAATAAAAGCATGTTATGTAGAGACGTCGATCGGCTACTGTTATTTTTATTGTAAACTACAAATGAATTGTCAAGTTTGCCCGCAGCTCGTGGTCGTGCGGTAGCGTTCTCGCTTCCCACGCCCGGGTTCCCGGGTTCGATTCCCGGCGAGGTCAGGGATTTTCTCTGCCTCGTGATGGCTGGGTGTTGTGTGATGTCCTTAGGTTAGTTAGGTTTAAGTAGTTCTAAGTTCTAGGGGACTGATGACCATAGATGTTTAGTCCCATAGTGCTCAGAGCCATTTGAACCATTTGAATTGTCAAGTTTCTCTGGTACTACTGTTGCCATAATTTCCTTTCTCTTTTATTATTTCATAAGAAGCTTTTGGGTAAACTTGGTACCGTTGTTTTTCATAAATTATTTCGAATGAAAAACTCATTTTGTAGTCAAAATTAATTACTTTTAACAGGAAAATGAATACAATTGACTTTTTGCTGAGAAAACTAAAAAACGCTTTTTCAAACATTTCTGATGAACAGTTTACACGCTAGGCAAAATATAACATTTAGCAAAAACAATTACATGACAGTAGTTAAATATTTATTATCCAATTTATTCATAAATACTGGTTCTATATTATGTTGGCCTGCTTCAGAAACAGTATCGTTCAAAGACGGTGCCAATCTTTCAAAAGCCACAGAACTTCCTACTAAAGATCAATATTTTTGGGCTACAAATGAGTAGACGGGTGTACACCTTGCTTTGTTCCTAAAAATGAAAGGATCACTGCTTCTGGGTAGCAAACTAAACTAAACTCCGTCCGAACAGGCCTTGGAAGGCTCGACGGCACCGATCGGCCGCCGTGTCATCCTTAAGGGGCTCCGGAACGCCCTATACTTGCAATGTTAAAATAACGCTTATAAATTACATCTTTCCTCACAAAGTATTTGAGGTAGGAAGTTGAACTTTTTACAGATTATTTATTGGAATATGGGCTACAACTTAACACAGGGATTTTACAAAATTTTAGTTCAGTTATTAAAGATGATTTTTTTTCAATTGTAATGAAAATTCACAACATTTTTTTGCAATTTTTTATTTATATATTCAAAAATATACAGTTTTTTGGAAAAAGGCTGTGTTAAATTATGCAGAAGGTACTGTGTAACATTTACTGAAAGTTTGAAACAAATATGTTTGGAAGATCCTTAGAAAACATGTAATTAGTATGAGAAAATAAAAGTTTTGGGAATCGAGCGACAAAGATTGGATTAACTTTTTAGTGCATTCCAGGTCCATAGGATGGATTATCTTCATCCTCTGCAAACTCCTCCTCCAGCTTCCTCTTGTTCCTCCTCCTGTTTACTCTTGTTTGTATTTCTAGACTCTTTACAGCCCTGTCTGCAGCCCGAAGGCATTCCTTGTCTAAAGCAAGCATCGCTCGTACCATGTTAGAACCTATCTTCATTCCCATATTTCTAAATACCTTGCACCTTACAATGTTGCCATCATTGAAAGTCGCAACAGCATCATACACACCAAAGTGAAGTGTTTCTATTCCAACAAATACAGTCTTGGGGATTCTCGACCATATAACACTATTTACACTTTCATTGGGGTTTTGAGTTTTTCCGTGAATACACTTTTTGAGAACCGACATATCAAATATTTCATTCACATCCGATTCGCCCATAAAACATTCATAGTTTTCACTCATTGAACTAGGCTTCTTCTGTGAAGTATTTTCTTTCCCACTTTGACTGCTATGGGCAGGTGTACTTGAGAGGTTAGGTTCACTCACTTGGTTATCGTCTTTATTGTTTACAGTAATAACACATACCTTTGGCTTTCCAACATTTCTCATTTTCTTAAAAGCCTTCAGAGGATTTCTAATAACTTTACTTTTACTCATTATTATACTTCAACCAAACAGAGACTCAAGAAACAGAATTAATTACGAATATTTTCGAGATAACGACAGAGTAAATAAACATGAAACAATCGACAATCACACCAGCGATATATATTGAACCATCACAGGTTAGCCACAACACATACTTTATCTCACATCACTAAAATGTACCTGATGAACACAGACGTTAACAATAACACCATTTGACAGCAGTTTAACAGCGCCACAGTGGGTCACGCCCATGTAGAACACATTTCAAAAAAAATTTAAAAAATAGTTGTAGTCTTCGGAATTGAATAAATTATATATCTATTAAAAGGTAATAGTCTGCAGATTCAGAAAACGCAAAAGAGTAAAAATTGAACTTTTCATGATTTTGAGCCTTTCCGGAGCCCCTTAACTACAGGCGTTACTGGATGCGGATATGGAGGGGCATGTGGTCAGCACACCGCTCTCCCGGCCTTGTCAGTTTACGAGACCGGAGCCGTTACTTCTCAATCAAGTAGCTCTTCAGTTTGCCTCACAAGGGCTGAGTGCACCCCGCTTGCCAACAGCACTCGGCAGATCGGATGGTCACCCATCTAAGTGCTAGCCCGGCCGTACAGCGCTTAACTTCGGTGATCTGGCGGGAACCGGTGTTACCACTGCGGCAAGGCCGTTGGCCCTCTGGGTAGCAAAGGACGCCAGAAGTAAAGCTCTGTTTCGTTCCGTAACAAACTTTCAGGCCCCACTAGGTCACTTCTGGCTACTTCCTGATTATGTGATGACCAAAGAGGGTTAGCAGTTATTCTGATGTCCTCCTTTGAATTGAAGATGAAAGTTTACCGTATTTATTTATCTCTCGCGTCAAATTCTTGAAGAATTTACCGGCGCTGAATATGTTCAAGTACATTTTTTTAAACCGTGGAATTGACAGTGTAGGATTTACAGAGAGTTGTGTAATGTTTTGCACTTCTGTCTTTAACGCTGCCCAGAAGCTTTTGTGATAGGACCTTGGCTGTATTATGTTTAAAAATGAGATTTCTTAATGCACCTTCGATTTCCAGAATTAATCGCTGCCAGAAATCTCCTTTGCGCTCTCCACGATCAAAGTAAAAAAAAGGCAATAAAAAAAGCTATTTCTGACAAAAATTCAGGGTCTGCACTAGAAATCATTCGTGTTGCATATTTTATGCAGGGATTGGTTAACACTTGAACGAGTAATGGTTACAGTTTTACATATCTTTTCAACATTAGGTAGATGGTTATTCCACCTTTATGTACTGACCGAATCAAAATCATTACGTTTCCCATTGTTGTGGCCTCACGTGTTTGCTCCACACTCAGCTTCTTTGTCAGTAGTTACTTTGCCTTGTAAATTTGACGATTGATTTTATTCCGCTTATTAAGCTTTTTAAAATTTTGTTACTAGCGTTCTTTATGCAATTCGTTACTCTTAAGTGTATAAGATAGGCAAAGCAATTTGTCTTCCCCTCCGAATATGTTGTTCCCATCATCTGTGGAGATGCCAATTGTTTTTGATTTCGGCATGCCAAATACTTCAAGGAGATCTATTTCTGCAGCAATGTATTCGCCAGTGTGCCTCTGTCTTAAGACTACGAACGCCCAAAATCACTGAGTCTGGCTTGCTACTGTTTTCACAAGGAACTGTAACAACAATCTCTGATTAATTATAATGGAATTTACAAGCGACTCGCTTATTTTAAAAAGCTAGTAAGAATTATTTATCTTCCAAGTTATCTGTAACCACCAAAAGTGTCTTTGACGAATTGGTCAGAGTGTAACAGTCCGCAAATAGCGAAGTGTGTATTCCGTTAGTCAGTGTTGATGTATCTAGATGACTGCAGTTTACGTACTGTTAACCATCTGAACCACGTGGAAGACCACCAGTTTTTAAATGCTAAGTATGAAATAAAAATGTGCATTAATTTCAGTGTTCCTGTGTAAGAAAGTGAAAAGATAATATATTCTGAGACAAAAAAAAAGACGCACTACGAAGGAATTATCCGGATGGGACGGGAATCGGTAGTTGTGACTTACATGTACAGACAAACAAATGATTACAGTTTCAAAAAGTTGTATGATTTATTCCAGAGAGAGAGCTTCACAAACTGAGCAAGTCAGTAACGCGTTGCTCCACCTCTGGTGCTTATGGAAGCAGTTATTCGGCTTGGCACTGATTCATAAAATTGTTGGATGCCCTCCTGAGGGATATCGTGCCAAATTCTGTCCAACTGGTGCGTTAGATTGTCAAAATTCCGAACTGTTCGGAGAGGCTTGTCAATAATACTGCAAACCTCAATTTGGCGAGAGGTCTGGCGACCTTGCTGGTCAAGGTAATGTTTGGCAAGCTCGAAGACAGGCAGTTGAAACTCTAGATGTGCGCCGGCCGGCATTACCTTGCTGAAATGTAAGCCCAGGATGGCTTGCTATGAAAGACAACAAAACGAGGCATAGAATATCGTCGACGTACCGCTATGCTGCAAGAGTGCCGCGGATGAAAAGAAGTAGCACCCAGACCACCAGTCTCGGTTGTCGAGGCGTATGGCGGGCGACAGTCTGGTCGATCGATATCTCACCACTCTCCGGGGCGTCTCCAGGCACGCCTTCGGCCTGAAATGTCAATGGCAGTAGTAGAATTGTCATCAGTTATGAGTTCTGCTTTCCAAACTGAGTCCCGATGTCCACCGAAGATGTCTCTAGAAACGCCCCAGACAGGCATGGAGTACAAACCTGACGGTCGCCCGCCATGCGGCGGCCCGACAACTGGAAGTGATGGTCTGGGCTGCCATTTCTTTTCATAGCAGTAACCCTTTTGTTGTCATCCGCGGCACCCTTACATCACAACTTTACGTCGACGACATTTTACGCAACGTTTTGTTGTTTTCTATGGCAAGCTACCTCGGTCTTACATTGCAGCAGGAGAATGCCCGCCCACGCACGGCGAGAGGTCTTTGGGCATGCCAAACTCTGCCTTGTCCAACTAGGTCGCCAGATCTGCCCCCAATTAAGAGCTTTTGGAGTATTATGGGCAGGCCTCTCCGAACAGGCGAGGATGTTGACAATTTGACGAACCAACTGGGCAGAATTTGGCACGATATCCCTCAGGAGTACATCCAACAACTCTGTCAATCAGTACCAAGCCTAATAAATGCATTCATAAGGGCCAGAGATGGACCAACACGTTGTTGACGCGCTCAGTTTGTGAAGATCTTTCTCTTGAATAAATCATCCAGTTTTGTCTGAAATGGTAATCATTTGTTTGTCTGCACATGTAAGTTCATATCTACCGATTTGCGGTCCATTCGGAATATTCCTTCGTCGTGCGTCGCTTTATTTTTTCCGTAGGGTGTGTGGTGGATCACCATGATAGCACTGCAAGTTATGTGTCAAGGAAAAAAATGAGCTGACGAATGGAGTTTGCTCACACCGCAAATATAAATGTAGTAGTAGTGGTTTTTTAATTTTAATAGGGAAATTAAGTAAATCAGGTTCTACATACACGCAGTTTTTTCTGGGAAGCTTATATAATGTAGCCTCAGCTTTTGTGAAATGAGTAAATCCCTGTTTCTCTAAAAGTGAGTGAAATAAGTTGCTTCTGCAGACAATCAAGACCAGTGCATTGGAAAGGTCAAAGTCACGGTTTTCACCCGATACGGGTAAGTCTTATGTATAGAGCACGTTGCACACTGTTACTCTCTTAAGAAATTTACGTTTGGAAGTTTTAGTTAAGGTCTGACATTAATGCAAGTCTTATGATCGAACTGAGAAAATTATGTAACTTATTTAGATAGATAGCGATAATATGATACCGCAAGTTTCTTGTGCCTCCTGCCGTCTCTAACCTTTTAAAGCTAATGGAGCATTGTATTTCATTACTACGGCACTTCGTAAATTACTTCTAAACTAGGGATGGTGCCATTCTGGCGACGACAGAAAGAAATTTCCATACACACCAGGTAGCGGCAAGTCTTGCACAACGCACATACACACGTACCGTTTAATAGGAGACGCAACACATCAACAGGTACATTATGTGTCAGCAATGATATACCTATTCTTATGTGATGTGCTGCTTGTTTCTGTCAGCATTGTTACTGAAATAGAACTGATCGCTTTCCACATTTTCTGTAATAACCCAGTATTTCGCAGCAATGGAAATTTTACGAATAAACATTACTCGTTTAAAAAAAGATTTTGTTTAAAAATCAAGAGTTCCGGCACGGCTGCTAGGCAAACTGATATACTTGCTTTTTTACCATGTTATTAGTAAAAAGTTTACTAGAAATCTTGTAACCGAGACCAAACAAACACCGAAAAACACCAGTTATTCAGGATCAGAATAGCAGTATCAGTTTTAACCGGTCGCTTTTTCCTATCTCTAGTGTGCACCTACATCCCTACTCTGCAAAATACTGCCAAGTAGATGGTGGAGGGTACTACCTATGGTATCACATATTGGGATATCTTACCATACCAGTCGCGTATGGAGCGCGGGAATTTAAATGCCTCTGTGCGTGCTATAATTAGCCTAATTTTGTCCTAGTGATTAGTACTGTAGCGATTCGTAAAGTGTGTACTGTAGTCTTAGAGTCCTCTGTTCCTGAAGCCGGGTAGTTTTGTCTATATTAAAGCAATTAACAGTTCAGTTTTTTCAACAACTCCGTGACGCTCTCCCGTGGCTCTGACAAACCTGTGACCATTCCTCCTGCCCTTCTTTGTATGTGTTCAGACTATTCATGCTGCCCTCCTTTGTATATGTTCAGAATCTCCTGTTAGTCCTATTTGGTATCGGTGACATACACTTGAGCAATATTGTGTGTCGGTCTAGTGTTTTGTAAGCAGTTTCCATGTTGGATTGATTGCATTCTCCCAGTAACTTTTCAATGAACCGATTTCGACCACCAGCTTTACGTACGACTTAGTCTATCTTATCACTCAATTTCATGTCCCTACAGGTTGTTACTCACTGGTATTTGTATGTCCTGATCAGTTCAACTTGTGCCTCTTTTAGTATTGTAGTCAAGGGTAATACGTTTTCTTGTTTCCTTTAATGTACAATTTTATATTTCTAAACATTCAAAGCAGTCTCTGCACTACTTTGAAACCTTATCAGAATCTAACAGCGTTTTGCAGACAGTACTTCAACATAGATTATTGCGTCATTTGCGAAAATTCTGACGTTAATATTAATATTGACTGCCGGGTCATTAACGTACAACATCAACAGGAAAGGTCGCTACACACTTTCCCGGGGAACTCCAGATGCTGTTTCGAGAATCATAAAAACTTATGGTCCTATGTAAACTCGGTAACTGACTCGAAGGCTTCTTTCAGTCACGTGCAGACCAGTCTAATGTGGCAATAGAAAACATCAAAAGGAAAGTTGAAGTTTTAAATTTCGCTTTTACAAATGTCATATATGCAGGAGGGCCGTACAGACGTGCCATCGTTTGACCGCCGCACAAAATCCTGTGTGGAGGATGTGTAACTAGGCATTCCTGGCGTCGAAAAGCAGCTGGAAGAGTTAAAACAAATAATTCGCGTGAAAGAACAAAGCCATAAAATTACGGACCAACTTTCTTATCGTCGGTTCGTACAGAATTCTTGAGCTTATTCTGATTTCGAATGTAATTAATTTCCTTTAGACAGAAAAGCTTCTCTCCACAAATTACCACAGATTTAGAGAGCATCGGCCGTCCGAAACTCAGCTTGCCCTTTTCTCACCCCCATATCCTATGAACCATGGATGAAGAGCAGCAGGCAGAGTCCATATTCCTAGATTTCCTGAAAGCGTTTGTCGCCGTATCAAGGCTGCACACTGTTAACGAAGGTTCTGACGTGCGGAATAGGTTCTCAGATATGTGAATGGCTCGAAGACTGTTGAACGGATAGTACCCAGTATTTTATAGTGGACAGTAAGCATTCGTCGGAGCCAAAGGTATCGTCAGATGTGCCCCAGGGAAGTGTGATAGAATCTTTCTTGTTCTCTGTGGAAGTAAACGATCTGACGTATAGGGTGAGCGTCAATCTGCGACTGTTTGCTGCTTCGGTGTAGCGTACGGGCAGTGTCGTTCAAATGGTTCAAATGGCTCTGAGCACTATGGGACTCAACTGCTGTGGTCATCAGTCCCCTAGAACTTAGAACTACTTAAACCTAACTAACCTAAGGACATCACACACATCCATGCCCGAGGCAGGATTCGAACCTGCGACCGTAGCAGTCGCACGGTTCCGGACTGCGCGCCTAGAACCGCGAGACCACCGCGGCCGGCTGCAGTGTCGTCTTTCAGTAATTGTAGGAGGGTGCAGGTTAACTTGGACATAATTTCCTCTTGGTCTGATGAATGGCGGCTTGCTCTAAACGTGAAACAGTGTAAATTAATGCAGATAGGTAGGAAAAGCACTCCTATAGTGTTCGAATACAGTATCAATCGTCTGCTGCCTGACAACAGTTGTTGTTGTTGTTGTTGTTGTTGTTGTTGTGGTCTTCAGTCCTGAGACTGGTTTGATGCAGCTCTCCATGCTACTCTATCCTGTGCAAGCTTCTTCATCTCCCAGTACCTACTGCAACCTACATCCTTCTGAATCTGCTTAGTGTATTGATCTCTTGGTCTCCCTCTACGATTTTTACCCTCCACGCTGCCCTCCAATGCTAAATTTGTGATCCCTTGATGCCTCAAAACATGTCCTACCAACCGATCCCTTCTTCTAGTCAAGTTGTGCCACAAACTTCTCTTCTCCCCAATCCTATTCAATACCTCCTCATTAGTTACGTGATCTACCCACCTTATCTTCAGCATTCTTCTGTAGCACCACATTTCGAAAGCTTCTATTCTCTTCTTGTCCAAACTGGTTATCGTCCATGTTTCACTTCCATACATGGCTACACTCCATACAAATACTTTCAGAAACGACTTCCTGACATTTAAATCTATACTCGATGTTAACAAATTTCTCTTCTTCAGAAACGATTTCCTTGCCATTGCCAGTCTGCATTTTATATCCTCTCTACTTCGACCATCATCAGTTATTTTGCTCCCCAAATAGCAAAACTCCTTTACTACTTTAAATGTCTCATTTCCTAATCTAATCCCCTCAGCATCACCCGATTTAATTTGACTACATTCCATTATCCTCGTTTTGCTTTTGTTGTTGTTCATCTTATATCCTCCTTTCAAGACACTGTCCATTCCGTTCAACTGCTCTTCCAAGTCCTTTGCTGTCTCTGACAGAATTACAATGTCATCGGCGAACCGATTAAATATCAGTGTTTGACGTTGCAAAATGACATGAAATAGTACAAACACTTACCATTGGTTGTAAGAGAGGCCAGTGGTCAACTTTGGCTTATTGGGAGAATTTTACCAAAGTGTAGCTAATCTATAAAGGAAACCGCGTATAGAACAATTGTGCGACCTGTTCTTGAGTACTGCTCTAATGTTTGGGATCCGCACTAAGTCAGATAAAAAGGACATCATACCAATCTTGAGACGTGCTGCTAGTTTCGTTACCGGTAGGTTCGATCAACAGGCGATTATTATGAACAGGTTCCGTAAACTCAATGGGTGTTTCCTGGGGAAAAGAAGACGTTATTTTCGTGAAACTCTGTTCAGAACGTTTAAAGAACGGGAATTTGCGACAGACCGCGGAACTATTCTGCTGCCACCAACATACGTCTCGTGTAAGGACTGCGAAGACACTAAATCATAGCTCACCCGGAAGCGTATAGATAGTCGTTTTTCCCTCGCTCTACTTGCGAATAAGACAAAAAAACGAATACCCAGTAGTAATACAAGGTCCTCTCCGCCATATGCTGTACGGTGGTTTTCGAGTAAGATAACGTATTGTGTCCTCACTACCAAGAAATCCTCAGTCCTGTAACAGATTTCAGTTGATACCCCTCATGACATGATTGGGTTTTCATTATAAGCGTTTTTTCAGACGACGAGAATTACTGTATCTACCTGAGAGTCTAGATCCAACAGTGGATATCGACTCCGTTTCAGCATGAATGACAGATTTGGCGTGGGGGGGGGGGGGGTTACTTGGAAAAGAAACCATACTTTCTCATAGTTAACAATGTGTCGATGCTTGCCGTGTTAGTAAGTTGTGAAAGATCCCTCTACATTCGTCAGGCTCAATACAGTGAAAAAAATTGTACGGGTTACATCACCAGTTACATACTATATATATCATGCTCTTGCAAGGAAGTTTTGTGGAAGATAAACTGTTTTTGCTTAGATCTCAGCCCTTAAGCCATATTCTTATTGTAGATGTCACGTTTTCACGTGAAAATCAAACGTAGGCGTCAGATTTCTCTTAGAGGCAGTACTCTTACTATGTGTACGTCAAACAGTAACATAACTGCAAACACCAATAGCTAAAAATGGCCAAGTATCGTAAAATGAGCCTGTATGGATATGGGAAGGACAAATATTATATTGCACATGGTAAAATAGGCTCCATGGTTAGCGCAGGAAGTTTTCCTGTCGGTAAGTCACCTCGCTAAAAGATCTGATGGAAAACTCGTAAGACTCAGATATTTCAGCTTTCTGCACGCTGTTGTTGTCGCGTATAGGGGGAAAGAATACTAATTAGTATACGCTACCAACAATTTCTAGTATCAGCTGTTATATATTTTCTGTATCAACGTCTGCCTTTGCATGACAAAACGAGGAAACCGAAATTTAGAATGTAAGCTTCACGCATCACATGCTGGTTACTCGAAGAGTGGCTACAGTTGGAGAGCTCCGCACTAAATAAAAAATAGTATCTTAAAACTGTAACATACCCCCTTATAGCCTTTCGGGAGAGGTTAACATAGCAGTAATTATGCGATCGTGTTTTAAAGTGTATAGTTTTGTGTTACTTTTTCTGTGACACTGAAGTAGGTGGATTTTCCGTACTATATGCAGTCGACGGCGCTCTAGGAAAAATGATCTCCTTTTCATTCCTTATCATCGCTGAACTGAAGATTGTTATCTCATTGTGTCTAATGTTCACGGCATACTCTTTCAGGAGGAATCGCTATCTGTTTAAGTGATCAGACGCTTCCTCATAACGTCAGGGAATTTCTGTGAACATTGGGTTGTAAAATATAGTCCATTTGTCGTCTAAGGAGGCATCAGCCCACAGAGGGTTGCAATTAAAGGAGTCTGGAAACCACCTGAAAGGCTAAAAAGTTGAACAATTGTCTAGAGTTTCTGCGAGATGGAAGTTTGCAATCCGTAGGGATCGACAAAGTAACTTTTTCTTGGGTAGGAATAAACTTGAAATCGCTGTTGTGTTTCGCTTAGCGGACGCGGAGTTTTATCGCCAGTTCCAATTTTCCAGGCGAGTGGTGTGAGTAAGCAGTCAGATTGTAGAGGTAATAGCTAGCTGCCGGAGTTCGTGCTTGAAAAAATGAACTTGACGAGGTTTACTACAAAAAAAAAAAAAAAACGTATTTGCTTTGTACATATTTTACACTCAACACTTACAAATTGTTAAGTTTAGACTTAACTTTTCTGGGTTTTGACGAAGTTTCGAGAAACCAGATTTTAATTTAAGTGATGACTGTTCGCGATGTTTTGTTTCTGGTGCAGTGGTCGGATCACGTACGTGTTTGGCGTTGTCTGATTGGCACAGAAAATTAGTGGCAGATTAACACTGTGTGACGGACCGTGATTCGGACCCGGAACCTTGCTTCTTGCCGGCGATGCTCTTGCCGTTTTACCGACTAGCACGAAGAATCTTTCACATCACAGTTGAGAGTGCGCTGTTTTGAAACACCCTGGCACAATAAAACAGATCCTAGTTTTGAATGAAAGTGACGAGCTACTCGAATTGAAGTGATCTAACGCCTACAGGTTGTAGCTTACACACCTTGATCCTTGCACTGCAAAAGTGTCCTGTCACCGTCGGTTTACCGTAATTATAGCACAGGAATATAACTGCTTTTCTCACGATTGCAAATGGTTCAAATGGCTCTGAGCACTATGGGACTTAACATCTATGGTCATCAGTCCCCTAGAACTTAGAACTACTCAAACCTAACTAACCTAAGGACAGCACACAACACCCAGTCATCACGTCACGATTGCAGAACGTGATTGGAGCATTTGGCACAGTGCCACATTGCAGACTGTTAGCAAAGGTCGGAGCATACTGTGTAGGTTCTCAGATACGCTAGTGTATGGAAGATCCTTTGATAGAACTCCGTGCTATGTGCTGGACGGCAAATGTTCAGTGGAGACAAAGGGTATCGTCAGGAGTGCCCCCAGGGAAGTGAATGGGACAGCTAGGAGTGCCGCCAGGGAAGTGAATGGGACAGCTCTTGTCCCCTAGACCCACAAGAGATCTGATGAATAGGGCGATCCGTGATCTGCGACTGTTTGCTAATGACGCTGTAGTGTACGGAGAGGTTTCATCGTCGATTGATTGTAAAAGGATACAGAATGACTTACACAGAATTTCCATTTGGTGTGATGAATGGAAGTTTGCTTTAAAGACGAAAATTTGAATGGAGGTAAGTAGGAAAAACAAACTTGTAATATTGTAGTAAAGTATTAGTGGTGTGCTGCTTGACACTGTCACGTGGATGGATTAAATATCTTGGCGGAACCTTGCAAAGCAACGTGAATGAAATGAACACGTAAGTCGGTTGTAGGAAGGCGAATGTTACGGAAATACACCATGAGCTCAAATGGGAATCGCTGAAGGGAAGAATACGTTGTTCTCTTGAGGCACTGTTGAGAAAGTATAGAGAACCTACACTTGCGACAGACTGCAGAACTATCCGACTGCCGTCACATACATCTCGCGAAAGGAGCGCTAAGAAAAGATAAATCATCGCTCGTAGAGAACTATATGGACAGTCGTTTTTTTCCTCGCTAGATCTGCGACTGAAACGGGGAAAGGGACGTCTCTTAATGGTGCAAGACGCCCTCCACCATGCACCATATTGTGGCTTGCGGAGTACGCGTGTAGATGTAGTTGAGGAGTTTTCCTTAATCTCAACCAGAACTTCCCTATCGTACATCTTGTCTTTTCTCAAATAAATGTATTCGACTCTCAGTGAAGATCTACGGTGCCAACTTCAAACTGTGTGCCGTTCTGGGATTCCACTCGTAACGTGTCTCACGGACCGACTCAAGTGTCCTTGCACGCCATTCTTTCCTCTTGGCATACCACATACCCCCCAAACATCTCAACAGTATTAACTGTTTAAACTGGTTTTTGCCTTCCTCAGTTATCCCCTCCCCCTTCCCACAAAAAAATAGTGCTCCTCACAAACACTGTGTCAACTGCACTCGTGGTGTTTCTGCGACATTTATTATTCTGGTATCGGCTCAACAGCCGACTTCTCTCTTCCTCCTCTCTGTGGTGCCGCCCACCCCCCACCCTCAAAATACTACTACTTGTAATCGCTATACAGACTGCGCTCGTGATGTTTTTGCAAACGTCGTTTTTCTGGTATTGACTAAACGGCAGACTTCTCTTCTCCTCCTCTTCTTTATAATTATCTTACAGTGTTAACTCAATTGTTTTCAACATTCCGCCACGTTTCAAGTGCTTATATTTTCCACTCTACCCGGGTCCAGTTGCATGAAGTGTCATACTTTAGATGTATAGTTTCGGGAGCTTATTTCCTGTTCATCATCATTCTGTGAAACTAGTTGTTATTATATGAACTGCATTTGTTTTCGAAAATTTTGTCCTTTTTGCCTTCCTCGCGTTGTCTTCCTCCCTACATAGCAAGTTACATTCACCAATGCTTGCACAGTTATGATACTTGAGCTATTAGATTTATATCTTGCACCTTTGATGAGTTCAACTTCTTTATTTTTAATTTTTAATGTTTCGTACTCTCCCTTAATTTCGTATATGAAGCAATATCATCTACAAATTATAATGTTAGTATGCGTCACCCTTACAGTATTAATATCTCATAATTTTCTTTCATTCCCTTGTTTACATCTAAGACAAAAATGTCTCCCTCCACATTGCCTCCTCCAGGTCCACAAATGTTTTGGACGTATCTTTTTCGTCCTTTTTCAAATATAAAGTCAAAATTTATTCTGTGATACCTTTGTCGTTCCTGTAATTGAACAGGACATCGCCATTTACCTCTTAAATATCCTTACGTTGTTCGGTATTTGGTTCTAGTAAAAAAGTGCTTACAACCAGCATATGTGTGATTTAAGACGTAACCCACGCTGATTTTGTAAGGGACGTGTAAAAGTAACGTAAAGACTAGTCGGGTGCAGCCAAGGTTTACGATCGTCACTCGGCGCGCTTTAACTCCAGTCGCGGTGAGCTCCGCCGCTGAAGGGCCTTTAATGCCTTCGTTGTCCGCGCTGAGTGGGGTTCCACGTACGGTTCTAAGCCCAACTTCACAGCGGCGTCGACTAATGCGTCCGTTCCGACGAGAGCAAACACTTCTCTACGTATGCCGCGGCAGCTGACCCGGGATTACAGTGACTCGTAGGCTACCACCCTCTTGTGTTTGTCCGCTTGTGGGACCATTACTACGAGCTATGACCGCGCATATCGGTCTCCCTAAGCATTCATTGGCTTGTTAGACAACTTTCTCACACTGAAAGCAAGTGCTGGCACAAATCTTTTTGTTTTACGGATAGAGGGTCTGCATTACACACTACGGTGGCTCTGTAGCAGATATTCCGTGCCAATAAGCAAATTGGCTGTCAGGCATTATCTTTAAGTTATGCTGCAAAATGTTTTCCTCTAACTATCTTGTCAGAGCATTTCTAAGCGGGTGTCACGATCAAGTTCATTACGAGTCTACGTGACGAAGGAGTTATGCCAATACATACAGATAATGTGTGTCTAAGAAACGCGCAAGCGTACTTGGGTGCGAATCATTTTCCTGTGTCTGGACATGTGCTGTAATATTTGATAAGAGGAAATAGCAAACTGTTTATTTACCATTGTCGGGTTGAGTGTTTTCCTTATTTGGATCTTAGGCGGCAGCTGTTTCCCAATAAGAAAATACCAGGACGAATGCAATAAAGGTCCATGAATGTCAGTCATGCTGGAACCTGGTGTTAGATTTATAAATACGATTTCATGGAACTTAATGGAACATGTAATGTAAGTGGCCTACGTGTTACGTAATTGGCCTTCTGAGACAGTTAATTAGTTATATTTTTGTTCTCGCACTTCCTGTTCGCTGGATGATGATGATGATGGGTTTGTGAGACGCCCCACTGCGCGGTTAACAGCGCGCGTACAAATTCCCACCGTTTGCTCAGTCCAATCTCGCCACTTTCATGAATGATGATGAAATGATGAGGACAACATAAACACCCAGTCATCTCGAGGCAGGTGAAAATCCGTGACTCCGTTGGGAATCGAACCCGGGACCCCGTGCTCGGAAAGCGAGAACGCGACTGCGAGACCACCAGCTGCGGACTGTTCGCTAGAGAAAGTGTTCACATTGATTATGTCTGTGTAGTGAAGAGTAAATGCTGCCTGCTAGCAAGTAAAAAATTAGATAAAAATAATTGTAAAATTATGTAAGGAGTTAACATTATAAATAAGCAGTACGCTTGGCTGAAGTATCTTCCTCTATATAAAACTGGCTTCATCTGTTTATATTAAAGTTATTTTGGAAATAACGTATTTAAGTCGGCAAAAATTACATTTTATATATCTCAAAAAGGAAATTCTCGACAGTGCTAACATTTATTGGGAAAGTACATGTAAATTTGTTTACGATGTGCTTTTTGGTTTTGGGAGGCAGTTGTTAATATTGCAAAATAAACATTAAAGAAATGTGCGACACTGCCGGTTGGTAAGACCCCAGTCCAAATGCTTTGTAAATTTTTGTGCAGTACGTCGGTTCATAGCTTGTTACTGTACACTATTACAACTCACAAGTCTGTGTTATATTGAAACATCGTATTATGTCAAAAGCACCCAAATAAAATGACCGTTGTAAAAATATTTCAGTACGTCATAGTGTACCACACGTCTGTTTAAGCACAAACTATGTTCAAACTTAGTTGGTAACGAATTAGTTGTGAATCAGATGCAGTTCGAAACAATCATGACGATTTTTTGTAACGAAATTGATAGTGGTACGCAAATGACAATCATATGTGTTATTACGGCATGCAAAGAAAGTGTACTATTCAGTGCAGTTGTTTGGACTCGAATCCAAACTTACATTACAACCTGTAATATAGCGTATCAATTTTGGAGGAATTAAAAAAAATCTGCAGAAGCTGTATTTTACGTAACGAAACCAACATCTTCAATAATCGCAAGATAATGATATTATTTTTCATGGGACGATTTAATGAAATGTGGTAATTTTATTTTTTTAATTCATTTTCTGGTAAGTTCCGTCTTTCTACAGGATACGTTAAGCGTAATACCCGCATTCAGAGCGACTGTATGCGCTCCAGTAAAACAACTTTTTTAATCAATTGTTTTATGAATTATTAGAGGATACGAAGTTATTAGAGGATATGATTACACGATAAATCAGTCTAATCTAAAAGCCGTAAATTCAACTAAATACCTAGGTATTACAGTTACGAAAAACTTAAATTGGAAAGAACACATAGACAATGTTGTGGGGAAGGCTAATCAAAAACTGCGTTTTATTGGCAGGACGCTTAGAAAATGTAACAGACCTACTAAGGGGACTGTCCGTCCTCTTTTAGAATACTGCTGCGCGGTGTGGGATTCTTACCAGGTAAGACTGACGGAGTACATCTAAAAAGTTCAAAGAAAGGCAGCACGTTTTGTTTTATCGCGAAATATGGGAGAGAGTGTCACAGAAATGATACAGGATTTGGGCTGGAAATCATTAAAAGAAAGGCGTTTTTCGTTGCGACGTAATCTTCTCACGAAATTCCAATCGCCAACTTTCTCCTCGGAATGCGAAAATATTTTGTTGACACAGACTTATATAGGGAGGAACGTTCACCACGATAAAATAAGGGAAATTAGAGCTCGCACTGAAAGCTGTAGGTGTTCACTCTTTCCGCGCGCTATACGAGATTGGAATAATAGAAAATTGTGAAGGTGATTCGATGAACCCTCTGCCAGGCACTTAAATGTGATTTGCAGAGCATCGATGTAGATGTAGACGTAGTTAAAAATGTTTGCAGGCGCACCGAATGTCAGTTCTAACCCTGTTCTACGACCAATTTATTATACGGATGAAATAAAAGTGACTGTTTTAAATGTGCAAAGCGTGCATAGAAGGAAAACATTCAGACTTTTAACTAGTTTTTCGGGAAAAAGTCTGCAAAATGTCCTCTCTGTAACCACGATTAACATTTTGGCTCTGCGGAAGCTTAGTTAAGATCCAGAATGGTGGAAGGTGGGAGACGAGATACTGGCAGAAGTAAAGCTGTGAGTACCGGGCGTGAGTCGTGCTTCGGTAGCTCAGTTGGTAGAGCACTTACCCGCGGAAGGCAAAGGTCCCGAGTTCGAGTCTCGGTCGGGCACACAGTTTTAATCTGCCAGGAAGTTTCTTAGTTAAGATGTACGATAATTATTCATTCTTGTTTGTTGTTGATGGTAATAAATGTGTATCGAGTATTACAAACACTACATGCAGTTGTAACATTCATTTTATTTTCCTGAATACGATAACATGGCCCTGGGGGTCTACCCTCGGGTACAGCTAACTTTCTTTTTCCCCAAGTGTTTAAATCCTGCTTTTACATCATTTACATGTAAATAAGAAGCGAGAAAGAATTCTACAGATAGCAGGATTCATATTTGAAACACTCACCAGCGCTTCATGCAATAGCAGCTGCTGCATAATGTTCAGAATGTACGCTAAGTATGTAGCTTACGGTGCACATTTAGACGTAACGAGATGTAGGAGGCAAAACATGCCGTACACTGCACAGATAATGTTGCATATAACAGGTGACTCATAGTCAAAAAATACAGCACTAAATAAATAAACAAACAACTGCAGCAGACAAAGATATAATGTAGATGTTTGTTCTTTTGACTTCAGAGAGAAGGCAACCATATTATTTAGATGCAGTGTTACATTCATATAGAGTCTGGCAGTGTATAAGGTAATAGAAACAGCCGTAGCTGTTAAAAATCTGTTCCTCATTAATAATGTTATTTGGTTTTGATTAGGTGAGTAATATCGCCGTGAAATTGCCATTTGATAATGGGACATTCCATCATATTAATTGATTTGCAATGAAATAACTTTGTATAAATCAATTATAATTCCTGTCATAAATCGAAAATGTTTTTAAAGCCCTAGCTATTGTAGGAATAGCAGTTAACGCCTTTCCTAAGACAAGAATTTTGCGTCAGTTGTCTCCTCACGATTTATGGAAATAGTTTACTCCGTGAGAATCTGAATGTTCTGTTACATTAGTGAATTTCTTCAAGCTGTTTTCTTTTCAGTATCAGAATTCCATAAGTGCCTTCTTCAAATGGCTCTGAGCACTATGGGACTCAACTGCTGAGGTCATTAGTCCCCTAGAACTTAGAACTAGTTAAACCTAACTAACCTAAGGACATCACAAACATCCATGCCCAAGGCAGGATTCGAACCTGCGACCGTAGCGGTCTTGCGGTTCCAGACTGCAGCGCCTTTAACCGCACGGCCACTTCGGCCGGCTAAGTGCCTTCTTGAAGAGGACAAACACTGCTGTGCCTCAGTGTCAGGTGTCGTATATATCGTGCCACTGTTCACCTAGCTTTCTGACGCTGTGGCTCTTCGCCGGGCCTCACTCCGCCACGCCGCGGGGTCTGGGGCGTTTTTACACGGTTCGCGCGGCGCCCCCCGTCGGAGGTTCGAGTCCTCCCTCGGGCATTAGTGTGTGTGTGTGTGTGTGTGTGTGTGTGTGTGTGTGTGTGTGTGTGTGTGTGTTGTCCTTAGCGTAAGTTAGTTTAAGTTACATTAAGTAGTGTGTGAGGTTAGGGGCTGATGACCTCAGCAGTTTTGTCCCATAAGACCTCACCACAAGTTTCCAAAAATTTCACTCCACCACGTCTCCCTACGGTTGTGACAAGACTCGTAGCCCCTTCTGAGGCAACTGCAGTTATTCTCCGGCTGCTGCTCCCCCTTACCATATGCGCCCAGCAACAGGTCTCTACCCATGAAAAGTGTGAAGGATCTGTTATTGTCGCGTGACCCACCCCCCAGGAGTTTCTTACATCGCAGATCCGGCGCCAGAAGGAAAGCAGGTGCCGACACGACTCCATGGGGAGGTCTGTGTGGGACCCTCGTTGTGCAACGTCTCTGTTCCTTTGCCTACAGACTGTACCTAAAGTACGGAATGCGTCTTAACAAATAGGACTCCAGAGCCTAATATGTAATATTTTTAACTGATACGCACAACATACCGAATTTAGCATAAAGAGTCATCGATGCTAGTACGTATCTACAAAATAAATTCTGCAGGGCGGAGACAAGAGGCCTGTGATCATTTCAAACGGTGATCGGGCTGATTTGATCGAAGTTAACTAATTGTTAGGGATGATATTATTAACTGAAAACAATGAAGCATGGGAGAATTCTCATACGAAACAAATATGAAGCAGTCCAGAAATACTCAAAAACACTTTGGCACAAAAAAACGCAGTAGAAAGAAATAATAAATGACAACACAAAAATCATTCGCGCAACGCAGGAATCACATAAATGGAAAGAGAAGAAACGCATTCACTCACTGAACTGTCAGCACACCCATGCTGCATTCAGCCACCTACACGTAAACCACAGCACGGAGTCACAGTAAGCACTGCAATTACATGATAGCTCAGCCACGATTTTGCTAGTGGCGGCCAACAATTTTACCCAGAATGATTTTAAACAAGTTGCTCAGTGCAGAACAACGTCAAAAAACATTTAAACGAAGATCTTTTTATGCCAAGAGAGTGCTGTAAGTATTCGTAACCTTCAAATTTAGTTTCCGTGAGTTGTTAACTGTAATAAATTGGGACGGTACCTAGTAGTTGTGCTTGTAAACAGCGCCCCATACGAGCAAACCAGTTGCGTCTTTAGCTGCGATTACTCGTGCTTTAGGTACTAGGCCTAAGAACGTCTCTGTTTAAAAAAGAATAGCTCGACGTAGTCATAGGGTCGAGCCGCACACGTCCGCTTTCATGCCTCGCAGCTAATTCGCTGCAAATGATAACCTTTAGTTGTGATCCTCCAGTCAAATAGTTTATGCTTAGGATAGAATTGCAAGTTAATAAAATACACAGAAATACAAAATAGAAGTTAAATGAATAATTTAATAACAAGTGTTCTTTTCTAACTGTAATTGATGCAGATGACAGAGAATTATATTGAACAATGGTTTTTTTTCTCAGAAAGAGTAACTCAAATAAACGGGAAGTGGTCCTAAGATATTCAAATAAAATACAGTTGAATTTTATCAAATGCAATAAAGTTACTTTGGGAGCGTTACGAGAACGGTAGCAAATTCCCCAAACGAAATGGTCATCAAAGATACGCGAAAACCAAGTCCATTTCGTGCTCACAATACACGAAATATTCATCAGCTCTAAACAGTTCAGAGTTCGACATGATTATTCACAAATTAACACACACGATGCGAAGAATAGTAACTCATACTCTGTCTCAGTTCCGTAAATCAAGCAGAAAAAATTGGAGTCCTACTCTGGAACACGTTCAGACCATTTGAAATATAAATTCCCTTCAGGACATAAAGTATGGTAGCGGCCGTACACTGCCCAGAACTAAACACCTACACTACCGAATCACGCACGTTACCTGAAGGCAGGCCTGTATTCTTCAAGAACTACACATAAAGTGTCCAGAATCACTTGCTTGAGCTCGTCAGTCGAAAAGTTCCAGTCTCCTATTGACTCCCGTAGTGTTCGGCTTCTCTCTACATCTCCGTGGGCTGAAGGCCGTCCACACCAAAAATACATTGTTCTTGCGAACCACAGACATGATTTGCCTCATCTTGACCACTTTACCGCACTAAACTAGTATTATAACAATATTTAAATAAAATAAATATTATAAACTTTTGGTCACATTCAGACCATGCACAATGAATGTAAATAAAGGTTTGCCGATAAAAAAAATATAAGCCAGTATTCTTGCGCGAGTGCGTTCACGATAAATCACTTCAAATTGTCCTTATATATTGTTTAAACAATTATTTAAGCCTGCTTGACAAAAGCATCTTTTTTGTTCTGTGTTCAGTTTTGGTGACCACTACCACATACGACTCACCACTTTTAAATGAGCACAGTTTTTTAATACACTTGCAATCAACATTTAAATAAAGTTAATTGCAAAATAGTAAACTGTTCACTAAATACACAGGTTTGACAATATAAAATATTAATGCTGTATTCATTTACTGTGTAATTTTGGCAGATACGATGTTCTGACAAACATTTGCTTAATGCAGCTGATATGAAAGACGTCGTAAATCAATAAATAAAATAGATACAGATACGTAGCTTTAATGGATGATAGCTGTAGTGCAATGATATCATATGAGATATCTTTTGTGGAAATCGCATGAAGCGATTAAAATTTGTTAATTCAGAGGTTCATTGTGAAAATGTTTTGCACTGTAAATTATTAAAGCTATTAAAATTACTGTTGTGTCACTGTATGCGCCTTATTTATCTGAGATCGCCAATGTATTCAGTTTTACTGTAGTACTTGATTGAATTATTATAGACTCTTCAAGAGCCGTAAGAAGCCATTTTTCAGTTTGCCCCAAAGTCCGCCGTTGCTGGTCATTCCGCATTCTGACAAGCGAGTGACCATTGTCCAGCTCTGCCTCCGGGGGCCCTATTCTGTATCGTTCATACCAATCGGTAGAGTGAGTTAACCTCGGTAGTAACGTCACTTTGGTTTTTTATCAGAAGTTCCTATTCAGTAAGCTTCTGAGACCTGTTACCGAACAGTCCTCTCGCCGATTTTTCGACAACTGTACCGAGAGGTTTTGGATTTCGCTATGGCCATGTCATTCGGTCAGCTGTGGTTTATTTACACTTATAATTTGTTATTTTAAACATATTGAGCGATTTTATCTTTGAATTTAGTGGCTGTGTTACCAAAGAATCGCCAAAGGACGAGTCCGGTTGGAAAATGAGTTTATAATAGAATATTGTCCTTTGTTAGAAATATGATGAGGTTAAGTTGTTACTGTCAGTGAGGGCCGGCCGCTGGTGGCCGAGCGGTTCTGGCGCTACAGTCTGGAACCGCGCTACCGCTACGGTCGCAGGTTCGAATCCTGCCTCGGGCATGGATGTGTGTGTTGTCCGTAGGTTAGTTAGGTTTAAGTAGTTCTAAGTTCTAGGGGACTTATGACCTCAGAAGTTGAGTCCCATAGTGCTCAGAGCCATTTGAACCATTTTTTACTGTCAGTGATTACAATATCAAAAAAAAAAAAAAAAAAAGTTTTCAGTCAATATTCTCCCAAAATACCTGTTATTTTCATGCAGTTAAGAGTTTAAAGATCATTAAATATCAAGACATCAGCTCTGCTTACGTATATTACATGAGTGTTAGCTGAAATTACTAGTGACTTTGCGTAGTCTTTTTCCGCATATGGTTTACGTATTAATTATCGAATCGCGTTTAAAATTTTTAAGTAACAATGCAAAGGAATTTTGTGAAGTCTGATAGAGGAAACCTTCCAAAACATGCATTTACTTACGACTTACGCCCGCATCATTCGGCAACGAAATCAGCCTGCGTCTCTCTCGGATTGAGAGCACCGACAGCACGCGAGTTGTAGCCAAGTTGGTAAGGCGACGAACTGCTGTGGCAAAGGTCGAAGGTTCGTATACTGCTGGATGTGAAAATATGTTTCTTCCTCTTCGTGTTTGCAACACATTCTGAGTCTTCGTTAATCGTCAGGGTTAAGCATTTTTCTGAAATATTCTTTGTAATTTACACGTGACAGCGCGCTTTCTTAGTAATGAGTATCTTCGATTTCGTGACTTCCATATGTTTAAGAAACGAAATTACTGTGCGTGAAAAAGTGATAGTGACATTTATATTACCTCTTGTCACGAATAATTCACCATTTTTTTCGGAATACGTAGCGATTTATGAAAGTGTGGTCAGACAGGAATCTAAGAGCACAACGTAAATTACTGCGAATGAAACTAGCAGCAATCGTCTTTATACTCTAGCTTGTCACAAGTATTTATCTGCGATCGAATCCTCAACAACAGTAGACAGAGATGAAAGGTTTCCGCCACAATATTTTCGGACTATACCACCATATATGAAACATTTTGATTCATCAGATGCATGATATAACTACAACGAACTTTTATATAACTGCACTCACCACACACTCTCGAAAAGGCGATTTTTTAAATTTTGTTTTTATGAACCAAATCGTTGATGTATCATACAGGGAAGAGGGTTACTTCATTATTTGGATCTCTAGGAGCTAGTTACAACCACATTCTATGCATCTTCTTGTTATTTGACACTCTCTTAAACAATTTTTCGGGTTCGTGGAGATGTGTTCCGTCTATGCAACTAACTGAAGGCAGTTTATTCCCATATGCATTTCGCTTCTTTTATTCGTGAAGCATCATGACGAATAAAGGAAGCGAAACGCATATGGCAATAAACAAACTGCCTTCAATTAGCTACGAGACATAGACGGAACGTACCTCCATGAATTTTGAAGCAACTAAGGAACGATGAAAATTTCGGATGTATTTGTACAATGCGGTACTACACTTCATTCCTAACTCATATTCCGAAACGTAAAATCCAAAACAAGACGTCGTCGTGAATGAGAATAAAATGACATAATGTGACATTTACGACAGTTTCCAGAACACAGTCAATAGTCTGTCGTTATCATGCATTCATGGAAGCCCTTGGTCAGCGAAATTTGAATAGTATTATGTACTCTGACCCCACTTTTCGGTTCTGTGAAGAATGACATGCCTGTGTCGGCTGTTAACTGCTTAGAGTTCGTGCCACTGTGCACTGCAGTGCACATGCGCGGATCTGAGGCAGATTGCTTTTCATTGGTTGGCGTGAGGTGAACTGGCAACAGCGTTTCGGTTCGCTAGGACCGTTCGGCACCACTTTCGAAATGCTTACTGAATATTGTTGGGGCTCATTTTCGAAAACAACACCGTTCAGAGCGCTCGCGTACCGAACCGGTCGGCAAAATGGCGGAAAGATACAGAATAGGGCCCCTGGAGTTTACCCATATCTGGCCTTCGTCCCGGGTTGGCCTGGAGCGGGCCCTGCAGTCCGCCCTGAGCTCCGGGCCCCCTAGAGTTCAGCCGTACATAAAATACATCTTACCTCTTAGCAGTACTGGACGGCCGATTAGCTCGCCTAAATACGCGTAACGTTACAGAATGTTAATAAATTATTCAGCACAGAGGAACTGGTTTTAATGAAAGGGGACAGGGTAAGAATATTGAACACACAGTTTAAAGTGAACTTCAAGTATATTATTCCAGAACACTGTTTCTAATTGAATGGTTCCAATTCACGAACAAGTTAGACGACACCTGAAGTTACAGATACAAGAATTAGAGTATAAGAGGATTTTGATAACCTAAGTCTTCTATCCGATGGTGTCTCAGAAAAATCAAAGTGGGATTATAGTCAAAAGACATCAGTACAGAGGCAAGTGAGCTCAGCAGACGACCCTAGAAATGAGAACGAATCTCGATTGCTCTACAATCAGTTACGCCCAGTAAGTGAACAGTTAAGGGGGAAGGACACAAGTGTACATGACTGCATTAGCAGCCAAACAGTGTCGATGCCACTGGACTGTTGCCGAACTACAGCTGTCAGTGTTGTCGGTGTGATAGCCGCACAGAACGCCTTGATGATGGTTTCTCGTAGCTCGTTCAGTGTAGCAGGCTTCTCTTCATAAATTTCATTTTTCAAGGTCCCCCATAGGTAGAAGTCAAGAGGTGTAACGTCTGGAGACCTTGGTGGATAGACAACTGTTTGACCTACCATTTCCAAACACCTCTCGGATGGGATGGTTCACACCTCTCGGATGGGATGGTTCCTTTGAAAGGGCACGGCCGATTTCCTTCCCCATCCTTCCCTAACCAGAGCTTGCGCTCCGTCTCTCATGATCTCGTTGTCGACGGGACGTTAAACACTAACCTCCTCCTCCACCTGTCGGATGACAGGTAAACACAGTGGAAGTAGCATATGAAGATACACGTCAGTAGTTATGGCACCTTCAAAGAAGAATGGGTCAATCAGACAGTGCGATGACACCACATTTTAACACCTAGTAGATGAACGTGTTTATTCACGTGAACGTGAGGATTTTCAGAAACACAACACACACTTGTGGTGGCTTACAGTGTCGTTCAGTTTGAATTGCTCCTCGTCAGACCAGATAACCATCGCTGCAAACCGTTCATCCTCGCGAAGCATGCCTTCAAACCACTCACAATACTCCATCCTTCGAGCCGGGTCGTCATCGTTCATAGCATGTATCGATCTAGGAATGTACACTTTCCAATTAGCAGCCTTCAGGATTTGTCGTATGCTTGATCGACTTATCCCGCTTTCACGTGCACCCAGCTTCACAGATTTTTGACGGGACCTAGTAAAATGTTACAACACAGCAGCACTGGAAGGTAGACTTGTTGAGGTCTTTGGTCGGCCAGACCTTTCCTTATGCACATCCTGAACAGTATCATCGATTTCAAATCTATACCGAACACGATGAATTGCTGTGCGTATTGGTGGCTGAGTTCCATACACACTACGCCATCGCCGTTGTACCTCCATCATGTTTCGTACTACCAGTGCCACTTCAATTGGGCCTTGCGTTGCTCAAACAACAATCTTACTTCAATCATTGCTGCACTGTCATCTATTGGTAAACGCGCTCCAAAATTTGTTGAGAAAACAATGGACTAACCTACCGCGGCAGCGATAAGTCATTTTATTCGAAATATATTAACTATCAAAGATCGTCTACATTTTCCTGGACGCGACTGTATTAGTTTTTTCGAAACAGTAATTGCTATTTTTTGTACTTTTCTTCTTTAGTAGGGATATTTAGGTCTGAAATTAAATAAGTTATTGTTTGTCATGTTTCTAATTTATTCTCTCGCGGCTTGATTTCAGATGGGGCGTTGGTTCTTCCAATAGGGTACTTTTAAAAAATGAGTCACAAAGTTGCCTCTCAACCGACACGTGTCACGCCTACAATTTTTCGTATTTTGAGATCATATATTTCATTTTCCATATCCATAAATTTTAGCACAATTTAATTTGTAGAGTCAGTCCAATTTTAATAATAGTCGACAAACATATTTTGAGTTTAATTCTAGAACTTCGTCCTAGATAAAAACCAGTTGAATTGTTACAAACCGGCCGGAGTGGCCGTGCGGTTCTAGGCGCTCCATTCCGGAGCCGCGCTGCTGCTACGGTCGCAGGTTCGAATCCTGCCTCGGGCATGGGTGTATGTGATGTCCTTAGGTTAGTTAGGTTTAAGTAGTTCTAAGTTCTAGGGGACTGATGACCACAGCAGTTGAGTCCCATAGTGCTCAGAGCCATTTTAACCATTTGAATTGTTACAAATTATTAACTAGTAAACGGTAGATGAAAAGTATTATTCTATAAAGCTACGGGATTCTGATAATACTAAATATTTTAGATATATGTTAGCGAACTGCGCGGACCAGGTTTCATAGTTTTGCTAAAGGTGATGTCATAGCTCTGCGAAAGATGATGGCAAATTTAGATATGTCCGAGAAATGGTTATTATGCGAGGAGCGGAGTCTTAGCAACGCTTCTCTCTTCAGACCGTGGTGCCGCGAACATTGAAAGTCACCCATGATTGCTATTCCAATTATCGGGATCTTAATCGGCTATTAAGCGACAAAAGAAATTAGTACGGACAAGGTATAATATTTTCCTGCAATATGTCTAGATCTTAATGACACCCGCAGTTCCTTCTCATAGAATCTGTCTTCCGAGGATGGCGTGTTACACATATTAGACATGACTGCATGCGTCATCAATCTGTTCCCTACTGGTTTCCAGAAACGTAAAACCTAGTCAGTATAATTGGTGCACTGTCAGTTCACATAAGCGATTCTTAATTTTCTTCAGTCGTAGCAATCTCTGTTGTTGTGCTTGTGTTTGTATTATTCTCGATACCTGTCCTAACTGTTATTAATATTACGAATATTGTTAAACTTCTTTGAATTTGTTTTCGGGACTACTGCTTATTGCTAGTGCACGAGACAACGTAATAATATTGACGTGGTCGTCATACATGAGTAGTTACTAACAAGAAGGCCAATCCATAGAACATCTTCAACGCTTCAGGCCACTTGTACAGATTGCATGGAACCATAACATGAAAACTCGCATGAAATCAGCATGATAATAATCATATTACGACTTCGCCCGTGGAAGATGCGAGACTTCGGCTTTGCTCCCCTACGTCCTCGTACGTCATTGTTTTCTGTATCATTTATGACTAGTTGATATCGCAACAGCTTAACTTGAAGCATCAGTTCATATCCTGGAGCCTAATTATTGCGAAGACATGTACTTTAGACCATTTCACAACTGTAAAATGTAAAATTCCGTAATTTATCATTAATATATGATACGAGAAGTGACAGCTTATAACTCATTTCTAAAAATGCTACAACACATTAAGCAACGCACAGAGCTGATAACCGTAATTTGTTTTATTTGGAAAATAGCTCCATCATACGTTATTGCGTAGCAGTTGCAGGCGTTGCTCTGCCGTACGAGAGTCATTAAACTGCTGAATGTTAAGCAGCTTTAAGTTTCTTGCCTATTGCCATTCTTTGCCACGCGTACATGCAGCAATAATGCTACAAGGAACGCAGAAGCCAGTTATTGGGATTAGTAAGTACTGTGCATACCTAGATCGAGAAACCAGTATTTGAAAAGCTTGTCCAATCGTGCAGATTAATGCAGCTGAAGCAAACGGATTACCATACTCAGACTGGGTCATTCCTTAATATTTAGTTTGCTGTAACTGTTTTTAAAGGAGCTGCTTCATTTGACGTTCATATTGTTTACTGTCAGACTTAATTCAACAATATTATTGTGTTTAGGGACAATGTTTTCAGTAATTTTCGTATGGTATTCAAAATTGAGGTGTAGTTGCAAATATGTTACGTATATAACATAAGAAAGGAATATTTGGAAAGTACATAAACTCTCTCTCTCTCTCGCCATCCTCGCTGTTCCACGACGATATAAATTCTATGATTTAAGTCAGGTAATGCTCCGATATAATTCGCAATCAAATAATACTTTAGCGCAGTTGGACCAATACCCATTTCTCAAGTATTTAGTTCGTAAACGAGAACAATCGTGGGGATGCAGTGGTTGAGCCACTAGTCTCGTACTGGGGAGAGGCAGGCTAAAAATTTCCTCCCGGCCATGTAGATTTACGTTCCCCGAGCTCTCCTTAACTCTGGGATACCGCGTTGATTCCTTAATCGAGGCATTGTCGATTTTTCCCCCCATCCTTCTACAGTTGAGGTAACGCTACGTCTTTTATGACATTGACGTTGATGAGACGCCGAACTCTAACCGTCATTTCTTTTTGTTTGTTGTGCGGCAATTCGTTGTTCAGCGCAGGAGGGTTAGGAGATTTCCGAGAAGCGATTTCAGCGTCTATGACATGAAAAATTAAGCGTTATATCTGGAAGATGTACTCGGGCAATCTGATTGTGAATCTTTCATTTCAAATGGTCTACAGTTTCATCTGTCGATAGTCTCTCATCAGACAGATGTAATCGACACGCATCCGACAGCTGCTATAGGATGCTCTGCTGGTTGCGTAGGAGCATGGTCTGCGGCAGTCTGTTAGCCCTTGTAGATGTGTGTACTTGAGACTGCTTATAATCGAGGTCTCAATGGTCATACGGGCGTGACATCGAGTGACCTTCAAGATTCTAAGATTGGAAGTAATACTAGGTTCTTCCTGGTTTCTACAGTACCTGTATTATTTTTCAGTATAATTTTCATTAAGTGACTGTAATAAATTCAGAAATTGCTACGCAGCAGGACTTAAAAAGAAAAGATATGACGCATGTTAAAAATTAGATTTCAGGGGCTAAATTCGGCGAAAGACACGTTAGTGTTTTAGCAAATTTCATTTACGGCTCTTCATTCGCGAATATAATTCCCTGGCGAACAGTGCTCCAGTTTGCATTAAAAATTGCAGCGCGTGGGGAAGTGTGAATGAATAAAATATTGCTCGCAGCGGCGTTAATGACCGGCGGGTGCGTGCCGCGGCCACGGCCTACACCCTCACCCTCGCAGCACCCCCCGCTAAATATTCATTACCGACCGACCGACCCGCCCAGCCGACTCGGCTCATCTGTGGCACCGCGCCGCGTTGAATTACTCGCCGCTGCTGCACCACTGTTACACCCATTTCCGAAAGCTTTCCAGTGTCAGCTACTGCAACGCCGTATGTTGAGTGGACAAATCTATTTCTAGTGTTGGTGCAGCCTTCGAATGATCTCCCTCTAATACAGTTTTACCCCCCCCCCCTCCCCAACAACACACACACACACACACACACACACACACACACACACACACACACTCTCTTTCCTCCATTACCAATCTGACTATTCCTTAATGCTTAAGGACATTCCCTGTCATCCCTTTTTAAAGTCAAATTGCTCCATACAGTTCTTTTCTTCCATTTTCGATTCGGTATGTCCTCATTTTGTACAGAGCACAACTTAATCATAGCCAACACTTGGATCAAGAATCATAAAAGAAGGCTGTATACATGGAAGAAGCCTAGAGACACTGACAGGTTTCAGATAGATTATGTAATGGTAAAACAGAGATTTAGGAACCAGGTTTTAAATTGTAAGACATTTCCAGGGGCAGATGTGGACTCTGACCACAATCTATTGGTTATGAACTGTAGATTAAAACTGAAGAAACAGCAAAAAGGTGGGAATTTAAGGAGATGGGTCCTGGATAAACTGACTAACCCAGAGGTTATACAGAGTTTCAGGGAGAGCATAACGGAACAATTGACAGGAATGGGGGAAAGAAATACAGTAGAAGAAGAATTGGTAGCTCTGAGGGATGAAGTAGGTAAAAAGACAAGGGCTAGTAGAACTTCTTGTGTAACAAAAGAAATATTGAATTTAATTGATGAAAGGAGAAAATATAAAAATGCAGTAAATTAAGCAGGCAAAAAGGAATACAAACGTCTCAAAAATGAGTATGACAGGAAGTGCAAAATGGCTAAGCAGGGATGGCTAGTGGACAAATGTAAGGATGTAGAGGCTTATCTCACTAGGGTAAGATAGATACTGCCTACCGGAAAATTAAAGAGTACTTTGGAGAAAAGAGAACCACTTGTATGAATATCAAGAGCTCAGATGGAAACCTAGTTCTAAGCAAGGAAGGGAAAGCAGAAAGGTGGAAGGAGTATATAGAGGATCTATACAAGGGCGATGTACTTGAGGACAATATTATGGAAATAGAAAAGGAGGTAAATGAAGATGAAATGGGCGATATGATACTGCGTGAAGAGTTTGACAGAGCACTGAAAGACCAGAGTCGAAACAAGGCTCCGGGAGTAGACAACATTCCATTGGAACTACTGACGGCCTTGGGAGAGCAAGTCCTGACAAAACTCTACCATCTGGTGAGCAAGATGTATAAAACAGGCGAAATACCCTCAGACTTCAAGAAGAATATAATAATTCCAATCCCAAAGAAAGCAGGTGTTGACAGATGCGAAAATTGCCAAACTATCAGTTTAATAAGTGACGGTTGCAAAATACTAGAAATATTGGAACACGTGAGGCAATACTGACCCTACGACTTATCTTAGAAGCTAGATTAAGGAAAGGCAAACCTACGTTTCTAGCATTTGTAGACTTAGAGAAAACGTTTGACAATGTTGACTGGAATGCTCTCTTTCAAATTTTGAAGGTGGCAGGGGTAAAATACAGGGAGCGAAAGGCTATTTACAATTTGTACAGAAACCAGATGGCAGTTATAAGAGTCGAGGGAAATGAAATGGAAGCAGTGGTTGAGAAGGGAGTGAGACAGGGTTTTAGCGTATCCCCAATGTTATTCAATCTTCATATTGAGCAAGCATTGAAGGAAACAAAAGAAAAATTCGGAGTAGGTATTAAAATCCATGGAGAAGAAATAAAAACTTTAAGGTTTGCCGATGACATTGTAATTCTGTCAGAGACAGCAGAGGACTTGGAAGAGCAGTTGAATGGAATGGATAGTGTCTTGAAAGGAGGATATAAGATGAACATCAAAAGAAGCAAAACGAGGATAATGGAATGTAGTCGAATTAAATCGGGCGATGCTGAGGGAATTAGATTAGGAAATGAGACACTTAAACTAGTAAAGGAGTTTTGCTATTTGGGTAGCAAAATAACTGATGATGGTCGAAGTAGAGAGGATATAAAATGTAAACTGGCAATGGCAAGGAAAGCGTTTCTGAAGAAGAGAAATTTGTTAACATCGAGTATAGATTTAAGTATCAGGAAGTCATTTCTGAAAGTATTTGTATGGTGTGTGGCCATGTATGGAAGTGAAACATGGACGATAAATAGTTTGGACAAGAAGAGAATAGAAGCTTTCGAAATGTGGTGCTACAGAAGAATGCTGAAGATTAGATGGTTAGATCACATAACTAATGAGGAGGCATTGAATAGGATTGGGGAGATATGTTCTGAGGCATCAAGGGATCACAAATTTAGTATTGGAGGGCAGCGTGGTGGGTAAAAATCGTAGAGGGAGAGCAAGAGATGAATACATTAAGCAGATTCAAAAGGATGTAGGTTGCAGCAGGTACTGGGAGATGAAGAAGCTTGCACAGTATAGAGTAGCATGGAGAGCTGCATCAAACCAGTCTCAGGACTGAAGACCACAACAATGTCCTCATTAGTAATTTGATCTCCAGCGTTTTGTTTCAATCCCGTAGTAGGTTACACTTCAGACAAATACCTTCAGAAGAGACTTCCTAGCACTTAAACTTATGTTCAAGATTGAGAAATTTTTTTTTTTTTCAATTGGCAGTCTGCATCTTGTATCGCCCTATTTCGGCCATGGTCACTTATTTTGCTGCCCACATTTCCGCAGCAAAGCGAGCGGTGATTGCTAAAGTACAGAAGATATGAAATGCAAAATTCGCATCTACTAATTTCAGTGTCTCATTTCCTCATCACATTGTACCAGTAACGCCTGGTTTAATATTCTTCTCGCGTCTGCGGCCGGATCATGAAGTCGTCTTGATACAATATTTGAGCGATCCACATGTCCGTTATCTTAATGTGAGTAAGCTGTTGCACGAACTCACCGGAAGTGAATTCAGACTGTGAGAAATCTGCAGTGGCAGAGCACTGCCTTACCGAGGGACATAAAATGTTGTATGAAGAGACACAAGTGGTTGCATCTGCGTCTTACTGTTGGGACTGTTTCGAAAATTCATTATAATTCGACTACCCGACCATCTTATGAATAGAGACCAGGGTTACCGTTTAAGTAAGAGTTGGAAACCTGTGTTATCACCTGCGTTAGAGGACAGTTGTAACGATTTCTTGCGCACGTGCTGTTGGTCTTCCCCGGCATATAAGTGAGCCGTTCCGGCGAATTCGTACAACAGGTTACTCACTTGAAGATGGCGACCGGATGGACCGCAGAAATATTGTGTCAAGATTACTTTATGATCCGGCTGCAGACCCGAGAAAAATAGTGTCAGTTATTACTCCAGGAAAGCCTACGTAGTCACATGTCCTGATTTTGTTTGACTACATTCCATTACCCTTGTCTTATTTTCGCTGATAATCATCATGTAACCAATTAGGATTGTAACAAATGGTTCAAATGGTTCTGAACATTATGGGACTTAACATCTGAGGTCATCAGTTCCCTAGACTTAGAACTACTTAAACCTAACTAACCTAATGACATCACACACATCCATGCCCGAGGCAGGATTCGAACCTGCGACCGTAGCAGCAGCGCAGTTCCGGACTGAAGCGCCTAGAACCGCTCGGACACAACGGCCGGCTGGATTGTAACGCCAAATTAATCTTTGGCTAGCGGATATCCAGACAAGACAGAATGATTTTCTGTTTCTCACTGTTACAGGTCTGCGTCCATAAACCTCTTGAAGAATGTAAAGTTATGCTTACTACTATATGCGACAGCGTCATGAATTGCTTTCACGAAATCACTAAGGATGTTCGAGTATTTGTTTGCAGACATTATTAAAATAGCTCGAATCCAGAAGGATGGAATGCTCTTCTTGACAACGAAGAGAAGAACGTCTCCTCTATCGAAAAACGTTCATTTTGTTGCGAACAGTAAACGTGATGATTGTCTATGTTATGCGCAAGTCGTAGAATTGATCAAAGACTGAGTTAAAAAAAAATTGAAATCTACATGAAGACGAAAGTCCTCACAAAACTCTTTTTCGGGTAAAAAAGGAAGGATGAATGCTAATGATATATTATGGAAATAAGTAGGCACTTGGAACCTCCATCTGAGGAGAAAACGGTAGAGAAAGGCTATAACTTGAAGTAATGAATTCCTACCCGTAAAGAGATACAGCGCACGTAACGAAATTTGACATTACTTCCACCACGAAAATGAATCACAATGGAAGGAGCTTTAACACTGAAACGCCGGCCGAAGTGGCCGTGCGGTTAAAGGCGCTGCAGTCTGGAACCGCAAGACCGCTACGGTCGCAGGTTCGAATCCTGCCTCGGGCATGGATGTTTGTGATGTCCTTAGGTTAGTTAGGTTTAACTAGTTCTAAGTTCTAGGGGACTAATGACCTCAGCAGTTGAGTCCCATAGTGCTCAGAACCATTTGAACCATTTTGAACACTGAAACACCGGGCTGTTGACGAGCCATACACGGTAGAACAGAAGACCTTTACTGTTATACAAATGAGTACATGTAAATGCAGCTTTCGAGAGACTTTATTTCACTTCATATTTCATTAAGAATTAAGATGATATGCACAGATGAATCAACACATTTTTTTATTTTTTCAGTTTTTTCCCTCCTAAGGAACCAAATGGCTGAGATCATCGGTCCCTAGACTTACACACTACTTAAACTAACTTATGCTAAGAACGACACACACATCCACGCCCGAGGGAGGGGCCGCGCAATCCGTGACACGGCGCTTAAACCGTGCGGCCAACACATTATGAACCTTGCTTAATAGCGTTGGTCCACCTTCGATATGCAATTCTGGAGCTATCTTGCGTGACATGGATTCAAAGAGTCCTTGGTATTTTTCTAGAGGTTATTTGGCACCAGCTATCGATGCACAGATAAAGTAATTCCAATAAATTACCTGCTGGTAATCTGTGGGAGCGGAGTTGACGCTCAAAGCGTCCCTGATGTGTTCCATTGGATTCAGAAGAGAAGATTTTGGTGGCCAAGACATCAACAAAAGTTCACTGTCACGCTTCTCACATGAGTACCGCACGATTCTGGTCTTGTAAGATACCATCGTCGTCGAGGACTACATCTAGATACATAATCAGC
Source organism: Schistocerca nitens (assembly GCF_023898315.1). Classification (NCBI taxonomy): domain Eukaryota; kingdom Metazoa; phylum Arthropoda; class Insecta; order Orthoptera; family Acrididae; genus Schistocerca; species Schistocerca nitens. Next base: position 779,789,809 of record NC_064615.1, on the reverse strand, counting down.
AAGCCACCGTACGGAGCATGGCGGAGGGTTCCACGGTACCATGTACCACTGCTAGTCATTTCCTTTCCTGTTCGTTGTGCAAATAGTATGAGGGAAGAAAACAACTCTCTGTAAGCCTCTGTGTAAGCCCTAACATGTCTCATTTTATCTTCGTGGTCGTTACGTGAAATGTTCGTTGGCGGCAGTAGAATAGTTCTGCAGCCGGCCTCAGATGCTGGTTCTCTAAATTTTCTTAGTAGTGCCTCTCGAAAAGAACGTCGTCTTCCCTCCGGGGATTCCCATTTGAGTTCACGAAAGTAATACTCGCGTGGTGATCGAACCTACTGGTAACAAACCTGGCAGCTGACTTCCATATGCCTGAACCTGGTAGGAATCCTGAACACTCCAGAAATACTCATGTCTGGATCGCATTGGTCTTCCCTTTCCTACTGCCAATATGACGTGATCATTCTATTTCATATCGCTTTGTAACTTTACGTCCAGATATTTAATCGATGTGACTGTGTCAAACAGCAAACTAATAATGCTGTATTCGAACCTTACAGTATTGTTTTTCGTAGTCATTCGCATTAACTTACTTTTTCTACATTAGAACAAGATGCTAATTTATCACATTAACTAGAAATCTTCCTCAGTCACCCTGAATCCTACTACAGCTACTCAACGACGACACCTTCCCGTACACCCCAGCGTCATCAGCAAACAGCCGTAAACAGCTCCTCCAAAAAACGGCTCTGAGCACTATGGGACTCAACTGCTGTGGTCATAAGTCCCCTAGAACTTAGAACTACTTAAACCTAACTAACCTAAGGACAGCACACAACACCCAGCCATCACGAGGCAGAGAAAATCCCTGACCCCGCCGGGAATCGAACCCGGGAACCCGGGCGTGGGAAGCGAGAACGCTACCGCACGACCACGAGATGCGGGCAAACAGCTCCTCCCCCTGTTCATCAGATCAATTACGTACTCGTATAAACAGTACTCGTATATACACTATGTGACAAAAAGTATCCGGACACCCCCAAAAACATACGTTTTTCATATTAGGTGCATTGTGTAGCCACCTACTGCCAGGTGCTCCATATCAGTGACCTCAGTAGTCATTAGACATCGTGAGAGAGCAGAATGGGGAGCTCCGCAGAACTCATGGACTTCGAACGTGGTCAGGTGATTGGGTGTCACTTGTGTCATACGTCTGTACCCGAGATTCGCACACTCCTAAACATCCCTAGGCCCACTGCTTCCGATGTGATAGTGAAGTGGAAACGTGAAGGGACACGTACAGCACAAAAGCGTACAGCCCGACCTCGTCTGTTGACTGACAGAGACCAATGACAGTTGAAAAGGGTCGTAATGTATAATAGGCAGACATCTATCCAGACCATCACATAGGAATTCCAGGCTGCATCAGAATCCACTGCAAGTACTATAACAGTTAGGCGGGAGGTGAGAAAACTTGGATATCAAGGTCGAGCGGATGCTCATAAGCCGCACATCACGCCGGTAAATGTTAAACGACGCCTTGCTTGGTGTAAGGAGCGTAAACATTGGACGATTGAACAGTGGAAAAACGTTGTGTGGAGTGACGAATCACGGTACACAATGTGGCGATCTGACGGCAGAGTGTGGGTATGGCGAATGCCCAGTGAACGTCATCTGCCAACGTGTGTAGTGCCAAAATTCGGAGGCGATGGTGTTATGGTGTGGTGGTGTTTTTGATGGAGGGCGCTTGCACAGCACAGGCCTACATTGATGAAGACCAGACGCTCAATGGAAAAGCTTGTTTGATCTAGCGAAGAGTAAGCAAAGTAGAAGTTGCAGCTGATCCCATTGTCACAACCAAGGAACGAAACCAGTACTTGACTTTTAGCGATAAGCTTCATTGAATCTTAAACAAAACACTGACTTACTGATTTCATTGAGGTAAATGATTATGGTCGCGAAAAATTCTTTCTTGAGCTGACAACGCCGTCGAAAAATGCTTCAGTTCAGCATTTACTGTACAGGCCGGCGTACAACACAGCAGAAATACTCATTCCCATAAGAATGCAAGCAGTGGAGATCCGATTGCTAAAAAGAGTAGCTGGGTGCATTCTGTCTGACGGGAGAATAAATGCAGACACAAAAGAGAACTGAGAGTAAAAAACTTAAATTATCAGATTCAGGAATAGAGAAACAGCTGGAAGGTAAATGTCACAAGAATGGAAGGCGACATTACCAAAATTGATAAACTGATGATAATTACCCGGTGAGCAGAAGATATTTAGGGAGGTCGAAGGAAATAAACAGTTTCAACCAAGAAGACGTAACAGGCAAATGTGTGATACACACAGAGAAAAGAAGAAGAGATATTATATTAAAATATTATGATTTAGAAAAGAAGAAGATATATTATATTAAAATATTATGATTTTTAAGTAACTGTGATTATAGTGAGTTTTGTAATAATGTGCAAAACTCTGGTCTGATGTAAGAAGGCTCTTGAAGGCATTTATCTGTTCAGATTAAATGAATAAATAAAAAAATTAAACATAATATACTGGTTGTCCTGGGATGAATGGTCAGTATTCAGGCAACGATCATTTGAAGCAAAAACTTTCGTGTGTACATATGCACTATTCTGAATGGTTTCTGACACAGTACATACTTGCCGGCCGAAGTGGCCGTGCGGTTAAAGGCGCTGCAGTCTGGAACCGCAAGACCGCTACGGTCGCAGGTTCGAATCCTGCCTCGGGCATGGATGTTTGTGATGTCCTTAGGTTAGTTAGGTTTAACTAGTTCTAAGTTCTAGGGGACTAATGACCTCAGCAGTTGAGTCCCATAGTGCTCAGAGCCATTTGAACCATTTTTTGAACAGTACATACTTAATGTACATTGTTATTTATTTTCTTTATTATTCAGGACATTTTCATTGTTTACACTGTACGACAGTAGTGTTGATGAAGTTAAGACCAATAATTTGATATAGGACATGTGGTCTGTCAAGTTGGGAACCTACTTCATATTGGCTTACAAAACCTAATTACACCTCAGTGCAAGCGCCGCACGCAAGATTTTCAGTATTGTTTCGCCTCTTCACGCAACCTATAAGTCCTTGAGAAACAAATGAATAGGACCTTATTATAGGAAATTAAATGTAGTTCTACTTTTGTACTGTGACAAGTTTTCGCTAATGGCCACAGATTTCCACTTACTAAAAAAAAAAAGAAAAAAAACAAAAAACAAAACGATAGTGACTTCAATGTGTTCTGTCTCAGAAACCATTCGGAACAGGGGATGTATCCCTAGTATCCCTATTTAGTTTTTTCAAATGATCGTTCCTGTCATATCCCTGAATACTGACCATTCGTCCTGAGACAACCTGTGCTAGTGGACTATCATGTATGCTAAAATAATTGTGTAGCAGTTTCATAGAGAGCTGAACTTGGATGGAAAGGTGCTCAGACAAGAAAATTGCTCCGTGCGACCTAGTCCGTGAGAGTGGTGGGGAACAGTGAGCCACCTTGCAATCCAATTCGTTAGAATGCTGGGGAGTAGTCAGCTACCTTGCAATCCGATCCCTGAGAGAGTGGTGGGGAGCAGTGAGCTTGTGACATGACTTATGATCCGATTGGTAAGATGGTGGGGAACATCGAACTGTTGGGAAGCGAATGATGCCTGAGTTGCTTTGCGATACGCTTCGACCACGCATTGGCCGAAGACCGCAGCTTATATGACTGCTGACAGCACATTCCGATTATGAGGCTAAGTCAAAGCATAAGAAGTAAAATATGTAAACGTTTATTGAGCTTTTAAAATTTGAAATATTGTTCTTAAATCAAGAGCAGGAAGCGTTTTCTGGTTAATCCAGCATTCTGAAGGACCGATATATCGTTTGCCTCACAAGGGAACCTCCCCATCGCACCCCCCCCCCCCCCCTCAGATTTAGTTATAAGTTGGCACAGTGGATAGGCCTTGAAAAACTGAACACAGATCAATTGAGAAAACAGGAAGAAGTTGTGTGGAACTATGAAAAAAAAAGCAAAATATACGAACTGAGTAGTCCATGCGCAGGATAGGCCACATCAAGGATATTATGAGGTCAGGAGCGCCGTGGTCCCGTGGCTAGCGTGAGCACCTGCGTAACGAGAGGTCCTTGGTTCAAGTCTTCCCTCAAGTGAAAATTTTAATTTCTTTATTTTCGCAAAGTTATGATCTGTCCGTTCATTCATTGACGTCTCTGTTCACTGTAATAAGTTTAGTGTCTGTGTTTTGCGACCACACCGCAAAACCGTGCGATTAGTAGACGAAAGGACGTGCCTCTCCAATGGAAACCGAAAACATTTGATCACAAGGTCATAGGTCAACCGATTCCTCCACAGGAAAACACGTCTGATGTATTCTATACGACGCTGATGACGGCATGTGCTCCACATGACAGGAATATGTTGTCGACCCACCTAACTTGTACACTTGGTGAATTGGTAAAAAGATTCTTCTACCTTTCCCGATTTAGATTTTCTTGTGGATGTGATAATCACTCTCAAAAAAGTGATGAAAACATAAGAGTTTGTCACATAAACTGCAACAAATGAATGCAACAGTTTCACAGTCGCACAGTTTTCCCTGTGCTCTGTCAAAACATATGTTTTTAACGTTTTGAAATTTTTCCGTGTGTAGACCGTCAAATCCTGCATATGTCCAAGCAAATCTGAACATGTCCTGGAATTTTGGAGAGCGAAGTTGATTATGTGTGAGTGCCTGAACTTTGATAATTGTCTGAAAACAAAAAATTAAACTTTTCACTCGAGGGTAGACTTGAACCAAAGACCTCTCGTTCCGCAGGTGCTCACGCTAACCACGGGACCACGGCGCTCCTGAGTTCACAATAACCTTGATGTTGCCTATCCTGCGCATGGACTACTCAGTTTGTATATTTTGCTTTTTTTTTTCATAGTTCCACACAACTACTCCCTGTTTTCTCGATTGATCTGTGTTCAGTTTTTCAAGGCCTATCCATTGTACCAACTTATAACTAAATCTGAGGGGGGTGCGATGGGGAGGTTCCCTTGTCAGTAGCTGTGTGGTCACCACGTTGGACAGCGAAGTGCAGGGGCCCATGTTCGATTCCTGGCGTGGCCAAAGATTTTTTTTCCATTCGGAGACTGAGTGTTGTGTTGTGCTTACTTTCATTCGTCATTATTGACATTGCTATTGAAATGCCTGAAGGAGTTCGGCCTGACAGCCAATAAATTGAAATAAAAATGGAGATTTAATTTCTGTTGTTTTCATGGATGAAAAAAGCTTCTTGTACTAGTAAGATACGAAAACCCACATGTGCACATGGTCTATAACACATTTGTTCTAGCTTGAGAAACGATTCCTTAAGGACGTGGTGTGGGGCACCGTTGCAACAGCCTACTACAGAATTTTCATTCTGCTCAATACAGCCACCAGAGATTCATTTTGATGTCAGATAAGCTACCAATCATTTTTCCCTAATTGCCCATCGTCCACTCATTAGAAGAATCTGGCTCTTTGAATCAATTCAGGAGCAGACTGTCCATCTCTAATATCGATTATCAGTCACAAGGAGAGGATCATGGCGGCATTGTTTCATAAGCAGTTTGATACGTGTTTTATATATATATATACACTCCTGGAAATTGAAATAAGAACACCGTGAATTCATTATCCCAGGAAGGGGAAACTTTATTGACACATTCCTGGGGTCAGATACATCACATGATCACACTGACAGAACCACAGGCACATAGACACAGGCAACAGAGCATGCACAATGTCGGCACTAGTACAGTGTATATCCACCTTTCGCAGCAATGCAGGCTGCTATTCTCCCATGGAGACGATCGTAGAGATGCTGGATGTAGTCCTGTGGAGCGGCTTGCCATGCCATTTCCACCTGGCGCCTCAGTTGGACCAGCGTTCGTGCTGGACGTGCAGACCGCGTGAGACGACGCTTCATCCAGTCCCAAACATGCTCAATGGGGGACAGATCCGGAGATCTTGCTGGCCAGGATAGTTGACTTACACCTTCTAGAGCACGTTGGGTGGCACGGGATACATGCGGACGTGCATTGTCCTGTTGGAACAGCAAGTTCCCTTGCCGGTCTAGGAATGGTAGAACGATGGGTTCGATGACGGTTTGGATGTACCGTGCACTATTCAGTGTCCCCTCGACGATCACCAGTGGTGTACGGCCAGTGTAGGAGATCGCTCCCCACACCATGATGCCGGGTGTTGGCCCTGTGTGCCTCGGTCGTATGCAGTCCTGATTGTGGCGCTCACCTGCACGGCGCCAAACACGCATACGACCATCATTGGCACCAAGGCAGAAGCGACTCTCATCGCTGAAGACGACACGTCTCCATTCGTCCCTCCATTCACGCCTGTCGCGACACCACTGGAGGCGGGCTGCACGATGTTGGGGCGTGAGCGGAAGACGGCCTAACGGTGTGCGGGACCGTAGCCCAGCTTCATGGAGACGGTTGCGAATGGTCCTCGCCGATACCCCAGGAGCAACAGTGTCCCTAATTTGCTGGGAAGTGGCGGTGCGGTCCCCTACGGCACTGCGTAGGATCCTACGGTCTTGGCGTGCATCCGTGCGTCGCTGCGGTCCGGTCCCAGGTCGACGGGCACGTGCACCTTCCGCCGACCACTGGCGACAACATCGATGTACTGTGGAGACCTCACGCCCCACGTGTTGAGCAATTCGGCGGTACGTCCACCCGGCCTCCCGCATGCCCACTATACGCCCTCGCTCAAAGTCCGTCAACTGCACATACGGTTCACGTCCACGCTGTCGCGGCATGCTACCAGTGTTAAAGGCTGCGATGGAGCTCCGTATGCCACGGCAAACTGGCTGACACTGACGGCGGCGGTGCACAAATGCTGCGCAGCTAGCGCCATTCGACGGCCAACACCGCGGTTCCTGGTGTGTCCGCTGTGCCGTGCGTGTGATCATTGCTTGTACAGCCCTCTCGCAGTGTCCGGAGCAAGTATGGTGGGTCTGACACACCGGTGTCAATGTGTTCTTTTTTCCATTTCCAGGAGTGTGTATATATATATATATATAGCTGAGTACACAACTACGCATTTTTTTTTTTCCAAGCATGGCTTCGGGTTGTGTGTCAGCTGCTAAATCAACATTAACACATTTCGAATCAATGGCTCTCAAAGAAAGCTGGACATTGCATGGCGTAAACCATGCTACTCCCACAACACATAAGATGATTGAAATGAAAAACAGAGGTTGTGTTTCTTATTGAAAAAAATGTGGAAGACATCACATAGTTTGCAACATCATCGAGCGTTTCCAAACAGATGTCCAAAGGTGATGACCTCTACATTTAATCTCTTCTTCCACAATGACAGTGTAGTAGATGTCTATGTATTCCCTTTTTAAGAGACCAAGAGCATTAATTCCTCATATTACAGCCATGTACGTGATCACTGTTTGAGTGCTGGCCTTCCCTGGAAGGTGTTGCTCCCACCAAGACTCTCTCCATCACAAACAATTGGTGTCAGTCAGTCATTATGTGGTAATCAACAGCGTACCAGTGGACAGATAGGATGGAAAAGACAATATGGGCCTGCTGCGGTGGTCTCGCGGTTCTAGGCGCGCAGTCAGGAACCGTGCGACTGCTACGGTCGCAGGTTCGAATCCTGCCTCGGGCATGGATGTGTGTGATGTCCTTAGGTTAGTTAGGTTTAAGTAGTTCTAAGTTCTAGGGGACTGATGACCACAGCAGTTGAGTCCCATAGTGCTCAGAGCCATTTGAACTTTTTTGACAATATGGGACAGTGTACTGCAATGAGCACCACGGTTTATAGTGCAAACAATTTTAGCAATTTTACCAGCTTTTTTTGTAATTTCAACACTGACCAATGTCATGACAGCATGCTTCCAAATTGCTGTATCATCACTAAACCACCCCTCTACTACTTTGTGAGTACCAAATACTAGACTTCGAATGTAGATAGATGACTGTGCAGTATGTCCATTCATTTTTGATTCTTGGACATTTACACCAAAGTATACCAGACAGCGTTGTATACCGATGAAGTTAGGTTATCTACATTCTTCTAGCACCTCGATCATAGTGCAGAATTTACAATTATGATTGGCCATCTTTCCCTATTTGACTGAGAGTCGCAGAGTATTCTCACACTCATAGGATAAAATTCTAGATTGAAAGCTCTCCCCTCCTTTTCTTTAACCAGCCCTCCATACAACACTGTTGCTGATTTTATTTGCAACTGACCAGAAGTAGAGGGGTAATGTACCCACTACATTCCACGTCTCGTGAAGGGACAGTGTGCGCTGAGTCTGTAACTACTTGTTAGGCAAATACTGTACTGCACCAGTCTTACTCACGACACCAATCCACTTCCACAAGATGTGTGGATGTCGAAGAGGTTAGTAGATACGAGAGTGTTGTGGCGATATAAGAGACGGTTAAGAAGAAACACGTGGTCTATTCTTGATGGAGCTGCAAACAGACAGAGCTTGAAGCATTTTACATAAATGAATTGTGCTGTCAATTGTGAAGTATTGTTGTAGTGACTGGGGTCAGTACCAAGAAGGTATTGCAAGAGAGAAATGGTCATAGAACATAAACACATACACTCCTAAGGCTACACAGTTCTGCACTTAAACACTCTATGATGTTAAAACCATGTGGTTTCTGAAATATTAGTCACGCAGAGTGCAATGCACTTAATAGTCAACATCTGACATACATCCACCCTGCACGTTTTCTGCTCCACTCACCACGGTGACAAACTTTAAGATGATGAAACTACTTCCTCCTACATCTATTCTTTGTAGCTCAAACACTATGTTAGTTTCTGGAGGTATATGACGCCTGCTACCTTCGAAGTTCAAGCCATATTACGGTTCAGAAATTATGACATGTTCGTGAGAGTCCTACAAAAAGATCGTCAGTAGCCGAAAATGCATACAAAGATACAGCGACATGTTACAAAGAAATAAACACCACGATCAATAGCCATAGGAGATGTAATAATCTTATTGCAGTTTACAACCCCTCCTAGTAACCTTCCTCTTGTACACAGACGTCATGGTCAGATGTTGTGTTGTATTGCTAATCTGCAGGATAATTTTGCCGTTTCACCTCGACTCCACATGTGTAGAATGCCTCCTCTTTCCGCTATTAATGTGTGTATATGTAGCATCAGTTCACTTTCCTCCAGAACACGCAATTTTATTGATTCCAGTCAGTACTCATTTTATGTTATTTTTTCTCAAATTTTATGTATTCTCAGTTATTTTCCATAACATTACTAGGATTTCGCGATTTTATATATTTCATCCTATTTTCCTCACTTTTTATCCTTGAATTTTACCGATTGTGTGCCATTTTTCATACTTTTTCGACAGTTTTTTATGTGTATGTAGCCATATTCCTGACATACCCTTGTGTAGTTTGATTTTCTACGAGAATATTTGCGTGTCTCATACAGACTTCCTGTCTTCCTGATGATCCACAAGCATACATTTTGGATAGGACGAGCACGTAAAGTATAGTAACAGTCGCTTTGTACCTCTATGAGGCTCAACGAGTGGTGCAGAAGATGGATGTAGTGGAAACTCAAAGTCTAGTAAAAATTCTGTGTATTCCTCTGACCCATCGGAGAGCCTGTCTGCAGGGTCGTGCACATTATCGAAGTCTGGAAACAGTTCTACATGTTCATTTGACTTCCACTCAATCGTGTAGGGATCTGCAACAGAGTTGACATAAATACCGAGTTGATTTCTGTTGCTGCTCAGATTTTTTTTCCCGTAAGTGTATGCTCTTACTGCTTACCAGCTGTGCTTTGTTATTTCTGTTTATACTTTCCAACTCTGATACGTACCCACAGCCCTATCAGGACACTAACATCCTATAGCTTCCGGGTATTTATTTTTATTACCTCAGTAATAAAGTTATTCATTAATTAACAATTTGTCGAGTGGAGGTAGCATCTTGGGCTATAAGAGTATCCCTTCTCCCTCTCTACCTACATAGCACATCTCCCCGGCAGCATCATTTATAGACGAACAGTTAGCAAGATATGCGTCCAAACTGAAAGCATCCACCACTGATAGCTCTATACACATACACATAAGGACTCTGCATGAATATTACCAATCGCACAGTCTTCATTTCAACCACTTGTACATTATTCGACAAGACACAGCTCTGCAAATGACGAAGTACTCTTCGCATAATGGTTCTTCATTGGGTGCAAGTACATTAAATTCAGCCTGCTAAAGAGCAAAAATCTTCACTGTGCCATAGGTTGCATATACCGCTACAGTTGCATAGTTCTTTTATTATCACACGACTGGTTTCTTCGATGTAATTTGTATTACCAGTATTTATAACAAGATTGCATAGATTCTCCTGTAGTAACAACCATCCAAGGTGTCCCACTGTGCCTATCACGCATCCTTTTATATTCTAAAGATCAACAATGACGGTGCATGATCATCCCAATCACACTATTTTGTATGCTAGATGGCTGTTGGATGTAGAGAGGCAGTCCATCATATCATTCTTATGTACAAGATAGAACAACTACTTAGTCGGACAGTATGGTATAGCACCGTACTTGACTGCATCCAACCACATATTCTACAAGTTAGAGTGCATTTGCTCTATTTTCTGTATGCCTAAGTCTGTGAATATGTCACGGAATGGGGGTGATCGTGTGTCATCATCGTGGATGGGGGATGGCCAGCTTCGAAACAGTGATCGTGTACATGGCTGCAATATAAGGAATCAATAATCTTGATCTCTTTGAAATGGAACACCTAGTCATCGCTGCCCAGTCACAGTGAAAGATGAGAGTAAATTTGAAGGTTAACACCGTGAGACAGCTGTTTGGAAATGCACCACCACGCCACAAACTCTTCAAGTTTCCCTAAGTTGTGATGTCTTCCAGATTTTTGTCAATAAGAGCCATCTGTGTTTTATTTCCACCATCCTGTGTGGTGTGGGAGCAGCATACACCATGCGATATCCAGCTTTCTGTGAGAGCCAATGAATCGAAAAATGTTAATGTCAGTTAGCAATTGACACAGACCTCGAAGACATGGTAGAAAACAAAATGTATGGCTGTGTACACAGCTGTAGTCATACACTGCTTCGATATGTTACAGCAAAAAAACAATGTATTAACCTGCTTATGAAACAATAAGACAAGCACCATCTCCTTGTGACTGATAGTCGATACGGTCTTCTTCCAGTACATGCGACGAAATTTTACATAGGTCCTTGGAAGCGACATTAATCACTGGTCGTTTTCTCCAGTGTATCAATACTTGTATATGATCCATGTCGAGATGCAGACGGTATTTGTTTCCCAGTATATTGGAAGAGAGACAACCAATAAACTCTTCAAACTTACTGGCAGATTAAAACTGTGTGCCGGTCCGAGACTCCTTTCTTTCAGGAGTGTTAGTTCTGCAGGGTTCGCGGGAGAGCTTCTGTAAAGTTTGGAAGGTAGGAGACGAGGTACTGGCAGAAGTAAAGCTGTGAGGAAAGGGCGTGAGTCGTGCTTGGGTAGCTCAGTTGGTAGAGCACTCGCCCGTGAAAGGCAAAGGTCCCGTCTTCGAGTCTCGGTCCGGCACACAGTTTTAATCTGCCAGGAAGTTTCATATCAGCGCACACTCCGCTACAGAGTGGAAATCTCATTCAGTAAACTCTTCATTACCAAGTAACTTTAGTGAAGTTTTTATAGTTCGTAGTTTTATTTCATTGGATGTTACAAAGAAAAAGAGAGAGAGAGACACTATGGCGTCAACGAAGGCTCAGACATCATTACATTTTCATATTCTTAGCGTGGTAATAATAGAAACAGGATAAAGTAGAATTGAACATGTACAAAGTGATATTTATAGACCGTCATTCAATACTGATGAATTGTGGGTGTTGTGCTTCTTAATTTCATTGTACATTTTGCATATACTCTGCTGTATATTAGTGCCCTATTTTTCTCGTTGACATAGCACTGTACCTGTCAGCCTTCTAACTAATGAAACAGTGCTGTCAGAGCATGACGGGATTTCGAAAGAATTAGCAGGGGTCTGTGACTTGGCAGGGACATCTCTTACTCTTGGAAATGATGTGGATTCAATTGCTAGATATAGAAGACTGAAAGATTCGTGAGAATACAGCAGTTAAGCAATAATCTGATGAAAGGTTGGTAGAGGTGTGAGCTCTGTACCACTTCTTCTAAGTGTTTTGGGCAAACATATTACAACCTGTCGCATTTCTGTCACGAAGTGACTGCAATGAAAAAAATGAGAGCTAAAATGAAGATTTTGCATAGAGACAATCAGCAGCAGATGTTCGATCTTTTGTTTTCTTGGTAAATATGAGACAATGCTCTTCTGTGAGTTTGTGTACCTATAAATGGATGGAGTGACATCTTAATAGGAAGACTAAATTTACATATATGTCTGTATGCTTAGTTCGCAAGCCATCGTACGATGTGTGGCGGAGGGGCACCTGTACCAGTATTAATAATTCGGTTTCCTATTCCACTCGCAAATAGAGTAGTGGAAAAGAGAATGCCTGTCTGCCTCCTTATGAGCGGTAATTTCTGTTATTTTGTCTTCGTGGTCTTTCTGCGAAATGTATGTTGGCAGTGGTAGAATGCTTCTGCAGCCAGCTTCAAGCGTCGGTTCTCGATAGTGTTTCTCGAAAAAATCCCTCTGGGATTCCCATTTGAGCTACCTAGCGAGTGTACTCCAACAACTGGAAAAAATCACTCGCCATGCAAAGTGACCCTCATGACCAATTTAATTAATTAGCCTCTCAATTTAATATCAATGACAGGTCGCCTGGTGGGTGGAAGTGAGGGTTGGGGTACCACGGATACGATTCAGGAGTTGGAGCAGTAATCAACCCTTTTTTCGTTGTGGCGATATCTTTTGACGAAATTTCAACTTCCCACCTACACTCCGAGAGGTGACCATCTTAATAAAATGAAATGTATTACCGAATTCGTAAAGTGACACGTAGTATAAACCTGACATGCACAACTTCTGTGCGTTGTTAAGAGACTTCGTATGTGGCGAAGCATTTGGTTGCATTAAGTGAGTTCTAAAATGAGGATGCAAGAGTTAGATCTTAGCTCTCTGTTGTGAGCTAGAAATGATTTCAGTATTCTAGTCTTGTTATGCAAGACATATTAGATGTTAACCTGATTAGAACAGATTATTTTAACTGGTGGGAGAACACTTAGAGAAAATATAGCCTACGCCATACTGTTACGGGATTTTCACGACAAGTCACAATACATTACTGGTGTGAAAATATGTCTATACTGTGATTTCCTTTGTCTTCGAAAGTAACTCATATAAAAGGGAGAAATCTAAACTTGCATGAGAAATCAGAGAGGTATGGTCAGCAACAACCCTGTCTCGTATTGGGTAAAGTGGATTATTAAAACTAGGGGTCTATGTCAGGATGGAATTGGTTAGAACTACCGTATACATCCAAGTTGCCGCCGCTTACCTCAGAGTGTGCTGCGGCGGCAGCAGGAATTGTTATGAAGAGTTGGCAACCGGAAGTCATGGATTAGCTGAGCCTGTGACGGGCGGTTAGGTACAAAGAATGCGCCGACTTGTCTGATCTTGCCCATGGCAACAGGAGCTAGTGAAGTGACCAGTGTGCTCCCCTGCGACAGAAGTGGATGTGTGTGTTGCTTGAGAAGATTCAATGTGACTGTTGTTTGCACTGGACGATTATTACCCCCATGTAAATTGATCGGTTGACTGCTTGGTGATATTCTCTGTGGTCCCTGAGCGTCTGGTATGGCAGTTGTCTAAATACCGGGAGACTCTTATTTAACTATGAAGTGGTCGACATGCATGGCACACCTCTTTCTCCTTGGTACCATGTGGTGGACAGCGGATGGGGCATTCTACACAGTTGCGAATTTGTGCGATCGGTGGATTTTTTTCACCAGGTATGTTTAGTGGAAACATTGTGGTGGAGGAGAGCACTTGTGTTGTCAGATATTGGTGCATACAAGACCTCGGATGTAGCTATGATGTTTTTGTGGTGAAAATGTCACTACTCGATTTGCGTAATGTTTCTGTATAATACTCAAACATTGAAAATATGTTTTATTATGAACAAGGATCATCATAAGATGGAGGTGAGTGTTTTAAGTGATCTGTTTGACTCCTGTAAATTGTTAAACAGTTAATTTGATTGGGTAGGGCAAATGGACTATTTAACTCTTTTTTTATGTCAGAATAGTATCAACTATAACTTTGTCCCCAGCATTGGCCAAGAGGAACGCAGTGTTCTGAGGTCAGGTGAAAACCTCTGTCTGCCCGCATCTCGTGGTCGTGCGGTAGCGTTCTCGCTTCCCACGCCCAGCTTCCCGGGTTCGATTCCCGGCGGGGTCAGGGATTTTCTCTGCCTCGTGATGGCTGGGTGTTGTGTGTGATGTCCTTAGGTTAGTTAGGTTTAAGTAGTTCTAAGTTCTAGGGGACTGATGACCATAGATGTTAAGTCCCATAGTGCTCAGAGCCATTTGAACCATTTTTTTGAAAACCTCTGTCTGCAAGTTTGAAGGCGTTGGTTTACACACACAAACAGTAAATAGGCTCTTGAGAGAGTCAGAGAGAGGAAGTGAGTCTGGAATTTCATTATCAACTGATTACCACCACTTAATGGTTCAAATGGCTCTGAGCACTATGGGACTTAACATCTGAGGGCAACAGCCCCATAGAACTTAAAACTACTTAAACCTAACTAACCTAAGGACATCACACGCATCCATGCCCGAGGCAGGATTCGAACCTGCGACCGTATCGGTCGTGCGGTTCCAGACTGAAGCGCCTAGAAGCACTTAATGCTTTGTTTGGGGGTGCGAGATGGGAGGCGGGCCGCACGTGGTAGCCGTGCCGTCTGAGGTGCCTTGCCACACTTCATGCAGCTCCCGCCTGTTGGAGGTTGGAGTCGTCCCTCAGGCTTGGGTGTGTGTGTTGTCCTTTGCGTAAGATAGTTCAAGTTAGATTAAGTAGTGTGTAAGGCTAGGGACTGATGACCTCAGCAATTTGGTCCCGTAGTAACTTACCACAAATTTCCAAAATTTAGGAGATAGACAGCCAGTCTGTGGTCAGCAGTGATCAGTATTGTCATCGGTAATTTTGACCTTGTGTGGTTTTTGACCACCATCACAGTGCCTAGACGACATACGCGCACGCTAGAGACCACAAACGGCAGCTACTATATGGCACTCCATTCCATTCCTGGGTGCTTACAGTTATTATGTCATGGGAAGTGGGGGTGCGGAGTGCAGACATGAGCTGCACCTAAGTGAGGGAGCCATGTCTTCTGCAAGCTGATTAAATAAAGAATATGCATCAATATATTATTCACATTGATTTGAGTTTCGTGTCATGAGGTCTTTCCTCTCCAGCACAGAGTGAGTTTTTTTCCTGCCAATTTTTCTGGGAATGGTGGGGACAGAGACGGCGATGCGTTGGGGGGGGGGGGGGGTGTCATCCTCTGATGGTAGCATTGTGCACTAGCTCAGTCGATCCTTTCATGTCGAGGTCAGTGACATGCGAAAATTTTCCAACAAAACACCACCTCCAATCTGAAAGAGTGTATTTACATAACTGGAACATGTAGTTGTTGGATGAGAGCTTTTCCCACCAAATGAAGAGATTCAACCCCTGAAATTTGAATTCTGTAAATGAATAGTATATCCTCAGTTATGTAATTGACATTGGCTTCAATTTCATAACATGAGATCCTTTCTGTCCAGGACAGACTGAGTCCTTTTCCTGCCAGTTTCCAGGTGGGGGTGTGGGAATTTACCAGAAGGGATGGGATTAATTAATTTTTCGATTTAATTAATTAGTCAATTTGATTTGAAAGGCATGCTTGCATTGGTGAGGGGGTTTCCCAAAAGTTCGGAGGAAGGGAAGGGGGAGGAGTGGAGGGGAGGCTTTCTCTGAAGGACAGCTTATTCCCAGTGGACTATAAATCAACTGGCAGGGGTCATGAATCAATTAACAGATCAATAGGTTAAGGGGAGGGGAAGTGGTTACATGAAATACCACTTAGCTAGACGATAGGTCAAGGTCATAATCAGCTGTCCAGGTTAATTAATTTGCATATCAATTTGATATCAAATGTGGCTTAGAACCACCACTACTCTGCTACTAACGGTGTGCTCTGAAGCACTTGTGCATGCACCAGCATTCCAGTATGTTGTCAGATTTGCATCACACCGCCTTCTATCCTGCTTTATAGAGCCAGCAAGCCTTGGGGTACATCCTGTGATAGGGTATGAACATCCAACACCCAGATACCTACTTGTGGTTTCACCATTCATTCTGCTATTTCCCACAGATGTACACGATAGTAGTAAGCAGACATCCGACCAGCTTCGTCGTTTCTGAGATCATCTTTCCCAGTTGCCAGACCATAACAAGCTGCCCTTTTGGCATATTTACAAATGTAAGTGGATATCTCCGTTTGAAGCTTGTATTGTTCACCATTCGTGTCTTCTCCAGTTATGTATTTTCTTAAGCGAATCGTGTGCCCAGATCAGCCAGTATGATTATGCAGCTTATTCATGTAGTTCTGTTCTGCATGTCTATTCTACAACTAATCGATACATTTTCGTTTTGTGTCATTTGCTTACAGTTATGTATTTTGCTTACAGTTGTGTAACTTGTAACACCGAAAATGCAGGATGCATGGCACCTGCTACCGATACATAATTTTTCTTTTCTTTTTCTTTCTTTTTTTTTTTTTTTTTTGTTGCTGAATTGTATATAAATATTTGTAATTTGAATGCTTTCTTTTAATAAGTAAGGACATTGCTTCACTGTATGTGTAAATGTAGGTAGGAGTCTGTTGACATTTCATGGTATTTATCTGTGTCTTACTGTGAAACTTATAAGCTCTGGGGAAAAGCCAAACCAATTGTTATTTGCATCGACTAGCAACGGTAATAGCAGTGCTTGTACGTTGTAAAATCTTTGGCTAGGGAGTTGTTGCGCGGTGCGCGCGGAGAGAGGGAGAAGGGTTCCAGCACTTGTAATGTGCGGAAGTGTGGTGTTAACGCTCTCGCAGTAGAGTGTACCATTTCGACGGCATCATGTACGCGCACCGGCCACATGTCTAGTAGCAGGAGTATGGACAGTGGACGGGCGGAAGAGGCTGTATT
The DNA here is from genome assembly GCF_023898315.1 of Schistocerca nitens. Classification (NCBI taxonomy): domain Eukaryota; kingdom Metazoa; phylum Arthropoda; class Insecta; order Orthoptera; family Acrididae; genus Schistocerca; species Schistocerca nitens. The sequence goes on along the minus strand of NC_064615.1, from coordinate 779,772,592 downwards.
AATTACGAGTGCCCGTTGCTGTAATTAGCCGTGCCCCACAAGATGCTACCGTCTTCAACAACAGCAGCAGTTCCAGCAACACAGATTCGTCGTCGGCTTCGAGTTTCGTCGTATGCACAGCACTGAAATAAAACTTCATTGGTATGAAGTATTAACGGCTAACCCAGCAGCACAACTGAATGTGATTTGATTGATAAGATTTATTTAAATAATAATCAGTTAAACTCAGGTCGATTGTGTCCTCATTGTCCTCAGACATTGTTACAAACAGGGTCCTTGTTCCTTTTTTTCCCCCTTGTATGCTAAACGAGTGTCATAAGAAACGAATAGTTACAGCCAGTTTATTAATGAATAATTTCACTTTTAAGAATTTTAGCCTGTCTACTTTCCATTAACTGTGGTACAACAGAGGCTTCAGTATATGAGTAAAGTGAAGCAATTTCATTTTGCACGTTTGAGAATCAATCACTGGAATAAATCCAAATCTAAAGAAATGCACAAATTAAGAGTGCGGAAGTTTTATTTATTTTACATATATCTTGGAGCACATGGCTGTTTGGTTTGGTACATATTCTATTATTTATTTCTGTTCAATTCAGAAAGGAGGATCAGTTCTTCAGACAATAATTTGAAATCCAATTTGCAAAATAAGTAGCTGCAAAGTAAAAGTGCTTGCTTTTTTTTCTAAATTTATTTGATGACGATACGTTGTTCACGTAACGAAGTTCAGTACTGACATACAGTTTAATTGCATATTTTCAAATCATTACTCGATTGTTTTCTTTTTCAAAATTTAATTACAAACATAACGTAAGAATGACTTCTCAGTTTTCTTTATCATTACATACTCACTTAAAATTAGTGTCAAGAAAATGTGACAACCTTCTGTTGCCACGTCAGTGTTTAATAATACATGTTTTTCTTTCCCGTCATCTTTTACGGGATTTTCCCTAGTGGGCTGGCGACCATTAATTATTTCCTTTACGTTCATTAGTATAACTTTTGGATTCATGACCAGTGGTACCCCTTTTCTGTCCAGTGTTGTTCGTGAGTGAATGCACAAAATAACTTTCATTTTTCCAAATTATAACCCTGTTCGGTTTAATTAATTTTTATTTTTAGTAGACTTTTCCATCATAAGGGCCTGTTGTACTTCCTCCTCCTTATCGGTATTATTTCTTCGGGAAAGAGAGCCTTATCCAATTAGAAAAAAATCCATTAAGCATACATGCGATCCACGGTCATATTTTATATCGCAAACAGAATAGGCCGATTAGTAAGGGGGAGGTTACAAACTGTGCCTTCGTTGTGGGATCTCAATGTTCAGATTCCTGAATTTATTTATTTATTTTTCTTTTTTGAGCCATTGCATGATCAGTGTTTGCATTACAAATGTTTTGTGGGTTTGTCACGAAGACGACTGTCCTTTACCAACTGCGGACCAAATGAGATGAATTTTTGGATGTATTGGTTGCATATGATGGCGTTTTCCTTCACGTTAAATGCAGATCGGTTAAGGTAGAGGAGGGTATCAGTAACCAAAAGACTATGAGAGCATCTATGACTACAGATATTGCAAGAAATGTTAAGAAAGGTAGGAATATATTTTTGTCAGCAAGAGTGACAGGATGCAGTTTGCAGATTATCTGAGTTGTCAGCTTCAAGTGCTCAGTGGACAAAGATTTGTAGCACAAACGGGAAACATTTAGAAACCTCGTTGAGTGTGCCTTAGATAATTATATCCCGCTCGGGGTCGTGAGGGATGACAAAAAAAGCTGGACGAAGAAAAAATGAGCACAAGGAGAGCAACTAGGCAAGCGTTCAGTGACTTTTGTAAGTAAAAATTTGTCAACGATCCGACTAAAGTCCTTAAGAGGTTTTGGTCTTACATAAAATCAGTAAGCGGTTCAAAATCCTCTATTCATTGACCATAATGGCACCGAAACGGAAAATGGTGAATAGATAGCAGAAATACTGAATTCGGTCATCAAACTGTTTCACCGCGGAAGATCGTAACACGGTCCCTCCTTTCGTTCTTCATCGCACCAACTTCAAAGTGGCATCTGAATAGCTGATCGCGGAATAGAAAAACAACTCCTGTCGCTTACAAGGGGAGGCCGCCAATTGTGAAATTCAGATTCGATTCATACTGCGCATAATAAAAGCTCATGGCCAGAGGTGTAATGTGGCAAAGCACCAAGATGCACTTCTCAGCCGTTGTCGAGAAAATCGGCAGTTAAAAGAAACCGCTGCGGTGAAATACTCTCTACGATTAATAATTTTCTACAGCGTCGTGGCGCAGCGGTAAGCGCTCGGGTTCGTAATCCGAAGGTCGCCGGATTGAATCTCGCGCCATGCAATTTTTTTTATTATTAGTTTTTTGTAATTCATATTATGCATGTTGGTGAAGGCGGATCGCTCTCCAATTGTACCGCCTCCATTTTTCCGTTTGTTTAACAGGGTGTACCAAAGCTCTCACGTCCGCACCGATTTTCGACGATGTTATAAGTTGCGCTATGGACCGCATCTACCTTCTTTCGAAGTTAGCAGGCAACTACGCTGTTATGCGGCGGCTCGTTTCGGCCCATTCAACATCTGTTCTTCAAGTGGAACGAGCGAGTAACGGAGTTTATATTTCATACCTGCCACAGCAAATTTGTGTTCGTGAGGTCTCTATTGTAATTCGAACGTTTGACTTACGCTATACGTATTCGTTTCGGAATATCGTTTTTACGTCTTCCGTTAACTATACGTGGTTAACATTATGAGGACAACTAATAACATTTATGAAATACAACTTTGTTTGCGGAAAACATAATGTGTTCGAAGTCGCCAGTTTTCCACGACAAACGACTTTCAGCAACTTATTATATGCATAATTGTTGCAACAGATTGCCGGGATATATATATATATATATATATATATATATATATTGTGTGTGTGTACACATTTGAATCACAAAAAAATACTAAAAAAAAGGTTGCATGGCGCGAGATTCGATCCGGTGACTTTCGGATTACGAACCCGAGCGCTTACCGCCGCGCTACGACGCTGTAGAAAATTATTAATCGTAGAGAGTATTTCACCGCAGCGGTTTCTTTTAACTGTCGATTTTCTCGACAACGGCTGAGAAGTGCATCTTGGTGCTTTGCCACATTACACCTCTGGCCATGAGCTTTTATTATGCGCAGTATGAATCGAATCTGAATTTCACAGTTGGCGGCCTCCCCTTGTTAGTGGTGGAAATACATAAAGACCAGATGAGATACATATGAGATTCTACAAAGATTGCGCGAAAGAAATTGCTCCCTTTACAGCAGCAGTTAATTGTAGATCGCTACAGCAACGAAGGGTACCTAGCGGCTAGAAAAAAGCGCAAGTTATTCCCGTTTTCAAGAAGGATCTAGGACAGATGCACATAATAATATGCCTATGTCGTTGACATCACTCTGTTGTAGAATTATGGAATATGTTTTATGTCCATTTTTGGAGAATGAAAATCTCCTCTTTAAAAATTAATATGGATTGTGCAATCAGAGATCTTTCGAAAATCAGCCCGCTCTGTTCCTCCATGAGATTCATAGCGCTGTAGACATGGGCGCTCGGGTTGATGCCGTTGACTTTAGGAAGCCATTTAACGGTGTCCGGCACTGCTGTTTAGTGGGGAAAAAAATACTAATTGTGGGGTATAAAATCAGATTTGCGAAGGGAGTCAAGACTTCCTTGCAGATAGGTCTCATCTTAACAGAACAAAGTCTATAGAATTAAAGGTACCACAAGGAAGTTGAAAGGACCATCACTGTTTACTATGTCTATATTGCATATGATCTAATAGAATGCTTCGAAAGCTCTTCAAAGATGATCGAAATTGTGGGGAACAGTAACTACCATAAAATATCAAGATTATGTACTCGGAGCGACCTTAAGTGGAATGACCACATAAAACAAATGATCGAAAAATCAGATGCGAGACAAGATTCACAAGAAGAATCATAAGGAAATATAATTCATTCACTAAAGAAGTGGCTTTCAAGGCTCTTGTTCGACTGATTCTTGAGTATTGTTCATCAGTCTGGGACCCTTACCTGATGGAAGAGATAAAGAAAAGCCAAAGTTTCTTCACGGGGTCGTTTAGTCGGCACGAGAGCGTTACGGAGACGCTTAATAAATTCCATTGGCAGACGCTAAAAGTGAGGCGTTGTGCATCACGGAGAGGTTTACTATTGAAATTTCGAGAGAGTACTTTTCAGGAAGAGACATGTTACTTTCTCCCACATATATCTCGCCGCGCGAATCACCACACTGAGAAAATTCGAGAAATTAGAGCGAATACACGGGCATACCGACAATCATTCTTCCCACGCACTGTTCGCGAATGGAAAAATGAAGGGGCATCAGTTATTGGTATCAAAAGTAGCCTCCTCCACACACCATCTGGTGGCCTGCAGATTATTGATGTAGATCTTGTACACAGCATTTACATACTTCTGCTGCCCGAAGTGATCATTGATATTCAAGTTAAATGCTTGGAATAACAGATAAACGTCGGAGTTGTTAAGGATGGATCAGTTTTCTCAAATCTGCTATTAATATTAGGCAAATGGGCAGTTGCATGCGAAAAGATACACGTGGAACCGTTAAATAACATCTGTTGCATTTACACAGATTTTAAAGGACAGGGACAAGCAATCGCAGGAAATGATGATGGAAATGCTGCAGCATGTCCAAGTAGCGCCCCCTCCTCCCCCCCCCCCCTTCCCAGCCCTCGCTCCTATCATAACAGAGCAGGACCAAGCACTAATATTGACGTTGCCTCAACAAGCACACTGGCTTGTAGGTGTGCACGGAAGCGGAAAAGCGCTTCAACCGTAGCAACTGACAGCTCATGCAATATTCGTTATCAAGCACTATCCGAGGAATGCGAGAATAAGCTACACTGTGTAAATATCGTAATCATTAACTTTCACGAAGTGACATGCTAGTTTATATGCAATATATGAGCTGAGTATGGTCTTCATGCCAGTTTTGAGAAAATTGACTTCTCAATAAAAAATTTACACATTTATCTCTCTTGTTTCATAATTATATCAGTGTACGAAAAGGGGAAGAACTGTGGTTGCTTATGTACACCTGGGTCCGAGCTTGGGCTAAATGCTGGGGGAGAACATGCGAGTATCCACTTTAGCCATTTGACATGATGTACTGAGATTTGTCACAATGGATTTTTCGTTTCGAGAATATCATTTCCATTAATTGTTACTACGGAAACAATATTTCGAATTGATTTCAAAATATATTTCCTGATATCAGCTCAGGTGCGTAATTACATTTAGACATTATCTCACTACCGTCTGTAGTCTGTTATAGCTGGTTAATTTGCTTCTACTTTCCTGTGTCTTGTATTTAGTGGCTCAAGTATCTGACACAGATCGGAAACCACTGCTCACACGAGTACTTATTACCTCATGAGGCGACAGGACATCAAGATAAACAAATTTCTAAACTTATATACTGTAGCACATTATTTTGCTGTGTTGAACTCGTTACTAAAGAACGCAACATGTCTTAATAACATGAATCATAGAACATAATGCTACAATATGCAAAGGAAAACACGAACATGTAAGGCTATAAAGCTGATTGATTGTCAAATCTAATTAAGTTACTTGCTTCCAACATAAAACTGAAGTTGTGGATAGGAAAAATGAAAGTCAGCTCGTTCACTGTGCTCTGTTGTAAGATTATAGTTGAATTCGTTTGCCCACCGTCTCTTTCCGCTCGACGAAATGTTAACTATGTGGTTGATTGTAAAGTGCCCTTGTGATCTTTGGCTGACTGGGTCGTCATTTGTTAAAGAAGATCAGTGGCGCGATTGTTTTATTAAGGTACCAATAAAGCAAACGTTGCTGTCTGAAAATTTTGTCTGAAACCTAATTTAGTCCCTCCCCTACCTTTCCATTCATACGCAAAATCGTCGTCATGGAGAATGAAGCTTTGAAGAGTAACTAATAGCATTGCCTGAAAATGAACCACACGAAAACGAATACTCAGACGGAACGAAAGACTGAAACAGTAAATTAGGGACATATCGCTGGCTTATCACAAAATAAACTGATGACCTTACCAAAACATACTAAAATCTGGTATCTAATAATTTCAGGTAACATCAAATTTTAGGAGAGGTAGAGAATCCGTCTTATAGTTAGTCAGAAAAGTATTTTCTATCTATGTTTCTTTGGGTGGTTCTGTTATGTTTGAAACAAGAAAGGAGAAGTAGAGGTAGGAGGCTAAGACAGGATACTGTTGTTGTTGTTGTTGTGGTGGTGGTGATCTTTAGGCCTGAGATTGGCTTCATGCAGCTGTCCATGCTACTCTATCCTGTGCAAGTCCTTCAACTCCGAGCAACTACTGCAGTCTACATCCTTCTGGATCTGCTTACTGTATTCATCTCTTCGACTCCCTCTACGATTTTTACCCTCCACGCTTCCCTCTAATACTCGTAAATTGATGATCCCTTGATATCTCAGAGTGTGTCCTACCAACCGATCCCTTCTAGTCAAGTTGTGTCACAAATTCCTCTTCTCCCCGATTCTATTCAGTACCTCCTCAGTTACGTGACCCACCCATCAAATCTTCAGCATTCTTCTGCAGCACCACATTTCGAAAGCCTCTATTATCTTCTTGTCTAAACTATTTATCGTCCATGTTTCACTTCCATACGTGGCTACACTCCGTACAAATACTTTCAGAAAAGACTTCCTGACACTTAAATCTAGGCGCTTCAGTCCGGAACCGCGCGACTGCTACGGTCGCAGGTTCGAATCCTGCCTCGGGCATGGATGTGTGTGATGTCCTTAGGTTAATTAGGTTTAAGTAGTTCTAAGTTCTAGTGGACTGATGACCTCAGATGTTAAGTCCCATAGTGCTCAGAGCCATTTTTTAAACTTAAATCTATACTCGACGTTAACAAATTTCCCTTCTGCAGAAACTCTTTCCTTGCCATAGCCAGTCCACATTTCATATCCTCTCTTCTTCGACCATCATCTGTTATTTCGCTTCCCAAATAGCAAAACTCATCTACTACTCTACGTGTCTCATTTCCTAATCTAATTCCCCCAGAATCACCTGATTTAATTCGACTACATTCCATTACCCGCGTTTTGCTTCTGTTGATGTTCATCTTATCGTCCTTTCAAGACACTGTCCATTCCGTTCAACTGCTCTTCGGCAAACCTTAAAGTTTTTATTTCTCCTCCCTGGAATTTAAATCCTACTCCAAGTTTTTCTTTTGTTTCCTTTACTGCTTGCTCATAACACCTGGGATATGGTACAATCCTGTCTCACTCCCTTCTCAATCACTGCTTCCATTTCATGCCCCTCGACTCTTATAACTGCCATCTGGTTTCTCTACAAATTGTAAATAACCTTTCGCTCCCTGTATTTTACCACTGCCACCTTCAGAATTTGAAAGAGAGTCTACTGTTACAGAAGCCAAAAACTCAGCGTATGTCCGAGCTGAACGTTCTAAATGACCGTAGAAAGTAGGTGGGACAGGGCGCTTCAGTTACTTGGTTGTCAGCATGTCCGGTTACTATAACGAAATTGGTGAAAAACTTAAACTGGCAGGCGCTTTAAGGCTGATGCCAACAGTCGCGCAAAAGTCTGTTTACGAAGTTTCAGGAACCAGTTTAAGTGAAGACCCTAGGAAAATAGTGGTGCCCCAGAGGTATCGCTCCCACTCGGACCGCAAGACAAGATTAGAGTAACTGCAGTGCGCACAATCAACTAAACTGTCATTTTTTCTGTACTCTATACGCGAAATCCTAATAAGTGGTGTAATGGTATAATGAGAAGTACCCTCTGGTCTGCACTTCACAATTAGTTTTCAGAGTATGGATGTAGACGCAGGTTCGGGTTACAGTCCAACAACTATTTAGTAGGAGGTTCTGTCGGCCTAATACGAGCGGTTGAGGAGTTACTAAGTAAATAAACCGAGGAAATGGCGCTCAAGCCGCTGAAATAGCGTCCAGTCCAAACTCTTGCACCAAAAACATCGTTCCGCAACCTAAACATGTCTGTTGCTGACCAAATTCCTGCCATTGGAATTTGAACCACCAGTCTTCGATTACAGCTAGCACAATTCCCCAATTTAAATCCACGGCCGTAAAAGTTTTTTCTGTATGGGAAAAGCATATGTTGTGGAAAATTACCAACTAAGGACATAGAAATGGCGTAGCATGTAGTTGTAAGTTTAACAGAATCAGGGGAAAGATTACTTCGCGAATAGGTGAAAATTAGAATTCAGCAGGCTGCCTGAATGCTTGTACTCGTTACTGAGTATAGTGATTTGAAGAGCTGACATGGAGGTAAGATCCTATTGGAAGTGGGAAGCCAATGTGTTACTCTGACCTCTCAATAATTTGTCAGCTGAGTCTATGCGTATTGTGTGGCAGATTGTGATGAGCGCTTGTGGATTGTAGTGCTGCATTTGGTTTGTTGAGTATTATTATAGCAGAGAGCGCATATACCTTTGACTGGTAATTGCAATTAACCACCTCAGTTAACAAGGGAAATTTTGACTTTAAAAAGACCAGACATTGATTCTATCCATGTTAGTCGCCACCACATTTACTGACACGTAGGGACCTCGACTTGTTAAGTAGTTTCAACAATCCAGTGACATAGCACATAATGCCCTACCAGGAGCTGTCAATAATGTCCGGAGATACTGATGGAGTGTTTGCAAAAAACTAGGTTTAACCATTTCGTTGTGTATTGTGCGTGATTTAGTGCTGGCCTCGTCTGTACAAGCGACATCTGTGATGTGTTATTCCGAGTCGTGACTCACTTCCGTACCCTGAATATTCTGTCTTCGTATGTGCTCGCTTTCACAGACTTGCCAGGGCGGAGAAGGTGCGAAGAAGTCCTTTCTCTTTGTGACTCTTTTTCCGTTTTTCCTGGACACAACGTCTCCGTTAAGCGTCACGGAGGCGAACGTGAAGCCGGCGCCAGAAACAATTATAGCAGAGCGCCAAGGACGGTTTGCCGGCTGCAGTAGCAGTGGCATTTAGCGGCACGCCGTGTTGCTGGCAACCTCTGGTTGGCCACCAGCGGCCCGGGTCGCGGTCTCGCTGCCGCGCAGTGCACTACACAGGAGCCACACTGTGCACAGGCTGGCACTGTGCCATCCCAGAAACATTAACGGGATGATACAGGCGTTTTGGCATTTTCGGCTGTGGTAAAAGTTTTACTTAACTTTATCCATGCACGTTGTTTGAGGGCTGCGACTGTATTGTAAGATTTTTATGAATTAATATATACTGCAACAATTATTAATATTTTAGTAGTACGACGGGTTTCGGCAGCGTGCTGCCATCATCAGTTACTTTTACACTATAATTAAAATGAAGTGAGTTTAGTCTCCTTCGCTGTACGTGCCAGTCAGGTTGTGAGTCAAGGTTATATGTAATAACAAGATAAAAGTTTTATTGGAGGAGACAGCAACTGAACTTTGGCGTAGATATGTTACTGATTATGTGTAAATATCCCCAAAGACAATGTCGTGTGACTTGATTTGACGCTACTACGGCGATTTGCGTGTCAACTTCGCTGCACTTTAATTCAGGCAACCTCCCGTTTGGCCTCGCGTGGCTAAGTGGATCCCGTTCCAGACCACTCAGCCACTGAAATATCTGATATGGTTACCGGAAATGATATCCGGGACCTTCGCGGCACTAGTCAATAACGATGATCATTACACCACAGTGACGGCAATGCTTTTTTATCGATAACGTGCTTCGATGCCTATCGTTTCGTTGTCGATACCAGGAATTTGTTAATTTCATACAAAAGAAATATCAGAGTAGCGCGAGGAGCGGAAGTAAATGTTTGACTTGTAGTTTAGTAGGTATTAAATCGTATCCCGTATCTGTGAAATATACAGGAAACACGAATCCGGTAGTAAAAGTCTGCCGGAGTGGTTCGAGAACGTTTTTCCACACAAGCGATTTATCATCTGGCCCCCCCCCCTCCCCCTCTTTACTCCGTACACTATTAGTCGTGTCGGTTTCCGCTACTATTTGTGATATGCACTCTATACAGATCTTACACCAGTGCGCCCCTCTCAGCTTGGCGTCCCGAGTGGCCACTACTTATTGTGATACATCCCGTATAGAAATCTTATAATTATGATGGCTCTGGCGACCCTCCTAGCTTAGCGCCCCAATAGTCCTGGCAGTCTGGAATGAACATACCAGATTTCTGGAATGCGTGCCAGTTAATACTAAATATGAACCTACTACCTTAGAAAACGGGGCTCGAGTACTGCGATATACGTGAACTAAATGCAGATAAAGGAAGGCATTAATAGTTTAAACAACTGCGTTTTATCCAGAACCATTTCTTACTGAGTTACTAAAAGGACTGGGAATTTGATATCCCTTTCCTTGTGCAGTTGCTGCAGGGAAATCCCTTTCTGAACTAGCGACCACCACGCAGTTCGTCTCTAGGGAAGCATCACCTTTTCGAAATTTTCGCAAGCAACATGGAACACAGACGGGACTGAGCACAATTGATTTCGTTTTTGTTGAAAATATCTGATGAATGTTTGTGTCAGTACGTGTTCAACAAGCTATTATCTGCTTCCAAAGTACTCCAGAGATTTGGAAGATTAGGTAAAAGGCATCGTATTTAATTGTTGTGTGTTTCACCCGTTATGAGTTCTCCTCCGTAATGACATAAGGAATTTGCATGACGGTGTTACTTGCACGTTATCCGCTATAATGTTAATAGTATTCATGCAGACAGAGCATAATTTCGATGTATCGCTATACAGTCTACATAAGCCTTTTTGTGTTTACGGTAATAAAAGCTTAAAAATCCATTAAAGTGTAATAGTACCTTGTGATACTATTGGTGACGATACTTTTGTTGCGATATACTCGAACTATCGACATAGTTTTATGTAGCTACATCGATGTTAAATATATGACCGAATCTTGAATTTCTCCAAATAATTCAGTCCACAGCTGTGAAACTCAGCCGCCATTAATATAGATAAATTAACGTGGATGTCCCTACCATGCAGTAGTTCCTCGGGTCCACATGTAAAGAAATCTGCTTCTGTGGAGCTGCGTAAATCGATAATACAAATTTGAAAAGCGTATTTCTAGTGAAGGGCGTTTTCTCGAAGTTCTTATGACAGGTAACGGAAAGCTTGGGAGATCAGAGGTAAATGAGAGATGGAGTAAGAAGCCCATGTTTGGAAACTTGCAATCATCAGCGATGTGCTTTATTGAATTGGACAGGGTGTTTTATTGTGTTGGGCAGCACATGATGCAGTCCTCTCGGTTGATTTTCTACAGTTGCGCATGCAGGAATTCTTAAATTGTTTGCAGTCCATGATAGTATTTGTAGTTCGGATGGATTCAAACCTGTTTAACTTGTCGTGCGCACAAGACTCCTGCAAGTATTCCACGAAGATGCGAAGGGAAGCGTACAACGGTGCAAATTCTTGCGTATAACCACTCTATGCACACTAGTCTCCCCAATCCAGACGGAGTGATTGGAAGGTTAAGGAAAGCCGTGTCCTCCTCAAAAGAACCGTCACAACATTCGCGGCTGGCCGGGGTGGCCGAGCGGTTCTATGCGCTACAGTCTGGAACCGTGCGACCGCTACGGTCGCATGTTCGAATCCTGCCTCGGGCATGGATGTGCGTGACGTCCTTAGGTTAGTTGGGTTTAAGTTCTAGGGGACTGATGACCTGAAAAGTTAAGTCCCATAGTGCTCAGAGCCATTTTGAACAACATTCGCATTAAGCCATTTAGCAAACCACGGGGTTTGAAATGGACTGATGCTGTATAACTTCAACACCTCGCTCGAACATTCTTGACGGGGAGACGCTTGTAACAGTCGTAGACCTATTCACAGGTATGTCCGTTCGTTTGCTCTAGAGCTAATGGTTCAAATATTGTTTTAGTACTCGGTAAAAATTTTATTTATGTTAGCATATGGCACTTCCACTGAGAAATTTGGAATTCATGTGGTTAACGTGTATTTAGTTTCACCTACATCTTAAATATCCTGAGTTCAGTTCATGGGAAAAAGATTTCTTAGCGTAGCGTTATTAATAGACATTAAGTCTGTCCTTGACTACAACTTATAGATTACGGTTTATTAATTAATGAAATTACGTCATCAGTGACAAATGTGGATGCTGAACGGTTATTTCAATACGTAAAGGGAGATGAAATTCTAATAATCATGAGGGACTGGAAGGCGATTGTAGGGCAAGGGTAGGGGAAAGGGTTACTGGAGAGTATGGGCTTGGTAATACGAATGACAGATGGTAAAGATTAACTCAGTTCTTCAATCAATTTCTGCCAGCGAACACGCTGTTCAAGAATCACAACAGGAAGGGTATGCTTTGAATAGGCCGAAAGACACGAGAAGACTTCAGTTAGATTATATCTTTGTCAGTCAGAGATCCCGAAATCAGATATTGGATTGTAAGGCGTACACAGAATCAGATATAGAAGACGATTTAGTAAAGATAATGAGGGATGACGAGACACGTTTGGAGTTCGCTAAGGACGTGGATATTGCGATAGGGAAAACAAGAGTAGGCAGCTCAGTTGAAGAGGAGTGCAAATCTCTAAAATGGGCAATCACAGAAGTTGGAAAGAAAGATATAGATACTAAGAAGGCAACTGCGAAGAAACAGTAGATAACAGAAGAAATACTTCAGCTGATCGACGAAAGAAGGAAGTACATAAGTATTCGGAGAAATTCATCAAAACACTTATACAAATCGCTTAGGAATGAAGTAAATAGGAAGTAAAGAGAAGCTAAGGAGAAATGCCTGCATAATAATGTGAAGAAATCTAAAAAGAAATGATTGTCGGAAGGAATGATTCAGCATACAAAGAAGTCAAAACAACTTTCGGTGAAATTAAAAGCAAGAGCGGTAACATTAAGAGCGATATAGGAATTCCACTGTTAAACATAGAGGGGAGAGTTGGATAGGTGGAAAGAGTGTACTGAGGAGCTCTATGAGGGAGAGGACTTACCTGATGGCGTGGTACAAGACGAAACAGGAGTCGAAATGGAAGAGGTAGGTGATCCAGTGGTTATAATAAGAATTTAAAAGAGCTTAGGACAACTTACGATCAAATAAGGCAGAAAGGATAGATAACATTTCATAGAAATTTCTAGAATCATTGGGGGAAGGAGTGGCAACAAAATGACTATTCACGTTAGTGTGTAGAATGTATGAGACTGGCGATATACCATTAGATTTTTGGAAAAACGTCATCCACATAATTCCGAAGGTAGCAAAAACCGACAAATGCGAAAATTATTGCACGAGCAGCTTAACAGCTCATGCATCCAAGAATAGTGTACACAAGAATGGAAAAGAAAATTGAACTGGTGTTAGATGACGATCTGTTTGGTTAGAGGAAAGGTAAAGGCATCAGAGAGGCAGTTCAGACGTTGTAGTTGACAATGCAAGCAAGACTGAAGAAAAATCAAGACACGTTGGATTTGTCGACCTGGGGAAAGCGTTCAACAATGTAAAATAGTGCAAGATGTTTGAAATTTTGAAAGAAATAGCGGTAAACTATAGGATGAGAGGGGTAATATACAGAACAAGGTACTGTTGGAAAGAGCAAACTCTCGAGTTTTACATGGTTCCCGCTACATAGCAGCAGCGTGTGTCCACTTCAGTTCTAGTGAAAATGGAGTCGGGACAACAGAAAGCGTTTTGTGTTCTACGTTTTGCGCAGTGCGGGTCAGCAATAGCTGCTCAACGTGACTTTCGTACTAGGTATGGCGTGGATCCTCCTCCAGTACTGAGCATTAGACGATGACATGAACAGTTCCGAGAAACAGGTTGTTTGTGTAAAGGCAAATCGCCATAGTTTCACAAGGAGTCCGCAGAAATCTGTTCGCCGTGCTGCTCGACAGCTCAACATGTTCCCGATGTCCGTCTGACGTGTGTTGCGTTGACGTTTACACATGAAATCATACAAAATTCAGCTACCGCTAGCCCTTCGTGATGGTGACAAACAACAACGTGTGGAGTTCTGTAATTTCTTTCTTGGCTAGGAGGAGTATGACAGTTTTCTTCCACGCTTAATGTTTATTGGCGAGGCAGTATTCCATTTAAATGAAAAGGTGAACCGTCATGAAATGAGAATATGGGGTACGAAACAACCACATGAAGTTTTACAACATGAGAGGGACTCTTCAAAATTTAATGTGTTTTGTGCAGTTTCACGGGAAAAGGTGTATGGTCCATTTTTCTTTGCTGATAACACTGTTACAGGAAGCACATATCTCGGTATGCTTGAGAACTTTCTTTTCCCTGAGTTGGAGACTAATTCGAACGATTTCACTTGTCAACAGGATGGGGCACCGCCATACTGGCATCTGGAAGTGCGGGAATTTTTAAATCAAAGGATTACTCAGCGATGGATCGGTGGCACTGGACCGAATGATTGAGCCTTACATTACTAGCCTCCAAGGTCACCGGGTCTGTCTGTACATGGTTATTTCTTGTGGGGGTTTATGAAAGACTTTCTTTATGTGCTCCGTTACCAACAACAATGAATGAACTGAGACATTGCATAACAGCAGCTGTGGAAACTGTAACTCAAGACATGCTCGCTGCAGTGTGGGAACAGTTTGAATACCGCATTGACATATGCCGTGCATCTCAAAGGGGAATATTGAACACCTATGGAAAGGTATGAAAAAAAAACTTTTTGAGTTTCTCGTTCATCAAAATCAAAATTCGTGGTGTATGTTTATTAGTTTCAGAAATATAGACGTGCCAAATCGGATGACTCTTTGCGGTACACCCTGAATAATATATACATGAACCAAGAGGGAATAATGAGACTGGAAGACCACGAATGAGTGCTCGGATTAAAAAGGGTGTCAGATAGGGATGTAGACTTTCGATCTGTTGTTCGATCTATACTTCGAAGAAGCAGTGGCGGAAATAACAAGAGTGGGATTAAAATTCAAGATGAAAGGATATCAGTGATAAGATTCGGTGATGACATTGCTATCCTGAGTGAAAGTGAAGAAGAATTACAGAATCTGTTGAATGGAATGAACTGTGTAATGAGTACAGAATATGGATTGAGAGTAAATCGAAGAAAGACGAAACTAATGAGAAGTAGCAAAAATAAGAACAGTGAGAAACAAACTTCAGCACTAGGGATCACGAAGTAGACGAAGTCAAAGAATCCTGTTACCTAGGCAGCAAAATAACCGATGATGGACGGGGCAAGGAGGACATAAAAAGCAGACAAGCACTGGCAGAAAAGGTACTCCTGGCCAAGAGAAGTCTATTACTATTAAACGTAGGCCTTAATTTTTTGGGAGCAATGTCTGAGATGTACGTTTGTAGCACAGCATTATATGGTGGACTGTGGGGAAACCGGAACAGAAGAAAATCGAAGAATTTGAGATGTGGTGCAACAGAAGAATATTGAAATTGGGTTGACTGATAAAGTAAGGAATAAGGGGGTTCTCCGGAGAATCGGCAAGTAAAGGAATAAATGGGAAACACTGACAAAAAGAAGGGACAGGATGGTAGGACATTGGTTAAGGCATCAGGGGATAACTTCAGGTACCAGAGGGAGCTGTTGAGGGTAAGAACTGTAGAGGAAGGCAGAGATTGGAATACATCCAGCAAATGACCGAGAACGTAGGTTGCATTTGTTACTGTGAGATGAAAAGACTAGCAGAGGACGGGAATTCGTGGCGGCGTGCATCAGACCAGTGAGAAGCTGGTGATGTTGCCTAGCGCTTTTCCGAGTTACAGCTCCCTTTTCAAAGACTGTATGAATATGCTGGACTTACATCTTCTTCAGTTTTTCACTCAACAATGACAGAACGACATAGTTGTTCGATATAACGAGATTAAAATGTGTACGTTTTTCATCAGTGCACAAGGCGAAAGTCATGTGTTTAAACGCAGGTTCAGTAAAATTGTATTAGATTTTATTTCGTTAATTCCACATGTGGTATAATTCATCTCGTTAAATCTTACAACTGTGTCGTTCTGGTCCTGTTAGGTGAAAAATGTAGCAGATGTAACGGCCAGCATGTCTGTACAGCCCCCGAAAACAGGGTTTTAGCTCGGTAACGCGTTCGACATCAATTATAAAATAAAATTTGTGCCTGAAGACGGAATATTATCAATTCTTAATGTCAGTTGACAACGGAGTGCATCATGGATTACGAACACGTATGGTTGCTGTGGTATTGCTTCCGGGGAGGGTCCATTTTCGTCAATGATTTAGATCCGTACCTACATCCTTACTTTGCAAACCACTGTGATGTGCATGGCAGAGGGTAATTGCCAGTTATTAGGGCTTCTTTCCGTTTCATTCACGCATGGAGCACGGGAAGAAGACTTTAAATGCATCTGTGCGCGCTGCAATTAATGTAATGTTGGCCTCACGACTCCTACCGAAGCGTTATGTAGGGGATGTAATATATTCCTACATTCATCATTTAAAGTTGGTTCTAGAAATTTTGTTAGTTGGCTTTATCGGGATAGCTTGCGTCTACTTAAAGTGTGCCATTTCAGTTTCTTCATCATGTCTGTGACAGTCTCCCAGGGGTCAGCAAAACCGGGGGGGTCATATATGCTGTCCTCTGCATAGATTCAGTATCGCTTGCGAGTTCTATTTGATAAGGGTCTCCCACACTTCAGCAATGTTCTATGTTGGGTCGCCCGACAGTTTTGTACGCTATCTTCTTTGTAGACTCGTTGCATTTGCCACCTGCTGTACCCACGACTGAGCCTTTGCGGTGATCGTTCCACTTCATATTCCTTCCTACTGTAAGCTTTCTATAAAAAGTTATCTGCTAATGAAAATACAGAATATTCTTTTTTCGAAAACATTCTGTTCGTGTAGCGTGTACTTTAAATATCGTGTTCAACAGCTGCGAAATATTGCCTGTTGGCTAGTCCTATGTTACGCATGTGAACAATGTCGTGAAATAAAACGTTAATCGTAATGAAATATTGAATATGAAATAATGAAAATGAATCTGATTAGTACCAAAAGAAACTAATTGAGTGCTCAGTGAAAACTATTTAACTAGAACTCAATACTGAAGTACATTATGAAAGTTGCGTAACGTTAAGTGCAATATCTGACTTGAAATATCCACAGAAATAAAATACTGCTCTGCTTAGAAGGAAAGAACTGTTTTAGATTGCCTACACTGTTCACAGTAAATTAATATGCTGATTTAGCAAAACACCTGAAAATTATGACTATGTACTGTTCGTCATGAAAACGCATAGTGAGATCTGCCTTGAAATAGAAATAACTTACCTCATGCTCAGCATACTGGTATGTGAAACTTCCTGGCAGATTAAAACTGTGTGCCCGACCGAGACTCGAACTCGGGACCTTTGCCTTTCGCGGGCAAGTGCTCTACCAACTGAGCTACCGAAGCACGACTCACGCCCGGTACTCACAGCTTTTACTTCTGCCAGTACCTCGTCTCCTACCTTCCAAACTTTACAGAAGCTCTCCTGCGAAACTTGCAGAACTAGCACTCCTGAAAGAAAGGATATTGCGGAGACATGGCTTAGCCACAGCCTGGGGGATGTTTCCAGAATGAGATTTTCACTCTGCAGCGGAGTGTGCGCTGATATGAAACTTCCTGGCAGATTAAAACTGTGTGCCCGACCGAGACTCGAACTCGGGACCTTTGCCTTTCGCGGGCAAGTGCTCTACCAACTGAGCTACCGAAGCACGACTCACGCCCGGTACTCACAGCTTTTACTTCTGCCAGTACCTCGTCTCCTACCTTCCAAACTTTACAGAAGCTCTCCTGCGAAACTTGCAGAACTAGCACTCCTGAAAGAAAGGATATTGCGGAGACATGGCTTAGCCACAGCCAGGAGAGCTTCTGTAAAGTTTGGAAGGTAGGAGACGAGGTACTGGCAGAAGTAAAAGCTGTGAGTACCGGGCGTGACTCGTGCTTCGGTAGCTCAGTTGGTAGAGCACTTGCCCGCGAAAGGCAAAGGTCCCGAGTTCGAGTCTCGGTCGGGCACACAGTTTTAATCTGCCAGGAAGTTTCATATCAGCGCACACTCCGCTGCAGAGTGAAAATCTCATTCTGGAAACATCCCCCAGGCTGTGGCTAAGCCATGTCTCCGCAATATCCTTTCTTTCAGGAGTGCTAGTTCTGCAAGTTTCGCAGGAGAGCTTCTGTAAAGTTTGGAAGGTAGGAGACGAGGTACTGGCAGAAGTAAAAGCTGTGAGTACCGGGCGTGAGTCGTGCTTCGGTAGCTCAGTTGGTAGAGCACTTGCCCGCGAAAGGCAAAGGTCCCGAGTTCGAGTCTCGGTCGGGCACACAGTTTTAATCTGCCAGGAAGTTTCATATCAGCGCACACTCCGCTGCAGAGTGAAAATCTCATTCTGGATACTGGTATGTGTTGGTGTACTGGTGTTCTCGAAAGCAAATAGAAGTCATCAGATGCATCAACTAAAGAAAAATAAACTACTCACTTCAAATTTTGTTTATGCTTAACAGAAAAAATATGTAGCGTAAGGTGCAAAGCACACACGAAAAAAATATGCAAAACTGTGCGAATAATGATGGGGTGGGTTGACTTTTGAAGAATACGGAATTCTCTCAATACAGAAATTAACGACATTTACACTAGTTGCATTATTTGCGACACAGTGAAAACAGAGATCTTAATCATGAATATTATTAGTGATCTGAGGGTCAAAGATTTCCTTCAATTAATAGGTCTGGCAAACAAACGTTTCATTCTTACATAATCATTGGTTACCTTGAAAAATTCCTCCAAAATCTTCATCAATAGAATAAATAACATACGTTTCTAAATAAATTTTCATCCTCATAGTGAAGAATTCTAGATGATTTCTCTCTGATTCACAGAATGTCATATCTCCACTAAAAACTCCTCACTACTATGCTTCAGATAAGAATAAAGATTTCTTGCAATAATTGTAACCAGTCGCCTTTTGTTTTGTTCTTCAGTTTCTTACTATATCATTATCGGTTTCAAACCACCTAGCGACTCATCATCAGATGGTGCATATTTTTTGATTGTTTGATGCAGAGTGGATCTGTGTAACAGTGGCAACTTGTATAAGCGAAACATGTAAACACTGAGGATGGCGAGAATTATTCACGTTATGAGATCGATTTTGTTGCATTGCAAGTAATGCAACTTATTCACATTACGAGATAGATTTTGTAGCATTTCAGATAATGCAATAATACATATTGTATCAGGTGCATGGCTCCCACACTGCTGCAAACAATCAATAAATAAGTACCATCTGATGATAAATCGCAAGGTGGTTCGAAACCGGTAATGGGGTAGTAAAAAATTGAAGAACAAATGGCTCTGAGCACTATGGGACTTAACATCTGAGGTTATTAGTCCCCTAGAACTTAGAACTACTTAAACCTAACTAACCTAAGGACATCACACACATCCATGCCCGAGGCAGGATTCGAACCTGCGACCGTAGCAGTCGCGCGGTTCCGGACTGAGCGCCTAGAACCGCATGGCCACCGCGGCCGGCTGAAGAACAAACCAAAAGGCGACTGGTTGCAGTAATTTCAAGAAACCTTTATTCATTACTGTCGCAGTGATCCTAATCCATAATGGATAAAAGTTTCAAATAGGAATGCTCCAGCGCTACACAACTGAATGGCGAGCAAGTGAACCAAAGATAACCCAGAGTCAAGGATCTTATTCACTGCTCGTGCAGCGCGCTCATTCATCTTTGTCCCAGTACAAGAAAGAGAATTATTTACAGTGGCAGGTAACATATGAAAAGCTTAGATTACAAATTATTACACACAGGTATTTGGATGAGTTAACCGATTGAAATTGGACTCTTAAATCGATAGTCGTAAAATTCTGCGTGTTTTCGTTTTCTGAAGTGCCCTTGTTTACATTATAAAGATTTAAAGCAGTCTTACAGCCTTTGCACAACTTTAAAATCTTACCGAAATCTTATGGGACATTTGTGCAGATCTCTTCAGACATTATTTCATTATAGATAACTACATCATCTGCGAAAAGTCTGAGCTTTCTGTTAATATTGTCTGCAAGGTCATGAATAGACAACACGAGCAGAAAGGGTCCGCCGGCCGCTGGTGGCCGAGCGGTTTTGGGCGCTTCAGTCTGGACCCGCGCGACCGCTACGGTCGCAGGTTCGAGTCATGCCTCGGGCATGGATGTGTGTGATGTCCTTAGGTTAGTTAGGTTTAAGTAGTTCTAAGCTCTAGGGGACTGATGACCTGAGATGTTAAGTCCCATAGTGCTCAGAACCAGAAAGGGTCCCAACACATTTTCCTGGGGCACACCCGAAGTGACTTCTACGTCTGTCGATGACTCTTCATCCAAAATAATACGCTACGTCGTCCAACCAAGAAATTTTCAATGCAGTCATAAATTTTGCTTGATACACCATATGATCGTACTTTGATGATAACCGTGGGTGTGCTACGGAGTCAAATACTTTTCTGAAATCGAGATGTGTTGCATCAATCCTATACCCTTCATCCATAGTTTTCAAGAGATCATATGAGAAAAGTGCGAGTTGTGTTTCACGCCATTGATATGTTCTGGCTGGGAGTTGAATTAAATACCGTACCTTCAGACATCCGGCGGAAAGTAGATATGTTTCAGGGCCTGTATATGAATATTCTGCAGTTACATTTCCATATCAGTGCAGTTTTTTCCCGGTCCAGAGAACTCTTGTAAGTTCCAAGTACTTTATTGCATTCATTTTTTGTAATGTTCGGATGGCGATGATAGCCAGCAGGCTGGCGACTCTGTGGATGAACATCTCACTGAGTGCGACGTTAGATTTGACTTCAGCAGAGGAAAGGGAGCCACAAAAATCAACTATCGAATCCTAAGTATTGAACTGGTATAGTTTCAGTTTTATGCTGAAAAGGTGATGCTTCGAGGATATCCGTTACGAAACTCAGATGTGCCTAGAAATTAAGTTTCAACACAGAATAGCATGTTTATTACTAAGACCCTTGCGCTTCTTTCTTCACTTTCGCCTGTATCGCAAAAAACAGTAACAGTCCCGCAAACAAGGCGGACAAGATGACCACTGAAATAAACCTGCATGCTTCTGTCTAGATGTCAATGGAATGACACACACATAGTTTTGAGAAAAGTGGTAGGTGCCCACAGGCATGATGGTTCTTGCTTGTGGGGCAAGGCTTGGACGCACGGTTACTACTCGCAGGGCGTGCAGTCTTAATGCTTCCTAAGTAATCGTTGTGTACGACTCTTTCTGTATCTCTACGGGGGCATTCCATCATTTTCGTTGGACGGATAGAAACTTTCGTGTCAGCTGTGTCGTTTTTGATAGAACTCGGGAAGGATACGAGTGATCCATGGTTCTCATGAGCGAGTCGACGGGAGAGAGGAATGTGCAAATGGGCACGCGCTGATTTTGTGCGTTCAATGTTTACTGTATTTTTGTGTTTGTTACTACATATACGGAATCTCTGTGCCTACACTTCAACACACAAGATTTGGTCTAGAATGTTGGGATGTTTGCATAAGTCTCCGAATGAGCATTTGGAATTTAATTCCTCTCGTGGAAGCCAGAAAAGAGAACTGGCCTAAAGGCTTGTTAATTAGAAATAACTCTGTAGACTGAGAGTAAATGCAAATTTCTTGTTCTCGGATTAATCTGGGATTTTATAAGGAAAATGACAAGTGGATTTAAACCAGTATATGACTTTTTCATTGTAGTTTTGCATTGGATGTATCTTGTACTGCGGTCAGCTTTAGAACGTTGTTCATCGCACGTAGACGAAGTTCACACTGGAATGTCAACATCCCGTAGGTAAATCCGTTGTAGCTTACAGTTCACTATTATAACTTACAGTCCTTCGATTCAGCACACTGTTCAGCTAAAAAGGCTCAGACTGTCGGCGCTACTTTAATCATTTACCGTAGGCACGATGTATCAGCAGGCTCTTTAAAAACTGACATAATCATTTTTGAAATAAGTAACTGAAAATTATTTGTTTGGAAGCGCAGATTTTTAAATAGTTTGGCAAAAACTTGAATGTTACCCTTTGTTCATTCTGTTCTTGTCAATAAAATAATTTTTATAGTTGGAGTCATGTCGTAAAATTTCTGCACGTTCTGAATGTCGTTACAGAATAAAACTCAGTGCATATAAGAAATCACGAACAGAGGCTAACTTGAATTAACGAAAAAAAATATTTTGAAGCTAAAACAACTATTGAATTATTTTCCTGTTCGACGTTGCACTCAAACAAGTAACTTTAAAAAAAACACTGTTTGAGAGTGCATTATAAAATTGTACCCTCTGCGAAACAGTTTTCGCTGTTCACGATTTTTCATAGTAAACAGTGTTGATGTCTGTTGTGCGTAACTGTTAAAAATTTGGCTAATTTTGGTGGTCTTTGGTAATTCAACTATCTTGAAAATTCTAAGTATTTCGAATATATTTACTAAAAACAACATATTCTCCCAATCGCCACGCAAATCTTGTGATATATTCGGCTAATGTTTCCTTATTTATAGAGCTGCAGCAAACTCAACCCCGCTTACATAATTTCATAAAGCAAATACGTCACCACTGTTCACCTTTTAATTCTTTTATAGCACAGACGCTTAATCTTAAAGCAGACGAACATCAACTTTACCTCTCTAAACTACCGTTCGGGAAGACGCCTAGAAACAAAATACTGAAGCATATATAGAGAATTTTACATACGTTTGACTTTCTGTTTGTGACGGACAGTGATATTTTTGTTCTCATTACAAATTAAATGACACAGAAATTTAGCATATTGTAGAGGGCTTATAGCATCAGTATCTTTGTTAATCTTTGGCAATTTTGTAACGATTTCGTATCGAAATCGCAGCATTTGCCGATCAGCGCAGCTGTTGCCAACTGATAGTAATGGTGTAAAATGGTTCAAATGGCTCTGAGCACTATGGGACTAAACATCTATGGTCATCAGTCCCCTAGAACTTAGAACTACTTAAACCTAACTAACCTAAGGACATCACACAACACCCAGCCATCACGAGGCAGAGAAAATCCCTGACCCCGCCGGGAATCGAACCCGGGAACCCGAGCGTGGGAAGCGAGAACGCTACCGCACGACCACGAGATGCGGGCATAATGGTGTAAAGAACAGTACATAGTTTGGCAGTTCTGTGACAGTGGGCGCCATAGGTCTTACGTTCTCAAGCACACATTGACTATATGCCTCACTAAAAGAAAAGAGAAACAAGAACATGGTTTCGTATATGTTATTATCGGTAACTTACATCTGAAAAAGCTAAGAAAGAAATCCTATTGAACTGCATACTTTTGTGGCAATGCTTGGTTGATTGTATTGACCAACAGCACCAAATGTAACATAACTGACAATAGGGTACAGGACTTGCACCAAGCATGGAAGCTGCTGTGTCCTAGGTGCGCATTAAACGTGACGTTACATATGCAAATGTCACTTGACAATCAGCTGGTCTCAGTTTTTCAAATATGCCTATTTTCGAGTTAGTTGACATGGATGCCGAAGGATTATAATTTCCAGAAGGTCATCAGCAAAGCCCAATGCAAAGTTCATGGCATATTTGCATAAGGCAGTATTCCAAATAACGAATAACTGACGACAAATAATGCTCTAAGAACGCATTATTCTGTCAAGGAATAAAAACAACAATCTTCACAATAAACTTATAAAGAAAGCTTTATAAGATTAACAGTGATTGGACAGCCACTGTTATTAGGCTATTCCTTTTGCACCTTCCCCTGTTTCTCCACAGCAGGCCCCCACAAACGTGAACGAAGTATATTAGCATATCACAGGAACACTTCATATAAAACTGCAGTCTTATTTCGTAATAGCCGGCCGGAGTGGCCGTGCGGTTCTGGGCGCTACAGTCTGGAACCGAGCGACCGCTACGGTCGCAGGTTCGAATCCTGCCTCGGGCATGGATGTGTGTGATGTCCTTAGGTTAGTTAGGTTTAATTAGGTCTAAGTTCTAGGCGACTAATGACCTCAGAAGTTGAGTCGCATAGTGCTCAGAGCCATTTGAACATTTGAACATTTATTTCGTAATACTATTAAGTAAATGAGCTTTTCCACAACAACAGACTACAGAATAGATGTATAAATAATTGTAGCAAAGATTGCTAGATAGAGAATAAATCAAGAATTTAAAACCTTAATTGTGTTTCTTGTTACATCTATCGTGGAGGGTGAGGTAGCTAAGACAGGACATCCCATATGTATCCAGAAACAATAAATATATCGAGACGCGGTTTTCGCTGGTTTGTAGTGGACAAATGACAAATTTCCTAAGGTTCGCAAATAATTTTTATCATTGTTAGTCGTCAAATTACTACACTAACTCTGTTCTTTTCTAATGAACCGTACACTTCTTTTTGTGGCATTTGAAATAAGCTTTTAAGAGAACTTCAACGACGTAACGTGTGTGTGAATTAAAAAAAAATTCTCAGGATAGCAATGCGGCAAACCAGTGTCCCTCCGTCAGGAGAAGAGGTTCCACAAACATCTGCGCTATTGTACCAAATGTAAGCAAATACGTAACTCAGGAGCGGTTAGTGTGTTTATTATCAGTGCTGTGGTACCAGGTGCTCAAAATGTTGACCATGAACATTGCTACGCGCTATGAGGTTGCTGTGGAGAAACAACTGCACGTTGAATTTCCTGTGGAGCTAAATCGGCAGCACAGGCCCTAGCTGGTACCCAGCGCATTGCTGCCGCAAAAGAAATAATTGTGGAAATATCGTTTGAAATTTAAAAGAGTTGCCATGTTTAGTTAGAAATGATATAAAGAATGATATGTATTTTGTTGTCGATAATGAATACATTTATTGAAGCTGGATGTATATAAAGGAGAAGTATAAATTATATTCATTTTCTTTTGTTGACTTTATTAGTCAAGTGCTTTAGAGTAGACAATATTTTTTGTTTCTTCGTCTTCAGCAAAAACAAACAAATTTCTTGGCTGTCCGACTCGTGAGCACACAACATACAACGGGCCATGTGAAAGCCATGAATTTTCTGGATTTAATCGGCATATTTGAAGCGATTTAGCTCGTGCCCTGTCGGTGGTCATTGAGAATGAAGGTCAAAGGGGGAACTGCAGTCGTTTCAAATGAAATGGCATGTCGGTAGGAATGATGGCAATGTGTGGAGTGAGCACGTCTTCTCCATTCGACTTTCCATTAAGAACAGGTGCCTCGATGACATTCGGCATCAGTTTCTTCAAAGCGAGTCTTGTTCCATTACACAGTCGGTGTGGATTAATGTTCCGCGAGAAAATAATTGGCACGACGACTTTGAGCGACAATTCGTGCGGGGGTCCACCAGGAAGATCCAGTGAATTTAAAACTTCATCCGCATTCATGGCGCTGTCAATCGATTTCTAAGTAACAGAAGCGCCTGCAGTTTGTTCTTGAATTGTGTGGTCGATTGCGTTGACAACAGTGTTTTTTGCTGCCAAAATAGTATGTTGGCAAAGCCATTTGTGATTTATATAATTGATAATAATTTGCGGGAAAACTTCCTGAATGTGTTATTCGATGAATGGCACAATGAGGCCAAATTTAAATGGAAATGAACGTGGAAGCATCAACTGATACTTTTTCTTCAACATTGTTCAATAGCTGTGTTGAAAATCTTGCTGCGGACGCATCGCGCTGCAAATGTACGCGCATATTGGTCTTTAATGTGAGTTTTCGCACATGTTTCCAAATATGCGATGCTTTGAGGCTAGCATTGAGATAATCAGCTGGTGTTGATGTATTACTGGAAGAATTTGTCTAAAGTCGCCAGATAATAAAATGAGAGCGCCACATTCAAACATATCAATACTTCCATGCTCTTTCAAATACAGTGTCTAAGCGGTTTGAGGCGCCATGTCACGGATTGCGCAGCCTCTCCCGCCGAAGGTTCGAGTCCTCCCTCGGTCATGGGTGTGAGTGTTGTTCTTAGCATAAGTTAGTGTAAGTAGCGTGTAAGTCTAGGGACCGATGACCTCAGCAGTTCGGTCGCTTAGGAATTCACACAAATTTGAAAATATTAAATATATTTGTCGGTACGACTCGCGCACCACCAACTGCAAGTTAATTGCACTATGCCTATAATCTTCGCGCAAGGGCAAGCAATAAGTTGAAATTTTATCGCAATCGGATGAACAATATGGCAGCACATAAAATATGAACAAACAAACAAATATTGCTATTTGTATATTGGGTTTCGTGCATTCGGAAGTTGTCGGTGTTTCCTAATACACCTCTTGTTTTAATTTTTGCCACAGGTGAAAGTATAGAAGTGTTAAGTTTGGCGAGTGGTGCAGACCATTTTGCGTTTCGTGAGCGACCGTTCCAGTGCCCTTCACACGTTTGCTTAAAGCATTTTTCACTACATGTGTGGGATGGGAGGGACACGCTTAATGTTGGCACCACACTGTTTGCCTTGTATACAGGGACATGTCTTTCAGTGACTGCGGCACCGGCATATCTTAGGAACTCGAGGTACTTGGTTGTATTGAGATTCCAATCAATGAAATGGTGATCAATGATGCGGGTTTTGAAAAACACACTCCAAACGTTGATAGACCAAGATAGTTCTTTTTGTCCACTTCTTTGTCTCAGAGTGGATTTTCAGTGACGATTTGTACGTATTGCGAAGATTGACTTGCACATAGTTTGTGAGCGATGCTTTTTCCTTAAGCAAAATTTTACATATATATATAATATGCCACATTTCGATAACATTCGGAGAATTGTAGCCAATTTTGGAAGTCATTGCCATGAATGTGTAGATACAGCGAAATGCGAAGAGGATGAAATGCGATGTGAAGTAGTGTTGGAAGAACACCCATTTAGCTGATCCCTTTCGTACTTCCGAGCTGCCTCTTAGTTATATCTGCTGCTAAAATGTCAGGTTCGTTTGTTTCATCAGTTCTCTTCGTTTTCCTTTGTGTATTGGATTTTGCAGAGACAGATCGTGCGTGCTTGGCACGATCTGGATACTTTTCAGCATATAACTGCACAGCTGCTCTAACAGTTTGCGACATTCTCAATAAACATTATTCACTTTCTCGACAGTCATATACATTGTGAATGCGTTGCCATCTTGATACTATTTGATCAAGTCCAATACATACCATGCTGAAGTTCTCTCAGGTTCTTTCAAATGCCACTGAAAAGGGTATAGTTTCATTAGGAAAAAAAAGCAAAGTAGCTGTCGTAATTCGGCCTGTACTGTATAAACGGTAAAAATTACTTGCGAACTTTCCATATCGTCCGCTGGAAGTCGGCGAAAATCGCACCTCTGTATATGTATCCATTCTGGATATGTTTGGGGTGACCTGCCTTAGCTGTTTCACCGTGTACAGGGCAAACAAAAAAAGAGTTCTAGTACTCAGTACAAAGAACAAGTAGGTACATTTTCTTAGCAGATCACCTTGTGCTTGCCAGTTTGCTGAGAGTGAACATACAATAACAGGTATTGAAAAGAACAAGAAAATACCACAGTTTGCCAACAAAGACAAAAAGATGAATTTACTAGGAAAAATTAAACAGTGCGCACATAACTAGTCAAGCAACTGTTTACTGAGTTAAAATTGGGTGTACAAAAACTTCATTAAGAAATTTTAAGATGTTTTACTTTCAAAGAAAAATTACACATACAAATATATCAGTACAATCCACATCTCACCTTTTACATAGACATACACTATACCTGCTTTCAATAACTGACTTTGATAAGAAATAAACTCTCACACTCAGTGAACTATTTTAGGAAGGAATGTATAAATACACAAATTAACAAACGTGTAAACGACTTCAAACTCACTGTTAAAATGTTACATGATCCCTTATCTATAAAAGGAGGTGGAAAGGATGAAAATAATTGTCAGCCCTGATAATGCGTTTGCGCACATCATCGTATCTGCAAAAGGTTAGTGTTTATCATACAACAATCTGTTAGAATGAAACGAGTAACATCTATGTTGACTGCAATACAGGATTAAGCTGCGGCGTTATCCTGTATCATGGACGTAATAGTAGGCAGAAACGGTGCAATATCTGGTCAAAATTTGTACAAGTTAATAATAAAATCCAAAATCGGATGTAACTACCGATTCATGCTGTAACCTTAGGTGTAAAAGACATGCACACTGTGTTTACGATGTGTTCTGCTCATGTTTCGATAGCCACACTTACAAAAAGAAAGGAAAAATGCTAGTGATAAGACCAAATATTGGACGTACAGTTTGTTTCATGTAATAATCTGTGTACATTCCGTAGATGATAGTGAATACACCTACAACTGGCAAAAGAAAATAAAATAAATTTGATAAAATTAACAACGATGGTTGCTGCAGTTTCTTCCACAGCTAGGAACGCATCTACTTAGTAAACGATTCGTCAATTTTTTGAATTGTCGTAGCTCTCCGTAATGACTGATACATGAAAGGTAGCGGAAACTCGTGCTAGCCTTCATTTAACGATGTGGCACCATATGTAAGACAGTTGCGGCAGCGCGGAAGAAAAGCTGCTCATTTGTTTCCTGTGGTGCTGTGTACACACAGAAGTGAAGCCCTCGGCTAAGCGGAGCTCTCTGCGCCGGTCTCATCGGTTTAACGACACCGGTTGTTTGTTCAGCGGGGGAGGCACGGGGCGCCAAGCGTCCCTGGTGAAACTATGCGGAGCGCGAGGCGGAGTTTGGTGCGCAGTCCACAGTTGACGCTGCACCATCACTGCGGCCCGACGAACCGGAATTCCGCGATTTGGCGACAGCGGTTACAGTTCAGACTTCTCTGTGCCACAAAAAGGACAGCGGATACTTTCGTCCCAGCTGCCGTCATGACGTTTACGAGGAATTTCCTTGGAATAGTGGCATAAACTGCTCAACAAAATGTAGCATACACTCACGACTTGCATGGTTTGTGTTTTTTAGTCGGCTATTTCTTTTCCAATATTGTTTCGGGCAAAGGAAACTTATACCTACGTATAAGGGAAAATGAAATGAAAACCCAACACTCACACAAGAAGACCATGGAATGGTTCTATTCAGAAGTAATCACCATACCTGTTAAGACATTTATCCTACTGGGAGATGACGATTAATTCCAGTTTCGTGGAATGCGGTCGGCCCGTGATGGATCCACAACCGTACCCACTCTTGCACGTCCTCATCCGACTGAAATCGACATCCACGTATCTCTGTCTTCAGGTCGCCAAAGATGTGAAAACCACACGGTGGACGATCCGGGCTGTACGGAGGATGTTGCAGTGTTTCCCAACCAAATCGCTGAAGCGTAACCTTCATCCAGTTGACGACACTGTTTGTCGTGTAACTAGATGCTTCATCAGCTCTTAGTGTGCCTCGAGCAGATAACCACAATCATTACGCAGTGTTATGAAGACACTTTGCAGAAACTGCGACGCGCTATAAAGTCAAAACGCCGAGGAATACTGTCAGACGGAATCATCCTGTTACACCATAATCCCCGCTCCCACACTGCCGATCGGACGAAAGCTACATCCTCGGTACAGCCTGGATCGTTCATCACATGTTTCTCACATCTTGGAGACCTGAAGAAAGGCGTACGTGGATATCGGTTTCAATCGGACGAGGACGAACAGGAGTGAGTATGGCCGACCGCGTTTTGCAAAACAGGAACTGATGATCTCGTCTCCCATTGGATAAATTTCTTAACGCATATGGTGATTATTTTTGAATGGAACCACTTCATAGTCCTGTTCTGCCGGGGATTCGGCTTTCATTCGACTTCCCCTCACACATCCACCTGTCTAACGGAGGTAAAACTGAACCTTCATTCTGAGTATTGTTCAGTCTCCAGTCGTAAAAGAACAGTGGGACTTCTGTACACTGTTCAACCAGTCAACGTGCCTTGAAGGGACAGATCGTCCGCCCGTTGTAACTTTACATCAAGAAGGGTTGTCAACACGGGAAAGTTGCACGTAGAATTGGAGTAGAATGCAACGACGTCATTGGAACATTCAGCCGCAGTGGTTAGATACCTGCGATTGACAGTACCAGCTGATTGCCGCTACGTATAAATCGTGGCTCGTAAGTTCCCCGTTAAGAATGCGACACAACTGCGTGGTGTTGGCAGGACTGTGTCGACCCAGACACTGCGCAATTGTCTCCACATGATCGATTTGCTCACTGTGCGTGCACTGCGGACAGGTAACTGTACATTCAACCCAGCACAGTGGTGCGCGAACAAGGTGGAGAGGGGAACCCTACCAGATCCGCTTCGTCCAGAGACCTTTGTTGATCGCAATACAAGCCGGCGCTTGCACCGTCTAGGAGAGAGCGGCGCCAGGTGCGCCCAAGTGTAAGACTTGCATGCAGTGCATATCGTAATTAGTAGCGAAGACTGACACGGGTAAAAATTTGAGGGGAGGGGGGCGTTAAATGATAATTAGCCTGCGTGGAAAATGTTCTCGAACCGGCCCTGAATGTGCCGGTGGCCAGCTACTAATGCTCGTCTCAAGCACGTAGTCCAACAGGTTCATCAGAGAGGTAGGCAAGTAATGTTTTGGACGAGTATCATGCACCGATGTCGGAAACCTATCATCGCTATCAAGGATATTTGAGGGATGCGCAGTATCCAAACTTCGTCCTGAGCGATGGGTTGGTCTTTGAAGACGATCGCACAAGTATACAGCGCCCACCCTCTGAAGGCTGGAATAATCTACGATATCTACATT
Source organism: Schistocerca nitens (assembly GCF_023898315.1). Taxonomy (NCBI): domain Eukaryota; kingdom Metazoa; phylum Arthropoda; class Insecta; order Orthoptera; family Acrididae; genus Schistocerca; species Schistocerca nitens. The sequence continues at coordinate 779,741,763 of NC_064615.1, read as the reverse complement.
CCTAAACCCGATACAATCTGCTAAAAGTTGCAGTACGTCGTCGTACGTTGGATGACCTCAGGAGGGCTGAGGGTCGAAGATAGACTGGCGCAACGACGTCTTGAGGACAGCTTGCCGCGGACGACACAAGCATGTTACAATGTATTGATTGTTACCCGGCAATCAGATTCTGATTTCACATGTGTATACTGTCGAACAGACTGACATTATTTTGATGTAATTTCGAAGTAATTTTTTCCCAAGAGGCTTTCTTTTTTTTATTCCTTCCATCTCTTGAACCCAAATCCACATACGTTCGCTGATATGCAGATGGGGAAAAACGTTCTTTGCGCATTTGATTAACAAAATTAATAATAATATATCTAAATACAGTGCTAAAATTCTGCGAAACGGCCATGCTGCGCCACCCTTTACGTATGGGCTTGAGAGAAAGGCGATTGAAAGGAAAAACGAAATAAAATAAAACTTAAAATTCAGTTACGGGCTACAATTGAAATACACTTGAAGTGTGTAAGCAATGCTTTTCATGATGCGTATCATTACATGGCACAAAAATATGAGTGTACGTGTGTGACTGTACATGGCAGCTGATACTAAAGCAAAAATAATATTTTTATAAATTCATATGTAGTTTCTAAAACAGTCCATAAAATTAAAATAAGTTATTTGGATTATGTAATAAGATTGTTTTTCTCGGACTTAATTACTTATGCTCCATTTCGTCACCGTGACGTACTGGTGTTACTATTTTTTCAGAAACTTTTTGTGTGTTATAGTAGAGATATCTATATAATTCATTTCTACGCCAATACTGTTCACCAAATTGCTTACTTCGAGGAGCGGTACTATGTACATCACTGTTACGTAATTGCAGCTAATATACATTTTACAAATGTACTTGTCCCGATTTTTAATTACATGATTTTTGTAAAAAAAAGAAATTCTCTACTGGTATGTATATGTGTCACAGTTTCGTAAATATTAATGGGATGTGCTCATCCGTCTTCCACGAAACAGTACCCAAAGAAAGAGGTACTTACACACATTTCGCGCTATTGTGGTGGTGGTGGTGGTGGTGGTTAGTGTTTAACGTCCCGTCGACAACGAGGTCATTAGAGACGGAGCGCAAGCTCGGGTTAGGGAAGGATTGGGAAGGAAATCGGCCGTGCCCTTTCAAAGGAACCATTCCGGCATTTACCTGAAACGATTTAGGGAAATCACGGAAAACCTAAATCAGGATGGCTGGAGGCGGGATTGAACCGTCGTCCTCCCGAATACGAGCGCTATTGTGAGCAGCTCTGTGCAGGTGTGCTATGTGGCTGTGCGTTGCAAAGTTTGTCTTCTACTGATTATTTGTGGATTTCTAATTTTGTGATACTATTATAATTCTCTAACCCAGTGCCATTCCACGCGTTTTATCTTTTAGATGACGATCGAACTATGCACAAGTAAGAACGGCTTACTATTTCTATTGCCGGCCGGAGTGGCCGAGCGGTTCTAGGCGCTACAGTCTGGAATCGCGCGACCGCTACAGTCGCAGGTTCGAATCCTGCCTCGGGCATGGATGTGTGTGATGTCCTTAGGTTAGTTAGGTTTAAGTAGTTCTAAGTTCTAGGGGACTGATGACCTCAGAAGTTAAGTCCCATGGTGCTCAGAGCCATTTTGAACCACTACTTCTATTTGACGCGGATGATATACCCACGTCTGTTGTTGGTAATCACTGTTTCTGAGATAACGCTAAATCCAGTGCAGTTGTATATGCTTGTATAATTTGACTTCCATTTAATTTTGGTGTGTTATTATGTTTGTAGATGGACTTGAGAATGAACAACGCTTGATACTAGTAGTGCTTAATAAAGTATTATTTTGAAATACTGTCTGGTGGAACGATTTTGAAATATTGTCTGGTGGAACGATGTTTTTCTCAAAATTTACTGATATTGTGATGCCCACCCAGAAGAACTTAAAAACTGGGAATGAATACAGATAAAAATGGTCTTCGCATTGCAGAAATATACAGGGTGAAGCGAAATTCGCGCACTCGGGCTTCGCAGCGCGACTCCACCCATGCCAGCGAAAAAACAAATGTCTGTCACAAAATTTCGTCCGGCGAGTACATCCGGCAGAAAGACTGGTAATCTGGCAACACTGTAACGACATCTATGGTACCTACCTCTGTCTGCACACATTAATAGTGCAGTGGATAGAGTTTTGGGTTAGCATGCAGGAAGTCGATGGTTCGATCCTGGGTTGAGGCATATGTTTTTTACTTGATAAATGTATTCCAGGTGGTATAGTATCTGGCATCTTAATCGTCAACAGCAGTTGCAGCGGGTCCTCTAGAAAACATTTACACTTACACACTACACTCGTAGAAACTGAAGATTTGTCAGCTTTGAAAGAAGCCCTTTCCATGTCGTGGGCGTGAATTATTGGCACCACTTCATCTACTAGATGCGAAACATGTTTTCTTTGTACCCTCCTCCAGTGGTCTCATATATTAATACCAACTATTATTCTTGCCTCTTTCAGGTCCATTACATTTCGTTAGGGCCTTACCTTACCAGTAGGATTAGCAGTGGGCTTTGCAAATGATGTCCAAACTCGGTTACTATTTGTTTGTGTTCCCACCATGTTCCCAATAATTATGCTTTTCAACATTGAGTCTGGTAACCGCATGCTGTTTAGTACGTATCTAAATGCATTACTATTATTATTATTATTATTATTCTATCGATGGGATTGTGGAAACATCACGTCTGTTACCGTTAAGGAAACAGCGTAATTTGAAACCAAACATTTCAAAAATAGCGGTGTCTGGATGAATCATGCAGAACAATATCTATCAGAGGGATAATGCACATTAGGTGGAACAGCACGCAGGATTGACGGCGTGTGTATACTGTATGCACTGTCCACCAGACAGGGACTAGTTGCGAACGGAGTAACGCTCCCATGACGCACTCCAATGTATCAAATTTTCTCACTGTAAACCTCTAAACCAGTGTGGCAGACGTATGGCATACACAAACGATGAATATGTAGATATGCTTCTGGTCCTTGGTGTATCTAATAACTGGGCTTGTGTTGCCGTTTTTGAATATCGTGCTAGATATCCTCGTCGATGCCATCCAGATAAAAATGTGTTTCGTCGTCTGAAGCAGCGCCTTCAGAAGTCAGGTTTTCTCCTTCCACCATCCCGTGATAGAGGTCGTCCACGGACTCGCTGTACTCCAGCTACGGAGGAAGCTATTCTGGAGGTCATACACACCAAGAACCTCAGCGAAATACATATAGCATAGCAAGGTAGCTGTGTCTCTCGCAATGCATGGTCGTTACATGCTGCTCTAGCGTGGGCTGCACCCCTGTTATGCTTTCACTCAACATCTGCATCCTGCAGATCGCCATCAGCGAATGCAGTTCTGTGAATGGTTACAACAACAACAACAACACGATGTCAACAATGACTTCGAGAACTCCGTAATATGGTCGGATGAAGCAGCACTCACTCGTGAGGGTGTCTTCAATATGCACAATGTCTACCACTGGTGTGAGGTTAACCAGCACGTCACGTGGATATCAAGTTCACTTTGGGCTGGAATATTGGGCGACAGGTGTTATGGCCCCTAAATGTTGTCTGACCGGTTGACTGCGCGAAGGTATCATGCATTCCTCTCAAACTTTCTGCTTGGCGTGCTGGAAGATGTTCAACTACATGTTCGGCAGAGGATATGGTTCCAACATGATGGTCCACCTCCACACTCTGGAATTAATGTGCGACAGTATTTGGACAGAACATTTCCAGGGAAATAGCTCGGACGTGGAGGTCCAGTTATATGGCCACCGCGTTCCCTGACCTAAATCCCCGGGATTTCTTCCTGTGGGGACACCTGAAGAAATAAGTATACTCTACTCCACCGGCGAATGTGGAAGAATTGGTAGCGCGTGTTCATACTGCTCTTGTTACTGTGTACGCAGCTTTGCTGCTAATGGTACAGAGCTGTATGATCCGTCGGACTGCGCAATGTTTGGACATGCAGGAAGGTTGCTTTGCGCATCTGTTGTTCTGAGGGCAACGTATTCTATTGTGAAGGTACGCGGTCATTAATATGGACATTGTTATTGTCACTGGTTGCCGATGTGCGTCAACTGAGTGCTCATGTTACATGTAGTATAAATGACAAGTAGAAGTTGTGTTATTGTGCTGTGCTATCATCTTTAGGATCTCGAAATTTATATTTTTTTTGTAGCTATTCTTTCCTATGACAGGTCAAAAAAGTGTGTGTGAAATCTTATGGGACTTAACTGCTTAGGTCATCAGCCCCTAAGCTTACACACTACTTAAACTAAATTATCCTAAAGACGAACACACACACCCATGCCCGAGGGAGGACTCGAACCCTCCGCCGGGGATCAGCCGCACAGTCCATGACTGCAGCGCCTTGACCGCTCGGCTAATCCCGCGTGACTATGACAGGTCATTTGTTTCAACTGTCTACTTCTTATTTGTCTAACCACGTATTTGTCATGCTCGCCGCGCGGAGTGGCCGCGCGGTTTGAGGCACCATGTCACGGTTGCGCGGCCCCTCCCGCCGGAGGTTCGAGTCCTCCCTCGGGCATGGGTATGTGTGTTGTTCTTAGCATAAGTTAGTTTAAGATAATTTAAGTAGTGTGTAAGTCTAGTAGGGACCGATGAAATCAGCAGTTTGGTCCCTTAGGAATTCACACACAATTTGAACATTTTGTGTTATGTTCAGCGTTACAAAATGTTGTAAATTCAGGATACATGTGACCTAAGAAGCAGTGTGTGTTACAGTATGAAATGTCAGAATGAAATTAACAAATAAAAAAAATGTGCCCCAAGCGAGGATCGAAACATCGACTTCCTGCATCTAACCCAAATTCTATCCACTGCACCAACTGTACAACACAACTCCTATGCGCTCCAGAGGTAGTTACCATACATGTGGTTGCAGAGGTGCTAGGTTGCCACTCTCTAACGTTCTTTTTCTGCCGGATGTACTCGCCGGACGAAATTTTGTGAGAGACTCTTTTTTTATCGCTGGCATGTGAGAAGTCGCGCTGCGAAGCCCGAGTGCGCGAATTTCGCTTCACCGTATATGTAGCTGCAGAATACCAAAACTATAATACAGTATCAGCGAAAGAAGCGGAAAAGCTTAGGGCGACTCAGGAAGCGATGAACGGAAAGGCATTATTTGCCGGTCGGTTATTGTAAAATGATAGTAATGCCAAGGTTAATTTAATCGAGGACAGAATTCGTGTTGAACGCCTACAAAAAACTGAAAGTAGGGGTACACCACTGTAGTTTTGCGCGTCTCCTCTTTTAATCTTCGTATGAGCGAATGTGACCTGGATTCTTTTTTCCTGCCAATTGGAAATCCATTTTCGGGCGATATTTTTGATAAACACATGTCGCGAAGACAGTGATTTCCGTGGTGCACTCAGTATTAGGCTATAGGAGGATGGCATCTTGTTCTCTTCTTTTGGAACCGTAGATTCCAAAAATTAACCGATCGTATAGCCGAAAGTGGCATAGTTGGTGTTACCGTAAACATAGCAACATGATTAGGAAAGTTATGCAGCTTTTATTAAAATACGCGCTCGTTTCCTAGCTTTACTATTTGACATTAGTTTCTTACTTATCTTTCACATAAAAAGAAGATCGTCATATATTTTCATTTTTATGAGACGTCGAGTAAGGTTAATAATAGCACGACAGGCAGATTCGCTGTGTGCTGTAATTAGTATGCGTGGAGAGGATCTGTAGATACCACTGAGCCGAGGTAAACCGCAAGACGCAGGCTCCAGCTTCGACTACTTGTCTCCCAAGAAGCAAGTTAGACCTTACTCTGAATTTCAAGTGATAGGATTATTACAATTACAAAAGCTATATCAGTTGTGTATATTATGTTTTATAATTTTACAGCGCAGTTTGGTCGGTGAGATTGGATAATATTCGCTAATTCCTACAGGGATAGACCAGTAAGTAAAACATGACGGTCGCACTAGACCAAAATGAAAAAAACCCACTCTGAAGCGATGGTTCGACATCAGTGAAATTTTTACTGTCTTCTTATGTCATCAAAGATAGCACGGCTGCTGCATTCGCCTCCTTGTGAAGAGAAGAAATTAAAAGAATTTCTGAATGACAACTCCTTCTACTCCATAGAGGAATTTTTAGATATAAATTAAGAAAAAAAACAAAAAAAAAACAAAAAATATTTAAAAAATAAATAATAAATAAAAAACACAAAAAAATAAAAAAAGTTGTTATATTAACTTAAGTATGTTGTTAAATTAACTTAATTATGTCATGTATTGGAAAATTTGACTCGTTCCACATCATTACGAAATATCGTATTCATGATCCATGGAACTAGTATTAATCTAATTTAATCTAATCTAGCATAGGGCTAAAGCTCGTTTTTGGCGAGAGATTTTGAGAATTAAATTTATGAGGATTTATCAAGATCGGTGGAACTTAACAGTTTTACTTTCCAGTTTAGTTTCTTGGTCAGCGCATTCCTTTCAATGGGAATGTTGTGCTTCACAGTGTATGGATCATAGCAACAGCTCCTATTGGTGCATATTGTTGGCTCATTTTGTACGTTTATAACGACGCATCAGTATGTTTTCTTGTTTTTCTTGTGCTGTTAAAATTGCTTTTACTAAATATAATGAAGTAATTAAGGACTGAGCCATCAAGGACAATGAAAGGATTCCGGGACCGTTGTCACAGTCAATAAAATTCTTCTAGGTTTGAGGCCGCATTGTCAACTATAAAATTCCGACGTTTCGGCGACTATTGCAATGTGTCATTGTAACACATATAAGTGCGAATAATTATTTGTTTCATTCAAGTAATGACTCTTATTTTATTACTTCTTAACATTAATCTCTTTAGTATGTTGCTGATAGGATCCCAAGTGGAAATGTGGGTATTCTTGTTGCATGAGCGCGAATATCGGCTTGTTAGCTGCCATTGTGGCCATCTCTCCGAGTTAACTACGAATTGTAGTAATTGCTTAGAACCTGATTATTATTTGATTAAAAAAGTCTGATTTCCCCATGCGAATCAAATCACCGTACTTGAGATATTCCAAATGTTCACGATCATGAAAATACGAATGCAAGCCCGTTATTTCGAGAGAATAATAATACTTTGTGCCTTGCAAATTTTAGTACGTAGACTTTTCGTCAATTTAACTAGCCCGTTGCTAATTAGGGTGAGTTAAACGTTACGGGCGAAAAGTAACTTCAGGAGTGGGATATCTCAGCCACTGCGAATCTTGCGTAGATACACTGTTCGATAAAGTGTTGAAGAAATACGCAGGCGACCAGAAGGACCACGGAATGATACTCACTGGCGGACTAATGCAATATGTTACATTACGTCCTGGAAGAAATGGAAACGTTTCGTTAGTTTGGAGTACATCTATAGCCCACGGACGTTTTCTAATGGGAAAGATGCCGACTTCCGAAGAAAGAAGCAATTCACAGGCACAATTTACAAAAAACATAACTACGTCGCTTTGTGAACGGTGGCACCTATCAAAGGCTGTTAATGAAGGTGTATCATGCCCTCTGTGACAGATAACATCAAATTTACACTGCGAATGTTAGAATACTTACTCGCATTACTGCTCGTAGGTGATTCAACAGGAATAGGGTTCTGTGAACGGTGTGTACTGAAACTGTTGCCACGACGGGAGAAATGTAGCAAGAGACTTGGTTGAAACCTCGAAAAATAACTGAAGAGTGCTTTGTTGTATATAATTTATTTAATCTTGCCTACTGAACTTTCATTCAGATAACAGTTCGACACGTACGTATCCGTCCTAACAGACGGCTCGCATCTCTTTGGAAGTCTCATTGGTACCTAGTTTAATAAGTGATTTCTCTTCGTGCTCTGTCGCTATGGTTTCATCGTGCAGTGGTCATCGGTGTTTCTTTTCACTTGCAACTGTTGCATTTAAATGTGCTGCTTAGCGTCAGTGCCTTATCTGTCGTCGTCGTCGTCGTCGTCGTCCCCGCCCCCTCTTCCGCCATCTCCTTGTCGAATTCTGTATCAGAAAACGCAGGAAGCGTTGGCTCAAATGTTGTTAATGCTACTTGCTTCTCTCTAATTTGTTTGTACGTAGATCTCCCGTATTACGAGGAAATGAATACGCAGATAAATAGGGTGTAGTTTCTGGACAAGCGTAAATGTTAGGTCGCACAGTGGGCCCAAAGTTCAAAAATTGACAGAAAAATTTAAGTAATTTTATTTAGTTACATGTTTTTGACTAACGTTCGCAATGAAGAGGTTTATGTTATTAGAATGAGCACGTAGTATTGCATATCAGTAACGCAAAGACTTGAACTATATTTAGTACGAAGGTAGCTCTTGCTCAAAACGCGCTACTCGTTTCTGATAGTGAAAGAGAAGCAGTGGTTACAGCACGTCAGCTGTTCAGGAGAGATTTGTAGAAATCAAAATGTAAAAACGTAGTTTTGAGGAAGAGCTAACTTTGTACTAAACATAGTTCAAGTCTTCGTGCTACTGATACGCAATACTACGTGCTCATTCTAATAACCTAAACCCCTTTGTTGCGAAAGTTAGTCAAAATTTGTGATAAACGAGCAACAACAATGTAAAAGAAAGCAATTCAAAAAGGTTTCAAACGAGAGCTGGAACTTAGGTTGATATTCCAAACCAACGATGGGGGAAATTAATAGCGAAAATAACACTCTAAGCTTATTCTCCTATTCTGCTATCGCATCTAACAACTAGAGTCGAGCAGAATTTCACGATGAGCTACAAGTAATTACAAGCTAATGTGACACTAATGTTGCAATTATAGCATTTGAAAAGCTATATTGTTTATCAAACTCGTCGTTACATGCCAGTTTCCGTCCATAAAATTTTGTTTCGCAGACTACAGATAATAGCTTCTGTGTTTTTACCGTTTGGGGAGTTATATGAAGCTGCTCTAGAGTCTTCAAATAAATCAACAAAGAAATAACACAGGCATTTGCATTAAAAGAGTTTAGGCAACAGAACAAGAAGACATATTCATCAAGCCGTGGTCTTGCAGGATGTGGAAATGCTTAACGTCGAGCTGCAGGCGTTTTGTAACGTCAGAACGTCAACACTGTTGAACATTCACATCCGTGAAAGACAGAATTAGACGGGTCAGTTTATTAGAGTGGAGAAGAGCGTAGGCAATGAGGTGCAAGATCGCTTTCTACATCACAACCGGAATTTAGGAGACGCCATATTGGATTACGTCGTCTGCAGCTGAACTCCGTATTTTGTAGGTTTTTTTTTCTTTTTTTTTTTTCTCCAGATTGTAACTTATGTGCTCTTCCAAAGCAGTAACACGATGAGGATCTCTCGAAAACGCGTCGTGTTTGGTTTGATTTTTCAAACAGGTGTTTTCTAGTTTTATAAGTTACATGCTATCAAAGTACGTCGTTTGAAGAGCCGGTGCATTGAAGTTTTACTCGTTTTTTTACGATTCATTATAATAAAATCATAACATATCAGCGGTTAAAGCCTTTAGGACATCGTAAAATGAGAGATGCGGACTGTAAACTGAAAAGTTGTGAGTTCACATTCGACTTTCAGCAAATATTATGTTATTCATATTCATGTTATTTGAAAGATTCTGGTACTTGCTTATTATTCCTTGGAGTACTCTGTGTTATGCCTAAAGAAGAGTTAAGGTAGAACTGTATTTTACGTGCGTTCATTTTCGTAAACATGGGTTTGCGCGCATGATTTAGCCAACTTCTGCTGGGAAATGGTACGGTGGCAAATCACGTAGTGGATCACGGTCCATGTGACGTACCAGCCACATTGTGCGTGTTTCTCATCGAGCAACACGCCCCGTGTTGAGGATAGCATAAGGCTTAGGGTGTCATCGAGTCCTTACATTTACAAGTTGCTTAAGTTATCAAAATGAAGATAAAACTTGTATCAGAGGAAACATATTTTCAGAAGTTTTTCATAAAATACTTCTAATGTTTTCATGAAATCATCAGCAGTTGTTTTGCAACTAATGTACGCGTGTTTTAATTATTATACCTTGTAATTTATTGTAGTTGAGCCTTTTTAATTGCAAATTCAAATATGTGACTTTCAGAACATCGAAGTTCAAGTTTTCTGTTATTGCAAATATCCGTTTTTGAAATTTTTAATTTATGAATGTAAATAGCAACCCGAAAATGCCCTGTACACCATTTTCGTAAATCAAACCACGGATATATATTAGTTTGATCTGACTTTTTGGCTTCGGCCCCACAGCATGTCGCTAAAGTTAAGGACCAAAAATTAATGCAAAGTGTGTGTAGATGATGTACTGTCGCATGTAGCAAGACATTTCGCGGATTTATTACTGATTCGCACCCGTGAAAGTACAGTAATGAAACAGATGTAGCTGCAGGCGTTCCCATCCATATCACGTTAATAAGGGCGCTAAAGCTGGACTGGTCGTCAGATCCTACAATCCTAATTTCCGACGAGCATACACATGTATTATAAACGAAAGTTGCATCATTTATTTTTCTACCAATATGAAACGCGACTTCGCAGGTTCATTTTAGATTTAATAAATCAAGAATAAAAACTAAACCTACAGCAACATTGTTACTGTATTTATCAAGAGTAAAAAGAGAATCAAGCGTTCCTGGAAAAAACTAACACTGCCCTCCATAATTCTTTTGTGGCTCAAACTCTACATTGCAGTGGATTATTTGAATGGAAACCTGTTTTCAGCGACAGAAAAACGACGAAAATGCTGTAGGATATCCTCTTTCAGACACTTCCGTGGAGTACACGCAAAGGAAACAAAGAAGATACAGGACATAAAACAGAATTTCAAATGTAATACACTTGAAAAATCTGACTCAAAACAGAACACAGTTTTTTGTTAAATCTTGTTATGTAGATATCGTTGTGTATCTGTCGTTTTTTAAGACTTGGTCGAGAATTTATTAATTTCTCGCCATACTTTTCGCGACGTTTACCACCGTCTGCTGCCGCCGCGTCTATTGTCGCTGGCACAGAAAGCCGTAAACAAGTTACGTCGAAAGAAAAGCAAAGGCCATTTGAACTCACGCAGAGAAAGAACTCACTGCGTGAGCCAAATGAAAGCGAAACGCGCACAGAACAAGGAGGCGGTCAGAGGGGCTCCACTTGGTGGCTGCGTAAATATTTTATCAGACCGACAGAAGCTGCCACATGAGTCCGACACATTGTGGAAGCGTCACCAGCATGTGTGAAACGGTCGCTCGATTTCAGGGAATGCGCCGGCTGATTATCTCATTCTTGCCGATCAGAAAATCATTTCGCTTTTCGTAGGAAATGTGTCAATAATTTTGCTGCTCTGTGTACAACCTACACAAAGTGAAATATGAAGAAAAGTTGAGTTCCGTATAGAATCATTCGTTAGATCCGTCACTGGATTCCGAAATAAGACAGGTTTTGATTTTCTGGATTAATCGCCATTTGTATTGATTATCGCACAACATCTGTTATGAACTATGAAAAGATATATGTGTGCCACTTTTGTAATTAGTTTTTTATTAGTTTTTCCCACGTCTCAGATGATACTACTATCCTCGTACTTCGTACTTAATTTATGTGTTCGTACTGATGTTAATAATTCATTACTTGTGGAATTAGTTTTCTTCTGTACGTAGGACCTAAGTAGTGGATAAATAACAAAGTCATCATATCCGGATTTTCTTGTCAGTGTGTTTTGTTATTACCGAATTGGACAATTAGTATTTGTTAAAATATGTCTATTTCCATCCCCGTTGACATTGCCAGCCTACGCCACCTCAATATTCTATGTTCCTTCCAGGTTTTACTGCAAATACATCACGTAACTCAGTACACATCCCGAGGCCAGCACGTTCACGGTGAAGCACCGTATTGTGTATCGTGAGTAATCACTAATCACTACCCAAAACGTCTACTCTAGTTCATCCATGGTGCTCCTCCGTTTACCAGATGAAGCATTCTAAACATCACATAAGGTGTGGTGTATAGAGGATGTGACTACAGGTAGTGCTCCTGGCGCAGAATTCGGTGGTGTTTGTAATGTAGAGTTCTTTAGATGAATGTTTCGGCAGAAAAGTGCCGATTTCTCAAAACGATTGTCGGTCGCTGGATACCAGATTTTGAGACAAGATCAGCTAGTTCTGAGTTAGGTACGTTACGTCGTGTTTCCATTTCAGTGTAAATCGGTTAACATGTGTAGTGACATGTTAACGGTAGCCACACAACTGGCTTCAGCTTTCGTAAACTATTGTGAAGTGCACATGCATCTTATCGGCCGCTTTATTAGCTCACCAGAGCGATGATGTGAAGATTCTTTAACTTCTGAAATTTGTTATGCGGCCCATATGAAAACAGATTGCCGACTGTTTAGGCACAAAGAAAAGCCGAAGTGTAGCTATAATCTTCAGATGCTGTTTACCTCTGACAAAAATGTTTCGTGTTAAGTATTCTCAAACTTAGGTTTCATGCTGAAGTGAAACAATATAGCTGAATTTTAAAGGTAGGGCTTTTTTCCTCGAGTAGTACGTTCACGGAACTCTTTGCCGTTTTTATTTCTCTTTTGGCTAGGTACTTGCAGTGGCTTTAAAAATATGCTACACTTCTGGTCCTGGAGGGATCATAGTACGATCGTCAGGCATGGAGAAGTGAAAAAAAAAGTGTGGAATCCGGCTTCCTTGCGAGGCTGGGGAGCGCTGGCTGCTAGCTGGCAGGCTTTGTCCCGCTCGGCGCGCCCAGCTGAGTGGAAGTTCGCGTGACGAGATATTGGTCGCTGATACATTTATTCATCTGCTCCTTTTATGGGGTGGGTCCGGCATATTTACAAGCGGTCGGCCGATGGTATCGGGCGGTCGCTGCAGATACTGTCTGGTGCCTGGCTGGGGGTGGCCGGCTCTCTCTCTCTCTCTCTCTCTCTCTCTCTCTCTCTCTCTCTCTCTCTCCCTCCCCCTCTCCCTCCGTCTCTCCCTCTCCCTCCGTCTCTCCCTCTCCCTCCAGAAACTGCTGCTAGCTGGGGCTTACTGAAGCTGATCTCCAGTCGTCCTCTTACTTTAGTATGCGCTGGAGCACTCTTGCCATCCCCCGTCACGACCATACCGCGGTCAGTATTCATCCCCGCCCTACAGCTTCCGTGATACACTACTGGTGCAATGCGGACTTACTTCCCGGTCATCATACCACGTTTAAACGTCAGACATAGAGCTTCAAGCGCGAGCTTCCTCAAACCATGCGGTTAAGCTACTAAACATACCGTTGTTATTATTATGCGTTATTATTACGCGGGGCGTTCAGTAAGTAAAGCAACACAGTGTTTTTCTGAAAGCAGGTTGGTTTTATTCAGCATTACAATACACTATATTATCCCCCCTCTTCTGGCTGCAATACGCTGTTTCAACGTAATCTTCGTTCGATGCGACGCTCTTATGCTACCTTCCCGGGAGGATTTGTATACCCGCATAACACCACTCTACTGGTCGACATCGGAGCCAACGTCTTGCTGCATGAATAATCTCACCATCATTCACGTTCTGCTTCCCGCGGAGTGCATCTTTCATCATCCTTTCAATGCGACCGTGGAAGGTGATTCTTGTATTCCTAATCACGTCTGTAATTTTTCAGCACCCGTAGTCTAGGGGTAGCGTCTTTGATTCATAATCAAAACGTCTTCGGTTCCGGGTTAGAACCCGCCGCTGCTTAAATTTTTATTAATAATCAGCATTGGCAGCCGAAGACTTCCTGCGTAAGAAGTCACCCTCATTCTGCAACGGCCTAGTCAAAGAGGCCGGAGGAGCGGACATAGTGTCAGGGCACACTCTTGTCCTAGGGGTGGGAAACTGCCCGTAAAGGTGGAAGAATCAGCAATGATAAACGGCATGAGGACGCAGAAGGCAATGGAAACCACTGAATTAAAGACAAGTAACATGTATCCATAGGACATGTGGCCTGTAATTGAAGAAAGTGTCATGATGATCTCTCCATTGGCAAAAGATTCCGGATTAGTCCCCCATTCGGATCTCCGGGAGAGGACTGCCAAGGGGGAGGTTACCTTGAGAAAAGATTGACTAATCAACGGAAGGATAACGCTCTACGAGTCGGGGCGTGGAATGTCAGAAGCTTGAACGTGGTAGGGAAACTAGAAAATCTGAAAAGGGAAATGCAAAGGCTCAATCTAGATAAAGTAAGGATCAGTGAAGCGAAGTGGAAAGAAGACAAGGATTTCTGGTCAGATGAGTATAGGGTAATACCAACAGCAGCAGAAAATGGTGTAACGGGAGTAGGATTCGTTATGAATACGAAGGTAGGGCAGAGAGTGTCTTACTGTGAACAGTTCAGTGACAGGGTTGTTCTTATCAGAATCGACAGCAAACCAACACCCACAACGATAGTTCAAGTATACATGCCGATGTCGCAAGCTGAAGATGAAGAGATAGAGAAAGTGTATGAGGATATTGACAGGGTAATACAGTATGTAAAGGGGGACTGAAATGCAGTTGTAGGGTAAGGAGTAGAAGAAAAGGTTACTCGAGAATATGGGCTTGGGGCAAGGAATGAAAGAGGAGAAAGACTAATTGAGATCTGTAACAAGTTTCAGCTAGTAATAGCGAATACCCTGTTCAAGAATCACAAGAGGAGGAGGTATACTTGGAAAATGCCGGGAGATACGGGAAGATTTCAATTAGATTACATCATGGTCAGACAGAGATTCCGAAATCAGATACTGGATTGTAAGGCGTACCCAGGAGCAGATATAGACTCAGATCACAATATAGTAGTGATGAAGAGTTGGCTCACATTAGTGAGGAAGAATCAATACGCAAAGATGTGGGATACGGAAGTACTAAGGAATGACGACATACGGTTGAAGTTCTCTAAGGCTGTAGATTCAGCAATAAGGAATAGCTCAGTTGGTAGTAGAGTTGAAGAGGAATGGACATCTCTCAAAGGGCCATCACAGAAGTTGGGAAGGAAAACGTAAGCACAAAGAAGTTAACTGCGTAGAAACCATGGGTAGCAGAAGAAATACTTCAATTGATCGATGAAAGGAGGAAGTACAAAAATGTCCGGAAATTCAGGAATACAGAAATACAAGTCGCTAAGGAATGAAATAAATAGGAAGTGCAAGGAATCTAAGACGAAATGGCTGCAGAAAAATGTGAAGACATCGAAAAAGAAATTATTGTCGGAAGGACAGACTCAGCATACAGGAAAGTCAAAGCAACCTTCAGTGACATTAAAAGGAGGGGTGGTAACATTAAGAGTGCAACCGGGACTTTCACTGTTAAATGCAGAGGAGAGAGCGGATAGGTGGAAAGAATACAGTGAAAGCCTCTGTGAAGGGGAAGATTTGTCTGATGTGATAGAAGAGATAGGGAATCCAGTATTAGAATCAGAATTTAAGAGAGCTTTTGAGGACTTAAGATCTAATAAGGCAGAAGGGACAGATAAAATTCCATCAGAATTTCTAAAATCATTGGGGTAAGTGACAACAAAACGACTATTCATGTTGGTGTGTAGAATATATGAGTCTGGCGACATACCATCTGACTTTCTGAAAAGCATCATCCACACAATTCCGAAGACAGTAAGAGCTGACAAGTGCGGGAATTATCGTACAATCAGCTTAACAGCTCAGGCATCCAAGTTTCTGACAAGAATAATACACAGAAGAATGGAAAAGAAAATTGAGGATGCGCTAGATAACGATCAGTTGGCTTTAGAAAAGGTAAAGGCACGAGAGAGACAATTCTGACGTTGCCGTTAATAATGGAAGCAAGAATAAAGAAAAATCAAGACACGTTCATAGGATTTGTCGATCTAGGGAAAGCGTTCGACAGTGTAAAATGGTGAAAGATGTTCGAAATTCTGAAATAGGCCCAGGATGGCTATCTTCGCATACTGGCACAGACTGTGATGTCAGAATCGAACATGGTTGAACTGGAGTACTAACACAATCTATATAACAGATTTCCTGGGTTTTGCCACTGAGACAAAGGATGTTTGGTTTCCCTACAGGTCCAAAACCGTGGTTCGGGAAGGAAGCGTATGGTCATCACTCGCCGTACTGTACCAATCCTAGGACAAAAGATGTTTGTTCCACCCGCAGGTCAAAATCTGTTTGTTAGACAAAGGATATCAGCTTAAGCCTGAAGATGTTTTTCAAAATGGCTAAATGGCTCTGAGCACTATGGGACTTAACATCTGAGGTCATCAGTCCCCTAGAACTTAGAACTACTTAAACCTAACTAACCTAAGAACATCACACACATCCATGCCCGAGGCAGGATTCGAACCTGCGACCGTAGCGGTCGCGCGGTTCCAGACTGTAGATGTTTTTCACCCACAGATGTTAACCAGTCTGCTGACCTACTTTCAGCGTCCTGAAAAACACTAAACAAGTTTTCCCCGAGCTTTTATTCACTCAGACATTTAGGGACCTGCAGTTATTATTGTTCTCTTGTTCTTGTTCTAAGTATAGTTCTCCTCTGACGTTACTCACCGCCTGCCACAAATTAAAGTCCAGTTGTCCAAAGTTTAAACAGTTCCTTCCACCGCTTTGACATCATAGTTTACACATTCAAGTTTGGACCTGACGCTCCTTAAGTATCATTACATGCAGCATAACAATACTGATGGCACATCATCCTGCCACCAACTGCCCCACGTGAAGTGGAGGATAGAAATTCTGATCTCAGCCAGGTGTATGCCTTTTGTGACAGTGCTGCAGCTACAGTCCACATGATCCAAGTTAAAATGACGGGAAACATGAAAAATTAGAAAACACTCTTGTACTTTAACCCACATTAAAAATGAGAGGGGAATTTACATAAATTGAAAATAGGTTAACCCCACTTCCGTTGTGCATGGATATTCAGAAATGAAGTGTTGCAAATACACCAGAAAAATATTATGTGTGGGTGTCATGAGAACTATGATGGAAGCTGTGACTATAGTCTGCTTCCATCAGCTCCAGCCAACACTCGCCAAGATACATACACACACCATGTATGAACCACATTTGAGAATCGTGCATTTTTGCACTTATTTTTAAGTCGAATCATAACCGTCAAAAACAAGGTAGATATAAAAATTCCTGGCAGATTAAAGCTGTGTGCCAGTCCGAGACTCGAACTGGAGACCTTTTTCATTCGCTAGCAAGTGCTTTACTGCCTGAGCTACTCAAGCACGACTCTAGATCCAGCCTCATAGCTTTACTTCCGCCAGTATCTCAGCTGCTGCCTTCCAAACTTCACAGAATCTCTCCTGCGAAACTTGCAAGACTAGCACTCCTCGAAGAAAGGATATTGCGGAGACATGGCTTAGCCACAGTCTGGGGATATTTCCAGAATGAAATTTTGACTCTGACTTCCTGGCAGAATAAAACTGTTTTCCGGACCGAGACTCGAACTCTGGAACTTTGCTATCGCGGGCAAGTGCTCTACCGACTGACCTACCCAAACATGACTCGTCACTAGACCTCACAGATTTACGCAACTGCCCAGAAAGTGGGAGACCCCGGGTGCGATCCCCGGTCTAGCACGCATTTTCACTCGTTACCGCTGATTCCGCACAGCCCTGATGCAGCTGATATCGTTAGTTCCTTCCTTTTTTCCCGCCACTCGAATTTCCGCGCGCAAAGGCATGATTGGCTAACTTCAGTGTTAATCAACTCGGACAAGCGTTTCATACTGTTTCTGTCCACCCAATATATAACCAGTAAATACAGTCAGAGATATATGGAACAAATAATTACTTAGTTGAATAATAATCCAAGGCAAAATGTGCCAAGTAACTCGCTTTCCAGAGACGCACAGCCATAGCTATTCTGCACAAACGATACTGAGATGTTTGTGCTTACCGTTAGATACTCGTATAATTCCAATGTGGCACCGTCACTGTTTGAACGGGCTCGTTAGCTTGCTACTTCAGTAACGACCGGGTTGCTCCTAGGAAGCCACTTACCTCGAAAATAAGCCCATCGAGACAGGTGATGAGTTGGGAGCCAAACAGGCGGCTGTTTTTGGCACCATTGTTTATTTTGACTGAAGGCACAGAATAAGAAACGAAGTGTCCCTGTGAAACTCATTTCCGACAGACGACTGAGACACTACGTAAATATAACGGTTACGGACGTAAACGTAGGTCTATGGACAGCAGATGCCTTTCTCGAGGAACGATGTTGACCTAGAACTGTAGCGAACGACAGGAGCATCCTGTCACTGCTATAGCTCCCGCAGTGCGCCCGCTTTTGTGTGTGTGTTTGTGTGTGTGTGTGTGTGTGTGTGTATGTTATCTGAAGAAACAGAAACAACAGTTTTATACCGTAACCTTGGTGGTGTTTACTGGTGCCCAGCGGCGAAAATTGGGTGGTCCATCACTTACACAAATATACCATGTGCCCTGCGAAATGTGCAAACCCATAACATTTCGTAAACTTTGAGTGACATCGATACTACGTTTTCGGCAAAAGCTAGCACGCAGAGTATCGAATAATTTACGGTATTTCAGTAGAAGTATTTACTTTCTTTTAACATCTTTGGAAAGTTCTCGGAAATAGTAATATATGCACAGAATTATAGCGGAAACATCATGCAGGAATTTGCCAGAGATGACCAGTGCAGAAAAACTGTCGCTCCGTTACTCCTTAGTGTCTACCTCCGTAGCCGTGTGATCAGCACGCCGTGCAGAGGACCCGCGTTCGATTCTCGGCACTGCCAGGGATTTTTTCTTGGTGGGAGGACTGATGGGGAGTGCACGCAGCCTCGTGTGCCGAACTTGAAGAGCTACTTGACCGACTGGTAGCGGTTCTGAGGTCAAGAAACCCAACAACAACCGGGGGAGCAATGTGCTGAATGCATGCCCCTCCAGTACTGTTACCAATGACGACATTGGCAGAGGATGAAACGGCGGTCAGTTGGGGCCAGATTTGCCCATCTAGGGCCAGAACATGGGACTTTACCTTTTACCCTTACTCCTGATGTAGTTGCCAGCGCAAATGAAACTACTCTGTTAAAAAAGGTACGTAGTTCATCTCTGAAAAATCCACATTGCTTCACGAAGGTAGTAAATAAAAGTCTTGGTGCTTTGGTCATACATTATAAAACTCAAACCTTTCATTCTGAGACATCTTATGTTTATGTGAATAGCCGTACTCCATTCGTGGCAAAGGGACTCTCTTTAGGGACAAGCAGATAATTAGCTACGCCCTGACATCAGTCAATTTGCAGTTTGCCTTTTGCAGTTTAACAGTGTCGCTATTTTTCTAATGTTGTTCCTGCTGTACTTGTCGTAAATAGCGCATCTTGAGTACGGGTTTGCAATTAAGAATGGACAGTGGCAGGATGTTGACCAAAAAGTAGTGAAAGCTAAAAAAAAAAAAAAAAAAAAAAACTCTATTAAATTGACTCACTGATCGAATAACCACTATATTCTCCACATGACAACAATTAGCAAACCTAGTCTATTAGGGTTCTAGACCCTAATGCACATTAAAGACTGGAAACTGACCGACCTTCAACTGCCCCTTATAGACGGTGAGACCGAAATCCACCGATCAGATTTTGAAGGTTGTTCAAGATATTTTCTGAGTACCTTAGTATAAAGGATCTGTCGTCTCCGGTGCAAGTAATTGCATTTCGTTTGATTTCTTATCCTCAACCATGGCACCTTTATTGCATTGAAAATATCTGCACAAAAGATCAGATGTTGACGGCATGCGCGGTCCGTCTTCTTGTAAACAAACTTGTTCTATTCACTCACGGTACTTCAAGTTGACAACAGGAACGCCCACTTAACTATGCATTCAGTACTGGTCGGTTATGTCTCAAGTTCCTTTTTCCGGTAATATTAGTTGTACGTTAACAGTGATACACAACAGTTGGTTACAGTTACTGATGAAGAGTTGGCCTATGTGCGCCTCATGTATGGCTTCACTGTATGCAGTGGGACGTTAGCACAACGACGTAATTCTGAGCTCTTCCCGCAGCGACAGCAACCGCAGTACTTCTCCAACTATACAAGGGCTCCATCAAGAAGCCAGATCTGGTTTGGTGATTGGAAATTACAGACTTTTTCAGAGAGACAAAGGTAACAGGAGGAACAATAGACTAAAAGAGGAACAGTAGACTAAATCGTAATCATATTATTACTCTGTTAGTCTCAGTACCAAGGATGCCGTATGCCAAAATAATCAGAAAATGTCCCTGAACATCTGACGGAATTTCGTAGAGAAAGTTTAGGCTCACTCTGCATACTCCAACGCTTCGCAGCATTCAAAATATCAAGGGTGGTCCACGTCACAAAAACATTTATTTGTTTCTACAGGAAATTGGATTTCTTGCCACGGCCAGATCTCCCCAGTCATGTACAGTTATAGCGCATAATATGCTCGACTTAAACATCAATAATAACGTCAGTTTCAATATGCGTTGCGCATTCTAATTTCGTCGTGTGTGGAATCATCTCGGTAGCAAAAGTTTTACATCGTGGAAAAGGCAGTTCTTTTCCTTTGCTCGTTTCGCATTCTATACAGAAAATAAATGCGTCTAATAAAATTGCGCTCAGGATCCCCAAGTTTACAACTATCTTTCTCAGGGAGTTCTCACAAAATTGTAAGCACTATAACTTGTCGCAACTTTGTGCTGGTATGCAGCAATTGTTATAAATATGAAGGGATTCTATTTTGCCTGTGACTACCTGTAAGAGGCGGTGTTAGTCACATGCTGACGACGTAAGTACTAGGAGAGATAGAGACTGAAGTCCAGTCAACGAGTAACTCATTAGAAAGGGAACACTATCTTACACAAGGAAAG
Source organism: Schistocerca nitens (assembly GCF_023898315.1). Classification (NCBI taxonomy): domain Eukaryota; kingdom Metazoa; phylum Arthropoda; class Insecta; order Orthoptera; family Acrididae; genus Schistocerca; species Schistocerca nitens. The sequence goes on along the minus strand of NC_064615.1, from coordinate 779,720,889 downwards.
TCGAGGCAATCAGCGGTAGCCTTGTTCGAGGAAGCATCCTGGTAATGTTCTGAAGAGTGTAGGGGTAGATAGGGAAAATGTCATCAGGCTGGTTGGACGGGGTTGTGATCCTGCTCGTCACGAACGCGAGATGAATGCCGTAACGACCCTATCATTACATTCGGTCGGAAGGTGACACTCCTTTGTCTGACAGTCTCTACAAAACATTCAGCAGATTGGGTGGTAAATTCGTATGGGACCAAACTGCTGAGGCAATCGGTCCCTAGGCTTACACACTACTTAATCTAACTTGAACTAACTTAGGCTAAGGACAACACACACACCCATACCCAAGAGAAGACTCGAACCTCCGACGGGGAGGAGCCGCGAGAGCCATGGCAAGGCGCCTTACACGGTGCGCCTACCCCGCCCGCAATTCAGCCGAAATACCTTCTCTTCTGATGACAATTAGGCACGTACAATCAGTTCCAAAAGGGGTGTTACCTTTAAAGAATTAGTCGAATTCTGGAGATTGTTTTAATTACTCTAGTAGCCTTCTTACATGAATACTCTTTAATTTGCCCCGATTTCTCAGTCGAGCTTCATCAGTTATGAACAGAAAACGACCACAATTTCTGTCTTTTTCTGCTTTCAGGGTTTCGTAGCTCATTAAGTAAAAACGGAACCCTTATAGGATCACTTTGTTATGTCTGTCTTTCCGGCTGTTAAGACCCCTTTTTCTCAGGAACGAGTATAGTTCTCAAGTTGTAATGTATGTCAGATACAAAGGACTACGGTCCCTTGGTTGTGTGAAAAATTTAAGCTTCTGAATCAACGCAATCAAAAGGTCCGGCCATTCGGTACTCGCACTCATGCATAAAAAACTGTAGGGTACTTTGTGCTGACCTAGAATTATCAAATTTGACAGGAAGGAAGGTTGCACAGAACAAGTAAAGGAATAAATCCGAAAATTATATCACACAAGAAATTTTTTTTTATATTCGTTATCCGTCTGTATGTCTATCTGTCCTGCTTTCACAGGAACAGGCAGACGGATCATTTGAAGTTTATGTCACGTGCCAAGTTCTGTGGTCCCTTGGCGGTGGAATAAATGTAAGATTTTAATTCAGTGGACATATTTTGATACTCGGAAACTCAATCATATTGTACATTCAGTTCAGCTAGAATCTTGAAGCTAAGGTTTCACATTGAAAGTAAAGGGAAAAATATATAAGTTATTAATTGTTAATAACATCACGTTTTGTCGTTTACTGTCCGTGTATCCGTCTCTGTGTCTGTCTGTCTGAGTGTCTGTCCGACCGTCTTTCTGCCTGTTCGTCTCTTAAGACCCATTTTTCCCAGAAACAGGTGGAGTTATGAAATTTAAGAAAATAACTTGTGAGTCATTGCAATCAAAATATACGACCTTCTGCAAAGACGGATAGAGCTGTTGTTGTTGTGGCCTTCAGTCCAGAGACTGGTTTGGTGCAGCTCTCCATGCTACTCCATCCTGTGCAAGCCTCTTCATCTCCCAATACGTACTGGAGCCTACATCCTTCTGAATCTGCTTGGTGTATTCCTCTCTTGGTCTCTCTCTACGATTTTACCGTCCACGCTGCCCTCCAATACTAAATTAGTGATCCCTCGATGTCTCAGAACACGTCCTACCAACCGATCCCTTCTTCTAGTCGTGTCGTGCCACAAACTTCCCTTCTATCCAATTCTATTCAATACCTCCTCATTAGTAATGTGATCTACCCATCTAATCGTCAGCATTCTTCTGTAGCACCACATTTCGAAAGCTGCTATTCTCTTCTTGTCCAAACTTCATGTTTCACTTCCATACATGGCTACAGTTCATACAGATACTTTCAGAAACGACTTCCTGACGCTTAAATCTATACTCGATGTTAACAAATTTCTCTTCTTCAGAAACACTTTCCTTGCCGTTGCCTGTCTACATTTTATATCCACTCCACTTTGACCATCATCAGTTACTTTGCTCCCCAAATAGCAAAACTCGTTTACTACTTTAAGTGTCTCATTTCCTAATCTGATTCCCCCAGCATCACCCGACTTAATTCGACTACATTCCATTATCCTCGTTTTGCTTTTGTTGATGTTCATCTTATATCCTCCTTTCGAGACATTGTCCATTCCGTTCAACTGCTCTTCCAGGTCCCTTGCTGTATCTAACCTCTAACAGAATTACAATGTCATCGGCGAACCTCAAAGTTTTTATTTCTTCTCCATGGATTATAATACCTACTCCGTATTTTTCTTTTGTTTCCTTTACTGCTTGCTCAATATATAGATTGAATAACATCGGGGAGAGACTACAACCCTGTCTCACTCCCTTCTCAACCGCTGCTTCCCTTTCATGCCCCTCGACTCTTTTAACTGCCATTTGCTTTCTCTACAAATTGTAAATAGCCTTCCGCTCCCTGTATTTTACGCCTGCCACCTTCAGAATTTGAAAGAGAGTATTCCAGTCAACATTGTCAAAAGCTTTCTCTAAGTCTACAAATGCTAGAAATGTAGGTTTGCCTTTCCTTAATCTATTTTCTAAGATAAGTCGTAGGGTCAGTATTGCCTCACGTGTTCCAACATTTCTGCGGAATCCAAACTGATCTTCCCCGAGTTCGGCTTCTACCAGTTTTTCCATTCGTCTGTAAAGAATTCGTGTTAGTATTTTGCAGCTCTGACTTATTAAACTGATAGTTCGGTAATTTTCACATCTGTCAGCACCTGCTTTCTTTGGGATTGGAATTATTATATTCTTCTTGAAGTCTGAGGGAATTTCGCCTGTCTCATACATCGTGCTCACCAGATGGTAGAGTTTTGTCAGGACTGGCTCTCCCAAGGCCGTCAGTAGTTCTAATGGAATGTTGTCTACTCCCGGGGCCTTGTTTCGACTCAAGTCTTTCAGTGCTCTGTCAAACTCTTCACGCAGTATCATATCGCCCATTTCATCTTCATTTAGCTCCTCTTCCATTTCCATAATATTGTCCTCAAGTACGTCGACCTTGTATAGACCCTCAATATACTCCTTCCACCTTTCTGCTTTCCCTTCTTTGCTTAGAACTGGGTTTCCATCTGAGCTCTTGATATTCATACAAGTGGTTCTGTTTCCTCCAAAGGTTTCTTTAATTTTCCTGTAGGCAGTATCTATCTTACCCGTAGGGAGATAAGCCTCTACAACCTTACATTTGTCCTCTAGCCATCCCTGCTTAGCCATTTTGCACTTCCTGTCGATCTCATTTTTGAGACGTTTGTATTCCTTTTTGCCTGCTTCATTTACTGCATTATTATATTTTCTCTTTTTATCAATTAAATTCAATATTTCTTCTGTTACCCAAGGATTTCTACTAGCCCTCGTCGTTTTACCTACGTGATCCTCTGCTGCCTTCACTACTTCATCCCTCAGAGCTACCCATTCTTCTTCTACTGTATTTCTTTCCCCCATTCTTGTCAATTGTTCCCTTATGCTCTCCCTGGAACTCTATACAACCTCTGGTTCTTTCAGTTTGTCCAGGTCCCATCTTCTTAAGTTCCCACCTTCTTGCAGTTTCTTCGGTTTTACTCTACAGTTCATAACCAATAGATTGTGGTCAGAGTCCCCATCTGCCCCTGGAAATGTCTTACAATTTAAAACATGCTTCTTAAATCTCTGTCTTACAATTATATAATCTATCTGATACCTTCTAGTATCTCTAGGATTTTTCCATGTATACAACCTTCTTTCATGATTCTTGACCAAGTGTTAGCTATGATTAAATTATGCTCCGTGCAAAATTCTACCAGGCGGCTTCCTCTTTCATTTCTTACCCCCAATCCATATTTACCTACTACATTTCCTTCTCTTCCTTTTCCTGCTTTCGAATTCCAGTCACCCATGACTATTAAATTTTGGTCTCCCTTCACTATCTGAATAATTTCTTTTATCTCCTCATACATTTCTTCAATTTCTTCGTCATCTGCAGAGCTAGGTGGCATATAAGCTTGTACTACTGTAGTAGGCGTGGGCTTCGTGTCTATCTTGGCCACAATAAGGCGTTCACTATGCTGTTTGTAGTAGCTTGCCCGCATTCCTATTTTTTTATTCATTATTAAACCTACTCCTGCATTACCCCTACAGTAGAACCACTCTAATCCGACCTTGGATGGTCCGTCGCTCCGGTTAGTCCGACCATGCTCAGGCTCGCCATTGTTGCGGTGTCTATCGCTGTGCATATTGTTATACTGTACGTTATTGTGCAGTTTTATCCTTTGTTGGGATTAAAAAGCGTTGTTGTTTGCTTTATTCCGTGTTCTCTACAGTACTTATTACTGTAGATTCATTGTGTGTACAGTTGTCTGTTTTTCAACATGTCTGGATTCAAACGTAAACACGTAACTCTTTCACTAAATGGAAAATTAGCAGTGCTACAATGATTGGACGAAGGAGAACCGCTCCAAAAAATTGCAAAGGAACTGAGTGTAGTTGTTACGTCAATTAAGGATTGGAGGAAGAATCGGAAAGACATTGAATCCTGTACAGCTACGATTGATAGTGAAAATACTCTGAAGAATCGCAAAACTTTAAAAAAGCCTAAACTTGAACTGCTTGACAACGCATTGTGGATGTCGTTTTGTCAAGAAAGAAGGAAAGGAACTCCCATATCCGGGCCAATTCTCAAAAAAAAAAAAAAAAAAAAAAGCGGTAGTTTTGCACAAAAAACTGGAAGCCGAAAGTAAATTTGCTGCCAGCGAAGGCTGGATTGATCGTTGGAAAACTCGTCAGCATCCAACTTCAACTCCAATGGACGTTGATAAAAAAAATGGAGGGACACTGCAGCTAAATCTAGAATAACATCTGCTAAACAAAAATCACTGACTTTTTTTTCCAAGTAATTTGTTTTCGTTCTCACTGTAAAAACAATGCATACAGTATAACCATTTCTTCTTAGTTTATACATACACTAGTTTATTTCTTTGTAAAAAATTTCTGTTTTATATACAGTGCTGTCAACATTATTTAGTTTACAGTATATATCGTTTATACATTATTAAGTACAGTACAGTACTGTAATGTGTTTGTCGTTTTTCCTTTTAAAACCAATTCATGTTATAGTGTTTGTAGACGTTTTTTAGTTAATACATTGTTTAACACTATTTAAAAAACATCTTTTTATATTGCTGTAGACGTCTTTTAGTTCTTAAATCGTTTAATTTTTTGTACTAAATGCCTTTTTATATTTTTTGCAATAAATATTAGATTTTTCGTATAATCCGACCTTTTTTTCGTTCCGACCATGGTCCCCGTCCCGAAGGTGACGGATTAGAGGGGTTCTAGTGTATATAAGTTTTTGCCGTTGCTTCATCTGTTTCTATTCTTGCATTGTAGGCACACACGTTTTACAATTTTCTGACGTAGCTATTCTACAGGAAAATTTAATCGAACAACAAAGTTTTGGTACTCAAATGATGCAGAATTTACTTCTCTACGTTTCTGGTAAGCTTGGCCTTTCCAATTAAACGCTTATTTTCAATTGAATTAAAAAAAAAAACAAAAGGACAAGTGTCAGAAGGTCCCGCGCTCTGAAGGTTCTGTACAAACATAATTATGTATATAGACGACAATAATAATAATAATAATAATAATAATGTCGTTTGGCTCAGTGGCCTGGTGCAAATCCCCCTGCTGGACGCCACTTGGACGACTTGGGTGTCCCTAACCTACCTGAGTCATCCAACTGGGGAAAGGGGACCTACAGTTTGAAGTGGACTCCGAATCACGTGTTATTTCTGGCGAATTCTCACTTCGTTGATGTTAGACTAAGTTAACACGAAGAGCGAAAAATCCGTGATCCGACACAGATTCGCTCCCAAGACTTCTCAGTTTTCAGGCATGCACTTTACAGCTAAACCACCGGGCCCTAGATGTATGTAGATAGTTCATCTATAGGTTCTGATGAGTGAGTGTGTTGCGAGTATCAAAACATGTGACATATATGGCCATATCTTTATATCCTATTGAATTAGAAGCTTAAATTCCTTACACAGCCAACATGTGACATATATGACCATATCTTTATATCCTATTGAATTAGAAACTTAAATTCCTTACACACCCAATTACAGTCTGCATAAATGTCAACTTGATGGCCGATGCACCACCCATCCATGAACCATAGACCTTGCCGTTGCTGGGGAGGCTTGTGTGCCTCAGCGATACAGATAGCCGTACTGTAGCTACAACCACAACGGAGGGGTATTTGTTGAGAGGCCAGACAAACATGTGGTTCCTGAAGAGGGGCAGCAGCCTTTTCAGTAGTTGCACGGGCAACAGTCTGAATGATTGACTGATCTGGCTTTGTAACACTAACCAAACCCGCCTTGCTGTGCTGGTACTGGGAACGGCTGAAAGCATGGGGAAGCTACAGCCGTAATTTTTCCCGAGGGCATGCAACCTTACTGTATGGTTAAATGATGATGGCGTCCTCTTGGGTAAAATATTCCGGAGGAAAAATAGTCCCCCATTCGGATCTCCGGGCGGGGACTACTCAGGAGGACGTTGTTATCAGGAGAAAGAAAACTGGCGTCCTACGGATCGGAGCGTGGAATGTCAGATCCCTTAATCGGGCAGGTAGGTTAGAAAATTTAAAAAGGGAAATGGATAGGTTAAAGTTAGATATAGTGGGAATTAGCGAAGTTCGGTGGCAAGAGGAACAAGTCTTTTGGTCAGGTGAATACAGGGTTATAAATACAAAATCAAATACAGTAGAACCCCTCTAATCCGTCACCTTCGGGACTGGGACCATGGTCGGAACGAAAAAAAGGTCAGATTATCTGAAAAATCTAATATTTATTGCAAAAAATATAAAAAGGCATTTAGTACAAAAAATTAAACGATTTAGGAACTAAAAGACGTCTACAGCAATATAAAAAGATATTTTTTAAACAGTGTTAAACAATGTATTAACTAAAAAACGTCTACACACACTATAACATGTATTGGTTTTAAAAGGAAAAACGACAAACAAATTACAGTACTGTACTGTACTCAATAACGTATAAACGATATACGAGGGCAGTTCAATAAGTAATGCAACACATTTTTTTTCTGAAACAGGGGTTGTTTTATTCAGCATTGAAATACACCAGGTTATTCCCCAATCTTTTAGCTACACAACACTATTTTTCAACGTAATCTCCATTCAATGCTACGGCCTTACGCCACCTTGAAATGAGGGCCTGTATGCCTGCACGGTACTATTCCACTGGTCGATGTCGGAGCCAATGTCGTACTGCATCAATAACTTCTTCATCATCCGCGTAGTGCCTCCCACGGATTTCGTCCTTCATTGGGCCAAACATATGGAAATCCGACGGTGCGAGATCGGGGCTGTAGGGTGCATGAGGAAGAACAGTCCACTGAAGTTTTGTGAGCTCCTCTCGGGTGCGAAGACTTGTGTGAGGTCTTGCGTTGTCATGAAGAAGGAGAAGTTCGTTCAGATTTTTGTGCCTACGAACACGCTGAAGTCGTTTCTTCAATTTCTGAAGAGTAGCACAATACACTTCAGAGTTGATCGTTTGACCATAGGGAAGGACATCGAACAGAATAACCCCTTCAGCGTCCCAGAAGACTGTAACCATGACTTTACCGGCTCTGGGTATGGCTTTAAACTTTTTCTTGGTAGGGGAGTGGGTGTGGCGCCACTCCATTGATTGCCGTTTTGTTTCAGGTTCGAAGTGATGAACCCATGTTTCATCGCCTGTAACAATCTTTGACAAGAAATTGTCACCCTCAGCCACATGACGAGCAAGCAATTCCGCACAGATGGTTCTCCTTTGCTCTTTATGGTGTTCGGTTAGACAACGAGGGACCCAGCGGGAACAAACCTTTGAATATCCCAACTGGTGAACAATTGTGACAGCACTACCAACAGAGATGTCAAGTTGAGCACTGAGTTGTTTGATGGTGATCGTCGATCATCTCGAACGAGTGTGTTCGCACGCTCCGCCATTGCAGGAGTCACAGCTGTGCACGGCCGGCCCGCACGCGGGAGATCAGACAGTCTTGCTTGACATTGCGGCGATGATGACACACGCTTTGCCCAACGACTCACCGTGCTTTTGTCCACTGCCAGATCACCGTAGACATTCTGCAAGCGCCTATGAATATCTGAGATGCCCTGGTTTTCCGCCAAAAGAAACTCGATCACTGCCCATTGTTTGCAACGCACATCCGTTACAGACGCCATTTTAACAGCTCCGTACAGCGCTGCCACCTGTCGGAAGTCAATGAAACTATACGAGACGAAGTGGGAATGTTTGAAAATATTCCACAAGAAATTTCCGGTTTTTTCAACCAAAATTGGCCGAGAAAAAAAAATGTGTTGCATTACTTATTGAACTGCCCTCGTATACTGTAAACTAAATAATGTTGACAGCACTGTATATAAAAAAGAATTTTTTTTACAAAGAAATAAACTAGTGTATGTATAAACTAAAAAGAAATGGTTATACTGTATGCATTGTTTTTACAGTGAGAACGAAAACAAATTACTTGGGAAAAAAAGTCAGTGATTTTTGTTTAGCAGATGTTATTCTAGATTTAGCTGCAGTGTCCCTCCATTTTTTAATCAACGTCCATTGGAGTTGAAGTTGGATGCTGCTCGATGTATTGAAGGGCGATGTCAAAAGCGTTTTTTGCATCGTTGTGTGAAATCCGGGTGGGGGATTCCGTCCGAGCCCTCGTTCACAGTTCCCTGGCTAACACCGGCAACAATCTGGCCGTCACTGAGCTCTTCAAAAGTGTCACAGTCTTTGTCACATTCGTTGTTCCACTCTTCAACTTCATTGGCAGGGACGTTTGGCTCCAGAGTTTATAGATCCTTAACGATTTACAGTGCGTCGTTGTTTGCTCATCTTCGTTGTGCTCATTTTCAGTCATAACTTGTGGCCAAAGCTTACGCCACGATTTCCACAGTGTGTCAGGTTTCAGTTCATCCCATGCTGCAGCGATTGTGTAGATAGCATCTTTGATGTTCAGGGATTTCATTGCCTCAAATAAGTTATGACCTCCTTCAGATTTTTCCAAGATTGAGCTTATATACTTTCTGCGATATCGCCATTTTAACCATTCGATGACGCCCTGATCCATTCGTTGGATGAGTGAGGTTACATTAGGAGGCAGAAAGAGAGCTTTTGTTATGTCCCCTTTCACCAAATCTTCCTCAGATGGATGTGATGGTGCGTTATCCAACAGCAGTAGAGCACGAACAGGCAGATTTTTTTGCTTCAAGTCTTTTTCGACCGATGGCACAAACTCGTCGAAAAAACAGGTTGCAGTCCATCCCAGCAGATTTTTGATTGCGGTAATAAACCGGCAAGGAAGATAAGTTTATATTTTTGAATGCCCTTGGCTTCTTAGATTTGCCAATGACGAACAAGGGGAGCTTGCGGGTACCATCTACGTCGCTACAAGGAATGATTGTCATTCTTTTATAAGTTTCGTTCCTACCACAGATTCATTTGAAGCTGCGATCTTTTTTATTGGCAACATTTTAAAGTTCAGCCCTGTCTCGTCGATGTTATACACTTGGCAGGGTAACAGTTAATTTTCTTCTACAATGTCTGGAAACTTAACACAAAACTCATTAGCAGCTGCGGCATCGGCAGATAGCTTTTAACCGGAAATAGAAACAAATAACACCATGACGAGTTTTCCAACGATCAATCCAGCCTTCACTGGCAGCAAATTTACTTTCGGCTTCCAGTTTTTTGTGCAAAACTATCGCTTTTTTTGAGAATTGGCCCGGATATGGGAGTTCCTTTCCTTCTTTCTTGACAAAACGACATCCACAATGCGTTATCAAGCAGTTCAAGTTTAGGCTTTTTTAATGTTCTGCGATTCTTCAGAGTGTTTTCACTATCAATCGTAGCTGTATAGGATTCAATGTCTTTCTGATTCTTCCTCCAATCCTTAATTGACGTAACAACTACATTCAGTTCCTTTGCAATTTTTTGGAGCTGTTCTCCTTCGTCCAGTCTTTGTAGCACTGCTAATTTTCCATTTAGTGAAAGAGTTACGTGTTTACGTTTGAATCCAGACATGTTGAAAAACAGACAACTGTACACACAATGAATCTACAGTAATAAGTACTGTAGAGAACACGGAATAAAGCAAACAACAACGCTTTTTAATCCCAACAAAGGATAAAACTGCACAATAACGTACAGTATAACAATATGCACAGCGATAGACACCGCAACAATGGCGAGCCTGAGCATGGTCGGACTAACCGGAGCGACGGACCATCCAAGGTCGGATTAGAGAGGTTCTACTATAGCTGGTTTTTTGACACAGGATTCTTTTCCTGTTCATGAGCATGTAATGTCCATTTACACTGAAATAGTAGATGACGAAAAGATCAATTGCTACAGAGCTGATGAACTTGGCAATTTATACATTTCGAAGATTATCGAGAGTTTGACAATGTGAAATTTCAAAGAAGGTAGCAAATCCTGCCTCTAAAATCACAATGCACAACAAGATGATTCCTGTCAACGTTCATACGATTTTTCGCAGAATCGCGTTCCACAGAAAGAGAAACAGAAAACTGTGTTTTACTGGTTGTATGATGCCTTTAAAGTCCCTTTTGACTTCTAAAAGGCAGAGTTCGTTGTAGATGGAGGATTTCTATTGCATTGAGTGGCGTGGAACGCAAAAGAACTATTTTCTTCCACAATTACAAGGTATGGAGATCACATCAAGCGTTGATATGACAAAAAGATCATGATTGTGAGTTAATTGATACCTGATGCGATAAGTGGTAGGAGCACAAAAACTGCTGGTTAGACACTGGACTCTCATTCGGCAGGACGACGGTTCAATCCCGCGTCCGGCCATTCTGATTTAGGTTTTCCGTGATTTCCCTAAATCACTCCAGGCAAATGCCGGGATGGTTCCTCTGACAGGGCACGGCCGACTTCCTCCCCATCCTTTCCTAATCTGATGAGACCGATGACCTCGCTGTCTGGTCTCCTCCCCCAAAACAACCCAACTCACAAAAACTACTGAGCGGCTGCACAGAGTCACCAAAAGAATTGCATCAATTATCACGTTTAATGAAACAACATTAGCAACCATGGCAAAGGATTTGTTTCTCTCTCGTGAACAAAATAAACAGTGCCTCATTTCTTTACTGGCTGCACAACTTGAGGGTTAGCACTCCGGTATTAAGCATGCTGCTGAGGACACCGATACTCAAATTGTAGGTACTGCTGTTGACTTTGGTCAGCACTCTGACTGTGAACATTAAATCAATTTGCTGTTGCAAATATTGACAACCATCAGCTGTATAATGGAATGACGACAGTCAAAATTGGTGCTGCACTGGGATTCGAACCCCGATTTTGCGCTTTTCGCGAGCGGTCATTTGGCTAGCCCTGCACGACTCACGGCCAGACCGAAACTTCCATATATTGTTCTGATTTACGATGCAATGTTCCTTCGGTCATTCGTGCATGTCCAAAGGAACTTAGCATGGTAATTCGGAATAACACAGGCACTGCAATATCGTATTTATTTGCCGACACCGTTCAAGCGACTTTCAAGTAAAATGTCTCATCTGTACGGGAGTATACATAATGGATCTACGAGTACAAGTTGAAGTCATATAGTTGACGAGATACGGAAGTTTGTGTCTGGCCGTGAGTCGTGCACGGAGAGCCAAATGGTAAGGCGGCCACTCGCGATAAGCGGGAAATACGGGTTCGAGCCGTGGTCCGGTACAAATTTTCATTGTCATTCCATTCCACAGCTGATGGTTGTCCGTATTCGCAGTTGTGAATACATTTACTGTATTTCATAACGGCTGTAGTCGCCACAGTGCTTGTTCCCATGCAAGTCAGAGGAACTTTGCATCGTAATTCCGAATAACACAGACACTGCGATATTGTGTACTCTAGCTATGTTATTGTCGTTGGGGTGGACACCGATCTTCGTGTGATTCTGACCGCTTCAGCCCCATTGTCCCCCAACATTTTTCTGCCGAAGCCAGGTAAAGGTAGACAAGGTGACGTAGCTTACAGCTCGCTGAGTTTCAAGTTCTCTCAAGTATCGAAAGACAATATTCTTTTCCTACATGGCTTCATTGGGTGCGATACGATTTCGTCGTCTTTCGGCAAGGGAATCGGAAACTCATGACGGCACTGGAGACGGAAAGCAGCATACAGGGTACAGCAGAGATAGTGAGCAAGTCGTTCGCCACTGCTGACGGGATTGATGAACCTGTATAGAAGTTCATAGAAGTCCTGTACTACGAAGGTGGAACAAAGCCATTAAATGTGCTTCGCTATCAGATCTTTGGAAAATGTATATCGAAGACACCATTCAGGCTCGCCACTTTGCTTCCTACAGAACCAGCAGCTCGAAAGCATTCCCTGAGGACGTATGTGCAGGTGCAAGCCTGGAAAGACAATCCGTTAGATTCACTGCAATGGGGCTTAAGGCTTCAAAATTCGGCCTCTTGTGAGTCCCCACTACTAAAGAAGCTGCATTTGCATGCGGTACTGCAGGGTAAACGGTACTGAGTGTACCACCGTTTACAAACTGTGATATGGCCAATGCTGCACCAGTGTTTCAACTGACATCCCTGCTATTGACATTAATGAGTGTGACGTAGATAATGACGTTTATGAAGAAGGAAGAACATATCTCACCGAGGATATGAATACTGAAGAAATGCAAGAATTACAGTTGGTGTTATTTGTACCCTCAACTTACAGGGGTATAAATAAGGAATACTGCGAAATTATGAAAAACGTATTGTACATAGCTTGCCATTAATCTTCTACTTGAAGTTACTTTTCTTTCTTGTATTACTTTAACACAGTTTGTGTAGCCATATGTAACTCAATTTATTCTTAGTTGAATTCATTTTCCTTATTCCAAACCAAATACTAATAAATCTAACGTATTTATTTTCACGATTACCCTTCAAATTATGAATATTACAAAAAATCTGTTGAAAAGCAGAACACTGGTGTAGGTCTTCAACCACGAGATTTACTTACAGCTGAATAATGGCGATATTTTCTTACCAGCTAGGACTTTTGTCATTTTCTTTGACGTTTTTGAAAACACAGTTAGATGCTATACAGCTTGTCACCTACAACAGTTTGCATCAAAATTGCCAGTTCTCCGATACTGCACGTTTTATAGCGACTGAACGAGTATTTTTCTAAAAGTGTGAAGTACTACCGTTTCCTAAAGTAGCTTTTCTGTACGAAATTTTAATCAAATAGAAAAGTTTTGGTGGTCAGTCGATGCAGAAATTAATGCTGTACATTTTTGGTAATGTTAGCTTTCTCGATTAACCGCTTAATTTCGGAGGAGTTCGAAAAAAACCTAGAAAAAGGTCTAAATTTTGGTGCTCGTATTCATATCAGAGGCCTACTTGCGTGATTAAACTGTTTCCAGAATTTCACTAATTTTTGGAGTACAGAACTCTCATTTTTTGGTCCAGATCTCTTAATTGCGTATTCTCCTACCAACTGCCCAGAAAATTGGACATCAATTTATCAGCTGCTGTGGAGCAATTTGTTAATTATTGATAAGACTGTAACTGAAAAATGAAATAATAGCACACTGACCCTTTTTTTTCAGGTATGTGCGACAGATGTTTTCCCTCCGAAGTACATCAACATGGAAGCGATGATTATGTGAGTATTTGAAGATAATATTTTATTCGGTAGGATCAAAACATGTGGCAAATAAATTATCTGTAACTTTATTTTCACTAACCAGTTTAGAGAAAAGAATTAGAAATGACAACCATTTTCTCTTTGTGATGTGTAAAAATCCTCTCATTGTTTGTATTTCCTTTATGCATACAATCGAAGATTTGAAGTACTTCTATGTCTTGACTGATTAATCGAGGGACAGGCAATGGCAGTAAATTCGAACTAGGTTTAAATTGCGGCGTGGCATCGGGTGTCTGATTTTCCACATTATTCCTAAATTATGTCTGGCGGATGCTGGGATATTTGTTTCAGTCTGTGGAACTGTGCTGGCTGTGTCTAACGCATTCTCTGCCGACGCAACACTTACCACATTTATAAAACTGGAGAAGTGGAAACTTCATTACTGGGAATACAATTGTCGACAGTTGCTCAACTTGAGGAAAATTTCTCGGAATTCTAACAATAAAGGAAAGGCAATGACTGCGCACCCTTTACAATGAAAGTATAAAAAAGAGAAATGTTCTTTATAATTAGATTGAAGGATAAACTGGGAAAATGTTTCGTAGGGCCGCGAACTGTTTCTGGGATTACCCTGAAATCCAGCACCTGTGCAAGAAGGTGAACATACGTCTTGCATACTTGCATAATTAAATATCACAGTTCGTCTTGTAACTTCCCAGCAGAAATATTTAAATAGAAATGGAGCCAAGTGTAACCTCCCCACAGAAAATGTTAAATGAAAAATGGAGATGGAGCCAAGCATAAACTCCCCACAAAATATTGTTAAATGGAAATGTGCCAAGCGTAGCCTCGCCACAAAAAATAATAATTAAATGAATTTTTCTAATATTGTAACCTCTGAACAAAATTGGCTCCGATTTATAGTGTGTGTGCAGAAATGCATTCACAATTAATGTTACCACAAAAATTCTATTCTCATTTAATGTCAAGTTCGAAACAGAAAAATTCCTAAATACCAAAATAATAAAAAAGTTTTGTAACCTGATGAATCTTATGAGGACAGCGGCGCTGACCTTCGGCCCTGTTTTCTGAATAAAAAAAGCAAAAATTCTTACCTCAATAAAACTGCAATTATATCTGCTCTTAATTAGTCATTTTTCGACACAGCTTCGTGCAATGCTGGCGTATATTTTTTTTTTTTATTCTTGGAAGCAATGATAATGCATTGGAAAAATTCTTTAAACTGAAATGAATGCTTTTAAAAGAGTTACTTTATATTATAAAAATTATTATTGGGGCATTTTTTTTGCACAAATTAAATTACAATTAACATACATTATTAAATATGCGCAAGGGTGCTTCTTTACCTTCTACAACAATACTCATCTTCCTGAGTCCTGACCAGAGTCGCGAGCAGAGCACACAGCCGACGCATGCCGACTCCCGCAGACTTCACCAGACTACTACTGTCGACTCGCGCAGTCAAGCGCAGACTAGCGACAAGCAACAACTAACGATAAACTACTCTCTGGTCAGAGATTCTGTCATGCCTAGCCCATCGCCGGCAAAGCATACGTCTTACATAACCCTCCACTGGGTGGGGGGGCAAAAATTTGGCAGCGATGGTGAGTCAATTGGACTTGCCATGAGCAACAAATTTTTCTTAATGAACTAACTTTACAATCACAGAATATATACATATATATAGGTGCAGAACATGAAATAAAATATAGTGCACATGCACTGAGTACAGAACATATCAGGCAATGGCAAAATGTATACACAATGAGTACAAAACATATGAACAAATGGCAAAAGTGCACACGCACTGTAAAACTCTTTAGCATTTTTACAACAAATAAACATAATAAGTACAAATCATATTGACAAATGACAAAAGTGCACACGCACTGTAGTTCAGAACATATCAGCAAATCACAAAAATGTATATATATAAACGCATTGTATAAGTGTTTACCATTTTACAAGAACAAGGAAGGAGTGGGAAGGATTGCATCATGGTTGTAGCACTTTACGTTGCACGCAGCTGCACTGAAAGTCCATATCTTTGTACAGAAGCACAACACCAAGTGAGATAATCTGAAGTCCTTTTCCTTGAAGTATTAGTCAGTGTAGCCAAGACACTGAAATGTCGTAATAATATTCCATGCTATCATTTTGGTAGTACACTAGGTACACCAAACAGTGGGACCATAATAACATCTCCATCGCTCAAGGTGGTGGACAGCATGTCGTGTCAACACCATGTTCTTGTAAAGTACACCAACGTAGAATTAGTGCAAAAACCAAATATAGTGCTCCATGATCATGAGGATAGACAGGAAAAAAGGGATATTGCAGTAATTTCTGGTAATTAGGTCAGAAGGTGAAGGACATTAAGTCACATAGTAGTCTTCATTGAGAATTACATTAGTCTAACAACTGATTTGAGTAATTGGTGGCACTCATCGCCCAGTTACTGAACATTTCTGTACCATGTATGTAGTATTACAGAATAATGTTCATAAATTATCTGAATATAGTAATTATTGGCACTCATTGGCCAGATACAAAGCATTGTTTTATGCATTATTCAGAAGTCGTCATTCAAAATGAGCTAATTATTGGCATAGCATTTATACATAATTAATCTAATTATAGTAATCATTGGCATCATAGGTCATCTTATTACAGTAATCAGTGGCATTCATTGGCCAGCTACAAAGCATTTTTTTATGCATTATTCAGAAGTGATCATTCAAAACAAGCTTTAATTATTGGCATAGCATTTATAGATAATTAATCTAATTATAGTAATCATTGGCATCATAGGTCATCTTATGACAGTAATCAGTTTTTTGTTTTTTTTTCCTATTAATGCATTGCGTTGGGATCGATAATTAATTACTGGGGGATAACAATATTTGCTTTTGAGTTATTGCTGCAAATGAAGATGAGTCAGCTGTAGCAAGGTTATGAAACCAGTAGAGTATATGTGATCACATTCATAAATGACATAGGTTTTATAGCACATTAATTTCATGAATAATTTCTCCTGCAAAATGTACAAAATGGATTATTAAACTGAAAGAAGAAACGCATATTATGCTGAAAAGTAGTGAACTTCGAATTAACAGGTAGTGAAATGTGTATAAAAAATATATATGTGCTCTAGCTGTCCTTTCCAAAACCTTCAGTCATCATACCATGCGATATAAGACATACTGTCAAAACGAACTGCAACAAATACTTATATAACTACATAGCATCTCTTAACTAACAGTAAATATATAAACTTCATCATTATTTTCATCTGCAAAGAATAAACTTCATTATCCAAATTATCATAACTGCATTATTATCATCACCTGTAAAGAAAAACTTCATTATCCATAGTAGCATATTCTTCATCATTATTCATCACCATTCATTATCATCTGCAAAAAAGTCACTTCATTATTCATTATACAACTATTCCTTATTTCTAGCATATTTCATCACTAAAACTAAGATGTGTAGTTCTGTCTGACAGCCTGCATCAATCGCCTCGTATTCTGAAAGAAAAAAATTAGTTAAGACTGCTATCGTACGATGTGTATAGTATATTCTTGTTAATGCTTGTTAATTCTGATCCATTTACTCTTCATCACGAGGTATTACATCTTCTTTCATTCATTCCGAAGGTGAAATTCCTATTTCTGTTTAATTTATTTCGTTTACACGGTATTTCTTTCTGAAAATGATGAACAAAGATTAATGTCTTGCATTTAATTCATATACCCATTAAATAAAAACTGGTTTATAGTAACATAATTGAGCATACAGCATAGCATGACAGAAAACGTAATATGTCAAAAACATCGACAGTGTTCAGAAGCAAAAATGTACACAGTGTATCAGAATGTAGCAGCAAAAAAAAAGTAAAGTAGTCACGATGTTGAGATATCATAAGGCAAAATGTCAAAGTCAACTGGTGTTTGTTATATCTTAAATATTTCATAGTGCATACAAACAAAACAGGAAAACAATCATACATACATAAAAAATGGAAAATATGCACGGTCTGATGTGTAACGACAAGAAAAGCGATCTGCTAACCTTACCTTGCCAGGCACTTCCAAAAAAAAAAAAAAAATACGATAATCATCAGTAAGTAGTCACATAAATATAATTGCATAAGTGGTCATAAAATGTGTAAGTTCATCTGGAAAAATATGCACGGTCTGATGTGTAACGACAAGAAGAGCGACCTGCTAACCTTACCTTGCCGGGCACTTCCCAAGAAAAAATACGATAATCATTAGTAGGTGTTCATGTGAATATAATTGCATAAGCGGTCATAAAAAAAATTAGGAAATGGCATTACAGTGTGATAAATCATAAAGTATGTTCATTCAATAAAAGGTTTGATGTGGTGGTTCCCTTTGGTTTTTCTGGTTCTCAAAGTTTCGACGTGTACTACATTGGGGTGAGGAATGCTGCGAATCCGATATGGACCTGCGTATAGAAGTTCAAATTTACTACACCTACTCTTTCTTTTGTTGGATAAATAGTGTGTACGTACTATAATATCTTCTGTCCAATTTGAAAGTCACGGCGTGTACAAACCTGTTTTTGCTGTCTTCTCCGGCGCTCTGCGGCACGTTTGATGTTGTTCAGCGCAATGTCAATTATTTCATGGTGTCGTAGTCGACGAGATGTAGGAAAGGTTACTAATTCTTTAATTTTGTTAGGTGGTTCAACATTTTTCAGTACAACGGACGGAGATAGCATAGTAGATTCATTTGGTATGGAATTAATTACATCTTGGAATGAGAGTATGTGTGTGTCCCAATCAATATGTTTTTTATGGCAGTATATTCTACACAGTTTACCAATTTCTTTCATTAATCGTTCACAAGGGTTCGAAGAAGCATGGTACCTGGATATATAGATCGGAGAAATGTTTCTAGCTCGTAACATACGTGTCCATATAGCAGATCGAAACCGTGATCCATTGTCGGAAATTACTTTCAACACATGCCCTACATGAAATAGAAAATGTTTTACAAATGCTTTCGAAACAGTTTTAGCAGTAGCTTCGCGTAACGGAGTGAAGGTAACAAATTTTGAAGTGAGTTCAACAGCGACAAATATGTAGCAAAAACCTCTATTAGTTCTGGGAATCGGATCAAAAATGTCTACAGCGGCCATATGTCTCAATTTAACAGGTACAATGGGATGTAATGGAGGAATATGTGAAGTCGTGTCTGATTTAGCTTTCTGGCAGATTTTACATGACGCTAAAACTCGTCGTATACGTTTCTCCATGTTGGTAAAATAACAGTTCTGTCTCAGTATAAGAAAACATCTTCTGGCTCCGTAATGTGCGTAACTTAAATGAGTATACCAGATTAATTTGTTAACAAGTTCGTCAGGAATGCATAATAACCAATTGTTGCTGTCAGGATGAGAGCGGCGAAACAGAATGTCATTGCGTACAGTGTAATGGTTTCTAATGGTAACATTATTCCTATCTTGCCAAAGGTGTTTAATTTTTTTCCATACGTTGTCTTTACTCTGCTCTTGTGCTATGTCTTGTAATGACGACGAAATGAAATTTTCAAATGCAACTTGTTGAATGTACATGACGCTGAAATTTGCTTTGCAGAAGTTGGTTGCGATGTCTTGCTGATTGTTGCTGAGAGAACGGGATAGTGCGTCTGCTACAATATTTTGTGTGCCGGGAATGTGAACAATTGTAAAATTAAATTCCTGCAAATAAAGTTTCCATCTACTTAATCTGTCGTGTGTAAATTTAGCCGAAAGTAAAAATTGTATCGCTCTATGATCTGTGTAAACGGTAGTGTGTCTTCCATAAAGAAAATGCCGAAATCTCGTAAAAGCCCATACAACATATAATGTTTCAAGTTCTGTAACAGAATAATTTCGTTCAGCAGGTGACAGAATGCGACTTGCAAAAGCGATGTTTTTAATTACTGTACAACCATCTTCTTCAATTTCCTGAAAAATATGTACGTCTAAAGCGGTGTTAGAACTGTCGGTGGCAATGGAAAAATTTCTGGTAAGATCTGGGTGCGATAAAAGTGATGCATTCAACAAAGCATGTTTCAAATAACATTCTCGTGAACAAGATTCTGCGTGTCAAAAGTACTGCTTGCGTTACTGGAATATGCAACCTGTACTGTATCTAGTCAAATTCCATCTGACGTGTCATTATTTTCAGGAGGATGCTTTGGCATTTCCACTATTTGAACTTTTCTGTTATTTCTTCCTGACGTATTACGTTCTGCATGATACCTACTGTCTGGTTCATTCATGATAATATGTTGTTGCTGATGTTCTTGCTGCTGATAAGATCGACTGTTATTAAATGTACGCTGAAAATAGTGCTCATTATTTTTACGTCTGTCGTGATAGTCATTTCTATACGGCGCATTGCGATAGGAATTGAAATAGTGTGTTTTCTGTACGTACTGATTTCCTTGTTGCTGTGCGTTACTATTTGTTGGAGCTGATGCTATACATGTACGCGGCGAAACATTAAAGCTTGGTTGACCTTGTAGACTGCATTGTTGGTTAGGTATGCTAACCGGCTGGTTTTGTTGCTATTGCGGTGAAAAACCTCTATTGTTACTAAAATGCGTTAGCGACTGCTGAAAATTTTGCACATACTGATGATTAAATTTTTGTCTGTTATTAAAGTTCTCGTGGTTATCATTTCTGGAGCGTCTAATGAAAAATTGTCACTTTCGGTAAAAACTTGTCGTATCAGGTTTTCTTTACTCATTCTTAATCCTAGATAGAGCAATAGTTGAAGAGCTGTTTTGATAGATATAAAGGATAGTAGAAGAGAAAGGCAGCAGTGCAGAAAACTAAAGATGAAATAGCACTACTACGGCTCGGGGCCCTGTGCACGCTACGGCACATATTCATTAAAGCGTAATGAATCCCCTGAGGTCAATTACGCGCTGCAAATAAATTTTAGCTTTTGCGTTACAGGCAATGCCGGTGAAAATTCAAAAGTCAATTGTTGTATCCAGTCGAAAGCTAGTTTTTGCATTACACGCAATGGCGGTGAAAGTACAAAGATAAATCGACGTATCCAGTTCAAAGCGTGTACCTGTGCTGTGTCATTTTTAAATACCTTAGATTTTCTTATGGATAAAAATTGCTCGTAATCGACGTTATCGTCTCTGACTTTGTGAACAGGTTCAGGTTTGTGTGAGAATCTGTTTGTCTGTGTCACTTCGTATTCTAAGTGACATAGTCTCTGTAAATTACCTAAGTTACACTGGCTGTGTGAGTGTGACAAATGTTCGGAACGTGGCGTATCCTGTGACGTGTTAGTGACTGAAACATTTTTCATTTCTGTCACTTTAATACGTTCGTCAATTTGCTTGTTCTGTTGTTCGCATTTCTTATCGACTTCCGTATCCAGAGTGTGTGAAAGTTCTGGTGACTTTAAATTAAACTTGTCGCGTATCTGTGTTGCGTTTTCTGAACATTGTTCAGTGACTACATTAATTTCATCTCTAAGTGATTCTGTTGTGCCTGCATATCTATTACCTAATTCTTGTGCAACACATCTAATTTCTTCACTACTGTTGCTAGCACAAGCCTTAATTTCCTCACGTAATTGTTCCTTAGTATCATGACACTGCGCGGCAACGGCTGTAATCTGTTCACTAAGCTGTCTGGAATTGTTGTCTAATTTTTCATTAAGGTTGTCATGTTTTTCATCAAGTTGTTTGAAATTTTCATTAAGGTTGTTTGGTTTTCATTAAGTTGTTTGTTCTGTTCACTAAGTTGTTTATTCTGTTCATTAAGGTTGTCGTGTTTTTTGTTCGACTGTTTGAAACTTTCATTAATTAGTTCATTAAGTTGTTTCTAATGGTTATCTAGCATTTCATTCCGCTGTTTGAAACTTTCATTAATTTGTTGTATGAGATTCTCGTTAAGTTGTATCATTAATGCTATGACTCGATCCATGCCAATATTACCTACTCTATTCTCTGTGCTGTTTGATGGCATACCTGCAATTGTCACGTTTTCTGTAACAATCTGGTCATTCTGTAATTCTTGAAAAGGTTTGCCAATCGAATGTGCACTGTTAGTCACTACACCGGAATTAAATAAATCTGTCGTACTCTTATTACACTGATCATTTTCATTAGAAAAATTTGTCTGTTCGTTACGTAAATTTTGCAAACCGGGTGTGTCAAACTGCGCAGCGTTCATTGTAATGGAACGTGCCGCGTCATCAATTGTTAAATTGACAGACGACACAACTGAATTTATTTGTTCCTCATTAGGATCAAAATCATTACTAGTGGTCGGTACGCACTGATTGTCTACTATTAGGGGATTATCATCATTACACTGAGTGTCGCAAGTACTATCGGTCAAGTTATTTGAGTCGGCTATTTCACTCATTACACATCGCGATGTACTGTTAACAGTTTTTCGCAGCATTTTTCACAAATCAAAATTATTCACAAATGAAACAAAGACAATGCAAAATGCAACAAACACAAATACAACAAAGAACAACAAATTGCCGATGATCTGTGAAAGAAAGAGTGACAAACTAGTAAAATGCGTTGCGCCAGATGCAAACTACATTTAAGTAAATAAGAGCAGATATATGGCCGGATGTCGCCAAGTGTAACCTCCCAGCAGAAATATTTAAATAGAAATGGAGCTAAGTGTAACCTCCGCACAGAAAATGTTAAATGAAAAATGGAAATGGAGCCAAGCGTAAACTCCCCACAAAATATTGTTAAATGGAAATGTGCCAAGCGTAGCCTCGCCACAAAAAATAATAATTAAATGAATTTTTCTAATATTGTAACCTCTGAACAAAATTGGCTCCGATTTATAGTCTGTGTGCAGAAATGCATTCACAATTAATGTTACCACAAAAATTCTATTCTCATTTAATGTCAAGTTCGAAACAGAAAAATTCCTAAATACCAAAATAATAAAAAAGTTTTGTAACCTGATGAATTTTATGAGGACAGCGGCGCTGACCTTCGGCCCTGTATTCTGAATAAAAAAAGCAAAAATTCTTACCTCAATAAAACTGCAATTATATCTGCTCTTAATTAGTCATTTTTCGACACAGCTTCGTGCAATGCTGGCGTATATATATATATTTTGATTCTTGGAAGCAATGATAATGCATTGGAAAAATTCTTTAAACTGAAGTGAATGCTTTTCTTTAAAAGAGTTGCTTTATATTATAAAAATTATTATTGGGGCATTTTTTTTGCACAAATTAAATTACAATTAACATACATTATTAAATATGCGCAAGGGTGCTTCTTTACCTTCTACAACAATACTCATCCTCCAGAGTCCTGACCAGAGTCGCGAGCAGAGCACACAGCCGACGCATGCCGACTCCCGCAGACTACACCAGACTACCACTGTCGACTCGCGCAGTCAAGCGCAGACTAGCGACAAGCAACAACTAAAGATAAACTACTCTCTGGTCAGAGATTCTGTCATGCCTCGCCCATCGCCGGCAAAGCATACGTCTTACAATCTATAAATTGACAAGAAAAAGTCATTCCATTGAGCTGAGAAATCTAGGTTGCATGGCATCTGCCAGTTAGTCAAGGTTTTAGAAAGACACCGTATTTCGTCATGCAGTTTTGTGCAGCAATTGCAGCATTGTCGGAGGCTGCTAGACGTTAACTACTTCACCAGAATTTCGCTAATGCAGATATTCCTTGTTTGCGCGTACTAAGGTTTTTAATTTTAAAAAACAAAGCAAGATGTGTGCAGTGAAGAGACTGGTTTTCTGATAGTTGTAAAGGATGTTTAGAGCACGTAATATGGTGCTACGTTATTCTTGTGATTGTGAAGTTTTTTGTTTCAGTATTGTTCTAAAGAATTGGTAGCCTCAGAATCGTTGGATACGGCTCTATGGCAGTAAGAAAGTAGAGGCAACTCCGACCTTTCCTCGTTAGAAACACTCAGTCATAGCTCAAGCAGATATTGCTGAAATAATTCATTTGTATTAACAGTGCATTGTCTTAGTCCATGAGCAGTAAAGCCCATAAAATGAACAATTCGCAGCAACGCCCTCTGTACCCTTCTGTTACTGATCGCCCGCATCTCGTGGTCGTGCGGTAGCGTTCTCGCTTCCCACGCCCGGGTTCCCGGGTTCGATTCCCGGCGGGGTCAGGAATTTTCTCTGCCTCGTGATGGCTGGGTGTTGTGTGCTGTCCTTAGGTTAGTTAGGTTTAAGTAGTTCTAAGTTCTAGGGGACTGATGACCATAGATGTTAAGTCCCATAGTGCTCAGAGCCATTTGAACCTTTTTTTTTTTTTTGTTACTGATCTGTCCAAGCACTCTTCAGATATTGAGTCTCCCAAATGCTTCTTTCTTATCCTGGAGCTGTGAGTAGTGCAAGTAACTGATATAGAAACCTTACGTCAACATCTGGGGTGTAGTTGGGTAACACAGTGCGTCAATATTCACTAAAGGCGATCTCGATTGTAGTTGCGGTCCAGAAGTTTGTAATTTTATGCTGTGCGGAGGCGGAACACTTCCATATGAAACAAATGCAATTTATATAATGTCCTCCAGTACATTTACGCGTTGAAAAAAAAAACAAAAAAACAAAAACGCTGAAATATAGAGATCGACATCTAACTCACGTTCTTTCCGGCACCTTGTTATCCCCCTCAGGAGATTCCTCTGAGAGGAAAGGAGTCAGAAATTACTTTTCCTTCATATTTACTCTGTTCCCAGCATTTTGTTTCGAATGTACCTATTCACCATCAGCATTCTGCTTTAAATAATTTGTATGTATATAATTGCCTTCAGTTTCTTTCTGTTTCTGAGACGTCATGTTGCCTGTTTGTCAAAACTCTGAACTAAGGTTCACTGACAGTTAAAGAGTCGGTGTTCAGTGAGAATAAGCTATTCTTGACAGTCATTCGCCAGCGTTTGGGGAGAATTTAAAAGCAGTAACTGTTCCGTGTAATCTGGCGTATGATGTACGAGCATATTCACGGTTCCGAGGTTTATGTGATACTGCAGCATGCGTTTGACTAATGGCATGGCACTTGTAGCGTAGTGCATTCTTTCAGGCTGAAACTTTATAGCACTCCTGAATCGTTAAGTTCCAGTGTCATAATGGAACACCAGCTATACCAGCTATAGTAATAAGTATGCGGTGTAAGCTGGTGAACATAGTGTGTAATTGACGGATAGCGAAAGCTTGTACAAATATCGCGCTGCATCATACTTTACTAACCACAAATAATTTATTGAACGAAATGGGGCAGCCTTTAAGACATAGAACTGTTGAAAGAGCAACATGGAGTGTAGAAAATGGAAATAATTTGTTTTTAAAATTATTTTCATCGTTCCGTCAAACTCTTCAGATCGCAGTGTAAATAGTCAAAGACTTTTGTGAGAGCGTACTTCTCTCAGAGACACGGCTAGTCTGAGAAAAATAATATAACTATTTTTCTTTCGCGTGCTGTGTTTATGAATTATCTGCGGCCACGTGCTAGACTCCTGCCCACCAGCAGCAATAGAGCGTGAGGCTTCAACAGTGTCAGCCACTCGTGCTGCCGAAATGTCACAAAAGTCATCAAACATTGGCAGAAGAATCCGAGACAGAAGGCAGCAGACAGTTCGTCGACAAATGGCCACGAAAGCCTTGACAATTTTGTAAAGTGATTGCTGTTCGTAACAAGCTTCATGCAGACCACAAATACGTTTTGAGACAGTATGCTCAGCTGCCTTAGGGGACACGCCTCTGAACGGGCTGCATTTTTAGCACAGTGCAACTGATCTATAAATGAGAGATAGCTCAAAATTCTTAGACACAATTAGGGTCATTAGTCAAAGCATTTCCCAAAAAATCATTGAGGTATTTATTATATTTTGGTACTGATAACGATATTTATGATATAAGAAACGGAACACTATTTCACTGCGGTACCATTTACTTTGGAACCACTGATTGCACAGCTTGGAAAAGGAGTCAGAGTACAGACAACATTCACGTGTTTTGGCTCTGAGCACTATGGGACTTAACATCTGTGGTCATCAGTCCCCTAGAACTTAGAACTACTTAAACCTAACTAACCTAAGGACATCACACACATCCATGCCCGAGGCAGGATTCGAACCTGCGACCGGATCAGTCGCGCAGTTCCGGACTGAGCGCCTAGAACCGCTAGACCACCGCGGCCGGCCATAAGTGTTTTATTCCTCCAATTTCCTTCCCAGATGCTGATCTGTGAAAAAGACAAGTAATTTATTTTACTACGACAAAAATATTTAAAAATGTAGCTTCAATATCACCGACATCATCATCATGTTATAAATTTTTCAGGAAATAGTAGGCATGGGAGGTAGAGGAGATCATTCTAAATATCTGTACCAATTTTTGTAAGTTTAACTTTAGTCATTTAGGAGGAAAGTGTAACTGAATGATGATGAAAATTCAAGTTTTGGGTAAATCACAAAAGAACATTCACAGATTATTTAACTTACAACTACGCTCGCTTAGAACATTCCATCTGCATAGTCCAGTTGTCCTCCTGTTTCCTTATCCTCCATACTCTTTCTGTTCAGTCTGTCCTTTATCTTTGACTCCTTGGTAGCAACTTCTGCCGTTGTCTCTGCTTCGGTTACCCGCCGCTTATCAAAAGCAGTTAGAGCTGAAGCCATATTCCTTCGCATCTGGATGTTCAATTTTTTCATAACATTGACCCTTGAAATTGCACCATCATTGAATGTTATTATTGCATCCATTACACCAATCTTCAGCACTGTCAGCCCAACAAATACAGTTTTGGGTATTCTCTCCCATTACAGCTTAAATGGCTCTGAGCACTACGGGACTTAACTTCTTGGGTCATCAGTCCCCTAGAACTTAGAACTACTTAAACCTAACTAACCTAAGGACATTACACACATCCATGCCCGAGGCAGGATTCGAACCTGCGACCGTAGCGGTCGCGCGGTTCCAAACTGTAGCGCCTAGAACCGCTCGGCCATTCCGGCCGGCCCATTACAGCTGTTAAAGCTTTCATTTGCATTCTGAGAGAGACCATACATACATTTCCTAAGTAGATTTTTATTTGCCAGGTATATATATATATATATATATATATATATATATATATATATATATATATATATATATATGTGCCTAACTGCCTCCATTGCAGCAAGTGGAAAGGAAACCTTGTGGGTGTATTGCATGCCTGTAGCGTTGCTCAACCAGTATTTGCACCACAAATCTTCCCCTTTTTGGCACAAACCATACTGTGTGGGGGTTCATCTGGAGACACTCTGTGAAACCATGTTCTCCAAATCTCCCACATTTCTCCTCATTGCTAGTCCATAATATTGAGTCATGAATCAAATTCACGTTTTGTAAGACGACCTGGACCACCTATGTGTTTTCCGTCTGACAGTTTTTTTCCACTGAAGTCTTTACATAATTTTCTGAGCCGAGCTCCCATTCTTTTTTGTACATGCCCACCACATTCAAGCTTTTCTGCCAAAGTGTCCCCATACAGTTTGTCATTAATAACGGTAGTGCGTCATTTACCGTCTCCATCCCCAATGCAGCCTACATACCTTACACCACGTCTCACCTCTGATCTTCTAAAAAATTTTAGAACTCCTTTCGTTTCCATGTTTCCTCTTGGGCCATCAAAGTTCTTTACACAAACATGGGTGTCAATAAATTTACTTGAACAACCCTGGCACTGCTTTGTTAGACATTCATAATCTAGTATCTTAACAATTTCAATAAATGTGGCAGCTACAACCCCATTCAGAGAAGTATGACCTCTCTTCTGCCAAGATCCATCAAATGCTCCTACAGTTTCTGTATTCTCAGACAAGTTTACTGCTTCTTCTGCTGCTCTTTTCATTGAATGTTCACTTACACCACATAAAGCATTACGTATTAATTTATTGTATCTGTCAAACATCAATGGAGGTGAAGGCAAATACATCACTGCACAAAAAGTCTGGGCAGCTCTCCTTCCCCTTCCAATACATTACGTTGCATAAGCAAGCTGAATATTTACACTGTAATGTCGACTATCAGTTACTGGCGATGGCATAGTATCACTGTGCATCTTACACGAGTTACAGGCAATCACTAAACGACTTGAAAGACCGTTCCTTGCTGAAATGTCCTCAGAAACGTCAATACTATCTTCACAATTGCACTACTTACATTTCACAGCACTCTTGACAGCATATTTAGGTTCACAATAACATTTCCGTCGTTACTGCTGCTCACAACACCACTAGGTTTGTTCTTATTACATTCAGAAAGCGAAAGTTTACGTCTAGAAGCGCTGCCTGTAAACACAGTTTCCGCGGGCGACTTTTGAAGCAACTGATGTATATTATTGTGTTTGGAACTGGTTGCCGCGAAACTTTCGTTTGTGGCTAAATTTCTTTATTCTCAGCATTTGCAGCACAGGAAACACATACAGAAGCAAAACAACACACAATACTACAAAACCACACGGGTATGAAATTCCGAAATCATAAATTCTCAGGTCTTTGTTTACATTCGAACCATAGCCTTCTGGACATGCCTGTACTTTGGTTCCGGGAGTCAGTACCTTCTAGGATATACTTGTGTGAACGGTCTGTAACTAACGACGGAAAAAACGAAAGAACAAAATAATGCATCACGTATTCTGACGCACCTCGAACTGACGGATGGGCGTGGCCCCTGTGCAACATTACGTTCAATCTCAATTTTAGAACGACCGGAAAACGATACTGCCCATAAACGATACATTTTTTTAAATAAGCATGAAATACAGGGTTATTACAAATGATTGAAGCGATTTCACAGCTCTACAATAGCTTTACTATTTGAGATATTTTCAGAATGCTTTCCACACACATACAAAAACTCAAAAAGTTTTTTTAGGCATTCACAAATGTTCGATATGTGCCCCTTTAGTGATTCGGCAGACATCAAGCCCATAATCAAGTTCCTCCCACACTCGGCGCAGCATGTCCACATCAATGAGTTCGAAAGCATCGTTGATGCGAGCTCGCAGTTCTGGCACGTTTCTTGGTAGAGGAGGTTTAAACACTGAATGTTTCACATAACCCCACAGAAAGAAATCACATGGGGTTAAGTCGGGAGAGCGTGAAGGCCATGACATGAATTGCTGATCATGATCTCCACCACGACCGATCCATCGGTTTTCCAATCTCCTGTTTAAGAAATGCCGAACATCATGATGGGACTGCGGTGGAGCACCATCCTGTTGAAAGATGAAGTCGGCGCTGTCGGTCTCCAGTTGTGGCATGAGCCAATTTTCCAGCATGTCCAGATACACGTGTCCTGTAACGTTTTTTTCGCAGAAGAAAAAGGGGCCGTAAACTTTAAACCGTGAGATTGCACAAAACACGTTAACTTTTGGTGAATTGCGAATTTGCTGGACGAATGCGTGAGGATTCTCTACCGCCCAGATTCGCACATTGTGTCTGTTCACTTCACCGTTAACAAAAAATGTTGCTTCATCACTGAAAACAAGTTTCGCACTGAACGCATCCTCTTCTATGAGCTGTTGCAACAGCGCCGAAAATTCAAAGCGTTTGACTTTGTCATCGGGTGTCAGGGCTTGTAGCAATTGTAAACGGTAAGGCTTCTGCTTTAGCCTTTTCCGTAAGATTTTCCAAACCGTCAGCTGTGGTACGTTTAGCTCCCTGCTTGCTTTATTCGTCGACTTCCGCGGGCTACGCGTGAAACTTGCCCGCACGCGTTCAACCGTTTCTTCGCTCACTGCTGGCCGACCCGTTGATTTCCCCTTACAGAGGCACCCAGAAGCTTTAAACTGCGCATACCATCGCCGAATGGAGTTAGCAGTTGGTGGATCTTTGTTGAACTTCGTCCTGAAGTGTCGTTGCACTGTTATGACTGACTGATGTGAGTGCATTTCAAGCACGAAATACACTTTCTCGGCTCCTGTCGCCATTTTGTCTCACTGCGCTCTCGAGGGCTCTGGCGGCAGAAACCTGAAGTGCGGCTTCAGCCGAACAAAACTTTATGAGTTTTTCTACGTATCTGTAGTGTGTCGTGACCATATGTCAATGAATGGAGCTACAGTGAATTTATGAAATCGCTTCAATCATTTGTAATAGCCCTGTATATCAACATACACTGTTAAGAAAAAAAAGAAAAGAAAAAAAACTACGCACTATGTACAAAGAGATGATTAAATTTTCAGAATTTTGGGTGATCTATTTAGGACATCTACATCTACATGGATACTCCGCAAATCACATTTAGGTGTCTGGCAAAGGGTTCATCGAACCACCTTCACAATTCTCTATTATTCCAATCTCGTATAGCGCGCGGAAAGAATGAACACCTATATCTTTCCGTACGAGCTCTGATTTCCTTATTTTATCGTGGTGATCGTTTCTTCCTATGTAGGTCGGTGTAAACAAAATATTTTCGCATTTGGAGGAGAAAGTTGGTGATTGGAATTTCGTGAGAAGATTCCGTTGCAACGAAAAACGCATTTCTGTGACACTCCCTCCCATATTTCTCTATAATACAAAACGTGCTGCCCTTCTTTGAACTTTTTCGATGTACTCCGTCAGTCCTAATCTGGTAGGGATCCCACACCGCGCAGCAGTATTCTAAAAGAGGACGGACAAGCGTGGTGTAGGCAGTCTCCTTAGTAGATCTGTTACAGTTTTTAATTGTTCTACCAATAAAACGCGGCCTTGGTTAGCCTTCCCCACAACTTTTCCTTCCAATTTAAGTTGTTCGTAATTGTAATACGTAGGTATTTAGTTAAATTTACGGCCTTTAGATTAGACTGATTTATCGTGTAGCCGAAGTTTAACGGATTCCTTTTAGAACTCTTGTGAATGATCTCACTTTCGGTTATTTAGGGTCAACTGCCAATTTTAGCACCATTCAGATATCTTTTCTAAATCGTTTTCCAATTTGTTTTGAACTTCTGATGACTTTATTAGTCGATAAACGACAGCGTCATCTGCAAACAACCTAAGACGGCTGCTCACATTGTCTCCCAAATCGTTTATATAGATAAGTAACAGCAAAGGGCCTATAACACTACCTTGGGGAACGCCAGGAATCATTTATGTTTTACTCAATGACTTTCCGTCACTTACTGTGACCTCTCTGACAGGAAATCACAAATCCAGTCACGTAACTGAGTCGATATTCCATAAGCACGCAATTGCACTACAAGCCGCTTGTGTGGTACAGTGTGAAAGCCTTCTGGAAATCCAGAAATACGGAATCGATCTGAAATCCCTTATCAATAGCACTCAACACTTCAGGTGAATAAAGAGCTAGTTGTGTTCCACAATAACGATGTTTCCTAAACCCATGTTGACTGTGTGTCAATAGACAGTTTACTTCGAGGTAATTTGTTATGTTCGAACACAATATGTGTTCCAAAATGCTGCTGCATATCGACGTTAACGATATGGGCCTGTAATTTAGTGGATTACTCCTTCTACCCTTCTTGAATATTGATGTGACCTGTGCAACTTTCCGGTATACCTAATTGGTATACAATCTGGACCAGAAGACTTGCTCTTATTAAATGATTTAAGTTGCTTCAGTACTCCGAGGATATTTCCTTCTACTTTACTCATGTTGGCATCTGTTCTCAATTTGAATTCTGGAATATTTCAAAAATGGTTCAATCTCCATTGCTATCACGCAGAGAAGGCATTGATTGTTTCTTGCCAATAACATACTTCACATACGACCAGATTCTCTTTGGATTTTCTGCCAGGTTTCGAGACAAAGTTTCGGTGTGGAAACTTTTGTAAGCATCTCGCACTGAAGTCCGCGCTAAATTTCGAGCTTCTGTAAAATATCGCCAATCTTGGGGATTTTGCGCCTGTTTAAATTTGGCATGTTTGTTTCGTCGTTTCTGCAACAGTGTTCTAACAAGTTTTGTGTACCAAGGAGGATCAGCTCCGTCGTTTGTAAGTTTATTTGGTATAACTCTCTGAATTGCTGCCGATACTGTTTCTTTAATTCAAGCCACATCTGGTCTACACTTATATTATTAATTTGGAATGAGTGGAGATTGTCTCTCAGGAAGGCGTCAAGTGAATTTTTATCTGCTTTTTTGAATAGGTATATTTTTCGTTTATTTTTGGAGGATTTGTGGATTACAATTTTCAGTCTCGCTACGACAGCCCTGTGTTCACTAATCCCTGTATCCGTTTTGATGCTCGTTATTAACTCAGGATTATTTGTTGCTAAGAGGTCAAGTGTGTTTTCAGAACTGTTTACTATTCGCGTGAGCTCATGAACTAACTGCTCGAAATAATTTTCAGAGAATGCGTTTAGCACAATTTCGGATGATATTTTATGCGTACCTCCGGAATTAAACATGTATTTTCGCCAGCATATTGAGGGTAAATTAAAGTCACCACCAACTATAATCGTACGAGTCTGGTATGTGTTTGAAATCAGACTCACGTTTTCTTTGTAAGTGCTTCACAAATTGAGCAAGCCAATAACGTGTTGGTCCACCTCTGGCACTTATGCAAACAATTATTCGGGTTGGCATTGATTTATAGCGATGTTGGATTCCTTCCTGAGGGATGTCGTGCCAAATTCTGTCCAGTTGGCGTGTTATATCGTCAAAATTCCGAGCTGGTTGCACGGCCCTGCCCATAATGCTGCAAACATTCTCAATTGGGCGAGATCAGGCGACCTCGCTGGCCGAGGTAGCGTTTAGCAGAAACGAAGACAAGCAGCAGAATGTCTCGTCGTGTGCAGACGGGCATTATCTTGCTGAAATGTAAGCCCAGGATGGCTTGCCATGAAGGGCAACAAAACGGGCTGTAGAATATCGTCGACGTACAGGTTTGGTGTAGGGGTACCGCGAACAACAACCAAAGGGGTTCTCCTATGAAATGAAATGCCACCCGAGACCATCAGTCCAGGTTGTCGGGCCATACGGCAGGCAGCAGTCAGGTTGGTACTCACCATTGTTCGGAGCGTCTCCAGACACTTCTTACATCTTTACTAGTCATCGGGGCTCAGTTCGAAGCGTAAGTCATCACTGAAGACAATTCTTCTCCAGTGAGTGAGGTCCCAGGCCGAAGACCTGTCTGGAGACGCCATGGACAGCGATGGTATACCAACCTGACTCTTCCCTGTCGTACGGCCGCTTTGGTTGTCATTTGCGCCATCCATACAGTACAGCGATACGTCGAATATATTTCGCACCCCGTTCTGGCGCCCTATATGGCAAGCCATCCTGGGCTTCGGTTTCCGCAAGATAAAGCCCATCAGCAAACGGCGAGAGTTTCTACTGTTTGTCTTCGTGCATGGCAAACGCTACCTTGGCCAGCAAGGTCACCGGATCTCTCCCCAATTGAGGACGTTTGGAGCATTATTGGCAGGCCCTCCAATCAGCTCGCTATCTTGGCGATGTAATGCGCCGTTTGGTGAGAATTTGGCACAGTATCCCTCAGGAGGACATCCAACAACTCTGTCAGTCAGTGCCAAGCCGAAAAACTGCTTGCATAAGGGTGAGAGATGGACCAGGGCATTAATGACTTGCTCAATTTGAGAAGCTCTTTCTCTTGAATAAATCATAAAATTTTTATGAAATTTTAATCTCATCTACCGATTTCCGTTCCATTCGGATAATTCCGTCGTGGTGCGTCCTTTTTTTCTCAGTGTGTACATCATGTCGGTACAAGGTTCAAATGGCTCTGAGCACTGTGGGACTTAACTGCTGAGGTCATCAGTTCCCTAGACCTTAGAACTACTTAAACCTAACTAATCTAAGGACATCACATACATCCATGCCCAAGGCAGGATTCGAACCTTCGACCGTAGTGGTCGCGCGGTTCCAGACTGTAGCGCCTAGAACCCTCGGCCACTGTCGGTACATCTTCCCCTGGTGTGATAATAGGAAAAATAAGATATTTTTAGTATGAATTGTTGGAACATGTCGCTTATTCAATAGATTTGGCACTATCTGCTTCCATGGCTTCCACTGAACTTGTAAAAAAAATGTTGGCTGGAATCCAGTAACAAGGCTATGGCATCCGCAGATGGGTAATTTACTGACCTTGCTGAATCACACCGCAACGACGAAGTCTGATCACAGAAACGATGGAGGAAGGCTTTTGGACCAGAAGGGCAAGTATTGGTAGACATTAAAAAGATAGCCTTCCACTGGCAAGGAAAAACTTTTCGCTTCGCCTTGTGTAGTATCTTGTTGTAAGGTCTGACCCATCCGTCTCCCAATAGGCCTGAGCCTACTATAAGCTCAAAGTGTAACTGCTCACAGAATAATTATAAAACCGCCGGCCGGGGTGGCCGAGCGGTTCTAGGCGCTAAAGTCTGGAACCGCGCGACCGCTACGGTCGCAGGTTCGAATCCTGCCTCGGGCATGGATGTGTGTGATGTCCTTAGGTTAGTTAGGTTTAATTAGTTCTAAGTTCTAGGGGACTGATGACCTCCGAAGTTAAGTCCCATAGTACTCAGAGCCATTTTATTATAAAACCTATTGCGCGCTTTCTTATGACACTTACTTTCATTGTACGCGAGCCAAAACATTATGGCATCCTGCCAAATCGAAAGTCGGTCCGCCTTTGTAACGCAGTGCAACAGCCACGGAGACGTGGCACGTATTTGACGAGTCTTAATAGCTTGACAGAGGTATATGGCATCTGCTGTCTGCGCACAGATCTGTAAAATGGGGCCGCCGGTTTACGGTTGCGGAACTGGCACCCATAGCGTCTGTATGTGTGTCTCATCTGGTTCAAAATAGGCGACTTCAGTTGCCAAGTTCAGTATCATGTTCCTCAAACGACAGCGGCACGATTCTGGTCTCTTGAAAGGAGAGCTAGAAGGTACCTTCGTCGTTGGGGAAGACATCAAGCATGAAGGAGTGTAGGTGTAGATGGTCTGCAAGTCGACATCTTTCATGTGCCTCCCCGTGGAAACTCTGTTGAATATTCCCAATAGCATAGTACTGCCTCAATGGCCTGTATCCGTGGCGCGGTGCACGTTTCGAGAAAGCGTTAACTGAATGATGGCGTATTTGCACAAGAGCATCGACCTAATTTAACGCCGGCCGAAGTGGCCGTGCGGTTAAAGGCGCTGCAGTCTGGAACCGCAGGACCGCTACGGTCGCAGGTTCGAATCCTGCCTCGGGCATGAATGTTTGTGATGTCCTTAGGTTAGTTAGGTTTAACTAGTTAAGTCCCATAGTGCTCAGAGCCATTTGAACCTAATTTAACAAGAAACATAATTCATTCGCCCAGACTACTCCTTTCCGTTGATCAGCAGTCCTACCTCGATGATCCCTTGTCGACCACAATCATCATTGCCTATGTCATTGTGTCAACATTGGAACACTGCTGCCGTATGTACAAAAATGTGCACAGGACGGTGTGCTCCGATACACCTGTGCCCGCCGTACGATTTTATTCTGTCGTCAGATCCGCCACACAACGCCACCTGTCCTGCTTTACAGAACGGGCAAGCCTCTGACCTCCACGTTCTTTTATGAGGCGAGGACTTCCAACATCCAGTGGCCTGCTCGTGGTTTCGCGGTCCTCGACCACAACTTTTTCTAAGTAACTGGCGTAGCCAGAACAAAATCAACAAATAAAACTGTGTTTCTACTACTCAAAGGGATACTAAAACGGAACCCAGTCATAAGAACATCAAAGTAACGGGAAGCAAGTAACAAGATATTTAGGAATACATATTGACGAACGACTTATTTTCGATGTGCCCACCATACTAACAACTGACAAAGCGACGAAACTAATGCACAAACTTGCAAGGCTAAATACCACACAATACGGACTACGTTTGAGGACACTTAGAACATGTTACACAGCTCTCTTTGAACACATAGTATGCTTTGCAGCAGGTGCATGGGCGCACCATCTGTCTCTAGTGACCTCTAGAAACACAATGAGCCGAGGACAGAGGAGCATACTAATCAGAATGCCCATACTAATCAGAATGTCGGGTGCTTTTGGCACCACATAATAGAAGCCTTGTGTATTGTTCTGGGCACTTGTCCCATTGATATCCGCCACAGTGCAGCGGCATACTCTCTCAAGAGGGACAGACAGACAGACAGGCCGGGTTCGTGGGATAACAAGGGAAAAAGTAGACATGCCTCAAATATCTGGCGGCTTGACACATGGCAACGGCAGTGAAACGACCGACAAACGCCGTCACATTTTATACCCTTTCCCCAGCGTACGGGAACTACAGAAGCCGAAGCATGAAGATCCAAGCCGTATCATGGTTCTCCTTTTGACTGGCCACGGTCCGTACCCAACTCATCCGCACTGCATGAACCTCAGACAGAGCACTAAATGCACATGTGGGCATATTGGTCTCCAAAACACGTGACATTGCATTGCAGCGTCCTCACACCTAAAAACTCTAACAGAATTCGTTGAAATCAAAGAAATGTTAAGAGATCCAGACATGTGGTGTGCTTTAAGCAGCATTGCTGATAGGTTTCAGCAGCATTGCATGACGCATGTAGATAAGAAAATCTATACGGCAGATCTCGAACAGACACACAAGAAACACAACAGAAGCCTTGGGAGGACACGAAATCAGACACAGATACTGTTGCAGAAACAGTAAGAGAAAATAACACAAACAAGACTACAAGATCACACACAGATATATTCGTAACATAAAAGTATAACATGTAAAATAGATAAATAAGACAACTGTAAGGAAAGCAGATTTAACACATGATTGTTCCATAAATTTAATCTGAACTTTAAGTATGGGGATAGTGACCAACGAAAACAATGAGACAATCATTGTATCTAAGGAATACGCCATACGGGGAGGTGAACCTTGGAGGTCAAGTTCCGAGGCCGCCAGTCTTCACGTCCCTGTCTGACAGGCGGATCACCATCAACAGTATCATGCCTTCACTCCATGATACACTGCGGACAGGTTTGGAATTTAATCCAAGACATTAGTGCAAAGACTGATGATGAGGAACTTCAACCGGTTTCGAACCGGTTCAGCTCGGAGTCAAGCTCCACCGCACAAGCGTGCGTTAGCGACCTCGGATACGAAGGCGTGATGTTGAGGAGGTAGTTTGGGACAAAATCCTACTGACGCAAAGTCTCCGGCGGATTTCTTAATTCAGCTGTTTGTTTCCATTGTTCATACGACATCCGTGACAGATACAAGGAATATAAATCTTCTCGGACGAGACGTGGCGAGTTTCGAGAAAGCACTTACTGTGTTTTTTTATGTAATGGGAGCAGCGTATGCTACCCGAAAACAAAACATACGCTTTGTCATAATGCAACATACGTGTTTGTGAATGTAACAACAGATGAGGTGGAATCGGAACAGCAGGCAGTGCAGTGTTTGCTTATGTGGCAGTGGTAAACAGCTTTAAAAGCTTTCTCGATTGTCCTCCTTATCGATAGCTGGCGGGATGTGGACCGAGTACTGCTGCCTCAGTGTTACCTGAGAGACAGTACTGAATGATTCATAGGACAAAAATCGCAAAATGTGATTTTATAGTTCTGTGTGTTAGCGCAATTAAGTGCTTTTCTTTGAAATTCAAAAGCGATACCAGTAGAGCATAAATTAACCAGTTTTAGAAATGTGAGCGTGAGGAGTAGTGACTAACACGTTGTAGTGCGGTTGTAGACAATCATTGCTGTGAATATAGTAAAATACTCGAAAGGAAAGGTACGTTACAAATATTTGATTTAATACCTTGGCGTAAAGAACGGAAGCTGGTACTACAGCTCTTATTGGCGTGACAAAATACTACTTTTTTAGCACCACGTAGTTGTATCAGTGTGAAACCATTTCGTGTATTAGCTATACTATCAACCGTATGTTGCTTTTTTTATACGTTTCTGCTAGTTTCTTCAACGAGCTACAATGATTTTGTGCTCCTGCTGTTGCTCGGTGGTGCAGTGGCCAAATGCCAAACTGCAGATCTTAACGTGCAGGACCTAGCGACATTGCGCAATTACAAAAGACAATTGACTTGCATTCCAGAGTACAGAGGTTGTAACGAAAATAGCTCCGACGAGATTAAACTTCACGCTTTGTCACTCGTGAGCCTAGTGTAACGAAACTTTGCTGACGAGGGAAACTTCCCATCGCACCCTCAGATTTAGTGGTAAGATGGCCCACTGGTAGCCAGTCAAAAATTGAGCATATCATGCATGGAAACAGGAAGAAGGTGTACTGGACTGTGGAAAAAGAAGGAAAATTAAGACAGTGAACGGTCCAAGCTTAACAAGTGCAACATCGAGCGTAGCAGCGTTACACCGAGGGCGTCTTGGCTAAGTAGTCACGGTGTCGAACTGCGAAGCGGACGAGCCATGTACAAAACACTTTCGTGCCAATAATTTTTATTTTTTTCACAACATTATGAACTGTCCGTCCGGTCACTGAAATTTTTCTTCTCTTTCGGTAGTCTTGGCAGTTGTCGTACTATACATTGCTTATAGAGTATGATTCATGCGGTAAGATCAAGTTACCGTCGCAAATAAATGTGATGAATAATGAGAGCAGACGAGATAGCACATAGACGTCTCATAGAAATGAGAACAACGAATAAACGCCTGTGAACTATGTTACAACAAAGGAATTCAAGGGTCAAGACTTCCAAAACGGAACTGAAATTCAAAACCGTTGAAAACATGTTTTTTGACAGAGCACAGAAAAACTGTGTGATGTGAAACTGTTCCGTTCATTTGTTGCAGCTTATGTGACAAACTACTGTGTTTTCATCATTTCCTTGGGAGTGATCACATTCAAACAAAAACCTAAGTCAGACAGGGAGGCATATCTCACTCACTCATCAGGCGTACAAATTAGCTGCGTCGATAAGAAAATCCTATCATATGACACATGTACTGTCACTAAGGCCGTGTATTCCGGTGGAGGGTTCGTTTAACTTGTCGCCTTGTCATCAAAAGTTTGCAGTTCCCATTCGAAAGTCACTTCCTTTCGGCTGCTGATGAAGCAGTTGTGCAGAGTCAATTTTGATTGTAGAGCCCATCCTTACACCTCACTGTTCCCAACTGAAAAAAAAAAAAAACACGGGTCAGCTTCGAACATGATTCGGCCGCCGCCCGCTTGATAGTCAAATACTAACCGCGACGCCGGTGCTCTTCCCCACAGTTTTATATTGCACTTCTCCCACTCGGACGTTCAGTGTTTTCTATTTTGCTTTTTTTTCACAGTTCAGTGCATTTTCTTCCTGTTTTCATGCATGGATCTGTGTTCAGTTTTTGATGGGTTATCCATTGGGCCCTCTTACTGCTAAATCTGAGAGGGGCAGCGATGGAGAGTTTCCCATGTGAGTGAACGATCGAATTTTGACTGAATGTGCGTGATTATTTAACTCAAAAGCAAAGTTAAACACTCGCGAGCTGGAATTGCCCACTTATATGCCAAAGATACCGTAAAAGTAACTTTCGCAATTAGTAAACAAAACCCCCCCAAAAAAATTACTAAAACCCAATGAATATCTTTGTACAATAATCTAACAAATCATAATATTGCTCAGGATAATTGAATAAATAAACAAGCTCACTAATGACTTTGTGAATGTTGCAGCATAGGTTCCATAACGTGAAAGTAAGTTCCTGTGGCCGTACAACTGTCAGATTAGAACTGTCATGTTATATAGATCTTGCACCAGTGAGAAACAATGTACTTCAGTCTGACTGTCCCGAGGTACGAACACAATAATGGACGTCACAACTAGCGAAAGCTTCATAAAATGCAGCTCATAAACACGTAAAATTGTCTGACAATATTACTTAACACACACGTGCCAGACCACACCCCGCAGAAGATAGGTAAAGGTCATATAATGGCAAATAAAGACAAAAGAGCAAAATCGGCAAGCGGTAGTGTAAGGGAAATAATGTGGCTAACAATGAGGACATAGATACGTGAATTTAGTTACTATGTAACTATAGTTTTTGGAAAGCACGTATTTGATGAATTCGATGGAATAAAATAACATTAGAAATTACTTTTACTTCTTTAGAGTAAAGATGTAGAGCCCTAGGCAGTGCAAAATGACAGGGTGATCGAAAATTCCCTTTACATACTTCTAGGACTTGTTGAGGGGAGTGAGTACATAATATTATGAACGGGAAACCATGTCCAGAAACGTACCATTTCCATTCCATGATGGTTTCAAATCTGTTGGTCTCTAATGACCTCGTCGTCGAATGAACGTTAAACACTAATCTTCCTTCTGTAACCCCCAGAGCTCGAATCTCGGTCGGTCCTTATTTTTATTCTGCTACTATTATTTTACCTCAAGGAGTGATTTATAAATGTCAAGTTGGTCCGTGGTTTGGAATCTCCGTTAAACCGTGCGTTCCTCTCAACTGGCTAGATAAATGAGTTCTAACATCGAAGTAAGGCAAGGGCGTATCATCTCACATAGGAACATTCTTAGCAAAACTCTGAGGTGTTCTAACCAATCTTCGATCTATTTTACTGTAGAAAAACCACGTATGGAGGTAAAGTTGTTCATCGTCGTGGTCTATATTTGAAACAGAGGTTTAATTTATTACAATTATAGAGCGTTCTGTAGTTTAAAGCACATTACTGAACTAGTTAATGTACTTACACAGCGAAGCAAGCGGCGCGGAAACATTCCATATTTACAGTTCTGCACAGAGTTTGCGTCCTGTATAATTGGAGCGTCTCTCAGAGACCTTGTCTTGCAGTATGTACAATGTATGGAGAAAAGTGGCGTACTGCTTCTTTGCCTGTAATGTGACAATCGTACTTTATTTATTTATTCATTTTTTTAATGCTGTACTATCTACCTAGAATCCCACACCAACACCTTCCGCCAAAGTTAGGGAGCCGTGTGGCATTGCATAACTAACCTCCCTGATGCGAACAAATGTGTAAGTGAATGGCAGTTACAATTTCACATTTACATTCGTAGTTGCCGGCCGGAATGGCTGAGCGGTTCTAGGTGCTACAGTCTGGAACCGTGCGACCGCTACGGTCGCAGGTTCGAATCCTGCCTCGGGCATGGATGTGTGTGATGTCCTTAGGTTAGTTAGGTTTAAGTAGTTCTAAGTTCTAGGGGAACTGATGACCTCCGAAGTTAAGTCCCATTAGTGCTCAGAGCCATTTGAGCCATTTTACATTCGTAGTTACCAACCTGCTGCGTAGTCCGCGTATTTCGGACGGCGCTGCGGCATTAGATTTAATCGAGGCGTCTGACGTGCCAGCATGAAAGCAAAACATCAGCATACAACTAAAATAAGAGCACGGTTTTTGATAAATTATAACGAAGCTATACAAAAATGCGTAAAAGACAGGTATCTTACCTGTGCAATTACACAATGTGAACCCTAACTCCATCGACCAAAATTTCGGATGTTTGTGAGATAAATGTTTTATGTATTTTGGTATAATGGACCCGTAATATCCGGTAGCTCGTAACAGGGTACTTTCATTTAATATGAATTCTTACACCCATGTATCTTAATATCTGTGCTGCACTAAAATATCTGCAAAGTCAGTATAAATGTCGACGGTATGCACTGTGTACTGTAACACACCACTTCTATAAAATGACGAATTCACTGAACGGACTTTCGCCTGCCTTCTGAAGGGAGTGTAATTGAAGAGCCTATTCGCTTTACTAAAATATAACTTTTTAGTTAACTGATTGTCTTGATGTTGGTCTAGCTGTCTGTTTTTCAGGGATGACTTAGAACTCCAGGTTTGTACAAAGAAATAAAATATTTTTAGATTTGTCGAGTTGATACTTCGTTCAGTGTCAAATAAAACGGTTCCTTCATTGAATCTTCTGTGTTCATAAATTGATAGACAGTGGTTCACGAAACACTTCTTTCCACTACTAAACTTCACTACCTTATACAACCGTCTTTCCAAGACCCCGTCATGCAACCACTCTTCTTATCAGGAACCAAAAAGCAAAGGTACAAAGATAATATTTGAGGCAAAAAGGTTTAAATGATTTACATCGTTATCAAAAGTATTGTTTAAATTAACTGATACATAGGCTAATTTGGTAAAACTTGGTTAAACATATTTACAGATTTTCATAGTAAAAAATAAAAAAAACATCCGAATCACATAAAATACGAATAGTTATGCATAAAATGATAAATTGTAGTTGACATAGTTTTGTACGAACGTTCCTACTTATAAATGTATATCAGGCATGATTACATCAGTGTCTTGCCTGAAAACGAATTTGTTCCATGAACTTAACACAATGTGCTGTTGACAACAGAAATGCCAAGTTTAATCTTCGTCCTCAAACTTGCATTCAGCATAGCTCGGTTCTGTCTCTTTTTTTTTCGAATAGTACTCGTTAACAGCACTATACAGGAGTATGGATAGGTCTACAATGAAGAGCTCACCAGGTACTGCGTGGCTATTCGACTAATGACATGAAACTTTTAAAAAAATCTGTCAGTGAGATATAGTTGTAGTACACTGAAAGCCAAAGAAACTGACATAGGCATGGGTATTCAAGCAGAGATACATGTAAACATGCACAATACGGCGCTGCGGTTGGCAACGCCTATATAAGACAACAAGTGTCTAGCGCAGTTGTTAGATCTGTTACTGCTACTACATTGTTAGGTTATCAAGATTTAAGTGAGTTTGATCGTGGTGTTGCAGTCGGCGCACGACCGATGGGATACAACACCTCCGAGGTAGCGATGAAGTGGGGATTTTCTTGTACGACCATTCCACGAGCGTACGATGAATATCAGGAGTCCGGTAAAACATCAAATCTTCGACATCGCTGCGCCCGGAAAAAAATCCTGCAAGAACGGGACCAACGACGACTGAAGAGAATCGTTCAACGTGAATAGTTAAGTCGGCATTAACTGTTGTCAACAGCAAGTATTGTGAGTGGAATAGGTTTCCATACAAAAAACAGAGCGTATACCGTCGACAGTTGGGTTGCTGTGCAGGTTGTTTCAGTGAAATACAGGTAGAAAAAGATAAACGAGGGTAAGAAACCAAACGAAATGCAATTACTCTGTAACGAGCCACCAGATACCGCGGGTCCCTTATACCGTAAGGCTCGGAAAATATGTCTGAACAACCTCCGAAGTTTGCCCGCCCGTTTAGCCGTGCGATCTAACGCACTACTTTCCGGGCGGGAAGGTGTGCCGGTCCCCGGCACGAGTCCACCCATTAGTGTCGAGGTCCGGTGTGCCGGCCAGTCTATGGATGGTTTTTAAGGCGGTTTTCCATTTGCCTCTGCGAATGCGGGTTGGTTCCCCTTATTCCGCCTCAGTTACATTATGTCGGCGATTGCTGCACGAACACTGTCTCCACGTACGTGTACACCATAATTACTCTACCACGCAAATATGTGAGGTCACACACGTCTGGGGTGATGCGTTCCCCGAGGGGCGGGGGTGGGGCACTGGGGACCGAACCGCACGATAACCATGGGTTCGGTGTGGGGCGGCGGTTGGGTGAGTGGACTGCTGTAGCCTGTTGTGAGGTTGTGAACCACTGAGGACTACGGAGGGGATGAAGCCTCTCCGTGGTTTCTCGGTCGCCAGTTCCATACAATACAATACCTCCGAAGTTTTGTCAATGGAGTTCGGCTTTACCCTGTATATAAACTTTATCAAACACGTACGTAAAATGAAGGAAAGTAATACAGAGTGCCTAAATTACTTTGAGGAGGCGCATTATCTAGACCATGGGTATTTAGCCTTTTCTACCTGCCGCCCATTTTTGTATTACTGCTAGCAGTAAAATTTTCTATCTGTCCACCAGTTCGCCGCGCGGGATTAGGCGAGCGGTCTAGGGAGCGGCAGTCATGGACTGTGCGGCTGGTCTCGGCCGGCCGGCCGCGGTGGTCTAGCGGTTCAGGCGCTCAGTCCGGAACCGCGCGACTGCTACGGTCGCAGGTTCGAATCCTGCCTCGGGCATGGATGTGTGTGATGTCCTTAGGTTAGCTAGGTTTAAGTAGTTCTAGGTTCTAGGGGACTGATGACCACAGATGTTAAGTCCCATAGTGCTCAGAACCATTTTTTTTGGTCCCGGCGGAGGTTCGAGTCCTCCCTCGGGCATGGGTGTGTGTGTTTGTCCTTGGGATAATTTAGGTTAAGTAGTGGGTAATCTTAGGGACTGATGACCTTAGCAGTTAAGTCCCATAAGATTTCACACACATTTGAACTTTTTTTTGTCCACCAGTTCCACAGTAGCGGTAATTTATAAATTAGGGTAGAAACTTTGATTTATAAAATTTATAAAACAAAGTTACAGCAAGTTAAAGTACACTCCTGGAAATGGAAAAAAGAACACATTGACACCGGTGTGTCAGACCCACCATACTTGCTCCGGACACTGCGAGAGGGCTGTACAAGCAATGATCACACGCACGGCACAGCGGACACACCAGGAACCGCGGTGTTGGCCGTCGAATGGCGCTAGCTGCGCAGCATTTGTGCACCGCCGCCGTCAGTGTCAGCCAGTTTGCCGTGGCATACGGAGCTCCATCGCAGTCTTTAACACTGGTAGCATGCCGCGACAGCGTGGACGTGAACCGTATGTGCAGTTGACGGACTTTGAGCGAGGGCGTATAGTGGGCATGCGGGAGGCCGGGTGGACGTACCGCCGAATTGCTCAACACGTGGGGCGTGAGGTCTCCACAGTACATCGATGTTGTCGCCAGTGGTCGGCGGAAGGTGCACGTGCCCGTCGACCTGGGACCGGACCGCAGCGACGCACGGATGCACGCCAAGACCGTAGGATCCTACGCAGTGCCGTAGGGGACCGCACCGCCACTTCCCAGCAAATTAGGGACACTGTTGCTCCTGGGGTTCGGCGAGGACCATTCGCAACCGTCTCCATGAAGCTAGGCTACGGTCCCGCACACCGTTAGGCCGTCTTCCGCTCACGCCCCAACATCGTGCAGCCCGCCTCCAGTGGTGTCGCGACAGGCGTGAATGGAGGGACGAATGGAGACGTGTCGTCTTCAGCGATGAGAGTCGCTTCTGCCTTGGTGCCAATGATGGTCGTATGCGTGTTTGGCGCCGTGCAGGTGAGCGCCACAATCAGGACTGCATACGACCGAGGCACACAGGGCCAACACCCGGCATCATGGTGTGGGGAGCGATCTCCTACACTGGCCGTACACCACTGGTGATCGTCGAGGGGACACTGAATAGTGCACGGTACATCCAAACCGTCATCGAACCCATC
This sequence comes from Schistocerca nitens, assembly GCF_023898315.1. NCBI lineage: Eukaryota > Metazoa > Arthropoda > Insecta > Orthoptera > Acrididae > Schistocerca > Schistocerca nitens. The sequence continues at coordinate 779,675,942 of NC_064615.1, read as the reverse complement.
GTTCTACCATTCCTAGACCGGCAAGGGAACTTGCTGTTCCAACAGGACAATGCACGTCCGCATGTATCCCGTGCCACCCAACGTGCTCTAGAAGGTGTAAGTCAACTACCCTGGCCAGCAAGATCTCCGGATCTGTTCCCCATTGAGCATGTTTGGGACTGGATGAAGCGTCGTCTCACGCGGTCTGCACGTCCAGCACGAACGCTGGTCCGACTGAGGCGCCAGGTGGAAATGGCATGGAAAGCCGTTCCACAGGACTACATCCAGCATCTCTACGATCGTCTCCATGGGAGAATAGCAGCCTGCATTGCTGCGAAAGGTGGATATACACTGTCCTAGTGCCGACATTGTGCATGCTCTGTTGCCTGTGTCTATGTGCCTGTGGTTCTGTCAGTGTGATCATGTGATGTATCTGACCCCAGGAATGTGTCAATAAAGTTTCCCCTTCCTGGGACAATGAATTCACGGTGTTCTTATTTCAATTTCCAGGAGTGTATATACATTGATCAGCCAGAACATTATGACCACTGAGGTACAGTTGTAGCGCCAACGCCCTCCAGAGACCTATCAAGGCCTGTTTGTTTCCATGCCACGTCGTGTCGCCGCTGTTAACCGTGCTCAAGGTGAACATACTGGCTGTTACGCAGGTGGTCATAATGTTCTGGTTGGTCAGTGGAATAATCATTACTTACCAAATACTTTATATCAAAATTGGATAAAAACGTGGTCATTTTTTTAATCCCTACTGTCTGCTGTGCACCATGAAAGCAGGAACGCCCACTAGTGAGCTTTAGGGACGACCACTGATTTACACAGTCGTGCTTAGAAGTTACTATATACTTCGTAATAAATACTGGCAGCCCACTCCGATGTGGAGGCGCAGCGATATCCTCTGCAGGAGTGTGACGAACCTTTGTTGCTGGTTTAACGTCCTTTGACAAAAGAGTAGCGCGGAGTTGCTCGCGGTACTGAAACTGCTCGAGCCGGGAGCACCCTTGCAGCGTATAGTATCACGTGGGCGGCGTCCTTGCGTGCCGACCTTGTAAACCTCTCGCAGCTCCGGCGGCGGTAACGGATTCCGCACACGTGCGGTGTCCACTTTCATCAAGGCCCTTCCGAAGGTACCTCCGCGGGCTCCATAAATCCCACTTTAGTGGATGAGCACGTTGACGTCACGGCTGGTCAGCGGGGGGCCGGGGTAATAAATTTGTAGCCGACACGCTGCTGTTTGTACCTTTTTATTTGTTTGCTTGTCCCACCGCACCCTGGGAAAACAAGATTTCAGTGTTCTTGTTGGGTGCTTTATTGTTTTCTTACATTGGGGGAATCGATGGAAATGAAAGCAGCCAAACGGCGTATCAGATACTTAATCCGGTAGCATTATCTTGTCATCTAGGCATCAGTGTGATCGTAAATCCGGCATTTTTACGACTGCTTACATAATAAAATGCCGCGCTGCTGTAAAATCCGGTCATTGATTTGAAATATATTGCTGCACTCACTATTGACATTTACGTCAAAATGAAATCACCGAAGAAGAGCATGGGTGCCGGTTAGCGGCGCTTAGCCCCCTTCCATCTCTCTCTCTCTCTCTCCCTCCCTCTCCCCTCTCCCTCTCTCTGCCACCTACAACGATTTTAATAAATTAATTGTCTGCCCAAATTTAATTAACAGATACAATTTAGTGTGTACAACATGTCAAGTTCTGGTAGGTAGATTGCCTTACAATTGAATGTAAATTACGGGCATACAATAGATTGATTACGGTAATGAAATTGACTGAAATGTTTTACGAACCTGATCACAAGTGATGCGTGCGTGCGGTACTACTTTGCCCCACGAATGGATTCCTTTCTTATCTTACAATCATCTTTTGGATATTGTTGCCCCTTCTTTATTCCCGTGCTTGCAAAGAAAAATCTTCGTCTTATGGTAGACTCAAATCATTTGCTTTTCATTTCCACCCGAGGAAACATCTACTATCACGCTCAAAACTATCTGAAAGACCTGAATTACGTTTCTCCTGATTCGCATGCAGCCCACATATTTCAACTGTCTTGCAAGTCCTCTAATCCCGTTTCGTTACAGTTACTTGATTACACAATATGGTTACAAGTGACGACTAGAAAACATTGCTCTGTATGGCCATAGCTCCACATATAAATTACTTTCACGATACTAAAATTATCATGGAGCATTTAAACAGTTCTTAACGGTAGTAAACTGAAATTTATTGCAAGAAATGACATTTGTAAAGTGTTACCACTCTCGTTAATACCTGGCATAAATAATGAAAGTAACTCTAACTCATCAGTCATTCTTGTTCTCTCAAATATTTTCTAACCATCTATCAACAGTCGTCCATTTAGTGAGTGCTTTTGCATATATAGTGATTAATGAACTAACCATTTACAAAAACGATGATTGACAGCATCAAGCGCTCTATCGAAACCACACCGTCAGCAAAGTACTGTATCACTAGTAATTTCACTATATTCATGATGGCGCGTTGATCCATGTGCAGTTCGAAAACTACTATCGTACTTGTTTTTTAACACCAAGTGACTTTACAAATGAAATGTATTATATGTTGTCAGACTCGACCACAACGCTAACCATCATTGCTGACTAACAAAAATGAGATGTGATATAACGCATTTTAGCCAGTATCAGTTAGCAAATCTGAACTTTAAATAACATGGCGAAAATTTTTGTACTGGACCAAGAAAACTATCCAGAAACAGTAGTCTGTGATACATAACAACACATGCTGTTAAATATGGTTTCATTCCCAAGTAACAGACTTGGAATGACGTAATGTATGTATTGAACGGCGTCTCCGACACACACCTAATCTGACTGACTGCTATATAAGCACGGTCAAATTGCAGGTACAGAATTTTCTCAGCAGTAGCGAGATAACTGAAACTCTAATGACGAGAAAAATGAATAATTTCTGCCTTCCTAAGATTGGAACCCGGCACCTATCGCCGTTTTTTTCTAGCCTCGAATGGATATTAAATATAGGTTTCTTTCACCACAAGCGAGATGTGCGCATGTTTGAACTAGAAGTGACGTGACGAAGATTACGGTGATCACTGGGAATCGAACCCTGCGCATATCATTGTTTACTACACACTAAGACACCTTACCTCTCGAATTCCTTTTCACCACTAGCCAAGAGGGGCAAGTTTGATCTTGAAATGATCTAACAAAAAGAACTATGTCTCTCTGGTAGTCGAAACCGTCACAAATTGTTACTGACAGTGAAGAAATGTTAAAAATCAAAATAAATTCCCGCCAACAAAACCTGAAAGGATATCATCAAATGAGTTGTTTAGAACCTTCAGCATACAACGATTTGCCTGCCGGAGTGGCCGTGCGGTTCTAGGCGCTTCAGTCTGGAACCGAGCGACCGCTGCGGTCGCAGGTTCGAATCCTGCCTCGGGCATGGATGTGTGTGATGTCCTTAGGTTAGTTAGGTTTAATTAGTTCTAAGTTCTAGGCGACTGATGATCTCAGAAGTTAAGTCGCATAGTTCTCAGAGCCATTTCAACCATACGACGATTTGATGGCCCTACGTCGTCACGAAGGGAATTTAATCATGTGAAACCAGAACCACTATATTCAACATCTCAGGCTGAAATAAAAGATTGAGTAAGTGCCTTGTGACCTTACATAGCATTTAGTTGTTTAACAAAATCAAAATTATTAGTGTAAGGAAGGTTACTGGTGACAGAGTTTCTACATGCTGCCTTCTTTCGCATTTATCACGATCCAACCTAACCTCCTCGTAACTGCGTGCTGAATTGTTGCGTCTGAAGTTATTTTGTCTCCCTTGATAGTAATTGTTTTGGTTTCCATATTGTCTGTTTCTCTGATTGTCCCTGTGATAGTCATTACCGCGGAGAGGTGACCTTTCCCTGTAATTATTACTACTCTGCCAACGGTTGTCATACGGGTGGTGTCTGTTTTGGTCACGATTTACGTTGTAAGAATAGCCTTGTCGTGTATTATTTCTGTCATCACGGAATTGTGACAGATATGACCTGTAATTTACGTTGTAAGAACGATTTACGTTGTAAGAATAGCCTTGTCGTGTATTATTTCTGTCATCACGGAATTGTGACAGATATGACCTGTAATTGTTGTGCTCCTGTTTTCGCGTTCCGCGATTGTCAGTGTCAATTTCCAGTTCTTGTAACAGTCCCTGAAAAGCTTCAATGTCGTCTTTGCAACGTCCTGCTAAAATAATATGTTGTAAATGTTCAGGCAGTTTGATTAAGCAAATGCGGATGAGTTCTGAGGGGCTGTATGGGTTTGAAAGATACTGATTCTTATGCAACATGTCTTCAAAATATTTGATAAGACTGGAAAATTCAGATTGTTCGAAACGTTTCATCATTATGATGCTCTGTTTTACTCAGTCTTGTGTGGCTTGAGACCAATGCGCTGAGAGGAAGGCATGATAAAATTCTCCTTCACTGTGACAATCGTGAACGACCGATCGCATTCTTACAGCTGGTTCATTCTCCAAGTAGCCACACATAAATTCTAATCTGTGCTCTAATGACCAGTTGGGAGGAAAACAATGAGGGAATTGATGAAGCCACGCTTGTGGATGAATGTCGTTGCCGGAATTCTTAAATGTTTTGAATTTACGTGTAGTAATAAACAGCTTATAGTCAAAATCATCATGTCGGCGAGTCGCATGTCGGTCATTGTTACGTCGTTTCGGCGGTTCCATCTCAAAATTCGGAGTACCTTGCCAATTTCTTTCATAATTTCCGAAGTGCCCTGTGTTATTATTTAGTGGCTGTTCCGTATTTCTATGTCCCTCTTCCCGTATTAGTGCGCGAGTGTCCTCTAAAATATGTAATTCCTGTATTACCTGTGTCAACTGATCTTGTACCTCCCGGATTTCTCTTTGGTGTTGCGTATTAATTTGATTCTGATTTTGTTTGAATTTCCTAATTTGTTCGCACTCTTCTGTGTCATTAAAGACTACCGGTTTTGTGTCATTCAGATCATCATCTACCTTTGCAGATAAGTTAGTGAACTGATCCGAAAGTTCGGCTACTTTCTCCGATAGTGTGCTTATTTCCTCAGTGTGTTTTTCTGAACCAAGTTTCAGTGTGTCCATTTGTGTTGAAATCGTATCTACTGTGTCCTTTAAGTTTTCCTGAGTGTTTGCAAGTAGCGTAAACGACTCGGTAGATGCAACTGAGTCAATTTTAGCCCACAATGTCTCGTGATTTTCATGAACAATGATTCGCAGTTCTTTTATGGCTGCTTCGTGATTCTGTAATGCATTTTCATGCCGCGAAAAAATAGGTTGAAAATGCTCACAAATTTGTGTTTTTACGTCATTACAGACTTTTTGACATTTCGATTCAATGTTGTGTAACTCAGTAGTTAAATCTTCACGTGTTTGTTCAAGCATGGTGTCTAACTTCCGAAGATTTTGTTCCATTGTGTCTAACTTTTGAAGCTTTTGCTGTGTTTGTCTCTGATTTTGTTCCATTGTGTTTAACTTTTGAAGCTTTTGTCACATTTGTTGCATTAATTGTAATAACAATGCACTGGTGTCTGAAACAAGTTCCTCAGTGCTTTTCGGCAGTGAATTTGCACCGGCAACATTCACATTTTGACAAGCGGAAAATGTGTCTTGACTCATTTGAGAAAACGGTGAGAACCCAAAACCTGAGTCTACAGTATTTGCAATATTGTGTTCTGTCATTCCCGATTCCTGAGGCGAGCTGTTGCCGACCGATCGATCGATAATGCTTCCCTGTTCACTACCTGTTTCACTTTCTACACCATTATTTGACGCCCGCTTCATTTCCCTATGCACAGTTACCAAATTACTACTTTGAATGTCTGTTAATTCATTACACAGTGGTGCTGGTAAGCTACGCTCGTCGTCACTATTATTTCTCAGTTTACTTTGGAGCCTAGTGTTACGTTTTTCACACGCCATTATTGTCACAATATTTCACACGATAACACAGAAAAGCACAATATGAAGAGCAAAAATAAGAGAACACATTAACATAGCACTGAAAATAATATCTAGTTAATTGCAAGCGCAGCTGCGAAATACTTGGTGCAAATCTACATGCATGCCACAACTGTTTTACTGTACAACAATGAAAGACTGCAACTACAAAGGAGATTCTCTCTACAATTACGCGCTAGCAATAAACAAAAGCTACACTAATTACACAAACTACAAGAAAAAATCAGAAGATTCCAGTGAGGTATCCTCGGCTAAGGGTCGACATATGAAACGTCCCCTTTGAACAATTATGCAAGACTGTGCTTAAACTGACACACAGTATTTTTAGCGCAACGCAATCTGACTTGCAAAAATCCCTACAAGAGAATGGCCCTGACTAACATTAACCTATACGTTTCACAAATCACTTACCTTACAAAAATCTTGGTTACTCGAACTACTGCAATACAGCGAGCGCCACTCTAAATAAAAGATTCAAACTACTGAAGGCACTAACTACTGATAGGCATAGTTAGCAAATGAAAGATTTTGATAGAGAACAAACAATGTATTTACCTTAATAGTGTTCAAAAATCATTATATATATATATATATATATATATATATATATATATATATATATATATATATATACAGCAGTTCATGACATCCAGCCTTACAACTTTCAAAACTCCGCCATTTCTCTCCCCACATCCACCACTGCTGGCGGCTCGCCTTCAACTACGCAACGCTATGCGCTGTTAACATCCAGCTGCCCAACACTACAATGACAGACAACAATGCAAACTAGCCACAGACTGCACACAGCACAGCCAGTGATTTTCATACAGAGCGCTACGTAACGTTGCCAATAAGAAAACATAAACAGCCTACTTACAAAGGGAGTGGTAAAGGTTTAGAAATATCGCTTCTTGTAATAAATTTGAGTTTACAGGCGTTAAGGACTACCTCAGATGCTACCTAATATTTTTAGTATTGTGGTATTAATTTACATCTGTAGTTACTGAAATACAGAGCGATGTTTTGTAGTGGTCATTTGTGGTAACCGTTTTTTGTAGTCAACTGACTGTACCGAAACGAGGTTAGTGGACCTGCAAGATAGTTTATATGAGCTGCATGCAAATTAGGCGAAGTCAGTTCAGGGCGTTCGGATACTTTTGATAATGGTAGTACATCATTCATCTAATAATAACCCACGAGCTAACTCCAATAATATTGTGGTTTCATGGTACATAAAAATAAAAGCCTTAGCATGAGTTTTGTCTGTAATAATGGCAACAGTTGACATATCAGTTCTTTAACATGTCTAAGATAAGTATATAAACAGCACGAAAACCCCAGAAAATGTGAGAAACAATGTAAGAACTCGAAATGATGTAACGATTTTGCAGTCGGAAAGTAAAGGAATAATATAGAAAATGTTTTATTGTTTGCGTATGACAGTCTGCAAAATGTTCATTTCATGTGGCGCATTCAGCTAAAAAGTAACTACTGCAATCATGTAAGCTTGCTGTAGTATTGCTTACAACTTTCCAAAACAGATTTGTAATCCTAATTTTATTTATTTTATTTATACGTCTAGTTCTATAGGAGCAAATCTCCAAGGTCATGAAACGTGTCAGTACATGACATTACAACACAAAAGTAATGACAAGCCATACGTTTAAGTAAAAGCAATTAACAATAATGTCACATTATCACTCCTGTTCTGTAAATGTAGCTTTAGATCACATTTATAACAATATCGATACGGTATCTTGTCAATAAAATTTTTCAAGCAGAATAGAAAATCGCATAAAAAGCAGTGAAAATATGTGAATCAAGGAAAAGTAAATTAATTCCATCTTGCATAATACAGGACTATTTTACAGTTTTTTTCTTCTTAGTTTTACATTCTAATTATTTTGTGACATTCCCCATTTTAAGAGGGTATTTGCGCTTTCTCTCTCTCAGGCCCCATAAATCTTCTTGTTGCACTTGAAAGGACTGGCATATTTGGAGCACGACAGAGGTAAAAGCCTATTTACACGTTTCTTAAAGTACGTTCTAAGGCCAGTAGGGAAGTGGTGAAGCGCCACGAGGTGGACATCAGTATTGCTCTCGGAGAGCAGACAATTATGTCGTCGAGTATGAAAAGGTTCAAAAATGGTTCAAATGGCTCTGAGCACTATGGGACTTAACATCTGAGGTCATCAGTCCCCTATAACTTAGAACTACTTAAATCTAACTAACCTAAGAACATCACACACATCCATGCCCGAGGCAGGATTCGAACCTGCGACCGTAGCGGTCGCGCTGTTCCAGACTGTAGCGCCTAGAATCGCTCGACCACTCGAGTATTAAAAGGAATCTTGCTTCCCCGCTGCAGTGCAAATAACACGAAAACAATGAGACGATCTTTATGCATGAAAAAAAAAATGGATGGCCTGATGGGCTGTGAGGGGGGGGGGGGGGGGGGGGGGGACACAGGCTGACATTAATTCTAAAGCAGGCGTGTGAGTGAGGCTTCCAGTTTCTGTCGGCAACATTCGTGTATCTTCGGTTGCGCGTTCACGCCCCTCAAAACGTGTACGAAGAGGATGTTGTGTAGCAAATTACGACAGTATTCGCAACTTGGCGACCTCGTTTACGGTAAAGGGAACGTGTAAATGGGCACAAACGCATTTACAGCAAAGGGATGAAGTAGTTGTCGGGGATGATAATACAGTTTGCCTACGATGGGTGCGTGTTGCAGGCATAACAACTGTTGCCTCGAAGAACGAATTTGTTCTTTGTTTAGAACAAATTTGCATTCTACTAATATACAACGTAGCCACATCGTCTGATGTCATCTATGGTCTTCGTAGAATACCTTGCAACTCTTGCAGGAATCATTAAAGTGGAGTAAGAAAAGTTAGATGTCGACCGAGGTCGCCCCAAAAGTTCTAAAATACAGGGTGCATTGTTAGCCGATTCGTGTCTGACAGTAACTGTTCTGAATGTAGCAATTTAATTAAAATGTATCTATGCCATTGCTTCTCATAGCTTCTCTTAAAGAATAAGTGCTTTACGTATACCGGTAAATTAGCAGCGCATGTCCGTCGTTGTTTACACATGGCTTCTCTCTTAAACACTGAAAAGGGCATCGTGCAGCACAAACACGCGTTCCTAATCGTATTTGCGTTACATCTGTTAACACGATTCTTAAAGATTTCTTTTGTCGTGGTTTCTCCAAAAGAGCGTACAATGTTTCTCCTTCACACGAAATAAAAACACTAAACCCGTACACGATACCTAACATTCCGCGTAGAACGGTCAAAGGAAGACAATCGACTACGTAGAATCAGTGGAAATTTTGTTTCGTTTTTGTTGGTGCTGCGACCGGCTGCAAATTGAAGCAAGATATTCTGCTAAGGAAATAATCACTGCTGCTAAAGCTACTCCTAGTTGCTAGTTGCTCTGTAGAAACACAGTCCGACAGTTTCATTCCGCAGGGCTATGATGAGCTGCCTACGTCAGAATGTGCCAACAAAGTGTGAATCATATTTAATAGCGCCTAAGCCATTCACGTGCGCTTTGCCGTTGGCTAGAAAGCAGGCTGTCTGCAACAAACAAGTCAGTGGTATCACGATTGTGGGCCGGCCGGTGTGGCCGAGCGGTTCTAGTCGCTTCAGTCTGGAACCGCGCGACCGCTACGGTCGCAGGTTCGAATCCTGCTTCGGGCATGGATGTGTGTGATGTCTTTAGGTTAGTTCGGTTTAAATACACTCCTGGAAATTGAAATAAGAACACCGTGAATTCATTGTCCCAGGAAGGGGAAACTTTATTGACACATTCCTGGGGTCAGATACATCACATGATCACACTGACAGAACCACAGGCACATAGACACAGGCAACAGAGCATGCACAATGTCGGCACTAGGACAGTGTATATCCACCTTTCGCAGCAATGCAGGCTGCTATTCTCCCATGGAGACGATCGTAGAGATGCTGGATGTAGTCCTGTGGAACGGCTTGCCATGCCATTTCCACCTGGCGCCTCAGTTGGACCAGCGTTCGTGCTGGACGTGCAGACTGCGTGAGACGACGCTTCATCCAGTCCCAAACATGCTCAATGGGGGACAGATCCGGAGATCTTGCTGGCCAGGGTAGTTGACTTACACCTTCTAGAGCACGTTGGGTGGCACGGGATACATGCGGACGTGCATTGTCCTGTTGGAACAGCAAGTTCCCTTGCCGGTCTAGGAATGGTAGAACGATGGGTTCGATGACGGTTTGGATGTACCGTGCACTCTTCAGTGTCCCCTCGACGATCACCAGTGGTGTACGGCCAGTGTAGGAGATCGCTCCCCACACCATGATGCCGGGTGTTGGCCCTGTGTGCCTCGGTCGTATGCAGTCCTGATTGTGGCGCTCACCTGCACGGCGCCAAACACGCATACGACCATCATTGGCACCAAGGCAGAAGCGACTCTCATCGATGAAGACGACACGTCTCCATTCGTCCCTCCATTCACGCCTGTCGCGACACCACTTGAGGCGGGCTGCACGATGTTGGGGCGTGAGCGGAAGACGGCCTAACGGTGTGCGGGACCGTAGCCCAGCTTCATGGAGACGGTTGCGAATGGTCCTCGCCGATACCCCAGGAGCAACAGTGTCCCTAATTTGCTGGGAAGTGGCGGTGCGGTCCCCTACGGCACTGCGTAGGATCCTACGGTCTTGGCGTGCATCCGTGCGTCGCTGCGGTCCGGTCCCAGGTCGACGGGCACGTGCACCTTCCGCCGACCACTGGCGACAACATCGATGTACTGTGGAGACCTCACGCCCCACGTGTTGAGCAATTCGGCGGTACGTCCACCCGGCCTCCCGCATGCCCACTATACGCCCTCGCTCAAAGTCCGTCAACTGCACATACGGTTCACGTCCACGCTGTCGCGGCATGCTACCAGTGTTAAAGACTGCGATGGAGCTCCGTATGCCACGGCAAACTGGCTGACACTGACGGCGGCGGTGCACAAATGCTGCGCAGCTAGCGCCATTCGACGGCCAACACCGCGGTTCCTGGTGTGTCCGCTGTGCCGTGCGTGTGATCATTGCTTGTACAGCCCTCTCGCAGTGTCCGGAGCAAGTATGGTGGGTCTGACACACCGGTGTCAATGTGTTCTTTTTTCCATTTCCAGGAGTGTAGTTCTAAGTTCTAGGGGACTGATGACCTCAGATGTTAAGTCCCGTAGTGCTCAGAGTCATTTGAACCATTTTTCACGATTGTGTTCTACAAAGTAAGTCGGTACATCGCCTGAGGAGGAAACTTGGTAACAAGAAATAAGCGATAACACCACCAAGAAACTATTTCTCCTCAATAAATAAATCAGGAGATCGCCTTCACGTAAATGAAACTCGGCATGGTTTAATGGCGTCCAAATACCCGAAACGTCGCCATTAATAAATATATCGTCAGAACTCTTCCCATAGTGAAACTTCATTATTTCATTGCAAGGTAAAAAGGTGGTAGAAATAGAAAGTTTTCCCTCAACAGAAAAAAATTACATTATAGTAGTCAATGAAAGACATAAAATCATTTGTCGTGTGTCACCTGTTTGAAGACATAAGACGAATGTATCCTAGTATCAAATTTCCTTTAACCTTTCTTCTAAATTTTATTAAAAGACTGCACTCTGCTTACATGGGAAGTGCATATGCTACGGCGACATAATGAGATTACTGTACTACTTTTTACTATCTGTTTTTCTGTGCAGGTGACTCAAGACGGGTTTCGGTTTTGTAAGATATCTTGACTGTCATTTTCGATAATGTTTGACAGTTCTGCTATCCTTCTACTTTTTTAACCGATTATGTTTAACACATAGACAGCAATGTACATCTTCGGTTATGGTAAAGAGAACACGCTTGATCTTTTTGGGGACTAAAGGCAGAAACCTGCTTTTTGTTTCGGAAGTGTGGCAGGTTTTTTAAGAATGAAGACACCATTTTGATCAAAAAAGAATGAGTTGTTTTTCAACATAATTCCGTTTAAGCGATAGTTGCTGTTCCCAACGCTCCCCACATTGTTACCCAACTACTCCACAAAAATGGAAATTATTGCGCACACCAAAATAAACGCGTTTCACAACCATGACCGTTTCGTCTGGACAGAATACTTTTTACGTGCAAGCCAGCTCTTCGCGTTTGGAAACAAGAAGAAATCTCAGAGAGCCAGGTCGGGCAAATACGGAAAATGTGGAAGCGGTTCATAACACAACTCGTGCAGTTTTACAAATGAAATGACACAATTTTAGAGAATTTAGTAATCTCATGGGGATATGATTTTATGTGTGTACATGTAAATTACGAGTGAAAATTTGTTCCAATGCCGGGAATCGAACGCAGGTCACGTGCTTACTAGGCAAGTGCGTGTGAACCGCTGTGCGAAGATGGTTAAATGGCTAACGCACTTTCCCGGCCTTGATCCATATTTTCACTCTACGCGTCAGTCTATATACATGAAATCGGGCTTTCAGCGTTGCGTGGTGAAACACCGTTTTATTGTTCACCGGTTTGTGCGTATTTTTTCACTTTATAGTCGAAGAGGCCCAGTATCGCGCTGTAGTATTGTCCGGTAGTCCACTTACCTTTTTCTAATAAGTCTAAGAGTATGACTCTCTTCGCGTCAAAAAAACAGTAGTCGCCCTAGCTTTTCCTGCCGATCAGACCATCTTCGCGTTGTTTGCAGCAGATGCACTGGAAGCAACCCATTGTTTTTGCTGTGGCTTCGTTTCTATGGTATATTGATGAATCAAGGGATCACCGACGGTGCCGACCGTTTTTGTCCACCGTCAGTAATTGCGACGACAGTTTCATGGTGTTGAGTATTAATTGCCTTTCCCAGCGATACACATATCGCATCCCTGCAAGAACACTGATACATGCCATAACTGCAAAAAATCGAGTTAAATAATTGTATAAAACTTGTTAAGTAGTGTATGCTTCCTTTTCAAGTGGATATTTTGGCAGTAAATTCCATTATATTCTAGACATCGGTAATATGGACATGTAGTTGTGTTCTCGTCGAATGTGAGATGTTTCAGGTAATTATTAATTACTTTTTTGAATTGAGTCACTTTTCTTGCTTTTGTAAAAAAGAAAATTGTTTCTGCTATGGCTACTTTGTTACTTTTCCATGCCAAATCGTATATTTTGTTTACTTACTGTAATATAATATGACATTCGAATCTCCATCAGGAAAAATTAGCACTTAAATTAGAATAAAAAAGGAAAAACTATTTGAAATTGTTTGGTGAAAAAATCCAGATACAGAATTATAATTTATGAAAACTAATACGATTTGAAAAGAGGAACGTAGTTTGAGACAAATTAAGAAACACAATTTACAATCATAAATGTGCTTCTATAATGTAGTAATACGTTTCACCGATAAAAGGGATTCAATATGGGCTTTATTTTTTTTCTTGTAGTTGCAACGCACTGCATTGCAGAGATATTCATTTATTTTCTTCTGGTATTGTTGACGAGGATCTGCGCTTACCCTTTTTGCTTGTATGTGGTTTTCACAAAAAGAATGCCTGAGTCACTCTTCCGCACTTTCATTGCTTATATGTCACGTTGTCCATAACACTTATGTTCGCACTTGTGATTCCCGCACAGGTAGAGATAGAAATTTTTTTCTATAGTCATTTTACTCGATCTGTGTATATACAGTTTCTGTTTCTTACATTACAATCTCCTTCATACATGCATGCGTATCTGAAGTAACAAGACATTCTTTTGACGATTACAACTGTTGTAAATAGCTGACACTGTATTCACACAGACATTGTAATAATCAGCTACTTTAAAAATTACGTTCAACGTATCTCATAGATGAAAAGGGTCTAGATTCAGAGAATGTGCGACTCTTCTTGAATGACTCGTGCACATTTGCCAGTAGCCACGATGAAGCGACACTGTTCTTGCTGTGGCGAATCATGAAGTAACCTACAACAGAATTGGTAGAATTGTCCTTAAATGGAAGAATTGCGAGATTGAGACGTTGCAGTTTACGTGCGCGTTGGGGCACACAACACGTATTTTTCAGTGACGTAAACTAAAAATTGTCATTTTGCTAGTTGTGTCACTTTTCATCACTTTTCATCCGAGGGTGTGATAGGTCCTTTCCTACTGTGTGGGCTGTCGTTTGTCGATCTGCAAGAAACATGCATTTCTTCACTGAATACATCTTCCTGGCGTCGTGGGCGAACTTAATCAAAAACGGGTGTTCGACAGTGTTTAACTTCGTTGAATCAGTATCTTAGCTGTTGTCATTGACGGCGAAGGAGCACTACGAGCAAATGTGTGTGAAATCTTATGGGACTTAAGTGCTAAGGTCATCAGTTCCTAAGCTTACACACTACTTAATCTAAATTATCCTAAGGACAAACACACACACCCATACCCGAGGAAGGACTCGAACCTTCGCCGGGACCAGCCGCACAGTCCCTGACAAGGATCACTACGAGCAGCATCCAATTTCACTTTCATCCCGCCACATGTTCTCCCAGTCAAATCGCCTCACGTTCCCCTACTCAACAGCAAAAAGCAAATCAATGAAAGATTTTGCATTTTCTCCATCTGGACGAAAACCACGTAGCGCAATTACGTGAAATGGCTGTCAAATCCAAACTAACCGGCATAATCTTTCAGAGTGCAGCGGGATGTGCGTTAAGTTATCGGTACACGGATCGTGATTTTGAACGTTAATGCTGAGCTTGCCAAGTTCAACGTGCTTCTGAAGGCTCAGAAACAATTCGACTTGTGCACACGGGACGGGGTTCTCAACGTAGTATGCGAGAATGCAACGCGCTGCAGCGGCAGTTGTCGGCTGTATCTGGCTCGTGAATCACACTGTTTACGAAATGGAGAGGCGTAAAATTCATATATTAGCTATATTAAAACGTAGATTTCCTCCCTTGTTCATATGCTAATCAGGTTATTCTGCATGTTGTATGAATAAATAAAAACTTCAATATCCATGAACATATTATGTCAAAAAGGAAAGTACCATGTCCAGCCAATAAGGAAATCGGCTTATAAAAGATCCGTTACGAATAATGCGGTGGAACTTTATAGTAGTTCTCCACATGAGGTAAAAATTATCTCGTCATTTTCACTTTTTAGTAAAACCGTAAGGTCATTCTTATTTGATCACTGTCCCTGCTCAGTAGTGCCGGCCGGAGTGGCCGAGCGGTTCTAGACGCTACAGTCTGGAACCGCACGATCGCTACGGTCGCAGGTTCGAATCCTGCCTCGGGCATGGATGTGTGTGATGTCCTTAGGTTAGTTAGGTTGAAGTAGTTCTAAGTTCTAGGGGACTTATGACCACAGCAGTTGAGTCCCATAGTGCTCAGAGCCTTTGAACCATTTTTTTTTTTTTTTTGCTCAGTAGCAAATGTTTACTACATATGAAACACAAAACTTAAAAGAAGAAAGGGCAAAATATCGTACTATAAATAGTGCAAGCCGTCTTGCAGAGTAAGGCAGTCGGACAAACTCATTCCTCAAAAAGAGCACTTATATTTACATAAAATCGGAGATTATAGTATATCTTACATTAATAAGCCTCAGAACCAACTAAAAACGCGGAGATTATTAAAAGAAATATTTGAATGTTGTGGGACGCGAACCACAACACATCCCACATTTTGCCTTACGAGTATGTGTCGCTGTTCACTGCACTATACCGACCGCGGTTACTCGATGACTATACCTAGCATGTTACCATCTCCTGAAAGGTTTAATTGTAGCTACGTTACTAGCTGAAATTTAACTATCACAAATCGTACCCCCCCCCCCCCCCCCATGAACCACGGACCTTGCCGTTGGTGGGGAGGCTTGCGTGCCTCAGCGATACAGATAGCCGTACCGTAGGTACAACCACAACGGAGGGGTATCTGTTGAGAGGCCAGACAAACGTGTGGTTCCTGAAGAGGGGCAGCAGCCTTTTCAGTAGTTGCAAGGGCAACAGTCTGGATGATTCACTGATCTGGCCTTGTAACAATAACCAAAACGGCCTTGCTGTGCTGGTACTGCGAACGGCTGAAAGCAAGGGGAAACTACGGCCGTAATTTTTCCCGAGGGCATGCAGCTTTACTGTATGATTAAATGATGATGGCGTCCTCTTGGGTAAAATATTCCGGAGGTAAAATAGTCCCCCATTCGGATCTCCGGGCGGGGACTACTCAAGAGGATGTCGTTATCAGGAGAAAGAAAACTGGCGTTCTACGGGTCGGAGCGTGGAATGTCAGATCCCTTAATCGGGCAGGTAGGTAAGAAAATTTAAAAAGGGAAATGGATAGGTTAAAGTTAGATATAGTGGGAATTAGTGAAGTTCGGTGGCAGGAGGAACAAGACTTCTGGTCAGGTGACTACAGGGTTATCAAGTCAAGTAGGGGTAATGCAGGAGTAGGTTTAATAATGAATAGGAAAATAGGAATGCGGGTAAGCTACTACAAACAGCATAGTGAACGCATTATTGTGGTCAAGATAGATACGAAGCCCACACCTACTACAGTAGTACAAGTTTAAATGCCAACTAGCTCCGCAGATGTCGAAGAAATTGAAGAAATGTATGATGAAATAAAAGAAATTATTCAGATAGTGAAGGGAGACGAAAATTTAATAGTCATGGGTGACTGGAATTCGAGTGTAGGAAAAGGGAGAGAAGGAAACGTAGTAGGTGAATATGGATTGGGGCTAAGAAATGAAAGAGGACGCCGCCTGATAGAATTTTGCACAGAGCACAACTTAATCATAGCTAACACTTGGTTTAAAAATCATGATAGAAGGTTGTATACATGGAAAAACCCTGGAGATAATAGAAGGGTATCAGATAGATTATATAATGGTAAGACAGAGATTTAGGAACCAGGTTTTAAATTGTAAGACATTTCCAGGGGCAGATGTGGACTCTGACCACAATCTATTGGTTATGAGCTGTAGATTAAAACTGAAGAAACTGCAAAAAGGTGGGAATTTAAGGAGATGGGACCTGGATAAACTGAAAGAACCAGAGGTTGTACAGAGTTTCAGGGAGAGCATAAGGGAACAATTGACAGGAATGGGGGAAAGAAATACAGTAGAAGAAGAATGGGTAGCTTTGAGGGATGAAGTAGTGAAGGCAGCAGAGGATCAAGTAGGTAAAAAGACGAGGGCTAGTAGAAATCCTTGGGTAAAAGAAGACATATTGAATTTAATTGATAAAAAGAGAAAATATAATAATGCAGTAAATGAAGCAGGCAAAAAGGTATACAAACGTCTCAAAAATGAGATCGACAGGAAGTGCAAAATAGCTAAGCAGGGATGGCTAGAGGACAAATGTAAGGATGTAGAGGCTTATCTCACTAGGGGTAAGATAGATACTGCCTACAGGAAAATTAAAGAGACCTTTGGAGATAAGAGAACCACTTGTATGAACATCAAGAGCTCAGATGGAAACCCAGTTCTAAGCAAAGAAGGGAAAGCAGAAAGGTGGAAGAAGTATATAGAGGGTCTATACAAGGGCGATGCACTTGAGTACAATATTATGGAAATGGAAGAGGATGTAGATGAAGATGAAATGGGAGACACGATACTGCGTGAAGAGTTTGACAGAGAACTGAAAGACCTGAGTCGAAACAAGGCCCCGGGAGTAGACAACATTCCATTAGAACTACTGACGGCCTTGGGAGAGCCAGTCCTGACAAAACTCTACCATCTGGTGAGCAAGATGTATAAAACAGGCGAAATACCCTCAGACTTCAAGAAGAATATAATAATTCCAATCCCAAAGAAAGCAGGTGTTGACAGATGTGAAAATTACCGAACAATCAGTTTAATAAGCCACAGCTGCAAAATACTAACACGAATTCTTTACAGACGAATGGAAAAACTAGTAGAAGCCGACCTCGGGGAAGATCAGTTTGGATTCCGTAGAAATACTGGAACACGTGAGGCAATACTGACCTTACGACTTACCTTAGAAGAAAGATTAAGGAAAGGCAAACCTACGTTTCTAGCATTTGTAGACTTAGAGAAAGCTTTTGACAATGTTGACTGGAATACTCTCTTTCAAATTCTAAAGGTGGCAGGGGTAAAATACAGGGAGCGAAAGGCTATTTACAATTTGTACAGAAACCAGATGGCAGTTATAAGAGTCGAGGGACATGAAAGGGAAGCAGTGGTTGGGAAGGGAGTAAGACAGGGTTGTAGCCTCTCCCCGATGTTATTCAATCTGTATATTGAGCAAGCAGTAAAGGAAACAAAAGAAAAATTCGGAGTCGGTATTAAAATCCATGGAGAAGAAATAAAAACGTTGAGGTTCGCCGATGACATTGTAATTCTGTCAGAGACAGCAAAGGACTTGGAAGAGCAGTTGAAGGGAGGACATAAGATGAACATCAACAAAAACAAAACGAGGATAATGGAATGTAGTCAAATTAAGTCGGGTGATGTTGAGGGTATTAGATTAGGAAATGAGACACTTAAAGTAGTAAAGGAGTTTTGCTACTTGGGGAGAAAAATAACTGATGATGGTCGAAGTAGAGAGGATATAAAATGTAGACTGGCAATGGCAAGGAAAGCGTTTCTGAAGAAGAGAAATTTGTTAACATCGAGTATAGATTTAAGTGTCAAGAAGTCATTTCTGAAAGTATTTGTATGGAGTGTAGCCATGTATGGAAGTGAAACATGGACGCTAAATAGTTTGGACAAGAAGAGAATAGAAGCTTTCGAAATGTGGTGCTACAGAAGAATGCTGAAGATTAGATGGGTAGATCACATAACTAATGAGGAAGTATTGAATAGGATTGGGGAGAAGAGAAGTTTGTGGCACAACTTGACCAGAAGAAGGGATCGGTTGGTAGGACATGTTCTGAGGCATCAAGGGATCACCAATTTATTATTGGAGGGCAGCGTGGAGGGTAAAAATCGTAGGGGGAGACCAAGAGATGAATACACTAAGCAGATTCAGAAGGATGTAGGTTGCAGTAGGTACTGGGAGATGAAGAAGCTTGCAGAGGATAGAGTAGCATGGAGAGCTGCATCAAATCAGTCTCAGGACTGAAGACCACAACAACAACAACAACAAATCGTACCAAGAACAATGTATCGATACTCAATGTGCCGTTGCTTTCAAACGGCGTACTCTCATAATACCCAAGTTACAATAATTCCTTAACGACGAATATGGCGTTTCTCGTCATTTTCTTACAACGAATCTTACCATTAACGGCGGGTTTTCATGAGATCTTCAATTTGCTGGTGCTCAGAAATCGCATATACACACATGGGCTTCAAGTGAAAGCCAATATGGCGTGTCGCGACTCTTTACTGAAGGGAGAAGGCATGCTTGTGAGGTAGGTGGCCTTCTGCCATCTCATTGGTCAACGTTCAGGCGCACGTTCTGAATATTTGACATACTAGGTATTTCTGTGCACGTTCAGAAAGACTTCCCGACGTTCTGCTTCACACTATGACGTCAGAAACCCGGCACGTTCAACGTTCGAATTCACGGTCCGTGTGCCGACGGCTTGGGCAGAAATAAAGAGCTGTGAGGCGAATCGGTAGTCCGGCCTGTATCG
Organism: Schistocerca nitens; assembly: GCF_023898315.1. NCBI lineage: Eukaryota > Metazoa > Arthropoda > Insecta > Orthoptera > Acrididae > Schistocerca > Schistocerca nitens. The sequence continues at coordinate 779,656,332 of NC_064615.1, read as the reverse complement.
CTCTGTTCACGAAAGGCAAGGTTCCTGGCTCTAGTCTCGGTCCGGCTCACAGTTTTAGCCTGCTAGGAAATTTCAGAACTAACATATGCATCAGCATCAGGGCACGTGTTAAGCAACGACATTTGTCTCCAACACAACTACGTTGAGAACTGACCCCTCGTGCAAACCACGTTGCGGATGTTTTAGCAAGTAGTGCTTTTCCTGCAGCAGAAGTTGTTCTTCGGGTGAATGTAATGCAAGTGCGCGGACCGGTGATGGGCGATGCGTGCGGGAACCGGTAATGGCGGCCCCTAATGGAGGCGCCAAATGGACGAGTAAACGCGCTGCGCCTCGCCGCGCCCACTGCCGACTGGGGCGGCCGCCACCGGGAAACTGCCCGCGCCTTCCTGTGGCGCAGCCCGCTGCTGGCCTCCGTTAATCATCCTAATGGACTCACCGCGAAATGCGGCGTCAGCAATTGGATGTCACGCCGGTTTGACACGTACCTGCCTGGTGCAGCAGTGTGACGACTGGACTTTCGCTGGCACTCTGACACGTTGGCATTCTTGTTTCAAACGAGGCATGTACCTGGTGATTCACAAAGAAAGAGTATATTTGAGTTGTTTATTACAAACACATTACGCACATCACTGGATAGAGGAAAGTTAAAACTTTTGACGGAGCTGTGCTGTTTGTTTGTAATTTGGCAACTACATGATAGGAGAAATCATTTTGTGTTGGAATTTGCGCGAAGTTAATCCATTGTTCAAGTGCAACGTGCAATCCGCCTTCCAACGACCAAGAAGCCGCCTCTGCACAAGTAGATTTACGACTGGCATAAAAAATTCTTGGAAGTTGGTTGCACTTGCAAAGAAAGGGAACAGCACTGATCGGCTGTGCACGTCCCACGAAAATTTCTAGCGTATCCGAGATGCGTTCATACGGAGCCCTCGGAAGTCCACAGGGCGGGCAGGCCAGAAACTTCACCTTCCTCAAGCAAAGGAGCGCTGTATTGTGAAACGACACCTGCATATGAAGCCATACAAGTTGTAGTTACTGCAGCAATTGCGTCCCGGCGACCACAACAGAATGTAAGAACTTTGCATTACAGTTCTCCAGGACACAACTCATCTTTTCGGGCGAATCGACGTTCCATCTATCAGTTAAAGCAAACCGCCCTAATGTAGGAATTTGGGGACACGAAATCCTGGCGTCGTCGTCTAACATGAAAGAGACTCACCGAAACGGAATGTGTTTTACGTCGCTTCTGTTCACAAAGTTTATGGACCTTTCTTTTTTACGGTGTGAACTGTGTCAGGAATGTCACATCTGGTCATACTGTAAAATTTGTTGCTTCTTCGACTTCTCGAAGATTCCAATGAATTCATTTTCATGAAAGACGGCGACTCGCCTCACTTTCATCTTGAGGTGCTGCGTTATCTTAACAGCACCATCCCACAGCATTGAACTGGGAAAGGTGGACAACAAGATCTTGTTCATTGCCTTTGGCCTCCGAGGTCACTAGACCTCGTACCTTGCGATTTTTTTCTGTGGTGGTGCATAAAAGACAGAGTCTTTGTCACACCTATGGCAGCCACTCTTCAAGAGGTGAGAAACTGAATTGTTGAAGCTTTCGATTCATGTGCGGAATGAAATGGACCGCCGTTTCGATGTTCCTCGAGCAACGCACGGTGCTCATGTTGAGTGTATGATGTAGTGTCTGTACGAAGATAAAACTTTGAACCTTACTCTATCCAGTGGCATGCGTAATGTGTTTCTAACTTTCATAGCTTGTAATAAACAACTGATACCTGTTCTTTGTTTTTGAATCGCTTTGTACACTGAGTGAAGTATTCCACGACGTCGTGCGAACTCACCTCCTAGACTGTCCGGCCCCGGTAGCTGAGTGGTCAGCGTGACGGAATGTCAATCCTAAGGTCCCGGGTTCGATTCCCGGCTGGGTCGGAGATTTTCTCCGCTCAGGGACTGGGTGTTGTGTTGTCCTAATCATCATCATTTCATCCCCATCGACACGCAGGTCGCCGAAGTGGCGTCGACTTGAAAGACCTGCACCAGGCGAACGGTCTACCCGACGGGAGGCCCTAGCCACACGACATTTCATTTCACCTCCTAGACTCTTTATTTTACACAAAATCATGTTATATGAATTACATGTGTTGCTCATCGAGAATCACTTTCTAGACAAAGAGTTAGGCATTTGTACTACAGCATCTCCATTCTGTCTATATTTTCACTGTCACATGTAAATTCTTCGGTGACAGTTCGATCCTTGAAAAGATTAGTGTTCTTCTTTGACGTTGGTTTGCGGCTCAAAAAGATGGCAATAACGCTGCGAAAAAAAAATTTCAGTTACTCGCACAGTGGTGTAAAGTGCACGACAGACGGCTGAGATACGCGAGAGTATGAACTGAAGATATTTCTTCTTGAAAAGACCTGTTATCCAAAAAATATTTTTACTCAGGAACTGAAGGCATTTAACATAGCTTAAATAAGCAGTAAGAGTGTACGTACTTCATGCAGTTGAGCTGAAATACAGGGTGGTTATAATTAAACTTCCGCTTCTTGAGCCAGTGTGGACGGAAAATTACTCACCTTATTGGTACCCAACTTTATAGGAATGATGTTCTGACTGCGCTGCAAGATTTGCGTTGTTCGTGGTGTTAGTGTCGTGACTCATATGTTAGGCGCCGGTACTTGTACGACGACGTAGGGTTGAACGCAAGCATCGTGTGTATCACAGTTGCAGACAGTCAACATAGAACTGGCCAAGGTGAGCAGCGGCTGCATTCGTAAAGCTGTTTCATCAGAATAACAGCAACAGCGCTACTGGTATTCGCGATTATCGACGCATTACAAGAATGTGGAGATGTCTTTCTGCACCGAGCTTCAAGAACATGATTCGGAAATTCGAATTAACTGGCGATAACGGAACTATTTCTGGGAGACCCCAGTGGCCAGTTGCGCCACGTATTGTGAAAAAGTTGCTGTTGTCATGGCAGAGAACGCTAGACTCATTGTGCGATCTTCAAGCAGTGTATAAGTTGTGTCACGACAGCCAACATCGCACTTCAGATGTTTCGGGCAGCAGTAGAGCGGTTCCAAACTGTCGTGAATGCAGATGGGTCGTCACATTGAGCAGCCTTTGTAAGCTGGAACGTAAACATGGTACGCAACTAACAAGTGTTACCATCTCATGAGGAAATTGAAATGTTTCTTTCAATGGTTTATTCGTTATTTCTCATGCGCATGTCCTTACAAATGTGTCCACAAAGTTTCGTTGTCGTGCGATCATTCGTTTTCCGTGGAGGCCATCTTAAGTAGCGAAAGTTTAATTATAACTACCCTGTATTCTTCACTTTCGCACATATTCAACTACATTTTGTATCTACAATATTATGATGAACATCAGTATGTGTTCTGTAGCTGGATCATTAACATTCGCTTATGAACGACATTAGTAGCCTGTAAACTGACCTGTGCTACATCATAGCCCGGTATTACATTATCATATTTCTTTGTCAAAGAAATATGATCAAATATTCGTCAAATTTCATTGACAAAGATCTTTGACGTAGCGCTAAAAAGGGTATTACACTGTCGTCATATTTTTCTTCAAATTTCAAGATGGCGGACAACAATTATGCGCTCCAGTTGCTAATACCACAATTGCATTGCGATTTGTTGATACAGGAGAGAGCCACTCTAGTTTGCAGCAAAGCACTCAAATATCACATTGCATATTGACCAAAATAGTTCCAGAAACGTGTGAAGCGATTTATAAAGCACTAAATGGGGAATATGTGAAGGTAAATAAATGTTTAGTACACTATTTGGGCAATAAGAACTATTTTTATTTTTCAGTGATTAACTTAATGAAATTAGTGTTCCAACAAATACAAAATTAATAAAAAGTACGAGACAGATGAAGCGCTTTTTAAGTTTTAGCACCCGGAGTTCAAAAATAGACAAAGTAAAATGGAACGCTAAGAAAGAATTTTCTACTTAAGCATGTGACCACATCCTCTATCCCGGCTTGCTGAAAAGCTGCCTGGATGTTTCCAGATGTAGAGGTGGATGGCTGTAGCTGTGATTGTGGACATGAAGTCGCCTGCAGCATATTCCACCTATCCATCAACACACAGTTAATAGCATGCATTGTGCCGCTAACTCAACCCCCACTCTAGTAGAAGCAAATTTATTATATAAAAAAAAGAGTCGAAGGAACACAACAACTTTGAAGCCATGTTAACCAACACACTATGGAAACGTCAAATAGATGTAGCGACACCAGCGCTCCAACCGTTTACATTTCACATTGAGACTCTAGAGTTCATGATATTTTCTTGACGACAGGCGAGATTTGACAAAGTGTCCTATTACACCATCAAATTTCTTTGACATAAATATTTGACATAACAGCTTTGACAAAGAAATATGATAATGTAATACCGGCCATAGCGATACTTAATGGAAATGATCTGCTGAACGTGTAAGCTAAGGAACAAATTACAGTCTTGTTGTATTGCGTTCTTTAATTTTTTGAGCTACATGGCGAAATGGATCACCTTGCAGGTATCCACAGAGACAACGAATAACCTGGTGACGAAGCCTTCCAAATATCATATACGCAGGGAACAGCTATGTCCCTTTCGTGTCAAACCACACATCACGTTCATTCATCTTGGAACGCAAAAATCCTTATGGCATGTTACAGCGTCATTCCAAGATCGTCATTCTTTTTCTTGTTGTTTCTCTCTCTCTCTCTCTCTCTCTCTCTCTCTCTCTCTCAGACAATGCTTATTTTTTCTGTGTTATGCACAGGATAATTTCCCTCGTCACTCTATAAAAAAAGTTCGGCAGCTTTCGCAATCTCCCTCCTTTAGACCCTCGACAAAAAATTTTAAAGACTTCTCCGCGAGATACTAGAGCGCCATTGTCCTTTCACTTCAACTGTCTACCAAATGGGAACACCTGGTTTCCTTCCTGGCTTCACGGCAGAAAATTTTTCAGGTATTATAAAGCTCAAAGTAGGCCAAATCGAAGCTCATAGCTGCATAATGTTTAGTAAACGCTCCTCCAGTTGTACTAAGAACTTTGGAAAACGTATTAGTAATCAATACATAAGGCCCTTCGTAACCAACTCACTGCGTTTGCTGGTAACTGCAGAGAGGAGAGAACGAAGAAGAACCCTTTCATTGGAGCACTCTGTCCACAGCGTGAGCAGCGATTGTTCCAAAATTAATGCGAGGATCATTTCTTCAGGATCCTGGTAATGGAAATACTCTGTAGGGATGGTTAATGTTGCTCTCTAAGATTACCAGTACCCTTGCTGTTACTGCTGCGCTGGAATTCCTACACATGAGAATGTTCACCTGCGGACAAGACTTATCTTGAGATCACTTTTCCGTGATCGTAACCTTGGGGGAGAATAATCACAAGAGCTCTCGTGAAGCCAATCTTATGCGTCATGACGAATCCATTGCTTCATGGCTCCCATCTCGATCTAGTCTCTAATCTTCGGCACTTGCAAGCATTTCAAAAGCCTAAGCTTTCAGTAGAAATGGTGGATTATTACCTGCCTGTCGCCAGTGCTCTTGGTGCTCCTGTTCGTTCTGCCAGCCGTGTTCACGGTATGACATTGCTTTCGTATTGTTACCTACATATGAAGTTCCTTCTAGGCACATAAATCAACCGGGAAACATTTACACTACAAATTACATCCATATTTTTAATATTACATTTCATGATTCACCGTGATAAAATTCTCTCTTCCTAGCCTCGTTGATCATCAAGAGCCCTAAAGACCCATCAGTTGACCGTTCATAGCATCACAGACATTGGCTGCCATCCACTATTTCTTTACTGTCGGTATCAGTCACAATGATACCCAGAAATTGAATTATTAGTAACTCTTCAGATTTAATACACAACTACCGTACAAGCAAAGCAAAGCAAACGTAAGCTAAGCTTCGCTTTCTGGTCGTAGTGGACCAATCGGAATCGACCTACCAACGTGTCATCCTCTGTACATGATGTCATCGGATGCGATATGAAGTGGCAAGGTATGAGCACACCGCTGTCCCGGCCGTTGTCGGCTTTCTTGACCTTGGAGGCGCTACTACTCAGTTAGGCCTGAGCCTGAGTACACCCAAGTACAGTCCTCCCACCGAGAAAAAATCCTCGCAGTATCAGGTATCGAACCGGGGTGCTTTTCAGAACAGTCGGGCACACTGACCACTGAGCTACGGAGGCGGACTAACTACATTATGAGTTTTTGCAAAAGAACGTAATAAATAAACAAATTTCTACTTTACCAGCTCACCCGTAACATAAATCTTCACATCGGACTTGCAAAATCGCAAGCCGGCACGATGGTAAGATGCACCCTGCCTTTGGCATGGAACCCTCAACATTTCGAGAGAGTACTTTCCGGGAGGAGTCGGACAACATATTACCTCCTCCCACATACGTCTCGCGAAATAACCACAGCGGTACCATTTTCCCATGCACCGTTCGGGAATGGAACAGGGAAGGGGGGATCAATTAGTGGTTCCAGAAGTACCCTCCGCACACAATATCAGGTGGCTTGCGAAGTGTTGATGTAGATCGTAGGAATAAACAGTTTTGGAATGGCTATCATCGTTCTCCTACATCTGTGAGTGCCAGTTTCCTAATTATGGGAAGCCGGCCGGAGTGGCCGAGCGGTTCTAGGCGCTTCAGTCCGGAACCGCGCTGCTGCTACGGTCGCAGGTTCGAATCCTGCCTTGGGCATGGATGTGTGTGATTTCCTTCCGTCAGTTAGGTTTAAGTAGTTTTAAGTTCTAGGGGACTGATGACCTCAGATGTTAAGTCCCATAGTGCTCAGAGCCATTTGAACCATTTAATTATGGGACCTATGTTCAAAATGGCTCTGAGCACTATGGGACTTAACATCTGAGGTCATCAGTCCCCTAGAACTTAAAACTACTTAAACCTAACTGACCTAAGGACAACACACACATCCATGCCCGAGGCAGGATTCGAACCTGCGACCGTAGGTGTCTCGTGGTTCCAGACTGCAGCCCCTAGAACAGCACGGCCACTTCGGCCGGCATGGGACCTATGTCTGTGCAGCGCTAAATAGTCTTGTGATATGCACGAAACCCAACTAGCTCTGAATGTCTGTATAAGTAATAGCTACATGATTGTGAATACTTAACTATGTTGAATCTCCGCAGTATAACTGCCTCTTTTTCATGATGATCGCGTCTGAAGTGCAGACGAAAAATGCATGCATGTCTGAAGGAACAGGCACTGCTGCGACTACAGCCGTCATGAAGTACATGAAATGTATGCGTAGTTGAGAATATGGGCTACCATCAGCTGTATAACGGAATGACAACACTGAAAATTTTTGCCGGATCGGGACTCGAACGCTGATTTATCGCGAGCGGTCGCCTTTCCATTTGGTTATCCGAGCAGGGCTCACGGTTGGAGCCGATCTTTCATATGTCGTCAACCATGTGTCTATAACCTGTACTCATACATCCATTCTGTATATTCCCGTACGGAAGAGACGTATTACCGGTGTCGACGGATAAATGCGATGTTGCAGTGACTGTGTTGTACTGAAGTACGATGCAGCGTTCCTTCGGAAATACATATACGCATTGAATCTTACCTCTGAACTCAGTCAGCTAACACGAATACCTGCATGTAACGATTTGTAGATATATAATATTGAGAGATCACAGTCTCATTCATAGGTGAAAGAGGTGGCAGGCTTCAGTACATTAGTGAGATTCTGGAAAAAGGCAATCTGTATACAAAATAGATTGATTAAAAAACCCTCGAACGACCCAGCACGTCTGAACAACTGCGCTATCGTATTTATCCGCCGACAGCGGGCGAGTGATTTTCGATTAAAATGTCTCCTCGTACGGGAATATACATAGAGTAGGGGTTGTAGATACATGGTTGATGATATATGAAAGTTTGGGCCTGGCCGTGAAGCGTTCTTGGATAGCATAATGATAAGGTGACCGGCGATAAGCGGGAAATCCTAGTTCGTGTCCCGCTCCCGCACAAATTTTCATTGTCGTCTTTCCAGTATACAGCTGATGGTTGTCCATATTCGCAACTGCGAATACATTTCAAGAATGGTTATGGTCGCATACAGCATTTTGCAGGTTCCATGCGAAAGGCAGCGTGCGTCTTGTCAGCGTGCCGGCTTGCAATTTTGCAAAGCTCCAGTAACAGCGTCTGACTAAGGCTGTTCACAATGCCGTTCACTTGGGCTGAGCATCTGGGAAAGGTAAAACAGAATTTAAAAATGTGCTCTTGAGCACTAACAAAACTAGGATTCTCTGGCGACCAGTAACAATCTAAGAAAGCTGGTTTAGGCCTGAAACATAAGGTATAATAGTTAGATGCTTATATTGAGCATCTTAATTATGTTTACAAGGCTAATGTATTTTTTTGATTTCATATTCAGGGTGTAGATGAAGTCCGGGAACACTTTCAATTATTTATTGCACGAGAACTAAACATTGTACAGATGTCATACATATTGCATTTTGGAGAGAAACTGAAAGCTTTTTCTTTACAAGCATTCGATATGCCGACCATGAGTGACCCGGCAGACGTCAGTACGGTAATCGAATTCTTGCCCTACTCGTCCCAGCATGCCATCGTCGACTGTGGCAGTCGCTTCCCGTATTCTCTCCCGGAGCTCTGCTACATCACGTGATAGAGGCGGTAAATACACCAGATCTTCAATGTGTCCCCACAGAAAAAAGTCACACGGAGTGAGATCTGGTGATCGGGGAGGCCATTTCAGGAAACAGCTCGGTCCGTACCTGAACTCGCCATGTTTCCGACTAGCGCTATCGGCAGATTACCAAACTACGTTGTGGCGGTATACATGAAAAAAAAAAACTTTCAGGGTTTCTCTTCAAAATAATGTATGTATGATATCTGTACAATGTTTGGTTCTTGTTCAATAAATAATTGAAAGTGTTCCCGGACTTGAAGTACACCCTTTATTACGTCTTTCAAAAATATGCATTAAAGTCAGAGCGAATTAATGTCCTGTTTTGTTTCCTGCAATTTAACGAAATTTTCCGGTCGTAAAAATTTTCGTTTTCACAGACAAAAGATCATCTGAGCAGGAAAGTTTAATATATAGCATGATGATGCGTGTGTTACGAATCGGAGTAATACACTCCTGGAAATGGAAAAAAGAACACATTGACACCGGTGTGTCAGACCCACCATACTTGCTCCGGACACTGCGAGAGGGCTGTACAAGCAATGATCACACGCACGGCACAGCGGACACACCAGGAACCGCGGTGTTGGCCGTCGAATGGCGCTAGCTGCGCAGCATCTGTGCACCGCCGCCGTCAGTGTCAGCCAGTTTGCCATGGCATACGGAGCTCCATCGCAGTCTTTAACACTGGTAGCATGCCGCGACAGCGTGGACGTGAACAGTATGTGCAGTTGACGGACTTTGAGCGAGGGCGTATAGTGGGCATGCGGGAGGCCGGGTGGACGTACCGCCGAATTGCTCAACACGTGGGGCGTGAGGTCTCCACAGTACATCGATGTTGTCGCCAGTGGTCGGCGGAAGGTGCACGTGCCCGTCGACCTGGGACCGGACCGCAGCGACGCACGGATGCACGCCAAGACCGTAGGATCCTACGCAGTGCCGTAGGGGACCGCACCGCCACTTCCCAGCAAATTAGGGACACTGTTGCTCCTGGGGTATCGGCGAGGACCATTCGCAACCGTTTCCATGAAGCTGGGCTACGGTCCCGCACACCGTTAGGCCGTCTTCCGCTCACGCCCCAACATCGTGCAGCCCGCCTCCAGTGGTGTCGCGACAGGCGTGAATGGAGGGACGAATGGAGACGTGTCGTCTTCAGCGATGAGAGTCGCTTCTGCCTTGGTGCCAATGATGGTCGTATGCGTGTTTGGCGCCATGCAGGTGAGCGCCACAATCAGGACTGCATACGACCGAGGCATACAGGGCCAACACCCGGCATCATGGTGTGGGGAGCGATCTCCTACACCGGCCGTACACCACTGGTGATCGTCGAGGGGACACTGAATAGTGCACGGTACATCCAAACCGTCATCGAACCCATCGTTCTACCATTCCTAGACCGGCAAGGGAACTTGCTGTTCCAACAGGACAATGCACGTCCGCATGTATCCCATGCCACCCAACGTGCTCTAGAAGGTGTAAGTCAACTACCCTGGCCAGCAAGATCTCCGGATCTGTCCCCCATTGAGCATGTTTGGGACTGGATGAAGCGTTGTCTCACACGGTCTGCACGTCCAGCACGAACGCTGGTCCAACTGAGGCACCAGGTGGAAATGGCATGGCAAGCCGTTCCACAGGACTACATCCAGCATCTCTACGATCGTCTCCATGGGAGAATAGCAGCCTGCATTGCTGCGAAAGGTGGATATACACTGTACTAGTGCCAACATTATGCATGCTCTGTTGCCTGTGTCTATGTGCCTGTGGTTCTGTCAGTGTGATCATGTGACGTATCTGACCCCAGGAATGTGTCAATAAAGTTTCCCCTTCCTGGGACAATGAATTCACGGTGTTCTTATTTCAATTTCCAGGAGTGTAGTATTTATGCCGATGAATCTTTAACACAGTCATAGGAAGAATGTATTCAGAAAAAGTTGGAGTAAGGTAAAAATGTAGCTCTTGCTGCGTTAACGTAGCTTATTCACGAGCTGATGCACTGTGTTATGATCTTACGTGTTATTTTAACTAAACCGCCAGTAATTGGAAATTGCTGGGCGGATAATAAATTTATTGATAGACTTCAGTTTCAGGAGACTACTCGAATACAAAAAAGCATCAAATTACGCATTTGTACCATTGTTACAAGCAAATAAATAAGAAATAAACATCCCCTTCCCGCCTAGGATTAGCTAACAACTGAACAGTTGTGATCTCTGTAGAGATTCTGGCATGATTAATGGAAGACATTTTCTGGGTGTCCAGACGATTGATGATTCTAGTTTCTCGCGCAGTATTTTGAGGACTAAATTTTAATCATGTGATCGCCAATGCGCTTGGACGCCTGGAATTTTATCATGTAAGAAAACAGTTATGCAAGACAAAGGCTTCATATGCAAAATTTTTGTCATCCTCATATGAGGCGATTCTGTTTTGGAAACTGGTTTAGTCTACGCAGTATTTTCCATGGACCAATCTGTTCGAACGCCTTGTAATTTGGTTCATAATGCTTTTTACACTTACCAAATGCTTAATAGCTCTTGGTCCCCCTTGGGAACGCAATACAGCAGCGATTCTGCATGGCATGGGTTCGACATGTCATTGCTGGTTTTCCGGTCGTTGCAGCATCTGATGTCGATGCACAGGTCACGGAAGCCCCTGGGCGGTGGTTTTCCGTCAGGTAGCTGGTGCGCCCGATAGCGTCCCTGATGTGCTGCATCAGGTCCATATCTGGTGATTTTGGTGGCTAAGACATCAACATGAGTTCACTATCGTGCTCATCGAGCCACGATAGCACCATTCTGGCCTTGTGAAATGGACAATTACCCTGCTGGAAGATGCCATCGCTGTCGTGGGAGACAATCAAGCACGACGGGATGCAGGTGGTCTGTAATAATACTCACGTAGTCCATATCTGTCACGGTGTCTTCGATTAGTACAACAGACCCCACGAAAGCCTAGGGGACTGCCACCGCCTCTATCGCCATGCAGAAAGCGCTGCCCAATCGCTGCTGGAGTACTGCTTATTTTTCGTGTTTTACTGTTCCTGTAATTCAGATCGATAAAACGAATAACTAACTAGAATTATTTGTGACCCGTATGTCGAATGGGCCCCGTAAAATTCAGCGTTATAAATAATTTTGTTTGTATTGCGAAACAAACCAGCGCTTTCTCTCGACGTTGGGCGTTGTATGAAAGACATGGTGAACAGAATTTGTCTGGGCTGATTGCAGCTGCACGCTGCAAAAACGAAATAGCAGATATCTGACGAAACACCCGAGAAAATGCGCGACACCCGGTATACTTTCCTGTAAGGCATTACAAGCCCACGTCATCACCAGGCGGCGTTCAGTGTTGCGATAGGCAGTGGTCACAATGTTTTGGCACATCAATGTATATCCCTGTTTAAAATAAGCACGAGATCGTCCCCGTCACAGACTCGGCATAATATTATCTATTAGGAAGAAGTTGGTCATTTTTAATTGTAAAGACATCAAATTGGGATGCAACAAAGAAAATTCGTGTTACTGCTACAGAGAAAATTTGAGTCAAGTTAGTGCATATCAGTGTTCTCTCATTTGTTCTTTACTAGATCTTCGAATCGCGGCCTAGTAGACGGCAGCGTTGTTGAGGGATCAAAGAATGAATCGGCAAGTGCCTTACTGAAGGAACTATCGCAGGGAAATCTAGGAAAACATAGATTTCGATTAGTATCCAAGGCAATTTGAAACCAGTTGCTGCTCCCCCATACGAATCCGGGCTAATCATTAGTCTCAAAAAACACTAATGAAAAAGAAAGAAACCAAAGTCGTGCAGAAAATGTGAAAGCAACTAAGTAACTTAATAACACCAGGGAAACAATTTACTCAGTACGATAGTGAAGTGGTTCTGGAACATGGTGTGTGTATCACACATATCTCTACGCTTCAAAAGAGCAGGCAGGGAAAATAATATGAAAAATTTAAAAAGTTTGATAATAAAACCTTGTAATTCTTATTTGATATCCGCCAGAGGAGTTCCTGCGCTTTCGTAGATAGATGTTGTATCGTAAGTTTTTAAAACCCTGTTTTTATGCCCCAACCCTGCCATTCTCAAGTAACGTTGATGGGGAACTTACACTGTCGGCTTACATTACCACGTATAGCTGCTAACGTTCACTGTTGGTGCACCTGAACGAGTTGGTGCTGATTGGTCTACACAGATATCAGAAGAAGTTGGTGCTGATTGGTCTACACAGATATCAGAAGAAACTCTGTCCGCAGTGTTTCACTTGCTTATTGTAAGGTGCGCATGTGGTTAACTTCTGAAAGTTGCTCTCTTAGGCTGAACTCAGAAGCCTACATCGTCTCTTCCATCCATCTGCTTTGACGCTTTATCTTTTTGAAAGATCCTGTCATCACCTGAGAAAAAGTTTCTCAGGAACAAGAAAAAGTGATGTATGGTGTGTGAGACAGTGCACTGGGTAAGGCACTTGTGTTATTCGGAATTAGGCCTCTAACCGCCGTCCAACTATCCAGAGTTAGGTGTTTGCTCCAAGGAATATTTCCATTCTCGTCGTTGTCCAATAATACATAATATATTGAATAACGTTTTGCTTTTTTGTGGCATCCCCTCCGGGTGTCGGTGTAGAGGTGTAGGGAGAGGACGTCGTGGGGTACATCTTCCGCCAAAGATAGTGTTCTGGTCTATCTTCACCTGTGCATGTCCTACATCTTCTTTTATTGATACTCCCAGTTTACAGTTTTCCGTAAGTCAATTCTTCTGCCTGCGTCAATGCTCTTGACCCAACTGTATATTACTGGCAAAACTCTTCCACTGGCATGTTTATAATGAGGACAAATGGCGAATAACCATGCTGTTGAGTCCCTGTAAAACCGCAGTCATCATCAGAGCGTCCTCTTCATCCATTCCAACCTTGTGCCTAGAGACGACTATATCCCTATCGCGGCATTTAGCCCAAAATTTCCTTCCATTCTCTCTCTCTCTCTCTCTTCTGTTAAATGGATGGAACATGCGTTTTGTAAGCAAACATTTTACTTGATGAATTACATTTCCTTAAGTTTTTTCCAGGGAATCTCAGAAGCTGTTAGCTCGGTAGTACATGTCCTACACGTATCACACAGTTCCTGGAAACCCCCCTCCCCATTCACTCCACTCCCTTTTTATTGCAGATACCGGCATTGTGCTGTTCTTTCACAATTCTTTGAGCGTGTCGCTGAAATCAGTTTTCTTCTAAACATTTTGTGACTCTTTCGAAGAATTTTTTGTGAGCGTATTTTGTCGTCAAAAATAGGACCTTTCTTAGCTTACATGTTCCAAATTTTCTGTGGGCTTTGTATAACAATTATTTCATTTACGCTGAAAAGGTGCTGACGGCATCATCTTTCTTAAACTGACGAAAAAGGGAAGAAACTGATGCATTATATACTCGCACAGTTATTGTCCACAACTTCAATGCCGAAACTTTGTTTTGACTGCGCTTCAGTCGTCTTTATCTCTGGGTAGGCGGCCGAGAAGATAAGCGTGAGACAAGAGTTTTAGGCGAGTTTAGATACGGCGTAACACAAGGAGCGTAGGCGTGCTCCCTCCACGAAGAGTCGTTCATAGTTCATTGTTTCCGCTCGAGCCGCTTCCGAGGTGTCTTTGAGCCCCCGCTGACAAGATTTACGAGGCCTGTGGCAATTAGTCTTGCGATTATCCACTCAGTTAACGAGAGACAAACGAGCGTGGCGCCGACGTGCCGCAATTTTGCAAAGTGTCGCGCCCGTTTCCTTCCGCCGCCACTGGCTCGGCTAGGCAGCTGTACTCGTTGCCGGTGCAGCGCACGTAGCGGTGCGGCAGTGTCAACAACGGAAACACCGGCCGCGATGGCGATCCTCACACGATAAACACAATCAGGCTCGTCAGGGCAGCTTCCGCCACGTGGCCGGCGCGTTTGCGGTGCACTGCGGGCCTGCGGTAGCTGGCGAGCTCTGCTGGGGGCCGCTGGTATTGACGAATTCTGCTACGTCTGATTTACAGTGCCACATGTCGCCCAACTGCTGAAAACTCCATAGTCCAGCACGGAAGGACACTGTACGGCAGCGCCAAATCTCATATCCGCTGCGGTCTGGTTGTCCTTTTATTATAGGGCAGTCCATAATGAATATGGCGATTACAAATGAGTAAAGTTCAAAATTTCGCTCGTTGAACAAGCGCAGTGGATCGGAATCTGGCGCATGCGCGGTGTTGCGTAAGTGAAAAGTTCGTCTCATAACTGAAAATCGCGGATCCCGCACGGAAGGCATTCTCCGTGTTGTAATTTCACAGTTGTCGTCCTGACATCACCGTTCAGAGATGATTTCGTCAATGATATAGTCAAACACCTTCAAATGCCGACAACGCTCGCAGATGGCATCGGTAGTTTGAAGACACAGAATGTTTGCGCGAAGGAGAACGTACTAGCCGACCACGTGTGTCAGCACAAAATGTTGAAAGAACTCACCTTTCGTTTTAACGTAGTCAGCCGAAACGAGGCACGAAGCCAGTAGGTAGCCATAAATACTACGAAGAACAGTATTACGTATTCTCAAAACAAAGCTGAAAACTAAACTTAACAGGAACTGGAACAGGGAGAATACTTCAAACGCACATGTTACACAGTGACTTTGTCAAGTACATAACGCGCGTGGCGAGGCGAGACCGCTGCGTCTGTCCAGACCAGTCCCCACCACAAAGGAAGAGAGAGTTATAAAATGAATTCTTTAGTCTAATCACAGATTCTAACTCCCAATAAGATTCCGAGGAAACTGATACCAAACTCAGACCCACCAGTTAATTATTAAGTCGTCAGTCCTAATTGCGCGTTTAATGTTACTAAACTAATTTTCCCAAGTCCGCAGACATTACCGAGGTATTGTCTATGTAGAGTATCATCGTTTGGAGGGGGCGGATAATTTTGGCATTCGCCGTTTATTTAACCTTCCTGCCACAAGATAGAATATCAGAATACATGTCACAAGGCCGTATCGTATGCGGCACTTAGCTAAAAAGCTGTTTTTCCCCTTAAAATTAGGTTCATTTGGTTTACATACTCGTAAATAATACATATTAGCGCTGTTTCCTGTGCAAAGGGTAAGAAGTCGTGCCCCGCATCCAACACTGTCTTGTGTGTGTGTGTGTGTGTGTGTGTGTGTGTGTGTGTGTGTGAGGGGGGGGGGGGGGGAGAGGTTACTACGAGGAATGGCCAAGACGGCTAAATCTAGCGTGGTTTCCTGACCGTTGTTTCGAATCGACGTTGAAGCCACGTTGTGGCGGAAACATCACAGCTCTCCCGCGTTCTGGGAATCCGCTCCAGTTCAGGCCACCAAAATTGAAGGCAAGGACTTCGCCGCTCCAGCAGCAGCGGTTACACCTGCAACCTGCGTTAGATTGGCTGTACAAGGACCTTTTCGTATACTGCGGGGGATCGTGCGGGGTTCGAGTCCTCCCTTGGGCATGGGTGTATGTTGACCTTAGCGTAAGTTAGTTTGAGTTAGATTAAGTCTAGGGAGCAACGACGTCAGCAGTTTGGTCCCTAGGGACCGATGACCTTAGCAGTTTGGTTCCATAGGATCTTACTACATACCACGGAGGTACACCGTAGTTCGTCGACGGAGTCTTTTAAATAGACCGGGGAGCAGCTGTCCGATGCCACTCCGTTGCAGTTTCTAAAGGTGTCGGCATCGCGAAAGTCATCGTCAGCAGTTACCCCATTTTGTGGCAAGTGTTGTTTTCAGTTTCCTCGGGAGCCGTCTTTTGTTTGCCATCCGCGAGCTGCTCGTGATGTCCTGCCGCTACGTTTCCACCGAGAGATTGGGCGCTGCAAATCGACATGTAGCATGCTAAGCTGTAATGTCCGACCCTTGTTACTGTGGTCACATAATTGACCGTGGGTGTCTGCTTCTTTCCTTATAGTGCTTCACGTTAATTAATTTGACCTCTCTCTAGGGACTGGTCTTTGCTCTGAACGAGTTACTGTTTGTGTGAACTACAGTTCTTTCGACTTTTCCCCGGCAAGCCCATAGCTCGCCCAGCGGCTGAAAAAACTGGTTCTGAGCACTATGGGACTTAACAGCTGAGGTCATCAGTCCCCCAGAACTTAGAACTACTTAAACTTAACTAACCTAAGGACATCACACACATCCATGCCCGAGGCAGGATTCGAATCTGCGACCGTAGCGGTCGCGCGGTTCCAGACTGAAGCGCCTAGAACCCCTCGGCCACAGCGGCCGGCCCAGCGGCTAAGATGTTGCGAGTGATAGTTTAGTAAACTTGTAAATAGATGTACTGCCACAGACAATACTGACCTTCATTGATCTGTAACTTCCCGGATGTCCCCTTCTGTCAATCAGTGCTTCACTTGGCGGCGAAGCATCTGCTGTTGTAAACAAAGCCCAATGGGACCAGAAGGTTGGGGGAGGGGGGGGGGGGGTGAGTGTTCTGATAGGGAACAGTGATAGTTGGTACATCTCCGAAGGCCATTTCTTTCATCTTTCAATAATCTGTATTAATTCAGACTCTTAAGAACAGAGACGACACAGACCCCAGCGACAGCTACAGCTATTCGCCCAAAAATTTAGGAATTAATAGTGGCTCAATGATGGATATAATTTACTATCCACATACAGTAAATGAATTTCTAAATTTCGCACAATAGTCGTGATCTATTTAGATCAGAGATGCCCAAAGGTAGCATGCGGCCGAAAGCGCGTAACAGTGCGACGCAAGAAGTGAGCATTGTCACACAGCCGGAAAAAAAGTCAATGAAATCCTGTTTATGTAATGTTACAATAAACTGAATATTTTCAATATCAAACTCCCGCTACGTTAGTTGTTAGTGTTAAGTATATTATGTGCGGCCCAGAAATATTCGTCTTCTTCCAACGTGGCCCAGGTAAGCTAAAAGGTTGGACTCTACTGATTTAGACATTGATTCTTCTGAATTTGGTTAAACCCCCCGGAAAGTAGAACAGATCGATCGTGTCTCGGCAAATCATTCATGAACTTCCAGATGCAGCATTGTTCCACAAGCACAACAGAACAATCATAATTTAAATACGGAATATACCATAACTTTTTGTAAGACTTACAAAGTAGTTTTATTAGTGAATCACTTTAATTATGAACGTCTGTTGGGAACCAAAAGACATCATAGTTCTGTTTGTGGAAAAGAATGTTTGTGTCTTTATTTTATCAGTCAACAAGAATACGAAAACATGCTGTCCATTGAATGTATTCACAGTTACGAATATGGACAACCATCAGCCATATGATGGAATGACGACAATGAAAAGCTATGCCGGAGCGGGACATGAACCCGGATTTCCCGCACGACTCACGGCCAGACCCAAACTTCCATATGTCGTCAACCATGTGTCTAAAACTTGCACTCGTACATTCATATGTATATTCCCGTATAGGGGAGATATTTTAATTGAACGTCACTTGCCCGATGTTGCAATGCCTGTTCAGATGGTTCAAATGGCTCTAAGCACTGTGGGACTTGACATCTGAAGTTATCAGTCCCCTAGACTTAGAACTACTTAAACCTAACTAACCTAAGGACATCACACACATCCCTGCTCGAGGCAGGATTCGAACCTGCGACCTTAGCAGCAGCGCGGTTCCGGACTGAAGCGCCTAGAACCGCTTGGCCACAGCGGCCGGCTGCAGTGCCTGTGTTGTTCAGACACGTGGGTGCGGGCACTGCGGCGGCTGCAGCTGTTATGAAATTAAATGTAATCGCAGTTGCGAATACGGACAACCGTCAGTCGTATAATACCTTGCATCCCATTTCTGAATAACACAGGCATTGCAGTATCGTACATCCTGTCCATTGTTTTATTAGAACACAGTAAGTATAAAGATGAAAACATATTACCATTTTAATGAAGAGTGCAGCTGTGCTCGGAGGGGTGAAGGGCGCTGGTGACTGGCTGGAGGGCCCCATGAAAACAAAGTTGACAGTGAAGACAATCTCTGTACATGCAGGCAAAAAGAAGTCTCTGGTCGTTTCTAGCGGGCGCTGACGTACGGGCGGCGGCCTCCGCCCTCTGGTGAGAGGGTGCTTCGTATGCGTCTCGCAATGCTGATTGCTGATCGCTGGCTGTCCTGTAGGCAGCCGGTGGCCCTGTGGGCCGTGGTCGCGACGCCAGCGACCCGGTAGCTACTGCTCCGTCTGCGATGGCGTCTGGACAGCTGTCGGCTCCGATCGCAGCCACTGCGGCGACGTGTGGAGTCTGCTGTGTACAGGATTCGACCCTCTCCTCCCTGGCAACAGTTGGACAGTAGCTGGCGTTATGGTACTAAGTCCCCGGGAGGGAGCTCTGTGCGGCGACCGCAGGTGCGGACGGCAACAAGTGCCGTGACTAACTTAGTTCTGGCAGCGGTAGGCGGAGCCTGGTCTTGCACCCGCGGCTGCTGCTGGCGGTGCACAGTCGTCACGCTGTCCGACGTGGCCCTGGCGTCGTGGTGGTGCTGCTGGACTCCAGCGACATAAGTGATTCTGACTCAAAATTCAGAGGCAAGTTTGTTTCACTGTAACCTGGCACCTAGTCACGTTGCCCATAACAAGAGACTTGCCTTGGTGTGGTGACGTCGACCCGCCCACTATATTCATTACCGCTGCGTGAGCACAGCTACACCTTCCCCCCTCCATGTATGTTATGCTGACCACACGTTGCCGCACTGCGGCTGCCGGTTGCGGTTGCTAGTGGAATACGTCATGGCGGATTTCGCACTATTACTTATTACTTTTGCCAGAAGACTTAACACTTTTGCTAAAAGACGTGGTAGCAACACTGCAATATTTAACGCATAAAAGTATTTGAGCTACAAACGTTAGGTGCCTAACCCTTTACATTTGTCTCCTTTTTTAATATATTGATAGAAAACTGTAAAAAAGTGTTGTACGCTCAAAGAAAGCACAAGCTAATAAACCCTTCCTTCTGGATTAGGGATAAAAACAAACATTAAGAAACCCCACTTGCCCCATCACACTCACAAGCTCAAGCACGTGCAAACCTCTTTCATATTTAATGCAAGCGCGTACATTAGTCAGTAGCTTGCAAAGAACGTTACATCACTTTCATCCCCGTGTGACATTTACGTATTGTGTGTTAATTATTGTTTGTTTTCTTCTCACCAGTGGTCATTCTGTAGATGTAGTACACATAATATGGTTTTCAATTTTGCTATTTATAAGTTAAAATAGATTTTCATTGTAAACTAGGGTGTTTACAGTGTTTTGATATCGACGGGTTTTTCACGCCTTTCTATCATCAGTTAAAACCGAAAAATCTTGGTTGCACTGTCACCATTCGCGATTTTTCGGCCTTTAGGAATCTACTTTTTTTCAGGCGGAAAAGAGCGATAAAAGTAACATGTAACAGCTACTACAAAAGATGACCATGCAGGAGAATGGTTCCTTGAACAGATCGCGGCCGTTGCCTCTCACCACACCATCACCATGTCGAGTGCGATATGCTTCCCCAGTCGGAACTTGTGTTGCGTTGCTCTTGATATTATTGTCAACAGCGCGTCAGACCGTAATGTTCCTTCCTCGTACATGCGTACGTTTCCACATGTGAGTTAATGTAAATAACAGAGGTTCTCAGAAGACACGTATTATACTGCTACTAAAACTTCTCCGCATATCACGAATTCGTCTTATCTTCTAGTTACCTGCTCAACATATTTACTTATACAAATATTAGTGTGTTATGTGAGTTTAATTTATATTATTTTATTTTTTACTATTATTTGGCGAGCAGCAGTCTGTTTGTCAGTGTCTGTGAGGACAAGCAGCCATTTGTTTGATACTGTATTCCAGTACATACTTGACCTTTACTTCCTTTGCAGATGGAGGGATATAGTTCATTACGAAGTACTGCAACAACTTTTCGCTTCATCTCAGTTATTCTCGTACAAGTCACCTGTTTTGTTGTTCTGTGAGCGATCTCTTGCTCACGCTGTAGCAAAGTGAACACTTCGCAGCAGTAGAGAATAACCCGCACGTGCGTATTATATGAGAAAAATATCATTTGACAGAATTCCCTTATCATTGGTTTTATTGTATCTGTGAGTATTAGCTGCAGACTAGAAATAGCCACAGTTTCTTCGTCTTCTTACTTTTTTCGTGCTTAACTAAAGATGTATTCACCATACAATGTACGACCTTGATGTTATGTCCAACGTAGCACATTGAGTCGATTTCGCAAATCGGAAGCACAAGAATATTTGTCAAAACTATTTTTGCAGCTGTACTATTTTTTTTTAGGTTGACCGAGCAGACACTACTAATGCAGTCGTGTAAACAGATTGAAAACTGAAACACAATTGTCCATGTAGAAGAGTAAGTTAGTGGGGTACGGGATTCAGAGTGTTTGATACGTCTGCTTATTAAAAGACCTTTTATACATTGGGATGCCCGTTGCTAAATTGACTGCACGGGTAACATAATTCAAATTGAGTCATGGGCGAATTTAGTGCCAATGGAGAGAGTGATGGAGGGGTTGGGGGTTGTTGTGGGGGAGGAGACCAGACAACGTGGTCATCGGTCTCATCGGATTACGGAATGACGGGGAAGGAAGTCGGCCGTGCCCTTTCAAAGGAACCATCTTGGCATTTGCCTGGAGCGATTTAGGTACGTGTCGCTCCGCTTCTGCCCCCTCTTTTCTGGCCCGCTGTTCACTGTAGGCGGAATCGGAAATGACTTCCAAGCGCAGGACTGTCCTTTTTCATTATAATCACCTAAATTTCATTGTATCTTTCTGTGTCAGGACTTGTTCCAATTTCTGCTACGTTTCTTTATGGCGGTGTCCTCAGTCGGACAGCTTTCATCATCCGTCATATGTAACTCGTCGGCTTTGTGACAAGCAGATATGTCACACAGTTTTATGTTAGAAACAAATGCGGTATTTTATCAACTTAATTGCGATTATTCAGCTTCTCCCAGAATACTTCATGACGAGATATTTCCGGGCGAACGGCCGGATGCAGTGCAGTGAAGCAGGGAGTTGCACTTCTTCCACCTGAAGCGGCTGAAGTAGTCCGTCGCAAAACCTGTCGTGCTCTCGCGCGAACAAGACCTGTGAAACCGAATGTCTCTAACTGGGAGAGGGCAGGCATATGGGGACTAAGAGAAGATCCAGGTAATGTGGTCTTACCAACCAACAAAGGCAGCGCATCTGTGGTACTATCGTACCACGATTACGTTGGGAAGTCAGTGCTACCAGAAGATGGACTTTGACCCGTTTAAGAGGCTGGAGAGGAAGACAGTATCCGGCTTGCCAGACATAGTTACCAAAAAGCTACGACTGAGAACATCAATTCCACCGACACTTCATGTACTGCCGAAAGCCCACAAAGATAAAAGTACCATTACGCCCCATTGTTAGCAAAAATAGTGCACCGGCGTACTCAGTCGCTACGTACCTGAAGGGTTTGCTTCGCCGTTACGCCAAGAAGTCTTCACATAATATTCACAGCTTCGTGGATTTTGTTGGACGCCTTGAAAACTTTCAGCTTCAAGATACCGACTTCGATGTTGTCTCTCTTTTTGCCAAAGTGCCTTTACAAGAATCCTTAGAACTTATTGGCCAGAAATTTGACATAAAGACAACCAACCTTTTTAGACATGTATTGACGTCAATATGCTTTCTTTTCGATGGAGCTCCTTCAAACAGACGGAAGGAATAGCCGCTGAGGGCACTCTTCCACCTGTTGTCGCCAACATGAATATGGAACGTTTCGAGGAGAAAGCCCTGAAATTGGCCCAGCGGAAACCTACCTGTTTATTACGGTATGTAGACAAAACGTTCGTTGCATGTCACACATCTCAATTCCACGCACCAAAACATCAGTTTTACCATGAAGTCGAAGCGGATGGAGTGCTCCCCTTTCTGAATGTCCTGATGCAAAGAGGAGTGGACGCCACGTTTGGCACACAGAGTGCACCGGAAAAAGATGCACACCAACCAGTACCTATATCCGGAAAGCTGCCACCATTGGTGCAGAAGAATGGCGTGTCCAAACACTGGTACTCAGAAGAATGGCGTGTCCAAACACTGGTACTCGTACGGTGAAAGTCTCAACCAACAACTTGAAACCTGGGGACGGTGTTCCAGAAGTGCGCCTACAAAGAGTGACAAACTCGTAGAGCCCTACACCCACTGTACAACTGGCGGAAACGGAAGAGGGACTCCACGTGGATGCGGTGATTGCATTTATTCCTTTTTGTGGCGCATCATCCGGAAAGATAAGACGAATTCTCCAGAAATATCGAGTGAAGACAGTTTCCCGCCCACCCAGCTAAAACACAG
The DNA here is from genome assembly GCF_023898315.1 of Schistocerca nitens. Lineage (NCBI taxonomy): Eukaryota > Metazoa > Arthropoda > Insecta > Orthoptera > Acrididae > Schistocerca > Schistocerca nitens. The sequence continues at coordinate 779,633,247 of NC_064615.1, read as the reverse complement.
GCACTGCTTGATAGTGTCCAGGACGGTCTCGGACTATGGAAATCTGGGGTCTATCAGTTAGCCTGCCAGTGTGACAAGACGTATATAGATCAGACGGTGCACACTGAGCTGTCGAAGATCGTTGCCGGGAACCCCAACATGACACCACACTGTCGCAGCCTGACAAGTCAGCAGTCGTGAACATTGCCTGTCCGAATTGCACGGACTGAATTACAATCATTTGAACCAAACAATCAAAGTACAAATGGTTCAAACGGCTCTGAGCACTATGGGACTTAACATCTGTGGTCATCAGTCCCCTAGAACTTAGAACTACTTAAACCTAACTAACCTAAGGACATCACACACATCCATGCCCGAGGCAGGATTCGAACCTGCGACCGTAGCGGTCACGCGGTTCCAGGCTGAAGTGCCTAGAACCGCACGGCCACATAGGCCGGCATCAAAGTACAGTCTGTACGCCTTTCTGATACATGACTTTATTTGCCTCCTTTGCGATTTCAGCATAGCCTGTCCGCAAATTTAACAAAAATTGTCAGCACTGTTTACGCCTTTGCGAGACATATTGAATCACAGGAATTACAATGACCAAATGCACGACCTAACACTTCCGGCACACGAATAGAACACGCTGCATCAGTCTGTCTACCATCAGCGGGATTTCAAAGCCTATGTGGGACGGAACTGACATTGAATGCTAATAAAATATAATTAAATGCTCCCCCCTTTAACTTGGAAACGAGTGCTAATTCGAATTTTTCATTATCGTTTTCGTTATCAGCTTGGTCGATATAGTTAACAAACATCTATTTCAACCCAGTTACATTTTCATTATTGGTAGTGTCATCTTTGAGGATTATGTTGAAGTGCACACCCGCATCATCAACAATATTTAAGGAAGTAACAAGCTGTCTCAAAGTTACGTGATTTCTAATACGCTGAATTTCAGTTTCATCAGGAACCTTTTAAATCATGCTGTTCAGCAGTTACGACAGCGGGAGAATACCAAGCTGTGTTCATACTAAGTCTCTTCCCTTTATAGTTGGCTATTCATTATTCAACAGCCGTCGCTAAACAACACGTGCCTACTAGGAACATTTATTAAAAATACCTCGACGTAGTTACGACGCCAGTTTTTGAAGTTTGCTTACCCATTATTGCTCATTGCAGTTGATTTCCTCATTTTTAATTAGTTACATCCTAAACACGTATGTACTGAATTCTATTGTTTAATTTTAGAAATATCTCTCTCTCTCTCTCTCTCTCTCTCTCTCTCTCTCTCTCTCTCTCTCTCTCTATCCTGTAACACAAACACACAAACATGTCCGAGGCAAACACAAACTCTTCCGCTCTGCAAGTTGCGATAATTCGATCCCACATGCCATACAGTGACTTAGCAATACAGTAGTAAACATATTACCCTCTGAATGTTCCTTCTTTTAGCGTCCAACTGTTTTCTCGTTACAAAAAGTTTGCACAGTCCAGTAATAAACACGGGAGTAATCATTATCGTTACAGTTCTCGTCCTGGTCTTCTTGTTATATCGTTGCCGACCGAGCTGTGGGTGCTCAATGCACAAGTCTTACTGTGCAGGGGGCGACTGCGTTCAAAGAAAGGAATACTGAGATCTACTGCCGGTCGACGACGAAATTATTAGAGGCGGAGCACAACCACGCATTGGGAACGAATGTGGAAGGTAAGTGGCTGTATTTTTCGATGGAACCAATTCTATATGCCTAAATCTAAGTAGAAAAAAAGCGGAAAACTTAAATCTGAATGGCTGGAGAGGAAAGTGAGCGGACGTCATTCCGAATGCCACTCCATTTTCTGGCCTCTGCGTGACCTCCTCAGTGGAATGGGGTTTAGATCGCCGTACAGTCCCCATATTTAGGTTTTCCATAATTTCCTAAAATCACTTAATGCAAATGCAGGGATGATTCCTTTGGAAAGGTCATAGCTATTTTCCTGAAGTATCCTTTCTCAATGCAGGCTTCTACTCTGTCTCGAATGACCTCGTCTTCAGCCAAATGTTGAAGCCTACACGTCCTTTCTTTCTTTAGTTACAGATACTCTTCTTCTCACGACAGTGAGACCAATAGAGATGGAACAGTAATTCAGTTACGAGACGTTTCGTGAAGGGAAGAACAAAGAAACATTCGAGCACTTGCTGCAGAACATGTAAATCAGGGTAGAGCGGGATTTGAAACTGGTTCCTACGTTACACTGTGAGTCCACCGGCCTCCGGTGCTCTCCACTTTTCCTACAGTGAGTGCTTTTCTTTGTCTTACGGGAGAATGTCCCAGGTAACGCCATTGTAGGCGCGTTTGTTTAGAAGTAGCGTCCGTCTACACTTCCAGGTCATTGTTTGTATTAAAAAAAACTTTTTTGACTGCAGTCCTTGAAATGGCCCCTATTTTGCATTCGTAACTTTCGAGAAAGTGTTTTGCCGCTCTACGGCTGCTACTGCTAAGCCGTTTATAGCCTACTAAAAGTCTTGTAGATGTTGCCGTGGAAATTTAAGTTGGCAGCCCTTACAGCATCGAGGAGTGTCTTAACAGTAGCTGTAAAAATTGATTTTTTAAGTTGTTTAATAATAAGTTACGTCACTGTATAGCACTTGAATAAAATCTGCACCTTTGACTTCTTTCCTCATGTCCCTGGAGTGCGTGAAATACGACCAAGGTAATTTAAAATTAAGCGTCTCCCTGGGTGATGAGCTCTCAGTCTCCTTGCTAGAAAATGTGTATATGTCATGGATCTGTACATTGAATGCATATCGCAAGTATAATGTACATTTTCAGAGCAAGTATAGCCAGGTATGGCTGCATTTCGATGCGCCAATGTATGGTGTAATAATAATAAGGATTTGTGATGAAGTGGATATTTATTTATCGATGCATTCATGGGCGCGTCGCAAATACAGTGTATGTTATTGATAGCAGATACAGCCTAGTTATACTTCACTGCATATGCGTATGAATGTATCTGTAAATAAATACGATCATTTCATGAAGCAGTTCCTTATAATTTTTTGGTTATACCTCGCCAAGAATATACTACAGTGACTATCATTATTATTGTTCCTTTTCGAAGCTGCAGTAACAATGTGACATGACTCTAAGGTGGTGTCTGCAGACTTTTAGTTGACTGCCTTAGCCGTTGTCCGCGGGCTGGCAATCTAGTATGATACTCAGCAGGCTTCTAAAAACTTTGAAACTCAATTTCTCGGAAACGCTTGAAAAGCGCTTCGTACTGGAGTAGCTTTTGTTACAAGTAAAAATGTACTAACTATAATCAGCGATAGTTTACCGCCCCTTCCACGACAGGGTCATTAGAGCGTGTAAACAGTGTTTAGTTCCTCATTTTTCAGTGCTGTGATGTAACGAGAACAGCATTTAACTGAAAATCGTGGTCACAAGTTATTTATGTAATGTTTTAGTTTCACGTATATTACATCTACGAGGACTGCTCTCCACGTTACCGTACCAGCCGACTGTAGCTACACTAATCTGCAGTGTTTACACTTGACAAGGGATCTGAATCACAAAAACCCTTTTTAACTGAGGGTGAAAATAATAGTAGCGTAAATTAACATAAAAAATGAAGACAAATGGGTAATCACTACTATCCAAACACACACGTAGAAAAAATATGCAATACTGAGTCTCTTCGAAATTTGTCCTTAAGTCATAGTAACTCGGCACTACCTTCTCTACAATAAATATTATGTACGTTAAAACTACACAGCAGAGGACTTATCATTTTTTGCAAAGGACTTATCATTTTTTGCTTTTGCCAATTCTCCAGTCTGTCACGAGTGAGGCAAGAAAGGCATCTTTCACCTAATCCGTGTAACATTAATATTGACATTATCCTTAAAACGTCGAAATGGGAGGATTATTCAGATACTGAATGAGACAATCACACATATCTAAGTTTATTACTTTATACAGATGACATAAAGTTATAGTACAACAAAACGAAGGTAGATTCCAGGTAGCAGTTCACGACGAAATAGTCGGACAGGTGTCATAGTTAAATATTGGGTTGCGACACAAGCTGTTTTAATGGTTCAAATGGCTCTGAGCGCTATGGGACTTAACTGCTGAGGTCATCAGTCCCCTAGAACTCTGAACTACTTAAGCCTAACTAACCTAAGGACATCACACACATCCATGCCCGAGGCAGGATTCGAACCTGTGACCGTAACGGTCGCGCGGTTCCAGACTGTAGCGCCTAGAACCGCTCGGTCACTTTGGCCGGCCTGTTGTAATGGTAATACAATAAACAGAAAACTTAACAGTAAAATTCGAAAGTACCAAACATTGAATTTTATGGAACTTTGGACCCACCTTTTATTTTGTATGGGAACTATAGTTGGGACAAGGAAGGCAAGGACGGTCAGTGAGCCGCGCTCGACCGCTACGGTCACAGGTTCGAATCCTGCCTCAGGCATGGATGTGTGTGATGTCCTTAGGTTAGTTAGGTTTAAGTAGTTCTAGGTTCTAGGGGACTGATGACGTCAGATGTTAAGTCCCATAGTGCTCAGAGCCATTGGAACCATTTTTTTGAGCCGCGCTGAGTGGCCGCGTGGTTTGAGGCGCCATGTCACGAATTGCACGGCCGCTCCCGCCAGAGGTATGACTCCCTCCTCGGGAATGGGTGTGTATGTGTTGTTCTTAGCATAAGTTAGTTTAAGTTAGTTTAATTGTTGTGTAAGTCTAGGGACCGATGGCCTCAGCAGTTTGGTCCCTTAGGAATTCACACCCATTTGAACATATGAGGGTCAGTGCGGTACAGGCAGTAAAGATACGATTATTGAGAAGAGTGAGAGGTTTCACAAGAAGGGATGTGATTAGAAGCGAAGACGCCCCATTGACTTGAATGTATGTGCTTGTAATGAGAAAATATCGGAGTACAGAGATTGATGTAAACAGCAAGTGAACAGATTGAGAAGTGGAAGACTGCCGAAGTTGTTATAATCCTGACGGAAAGCGGAAAGAGAGAATCAGATACACCAAACGACGATAGTCATAAACTTGTTGAGGATAGAACAGGCGTTTGCGTGGAATGTGCGGCAGGGCGCCGACCGTCGTGCCCTGACGGCGTGACGCGCTGCGTCGCAGATACGTAACTGTGGCGTAACATGCGTCTGACTCGACGTCATTGCAAGTGTTCCGACGTTAGTAACGTGGCGCCGTGTCTTCTTCGGGCGATGAAGGTGTTCGTCAAGTCAGTTAAAAGTCTAAAAGATGTTGTTGGTACATTCTTACTGGCATACTACCGTGAACGAATGTGGTGCTTTTGACGTATTTAAATAACTGACTATATATCCCGATTTCCTTCTGCTTTCCCTAGGAGATACTACCAATCGAATAACTGCGGCTGAAACATCAAAGGCAATATGAGAACATCTGCAGCCTAAGTCTATACCTACACCATCTCAATAAACTTGGAAGAAAACTGCTGCTAGTTATGCGTACTGCCGGTATATCGAGCTGTGCTGGCAGCTTCGACGGAAAGCACATCAGATTTAAAGTCCTTATTAAATCTGGATCAACATTTCATAATTACAGTCCATAGTCTTGTTAGCCGTTTTTCAGATGCTGACAGATTATTAACAGTCGATGTTGTGAAATGTGACCGCCGCATTGATGGGACACTATGAAACATACGTTCTTTCGGCAAATCTTAGTTTGGATGCACGCTCCCACTTCCAGAACCTACACCTCTGCTGGAAGAAGACCGCAAATTTCCTTATTATTTTGTTGCTGATGATGATTTTCCCCCAACAAAACACATGAAACCAAATACTCATAGAAGTTTACTAATGACTGGCGTATAATTATTTGCGGATTATGTTGGAGAAGGAGACCTGTAGAATGTTCTATTGGTATTTTAGTGTCGAAGATCCGGGTGTTGGATAACTTCAAGAAACTGTTCCATAACGTGATCCTTCGAGCTATTTGTTTGTTTCAAAAGTTTTAGATTTGTGATGTTCTGTATCCTAACTTATCTATGCAACACTGTGTTGATCACACTATTCCGAACTCACAAGAGAAGCCAGAAAACCGACAGCAGCGTAGAAGCATTGCTTCATGTTCGAGAAAGTGGCTCTCTAGTTTATTTCTAAGCCCAAGTGAGTCATTGTGTGTCCAGAACAAAGTGTACCTTGTACACGTTGCTGCATACCTAAAGGAACGGATATTACATTAGATCCTGCAGATCAGTAGAAAAGTTTTCAGATATATTTTACAGAAAATCAAATTACGTATTTTTTCTATAAATTCCATTTTTTCTTTCTCCTCCGCAAACACATTAAATTAATTACTGTACCTGTCTCCGATATTTACATGCACTCCATTCCCGCGCCTTATAGTGAGTGTTCCTGTTGATGTGTTCAGCTCTGCTGTGATCGTAATTACACGGATATTTATATCCAAGACCAACAAGATGAGTGCTGAACACGTTCCTCCCTTTTCTGGGTTCAGAGAGAATCTCACAGCCAAAGCAGAAATTTTCGTAAACTGGCAGCAGCACAGACGTGGCATGTGGTAAAAATGGAGCACACCGCATTTATCTGGCAGTGGCGTGGTCTGCCGTAAGTTTCAGGTTACGTCGCATCAGTCCGGTAGGCGCTGCTGCACTGCGCGGTGTGTGTTTGTCTGAAGCTGCAGGCAAGCCTTGTGCCGAGCCACGCCGCCAGTTCACTTGCCACGTCGCTCCGGTGGGCGGCCTGCCTAAGGGTACGGCATTGAGCAGTTTTATGAATTCAGGGTACTGTCACCCCCTCTGTACCCCGTTTCCGTACTCAGATTTTCTAACCCGGTCTGCTCATTGTACATTATGTGAAAATGAATGGTGAACATACATAAATACGTGACCCGAAACTACCTTATTTATGTAGGACGATCATAGAGGTCGCAGTAGGATACACACAGTGAACAAGGAAACTCTCAGCCCTCAACAAGAAGGACATTTGACTTGCTGAAAGCATCGTATGGGGTAACTGAACACTGTAGACGCGACAGGGCGGGATCAAGATGCACAATTCCAACAGTGAACCGAAACTCGGCGACTTCGGTTTGCGAACCACTGGGAGTTGCACAGACACTTTGGTTGTGAACCACCAGTTGTGTATCATTCATTGATGGAGACAAAAGAACAACAGTGATGCACTTGATTGTCATTTTACTTTCAGACGAAAGTGGCGTGCACTTTCACGCCTGAACCGATGCGCCAGACGAGAACTCATTCCAGATAGCACGGTGACTGCGGCACAAATTGTGATCGATGCCTCAGCCAGAGATCCACTAATACATCGGATTCCTGACAGTGTAATGTTTACTTGAAATGAGTCAGCAAATGACAACATAAATATCTTTTCAGACGCTACAGAAACAGGTAGATACCAGTGACGTAATTTTGGTTACTGGTCGATAAAGATGTGTAACGCAGTGGCATGTAAACATTTCGGAGTAAACATATACACTTGGCGCATTACCTCGACCATTACATTACAACTAATATGCTACTTCATTAGCTCATGTGAGTAAAGTTACCATTTCAGACATACAGTATGACGTGTTACGCCAGATGAAGTGTAGATAGTGACATATACAGTCACAGAGAAAAAAATCGCAACGCCAAAAAATAATTAATGTACAATAATGAAATTTCGGGAATACATTTGTCTAGGTAAGATATGTAAGTGATTAACATTGCAAGATCATAGGTTAATGTAAGTGGTAGATAAGCCGTTGCAAATGTGAAATTCTGGTGCATTAATAACAACCGGTGTAACTGCCAGAATGTTGAATGCAAGAATGCAAACGCTCATGCATTGCATTATATTGTACAGGTGCCGGATGCCAGTTTGCACGATGGAGTTCCGTGCCTGCTGCACTTGGTCTGTCAATGTATGGACGGTTAATACTGGTTGTGGAAGACGCTGGAGTTGTCGTCAGATAATGTCCCATATGTGCTCGACTGAAGACAGATCTGTAGGCCGGCCGAAGTGGCCGTGCGGTTAAAGGCGCTGCAGTCTGGAACCGCAAGACCGCTACGGTCGCAGGTTCGAATCCTGCCTCGGGCATGGATGTTTGTGATGTCCTTAGGTTAGTTAGGTTTAACTAGTTCTAAGTTCTAGGGGACTAATGACCTCAGCAGTTGAGTCCCATAGTGCTCAGAGCCATTTTTGAACAGATCTGTAGTTGAGCAGGCCAAGGCAATATGATGGTACTCTGTAGAGCATGTTGTGTTACAACATTGGTATGTGGGCGAATATTGTCCTCTTGGAAAACACTGGTTTGGAATGCTATACAGTGTGTCTTGCAAGCAGACAGGCTGCTTGCAAGTCCTCAACTCTCCTGCTCCTAACCAACACATGGCCATCACTGGCACCGAGGCAAAACCATGCTTCATCAGAAAAGATTGTAGTGGCAACTTCTGCCACCGAATGTATCAGGATGACCAAATGCAGCAGGAAGGGGTAGAAAGCACCGTATTAAGGCTCATCCAAGTGATTTATTGTTTCCAATTAAAGTGCCCCCATTCATCTCGGTCTGCATCACTGGGTCCTGCAACGCTGAGAACACCACTTCGCTGTCTGCGAAACGGCTTGGCGTGGAATGGCTTGGCGTGGAATGGCTGCCTCAGCGACCCGTGCAAGCACTGCGTGTCGGCCTTGTATGTCAGCGGAGTTGCGGCGTCGTCAGGATGCCGGCAGTCGACTCAGCGGTCGGCGTCCCTACTGACTCAGCGCTGCTCGGTGTGAGCCGATGAAACCAGCCGGCGTGGCTGAGATCGCGGTGACAATGAGCGCCCGCGATCCAGCATCCGAATCTGCGGCCCTCGCCTCGGGATGCCTCCAGCGTATATTGGAGGCCAGGACGACTGCCTGCGGTAGGAAGCCGTGGAGTGGCCGGCAGCGGGCTGGCTACGGACCTCGCGTCGGCCTCAGAGGAACGAACCAGCGACCCGCCATGGGCTGGAACGCTGGCGCCCCATCTGCTGCTGCGTGTAGCTGGTGGTGTGACATCCCCACCGTCCAGGAGAGCTTCCACACTTGAATGAATCTCGTTAGAAACTCGCACTTATTTATACGCGCCTGTGCGCCTCTGTTTTGCCATATGCGGCACTTTGCGTCACATACTCATAACACGCTAGTTTGGCCAGTGGGCCCCTTCTGCCTGTAACTTGTGACATGTAAAACCGCTACGTATACTCTTTCAGCAATTTGACGGCTCTGTGGCCTCTATTCTACTTTGCATCTGTTGTATTGCGTAACTCACTGCAATACGGCCTGCACCTGGTTGTAACTTGTGCTCATAATATTGCACAAAACTAACTTACCCTATCCTACACGGGGGTGCTGCTACAATACAATAGACCTCCACCCTGCCCTCCAATGAGCTCTCCCTTGACACCACTGAAATCACAAATGGCGGTGGTTTTTGGCTAGAGGAATGCACGCTGTAGCCCTGTAGGGTGTCTCGCTCGATGCCGGCCTTGAAGTAACCGATCTGTAGCAGTTCGTTGTATCGCTGTAGTGCCAGCAGCTTGCTCAAACTGCTGCTGCAGATGCAGTACGACATGCCAGAGCCATACACCGAAGAGGATGGTCTTCCCTCTCGCTTGAGCCACGTGGCCGTACAGAGTCCGGTCTTCTTGTGGTCGTATATTCCCGTGACTACCGCTGCCAGCAATAATGTACAGTGACAACACTCCTGTGAAGTCTTTCTGCAATACCGCAGAAGGAACGTCCACTTACTCGTAGCCGTATTACACGACCTCGTTCATGTTCAGTGAGGTGTTAATAACGGCGTCTTTGTCGCCTTAAAGGTATTCATGACTAACGTCAACTCAGCACGCCGGCCGAAGTGGCCGTGCGGTTAAAGGCGCTGCAGTCTGGAACCGCAAGACCGCTACGGTCGCAGGTTCGAATCCTGCCTCGGGCATGGATGTTTGTGATGTCCTTAGGTTAGTTAGGTTTAACTAGTTCTAAGTTCTAGGGGACTAATGACCTCAGCAGTTGAGTCCCATAGTGCTCAGAGCCATTTGAACCATTTGAACCATCAACTCAGCACGTTCAGTCTCAAAGGTAAGAAATGCTCACGACCATTCCAGAGTGTATTTGAGACACACCAGCCTTGCGCCTTCATAGTGGAGCTACTAGCGCTAATCTTACGCGACTGGCACGAAATTTGAATAGACATCATCTGTTACATGTAGAAACACGCCTACGAACTTTCGTTTACTTGTATGTCCTTCTTGGTGTTGCGATTTTTTTCCCGTCAGTGAATTTGGATGACTATGCGAAGAGTTTTGTGTAAATTGGTTAAAACTGCCCTTGTACTATGCCTGAGCCCACATAGAAAAGAGAACAATTATTTCCATTCCACATTGAATGCTTTGCGACAGTATTCAGTGACATGTCTTTAACTCTGAGAAAGTGATTCACAGGGAAGAGAGAGAGAGAGAGAGAGAGAGAGAGATTTTTTGAAAGACATGTTTGCCGCAATGTTTCCTGTGGTTTCATGGTCAGTCGTGTCGCTCTCATGTCTTCCTGGCGTTATCCCGTCTCATCTTCTGACGAACTGGTGACCTGAACGAGAGGTGGCATTTTTATACGAGATGCATATATTGCCTGTAATACGATTCACTGCGCCTGTTTGGTCTTCGATAGACGCAGCGCCTAAACCAATGAACCGCGATGAATCGTATTACAGACAATATGTAACGGCTGAAGTACAAAGGGCGATCTTGTTTTGATCGGCACTGTGTCGGAAAATAGATAAAGAAAAATGTCCAAAACATCGCTTATACTGAACAATACTACAAGCGTGTAATTGGACCGTGTTTCCACAGAGAGGCACGCATTTTATTAAGTTGTAATTCTGAATTGCTTGTGTTTCACAAGATGGTGCCTTTCTAGAGGATACAGCCGAATTCCTTTCTTTCTCTTTTCCAACACGAGCATGTGTTTGATCTGTAATGGTCCTATGTTAAATGCAAATCATCCTCCTTCGTCTACATCGATTCCACGCAGGCGAAGACTACACAGTTTACCAGTCTCATTCTCGCTCCTTTAAGTTTCTACGTGGATGGTATACCTACGTAAGTATCCATATTTATCTAATTTTATCATTATGGTCGTTTTGTGAATTGTTTGCCGGATTAAGTTTCATGACTCGTCGTACAGATTTATTACTAAACAAACAGGTGGTGAATCGTGTCTCTGTTCTCTGCCACTTTCGTGAATCCATCTTGGTATGGGTCTCTTACAGACGAACTGTATACCAAAACCATTTGAACAGTTGTGCAAATGACATCCTTCGTCGATGAAATGCATTTCCTCCTTTCAGTGAATACCTCTTTAATATACACCTTCCTCATAATTTTTATTACGGCATCGCTCTGCTTAAAATCTCTAGTAGATACCTCCAGATATTTAACAGTTATGAGCGAACTCATTTATTTTTAAGAACGATTAAATCAGTATTTTCGTCTATTTACTCATATCACATTACTTGTTGGGAGAGCCCTAGAGTATTCAGTCAGCAAACAACGGTTATCCCTTGGGAACATACCAGTCATCTAGCTGGATCAGTTCTGCGTTGGAGCTTCAGCCTCTGCCAATGAAAGGAATCTAAAACGAATTGTTGCCGAGTCATGAGAGGTGGGCAACAAATGGGCAAATATTTGAGAGTAATAATTCTGGAAAAAGTTGTTACATCTTCACTGCTTAGGAACGTTCGAGGCGCCACGCATTAGCGTTTGGGAATGCAGTAGCGGCGAGAACACAGTGTAGGATCTATAATCGGCACGGCATCCACAACCCGCCCCTCTCACGAAAAACAAGGAAGACTAGTTGGACATTGTAATACTCGTTGAAATGTTTTCGGTCTAGATTGTTGTTTTTACAGTTGCACCACGCTAGGGCTATTGCAGTTATCAGTAATACTATATTATTCGAAGAATATACAGAGTGAGACAGATAAGGACAATACTTCGCCGAATTAAGCCACCGACTTCGTTTTTTCTAATGGAATTATATACGTTTTTTCTGTGGCATTTGAAAGAGGTTTATTAGGAAACTTCAACGACATAACATGTACGGAACTTGATCAAACAGTATCAAGATTCACTGCCGCAAACCACTGTCCCGCCGTCAGGGGAAGAAAATAAAATACATTTTTTACCAACCACGGGAAAACAACGTATTGTGACCGTCACGGTCAGTGCCGTATATTGTATAACATAATGAAGTAACCGTATGAAGATGAGTCATTTTAATTCACACATCTAACTGACACTTTATTGTTGACGGCGAAATCGTTATGTACACCGTCAAGAGGCCCAGATTGCATGCCGGAGGCATTATTTCATTGTAGGCACTAAAGAAGCTGACATATATTCCAAACACATCCCAGAGAAGTCCTCCCCACTGTTTCACTTTCGAGGGGCGTCCTCCCGTAGACCATGTGAGGCACCACTTTTCATATACAGGTAATGGAAATGAGCGTTTGGCCGGGAGGCCCCTGCGGGGCAGGTCCGGCCGCCTTGGTGAAGGTCTTATTACATTCGACGCCACATTGGGCGACTTGCGCGCCGGATGGGGATGAAATGAAAGGCAACACAACACCCAGTCCCTAAGCGGAGAAAATATCCGACCCAGCCGGGAATCGAACCCGGGCCCGTAGGGCGGCAATCCGTCACGCTGACCACTCAGCTATCGGTGCGGACTTCATATAGCGGTGAGAGTCATAGATTAAGGCTGCTAAGTTTTAGTGTTATTTGATGAAGTTTATTTATCACGGAGAACATTTATAATGCAAGGACAACTATAAGTTTCTTATTAATGGCATTGCCCAACTCTTGCGAGTCTTGGGAAATCAGTATGCGAGCTCAGCGTGGTAGCACTGGGAACGTCGGGCCCCTGTGACGTTGCCTCTTCATCTTGACGTGGCCAACAGTGAGCGGCTTGTGCTTATAAGGCCTCTAATGTCCCACCACGGACTGAGAACGCTTTTGGCGACCACAGGTCAGACCACGTCGTAAGTCCGTAGAACTTTGCACTTAGTTTCCTCGTATTGTCACTGCGCGCTTTTTTGCAATATCCGTATGTCCAACACCTTTACGGTAGGTGACTTACGTACACTATGTACTACAGAAGAAGAAGCCGTGTGCAGCAGTTCCCTAAACTCTCGTTTTATGTACAGAAGCGATTCTGTGTGCTTACTCCAGAATATACTAATCACTCCCTTCCCTTCTGCAGATCTGTCATTTATGCGCAATTCCCCGTGTTGTAGACAGTCAACGAAATGGGTACCGCTCTCTACCTTTTTTGCGGACACATACTTTAATCTACATTCATCAAACGAGTGCTCTTAAATTCGCTATTGGCGTCGGTGACCTTATTAACAACTTAAAAACTTACTTAGAGTCCATGTATTCATCAAGTTCACCTTAGAAAGCATTAGCAATTTTTACAAATATGATTTTTGTATGCTTGAGAAACGCATCAGCGGTAACAGACTTTGCAGTGCTTGTTCCCACGTTTGTATGGTTCTCTCGGTAATGCTTTCTGGTCTCTTCGACTGTAATTGGAAGATCATTGCCATGCAGACTGCTGTGTTACAACGATATGAATTTCTTTATCCAGATCATATTCCAAAGATGCGTTTCTATTCAGGCAAAACATTCATGGTGGTAGAACCGGGTATGTGTGTGATTATTTTCACATACATAAATTGAATATTTATCAGAATTATTGTTTATTATTGACTTTCACAGTGTTTTATTTTAAATAACGATAATAATAAATATTTTGCGGATATGCTGTGTAACGTGGGGATAAAACCTATCGTATTGTAAAGTGGCAGTAAAGATTCCTAATTTCTGTGTGTTTTACTTTACTTTAAGGACGTAAGTTGGCAGAACATTTGTAATTGTTTGGGAAGCTTCCTAGCTCTAAAGCAACGTGAAAATTTTCATCATAATTTTACGTGTTACTGTGAGTTTACGACATTTTACTTGCTCTTCTTTTCTAAGCTCCTAACTCAGACAGGAATTAAGGGTTTTCTCATGTTGATGCTACTCGAAGCCAAATTATGCACATTACCTCGCCCATTAGCATGGACGACAGGTTTTTATTACCGTTCTTGAACGTTTCATCCAGCAACAGGATTCAGCGGACCGCGTAAGCCTCGTGCTTCCTGGGTCCCGTGCATATATTTCGTTTCGTAATTTTAAATACTCATTAAGCAAATGCGCACCGTGTTTACGAAGCGTGTTGCGAACAGATGCCACGTCGAGCAGTTCTGAGCCAAGATGTAAGGACGTAAGATGCTGCCCACGTTCAGTTTCGAGTTTTGCGATAAATGCTACCTTATACGAAACATTAAACTTAATCCTCATATTTCCGTAAAGACACTTACATGATAAATAACGCCAAATGTGTGTCTGTTTTCTGCTTTGTTGAGCATTCATAATGTGCAATCAACTAACACGCTAAGAACATTGCACCACGTTTGTTGAGAAACTAGTGTTCCTCCGATACTGTACCTCCTAATGCACAACTTGCTTATGAATACTGTCTGTGAAAGCTGCATCGTCTGCAAACTTTTAGAATCTCTCTAAGGATATAATGACTTCCTCCTACCTCTAAATTTTAGCAAATGGCTTAGGCGTGTGTGTCGTTAGTTATCTCGTCCAGGGAACACTGTCGGCTGCTAGAGATATTTCTGAAAAATCTGTTTCCGGCATCAGTTTCATACTTTTTCTCTGGATGTGGTCCTTTTGCTATGCTTCCATTCTTTTTTATTGGGTTGCATTTATTATCTGAATCCAGCCTTAACAAACCTCATTCCTTAGTTGAGATGGCCAAGATATAATACACATATCGACCTTTTATTCTGACTTCAGTGAAGAGTAAACAGCAAGATGTAATGCTACTTCATTATCTTATCTGTGGGTGAGACTGTGGCATAAGAATGTATGTTGTAACATCTCCTTTCTCTAAATTTATACGTCCTCTCAACAGGAACTTTTCTACTTCAGACTGAACGTGAAACTAGGAAATAAACTTTTGGTTGATGATAAGAATCAAAAGATTTGTGCTGTCTTCGTCTGTTACGGTTCAGCTGCTGCATTGTAAACTAGAGTTCTGTATTGCCTCGAGACCAAGAAAAGTTTTTTCTTGAGCTCGACCTTAATTCGGACATTCATAGGCTTTCAGAGGTCGCGAAATTACGTGTGCGAGTTTCGAATTTTGCGAATCGAAACAAGCGACTTCCCTCGGAAGATGGATGTGTCACAGCAGGGAAGCGATTATTGTGGGGTTACTTTCAAATACGTAGTGTCAGCCAAGGGACTGTAGATCACTTTGATGAAAAGGCCTGGGATAACATACACGAACTGGGCAAACATATCCAGCAGCAGATCTTTGCATTTATGAACACACATTGTTCCCGGTTGTACAGCCTATTGGTGAAAAAAATTCATTATTATGACCTGCTCATCCGAGGCTGAACAACAATTGAGTATGGTTTACTTTCTTGTAGTGAAGTATTTACCTCTACGTGCTGTTGACTACACAGCACTTGAAAGCTGGCCGTGAATCCTGCAGATTTTAGCTTGTAGCTCGCAGCAGGAAACGAACGAGAGGACTGAATGCCACAGATGAGATAACCAAAGACATATCATATTATGCAAGCAAAAACCATCCGATATAGCAGTGTAACATCCAACATTTATTGTGCAAGTTATAATGGAACGAAATACACATGTTGATCTCACTGAAGGCACCATTTGTTTCAGCATCAGTTTCATCTTCATTGTTTTCTGCGTTAGTCCTACCCTCAAAGCAGCCTTAGCAGATCGTGTCTACATCAGTCTATTTGACAACAGTTAAGGGAAGTATGAACCAGGAAAATGTTTTTGATAACCAATTTGATAATTCAGGGGAAATGATACCACCATAATGACACAAAGGAATTAAAGACATTAGTTGCCAGTGCACATTGATTGATGTCGATGGGACAAGTTGAAAATTTGTGCTGGGCAGGGATTCGAACCCAGGTCTCCTGCTTACTAGGCAGCTGTGCTGACTACTTCGCCATCCGGACACTGTGGTTACCACAAGAGCTTGGGCTACCCTATCACCCCTCCTGTTAGACCCAAATTCTCAACTTATACCACACGCTAGTGATGTAGTGCCCCTGTTCATTAGTCTATGCCACAGACAGGTAATGTCTTTAATTCCTTTGTGTTTTGATTCATAGTGTTTGTAGGGAAAAAATGGTGTCTGTTCTTCGGGACATGTCCGAAAGAACAGACACAACAAAGGGTGACAATTATTGAACTACGAGGACTGTTCAGTAAAGAATGATCATAATTTTTTTGACAACATACCATTACTCTTCCTCGTAATTTCGATGGTTCTGCTCAAAGAAGTCTCCCATGAATGCGAGACACTTGTCTCAGCGTTTCTGCCAGTCTTCAGATACATGCTGGAAACCATTTTTTGACAGGTCCTTCAAATCGCCTCCGCAACCTTCATCACTGCTTCTGATGATTGATAATGCCTCCCACGAAGGCGTTTCTCCATGTTAGGGAACAAAAAAGTCACATGGGGTTAAATCCGGACTATAGGAAGGGTGAGGGATGCACTTCACGTTGATTTTTGTAAGGTATTCAGCAACAACTTTGGCAATATGCGGCCGCGCATTATCGTGGTGCAGCACCCAGCCGACTTCAGGGAAATGTGGCCTTTTGCGCCTGATATGGACTTGCAATATTTTCAGGACATCCCTGTAGAATTGTCCAGTTACTGATGTGTGCGCTGGTACAGCATGCTAATAAACCATTCCATGAATATCAAAGAATGAGGTGACCATAACTTTACTTTTGCTTTTTTGGGGTTGGTGCTAAAGGAGATTTCGCCGGCCACGGTGGCCGAGCTGTTTTAGGCGCTTCAGTCCGGAACCGCGCGACTGCTACGGTCGCAGGTTCTAATCCTGCCTTGAGCATGGATGTGTGCGATGTCCTTAGGTTAGTTAGGTTTAAGTAGTTCTAAGTTCTAGGGGACTGATGACCTCAGATGGTAAGTCCCATAGTACTCAGAGCAATTTTAACCATTTTTTAAGGAGATTTCCACACTGAGCTTTGCTGTTTGCTCTCAGGATCAAAATGGTGTAGCCAAGTTTCATCAGCTGTGATTACATGTGATAGAAACTCCGGATCTTCCTCTAACGTCAATTTTAACTGCATGCAGACCTGCACGCGAATGTCCTTCTGTTCGGGAATCAACAGTCTTGGAACCCATGGCGCACAAACACGTGTCATGTGTAATTTTTCTGTCACCAACGTGTGTGTGGCACCCAATGAAATGTTAAGTATTTCAGAAAGTGATCTTGAGGTAATTCGTCGATCCTCTCTCACAATGACAACAGCAGTGTTGATGTTTTCTTACTTAAGAGGAGTAACTGGAGCCCCGGGTCCACCTTCCTTTGAAACTGATTGTCTTCCCTCTTTAAACATTTTAAACTACCTTCGAACTGTGCTGTAGGGAAGAACAGACTCTCCATAGGCCTCCTGTAACATTGTATAGGCCCCAGCTGAAGATTTGTTGAGACGAAAGCAGAATTTCAAAGCCGCATATTGTTCCTCGCGTGTTACCTCCATTGCAGCGGTGGGCGATACTGAACATGTCTACCCTTGCCTGCCTCTCACAGGCGGGAACCAGGAATCCCAACAATGAAACTATTGCGGCTTCTTTGTTGCACATTAACCCTTTTAATACCGAGTATTTTTTGTTACACTGAGTACCATTGGGGTCTTTAGTGACCCCAACAGAATTTATTTTTTATTAAGGATAGTATTAATAATGGTAGGATAAAATCACATTCCTTATTTTTCCACAATCTAAAACGTGATGTCAGTGACATTACATTAAATTAAAATGCACATTTTTAAATTATTTGTTTCTGTAAAATTTACAAACTATTCTCATGAAACTACAAACATGTTTGATTAAATTCCGAATTGACATTGATGACGCATTACACTTACAGCAATAAATTGCAGAGTGGTTTTTACACACAGAACATCCACATTTTGAACATTTATGGGTGAATTTTTTACCTCAGACCTTTTTTTTTTGGTTGTACTGTTGATGGAACTACTGAGGAAATAATTTTGTCTGGCTTTCTTCCGACGAGCTGCTTTCCTAATGCTATGAGAAATGCCTGTCTCTTGGAGTTGGTCCTTTCTGCCCAGTCTAGTGTAAGATGTAGCCATATGATAAATGCATTCAGTGCACTGATATCAATCATGTTGTAAAATATTACCATTGGCCACCTTCTGCTCACCCTCTTTGTAGTGTACGTCCTAACCAGCTTGTCCATGGTATCTACTCCTGATTTTGTTTTATTATAATCCAGAATCATTACTGGCTTGCATTCTTCACAATCTTTCATTTCCTTCCTTGAATGCATTCTACTGAGCAACGTTACAACTTTTCCCTTTTTCGGACAATATGAAACATTTGAAGCATGCTCTTGGAATCCAAAAATAGATGAATATTTGACTCGACCTTTGGTCTGAGTGAAAGCTTGTGGTGGTTCTCCTTTATTTTTTCTAATTGTTCCTAAGAGTGTGAGATTGATTTTCAGAAGTTCTCTCGCCAAACTAAGGCTAGTGAAAAAATTGTCAGTTGTTACTTTTCTGCCACTGTTTTGTAAGCCTTTCACCATATCTAAAGCAACTGTCTTACCTTGACTAACTTCACGAGATTCATTTACTTGTCGACCAGTGTAAACTTGGAGATTGAGAACGTAAGACGTTGCACTATCACATACAGCCCATAATTTCAATCCATATTTTCCTGGTTTTGAAGGAATATATTGCCGAAATGGACATCTACCATGTAATGCCACAAGTCAGAAATATGTGTTACTTCCTGTTCAGGCTGGACATCTGCGCTGTCTAAATCTTCTTCTGAACTTCCGTCTGATTGAGGAGTATTCTCTTCTAAGACGACAATTTCTCCATCGCTGCATGAGACATCAGAAACTATATCGCTGATATCACTAATTGATAGAGTGTGGGGCGGCGAGTTTGTTAGGATTGAAAGTTATTCGTTTGCTGTATAAATGTTTGTTTGTTGAATCGGGCCGGCCGCGGTGGCCGTGCGGTTCTGGCGCTGCAGTCCGGAACCGCGGGACTGCTACGGTCGCAGGTTCGAATCCTGCCTCGGGCATGGGTGTGTGTGATGTCCTTAGGTTAGTTAGGTTTAAGTAGTTCTAAGTTCTAGGGGACTTATGACCTAAGATGTTGAGTCCCATAGTGCTCAGAGCCATTTTGTTCAATCAGTTTCTAGCTTTTAGAATGTTGTTAATGCTGTCTTTCGCCGTTCTCAACACTGGCTCTCTAATTCCTTTTTAGCCCCCAGAAAGTGATTTAACAAAACGTGAAGCCTGTAATTAGAGTTCCTAGTGCCCACTTCAGATGAGAATATAATTATAGCTGCAGCTTATAGCTCTGAGGAATTAGGAGATTGTCCGGGATTTCTAATCAAAAACGATTTTCCAAAATAGTTGAGTATATTCTCAAAGTCACAAATAAAAATACACAAGTATCCCTACAACCTAACTAACAGAGCAGTTCAGAGTCCAATGCGCTGATGCAACTATAAATGTCCGAATTAAATGTTGAAAAGAATGCTCGCCGTAATTTGATGAGAGTATTTCATCAAACGCCACGCTAAATAATTGGTAGAATGTCTGTCCCGCGACGGCACGTGAAAATACGACAATACGCACACTGAGGCTAGATAATGAAAATCACTTGAAATGATTTAATGGTTACGCGTATCTCTAGTAACTTAATACGGCACCCGAGGCTGTTTGTAGCAGTGATACCGACGCGACGCGACTGCCGACACAGATGGCGTGTTATTCAGCGTCTGGAGAGAACTGGGGCCTTCCTTCCTCGCGCAGCGTTCTTATATATAAAGCCGCGGTGCGGACGGCTAAGGGAACGCCTGATCAAATCGGCTCTCCCGACTAGCCGCTGGGCTAGTAACGCACCACTTCAAGTTACATAATAAATTATAGCTTCTCTTGCTGATGGCCGATGAAGCTCTTAATTTAAATGTGCATTCAGCACGCAGGTAAGTATTGAATATAAAATTTTGACGTGGCTAACTTAAATATTTTGGGCGAGAGAATTAATTTAATTGCCCTGCACGCAGTATGTGAGCTCTGAACTGGCCCTTTTGAGATCCGCTATCGCTATAATTTTATAGGTATTCCAAAGAAACTTTTCACATCTTCATAGTCATAGCGGACCTCCAACCTATTTAAATCTAAACATCCTAGCCTTATTTCTTAGCCTACTTAATCTATCTTGCTTCCTTCAGTTTTGAGACGAAAACCAGAAAATCATGAATTTCCACTAAAATCTTAATTTGTGAAATCCAAAGTACAGGTTTTATTAAATCATTATGAAAGATGAATCTAAATATAAATTTTGAAGTCTCTAGCTCTTTTCTGTTGCGCCAATGGTTTTTACAGAAAAACGTCCAAATTTCGGAAATGGCTTAAGTTATCGAACTGATATTCAACACACATTAATTTAGTATTACTTCTGACATGCCAGAAAAGTTTTAGGTCATTTGCTTGATTTTTAAGGTATTGCGCAACATTTATTACGTCAGAGCTAGTTACAGCAGACTGGCTGGCACACAATGGAAACTGATGTGAATTTACTACAGCGTGAATATGCTGCTTCCCTACAAGAGGATTATCCTGCAGTAATATTTCAAACACTTCGTCTTCGGAAAGGTGACGAGACATTTTCCACTAAATGCAACACACACAGTAGTAGTCTCCACGTGTATGGAACAAATAACTGTCGGCTTATAAAGTATTGGCAACAATCACACATTACAACAATATTTACAAGAATAAAACAAATGAAATACAGCAACAGTTTCGGGTTCAATGCAGCATTATTGGGTAATAATACGGCAAGAGAGCATTGGGGTCGCATTTGACCCCAATGGTATTCAGTGGTTCTTTCTTGATTTTCTGCAATACTAAATATTTTCAAAAGGTTATAGTAATATATTATGAACCCATTACTTAATTCAGGAAAAGTCCGAATTTTTCATAATATAGGAATAGGAAATAAGGTATATTTTACAGAAAATTATGGTGTGGGGTCATTACAGACCCCACGGTATTAGAAGGGTTAAGCTAACAGAATAACACAAGATTGAATTTTAGCGCGAGAAATTATGGCCATAAAAAATTATGATCATTCTTTATGGAACAGCCCTTGTATATGAAATAAAATCGTCATTAACTTTGAATGGTTTGCGTTAGGACTTTCAAACTGCACGTTTGGCCACGGGGCATGATGAGAATTAGTATGCGCATGGTTTGGTTGAGCCCATTTTCATTTGGATGGGTTTGCAGTAAGCAAAATTGGCGCATTTGGGGGGCTGAGAATCCGCATTTCACGATCTACAAGTCTCTTGTAATGTCCAGTCACGGAATAATCGGTGCGAGATGCCTTGATGGCACGGTGACTACCGAAACGTACGTGAAGGTTTTGGAAGATGATTCATCCCCATTATCCAAAGCGACCCTGATGACGACAAGATGTGCTTAATGCAAGACGGAGCTCGATCCCATCGAAGCAGGGGACCGCATTCTGGATCTGGGATACCATGAGGCCAATGGCATGGGCCTCGATTGGCCACCATATTCTCCAGATGTGAGCAGATGCGACTCCTTTTTGTGGGACTATATTAAAGACAAGATGTACAGCAATAACACCAAAACCATAGCTGAGCTGAGAACAGCCGCTCAGGAGCTCGTCGACAACATCCATGTTCCGACACTTCAGCGGTTCATGCAGGATTTCGCTATTCTTCTGCGCCACGACATGGTCAATGATGGCGGGCACATCGAACATGGCATAACCTAAATCCGAATATCTTAGTGGCGTTTACATGTTGAATAAAGTGCGTGCACGCCGCAGTTCGTAGCTAATTTAGGTTTTTTTAAAAATGGATTTCAGTTATTGTCACCCTGTATGTAATTACGGCGATGACGGCCAATGATCCCTTCAGTGCAGATGCTCATCAAGCTCTAACGGGAATGCGAGATCTGCGAGTAATGAGGCTAATGAGCAGGGGACTACAACAGTAGTGTGTGGTACAAGTTGAGAATTTAGGTCTGACGGGAGGCGTGCTAGGGTAGTACGTGTAAGCAAGGGGGTTCGAATCCCCATTCGACGCAAATCAACTGACTCATGTTCGAAAGAACGAACACAACACACACACAATATGTAAAATAATAAAAGCGGAATTTCCGGCACAGAAAGACAAACCATCAAAAAGCTTTCCCTATTTGCTGAGTCTGCCTAGAATTTGGGCTCCCAACAGCTCACCCCTAAACCATATTTCTCTTTATTTTAGCTAGACCTGCTCGTAACATTAATCAAACAAATGCTGAAATCTATCTTTGGTTATCGTTCTGAAACATTTCAACAATTTATAACATCGAAACAAGTTTCTCATCCGTTAATGATGCAGTTCATGGGCATCTAAATAATAAAATATTCAAGCAAAATCATCTTTATTTGCTCAGAGAATCGGTGTGGGAAACATTGTAAATCATCCATACTAATCATCTGCGCCCTCTTTAGCAGTCGTAAAACATGAGATCCCTATAGATTTTTTTGTGCTGTGTTGAAATAGCAGGTGAAAAAGCGTTATACTGATGAGTAGGATGTTTTCCTATTCTGCAAGAAACGTTTTCCCAATTTCTTGTATTCAAGCGACAAGAAACGTGAATAAATTCTCCTATGTTCCCAGTAGGTCGAAATCATCAAACGATAGAGCAGCTCAAACAAAGAGAACATCACAGTTAAGGTGATAAACATAATAAAACTTACTTGAGAATGGGTAAAAATTGTCAAAATGAATATCATTACTAGTAGCAGGATTTCATTCGCTTGTATGAACGGAAACAACTATTATTACAGCAGCTAAAAATATTCAGAACGTTTGAAGATCATACACGCCTCTAAAACCGCAAACCATGGATAACATGCTACACTTTTTGCAGCTTGAGCGGTTTCATAATTCTCTCCTAATGGCCTACATATGATAGAACATTGACTTCCTCAAGCCGTAATTTCTCGTCTGATGGGGCTCGTGGGAATGTTTATTACTTACTACAAGCGTTACCAGCTTGCTGTAGCTACTACTAATAAGTTATGCAAAATACTCGTATTCGGTAACGTGAGTGCGAGATAATGTCGTTATCAGCGTATATTGTCCCTCTTTGATGCGGACGCTTTGTCGTTTGCGTAGAGAGGAAATTGTGCAGTTATTAATTTCCATTTCATCAGTATGACAGTTTACAATGCGTAAAAGCTGAACACGCAGTATACCTACACTGTTGGCTATTAAAACTGCAACACCAGGTATGATAGTAAATAACGCAGTTTTACTGATTGTGAGTGTAGTGTATAGCAAGAACAATAGATGATTAAATTTTTAGGTAACTTGTAGTACGTAAAGCTGCCACTTCCTGCAGCAACATTGACACCAACCGGGCTGGCCATCAAGCACGAGTGAGCTTGTGTGACAGACAGGAACGGGTACGTTATTCCGTGCTGCGTCAGCTCTGCACCAGAGGAAATCAGTTGTATTGGCTGGCCAGTGGTGCTGCACAGTGTCCGGAGAAGCTCTCCTGACAGTCCATGGTGCTCCATACGCTGCGACACTTGTGTGATAGCAAATAAGACCATCTGCTAACTCGAAGTACGATCCTACATGGCCGAGCGTGCAATACACCTAGGTGACTAAAGACACAGGGTTGCGATATAACCATTTACTGATGACGCTGGTATCCCATTCACGATGTATGAAAGGGCAGTGCATTGGCGGACCTGTCATTTGTACTCAGGTGATTCATGTGGAAAGGTTTCCGACGTGATTACGGCCGCGCGACGGGAATCAACAGACTTTTAACGCCGTATGGTAGATGGAGTTTGATGCAAAGGATATTCCATTTCCGAAATCTTTGAGGAATTCATTATTCCGAGATTCACAATGTCAAGAGTGTGCCGAGATTATCAAATTTCAGGCATTACCTCACAACACGGAGAACGCAGTGGCCTACCTTAACGGCCAAGAGCAGCGATGTTTGCGTAGAGTTGTCAGTGCTAACAGGCAAACATTCGCAGATATCCATGTGGTTCGGACGGTGAACGTGAAATTTGTGTTAATTGGCTATGGTAGCAGACGACCGACGCTAGTGCCTTTGCTAACAGCACGATTTCGCCTGGCCTGGGCTCGTGACCATATGAGTTGTACCCGAGACGGTTGGGAAGCCGTGGCCTGGTCAGATGAGTCCCGATTTCCGTTGGTAACAGCTGATGATAGCGTTCGAGTGTGTTGCAGATCCCACAAAACTATCGACCCAAGTTGTCAACGAGACACTGTTGAAGCAGGTGGTGTCTACATAATGGTGTAGGCTGTGATTACATGGAATGGACCGGACATACTGATCCAACTGAACCGATCTGTGACGAAATGGTTAAGTTCGGCTCCTTGGAACTCCATTTGCAACCATTCATGGGCTTCATGCTCCCAAACAACGATGGAACGTTTATGAATGAAAATGCGCCACGTCACAGGGCCACGATTGTTCGCAATTGTTCTGAAGAACTTTCTGGACAAATCGAACGAATGATTCGTTCACGCAAATCGCCCGACATAAACCCCATCGAACATTTATGGGATATAATCGAGAGATCAGCTCGCGCGCAAAATCCTGCACCGGCACTATTTTCCCAATTATGGACGGCTATAGAGGCAGCATGACACAATATTTCTGCAGGGGACTCTAACGATTTGTTGAGTTCATGCCCCGTCGAGTTGCTACACTACAGTGGGCAAAAGGAGGGCCGACACAATAGTAGGACGTATTCTATGACTTTTGTCACTTCACTATATAAATTATAATTAATTGCAACCCTCAACTGCCGACAGGTGTTCTTGATATACCTCGATGGGGACAGCTGAAAATGTGTCTCCCGACTGGGACTCGAACCCGGGACCTCCTGCTTACATGGCAGACGCTCTGTCCATCTGAGCCACCGAGGACACAGATGAATAGCGCGATTGCAGGGACTTAACCCTTGCACGCCTCCCGTGAGACCCACATTCCCAGCTGTCCACAATCTACATACGTAATGTTTCTAATAGATATTTGCCCATCCACTCGTTACTCGCGCCCACTAAGGTGACGATTCCCGTAAGACTTCGGGCAACCTATGCGCATTCGCACAGACGAAGGTCAATGGCCTGGTAGCCTTCGTATATACACTCCTGGAAATGGAAAAAAGAACACATTGACACCGGTGTGTCAGACCCACCATACTTGCTCCGGACACTGCGAGAGGGCTGTACAAGCAATGATCACACGCACGGCACAGCGGACACACCAGGAACCGCGGTGTTGGCCGTCGAATGGCGCTAGCTGCGCAGCATTTGTGCACCGCCGCCGTCAGTGTCAGCCAGTTTGCCGTGGCATACGGAGCTCCATCGCAGTCTTTAACACTGGTAGCATGCCGCGACAGCGTGGACGTGAACCGTATGTGCAGTTGACGGACTTTGAGCGAGGGCGTATAGTGGGCATGCGGGAGGCCGGGTGGACGTACCGCCGAATTGCTCAACACGTGGGGCGTGAGGTCTCCACAGTACATCGATGTTGTCGCCAGTGGTCGGCGGAAGGTGCACGTGCCCGTCGACCTGGGACCGGACCGCAGCGACGCACGGATGCACGCCAAGACCGTAGGATCCTACGCAGTGCCGTAGGGGACCGCACCGCCACTTCCCAGCAAATTAGGGACACTGTTGCTCTGGGGTATCGGCGAGGACCATTCGCAACCGTCTCCATGAAGCTGGGCTACGGTCCCGCACACCGTTAGGCCGTCTTCCGCTCACGCCCCAACATCGTGCAGCCCGCCTCCAGTGGTGTCGCGACAGGCGTGAATGGAGGGACGAATGGAGACGTGTCGTCTTCAGCGATGAGAGTCGCTTCTGCCTTGGTGCCAATGATGGTCGTATGCGTGTTTGGCGCCGTGCAGGTGAGCGCCACAATCAGGACTGCATACGACCGAGGCACACAGGGCCAACACCCGGCATCATGGTGTGGGGAGCGATCTCCTACACTGGCCGTACACCACTGGTGATCGTCGAGGGGACACTGAATAGTGCACGGTACATCCAAACCGTCATCGAACCCATCGTTCTACCATTCCTAGACCGGCAAGGGAACTTGCTGTTCCAACAGGACAATGCACGTCCGCATGTATCCCGTGCCACCCAACGTGCTCTAGAAGGTGTAAGTCAACTACCCTGGCCAGCAAGATCTCCGGATCTGTCCCCCATTGAGCATGTTTGGGACTGGATGAAGCGTCGTCTCACGCGGTCTGCACGTCCAGCACGAACGCTGGTCCATCTGAGGCGCCAGGTGGAAATGGCATGGCAAGCCGTTCCACAGGACTACATCCAGCATCTCTACGATCGTCTCCATGGGAGAATAGCAGCCTGCATTGCTGCGAAAGGTGGATATACACTGTACTAGTGCCGACATTGTGCATGCTGTGTTGCCTGTGTCTATGTGCCTGTGGTTCTGTCAGTGTGATCATGTGATGTATCTGACCCCAGGAATGTGTCAATAAAGTTTCCCCTTCCTGGGACAATGAATTCACGGTGTTCTTATTTCAATTTCCAGGAGTGTAGTTAAAGGCTACCCGGCTTGAATATCCGCGCACAGCGGTCTGATTGGCTAACTACTATGGTAATTAACCCGGAAGCGGCGCAACGTATCGATTTTTTTTCTTAACAGTTATTTCTCAGCAAATCCTTTCCTACAACACCCTTAAAAGCTTTTTAGAATGTTTCTGACCGCCCTGTGTACGGAATGTAGATGACGTCAATCTTTCTTACTTTGTACGGTTGTGCTGAAACGCTGATTGTAAATAAATATATATCCAAACTTATAGTATGTTTTATGCGAATTTGATGCCTGTTTGCATGTCGAATTCGTGGCAGAGCTACTTTAATAGCCAGCGGCACAGTAACGCAGTGTAGTCTTCTGATTCTTGCCTTCTCTGATCGTTGGTTGCGTGGGTCACTCAGCTTTGAGAAATATTAACATTCTTTTGTAGTCTACATTTGCTATTTATTGTGTAGTATAGGTGAGAAGTGTTCTTCGCTTCTCGTCGTACTGTCGCTGAAGGTTTCTGTTAGACCGCCCAAAAGCAATAAATACTTAAGTTGTTTTTTTATCACTGTTCGTCGAAAATGGCTCCATAATAGTTGTCGACTGCATTTCAATGGCAGAAAATATTCCACATTGCCAGCAGTATCTTAAGTTCGACTTTGAAGAGGGAAAAGGGTTGAAGAGAGCATAAGGGCGTGTGGCCTTGAAAGTGTTTTCTGAGCATTTTTGTGTCCAACTTCGAAAAGGTTCTATACAGGCCTAAGTGGGGGAAACATTTTGTTAAATGATTGCCGGATATTCTCTAAAAACAGGTCAGTACAAAAGATAGTCGCTCGTCCATCTGAACCGCCTCTCTGATCCTGGAAGAGTACACATAAGCAAACAGTGGGCGAATGAAAAAGTCACCCAGCGTGCAGCAGGTAAAAAAAGTTAGTGTATAGGATATGTGGTACGAATGTCTTGTATGTAGGACTACTGACTGATGTGTTAAGGTGTTTTAACATGTCATCCTTACGGTCACTGCAAGCAATTTGGTTCCCTTTTACTGCCATTAGTCAACATTCGTTACAAGCTTTTTGAGAGACTTTTCCTCTGATCGTTCCCAACATCAAAGGGGAGAACATAATGCCATACTTGAAGCCGGGTAAATTTTAAACCTGATGGGTCAACGAAAAATCTGGAATCGAAAGAAATAAAAATAAAAATGAGCGATCGTTGCAGTTTTAATGATAAGAGTACTGCGTTGATTATACTTAAAATTTGTACTATACTGTATTTACTGACAACGAACTTTGTTATAATTACAGTGACATTTCTCAAGTTACAACTGGTTTCTCAAGCTTTCTGTAACGAAAGGCTATGGAGTCGTTGCTCTAAGGCGACTGCTAGAGAATGCAATGAAAGGGATGAATTTTAAATGCTGCGCAGTGTCAATTAGGGAACTGTAGGTGTCGTGCGGGAGCGCCCTGTAGCGTCACGTAGGGAATAAAAAGCTACAACTACGTGCGGCGCATTTCGTAGCAGAGATTCTGCCTGCATCCCAGATTTTGTTTTGTGTCAAAATGCGTTGAATGGATTTGTCGAACTGCATTCGCAGGCCAAGTTTCTAGTTTCTCATAGCCGTGCAGGGCTGTTCCAGGCATAATGTTTGAAACATTGCCAGCAAAAGAAATATCGCTGCTTCTACTCGATCGATCTCAGATGGCATGAAATTGACCTCTGCTGTCTTTCTTTCTTGCAAGTATTTGCTGTTAAGTAGATACAACAGTGATGCCTTACTTGAACTTTTCTTGTCTTAAACGGTTATGGAAATAATTAGCCTTTTTGTCTTGAGACATTTAGGAAATAATTAGTCCTCGGGATACAAATTGCACTACACAATACCCTAGCGCAGCGGTTCCCAGCCTTTTTCGACTCGCGAACCCCATCTACAACGATTTGAGTTGGGTGAACCACTGAGTTAAAAATATACATACAGTGGACATGCTTAACATTTAATTCCAGGCAAAAGGTTGAATAACCTTAAATTAACTTAACCCTTAAAGGTTAAAGCCTAAAGTTACTCTAGCTACGCCTTAAAAGTTACACAACGTGTAGGACTAGTTGCAGTAATAAATCCAGGATTCCAATGTAATTAATCACCTCTTCCTTGGAATTCAGTTGCGCCTGCTTTCCATGCCACAGAGCTTTTAAGTCGGGAACCAGCCAGGAGCCATAGAAATTAAGTAACGTCTCAAATCACTTGCAGCACAAAGTCTGTTTCTGTATTTATTTTTTAAATAAGCGTATGAAGAAAACGTCTTTCAGCACAAATACGTGTTTGAAAAGGGTAATAAATCCGTAATGGCTTTATTCCCTAACACTAGGAATTCCTTTCAACTTAAACGAAAACCAAGTAATGACAAAGATTTGTAACTTTTCTGTAACTGAAAGTCCGTGGAAATTTCAAGAAGCTGCTCTTCTTCGTCACGTTTAATGTGGATTTTAAAACTATCGACTCTTCGAAGGAATTGCGAATCCAATTGTTATTATTGGACATAGCAATAAAATATTCTCTGAAGATTTTTCTAAGTGTCTTCACATGTTCTTTAACCGTGTTCTTGACATTTTCGTCCAAAGAAAGATGATTTTCCATCAGGAAGTCGTGAAGAGTATCAAAGCATTCGGTTTGATTCCCATTGAAACACATTACCCAAAAATCAAGTTCTTTAATGAATAATTCGCTATCGTCTTGCAAAATATAAACATTTATGTTTCACCTCTGCAGAGATAAGAGTAAACTGTTAATTTTTGAGAAAAAGCATGCCAAATAAATTAAAGCCTGAAGCAAGATTTCATCTTCCATGCATTTTGGTCTATGGAAGGTATAATCGTGACAAAAACGTAAACTTCGTCTTGAAGCTCACACAGTCCGGAAATAGTTCTCCTCCGAGATAGCCACTTAAATTCAGTGTTAGGCAATAAACACTTACAAACGGTTTTATTTCCTCACAAAGCGCTGCAAAGATGCCGGAATTTGTAGGGCGAGCCTTAATCAAATTACTTATTTTCACTGGATGGTCCAGCACAGATTTCAATCCATTGAGCATGCTTTTAGAAACAATATCCAGTATATTAATACAATATGTACAAGAAGCGTTCGGCGCTGCCGATTTCACTTTGGCAACAAACACAGCATAACACCCTGTCATAGATAATCGCACCATCTGAACAAATGGTTCACACAGCGAACATGGTTAACACAACGAATCCAGTCCATTGAATTTTCACGAACTCTCGTTAACTTAAGTGTATCTCCTCCCTCAGGTCTCTCTTATAATGGTCTACAGAAAAGTCTCTACTCTTCTACAGACTCCCCGTAAATATAATGGACAAAAAGTATAACAAAATGGCTAAATTGGCAACATCAGATGATTCGTAAAGTTGAATCGTAAAACAAGGACTAACACGATCTCATTCTACAGTTTTCATTTTCGACATAATTTGACATCTGACATCTTGATCGTATTGTCGGACAGTGGTACCATATTGACTTCTTTTGTGGAAGCTTCTCCAAGCATGCACTGTATTACATCATTTATACATGGCCGCACAAAATTTTTAGTTACTGAATGAGATTTTGCAGTTTTGGTGATTCTGCAGCTAACGCGACAAGACTCTTCAAGAGCAATGTCATTGTCACTGTTTAGCCGTCACAAAAGCAGTTAAATCGTTTTTCAATCACTTAGCTTTGCGTTAAAAAATCATCAGATTTGTTAACGTGGGTGGTGTGTGTTGTTTCTAAATGGCGTTTAAGTAGAGGTTTCAGACCACTGTTAGCACGTATGTCGCCACAAACACCACACCTTCGTCTTGGACAGCCCTTGTCACCTATTTATGAAAATCCAAATCTAATGAATCATCATCGTACTTTCTTTCTTTACACACGGTTCAGTCTAGAACCGCGTGACCGCTACGGTGTCAGGTTCGAATCCTGCCTCGGGCATGGATGTGTGTGACGTCCTTAGGTTAGTTAGGTTTAAGTTGTTCTAAGTTCTAGGCTACTGATGACCTTAGAAGTCCCATAGTGCTCAGAGCCATTTGAACCATTTGTTAAAGGCTGTTTCCGTTTCAAACTTCCACTTTACAACCAGTTATCCATTTTAATATGAACGGAAACGATTCTGATACGCAACTGACAACTTACTGTATTTTCCTCGCGGAAATAAGTAGGCTGTTGAAAATCGATCTCCTGCCCGCCATTTAACCATTCCTAAGTGGCGTCGCGCTCTGTCGCTAGTATTGTTAGAACGCAAAGAAGCTGGCAAGCTGAATTTCCATTGTAGCGAATTCAAATGCATTCCTAACGTTGTTACATAACTGTTAATCAGGCATTCGCGGTAAATATTAATTTATCGTGGAAATAATGTGATAAATTCCTGATGTTCCACATATATAGGAAGGGGCGTTATAGGGTCAATTTAATTGCAAACTAATAATATTTATTATTATTAGTATCATTATCGTTATTATATTATTATCATTATTATGAAAATACAGCAGAAACGAAGGAAACAGTAATAGGCCTGACCTCGAAACCCGCCATTATGGCTAATCCCATGAAATACTCGTATTTTGAGAACTCCGGAAGGGGAGGGGGGGGGGTCGCGAACCACATGATGGGAAACGATTCCCTAGCAGTGTCGCGAACGCTGTATTTAAAAGCTGGTGTACCAAAACCAGAGAAGCCAATCTTTTTTTTTTTTTTTTTTAGTGAGTCATTTCTTAATGTTTCATTGATATTTCTTGTATCAAATGCAGTCTTTCACAGAAACTCTGTCGCAATGACTATGTGAAAGACGAAGGTTCTCCAGCTTGCTGATACCATTGGAACTGAAAAATACTCAGAATAAATAAATTGCTATATTCGTACGAACTCAGCCGATGTTCTGCAACGTCAAACTTCTGCGAAAAGTTAACAATAATACTGTGTCTCGTTACTGTACTTCTCGGTACAGAGAGCGATATGTTGTCCAAGATGGCCGTCTTAAGATGAAAGAGGTCGCGTTCGTTGGCCCCCATCGAACAGTATGCTAATCACTATTAACAGAGCCTGTTACGTTTAAGGGAATTAGCATATAATTGCTTCTGCAGCGGCCGTCGCTTATCTCTAATGTGGGGTATTGACGAAATTAGCCTATTTCCATATTCTTGGTACTTCTGGTATTTGTCAGTCATTTGTCGGAATTTCAGTTATGCCCATTTGTGTGTTTTCGTGGTTTGGACTTTATTGGCTAATGGTTCAAATGGCTCTGAGCACTATGGGACTTAACATCTATGGTCATCAGTCCCCTAGAACTTAGAACTACTTAAACCTAACTAACCTAAGGACATCACACAACACCCAGCCATCACGAGGCAGAGAAAATCCCTGACCCCGCCGGGAATCGAACCCGGGAACCCGGGCGTGTTGGACTTTATTAATTACAGAGTGTTCATAGGAAATGAAATACCGTTGAAAACGCGATAAAAGAAACGTCGGAATGAAAGATTCAGTTACTCTAACAATTATCAGTCGGAAAAGACAAATACTTTCAACTAAACGATGGTTTATCGCCAGACAAGACTTTAGCTGTAGACGTTTGGATCGTAGTGGCTTCAAGACTGCGCCTTTGGAGCCACTTCAGTTCGGTGCCGACATGTCTGCTTCCTCCTTTTCGATAATGGAGTTTTCTTTTAAATATTATTTCATAGAACAAGGTCAGTACGTGGTTCGGTCACGTAATTTTTTTCGTAACAGCAGATGTTACTGAATTCCTGCCGTACTTCCACATTTCTCACTCTCTTTTGCGACACATACGACTGACCTTAAAATCTCATTTCCACAGCCTGGATTCTGCTTTTCTCCTTAACTTTTAGTAATTACTATACGGTACATAGAGAGCAGGTTACATCCTGTACTCTATAGAATTTCACGAGTCCGTCTTTTCTATTTATTTGAATAATTTTCTCTAAAGCCCCCTCATTTTTACTTGAAATTCTCCAATACACAGTGTTACTTCTTTAATATATTAAATCCAGCAGCACAAAAAGATGAATCTGTTAACTTGTTGATTGGTACTGGTTTTGTGGGTTTCCTTGAATGGTACTGGAGAGGATCTAGTGAAGGTTACTGAATTCTTTCGAAATATGCATTTGTACAATTAAATGCTTTTTCAATCTAAAGCATTTTGTAAAGCCTTCGCTATCTACATCTACATCCATACTCCGCAAGCCACCTAATGGATGTGTGGCGGAGGGTACCCTGAGTACCTCTATCGGTTCTCCCTTCTATTCCAGTCTCGTATTGTTCGTGGAAAGAAGGATTGTCGGTATGCTTCTGTGCGGGCTCTAATCTCTCTGATTTGATCCTCATGCATAACATCGATTCCTGGCAAATATGCATATTTGCAATTAAATGCTTTTTCGTCTAAAGCATTTTGTAAAGTCTTCACTATAAGATCGTTTCCTGTCCAGCTATGAATATTTGAGCGTATCCTTTGTACAGGGTTACTCGTAAGTACATCCAGTATTTCAGATGACACGTATCAGTGGACAGACCGTCTCAAGTCGTGATGCACGACATGGCATAGTTGCATTAGAGGGTAGGCGAATCGAACAAATCATCCCCTTCGTATTGGCGCATCGAATTAGTTCGCGCCAGCACATACCGATTTCCAAAGCGGGCTGTCGTCGGTCATTTCCCGGGCAGTTTGCGTCAGCGACTTCCGCGAACTGCACGCACGTATTGACATTTGCCGCGTCATAAACGATGTTGAACGTCGGTAATGTGAGTTAAAAACTCGTTGTCCACTGATAACTGTCGTACTTTCTGTATGCGTTCAAGATTTCGCACAATCGTCTTCTGAAGCCCCAGAGATATAGTTATGACTAATCCTGTATAACATACGCTGACGAAAAAAAATCCCAGCACCAAAAAATTATTAAGGTAGATAATTAAATTTTTTGAATATTTTGTCTAGCTAACAAATTTAACTGATTAACGTTACAAGGTAACAGATTAATGTAACCGAGAGATAAGCCATTGCAAATGTGAAATGCTGGTATATTAATAACCGGTGTAATCTCCAGTGTGTTGAATGCAAACATGCAAACGCGTATGTATTGTGTTGTACAGATGCCATTAAGTCGGTTTGTAGGATGGAGTTCCAAGCCTGTTGCACTTGGTCGGTCACCACAGGGACGGTTAATGCTGTTTGTGGATGACGCTGGAGTTGTCCGATGATGCCCCGTATGTGCTCGATTGGAGACAGATCAGGTGATCGAGCAGGCCAAGGCAGCCTGTCGACTCACTGTAGAGCACGTTGGGCTACAACAGCGATATGTGGGCAAGCGTAATCCTGATGGAAAAATAAACCATGGAATGCTATTCATGAATGGCAGTACGACAGGTCGAATCAAGAAATTCACGTACAGTTTTACGGGCAGGGTGCATAGGATACCTACGAGAATGCTACTGCTGTCGTGCGAAATAGCATCCTAGGTGTACGTCCAGCGTGTCTAGTACGCAGACGCCGCGCGGGATTAGCCGAGCGGTTTAGGGCGCTGCAGTAATGGACCGTGCCGTTGGTCCCGGCGGAGGTTCGAGTCCTCCCTCGGGCATGGGTGTGTGTATTTGTCCTTAGGATAATTTAGGTTAAGTAGTGTGTAAGCTTAGGGACCGATGACCTTAGCAGTTCGGCCCCATAGGATTTCACACACATTTGAACATTTTTTAGTACGCAGACAGGTTGGTTGCAGGCCCTCAATCCTCCTAACGCGGCCGTCATTCGCACCGAGGAAGAACCAGCTTTCGTCAGAAAACAAAACAGCATTCCACCCTGTCCTCCAGTGAGCTCTTGCTTGACACCACTGAAGTCGCAAATGTCGGAGGTTTCTGGTCAGTGGAAGGCAAGCTGCAAGGCGTCTGTCTCTGAGCTGTCTTTGAAGTAACCAGATTGTAAAAGTTCGTTGTCACTGTTGTGCCAACTGCTGCTTAGCTTACTGCTGCAGGTGCAGTACAAGGCGCCCGCCATAGCCATACACATAACACGGTAGTCTTCCCTCTCTGTAGTGTAATACGGTCGTCCGTAGCCCGGTCTTCTTGCGACCGTACATTCTCGTGACCACCACTGCCAGCAATCCTGTACAATGGCTACATTCCTGCCAATATCGCAGAAGAAACTTCCAGCTTCTCGTATCCGTATTACAAGACCTCGTTCAAACTCAGTGAGGTGTTGATAATGGCGTCTTTGTCGCCTTGAAGGCATTCTTGACTACCATCAGTTCACCATGTTCAGTCTCGAAGGTAAGTAGCGCTCACGAACGTTATAGCGTTTATTTAAAGCAAACGTGTTTTCAATCCTGATAGTGGCGCTACTGCCACCACTGTTACGCGACTAGCAGGAAATTTGAATAGACATCAGCTTTGATATGTAGAAATACGCCTACAGTTTTCGTTTGTGTCGCACACCTCCTTCTTAGTGATGAGATTTTTTTCCCATTAGTGTATTTTGTGCCTATCTGTAATGGTGTTAATTCGTTACGTTTCTTTCGTTTCCTACATTTATACTCCGCGAGCCACCTTATGATGTTTGTCGTAAATTACTTCAAATCATTTCTGTTGCTGTCAGAAGTGATCATTGCAGGAAGGACTAGCGGCCAGATGTGGAAAAAACTAACCTCAATGGGTAAGATCTACATTGGCTTCCACGCCATAAATGTGCGGGACTTCTTGGTGGTACCTCGCTGCCATAATTGCGGCGATCTTGATCACGTACACAAATATTGTGAGAGGAAGTCGGCTTGCTCCAGGTGCGGAGAAGAAAATCATATCAGAAAAAACTGCAAAAATTCGGCAATTTGTATCCCATGCACAAAGAGAGGCAAAAAGACTTGCAATGCCTCCGGTCGCAACTGCCCAACGTACAGGATGCTTGAGCAGAGGCTAATTTCAAGAACTGACTATGGCTGAGTCAAGTACGGCACCCAGGATGCCTAAAAGAAAATCCCCATGCAAGAGGAGAAGGGATGCGGCAAGAGCAGCCCAGTTCAAACAATTCCTTGCAACACTGGCAGAAGGAAGTGGTGGTAGAAAGAAAATGAAGGATGCGTGCGTCCAAACGGACACACAAGAACAAGTGGCAGCCCCCTCTCCCTACTGCTGGGGATCGCGAACGCCAGGAAATCAGGCAACTCGAGACAGGCGTCCTGTAGCGGTGGGCCGACCGGCATTCGTTCAAGGGAGTCCTGTGATGGAATTGCCGGTGCAGGTCAATACAGTTAGTAGCACAAACACACAAATAAATAGCACCAATGTGAGTACTGACTCGGGACAACCAACAGCTGTGAGAACAGCGGTTGATCCGATCAGAATATATCCCAATCTCGAACATTCCTTACAATTGTCCCGCCTGGAGGAGCCGGCTGTCCTAACCACCGCACTGCGACATCTAGTGCGGGTAGGACATAGGTACGGGCGCAAGATCACCTTCTCGGCCATGGAGGCTGTAGACAGGGTACAACTAAAGACAATGAATCTCCCCACTGACTTCGGCGCCCTGCGTGACCTAGTAAGAAAGGTTTTTGAGAGAAGAAACGAAACCTTTAACTTAGAGGAAATATATAATCAGTCTGTCCTATCCAATGGGAGAATAGCTTACGACTGGACGAAAACCTTCCCAGAATCATATGTGCACACATATTTCCCATAGCTACAGAAATACAGATAGGACAGCTAAACGCACACAATAGTAGGCTGGTCATGCAGGAACTTCGGAGAGTGGTGGAGGAGAAGAGCCTTGATGTGCTCTGTTTGCAGGAGCCGTACTCTCTTGCGGGGAACATAACCTACACTGCCATGAGCTGGCAAGTAGTAAGCTTCGGAGACGACCCGAAAGCCACCATCATAATAATCAACAAGGCACTGCGGGCAACAGTGCTCTCACACCTCTCGGACGACCACTGCAATGTCATTGAACTGCAGTCACCAATTGGCGTCATATATTTAATAAATATGTACTTTCAGTACGGTACAGACATTGACCTGTACCTTGACCAACTTACGCAGGTGGCAACGGTGCTGAGGGGCAGAAAGGCAGTTGTGGTGGCGGATGTGAACGCCAAATCCCCCCTGTGGCACAGTGGCACTCGAGACGAAAGGGGAAGCAAGCTGGAAGAGACCATTATGTCTCTACAACTTCTCATTGCCAACAGACCTGGAAACCCCCCCCCCCCCCCACCTACACAGGAGGGGGAGGGAATGGAACCAATATTGACATCACGATGATGACAGCCAATATCGCTGCCAATATACAAAACTGGACTGTTACTGATGGAGACACTACCAGCGATCACAACTTGATCACATTCACAATCACAGATCAGGAGTGCCACTGGGACATAGGGTGGGAAGTACAACTAAACTATAACAAGACCAATTGGGAGCGCCTCGCAAGAGAGTTTGACCCTCCGACATGGCCGGAAGATGACGATGACATCAACAAACATGCCGAAGATCTGGTGGGCGCTCTTACCAGGGCGGTAAAGGCTGCTGTACCAACCAGGAGGAGAGCCGTTGCGGCTTCTCCACCGCCATGGTCTGCGGAACTGGGGCAGATGCGTCAGTCTGTCAGGAGGGCGAGGAGGTATTACCAGCGAAGTGTCGTCTGGGAAGAAAAACAAAGATGGATGCAAACATACAGGGAAGCCAAAGAGCAGTTTCAGAAAGAACTGCGAACAGTCAGGCTGGAAAGCTGGAAAAAATATGTGCACAGCCAATTGGCTATGGATCCCTGGGGCACTCCTTACAAAATAGT
Organism: Schistocerca nitens; assembly: GCF_023898315.1. Classification (NCBI taxonomy): domain Eukaryota; kingdom Metazoa; phylum Arthropoda; class Insecta; order Orthoptera; family Acrididae; genus Schistocerca; species Schistocerca nitens. The sequence goes on along the minus strand of NC_064615.1, from coordinate 779,595,593 downwards.
AAGGGAAAAGATCAGGTCGCCAATGGTGCTCTCCACAATCAGGGATGGAAACCGGATGACTGGGTCTTGGCAGGAAACTGCTGAGGTCCTTCTCCACCAACTCCTCCCTGACGACAAAGAGGAAGAGGACACAGAAGAACAACGCCTAATTAGGCAGGCTCTGCAGGCGGACTACGAGAACAACATCATGGTGTACCCTTTCTCTGAAGAGGAAGTTGCAGCCCACATTAAATCGCTAAAGAAAGTAAAGGCCCCAGGACCAGACGGCATCATCGCGGAGGTGGTGCAGTACCTCGCTCCTCAACTAGTGACACCTTTAGCAAGAATTTACAACGAGGCCCTGCGCCTCAGAACATTCCCTAAAATTTGGAAACAGGCCAACGTTGTAATTATCAAAAAGGGGCAAGACAAAGACCCTAAAGAAGCAAAATCTTACAGACCCATCTGTCTGTTGGACCTGTTGGGCAAACTGCTGGAGAGGTTACTGGCTGACAGACTGACAGCACACCGAGTGCTGTGCGGGATGAGTGACAGACAATTCGGTTTTCGGCAGGGGCGATCTGCGTGTGACGCAATTGCCCTCGCATCCGAGGTCTGTGGGTCGTCTCCGCACAAGTACATAGTTGGCATCATGGTGGATATCAGTGGCGCCTTTGACAACCTGTGGTGGCCTTCGCTCTTCTCCTGCTTGCGGGAGAAGGAGTGTCCAGGGCCGCTATATGGCTGTCTCAGGAGCTATTGTATGGAAAGAGAGGTCTGGCTATCGTCCCCTAGCGAGCGAATAGGCAAGAAGATCACGAAGGGGTGTCCACAGGGCTCTGTCCTGGGGCAACTCTTTTGGGACATAAATATGGAGCCTCTCCTGGAGAGCTTGGAAAACAGTGTGGATGTGCTAGAGGCGATAGCCTACGCTGACGACCTCCTTCTGCTGGTTGGCGGCCGAAGTCGCGAAGACCTCGAACCCAAAATCAATAGGACATTATCAATTCTCACACAGTGGTGCCAGAACACGAAAATGGCCATTGCGCCTAACAAGTCTACATACCTATTACTGAAAGGCCAATTGGCCAGAAATCCAACGGTAAGAATCGAGGGATCACCAGTGATTCGGCGTCGTGAGGCCCGGTATTTAGGGGTAATAATCGATGAAAGGTGGAATTTCTCCAAACATATAGAAACAGCTACACAAAAATCACTAGAAGCTCTAAACAACTTGATCACAATAGGACACAGTAGATTTCATCTTCCACCAGAACTCATTAAGTTATACCACAATACCATTCTTGTTTCTATCATGGGTTACGGATCCGGAGTGTGGGCGCACAGGCTCACGAGGGTCGTGCCCGCTATGTCTGTGAGGAGGGTGCAACGCAACATGCTTCTGCGCTCCATTGGAGCGTACAGAACATCTCCAGGAGGGGCACTACTAATACTGATGGGGGTGTGTCCACTAGACATCAAAATCCGGGAACAGGCAGCCTGGTACTGGGTGAAAAGGGGAGATGTAGATAAGACTGAAAGTATCTTGGGAGTGCGGGTGGGGGACAAGTTTGCAATCAAGAGGAGAGGAGAAGAGTTATTGCAAGAACTCTGGGATGCTGACACAACAGGCCGAAGGACTTACCAGCTGCTCCCAAACATCAAAGAACGTCTCCAACTCTCGCATTTCCAGCCAAGTAAGGGACTGTTGCACTTCCTCACAGGACATGGACCGTATCCGGCATATCTTAGCCGATTCGGGAAAAGGGCTACCCCCTCGTGTGACTGCGGAGCTGAATGGGGTACTCCGGACCACGTGATCTATGAGTGCCCCATCTTCGATGATGTAGCCAGTGACCTAAGAAACCAGTTGCCTCACAACAACACGTATCAATTAATCAGAGATCCCACCACATTTAACATAGTAAACCGCCTTGCCAGCGAGGTATCAGCAAAGGTCCTGCGAGAATATCTAAGGGAAAACATATGAACCACCGGACATGACATGACTGAAGGCGACCCATCCCATTCCGCCGGGGCGTGGACTGGCCAATCGCCGTGACGGTAGGAATCCGCCACGCTCTGGAACAGGGGGAGGGAGCGCCAACACCCGAAATTGACAATTGCGCACCGATTACGACTTAGTAATAGTTAACCTTAAGTAGATAGCAGATAGGAAATCTCAATAGAACCTGCAGCGATCTTCAAAAGGCCAGCCCAGTGCCAGGGGCATGCTCACTGGGATTAGCTCAGTGGGCACGGCCACACAGTAGGTTTATACAAATATCTGGCACGCCTGTAACGCTGCAGGAAGTAGCCCCTAGATTAGTTAGCAAAGTGTAGAATTAGATCTTACCCAATAAGAAACTAACTCTTATTTCCTGTAGCAAGTAAGTTCATTAACACTAGAATAGAAGTAAAAATGCTGCTAATATTCAATGAAAATTGTAATGTAGATTTAAGACCCACTAATGAATTAGGTGGTGGGTTAAAATGTAAGAAATAATTTAATGGAATAAAGATTTTTTTTAAAAAAAAACCTCCGTATGATCCCAAATTACTCTGGTTTTCATTACTTTTCGGTAAAAGTCTTTAATTGCGTCTGCAATCACGTTTGTCTCAGTAGTATACTAGTGTCTTGGTCGTTACATTCTTTTTATCATTGCTTCTGATTACGCGTTTCGCTTTAACAGTGTAATCAGATCAAATCCTATGGCTTTGACTAGATACTACGTATCCATAAGATTTGATCTGATGATGCCGCGAAACGCTTAATCAGAAACAATAATACAAAGGACATAGCGACCAAGACAAGAGCATATTATTGTACTCAGATTTTCCCATCATAGTCACTTCGCGAGGTACATGTGAGAGGGCCGGCCGGTGTGGCCGTGCGGTTAAAGGCGCTTCAGTCTGGAACCGCGTGACCGCTACGGTCGCAGGTTCGAATCCTGCCTCGGGCATGGATGTGTGTGATGTCCTTAGGTTAGTTAGGTTTATTTAGTTCTAAGTTCTAGGCGACTAATGACCTCAGAAGTTAAGTCGCATAGTGCTCAGAGCCATTTGTACATGTGAGAGGAATTAATGTTGGCTGACTCTTCAGGGAATGTGCGCTGTTAAAACCTTAACAGTAAACGTATCGGTGATGCAAACGCCTGTTATGTAAGAGTCTGCACTGGAGTTTGTATTATGCGTAACGCTCTCACACTAAATAAACCCGTGGCGAAACGCACCTCTCCTCTTTGGATTTTCTCAGAGATCACAGACTGACGACCAGTACTCAGGAATAAGTCGAACGAGTATTTCGTAGGCTATGTGTTTCATTTATGAATTACACTTCCTTGGCATTCTTCCCGTTATTGTTACCCTGACATCTCCTTTTTATACAACCTGTTTCGTCTGGTCGTTCCACTAGAGGTCGCTGCGGACTGACACTCCTCAGTATTTTACAGATGTTCCTCTTATTTATCGCCAATAGTGCATGTACTGAATCATATTATTTTTAAACTGAATGAGCTATAAACCAAAGACACCGCCAAAAGTAAATTAACGAGTTGTTTTGTGAAAAGGATAATGTTTTGATACAGCATTAAATGTCTGTATGAAAAAAGTGAGAAATACGCTCTTCAGTTGATTAATTCACGTATCTTCACCCTTTTGTTTCAGAAAGTGGTAGCGAACGGACGTATGCTTGGATCTGTCATACCAGCATTGTTAAAAAGTGCATTTTAAGCGTTCATTAAAAGTATTATAAAAAGTTATTAGAAAAGGAATATTTATTCGCGTGGTTATAAGTTCAACTCCCATTTCACTCACCGCCGACTCCCTGCATCAAAAGGTTCGGTGCAGACAATAATAATTAACGACGTATCTGGAGGAGCGTTTCTCCATCGACATTGTCACACTCACGACTAAACACAATGGACTTAATGTGAAGGTAATGACTCAGACTTGATAGCCACGCAATGAACTTGGTTTACTTGTTCTAAAAATATTGTGTTTCGTGTGTTTAAGTACTTAGAGACAGATCGACAGTTTGAATGGTTGCGGTGATTATTTGGTACCGCACCCTACTGGAAGCAGCAGTACGTAATACAAATTATGTTCACTGACCTTGAATGTAATGATATTCAAGGTCTGCTGATATTGGAATCAGTTAAAGTTCACCCAAGATCGTGCACAGATTTAAAAATTACCTTAGAAATTTTCTCAACTATTCTTTCCAATCAATTTTTCCAATTATTCAAGCAATTATTAATCCATTTCCACGTCCCTATTCATGCAGTCGAACTCCCGTCTACATAAGGTCAGTACATGTAGAATAGTAACCGCCTTATTTCTACAGAAACATGTTGTTGGCCGGCCGAAGTGGCCGTGCGGTTAAAGGCGCTGGAGTCTGGAACCGCAAGACCGCTACGGTCGCAGGTTCGAATCCTGCCTCGGGCATGGATGTTTGTGATGTCCTTAGGTTAGTTAGGTTTAACTAGTTCTAAGTTCTAGGGGACTAATGACCTCAGCAGTTGAGTCCCATAGTGCTCAGAGCCATTTGAACCATGTTGTTGTTGTGGTTGTCTTCAGTCCTGAGACTGGTTTGATGCAGCTCTCCATGCTACTCTATCCTGTGCAAGATTCTTCATCTCCCAGTACCTACTGCAGCCTACATCCTTCCGAATCTGCTTAGTGTATTCATCTCTTGGTCTCCCTCTCCGATTTTTACCCTCCACGCAGCCCTCCAGTACTAAATTGGTGATTCCTCGATGTCTCAGAACATGTCCTACCAACCGATCCCTTCTTCTAGTCAAGTTGTGCCACAAACTTCTCTTCTCCCCAATCCTGTTCAATACCTCCTCATTAGTTACGTGATAACCCACCTTATCTTCAGCATTCTTCTGTAGCACCACATTTCGAAAGCTTTTATTCTCTTGTTGTCTAAACTATTTATCGTCCATGTTTCACTTCAATACATGGCTACACTCCATACAAATACTTTCAGAAACGACTTCCTGACACTTAAATCTATACTCGATGTTAACAAATTTTTCTTCTTCAGAAACGCTTTCCTTGCCATTGCCAGTCTACATTTTATATCCTCTCTACTTCGACCATCATCAGTTATTTTGCTCCCCAAATAGCAAAACTGCTTTACTACTTTGATCTAATACCCTCAGCATCACCCGAATTAATTCGACTTCATTCCATTATCCTCGTTTGGCTTTTGTTGATGTTCATCTTATACCCTCCTTTCAAGACATTGTCCAACTGCTCTTCCAAGTCCGTTGCTATCTCTGACAGAATTACAATGTCATCGGCGAACCTCAAAGTTTTTATTTCTTCTCCATGGATTTTAATACCTACTCCGAACTCCAGATGATAATTTTTTTCGAAATCACCATTATCCATTTGCTGCTGTTTGATGTAAACTGGTAGTGTTTCAGAAAAGAAGTAATATGCAGCTATTGCACCACATAATTATTTTTGAAAACAGTCGAAAGTGTTAATTCACGTTTAGTTGGAACGTTTGTAAAGTGTGCCTGTGATATTGGTTTCTGACCTTTGGGACAGGTCGTATGTTTATCAGAGGCTCATTGTCTAACAAAGAACATCTCGTGGCCGGCCGGGGTGGCCGAGCGGTTATAGGCGCTACAGTCTGGAACCGCGCGACCGCTACGGTCGCAGGTTCGAATCCTGCCTCGGGCATGGATGTGTGTGATGTCCTTAGGTTAGTGAGGTTTAAGTAGTTCTAAGTTCTAGGGGACTGATGACCTTAGATGTTAAGTCCCATAGTGCTCAGAGCCATTTGAACCAACATCTCGTGCACACAAGCTCTAAAGAAAAGAGGTCGTTGGAAGTAGAAGAGCTGTGGAAACATCTCTGCCGTAACTTCCTGGCATATTAGAACTGTGTGCCGGAGCGAAACTCGGGACGTTTGCTTTTCGTGGGCATGTGCTCTCCCAGCTGAGCCACCCAAACACGAGTCATAATCCGTCCTCACAGTTTTGCTTCCGCCAGTACCTCGTCTCCGACCTTCCAAACTTCACTGAAGTTCTCCCGCAAAACCTGGGGGACTAGCACTTCTGGAAGAAAGGACATTGCGGAGACATGGCTAACACCCAAACAGATGTCAGTCAGTCAGATCGGTACCAGACGTTGTATGTCGAAAGAGTATCAACCAAAATTCCGATTTAGTTCGTTCTACAAGTATGTGCTGCCGTCCAGCAGAACGGGCGTAAACGGTAATTAAAAGTAACACCAGTACTACGGAGCACATCAAAAGCGTAAGTGTGAATAACTAACGCACATGACTTCCGTCGGGAAGCTGGTATAGATTTAGATTCCCGCACTAAGGGTTCCGCGTTCAAACCCCAATGACGCTAAATTTTCTTACTGGTTTATGCGTAAAAGTGTTTTGTGATACAACGTGTTTATGACATGTAAAAGGACTGGTCGGAGTTTAAAGTAATATTTCCTTGGTAGTCTGCTTTCGCTTCGTTTCTTTGAAAGTAATAAACCTACAAAGTACATTTGTAGTTTCACAGAATGTACAATCAGAACAGAAAAATAAAGATACAATTGTATCACACTTGTGGAAGCAATAATAATAATAATAATAATAATCCCCGTGGAGGCCCGGAAAAGAATAGGCCTCCGGTATGTTCTGCCAGTCGTAAAAGGCGACGAAAAGAACAAACCACTAATAGGACTAACCCCCCTTTTAGTGTGATTAGTTGGTTCAGGACAGAACTAAAGAAGCCTCGGACAAGCGCCGTCATGGTCGGGGACGACGCTTGAACCCTATGCCCGCCCACAATGGTAACGACACTGCTAGCCAACTGGAAAATTATTTTAATCCAAATAGAGGTGTTTCGCAGGATATGCTTCCTGCAACCACCCTAGAAGGAAAACAAAGACAGAGGATGAGATGGTCAGATGAAGTTAATCGACACCTCATGTTCTGTTATTACCAAGCAACAAACCTAGGAACCAACACAACTGGATACAGATCACAAGTATACACAACATTTATTACAAGATACCCAGAATTAAAATTTTTAACAGAACAACGACTAGCTGATCAGATCCGTGTAATAATCAAAAATAACAGGATACCCCAGTCAGAATTAGAAAACATCAAACAACAAGTACAACAAATACTGGAACAAAATAATGTGCAATCAGAAGAAGAAGAAAATACAGTAATGGACTCAAACATCCCAGAGCAAACAAACAAAGAACAACACGCACCAATTAAACAATCAGAGGAAAACGAAATCTTAAGACAGCCACCAGAACAAGCACAAATAGAACACGAAGTGACACAGATGTTAGATATAGAAGAAAAATTTCAGCTAACATATATAGAATACAAAGACACAAATACAGACATTAGACCATTCTTGCATAGACCACCAAATAACCCACAAGTCGAAACAACAATAAAAACTATCAACACAATCATACACAACAAAATAAATGAAAACACAACTATGGAAGAGTTACAACTACTGGTTTATATAGGAGCACTCACTACACTAAATATACACACTAGACAGAGATCAGAACCAACCAACACACAGAAGAAACCCACAAAACCAGCATGGCAACACAGGCTACAGATCAGAATAGAAAAACTGAGAAAAGACATCGGACAGCTAACACAATTTATAAGAAGTGAAATGTCAGAAAAAAAAACGAAAAACGTTAGGTAAAATCTCACAACAAGAAGCGACAGAGCAATTAGACGAAAAGAAGCAGAAGTTACAAGCATTAGCCAAACGACTCAGAAGATACAAAAAAAGTGAAAATAGAAGGAAACAAAACCAAACATTCAACACAAACCAAAAGAAATTTTACCAGACAATAGATAACACACACATTAAAATAAACAATCCACCAAACATAACAGACATGGAACACTTCTGGAGCAACATATGGTCAAACCCGGTACAACATTACAGGCATGCACGGTGGATACAAGCAGAAACAGATACATACAAAATGATACCACAAATGCCTGAAGTGATAATTTTGCAACATGAAGTCACCCAAGCAATTAGTTCTACTCACAATTGGAAAGCCCCTGGAAAAGATAAAATAGCAAATTTCTGGCTAAAGAAGTTTACCTCAACACATTCACATCTAACTAAATTATTTAACAGTTACATTGCAGACCCATACACATTCCCTGATACACTTACATATGGAATAACTTACCTGAAACCTAAAGATCAAGCAGACACAGCAAACCCAGCTAAATATCGCCCCATAACATGCCTACCAACAATATACAAAATATTAACTTCAGTCATTACACAGAAATTAATGACACATACAACACAGAACAAAATTATAAATGAAGAACAAAAAGGCTGTTGCAAAGGAGCACGAGGATGTAAAGAGCAACTGATAATAGATGCAGAGGTGACATATCAAGCTAAAACTAAACAAAGGACGCTACACTACGCATACATTGATTACCAAAAATCTTTTGATAGTGTACCCCACTCATGGTTACTACAAATATTGGAAATATACAAAGTAGATCCTAAATTGATACAGTTCCTAAACATAGTAATGAAAAATTGGAAAACCACACTTAATATCCAAATAAATTCAAATAATATCACATCACAGCCAATACAGATTAAGCGTGGAATATACCTCCCATGAGGCACCGCCTTATCGTAGCACTGTCCGTGTGGGCGGGAGAGTTTGTGTGCTCCAAGGAAGCTGAGAGCTATATCGGCGGTAGCGTAGCTACTGGCAGGTCCAACCTAGCCGGGCAGGTCTCAGCAGAGGAGCCAGACAAAGTGTGCCTCACAACGACCCATCTTATATCCTATATATACTATTCCCTACCCTCTCCTCAGTTACCATTCCTTCTCTTTCTCTAATTACCTTTAACACGCCACTGCCTTGTGGTTCGTCTCGGGAGGGATGAAGGCTAAGGGAGAAAACCCTGAAAGAAAATCTGGAGTGGGGCCCCAAAGGCGGTTGGAAGGCGTACTACGTCCCCTTTCGGCAGCTCCTGCAACCGAAGTGATACCAGACGTATTGGCTTGCCTTTCCTCTGGATATTATCATTTGGGTCGAGAGGGAGACCGTGATGATTGGGCAACTCACATATCTTCATATTTATCGCTCAGGCTTGTAGCATCCTGGAGAGGACACTTCAGCGGCGTCCAAGGACTTCGGCACAACACGGGAAGAGGCAGTTACCGGTTATAAGCTCTGTCTGATTGGCGTAAGACTCGAGTGCCAGGGGCCACTTCCGACGGTGGGAGAGATCATTGCATCTCATTGGACAGCTACCGCCCGCCTCAAGCTGGGCAGCCCCCAGCCAATAAGGTGCTGTCCCGCCACTATCCGCCTGCTTCACGGGGTGTGTGAAGCTTAGAAGTAATCTTCGACAAGCGGGTTGATATAGTACACCTACCAACAACAAAAATGAAAGAATAAAGAAATCACTATTTCGTATTGCCACCTGGAATGTTAGGACAATGTGTCCAAGGTACATTGACGATGCCCAAGAGGTTGATTTCATCCGTAAGACTGCCGTAATTGACAGAGAGCTCCATCGTTTGAATGTAGACATTGCGGGACTGCAGGAGACGCGGCTTCCAGATGCGGGCTCTATCAGGGAGGATAATTACACATTCTTCTGGCAGGGGAAGTCTCAAGACGAGCCAAGACTTCATGGCGTAGGATTTGCTGTTAAAAACGCCCTCCTGGACTGTACTGTGCCACCATCCGGTGGAACAGAGCGAATTATTGATTTGAAAATATGCTCCTCAAGTGGCACTGTCAACATCCTAAATGTGTACGCTCCTACCTTATCATCCAGCATGGAAGAGAAGGATCTGTTTTATGACTTACTCAGTGACAGAATAGCCAAGGTACCTAGCACCGAGACACTGTATATTCTAGGGGACTTTAATGCTAGAGTTGGATCAGATAACGACATATGGCCGAATTGCCTGGGACATCATGGGGTGGGAAAAATGAATGAAAATGGCCAGAGACTGCTTGAAGTTTGCTGCTTTTATGGACTCTGTATCACAAACACATATTTCCAGCTTAAGGATCAGCACAAGGTGTCTTGGAGACACCCGCGCTCTCATCACTGGCATCAACTTGACTTAGTCATAGCTAGGCATACTGGTCTCAAAAATGTGCTACTGACACGAAGTTATCATAGTGCTGATTGCAACACAGACCTCGCCCTAGTGGCGTGCACATTGAGGCTCACTCCTAAGAAATGTCACCACGCTAAACCGAGAGGTCATCCCCGTATCAACACAGATCATGTTCATGACACACAAAGAAAGCAGGATTTTGCCAGTAATTTTGAAAGTGCTTTCCCAGGAAATGTGCAAGCAGAAAGGAATGTTGATAAGAAATGGGCAAAACTCTCGGGTGCAATCTACAACTCAGCAGTATTGGCCTATGGAATAAAAGGAAAAAGAAATAAGGACTGGTACGAGCAAAATTTGGAAGAAATGGAACCAGTCACTGAGGCTAAACGGAAAGCCCTGCTTGCTTACAAAAGAAACCCAAATGAAAGAACTCGAGATGATCTACGAAAAGCAAAGAACAGGGCACAACAAACATCCAGGAGATGCGCAAATAACTACTGGCTGAATTTATGTGTAGGTATACAGAAAGCGGCCGACTCTGGGAATGCTAAGGCTATGTACGATGGTATTAAGAAAGCAATTGGACAAACTGTCAGAAAAACAGCTCCTCTGAAGTCCAAGACGGGTGAAGTCATTACTGATGAAGGCAAACAAATGGAACGCTGGGTTGAACACTACCTCGAGTTGTATGCAGTCGAGAATGAAGTTAGCAAGGATGCATGTGACGCCATCAAACAAATGCTTGTTATGGAAGAACTAGATGCAATGCCTACTATGGAAGAACTTAGTAGAGAAATAGATTCTCTTGCTAACGGAAAGGCCCCAGGTGAAGATGGGATCCCTGCAGAGGTTATTAAGTACAACAAGTCTGTTATACTCAAACATTTACGAGTATATTCACTTATCACAACCAGCTGGGAGGAAGGTTATGTCCCGATGAGTATGCGGAATTCGAGGATAGTTACTCTATATAAACAGAAAGGGAACAGAAGTGACTGTAACAATTACCGAGGCATTTCATTACTAAGTGTAGCCGGGAAAGCTTATGCAAGAGTCATCCCAATGCGATTACAGATCTTAGCTTCCAGAATCTACCCAGAATCTCAGTGTGGCTTCAGGCCCGGCCGATCAACCGTAGATATGATCTTCTCCTTAAGACAGCTACAAGAGAAATGTCGTGAGCAGCAGAGGCCACTTTATATTGCTTTCATTGACCTTGTTAAAGCGTTTGATTTAGTGAGCAGAAATGGGCTTTTCAAACTGTTGCAGAAGATTGGATGCCCACCTAAACTACTGCAGATAATTGTCTCTTTCCATGAGAAAACACAAGCAACAATTTGCTTCAACGGTAAAACATCAGAAGCATTCCCTGTTAATAGCGGTGTGAAAGAGGGGTGTGTGTTATCTCCTACATTGTTTGGGATTTTCTTTTCCCTTCTGCTCAGATTTGCCTTTGAAGACTGTGAGGAGGGAGTGTATCTACATACGAGGTCTGATGGAAATCTTTTCAACATTGCTCGCCTCAAGGCCAAGACCAAAGTAAATACAGTCGTTATCCGTGAGTTGTTATATGCGGACGATGCAGCTCTAGTAGCGAACACAGAAGATGAGCTGCAGTATATAATCAACAAATTATCAAATGCCTGTGAAAAGTTTGGTCTACTCATCAGCCTTCAAAAGACTAAGATCATGGCGTAGAGCACTACCAACTTTCCATCCATTAGCATTGATGGCAATCCCCTCCAGGTAGTTGATGACTTTACCTACTTGGGATCCACAATATGTAGCAACTTGTCCATGGACACTGAACTTACTAACAGAATCGCAAAGGCATCATCTGTCATGGCTAGACTGAAAAACAGAGTATGGAACAACGGACTGCTTACCACAAAAACTAAATTAAAAGTCTACAACGCTTGTGTTATAAGCACCCTTCTCTATAGCTGTGAGACATGGACAACTCTTTCTAGGCATGAATCTCGACTCAACAGCTTCCATCTCCGCTGTCTCCGGAAGATCCTTCAGATCTCTTGGAGAGATAGAGTACCCAACACCGAAATCTTTCATCGTGCAAGCACAACCAGCATCTTTGCACTCCTGAGTCATCGACGTCTAAGATGGTTGGGACATGTCAGGCGCATGGATCCTGAGCGGATACCGAAACAGCTGCTGTACGGCGAACTTCAGGAAGGTGCGAGGCCAGTGGGACGACCGCATCTTCGTTTCAAGGATGTCTGCAAGAGAGACCTGACCAAGACCAGAATCAATCCAAGCCGCTGGGAAAGCATTGCAGATGACCGTGTCAAGTGGCGAGTAACTGTGCGCAACGGCGTCAAGCTCTCAGAGGACGAACGCACACAGGAACAAATCAGGAAGAGGACAAAGCGAAGAGACAGAGCGGCTTCTGTTCGAAGTCCCTCAAATTTCACATGTCCAAACTGCAGTAGGGACTGCCACTCTCGAGTGGGACTTTTTAGCCACAGCAGACGCTGCAGACTCTGAACCAAGCATGCTACACCATCATCCCTCAAGGATGGACGGATGCCATTATTATACCAAGGAGACTCATTAAGTCCTTTCTGGTTCTGCCTTGCTCTGAACCCACTATCCAACATGCTAAATAATACAAATTATGGGTACAATATTACTGGAACATACCCACACAAAATCACACATTTGCTATACATGGATGATCTAAAACTACTGGCAGCAACAAATCAACAACTCAACCAATTACTAAAGATAACAGAAGTATTCAGCAATGATATAAGTATGGCTTTTGGAACAGACAAATGTAAGAAAAATAGCATAGTCAAGGGAAAACACAATAAACAGGAAGATTACATATTGGGTAACCACAGCGACTGCATAGAAGCGATGGGAAAAACAGATGCCTATATATATCTAGGATACAGACAAAAAATAGGAATAGATAATACAAATATTAAAGAAGAACTAAAAGAAAAATATAGACAAAGACTAACAAAAATACTGAAAACAAAATTGACAGCAAGAAACAAGACAAAAGCTATAAATACTTATGCTATACCAATATTGACCTACTCATTTGGAGTAGTGAAATGGAGTAACACAGACCTAGAAGCACTCAATACACTTACACGATCACAATGCCACAAATATAGAATACATCATATACATTCAGCAACTGAAAGATTCACATTAAGCAGAAAGGAAGGAGGAAGGGGATTTATCGACATAAAAAACCTACATTATGGACAGGTAGACAATTTAAGAAAATTCTTTCTAGAACGAGCAGAAACTAGCAAAATACACAAAGCAATCACTCAAATAAATACCTCGGCTACACCACTACAATTTCATAACCACCTCTACAACCCTTTAGATTACATAACATCAACAGATACGAAGAAAGTAAATTGGAAAAAGAAAACACTACATGGCAAGCACCCGTATCATCTAACACAGCCACACATCGATCAAGACGCATCCAACACATGGCTAAGAAAAGGCAATATATACAGTGAGACGGAAGGATTCATGATTGCAATACAGGATCAAACAATAAACACCAGATATTACAGCAATTATATTATTAAAGATCCCATTACCGCAACAGATAAATGCAGACTTTGCAAACAACAAATAGAAACAGTAGATCACATCACAAGCGGGTGTACAATACTAGCAAATACCGAATACCCCAGAAGACATGACAATGTAGCAAAAATAATACATCAACAGCTTGCCTTACAACATAAACCTATAAAACAACACGTTCCCACATACAAGTATGCACCACAAAATGTACTGGAGAATGATGAATACAAATTATACTGGAACAGAACCATTATAACAGATAAAACAATACCACATAACAAACCTGACATCATACTCGCCAATAAAAAGAAGAAATTAACACAACTAATCGAAATATCCATACCCAATACAACAAATATACAAAAGAAAACAGGAGAAAAAATTGAAAAATACATCCAACTGGCTGAGGAAGTCAAGGACATGTGGCATCGGGATAAAGTTGACATTATACCAATTATACTATCAACTACAGGAGTCATACCACACAATATCCACCAGTACATCAATGCAATACAGCAACATGCAAACTTATATATACAACTACAGAAATCCGTAATTATTGATACATGTTCAATTACCCGAAAGTTCCTAAATGCAATATAACATATACCGTACAGTTAAAAGGAAGTCACGCTTGATCAAGGTCCGCGTCACTTTCCATTTTTGACCAGACATAACGTCTGAGAAAAGAAAGAAATAATAATAATATCAGTAATAAGACATGCCCTATCCGAGCCTCAGGTACAGGCATTCGCGGACGACTTGGCCATACTTGCAGATGATGAAGAAATCGCCACCAAACAAATAGAGATCCTTAAGGAATGCGCGGATAAAGTAGGCTTACAAATTTCGTTTCAAAAGACAGAATTTTTCTGTACGAAATTCCATATACACAGTTTGAACACAAAATATGGAAAAATAAATAGAGTAAAACATTTTAAATACCTAGGTGAAATTTTGGAGCCAACCGGAGGAGAGAAAGTTGCACAGAAGATCAGACAACAGAAAATGAAGAGAGCATATGGTATGACACATGAAATATACAATAAAAAATGCATCTCCTCGAACACAAAAATCAGACACTACTGCGCAGTAATTAAGCCAGCAGCACTATATGCTAGTGAAACGCTCACACTCCACACAAAATGTGACTTAGAAAAAATACTAAAAGAAGAACGCAAAATTATGAGAAAGATTTTAGGTCCAAAATTAACAGAAGAAGGATACCGGATACAATCAAGAAGAACCACAGAAACTATATCAAACCTGGCAGCAGACATAAGAAGGCGAAGATTAAAATTTTATGGACATGTCACTAGACTTCCCCCCACACGACTCACCAACAGAATTCTCACTTACATAGAAAAAGTCAAATCAACAACACCTTGGATTAGCCAAGTAAAATTAGATTTACAAAAAGCAAATATTGAACTTAAAGATGTCAAAGATAGAAAAACTTTTAGAAATAAGGTGGAAAAGTGGAATGTATTGTCGGAGAAGGAAGCACTAAAGAGACCAGGAACAAAATGGACAGAAGAAAGAAAAAGAAAACATGGAGAACGAATGAAAGAAGTATGGAAGAAACGACGTCAGAAAGCTTTGCGTGATCCTTCTGGGTCCATTCGCGATAAGTAAGTAAGTAATAAGACATAACGTTCGACTGACGAAGCAAAAGCAGACTGTCAAAAGATCATTGCTGCAAACTCAGAGAAGTCCTTTTACATGTCAGGAAAATGTTTTCCCGTATGACAGTTTCACGTGCAAGCAGTTAAAAAAAATTGTAGTAACGGGGATTTTATCTCGAGATCTTTAGTACGACGACCTAAGGCTCCAGTTTTTCCTCCACCCGAGATCAACAATACAATTTCTCACAGATATGCTTTTCCTGTACTCCGTAGCTATGGTGACACTTTTAATTACCGTTTACGCACGTTCTACTGGAAGACAGCACACAGCACGGACTAAATCGGTGTTTTGGTTCATACTCTATCGACACACAACGTTTGGTACCAATATGAGTGTCTAACATCGGGAGGTTTGAGTGTTAGCCACAGCCTGGCAGATGTTTCCAAAATGCACCCCCTTCCAGACTGGAAATTTTATCTAGAAACATCCGCCCCTCCCCCCCCCCCCAAGACAGTGGCTAAACTATGTCTCCGCAATATCCTTTCTTACAGAAGTGCTAGTCCCGCGGGAGAACTTCTGTGAAGTTTAGAAGGCAAGAGACGAGGTACTGGCGGAAGTAAAACTGTGAGGACGGGTTGTGAGTCGTGCTTGGATAGCTTAGTTGGTACAGCCCTTGCCCACGAAAGGCAAACTTCCCCAGTTTGAGTCTTGCACCAGCACACAGTTTTAATCTGCTAGGAAGTTTCATTTCAGCGCACAGTGAGCTGCGGAGTCAAGATTTCATTGTGGAAACCTCTGCAGTTCATTTAACACCTGCAAGGTTCTGCAGTCTTACAGTTAGCGGAGGTTAAAGTAGCACTGTTTCATACTGCATATGCACGAAAGTTACTAGCACTGTTAACACTCAGTGCAAGTCCGTAGCGTGGAAGGGGTGTGAGAACGATGACGACTGCCGTGTCTGCCGACTGGTACGGGACACCCAAAGAGAGCAGCGCCACACGCCAGACAGACGTAGTTGCGATCAGTCGCCACATAAATGCTGCACATAACAGGAATCTCATTGTGCTACCGCCACACGACTTACAAACAGCTCAGTCCATCCGCCGATACTTGTCTGACGCCACAGAGGACACAGATGCCAACTGCCGAAAAATTCTTGGAGTAACAGCCTTCCGCCGCTTCAGGCGACAATTCCAGTTGCCGCGCTGATTCTCAGCTGCAGTCATCTACGAGTCACCAGTTGTTACAAACAAGTGTCGTCATGTTTCCCCATTCAACGCCGATTGTTGCCTGTATATGTACTTGTATTAACGAATCCAACTTGGTGCACTGTGACCAACGCACCAGCGCACACTGAACAACTATTAGATTAGTCAGTCATCGTTCACTGAGTTAGGTTACATCAGTTTTCAGAAATTTTGCATAAGTACCACACTTCCTCCCCAAACTAAAGTTGCACCACGCTTGCTCGTCAAACTAAAGTTGAATATTTATTGTGTAGATTTATTAAAGAAAAGATGTTAATAGGTATTCATTTTCGTGCCAAGATTATTGCTATAGTCTAACATGTGTCTTGTCACCAGACAGATGTAACGTGCAAGCACGCAGCCTTAATACAGCAACTACTTTCTGTGCTGACGTGATCACTCCCTGCTACCTGTATGTCGGATGCCAAACTTATTTGGTGAATGCAGAAGCGACCTTATAATAAATTTCAAGGACGGACGAAGACAAAGTTGATTCATTCAAGGCTGGGATGTACATATCGTTGAAATTTACAAATGGAGTAACGGACATTAGAAATTGTTAAGAATTTCAAAGACTACGAGTAACTGAACAGAGCAAAATAATACAGTCGAAGAGATTCGGGTAGGTTTCAGAGATGAAGTAGTGAAGGCACCAGAGAAAAAACTTGGCAAAGGGCATTGCCCAGTAGTAATCCTTACATAACGAGATAAATTTTCATTTAGCCGTATTTGTGGCGGCGAACTTACCGATGTGGAAGAAGTCAGCAACCAACCACTTATTTTTGTATAGTTTCATTGCATGCAAGAATGCATTTCGAGATGTCGCCCTCCTCAGTATTAAATTTCATCGATAAAAGGAAGAAATAAGAAAAATGCGCCAAATGAAAGAGGCAGAATTGCATATATACGTCAAAAAATAAGACAGACAGGAAGTGCGAAGTGCTGATGGGGATGGCTAGAGGAGAAATAAAAGTTGTAGAAGCAGACGTGAGCATAGCAAAGACAAATGCGGCCCGTAAGAAAATGCCGTAACAAAACTATTCTACCTAATATGATGGATACATGAGTCAGGGGAAATACCTTATGATTTCAACAAGAATGTAATATAGGATTGTTGACAGAGAAGACAGCCACCCATGACTGGTTTCAGTCTATAATGCCATCTTCAGGAGGCTCCACTTGTTTTATTGCAGTATGAGAATGTCAGAAGCGCGTCATCTTTTCCTGTACTCCTATTCAGTCTCCGAAACAGTCAAAAGCTTTGTTACAAAATCTATCCCTCAGGTTCGATAGTGTGTTGAATTTGACTAGGGCACAGTAAAGTTGGGTGCACCACAGGATTCTGTTGTGGGATCGTAGCTTTTCTTAATATACAGGGTTTCCCAAAAGTCCGTTAACATTTGAAAATCCAATACTTCAAGGAATAATGTATTTAGAGGGGTAAAAATTGACGCACATGCTTGAAAGGACATGGTGTTTTTATTGAAATTAGAAAGTGCCCAAAATGACCGACTGATTGCGCTTCATAGGACACAAAGGCAATAAGTAGCATTAACAGTGGATTTTTAGCAAAGACGATGTTCGTTATAACAAATGCTCAGCGTGCCTGCCGTCATTCATCAACAATACCTGTAGTCGAGAGACACTGTTGTGAACAGCACCGTAAGGCTAGGCGCGCACAGGCGATTTTTCAGTCGGCACGACTGAACAATCGCTGTCGCGGAGGTACATTGTGGTGCGCACACAGCGGCAGGAAAATCGCAACTACTCTCACAAGGGAACCTCCCCATCGCACCCCCCTCAGATGTAGTTATAAGTTGGCACAGTGGATAGGCCTTGAAAAACTGAACACAGATCAATCGAGAAAACAGGAAGAAGTTGTGTGGAACTGTGAAAAAATAAGCAAAATATACAAACTGAGTAGTTCATGGAAAGATAGGCAACATCAAGGACACCGGGAACGCAGGAGCGCCGTGGTCTCGTGGTAACGTGAGCAGCTGCGGAATGAGAGGTCCTTGGTTCAAATCTTCCATCAAGTGAAAAGATTAATTTTTTATTTTCAGTTTATGTGACAAACTTTTGTTTTTTCATCACTTATTTGGAAGTGATTATCACATCCACAAGAAAACCTAAATCGGGTGAGGTAGAAGAATCTTTTTACCCATTCGCCAAGTGTACAAGTTAGGTGGGTCGACAGCACATTCCTGTTATGTGACGCACATGCCGTCACCAGTGTCGTATAGAATATATCAGATGTGTTTTCCTGTGGAGGAATCGGTTGACCTATGACCTTGCGATCAAATGTTTTCGGTTCCCATTGGAGAGGCACGTCCTTTCGTCTACTAATCGCACGGTTTTGCGGTGCGGTCGCAAAACACAGACACTAAACTTATTACAGTGAACAGAGACGTCAATGAACGAACGGACAGATAATAACTATGCAAAAATAAAGAAAGTAAAATTTTCACTCGAGGGAAGACTTGAACCAAGGACGTCTCGTTCTGCAGCTGCTCACGCTACCACGGGACCACGGCGCTCCTGAGCTCACAGTGTCCTTGATGTTGGATATCATGCGCATGGACTACTCAGTTTGTATATTTTGCTTCTTTTTTCATAGTTCCACACAACTTCTTCCTGTTTTCTCAATTGATCTGTGTTCAGTTTTTCAAGGCCTATCCACTGTGCCAACTTATAACTAAATCTGAGGGGGGTGCGATGGGGAGGTTCCCTTGTCAGTACCAGCATGGATTTCATCGAAACAGCTTGTTTGGTGGCGCTTTTACTACGAAGAAGAGCGAGAAAACAGCGCAAATGTCGTTACTGGGTGCATCCGATTGTAAGTCAAAGACTAGTGAAAGGGCAGTTTTACAAATTACACGAAGAGTTACAAAATCACCCAAATAAATTCTTTCAATACTATCGAATGAATAAGAATAGCTGGCCGCGGTGGTCTCGCGGTTCTAGGCGCGCAGTCCGGCACCGTGCGAGTGCTACGGTCGCAGGTTCGAATCCTGCCTCGGCATGGATGTGTGTAATGTCATTAGGTTAGTTGGGCTTAAGTAGTTCTAAGTTCTAGGGGACTGATGGCCACAGCAGTTGAGTCCCATAGTGCTCAGAGCCATTTGAATAAGAATAGTTTTGATACACTGCTTCAGACAGTAGGACCGAAAATAACAAAACAAGATACGACATGGAGGAAGTGTATACCACCTGTGGAGCGCTTATCAGTGACTTTGAGGTGAGCACACATTATTTCATTCAACAGTTTTTATTGCCCTTCTACATTATTGATTAGATACATCAAGAGAATCATTTCATTCAACAATTGTTGTTGCCATTTTAAATTACTGATCAGATACATCAAGAAAATCACTACTGCAGGTTGAAACTGGCGAACTTGTTTCATGAGAAAACTGCAAAACCATGTTGCGCATAGAAGTTTCTGTGGTCTTGTTGCGGTTGTCAGCAGAGGGGAACACGAACAAATTTTGTGGAGGTTCCGTTTCATTTAGGACATTTGAAGAATACGGTTGAACGAATGAAGATACTGGAGAATAAGTTGCTTGAGTTGTGTTATAACACATGTTCGGATGCTGTGGAAAAATCGGTGAAAGCTGATAATGTCTGGAATTCCTCATCACATTCAGTATTTCTATTTTCGCGTAGTGTTTCAGTTCTTCGTTTAGCTTCGCCAGCGTGGGGGCAAGCATTAATGCAAAATTCTTATCCTCGTTAACTTCTTCTTTTTGTCTGTCTTTTAACATAATTAATAGAGATTCCTCATAGGACGTAACCGTCTTGGCTTCTCTTTTCGTAGGATGTAGTAATTTTGTGCTCTGTGCAGTTACGTTGTTGTTTTGTGAAGACAAACTGGGGGGGAGAGCCTACTTCCTTGTTTCCTGTGCTACTGGGGATAATTTCGATGTTGCTGGTGGTCGGTCTGTATTCCATTTGAGGGAGCAGAAATAACATTGCATCGAAGTATAGATATTTCCTCCGTTTTCTTGCAGCCTCGCCAGACGAAGATTTTTTTCTGTGATGCCAGTTCTCTCGCGAAGCAGTCCAGATTTTTCCACTTCCTTTGAATGTTTTTACCTGTCATAAATGAAATTATCACTGTACATAATTTATCTAAGTATTTACCTTAATACTTCTATGAATAAATATTAATGCTGTTGCTGAATATTATTTCTTCCAGGTACCTTGCAACTGGAAATAGCTTTCGCTCATTGCACTACGAATATCTACTGGGAGTCACTACAATCAGAGAAATTGTGAAGGATACATGCGAGCACTTGTGGCAATGTCTACAGCCTATTCATATGGCAGAAAGAACTGAAGATGATTGGAAGATTAGGAGGGCCGACTGGGGTGGCCAAGTGGTTAAAGGCGCTATAGTCTGGAACCGCGCGGCCGCTACGGTCGCAGGTTCGAATCCTGCCACGGGCATGGATGTGTGTCCTGTGGACGGGAAACATGTGAGACTGAAGAAGCCTGCTGACAGTGGCTCAGAGTTTTATAATTACAAGAATTATTTTTCGACAATACTTTTGGCTGTTGTGGACGCTGACTATTGTTTCGCTGTGATAGACGTGGGCTCGTACGATGTCAGTGGGGATTCTAATGTGTTCAAGACTGAAATCTAACCAGTTAAACATTCCAAATCCTCAAAAATTACCAAGCGACGAGGAAGGAGAACCTCAACCTTTTAATTTTGTAGGAGATGAAGCATTTGCACTGTCTAGACATATTCTGCGGCCGTACTCGAAGAAAAATCTGACAATGACACAGCGTGTTTATAATTATAGACATTGTCGTGCTAGTAGAGTGGTGGAATGTACTTTGGGGATTTTGGCTAACACATGGAGAATATTTCATCGACCTATGGATGTGGATGTTGGTTTTTCAGACATAATCATAAAAGCATGTTGTATTCTGCATAATTTCGTAAGACGAAATGACGGTGTACGATCTGAGGACGAGTCGTACGAATGCCTTCTGCAAGGCTGTGAGCCTGTAGGAATAAGAGCTGATGCGTGCGGTATGCAGATGAGGGATTATTTTGCAAACTACTTTGTGACTCCACGAGGATCAGTATCTCGGCAATATGAAAAAATTTAAATTGTTGTAACTGTGATGTCTACATGAATGAATAAAATAAGTGAACCATGAAATACCTTTGTTAGTCTTTTCTGGTCCAGGCAGTTCAGTCCAGTTTCGAATTAGGCTGCAGCATACTTCTCCCCATAGTTTCTCTTTCAAATTACAGTCACTGTATTCTTTTAATTTCCTGTTGTAGAGAGCTGGTCGCTTTTCTACTTCTGCAATTAGTCTTTCTGAATCGACAACACAACTTACAATGTCATCCGTGGCGCAACTCCCGTTATCAGACATGCTGTTGGCGCACTGAAGTTGTGTGTATGCAACACAGAGCGAGAGCGACTGACTGTGAAATCGCGTCGCTAGTGCGCGCGGGCCCATGCCAGTGCCTGTGAATCATTCCACACCTGCGACAATCGCGTCGCGCGTGAAATAGGGCCGGTTGCTTCTTATCGCCGCTACTTTTTTGTCGCACTTGCGCGCGCTCCTATTCGAGCCACTGTGTTTCATTCTTGCGACAAATAAATCCCGCGACGGAAAATCGCCAGTGCGCGCCTAGCCTAAGGCATGTCAGCAGTTTTGCCGTCGGATATTGTTTAAAAGAGTCCCTAATGAGGTCGACTGACCGCTGTAGACTTGGCGACTTCAGATAACCACACAGCCAGTAATCACACGGTCTGGGGGACCTGGGAGGTCAAGCACGAGCTCAGCCCACAATCTTCACCAAACAATATGCGCAAGAGGTCTTTCACAAGTGTAGCAAAATGGGATGGAGCGTCATCTGGCAGAAAAGTCGTACTTCCAGCAGGTGTTTGTCAGCCAGGCTAGGGATGAACTAACTCCCTGTCTCATTACAGCTTATTTTACATACAATTCTCGTGCTGCGTCAGTGTCGTATTGCTGTCCACCGCCATCTGTTCGCCAGTTTTTGCATTCTTCTTTGGTTTCAGTAAAACTCCATACCATTTCAGGCATGTGAGTCACTTTTTATCTCTCTGCCTACAATATTCGGTGAATTAATGCATGTTCAAATGTAAACGGGTTTTTGGCTCACACTATGTATGTATGGTCTGCCACTAATCAATCAAGGCGATCAAAAAAAGCTTCTGTCTTTACATGATACAGATGTCATTTTCAGATACGCAGAAATAGTGTAAATGACTTATTACTTAGAGTACCGTATTTTACGAAATGTAAGACGCACTTTTTTGGAAAATTGCCTCCAAAATTCAAGTACTTTATAAACTCGAAATTAATACAAAAAGTCTAGTGTTTGATTTAAAATTTCCACCCTTCTTAACCTTTAAAATATAACCCTGGGGTCTAGCGGACCCCACTCTTTCCTTTTTAAGTTATTTCTCTTTGAAAATAGAAGGTAGGAATATTTCACTCCTATGTTAATTTTGTTGGCATCCATGTGATGATTTTGCACTATTGCCCGCCAGCTGTCAGTCCGCTCTTGGGTGCCTGCAGAGCAAACAACCTACTGTGGGAGTCTGCTGGACCCCAGTGTTACATTAACGTGTGCGTTTTTTAAGTTGTAAGTTTTTGTTTGCATTTTAGTTTCATCATTTTGTACTAACAAAATGGCAGAAAATTTATGTGATAGGCCAGACTTAATTCTAGCTTTGTTTGAAGCAAGTGAAGAAGAAGATTCAGAAAGCCTATTTGGTGATGCTACTGATTCTGATCCAGATGTCGTTCTTGAAGATGAGGATTTAGATGATGAAGTGGTTGGTAGTGAACCTAATGATGCGCTGAATAGTGGTGAGCCTCGTGAAATAGAAAATGAAGATAGTCAAGAAGATGGTGAAGAGGATGATGCAGTGAAAATGAGGAATACCAACGAAATAGACATCTGATTCGGGGGAGGAATAAAAAGACGCCATATATTTGGTCCACTAAAGAGCCAGTACGCCGTGGAAGAGTTGCAGAAAGAAACCTGGTAACGCATTTAAATGGTTCAAATGGCTCTAAGCACTATGGGACTTAACATCTGAGGTCATCAGTCCCCTAGAACTTAGAACTACTTAAACCTAACTAACCTAATGACATCACACACATCCATGCCCGAGGCAGGATTCGAACCTGCGACCGTAGCAGTCGCGCGGTTCCGGACTGAAGCGCCTAGAACCGCTTGGCCACACCGGCCGGCGTAACGCATTTACCTGGTCCTAAGGGAGCTGCTAAAGAGGTAGGAACACCTTTTGGTAGGAACACCTTAAAATGCTTGGAAGTTTCTAATTGATGATGTGATGCTAGAAGAGATAACCATGCGAACTAATGAAGAAGTATGTAACATTGTAAGACAGTCGTATCAGCGGAATACATGTAAAAACGAAATGTTTGCTTACATAGGGCTTTTGTACTTGGCTGGTGTGCACAAAGATTCAAAAAGGAATTTAGAAGAACTTTGGTCAACTGAGTTAGGGTTTTCTATTTACAGAGATACTGTGTCCTTACCTCGATTTCGCTTTATAAGTACTTGCTTGCGCTTTGATGAAAAAATGTTGAAATGTGTGTGAAATCTTATGGGACGTAACTGCTAATGTCATCAGTCCCTAAGCTTACACACTACTTAACCTAAATTATCCTAAGGACAAACACACATACACACACACACAGACACACACAGACACACGCGCCCAAGGGAGGACTCGAACTTCCGCCGGGACCAGCCGCACAGTGCGCTTTGATAACAAAGCCACTAGGCAAGAGAGAACAAGAGATGATCGTTTGGCTGCGATACGATATTTATGGGACACTTTTGTAGGACACTGTCCTGCTTATTACACACCATTTCAGCACTGCACCATTGATGAACAACTTCTAGGCTTTCGAGGTCGATGTGGATTCAGGATATACATGAAATCAAAACCAGGCAGGTATGGCTTGAAGATAGTTATGCTGAACGATTGTAAGACCAGTTACATGTTAAACGCAATTCCTTACACTGGAAAAGTAAAAACCCTGAACAGTGAACCTGTACCCACGGATTATGTGAGGAAGCTATCTGAGCCAATATATGGGACAAATCGTAATATTACGACAGACAACTGGTTCGCGTCCGTCCCGTTGTTCAACAAAATGCTTTTCCACCACAAACTAACAATGGTTGGAACAATGAGGGCTAATAAAACTGAGATACCTGAAAAATTTTTGCAACCTAAATCTGCAGGAGAATCGTTATTTGCTTCATAACAAGACCTTAGTTTCCTATAGCCCAAAAGAGATGAAAAATGTTATTTTGCTCTCGACAATGCATCACAATGCAAATGTAGATGGGGAGACCAAGAAACCCGAAATAGTTCTTATCTCTAACTCAACAAAAGGAGGGACTGATACTTTGACAAAATGTGCCATGGTTACAGTGTCAGCCGGAGAACGAAACGTTGGCCTGTAAGATTCTTTTTCGGGATGTTGGATCAATGTGGCGTCAACTCTTATGGTTTTGTACCTTTTGAATTTAAAAAAAATCCTAAACTCAGCCGAAGGAAGTATTTGCAGATATTGGTAAAGAACTTGATAAAACCATGGCTTTATGAACGACTGTAAATTCCAACGATTCGGAGAGGAATCAGACTTTTTATGCGAGAAATATTGCAGATTCCAGCAGAACGTCAAGTTGCAAATGACGTTGAGCCACCTAGAAAACAACGCTGCTCCTTCTGCCCTCGAGCAAGAGATCGGAAGACGAAACTCCTCCGTTCATCATGACGATCTGCTATGTGTGAGGAACATTGTGCAATGGTTTGCAGAGACTGTACGGAGTAGGAACACTTCAAGGCAAATAATCAATTTTACTACATTTTTCACTTAATTTTGTTGGAATTTAACTGCCTAAAATTTATTTAACATTATGTGAAACATTATGTGAAATAAATGTAGTTTATAATGTGTAAATAAAAGTCCTGGAGTCCTGGTAACAGATTTAATTAGTTTTCAATTTATACCTATTTTATAAGAGCGTATAACAATGATGTAAGAGGATTTGAGTAATTTTCGTAGTAAAAAGTATCTTTTTTATGTGGTATTACAAGAAAATCTTTAAATGCTTTCACTTTTCTAAAACCACTGAATTATTCTACATTTTGTGTACTTTCTGAAAATATAAGTAGATTCAATCTAGTTTTTAAAATTTCAAATTTTATTTATTTTTTTGGAAAGCAATACGTTTTAGTAAATAAGAATGTAACATCTTTTGAAAATTGCTACTAAAATTCGATAAGACAAGTTTTCCAACCAAAAATTGTTTAGCACGATTAAATGTCCGTGAGAAATATGTAAACAAAATATTTTCAAAAATTTCAAAAAAATGTGGTAAATATAAGAAGAAATACATTGGGGTCCACGAGACCCCAAGGTTATCTTTGTGTATATTCTAATAAGTGTTATATTTAAAGGTTAAAAATAGCCATATAGACTATTGGATGCCGCGGGAAAACCTATCTCTATCTGACAACATTTTATTCAACTGGCAGCACAGCTCACCGATGCGACTAACGTAAGTTGCGAGGATTCACAAGTTCGCTAACACTGTCTCCCTCTCGCCCCGCCATCACAAACCCAGAGCACTGTCATGCGTTTTGCAGTCTACGGTGCCAGTGAATTCGAAAGTGATTTGTGTTATCGGTAACAGTACAATATTTTTGTTAGTAGCTAGGTCCGTAATGGAAACAAATGAAAGCTATTCATATGATGCAGGCTATAAATTGAAAGTAATAGTGTATGCAGAACAGCATGGAAACAGTGCAGCTGAGCGGCATTTCGGTCCTCCACCATCAGAAAAACTATTCGAAATTGGCGGGCTACTAAAGAAGAACTGAAAAAAATGAGGAAGATTAAGGGGGGGCTGTATGTAAAACGTGCAAAACTGAAAGCGTCATTTTCACGGATTTTAAAGGTCAATTCGATTTTATAAACTAAGAATTTTTTTTATTCTAGCTTTGCAACCTTATTTTTTAAAAAATTGCTTAAAATTAAGGTGTATCTTATAATCCGTAGTGTCTTATGGTCCGTAACATACGATAGTGAATAAAATTGGTTCGTGGCCTAAAGAAAACAGATTGAAGTTAAACTGAAACAAAACACCGTACAGTCCCTGCCAAAGAACCCTCGTAGAAGCCAAATTTTACTGTCAGAAGGTGATCTACTAATCAGAGAAGTGAGCCATTTTAAATTCATAGGACCGAAGAAAAACTCTCTTTGAATTATCACTTTCCGCATCTTGTGCAGGAAGTAGAAACGAATCTTTTAATAATAATCTCCACTGTCCCTGTCACTGAAACACCTAAGCTTCTTTACCTCCTGGACTTCCACTCTCTTGTTTCTTACAGTTGGTTACCCTTTCTTGGGGCAGCTCTGTGTATTCACAGAGAATTTTCTCCGACGAGAATAGGGTACTCACAAGGAGAGGACGCCTACACTTCATCGCCGAATTCGTCCAAATTTATTGTACATGTAAGGTGTGGTGAGACAAGAAAGTGCCCGAAGTGGAAACTCCATATGGCCAAGCGTTTAGGGAATAAAAAAGGAATTTTGATACGGATCTATCACCATGTGGACCGTATGAATTGTCACTGTGACAGTGTGCTTTTGAAGCTGTGTTTGGCTCAGCAGTAAGAGATCGGATTCGCATTGAAAGGGTTGTAGGTTCGACTCAACCCGGTTACGGCTAAGACAAAATGGTTACATGAAAAATGTGAAGAAATGGAAAAATAAATTATTGTTGGAAGGATTGACGCAGCATACCATAGAGAGAAGTCAAAATATCTTCGGTGAAATTAAGAGCAAGGACGGTAACATTAAGAGTGCACTGGAAATTCCAATGTTAAATGAAGAGGAGAGAGCGGATTGGTGTACAAAGACAATGAAGGTGTCTGTGGAGGGGGGAGGAGGCGGAAGGACTTGTCTGATGACGTGATACAAGAAGAAAAAGGATTCAGCAGGAAAGATCTCAGAAATTCTGAGAAAAATAGGATAAGCTATAGGGAAAGATGGATAATATACAATATATACAAGAACCAAAAAGGAACAATAAGGATTGAAAACCAAGAAAGAAGTGCTCGGATTAAAAAAAAGAGTGTAAGATCCGGATGTAATCTTTTCCTCCTGCTGTTCAGTCTATACATCCAAGACACAATGACGGAAATAAAACAAATTTTATGTGGGATTAAAATTCAGTGTAAAAGGATATCAATGATACAATTT
The DNA here is from genome assembly GCF_023898315.1 of Schistocerca nitens. Classification (NCBI taxonomy): domain Eukaryota; kingdom Metazoa; phylum Arthropoda; class Insecta; order Orthoptera; family Acrididae; genus Schistocerca; species Schistocerca nitens. Next base: position 779,567,719 of record NC_064615.1, on the reverse strand, counting down.
GTTGCTGGTACTGCTTTCAGTCAAAGTAAAAAAGAATTACAACGTGTGTTGAATGGAATGGTGAGTGTAATGAGTACAGAATGTGGATTGAGTATAAATCGAAGAAAGACGAAAGTAGTGAGAAGTAGCAAATATGAGAATAGTGAGAAACTTTACATCAGAATCGGGAATCACAGAGTAGATGATGAAGTTAAGGGATTCTGCTACCTAGGCAGCAAAATAATCTATGATGGATGGAATAAGGATGACATAAAAAGCAGACTAGCACTGGCAAATAGCTCATTTCTGGCCAAGAGAAGTATCAGACATAGGCCTTACTCTAACGGAAAAATTTCTGAAACCGTATGCTTGGAGAACAGTACTGTATGTTTGTGAGACACCGACAATGAGAAAACTGGAAAAGAAGAGAATCGAAGCATTTGAAGTGTGGTGCTACATTATAGAACATCTGTTGAGACACCAGGGAATAACTCCTTAGCAATGCCTACACTACTGACATCACAATTTACCGCAGCCTCATAAAGGTTACTTTATTAATTTATATAGGCACAAAAAGTATAGGCATAGGATGAAATACGCGACTGCAAACATTTAGAAAGGGACTATAGTTAACGCGTACACTGGAACGTCGTGTGTGTAAATCGATACTTCTATTATTTTGCAATTGATCAATTACATGTACCGGGGTAATATTCATCAAAGAAACAGGGAAGCAATAATTTTTACCGCATCTTGCGCAAATTATAAACACCGCCTTTTTGCAGTGACATGGTTTTTTTAATGTCTCCATAGAAAAACAAATAATGAATAAAAAAATAGGGGCTGGGTAAACTACTACAAACAGCGCAGTGAACGCATTATTGTGGCCAAGATAGACACGAGCCCACGCCTACTACAGTAGTACAACTTTATATGCCAACTAGCTCTGCAGATGATGAAGAAATTGATGAAATGTATGATGAGATAAAAGAAATTATTCAGATAGTGAAGGGAGACGAAAATTTAATAGTCATGGGTGACTGGAATTCGACAGTAGGAAAAGGAAGAGAAGGAAACGTAGTAGGTGAATATGGATTGGGGCTAAGAAACGAAAGAGGAAGCCGCCTGGTAGAGTTTTGCACAGAGCATAACTTAATCATAGCTAACACTTGGTTCAAGAATCATGAAAGAAGGTTGTACACATGGAAGAACCCTGGAGATACTAGAAGATATCAGATAGATTATATAATGGTAAGACAGAGATTTAGGAACCAGGTTTTAAATTGTAAGACATTTCCAGGGGCAGATGTGGACTCTGACCACAATCTATTGGTTATGAACTGCAGATTAAAATTGAAGAAACTGCAAAAAGGTGGGAATTTAAGGAGATGGGACCTGGATAAACTGAAAGAACCAGAGGTTGTACAGAGTTTCAGGGAGAGCATAAGGGAACCATTGGCAGGAATGGGGGAAAGAAATACAGTAGAAGAAGAATGGGTAGCTTTGAGAAATGAAATAGTGAAGGCAGCAGAGGATTAAGTAGGTAAAAAGACGAGGGCTAGTAGAAATCCTTGGGTAACAGAAGAAATATTGAATTTAATTGATGAAATGAGAAAATATAAAAATGCAGTAAATGAAGCAGGCAAAAAGGAATACAAACGTCTCAAAAATGAGATCGACAGGAGGTGCAAAATGGCTAAGCAGGGATGGCTAGAGGACAAATGTAAGGATGTAGACGCTTATCTCACTAGGGGTAAGATAGATACTGCCTACAGGAAAATTAAAGAGACCTTTGGAGAAAAGAGAACCACTTGTATGAATATCAAGGGCTCAAATGGAAACCCAGTTCTAAGCAAAGAAGGGAAAACAAAAAGGTGGAAGGAGTATATAGAGGGTTTATACAGGGGCGATGTTCTTGAGGACAATATTATGGAAATGGAAGAGGAGGTAGATGAAGATGAAATGGGAGATATGATACTGCGTGAAGAGTTTGACAGAGCACTGAAAGACCTAAGTCGAAACAAGGCCCCCTGAGTAGACAACATTCCATTAGAACTGCTGACAGCCTTGGGAGAGCCAGTCCTGACAAAACTCTACCATCTGGTGAGCAAGATGTATGAGACATGCGATATACCCTCAGACTTCAAGAAGAATATAATAATTCCAATCCCAAAGAAAGCAGGTGTTGACAGATGTGAAAATTACCGAACTATCAGTTTAATAAGTCACGGCTGCAAAATACTAACGCGAATTCTTTACAGACGAATGGAAAACTGGTAGAAGCCGAACTCGATCAGTTTGGATTCCGTAGAAATGTTGGAACACGTGAGGCAATACTGACCCTACGACTTATCTTAGAAGAAAGATTAAGGAAAGAAAAAACCTACGTTTCTAGCATTTGTAGACTTAGAGAAAGCTTTTGACAATGTTGACTGGAATACTCTCTTTCAAATTCTGAAGGTGGCAGGGGTAAAATACAGAGAGCGAAAGGCTATTTACAATTTGTACAGGAACCAGATGGCAATTATAAGAGTCGAGGGACATGAAAGGGAAGCAGTGGTTGGGAAGGGAGTGAGACAGGGTTGTAGCCTCTCCCCGATGCTATTCAATCTGTATATTGAGCAAGCAGTAAAGGAAACTAAAGAAAAGTTCGGAGTAGGTGTTAAAATCCATGGAGAAGAAATAAAAACTTTGAGGTTCGCCGATGACATTGTAATTCTGTCAGAGGCAGCAAAGGACTTGGAAGAGCAGTTGAACGGAATGGACAGTGTCTTGAAAGGAGGGTATAAGACGAACATCAACAAAAGCAAAACAAGGGTAATGGAATCTAGTCGAATTAAGTCTGGTGATGCTGAGGGGATTAGATTAGGAAATGAGACACTTAAAGTAGTAAAGGAGTTTTGCTATTTGGGGAGCAAAATAACTGATGATGGTCGAAGTAGAGAGGATATAAAATGTAGACTGGCAATGGGAAGGAAAGCGTTTCTGAAGAAGAGACATTCGTTAACATCGAGTATTGATTTAAGTGTCAGGAAGTCGTTTCTGGAAGTATTTGTATGGAGTGTAGCCATGTATTGAAGTGAAACATGGACAATAAATAGTTTAGACAAGAAGAGAATAGAAGCTTTCGAAAGGTGGTGCTACAGGAGAATGCTGAAGATAAGATGGGTATGTGGGGCGGCGGGTAGAATTAATGTTGATATTTATGATTTATGCTGTCTTTTGCCGTTCTCAACACTGGCTCTCTAACTACAATATTGGCAACCAGAAAGTGATTAGCAAAACGTGAAGCCTGTAATTAGAATTCCTAGTGCCCACTTCATCTTAGAAATACACTTATAGCTACAGCTTATACGAGGGTTGTTTTTTAAGTAAGGGCCGTTCGCGCGTATAGTCCCGTAGTTCGCGCGGAAGCCACAACAAGCCACCGCACCACTTGCCGGCAACCTTCCCGTCCACATTGATGCAAGTTGCAGCTCTGTAGCGACGTGTACGCATCGCTGTGCTACTTTATAAAGTTTACAATTATTGAATCGCCCGCCGCGTGTGAGATACGGTCAGTGATACGTTTTTTGACCGCGAGAAGCAGCTGCAGAAATTCATCGTCAGTTAACAGAAGTTTATGGCTTGAATGCTATGAGTGAAGGTAAAGTGCGTCAATGGGTTAGAGAGTTTAAAAATAGCTGTCGAAACGTCCATGACGAAGAACGCTCAGGCCGGCCCTCTGTGATCTCTGATGATTTGGTGGCTGCAGTCGAAACAAAGATTCGTGAGGACAGAAGATTCACAATTTCCACTCTTTCTTTGGAATTTCCACAAGTTTCAAGATCGGTTTTGTACAAAATTGTGTCTGATAACCTAAACTTTAAGAAACTGTGTTCTCGGTGGGTACCCAGACTCCTCACAGAGGACCACAAAGGGAAGAGATTTGCCACTTCATTGGACTTTTTGATTCGTTCCGAGGAAGAAGGGGATGAGATGTTGAGTCAAATTGTCACTGGAGATGAAACATGGACATCCCATACCACTCCCGAAAGCAAGCGACAATCGATGGAATGGCGACACACAACCTCACCCGTCAAGGTCAAAGCCAAACAGACGCTGTCAAAGCGCAAGATTATGGCAACTGTGTTCTGGGACCGGCGCGGTGTTTTGCTAGTAGACTTTATGCCACGAGGAACGACAATCAACTCAGATGCCTACTGTGCAACTCTAAAGAAGCTCCGCAGAGCAATTCGAAACAAAAGGCGCGGCATGCTGACAAATGGAGTTTTGCTCCTGCACGATAACGCTAGGCCTCACACCTCTCAAAAGACTCGGGATTTGATTGATTCTTTTGGCTGGGAAATTTTGGACCGTGCACCATACAGCCCCGACCTTGCTCCTAGCGATTTTAACCTTTTCCGGTACCTGAAACACCATCTGTGCGGGCAGCACTTCAATGACGACGATGAAGTGAAAGCGGGCGTGAACTCTTAGCTGTCGGAGCAGGCGGCCGAATTCTTTGAAGAGGGAATTAAAAACTTAGTTGTACGGTATGACAAGGGCTTAAATAAACAAGGCAACTATGTAGAAAAATAGGTAAAAGTGTGTAGAATCAGAAAATAAATGTATTTTCACAAAAGTATTTGCATCTTTTTTAAAAAATAAAAACGGCCCTTACTTAAAAAACAACCCTCGTAGCTCTGAGGAATTAGGAGATTGTCTGGGATTTATAATCAAAAACGATAGTGAAAAAAAAAACGTTTGCTGTATTCTGAAAGTCACAGATGAAAAAAAAGAAGAATCCACACAATCTAACTAACAGGGCAGTTCAGAGTCAAATGCGCTATCCAAATTAAATGTTTAAGCGAATGCTCGCCATAATTTGATGATAATGTTCATCAAACGCCACGCTAAATAATGGTAGAATGTTTGTCCCGCGACAGCACGTGAAAATACGATATACGCAAACTGAAGATAGATAATTAAAGTCATCCCAGAAGTAACACTTCACTCGAAAATGATTTCATGGTTACGCGTATCCCGAGTAACTTAATACGGCATCCGAGGCTGTTTATAGCAATGATACAGACGCGACGCGACTCCCGACACAGATGGTGTGCTATTCAGCGTCTGGAGAGAACTGGGGCCTTACTCTCTCGCGCAGCGTTCGTGTAAATAAAGCCGCGGTGCGGACGGCTAAGGGAATGCCTGATCAAATCGGCTCTCCCTATTAGCCGCTGGGCTAGTAATGCACCACTTTAAGTTACCGAATAAATCATAGCTTCTTTTGCTGATGGCCGATGAAGCTCTCAATTTAAATGTGCATTCAGCACACAGGTAAGTAATCATAATAAAAATTTGACGTGGCTAAGTTAAATATTTTGGGCGAGAGAATTAATTTAATTATACTACACACAGTAGACGAGCTCTGAACTTGCCCTTTGGAGATACGCTATCACTATAGTTTTATAGTTATTCAGTTGAAACTTCTCACATCTTAATTGATTATAGCGGATCTCCATTCTACTTAAATTTAAACATCCTAGCCTTATTTATTAGCCTACTTAATCTATCTTGCTTCCCTAATTTTTAAGACAAAACCCAGAGAATTATGAATTTCAACAAAAATTTTAATTTGTGAGATCCAAAGTACTGTTTCTATTAAATTATTATGAAAAGGGAATCTAAATATAAATTTTTAAGTCTCTAGCTCTTTTCTGTTGCGCCAATGATTTTTACAGAAAAACGTCCAAATTTCGAAAAAGGTTAAAGCTATCGAACTGATATTCAGCACATATTAATTTAGTATCACTCCTGACATGCTAGAATCGTTTCAGGTTATTTATTTGATTTTAAAAGTATTGCGCAACATTTATGACGTCAGAGCTAGTTACAGCTGACTAGGCTGGCACACAATGGAAAGAATGATGTGAATATACTACGGCGTGAGTAGGCTGCTTCCCTACATCACCCTCTACTTAATTTTTTTGTTTTAGAATGTTAATGAACGAGAAAAAAAATTTAATTACAAACAAAGGAAGCAAGAGTACAGCTTAACTCCCTATGAAAAATTAAAATTGAAATGTAAACATATAGAAATATTAAAAGAAAACTGATTACCTACTTCAATTGTTTAGATTACTGGCATGTTCACTGCCTCTTAAGCAATATTATCCCTCAAAATTTAAGCAAAATCAATGAAACACTTTGGCATACATATTGCCTTAAACAAACACATAAAAATATGTAAAATTATGAAAATCGTAAATCCATTAAATACATTTTTACATACACAAACTCAAAGAAAATAACACAGTTATTCAAGATACATAAACAGATGATTATATCTTAGCAGTCTTTTCTAAACCTGAAGGAAAATTCCACAAATCATTTTTACACACGTGGTTGTAGTCGCTTTGGCTGGCGTTCTACACTTCCATTCACAAGGGTAGAGGAGGGGAAGTTGCTATGGTGTGCGTCCTTCACGTTCACTCTAAATTACATGGGGAAAGGGGAGGGGTCACTGTGAGTTGTGTCCAATTCACTCCACGCTTTCACGCAGCTAGCAGGCTGCCATTATCTGGTTTGTCCTGTAGAACAAACAAAAAGAGTGCCTCAGACTCTGTTCACTTAATATCTAATGGTGGGTCACAATGAAATGGGGATATATACATTTTATCCTGCAGTATGTTACTGGAACAAAGTTAACAGAACTTTTTCAATTTTACTGTCGCAGTTACTTAATTGTCATAAAATCGATAAACAAATGGCTCAAAACGCCGTTAGTCACGTACTAGAGAAAATTTATGCTCAAGGCATACAATCATAATTCATATTTAATCTCAATTTATCATTTCTGGGCCGGAACACTGAACCAATGCTCGGTACTTTCCTGACAAATCTGTATTTTATTTACTTAACTGACTCATCTTTGATTACCTTATTCTTAGAGATAGTATGAGTATATTTCATTAGTAGTTGTTTTTTTTTCAGCTTCTTTGTACATGTGAGTAACTTTTGGTAATAGTACAGTTCTGAGTGCTCAAAACACACTACGTTTAGTTGACTACAAAATCCACTTATTGGTCCTCTGCTGCTGTGTCAGTTCCACATCTGCAATTATGTACTTACTTTATCGAAGTGTATATATGCTGAGCTATAGATAATATTTCACGTCTGCCATTATGTTACTCAAATATGTTGCTAGTGTATGTACTTATTTAACACTCACTCTATTAACATTTAAAGCATAGGATAGCACATTTATTTCATATCTGTAGTGTATTGCAGCTGATCAGTTTGCTCACGTGGCAATCCATTTCCACTCGATCGACAGCTGAAACCACAGGTAGTCTCTCTCGACCTACCACTAAAGTGCATCAAATACTTACGGACGAGCGTAATGCTAAATTCCTTAAACCTATAGGACACCATGAGCTGCTCTGTCTCATCTAACATAAGGGTACCTATGGTCGCATTCACGCCTCCAACTCATAACCTCAAAACATGTGGGTGTGTCCTGTCACACACTACACCAAATAACGGCCAGCTCCAACCTTATAAATACTTCATGGACGTGTCCTTCACGTCTCAACCACAAACACTGTTTAATTCTATTACACTGCCATTCCTTGCTACACTAGGTGAGTTTATTCTTACAAATTATCTGCATATTTTTCATAACACTAAGCAGTCTCTTTTACTATGAATTAGTTAGCTCTACAGCATACAATATGTTTCACTGCCACTTCAGATCCGGCTTGTACACGAATTAGTATATCGTTTTACATTACTGTTGGTGGACCATTTCCAATAAAACAACAACTTTGTACTTATAATGTTACCAGGGTTCTATACATACTTGTTACTCAAATACATTTGTATGTCAATTACGTCATACTTCTCTGTTGTTTATGTCACTGTTAGGTTTGTCACATTAGGTATTTTCTTCACTAATCGGTGGATAGAATGATTACAGAACTCATGGCTTGATAGCCATGACGGAAAATTTTTGTATAGCAAAGAAGGAATCGAAAATTTGGTGGATAGGAAAGATGAAGATTGAGTGAGACCTGAAATGGAAGGAAGATATCACACAGCTGGGACTGCACAGCTGCCACACTGTGTACAGGTTACAGAACAACCTCCTCGCTATAGAATTAATTGGTTTCAGAAAATTTTCATATTGGAAAGAAGGGGTCGAAATTTTTGTGGATAGGAAAGGTGAAGAATGAATGAGACCTGAAATGGAAAGAAGGTCTCACACAGCTGGGACTGCACAGCTGCCACACTGTGTAGCGGTTATAGAACAACCTCCTCCCTACAGAATTTATTAGTTTATTAAAATTTTCGTATTGGAAAGAAGGGGTCAACATTTTTGTAGACAGGAAAGATGAAGAATGAGTGAGACCTGAAAAGGAAAGAAGATCTCACACAGCTGGGACTGCACAGCTGCCACACTGTGTAGAGGTTATAGAACAACCTCCTCCCTACAGCATTTATTAGTTTATTAAAATTTTCGTATTGGAAAGAAGGGGTCAACATTTTTGTAGACAGGAAAGATGAAGAATGAGTGAGACCTGAAAAGGAAAGAAGATCTCACACAGCTGGGACTGCACAGCTGCCACACTGTGTATAGGTTACAGAACAACCTCCTCCCAACAGAATTAATTGGTTTCAGAAAGTTTTCATATTGGAAAGAAGGGGTCGAAATTTTTGTGGATAGGAAAGATGAAGAATGAATGAGACCTGAAATGGAAAGAAGATCTCACACAGCTGGGACTGCACAGCTGCCACACTGTGTAGAGGTTATAGAACAACCTCCTCCCTACAGAATTTATTAGTTTATTAAAATTTTCGTATTGGAAAGAAGGGGTCAACATTTTTGTAGACAGGAAAGATGAAGAATGAGTGAGACCTGAAAAGGAAAGAAGATCTCACACAGCTGGGACTGCACAGCTGCCACACTGTGTAGAGGTTACAGAACAACCTCCTCCCTACAGAGTTCATTGGTTTATTATTGGTTTGATAACCACAACGGAAAATTTAAGGTGTTGGAAAGAAGAGGTAGAAATTTTAGGTGGATAGAAAAGATAAAGAGTGAGTGAGACCTGAAATGGGAAGAAGATCTCACACAGCTGGGACTGCACAGCTGCCACACTGTGTATAGGTTACAGAACAACCTCCTCCCAACAGAATTAATTGGTTTCAGAAAGTTTTCATATTGGAAAGAAGGGGTCGAAATTTTTGTGGATAGGAAAGATGAAGAATGAATGAGACCTGAAATGGAAAGAAGATCTCACACAGCTGGGACTGCACAGCTGCCACACTGTGTAGAGGTTACAGAACAACCTCCTCCCTACAGAGTTCATTGGTTTATTATTGGTTTGATAACCACAACGGAAAATTTAAGGTGTTGGAAAGAAGAGGTAGAAAATTTAGGTGGATAGAAAAGATAAAGAGTGAGTGAGACCTGAAATGGGAAGAAGATCTCACACAGCTGGGACTGCACAGCTGCCACACTGTGTATAGGTTACAGAACAACCTCCTCCCAACAGAATTAATTGTTTTCAGAAAGTTTTCATATTGGAAAGAAGGGGTCGAAATTTTTGTGGATAGGAAAGATGAAGAATGAATGAGACCTGAAATGGAAAGAAGATCTCACACAGCTGGGACTGCACAGCTGCCACACTGTGTAGAGGTTATAGAACAACCTCCTCCCTACAGAATTTATTAGTTTATTAAAATTTTCGTATTGGAAAGAAGGGGTCAACATTTTTGTAGACAGGAAAGATGAAGAATGAGTGAGACCTGAAAAGGAAAGAAGATCATACAGATCGGAATGCACAGCTGCCACACTGTGTAGAGGTTACAGAACAACCTCCTCCCTAAAGAGTTCATTAGTTTATTATTGGTTTGATAACCACAACGGAAAATTTAATGTGTTGGAAAGAAGAGGTAGAAATTTTAGGTGGATAGTGAGTGAGACCTGAAATGGGAAGAAGATCTCACACAGCTGGGACTGCACAGCTGCCACACTGTGTATAGGTTACAGAACAACCTCCTCCCAACAGAATTAATTGGTTTCTAGAAAGTTTTCATATTGGAAAGAAGGGGTCGAAATTTTTGTGGATAGGAAAGATGAATAATGAATGAGACCTGAAATGGAAAGAAGATCTCATACCTGGGACTGCACAGCTGCCACACTGTGTAGAGGTTAAAGAACAACCTCCTCCGTACAGAGTTCATTCCTAACCTTTGACCACGCCACGTCGATCTGAAAATACCTTATGATGCCTTTTTAGAACCTGTCTCTGTTCTTCCTTCTGATTTGCTGAAATTTTATCGATTTCCTGCAATTTAGCTTCTATTTTGTCCAAAATAATTGTTTCTTCTTCTTCTGTGTTTAGCTTACTTGTACTAAGATTAACACCTTCATCCCAATATCTCCTATTTTTCAGAACTCGTATAGGCAGCTCCCAAGTTTCATCATTAGTTACTACATGTTTATCACTAAAAGGTACTGTAATTACTCCGGTTATCGGCAAGACCATTTTTAACTGGCTTCTTTCAAAGTCAACAACACTCTGATATTTTGACAAGAAATCTATGCCAATTAAAACCTCAATACTGAGATTGTTTACCATTAAACAAGGAGGATCAATTAAATTACCATTACTGTTAAAGGGCAGCAAAGCTTCTTGCTTTACCGTTTTTGACACCTTGCCAGTAGCACCAATTATTCTTAGTCCTGATGCCCTCATTACTGTATGCTTGTCTTCACCAGGTAATGCATCAAAGAAAGAGTGAGATATCGCACTCACCTCACTTCCACTGTCTAAGAGACAACGTACATTGATACCCAACATATTCACTATTATTATAGGGTGGCTTATTCTAGTTTGTACAGGTGGTTCCTCAAACTCATCCAATAGTTCGTTTTGGATTTGTCTCCAACTAAAGTGATCGACATCTGTCTTCATTACATTTAGGTCATAGTGTGTAGGGGTTTCCTGAATTACATTTTCAGCTGCCTTTTCCAGTCGGTCTATTAATTTCAAATCGAAACACCGCACGACTTCATCACATTTAGTTTGCTGAACATAACCCAAATTACTGTAGTCTGAGCGATTCTGCTCCTCCAGACCAGGCATAACACTAGTTACAGCTAAACCACTTTTACTATTATCGCCGGGTTCCTTCTCCAGTGACAACTGGTCACAGCTACTGGGTTCATCAACCCCAAAGAGGCTACCCTCTATATTCTCACTTACCTCCTGTCCTAAATCTATTAGTATAGTATCAACCTCCTGCACAGGCACTTTAGATAAGAGCACATCATCCTCATCGTAAATATAAGTATGAATTTCTTCTGATTTTTCACCTGACAGTTCAGTATTTTGTATCTCCTCCCTATCGTTACACTGCTGCGACTTCTCTTTCTCTTCCCACTTAGAAAGCGTCTCTAACACGGTATCTATCAAATACTGTGAGTGATCTAATATTTCTGTTGTATCCTTAGATGCTACCGACCCTTCATCCACATGTTCCGTTTGAGTATTCTGATCTGTCTTACCAATTACTGTAATTACTGGCTTAGGAAAAGTAACCGCCTGGTGAGCGCCAGTGTCCTCATAGACGGGAACTAGTTTTCCTGCCTCGGCCTACTACTGTTTCCTTTATTTCCATTATAGTTAACTGGCACACCATTGCTTTCCGCATTGTTGTTTACCTGCATAATTTTGTTCGGAACAAAATTACTGTCATTTGGATGCCATTGTTGGTTCTGATAATTATTTCTCCAATTCCTACCTCTCTTAGGATGGCGAACACCTACTGTTCTGATGTTTACATTGCCATTCTGCTCGTTCTTAAAATTACTACTAGTGTTATTAGCATTTCTGTTATTACGTGCTTGCTCCTCATTGGCAGCAACACGTTCTACTTGTTCCAAATACTCAATGAAACGATCCAGATTGTCTCTAGGACCAGATATAATTCCAGTTTGCCAATACCATGGCAGTTTGGTTTCAAGACCTAGTATTATTATTTCAGGTTTTAGCTTTTCGGCCAAATGTGACAAACGTGAAATCCATGACCTAGCAAACTCTTTAATAGATTCCTTGCCTACATTGAAGCGTTTTCCAGTCCAAAATTCTCTCAACACTTCATTTTGCTTATTATTAGACCAATACTCATTAATGAAAGCTGTTTTAAATTCCGCTAATGTTTTACACTTCAACATAACATCAGCTGACCAACGCATGGCGTCACCTGCTAAATGGCTTCTAATAAATGAGATTTTCTCTCGTTCAGACCAAGTTGGTGGAATCACATCTTCAAAATCGTTCCAGAAATCTAGCAGGTGGATATTTTTATCTGGATCGAACCGCAAGAACTGCCGACACCCGATAAAAGCGGCGTTTGCAGCTACAACTTGTATACTACCATTACCAGAAGTTACTGAAGCTACTTTACTCCCAATGTTAGCAATGTTAGTACTAATATTTTCTACTCTCATTTCAACATTATCTACTCTTTGCACAATATGAGTAGTATCAGTTTTGATTGCATCTACTTCTGCTTGACATATGTTTACCTTTATATCAACATCTTTAAACCTATCTGAGCACAGTTCAGATTCCACGTCGATTTTTTCTGTTAACTTATGCTCCAGCTTCGCACCTTCCATTTGGAAGTCTCTGCGAACCTCAGCAACTTCAGATTTTACTGTTTTATACATTTCAGAAAATTGTTGAACAACCTTTTTCTTAATATCCTCATGGTTGTAATCAATTTTATAATTCAAACAGTCCAGATCCTCTTTCAACTTATTGCAACCAGCCTTGAGGGTATTGTCCATTTCCTCCAATCGTTTATTAAAATTAGTTTGGCTGGCCACAATCTCATACTTTAATTCAGCATTCATTCTAGCATTACTGGCTGACATTTTTGCATGACTGCTTTTGACCTCAGTTATTTCAGACTTTAATTCAGCTGTCATTTTAGCATAACTGGCTGACAATTTGCATTACTGGCAGCTATTGCTTGTAATATAACATTTAAATCAATAGCCCCAGTATCTTTGGGTTGCTCACTAGCTGGCTTTTTATCACACTCAGGTGATGAAAAACTAGCTCCAACACCAGAATCATCAAAACGAAATGAAACATCTGATTGATCAGTCATATCTAACTTCTCCTGTTTAAACTCTACCACCTCTGATGGCTGTTTCGTTTTTAATTCATCAGATAAACTATCATCCAATAAATTAACAATTTCTGCTTTACTACAGGGGTCTCTATTACTGAATTATTGCCCCTTCCCACACTACTGTCAGGAGACAATACTTGATTTCACTTTAACATTACTACTTTCATGCATATTTACACTTGAACTGTTGTCTGGATTTACAGTTCCCTCAACAGACATAGGTTCTGATTTAAGTTTAACCTCGGTTTCTTCTGGCAGTTCCAGTTCCATTCTTTTAGTGCAGGTTAGTAAAATTTGTAACAGCTTTTCACTTAACTTAGTTCCTTCTGCACGACGTATGGCATTGCCTGCGCGGCGTACCAGGATTACTGATGCGACGCAGCGCGTTGAACTGCAGACGGCACTCCGACGGCTGCCGTGTGTTTGCGTGGCCCGCAACTGCAGGCGCGGCTCCGGTTGCTCCAGCGGACGACTGCGGTGAGGCGAAACTGGCTTCTCGCGATTCCAGCAGCGCCGCTAGACTCAGTGCCAGCTCCGTCAATCCAGATGCGTTGTTAATCCAATTACGTCGTCCACATGCACACGTAACACTTTCACTGATCTATTACTCAGTTGCGTGTCGCATTTCACTCGCGAATCCGAATATTTAAAAATCACTTTCAATTTACTCAGTTTCCTTCCCGGCCGATGCACCATATGTGGGGCGGCGGGTTGAAATTAATGTTGTTATTCAATAAAAATGTTTTGTTTGTAATGTAGAAATTATGCACTTCCCTGCCGATTAACCATATGTGGGGCGGCGGGTGGATTTATCGTTATTTAAAATGTTCCTATTATTTATGCTGTCTTTTGCCGTTCTCAACACTGGCTCTCTAACTACAATATTGGCAACCAGAAAGTGATTAGCAAAACGTGAAGCCTGTAATTAGAATTCCTAGTGCCCACTTCATCTGAGAAATACGCTTATAGCTACAGCTTATAGCTCTGAGGAATTAGGAGATTGTCTGGGATTTATAATCAAAAACGATAGTGAAAAAAAAATTTGCTATATTCTGAAAGTCACAGATGAAAAAAAAAAAAAGAAGAATCCACACAATCTAACTAACAGAGCAGTTCAGAGTCTAATGCGCTGATGCAACTATAACTGTCCAAATTAAATGCTTAAGCGAATGCTCGCCATAATTTGATGATAAGGTTCATCAAACGCCATGCTAAATAATGGTAGAATGTTTGTCCCGTGATGGCACGTGAAAATACGACATACGCAAACTGAAGATAGATAATTAAAGTCATACCAGAATTAACACTTCACTCGAAAATGATTTCATGGTGACGCGTATCCCGAGTAACTTAATACGGCATCCGAGGCTGTTTATAGCAATGATACCGACGCGACGCGACTCCCGACACAGATGGTGTGCTATTCAGCGTCTGGAGAGAACTGGGGCCTTACTCTCTCGCTTTTTTTTTTCTCTTTATTGTGATTTTAAACACCTTATACAAAGGCGGGCTGTCAGCAGCACAATACGCCGCTCTTCAGCCTTGAGTTTGACAACAAGTATTACATAAAGGTGGCACAGAGTAGACAGTAAAAACGGTGGGCAAAAAATGTAGACACTCAAAATCGAAAAAACATGGAGCCGTTCACACTGGACGAGAAACATCACTAACACTAGGTGACACGGTGCACATAACATGGATGATGGCGACGGCACGTGAACGGTGGTGGGGTGATGGTGAACAACACTACACACAAACGAAGGCACACACACACAACACTGACGGCGATGATCTCCGGCGCATGAATGTTCACTGAGCGTGTACGAGTCCGGGGACCTGCCAAGAGAGGAGGAGGAGGAAGGGGAGTGGTAGAGCGAGAGGGGAGAGCAGAGATGCCACGGGCAGGGGAGAGAGGGGGAGGGAGGAAGGGGGAGGGGAAGCCCGGGGGAAGAGGGGTGGAGTGAGGGGATGGGGGAAAAGGAAAGAGAAGGGAAGGGAAGAGAAGGGAGGGAGGGTGCCTAAAGGAAAGGACACCGGAAGTGGGGGGTAGGGCAGGGTCAAAGTTGATAGGAGGGGTAGATGGAGGTGAGGAGGACATCATCAGGGAGGGAGAGCTGGTGGAAGCCACCTTGGGAGAGGGTAAGGAGGGTTGAGAGATGGAGACCGGGTGGGACGTGGGAGTACAGGCGCGGCAGTGGGCGGGGGCGGGAGAGGATCAGGGAGACTAGTGGGTGAGGAAGATCGAGTTTACGGGATGTGTACAGGATCCGTATCCTTTCAAGGAAAAGGAGGAGGTGGGGGAAGGGTATGAGATCATACAAGATCCACGTGGGGGAGGGGAGATGGATGCGATAGGCAAGGCAGAGAGCATGGCGTTCAAGGATTTGGAGGGATTTGTAATAGGTAGGGGGGGCGGCGGAGATCCAAGCCGGATGGGCATAACAAAGGATAGGGCAGATGAGGGATTTATAGGTGTGGAGGACGGTGGAGGGGTCCAGACCCCACGTACGGCCGGAGAGGATCTTGAGGAGACTGACTCGGGAGTGTGCCTGGGCTTGGATTGTCCAGAGGTGGGGAGTCTAGGTGAGGCGACGGTCGAGGGTGATGCCAAGGTATTTAAGGGTGGGAGTGAGGGCGATAGGACGGCCATAGATGGTGAGATAGAAATCAAGGAGGCGGAAGGAAGGGGTGGTTTTGCCTACAATGATCGCCTGGGTTTTGGAGGGATTGACCTTGAGCAACCACTGGTTGCACCAAGCGGTGAACCAGTCAAGATGGGATTGGAGAAGGTGTTGGGAGCGCTGCAGGGTGGGGGCAAGGGCAAGGAAGGCGGTGTCATCGGCAAACTGGAGAAGGTGGACGGGGGGTGACGGCGGCAGCATGTCCGCCGTGTACAAAAGGTACAGAAGGGGGGAGATGACGGAGGATTGGGGCACATCGGCGGAGAGGAAAAAGGTGTAGGAATCTGTGTTACGGATGGTGACATAGGAAGGACGGCGGGAGAGAAAGGAGCTGATCAGACGGACGTAGTTAATGGGAAGGGCGAAGGTTTGGAGCTTGAAGAGGAGACCGGAATGCCATACGCGGTCATAAGCACGTTCGAGGTCCAGGGAGAGGAAGATTGTGCGGGAATTAAGCTGGTCAGAAAGGAGATGAGTGAGGTGAAGGAGAAGGTCGTCAGAAGAGAAGGACGGCCGAAAGCCACACTGGGTAACAGGAAGGAGGCGGTGCTGGCGGAGATGCTGGTGGATGAGTCGGGTGAGGATAGATTCCAGGACCTTGCTGAAGACCGAGGTAAGGCTGATGGGACGGTAGGAGGAGACGGCGGACGGCGGTTTGCCAGGTTTAAGGAACATGAGGATACGGGAGGTTTTCCACAGGTCGGGGTAATAACCGGTGGACAGGACTACATTGTAGAGCCTGACCAGGGTGGAGAGGAAAGAGACAGGAGCTTCACGAAGGTGACGGTAGGTGACACGATCGTGACCAGGAGCGGTGTTGCGTTTTGTGCGGAGTCTAGCAATGAGATCCTGTGTAGTGATAGGGGCATTGAGTTCCATGTGTGCAATGTTGTCCAAGTACTGGAAACCAGGAGCGAGGGGAGGGACAGAGGTGTCAGTTCGATCGCGGATATCTGGGAAGAGGGAGTAATCGAACTGGGGATCATCGGGGATGGAAAAGACATTGGAGAGGTAGGAGGCAAAGTGATTGGCCTTACTAAGGGTGTTAGGGAAAGGGTGATCATCATGGAGAAGAGGATAGTAGGGGGAGGGTTTAGTTCCGGTAAGGCAACGGAAGGCTGACCAGAACTTGGACGAGTTGATAGGTAGGGTAGCATTTAGACGGGTGCATGTCTGTCGCCAGTCCCGGCGTTTCTTAGCCGCGAGCAAATTACGAATGTGTCGTTGGAGTTGCCGGTGGCGTCGTAGTGTGTCCGCGTCACGTGTGCAGAGGAAGGCACGGTAGAGACGGCGGGATTCACGGAGGAGGAGGACGGCCTGTGGGGGTAAGGTAGGACGGTGGGGGTGGATGGCGACAGTAGGGACGTGCGACTCCACGGCCTCAGACAAGGTCTGCTGGAGAAAGGAGGCGGCATGGGTGACATCATCGGGGTGGTGGTAGGTGAAAGGGTGGCTATCGACCTGGGTGGAGAGGGTATCCTGGTAGGCATTCCAGTTGACACGGGAATAGTCATGGACGTACTTGGGGGGGTCATTACGAGGGTCGGGGTGGGGGCGACGACCGTCTGAAACGGTGAGGACAGGGAGATGGCCGCTACCATTAGGCTCCAGGACATCCACCGTTATGCGGCCAAGGATGTTGGGGGAGGAGAGGATAACATTGGGAGTGGAGTTGGATTCGGGATGGGTGTCCTGGGGGATGGGGATGAGGTCGCCTTGAAGGGAGCAGAGGAACCGATGCCACCGCCGTAACTGGGCAGCGGAACGACTATGGATGTTGAGGTCGGCGGCGATCACGTAGGAGGAGAAGGTACAGTCGATGTGGGAGAGGAAGTCGAAGGGGATAGGGGCGTTGGAGCGGACATAGATGGTGGCGCAGGTAACGGTAAGGCCGGGGAAGAAGAGACTAAGGATCAGGTGTTCGGTGGGGTCGGGAAGGTGAGGTTGGAGCCGAACGGGGATCTGGCGGTGGTGCCGAATGCCAACTCCGCCACGCGCAATCGGGATGGGATTGTCGGAGCGGTGGAGGAGGTAGGGCGAAGTGTGGACGGTGTGGTGGGGTTGCAGGTAGGTTTCATTGAGGAGGAAGGCATCCACTTGGTGGGTGGCAAGGGTGTGCAGGAAGAGGTTCTTGTTGGCGGGAAGGGAGCGGATGTTGTTGAAAAGGATACGGTGCTGTCGCGCCATGACAGGGATTTAAACGAGGGTGTCAAGACGGGAGAAGGTGAATGGGCCTGGTTGTTGGAGTAGGTGGCGTACATTTTGAGTTGGAAAACGGAACGGGCGGCGAGGGAGATCTGTTGGAGGGTGTGCGGGCGCTGAAAAGGATGAACATTCTGAAGGACGATGGTGAGGAATCTGATGATGTCCTCAGCGGTAGGGGGTGGGCGAAGGGAGTTGCCGGGAGGGGTGGGGGCGTCCAGAGGGCGGACGGGAACGGTGAGTTCGGGAGTGGTAGGAGGGGGTCAGGCCTTACACTTCTGGGAGTAGGTAGGATGAGGGAGGTTACAGGTATTACAGGAGGGGGGGACTGGAGATTGGGGCACTGCCGTAAAAAGTGGGCTTGCCTACAGTGCGGGCAAGTGGGGGCCTCGCGGCACTCAGATGTTGGGTGCGCATTATACCGCAAGCACCTTTGGCAGCGGAGGGATTGAGGAGGGGAATGGGACGGGTCAACTTTATAACGTTGGTTAAAAAGGAGGGCACCCTCCTTCAGGAGACAGTCTATGGAAGGGGGGTGCTCAGAAAAATCCTGCATAAGGTGGGTGGGGCTGGCAGTGTTGTGGATGCGACGAACTGCACGCACTTCCAGATGGGGATGGGCCTGAAGCTCCGCCAACACCTCCTCCTCCGTGATCGCCGGACATAGCTTCTTTTGCTGATGGCCGATGAAGCTCTCAATTTAAATGTGCATTCAGCACACAGGTAAGTAATCATAATAAAAATTTGACGTAGCTAAGTTAAATATTTTGGGCGAGAGAATTAATTTAATTACACTACACGCAGTAGACGAGCTCTGAACTTGCCCTTTGGAGATACGCTATCACTATAGTTTTATAGTTATTCAGTTGAAACTTCTCACATCTTTATGATTATAGCGGATCTCCATTCTACTTAAATTTAAACATCCTAGCCTTATTTATTAGCCTACTTAATCTATCTTGCTTCCCTAATTTTTAAGACAAAACCCCGAGAATTATGAATTTCAACAAAAATTTTAATTTGTGAGATCCAAAGTACTGTTTCTATTAAATAATTATGAAAAGGTAATCTGAATATAAATTTTTAAGTCTCTAGCTCTTTTCTGTTGCGCCAATGATTTTTACAGAAAAACGTCCAAATTTCGTATAAGGTTAAAGCTATCGAACTGATATTGAGCACACTCCTGACATGCTAGAATCGTTTCAGGTTATTTATTTGATTTTAAAAGTATTGCGCAACATTTATGACGTCAGAGCTAGTTACAGCCGACTAGGCTGGCACACAATGGAAAGACTGATGTGAATTTACTACGGGGTGAGTAGGCTGTTTCCCTACAGGTAGATCACTTAACTAATGAGGAGGTATTGAATAGAATTGGGGAGAAGAGGAGTTTGTGGCACAACTTGACTAGAAGAAGGGATCGGTTGGTAGGACGTGTTCTGAGGCATCAGGGGATCACCAATTTGGTACTTGAGGGCAGCGTGGAGGGTAAAAATTGTAGAGGGAGACCAAGAGATGAATACACTAAGCAGATTCAGAAGGATGTAGGCTGCAGTAGGTACTGGGAGATGAAGAAGCTTGCACAGGATAGAGTAGGATGGAGAGCTGCATCAAACCAGTCTCAGGACTGAAGACCACAACAACAACAACAGAAAAACAAACTTGATTGAGATTCTGAAAACGGCTTCTTGCATCGTACAGAAGCGAACCACGCGTAACGCAGCATGTCACTGAATGCGGGCGTGGATAGCTGGTGATGTATAATGGAATATAGTTTGATGCAAGCTTCTCGGGAAGTGATTTCTTCTTCTTTCTCGAAGAGGTAAGTGCAGATTTGACACCTGACGATAAAAATGTACGTTGCAGGGTTGCACTATTACTTTGATACTGCACGTTGGCAATCCGTCTTCATCTTGGAACAGTTCGTCGTATATTTGTGGATTTGTTTGCACTTCCCACGAGTCAGTCGACAGAAGACATTTATTCTCTTGCACGTAGGGCTTCATCACATCAGTTAATTTTTTGTTTTTTTGCGAGTCTGTTGTCAGTTTACCGGATTTTGAAGAATGAGCATAAAAATATTTGCTGCTGGGTGGAGTCGAATCCTTTCAATACGAATCCGTATTGATAAGATGCACATGGTGATAGACCCGTATCAAAATTTCTTTTATTTCCTAAACGTTTGGCCATATGAAGTTCCCACCATGTCCTACATGTATCATGAATTTCGACGAATTCGGCGATGAGGAGTAGGCGTCCTCTCCTTGTCAGACCGACCTGCAGCCGCGTCCACACTGGCCACGCCGCGCATGGCCAAAAGGGTTCGGCGCGGCGCGCTTTCTGTGTGGACGTCAAACCGCTCCGCCAAGCGCTACAACGAACAAGTTGCCGGTACACAAAGGAAATGGTTCGTTCGTGGGCGGCTCAGTTTGGACGTTTTTTGTCGTCTCCCATTTTTATCGACTCTATTCTGCACAGTTCTGCGGCGACCATTAGTGCACGGCGCGGCGCCTTGCGGCGCGCCCATTCAACGCGCCATCTTCGTTCAGGGCATTGTTGAAGCGTCTTTGAAATCTAGCTGTGCCACCCCTGTTACATAACTACTCCCTCGTGGGATCTGTGCTTGCTAGCATGAATTTATTCAGTAGGAAATTGCCACATTAAACATTATACGGGGAAATGATTTGCCCTTAGGTAACGCTACTTCAACTTTTGTGATGGGTGCGCTGTATTCTGCAAGTTTAATTTTCAGAGGGCTTCCAGCAGAATCAGAAAATTTAAGTGTGAAACTCAACTTTCTCACATCTTAAGTTGAAAGGCCTCTTTGTAACATGTTCTTGTTATTTTGTACCGGAGGTCTTCACAATGGTTTGAAGTCTAGAATTGTAGCATTGGTTATGGTATAGACATTAATAAATTTTTACTGTTTCATTTTCACAATCTTTTTTTTGTGAAGTATACTTATCAGCTTTCTGTGAATTATCCAGCGACTCGTTCGTAGACATAAGAGCTTTGCCTCATTTGGCCTCACATAACCTGATGAACCAAAAATAAAATAATCTTTTTTTGGTCGGGTGACCCGAACGTGGCGCATAGTCGACTGTTGCTTCCGCTGTTTCCCGTCACATATGTTTCAGCCAGTAGCATACCCACTTCCTGCTCACAGCGTCTGTTTCGTGTATTTCCTTCGACTTCTCTGTCTCATTTATCGCAGTCTGTAGGAAAACTTGATGTTTCTACGATGCTCCATTGCATTGTGACGACGATATTTACGCCCACTACATATAATTGCCGCAGCAAACTAATGTACTGAGGCTTGTGTTAAGCACTAGACTGGTGTTTCTCAATATCTTTCTGCATGTGCATGCAAACTTACTTAACATTCTTTGCGGTATAGATACCAGTTCAGGCGCAACACATTCTAGACGAAGTGAATACACTCCGTAAGTAAGCCTCGATTTATACAATCTTAAAAACTTGTAAGGGTGTTGTAGGGCAGATTGTGATCGAAAGTAATTGTTAAGAATAAAATTTCGGTACGTTGCGCTTTCCTAGCTAATTAGCATTGAAGTTAGCCAATCAGCCTATCGCGCGCATTTTCAAGCGGCCCGCCAGAGACGGTGTCGGCAAACGTGTACTTCGTTTTCCTTCTTAAAAGCGAAAAAGAGAGCGATACAAAGAGCGGTAGTAAGAATCGAACCCGAGTAAAAGGCTGAGCAGTCTCCTGCGCTATCGTCTACTCTATGAGAACAACTGGTACGAACTGTATGTGGCGGTCCGCTTGGATCTGTGCACGGAACGGTTTGATTGCCTTACTTAAATGGTAATTAACTCGGAAAAGGCGCAACGTATTGAATTTTTTTCTAACATTTCTTTCTCATCTCAACCTACCCTGCATTATCTTGCCATCAGGAAGAAATGCACTATTTGCCTATCTAATTGTTAAATGAAACTGCTTCTTTGCCTTCACATTTCGTAGGCGAAGTTAGTTAGCTACGTCTTCCATTGGTCAATCTCACAGTAACCGGTATGATGTCGAACGTGTCAAGTGCATAAGAAATGCACACATGAATCAAGGTTATTTTCTTTCTCTACCCTTTTTTTTAAGCTTAAAATTTTTATTACCTACCCCATTCCCTTAAATGGCACAAAATGCATAAATTATACCTATAGATTTATTTATTCCTACTCAAGAATTCATCTATGGTATAGAAGGACTTGTCAAGGAGATATGATTTCAATCTATTTTTAAGAATATTACTGTTTTCTGTCAGACATTTTATTTCATTGGTAATTTATCGAAAACGTTGGTGGTAGAATGCTTACAAAATGCGTAATTTGGCTCCTAGTGGCGCAGACCACGAGGTAGGGGAGGGGAGAACAGTCGTGATTTGGGTTCCCTTGTGATCAGGCCTTCGCACAAAGGTGTATCTCATAGAAACGATTAGATTTCTTTCTGCATTCCGAGTAAGTGTATATTCACACGATATATGTTCGTTAGTGTATATACTAGAATTGGACGTTGTCCACAGAACCACTTTTATACGTTCCGCTGACCAGTCTGACCATTCGTTGGGTCTAGTGTTGAACTATGGATATGTGTTCATCGCCTTACATGGGAGCACCTGACCTATTTACGATAATTTCGCACGTTACTCAAAAAGTTAATATTTTAATTCATATATCTGTATGTTCAACTGGCAATGTCCTGTTACCCGACGACCTTCTACACCTGGTAAATTTTATACACTGTGAGTTACGCGAACATTTAAATAAGACAGGAACAAAAAACATATATAAAAACTTTCCTGCCTGAAGCCTCACTTGTGTTGTAAGGATTGTGGCTGCGAAATGCGTCATCAAAATTATCTAAGTGTAAAATTTTCTACTTCTTGTTGCACATATTTTTTGGAATAGAGAAACCTTAGGAACTTCCTGTAGCTACGTTTTCCCACTCCTTTATTCTCTGTATTGTGCGACGTGAAACGCCGCTTTTTAACCCATTTCTGCCTGAATTATTTTTTCTTCTGTTTTCTACAAATTAGATATTTACGTGTTTATTGTCATCAAAGAAAAGCAATACAACAATCAACACAAAAGAATAATCAATAATTGAAACAAAAAAGGGCGTAACATATATGTCACGCTAGGCAGAACATACATTTTAAGCAGAATATATGACAGCAAGTAAAATAATACACTGTATGTGATTTACATCAAGTTCAGGCGACAGTACTCACTTTCTGTGATATGGCACAAAACATTATATGCAAAAACCAACATCACATTTGAATCACATTGTTCTTGGGGTTCCTTTGCAGTTTTCCGCCGCACAGCGGCTTCTTTTTTTCTGTGGCACCATGGCTACCAGGTGATTTGTTTCATCATATCTAATATCATGCAGCACTCTGCCTTAGTTTGAATTACCTGCAGGGCGCCAGGACCTCTTGGTACTGCAGCATTGGAAGTCAGGTAACATTTCACAGTGTAGCGCCGGAAGTGCAGCTGAGGCATATTTATGCCAGTCTTTCTATGAAAAAGCCACCCATTATGTATAGAGATATCTAGAAGCCATGTAAAAATTGGCCACCACCATTTCTTTCCTCTGACACTCAGTCTATATATCCATTCGGTCAGTTCCTCCCATATTTTTGTTGTATTCTCCAATTACATTAGCTCGAAGTACAAGTATTCTTTTCTTCTCATGTCTAGAGTATCGGGCAACGGTGCTGACTGGACTGATACCATGGCTTGTGGAAGCAATTATTACTGTAGAATTATCTAGCCATCTGGCAACGATTATTCCACTTTCCTTGCTGCTCTTGTAATCAAAATCTCCTCTCATATTCCTTTTGTACATAGTGTTAGAAGGTATGAGATGACACTCTTTAGGCAGACAATTTTCACGAATAGTCCCAGGTGCACCAAAACCTCGTTGCTTCAGGTAAATCAAAAATGTTTGTGATGTAAACAGGTTGTCAAAATAAAACCTGTAGGGAAGATGTTTGTTCTTTTCAGGAAGAGAATCGGTCATTTGAATCAAAGGAGCAGCACATTTTCCAAATGCTTTCTCATATTTTTCATTCCTCTGAGGATCAGCTCCTTGGTATATTTGAAAGTCCACTAGATAACCCATGGTTGTGTTAGACACCATGCTTTGTACCCAAATCTAATGGGATTACCTTTCAGAAATTGTTTACATCCATGTCTGCCAAAGTACCTTATCACGCTCTTATTGTAAGACAAATCTTGCTCAGGCTGAAAGTGGAGAGCAAACTTTTTTCTTAGCATATTTATTAATGGACGAAGTTTCCACATTCTATCATTAGCATCTATTTTTGTGTTGTCACACGAGTGACTGAATCTCATAATTGTTTCAAACTTGTCCCTTCTCATCGTGCTGTGGACCATTTCATTTCTCATGTCCAATCCAGAATCCCAGTAATATCTTCTGCTAGTTAAAGGATTATAGCCAGAAAGAATTAGAATTCGTATAAAACCTTTTATCTCTTTATATGTTATTTTTGGATCTGAGCAGTTCTTGAACAAAGCATACTTCGTCGATTCAGTGAGAAGAAATTCAATTACTTCGTCGTTTCAAAATAATTCGAAGCACTGAACTGGAGACAAGTTTCTGTATTTACTATAACCACTCCCAGGAAATACAGAACTAACACTTAGCAGATTGTATTTTTTTTTTCAATCTCTGATTACAGTTTTTAAGATCTGTGACTTTTCCTGTTCATGTGGTTTATCATCAGGAGAGAAATTAATATCAGGTGCACTACTTAACCTGTTTTTACTTGCTAAAACCACTTCTGCAGAGATAGACCTCTAAAGAGAACGAATCGTTATTTTCACTGTTTTGCCTAACGTGACATATATGCAACACAAAACTGTATTTGGAGTCACGAAAGTAAGAATGGCATTTTGTAGATAACCATTAACATAAATTTCAGTAATTTTAACATTATAATCAACCATAATTTAAACAAATTGTATTATAATTTGCTATAAAAAATGATACTTACTTCTTATTCCAACACATAATCTCACTCAGAAAAGTCTTCCGTACTTGAAGCACCAGTCACTGACCATTTAATGCTTGCAACTGACTGAAACCTCCCTAACATGAACAACAAAGCCTCCTTATCTGAAAGCCATACAACAATAGCCACTCCAAACGCAGGCATTGTTGCCAACGAGAGAAAACAATGACAGGCTGTTCCGTGACACATGTTACGCTAGGCAGAAATGAGTTAATGCGATTTTTGCTCCGTCATGTGGTTCCTCTGACGAAAATGTTATGACATTGCGCACGATCTCCCGTTCCTCACAATGAAGCACTTTCCCTGCACTTACACGGTTTGTGGAGACTGCGACGCCGTGAGGCGTGGAAAAGAAATAGCAACAAGAAGACTCGAAGTGCAAGCGGCGTATAGTTGGCAACTGAGGCGGGCCCCCCTAACAAACAGATGAAGTGCGTAGCTCAGCAGTGCCACGCAACTTCAGGACAAAGGAATGGACTCGCTCAGCGTCAGCGTCCAAGACGAGATTGCGGTCCTGCGCCGGATCCACGGTGCTGTGTGCGGTGCAGATTGCCGTTGTGCAAACCCGAAGACAGTAGGAGGCCTCGAGGAAGAGTCGCAGCGTTGTCGCTGGCGTCAGTTGCAGTGCGATGCGAAAATCGCGGCAAGGTCGCGGTGGTGGCGGATGTAATATCGACCTGCCGGATTACGGGACACTGACGGCTCGTGATTGGCGCCGCGCCGCCGCCGGCCCGATTGCGTGCGGTTCGTTAGAGAGCTTCCGGACCCCAACATTTTCCATGTACTTAACTCGTTGTCTTCGTATTCGGTTCTCGACTGTGTTCGTGGCATATGCCCTCCGTTGTCGATTTTTTAAATCAAGTCTTCTTCATTCCTATGGGCAGGAAAGGAAGCGGACTTTTTGCGCAGTTTGAACATAATTTTCAGTTTACGGAGCCGCTGAATCCGTGTGTTCCCAAGACGATTTTCTGCGCTGCGCTACTGCAGCAATTCTTTTAATTGACTCTGAATTCCTGGGCTTTCATGTTGTCTGCAGACACTCGGTAGCAGTGTGTACAGGAACGCAGTAAATTCTTTGTAGACCGTTCACCGGCTTTCAGCTTACGGACACGTTTAATGAAGATAATGAAGGTAATTTGCTTTCAAGTCAGACGCTGCACGTTTACCAAGTTCCACCTGGCCGAGCGAAATGGCGCAGTGCGCCTACTCATCATCACCCATTCTGTCCAAATTAGTGGTACAGTATATGCAGGCCCTGCCCGGAAATAAAGTGACAGAAGTGGCAGTTCCAGATCGATAAGCGTTCAGAAAAAAATAGCATTTTTTCGCGTGTCGGGCATGGCATGAGGGATGTATATTAACGTTGTTTTGAGGTAGCACTTAGTGCTGCGGAGAGAGTTCAGGTAATGCGATAGCCGTGGATCGTGACTCCGTGCGAAAACATATTTTATTTTACATATTTTTCAGTGTTTGCGCTACTTATACCGCAAATAAATTGAAATAGTGCTCAGTACGTTGTATTGATTACTACTTTAAAAGGCTTGAGAAGGAAAGAAAAAAAAATATATGTGATGCGAATAAATTTCCAGGAAGGGATTGTAAAGTGCACTCGAAAACTTCGTATATAAAATTACTTTTATTATTTTACAATTGCTGGTATGGTATTCGTAGTAACAACAGGGGAAGCAGTAATTTTCTCAGTATCTCGCACACGTTATAAATACCGCTTTTTTACAATTACATTGTTTTAAAGTTCGTGTACAGAAACAAACTCGGTTTACATTCACACAAGTTTCTCTCTCATCACACAATGTGACAGCAAACCGCGCGTAACGAATCATTTCGTCAAATATTGGTGAGGATAGCTTCTGACGCACAGTCTCGGTGAAATAAGACCAGTGTTAAAGCTTTTCGATCAAATTCTTTACCAGACGACAAATATACAAATCGAAGGGTTGAGCTAACGGAGGGCATTTGGGGAGAATCACTTTAGTACTGAACGATGACAGTTCTTCTTTATCTTCAAAAATCTTGTATATTCGTGGATTTGTTGCTCCTCCCTACGACTCAGATCACAGAAATACGTTTATATCACTTACGGTTTCATTATATCAGTTATAAATTTTTGTGAAAGGCTGTTGTAAGTTTCCCAGATTTTGATGAATTAATGACGACATTCCTACATTTTCCCCGAACTTGACCCTTGGTCCAAAGAACAGTGGTAACTACTGTTCACGCGTAGCTGTGGTTGCTCGAAGATCAAAGTGAAACAAACGGAGTGCGAAATCGTGTTAAGTTTTAAATAAGTCTGTTCTTGAAAAGTTCTTTGCAGTGCCCTCCAGGACTCCTTTCTTGGAAATTTATTTGCAATCCTAAATTTTCCTGTGCCTTTCCTTTTCATACATTTTGTGGAAATATTAACGAATACAATATATTGACCATTAGTTCCGTTTATTTACAGTAAAAGTAACGTTGTTGTTGATGTTGTGGTCTTCAGTCCTGAGACTGGTTTGATGCAGCTGTCCATGCTACTCTATCGTGTGCAAGATTCTTCATCTCCCAGTACCTACTGCAGCCTACAACCTTCTCAATCTGTTTAGTGTATTCATCTATTGGTCTCCCTCTACGATTATACCCTCCACGCTGCCCTCCAATACTAAATTGGTGATCCCTTGATGCCTCAGAACATGTCCTACCAACCGATCCCTTCTTCTTGTCAAGTTGTGCCACAAACTCCTCTTCTCCCCAATCCTATTCAATACTTCCTCATTTGTTACGTGATCTACCCATCTAATCTTCAGCATTCTTCTCTAGCACCACATTTCGAAAGCTTCTATTCTCTTCTTGTCTTAACTATTTATCGTCCATGTTTCACTTCCATACATGGCTACACTCCATACAAATACTTTCAGAAACGACTTCCTGACATTTAAATCTATACTCGATGTTCACAAATTTCTCTTCTTTAGAAACGCTTTCCTTGCCATTGCCAGTCTACATTTTATATGCTCTCTACTTCGACCATCATCAGTTACTTTGCTCCCCAAATAGCAAAACTCCTTTACTACTTTAAGTGTCTCATTTCCTAATGTAATTCCCTCAGCATCGCCCGATTTAATTCGACTACATTCCATTATCCTCGTTTTGCTTTTGTTGATGTTCATCTTATATCCTCCCTTCAAGACACTGTCCATTCCGTTCAACTGCTGTTCCAAGTCCTTTGCTGTCTCTGACAGAATTACAATGTCATCGGCGAACCTCAAAGTTTTTACTTCTTCTCCATGAATTTTAATACCTACTCCGAATTTTTCTTATGTTTCCTTTACTGCTTGCTCAATATACAGATTGAATAACATCGGGGAGAGGCTACAACCATGTCTCACTCCCTTCCCAACCACTGCTTCCCTTTCATGCCCCTCGACTCTTATAACTGCCATCTGCTTTCTGTGCAAATTGTAAATAGCCTTTCGCTCCCTGTATTTTACTCCTGCCACCTTCAGAATTTGAGAGTATTCCAGTCAACATTGTCAAAAGCTTTCTCTAAGTCTACAAATGCTAGAAACGTAGGTTTGCCTTTTCTTAATCTAGCTTCTAAGATAAGTCGTAGGGTCAGTATTGCCTCACGTGTTCCCATATTTCTAGGGAATCCAAACTGATGTTCCCCGAGGTTGGCTTCTACTAGTTTTTCCATTCGTCTGTACAGAATTCGCGTTAGTATTTTGCAGCCGTGACTTATTAAACTGACAGTTCGGTAATTTTCACATCTGTCAACGCCTGCTTTCTTTGGGATTGGAAGTCTGAGGGTATTTCGCCTGTCTCATACATTTTGCTCACCAGATGGTAGAGTTTTGTCAGGACTGGCTCTCCCAAGGCTGTCAGTAGTTCTAATGGAACGTTGTCTACTCCCGGGGCCTTGTTTCGACTTAAGTCTTTCAGTGCTCTATCAAATTCTTCACGCAGTATCATATCTTCCATTTCATCTTCATCTACATCCTCTTCCATTTCCATAATATTGTCCTCAAGAACATCGCCCTTGTATAGACCCTCTATATACTCCTTCCACCTTTTTGCTTTCCCTTCTTTGCTTAGAACTGGGTTCCCATCTGAGCCCTTGATATTCATACAAGTGGTTCTCTTTTCTCCAAAGGTCTCTTTAATTTTCCTGTAGGCAGTATCTATCTTACCTCTAGTGAGGTAAGCCTCTACATCCTTACGTTTGCCCTCTAGCCATGCCTGCTTAGCCATTTTGCACTTCCTGTCGATCTCATTTTTGATACGTTTGTATTCCTTTTTGCCTGCTTCATTTACCACATTTTTATATTTTTTCCTTTCATCAATTAAATTCAGTATTTCTTCTGTCACCCAAGGATTTCTACTAGCCCTGGTCTTTTACCTACTTGATCCTCTGCTGCGTTCACCACTTCATCCCTCAAATGTATTCATTCTTCTTCTACTGTATTTCTTTCCCCCATTCTTTTCATTTGTTCCTTTATGCCCTTCCTGAAACTCTGTACAACCTCTGGTTCTTTCAGTTTATCCAGGTCCCATCTTCTCAAATTCCCACCTTTTTGCGGTTTTTTTAGTTGTAATCCACAGTTCATAACCAATAGATTGTGGTCAGAGTCCACATCTGCCCCTGGAAATGTCTTACAATTTAAAACCTGGTTCCTAAATCTCTGTCTTACCATTATATAATCTATCTGATATCTTCTAGTATCTCCAGGGTTCTTCCATGTATACAACCTTCTTTCATGATTCTTGAACCAAGTGTTGGCTATGATGAAGTTATGCTCAGCGCAAAATTCTACCAGGCGGCTTCCTCTCTCATTTCTTAGCCCCAATCCATATTCACCTACTACGTTTCCTTCTCTCCCTTTTCCTACTACTGAATTCCAGTCACCCACGACTATTAAATTTTCGTCTCCCTTCACTACCTGAATAATTTCTTTTATCTCATCATACATTTCATCAATTTCTTCGTGATCTGCAGAGCTAGTTGGCATATAAACTTGTACTACTGTTGTAGGCGTGGGCTTCGTGTCTATCTTGGCCACAATAATGCGTTCACTATGTTGTTTGTAGTAGCTTACCCGAACTCCTATTTTTTTATTCATTATTAAACCTACTCCTGCATTACCCCTATTTGATTTTGTATTTATAACCCTGTATTCACCTGACCAAAAGTCTTGCTCCTCCTGCCACCGAACTTCACTAATTCCCACTATATCTAACTTTAACCTATCCATTTCTCTTTTTAAATGTTCTAACCTACCTGCCCGATTAAGGGATCCACGCTCCGATCCGTAGAACGCCAGTTTTCTTTCTCCTGATAACGACGTCCTCCTGAGTAGTCCCCGCCCGGAGATCCGAATGGGGGACTATTTTACCTCCGGGATATTTTACCCAAGAGGACGCCGTCATCATTTATCCATACAGTAAAGCTGCATGCCCTCGGGAAAAATTACGGCCGTAGTTTCCCCTTGCTTTCAGCCGTTCGCAGTAGCAGCACAGCAAGGCCGTTTTGGTTAAAGTTACAAGGCCAGATCAGTCAGTCATCCTGACTGTTGCCCCTGCAACTACTGAAAAGGCTGCTGCCCCTCTTCAGGAACCATACGTTTGTCTGGCCTCTCAACAGATACCCCTCCGTTGTGGTTGCTCCTACGGTACGGCTATCTGTGTATAGTTTCCGCTTTCGGACTCGACCCCACGACCCTCAAATTACCGTCCAGTACACTTTTTGAGGCGCTAGCCGCTTCAGGAAACTACGTTAACATAAATGCCTCATAAATTGCCCGACCAGCGCGAAAAATACTATTGTTTTCTAAGTGCTTGGCCGACTGGGGCTCCCCTTCTGTCAATTTCATTACTGGCCGAGCCCTATAAATATCATGAAGTTGGACGAAATCGGTGATGACGATTGGGCTTGGCCCCTTGTAAGACACACCGGAATTACGGATTCTAGAGTGCAGTTCATCGTCCGTCCTCTCAGATTTAGGTTTCCGGTGGTATCCCAAAATACCATAGGCAAGTGATTACTAGTATAGAGAGAGGTCGATTTACATTGTCCTCCAATAGAACTGATGAAATTAATGAAGTGAAGTGTATAGTAAAATACGTTCACACACATTTTGCAGTACATTTGATTAATGGTAATTTTATTAGTGGCACATTGAACGTTCGGTATATGACTATAGAGGGTGAGTCAGGAGGAAAGGTACGTGTTTTGACGGGTGATAGCATTAGTGATTCTGAACAAAAAACTTGATGTGGACATATGTCCTATTCCAAATGGTTT
The DNA here is from genome assembly GCF_023898315.1 of Schistocerca nitens. Taxonomy (NCBI): domain Eukaryota; kingdom Metazoa; phylum Arthropoda; class Insecta; order Orthoptera; family Acrididae; genus Schistocerca; species Schistocerca nitens. The sequence continues at coordinate 779,536,316 of NC_064615.1, read as the reverse complement.
CCGAGATATAACACTTTTAATGTATATTTCTATTTATTTTCTGTATTATTCATTGTCATTGTTTACAACGTACCACAGTAACACAGAGGAATCTGAGACGAACATTTTGATTCAGGACGCTTGTGGTCTATCAAATCGGAAAACTTCCTCAAAGTGGCCTACTATAAGTACCTAAGCTACACCGCACGCGCGTCGCGCGAGGCTTTCAATATTCCCGCGATCTCTCCGCGCAAACTGTTGGTCCCAGACAAAAAAATAAACAGGAAATTTTTTGTAGCAAATTTAATGTAATTTAATTGAGTACTGAGACACGTTTTCGTTGGAGTGTACGGTTTTCTAGTTATTAAAGAAAAACGTACAAAAGTGATATTAAACACATTATATGTCGGAAACGATCCGCAGTAGGGCTTATGTTCATATGAAGTTTTTTGTTTAGAATCACTAGTGCTATCACGTCTCAAAGCATGAACGTTTCCTCCTGACTCACCCTGTATTTTTTAACGGTAAAATACCAAAAAATAGGACGTGTTATTTAACCTACAATAGCAATTAAATAAAATACTCGGAATTTCACTAATGATTATTGCCCTACTTCACATACTATCATGACCAGTAGATTCTAGGTATGCTACACATCAAAGAATACGACTATATGGGTATAAAAAAAAAACTTGGCAGTGTATTCAGGAAAAATACGTAGTAGCATGCCTCACTGCCATGCGGAGCTTATAACTTCGAGATACAATGACGTGTCACCCTGACAGTCAGCATCCGATGCAGGCTCCAATTTCTTTATTTATTATTACACACGTTACAGGCCTGTTATCAGACCACAGCGAAACATTCATGACTACTTCTTCTTCCTGTTCTTCCAGTACTCCTTCATTCGTTCACTGAAGGCTCTCTTCCTTTCTTCAGTCCACTTTGTCCTTTGGGCTTTAGGTGCTGTTTTCTCTGACATCACTTACCACTTGTACATCTAGTGTCTATTGACGCCTTTGTCCGTGACGTCCAGATTTTTCTTTACTGTGTGGGAATGTTCTCAAGGTCGGCCTTTGTGTGTAACATCAGTGTCTCACTGGCGTATAGCACCTCAGGTTTGATTACACTGTTGTAACGAATTTTAGTGCAGGTGGACAGACATTTCTTGTTTTAAATACCCTGTGTTTTGTAGTATAAGGCTCTCTTCATTTTCAATAACCTAGTGTTCTGGGCAATTTTCTCCTTTCGTGTCGATTCGAGCACTTCACCTAGAAACGTGTGACCCTGTTGATCTTGCCATACCTTGTGTTCAAATTTGGTATGTTTAATTTCGTGCAGAAGAACTCAGCTTTCTGAAAGGAGATCTTTAGGCCTACTTTTTCTGCGCGCTCTTTGACTATTTCTTCATTTATTAGTATATTCTGGATCATTCATTAGCCCTACTTCCTTGTCAAAGTGCATCGTTCTTCGTTTGCCTTTCCTTATCTTATTTATTTTCATACATGTGTATATGTATGGGTATGGTGGTGCCACTAATCGCATTAAGAGAGGTGGCATTGGAAGAGTCCTCAGGAAATGTAGTCTATCAACAAAGAAGTGCGATCCGAATAATAAAAAATGTATTCGCAATTGCGAATATGGTCAACCATTTGCTGTACAACGGAATGACAACAGTGAAAATTTGTACCGCTCCGGGATTCGAACCCGGATTTCCCGCTTATCGCGACCGGTAGCCTTACTATTTGACTACTCGTGCACAACTCACGGCCTGACCCAGACTTCCATATGTCGTCAATTACGTGCCCACAGCCTATACTCGTACATCCATTGTGTATATTGACGTGCAGGGGAATGAATTGCATCGTAATTCGGAATAACACAGGCACGCGACTTTCAAGTAAAATGTCAGTGTTCCATTCTACAGCTGATGGTTGTCCATATTCGCAATTGCGAATACATTAAATATATTTCATAACTTCTGAAGTCGCCGCAGTGCCTCTTCCTTTGGTCATGCGTGCATGTCCAAGGAATCTTTGCATCGTAATTCAGAATGATACAAGCGCTGCAATATTGTATTTATCCGCCGACACAGGGCAAGCGACTTTCAAGTAAAATGTCTCACCTGTATGGAAACACACATAATGGATGTACGAATACGGGTTGTAGACGCATGGTTGATGTGATATGGAAGTTTGTGCCAGGCCATTAGTCCTGCACGGATAGCCAAATGGTAAGACGACCGCTCGCGATGAGCGGGTAATTCCGCTTCTAGTCCCGGTCTGGCACAAATTTTCATTGTCTTCATTCCATTCTACAGCAATTGCGAATACATTTAATATATTAAGTGTAAATTGTTACAGTTAAAAATTAAATTGATTAGTTGTATAAAGTAATAAAGTTTAGACCACTGGATAGAACAAAATTACGCGACACAGTATGTAGCTCTAGGGTGTACAGTGAAAAACAACACACACCACGGCTGAAAAACCTGATTTCGGTTGTGCTTAGCAGTGGAAGCTGAAAACCTAGTGCCACAGCATTCAGCGGGAGGAAATGGAACACTCGGGCGTATTATGCGTTGGTTCAGCATAAATACTTTACGGACATGCAAGCTGAACTTGCAATTAACGGACCACGTGATCGGAAAGAATGCACTAAATGAGTTACATTGTCACTAAATTTAATTTAAGCCAATTCCAGTCGTTCGACTGCTTAGCTAGCAGCCTACGTCGTTTGTGCGAATGTATGTCAAAAAATGATTTCTTAACAGTGTAAAGCAAATTATCTGTATCGACAGTGTTCTACATCTACATGATTACTCTGGAATTCACAATTAAGTGCAGGCAGAGGGTTCATCGAACAAACTTCAAGCTATTTCTCTACCGTTCCGCTCTCGAACAGCATGCCGGAAAAATGAACACTTAAATCTTTCCGTGCGAGCTCTGATTTCTCTTATTTTATTGTGATGATCACCTCTCCTAATGCAGGTGAGCGCCAGCAAAATATTTTCGCTTTCGGAGGAGGAAGCTGATGATTGAAATTCCACGAGAAGGTCCTGTCGCAACGAAAAACGACTTTGTTTTAATGATTGCCACCTGAATTCGGGTATCATATCGGTGGCACTCTCTATTTTGCGATAATACAAAACGAGTTATCCTTCTTCGAACTTTTTCGATGTCCTCCGTTAATACTATTAGATGCGGATCCCACATCGCGCAGCAATACTCCAGAAGAGGACTGACAAGCGTAGTGTAGGCAGCAAGTTAGTAATATATAAATGAAACTGTTGAATTAGTGAGATTTAAAAAGTGGTCTTACGATTAATGTATTCCTGAAAAGTTCGAAAATATATAGAGTTTTATTTCAGTGATCTAATATTGCCAGTGCTACTCAATAATGCTCTTCTAATTCTAAACAGCATTATTATTTTTAATTGAAAACTGATAGCGGTTAATTATTTACCAAATAGCTGGCAGTGTCGATGCGGGACCCTGAGAGCGTGTGTCCGAAGGAGGTGCTACATGTGCTATAGTACGTGTAAACTGCCTCTTGCCGGAAGGTTATTGGAGTCCATCGTTTCACTCTAGAAACGGTACAGCATCAAAAAAAGACGAAATAGATTTCATCTGCAGAAAAGATTACGGCCAGTGCACCGCAATATCCGTTTATTGTTTATGGCCAAATAAAAACTTCGGATGCTACGCAAGTCTTTTTCTAAATAGACGAGGGTGTTGCAGGGCACACCTATTTCCATATCTAGAGAAATTTGTTCCCGGGAGCTTTGTGAGTCTAATGAAGACTATGGGGGTGCGTGGCTGACCTCCAGTATAGCATTTCAGGGGTTCAGCCTATTCCCCAGGGCTAAGTGAATTGGCCTAAAACGGGACGACGTCGAAAAAAGTGAATCTTTTAGAGCAAACAGTCTTTGGCTGCAATATCAAAAAATGTTGAAGTTGGCCCTCATACTTACCGTTTGTCTCACGATATCGTGCGAACTACAGAGAAGGGCAACAGGCTGGTTCCATATTCCTAGATTTGTGGAAAGCATTTTACACTGTACTGTGTAAGCGGGAGAGGTTTTCAGATGTGTGAGTGGTCTGAAGACCAAGCAACATAACTCAGCACGTTCCCCTGGTCGGCGAGTACTCGTGAAACAAAAAGTAGTCGTCCGGAGTGCCCCAGTGCAGTGGTGATGCTACATATCGTGAATCATCTAAAACTTGCACCGCAAATATTGCGGTTTTCACAGAATAGATTGGGTTTCATAGAATAGATTGGTAGTCAAGGTCTCGTATTGTTAGCCAAACAACAGTGTCATAATACTTGGAAATTGTGTTTTTTGTTCAAACATACACTTTTTTTTAAAAGGGACAATGTGTATTGACATTGACAGGCTAAAAGTAAGGTAGATTAGAATGTTAGTGGTTTTTGTTGCAGGAATAGTGCGAGTAGTTTAATAGATAGCGTATTTTGAAAAGTTTCCATACCAATACTTGTTTGTGCCATTCAACCTATCTAATTGCTAGGTACGATGTTGTTATGTTTCTTTACACTGTGGTTGTGAGTTCCCTGAATGGATGGCAACTTGCTAGTCAGTTAGTGGTTCAAAATGGTTCAAATGGCTCTGAGCACTATGCGACTTAACTTCTTAGGTCATCAGTCGCCTAGAACTTCGAACTAATTAAACCTAACTAATCTAAGGACATCACACACAACCATGCCCGAGGCAGGATTCGAACCTGCGACCGTAGCGGTCGCTCGGTTCCAGACTGTGTCGCCTAGAACCGCACGGCCACTCCGGCCGGCAGTCAGTTAGTGTGTGCCAGTCCAAGCAGTAGATCGTGAATGGGCGATGGGATTTGGATTTATCAATGCAGGAAAATTCCCCCCCCCCCCCCGCCCTCCCCCAAACACACACACGAGCGCATGCGGTTTGACGGGTAAAGTGAGCAGCTATCTGCGACTGTTTGCCTGTAGTGTATAAGAAAGTGTTGTCATTGATGGACTGTAAGAAGATACAGGATGACTTGGAGAAAATTTCTGTTTGATGTAATTTATGGCAGGTTGCCCCAAGTATGGAAAAATGTAAGTTAGTTAATGGAAATGAGTAGACAAAACAACCCTGTAGAGCTGTGCTTGGCAGAGTCTCGTCTATTAAATATCCAGACGTATAATGGAACGATCACTTGTCAGTTGTAGGGAACGCAAATAGTCGACTTCTGTGTTTAGTTTAGCTCATCTGTAAACCAGGCCCCGTACGAAACACCTCTGTGACTCATTTGAGTACTGCACGTGTGTTTGGGATCCCCACCAGGTCAGATTGAGATCAAAGAAAGACATCGAAGCGGTTCAGGGGCAGGTTGGTAGATTTTTTAGCGATAGAGTCTATCAACACGCGAGTGCTACGGGGGAATAGGAATCCTCTGAGGAAACAGAGGTCCTTTTTGCGAACCACTGTTGAGAATGTGTAGAGAACCTGCATTAGCTGTAGAGTGGAGAACGATCCTCGCTCCTCTTGAAGTGGACTGGGTAGGGAATTGTTAGTAGTGGCACAAGGTACTCTCCGCTGCGCTCCTGTGGATGTAGATGTGCTTGCTCGGTCGTTTTGCTGTTAGTTGTTACGTGAAGCGTAAGGGGAAATACTGGTGTGGGGTGTCTCATAGAAGCACCTGCGCGGCGTTCCCTGTGCGTCACCGCTAGCGGCGGCGGCGCCGTTTAGCGTGACGACGGCAGTGAGTCAGCAGGCAGGCAGCCCGGCGCTGCGACGCGCCGCGCCGCGCCCTGGCGGCAGACAGCGGGGCGCCGACCGCCTGCCTGTCTGCTGCACTTCCCGTCCACACACCTGCTCTGTACAGAGCATTACGGGGATTGGGTCCCACCTGATCGTGCACACACCCAATACTTTTATTGCCCAAATACACTCTAAGGAAAAAAAAAAAAGACGCGCCATCGAAGAATTACCCGACAAGGAGGGAAATAGGTAGATGTACAAATGCAGACAAACAAATCATCACAGTTTCAGAAAAGCTGGAAGATTTATTCAAGAGAAAGAGCTTCACAAATTGAGCAAGTCAGTAATGCGTTAGTTTACAGCTGTCCTTCATGCAGGCAGTTATTCGCATGGCATTGATTGATAGAGTAGTTGGATGCTCTCCTGATGGATATCCTGCCAAATTCTGTCCAATTATCGCTTTAGATCGTCAAAATCCCGAATCGGTTGGAGAACCGTGCTCCTAATACTTCAAAGGTTCTCAGTTGCAGATAGATCCGGCAATGTTGCTGGCCAAGATAGCGTTGGGCAAGCAGTAGAAATCTCGCCGTGTATGGGCGGGCACTACGTAGCTCAGATGTAAGCCCAGGATCGTGTGCCACGAACAGCAACAAAACGGGGCGTCCGTACGGCTGTGCTGTGTGACTAGCGAAGACGTGTCGGGAGGCGCCCCGGACGCAGATGGCACACCAACGTAACTGTTGCCCGACTTACGGTCCGACAGCCAGGTTTGATGGTTTTGCCCTTCATGGCGAGTCATCCAGGTCTTACATTTCAGGAAGACGATGCATGCCCATACACCGCGAGAGTTTCTATTGCTTGTCTTCGTGATTGCCAAGCCGTGCCTTGGTCAGTAAGGTCGCCAGATCTCTCACCAATTGAGTAAGTTTGTGCCACAGCCCTCCAACTAGTTCGGGATTTTGAAGATCTAACACCGAAAGGCAGAATCTGGCACGATATCCCTCAGGAGGTCATCCAACAATTCCATCAATCAATGCCAAGCCGAATAGGTAAATGCTAGAGACACAGAGGTGGATCAACGCGTTATTGACTTCGTGAAACTCATTCTCTCGAATAAATCATCCAATTTTTCTGAAATTCTGATCATTTGTTTGTCTTTACATGTACATCACATCTACCGGTTTCCGTCACATTCGGCTCATTCCTTGGTGATGCGTCGTTTCCTTCGTCTTACAGTGTAAATTTCAGCTTGTTTGTGCCATCGTCGCTGAATCATACTTTATTCAGGTTTGGAAAATACAGGGTGTCCTAAAAGTCTTTCCATGATTACATAAATTGATAACTCAGGCTAGAAGTAATATGCAGATATGAAACTGGTGTCTAATTGTTAAGAAACTATCAAAGTTTTTTTCACACATCAGTAAACTTCCGCATGAGCACCCTTGGTAGCACGTAGCACATCTAGGCGATATTTAATTTCCGCCTACCCATTAGCCAACATCACTGGAGGGATCGATTCAACGACTGTGGTTATCCGTTGCCGCAGGGTTTCAAGATCTGTTCCACGTGTTCGGTAGACCTCGTCCTTGACATAACCCCATAAAAAGAAGTCTAATAGGGTTATGTCAGGAGGCGTGGAGGCCAAACCGTTGGCCCATCACGACCAATCCATCGCCCAGGAAGGGTCATATCGAGATAGGTACGGACGTCCAAACCCCAATGAGGCGGTGCACCGTCTTGCTGAAACAAGACATCTGGGTCATACTGAAGCAGCTGAGGAACAGCATACAGTTGCAACATGTCCAGATACACTGCAGATGTGATGGTAGCCTCAGCGAAGAAGAATGGCCCGATAATTCGATCGTGCAATAGCGCGCACCAAACATTCACCTTTGGACTGCCTCTGGTGCACTCCATGACCTCGCCAGGGGGTTGTGAACCCCAAATGCGCACATTATGGCGGTTCACTACTCCACTGACAAAAAAGGTCGTTTCGTCGGAAAAGGCAATTCGTCTGAGATAACCATCATCGTCCTCAGTACGTGATAGCATTTCGACCGCAAAGTCATATCGACGTGTACTGTCATTGGGCAACAAGGCTTGAACGGTTTGCACTTTGTATGCACGAAACAATAAACGTTTGTGTAAAATGTCATGGAGAGAGCTTTTTGGCATCTGTAATTCACGTGAGGCCCTGCGCACAGATTTCTTCGAACTTCGCAGAAAAGACTGCCTTACAGCTTCCACTCTGTCTGCTGAGGTTCTTGGTCGACCAGACCTCGGAAGGTCAGCAACCGATCCTGTGTTCTTGAACTTCTCATACCAGGCTTTAATGCTTTTGACATCAGGTGGATTCCTTCCAAATGTTGTCTGGAAGTGTCTCTGCACTGTGGTTGGTGATCGTGTCTCATGGTAGCACAGGACACACTGTGCCTTCTCCTGATTGGTTAACATGGTTTCTTGGGTACTGCACCACATCCACTACTTACGTACTGCGAACCTAAAACAGAAAAAAACTTTGATAGTTGTAAACAATTCGACACAAGTTTCATATTTGTATCTTACTTCTAGCCTGAGTTATCAATTTATGTAATCAGGGAAAGTCTTTTCGGACACCCCGTACATGTAGTACGTTATAGTTATTGAACAAAAATTACACAGTTAAAACATCTTGTACTGCAGCACATAAGTTATCTGAACACTGATCAACCGAAACATCGGTTAGTCGAAAACGGTGCAGCTGGCAAATACAAATTTGCGCACACACGCTGTAAGAGTTCCGCTGGTGCTGGACTGGGCAAGCTACCAATCATCATTGTTACTATTCTGTGTTGTCGTCTAATCCAGTGCTTGTGACAGATCGTGGTGTTCTGCCGTTCGTAATGGCGACTAAAGGAACACACTCTGATTTTAGTGTTCCCAAAAACTTAGCCGGCCGGTGTGGCCGTCCGGTTCTAGGCGCTTGAGTCTGGAACCGCGTGACCGCTACGGTCGCAGGCTCGAATCCTGCCTGGGGCATGGATGTGTGTGATGTCCTTAGGTTAGGTAGGTTTAAGTAGTTCTAAGTTCTAGGCGACTGATGGACCTCAAATGTTAAGTCCCATAGTGCTCAGAGCCATTTGAACCAACCCAAAAACTTAAAATAATGGACTACTTGAACAAAGGCGTTAATGGATCCGGGTTGGTTAGTAAGTATGCAGCTGCAAATGCAACAATATCGGACATTAAAAAGAATAGTGATGCCTTTACAGGATTTGAGTGTGATTTACGGAGAAATTGGAAGATTGCATGAAAATAGCAGTGAACCAGAATTTAAAAAACAATTTTTTTACTTCTTTTCGTAAACTGTAGGTCTACTTTAGCGCCCATTTTGATCCTTTCAGACTACGCTACATAGTCAGGTTCCTTTGCTATTTGTAAAGCATCTGATACAAAATATGTACTTACTAGTATGTGTTTATTTCGACCCGTCCGGATAGCCGCGCGTGTTGGCACGCCGCTTTAGAGGCTCGGAGAGTTGCGCCGGCCCCGGATCGGGGACCGCCCGACGGATTAACGACGAGGATCCGTACCCACGTCACGCCTCATAATCAGTTACACGAATTGCAAACATTTAGAAAACGTTGGCACACTTTCACATGGCTAACACTACACGCATACAGTTGAGGTACACCATTTCCGTTCCATGAGTGGTGGAGTGAGGGGTGGCGACAGAAGGACATCCGGCCACACTCTATCACTAATACTGCCAAATCTAATAATTAACATGCCGAACCCTTAAAGGTACGAGCTAAAGACCAGGAAAAAGTAGTAGTCTTGTTTTTATTTCAATATTTCTTTCTCTTATGTTCTTACTTTCACTGATACAAAGTGTTTTCGTAAATGTCTGGTTATCCGGAAAATCAGTTAACCGAACACCCCTGTCCCCAATTGTTCCAGTAACTTATGTTCTACTATATCCATTGTGGTCATTACCTTACAATTAAACTCTGGAAAGTAAGGTTTCGTAGGACCTTCTTTAAATGCTAATGTAACTTGACATATACAACAATACCGTATGTTTTTGTGAAGTTGGTCAACGAGTTGGTGAAATCTCTCTTCCTTTAACCGTAATTTCGTTCTGCGAAAATATTTCGCGACAATATATTGTGATTACTTACAGTTTCTTTCGATGTTCGGGTCCTCATTTGCTTGTTCCTCCTTTACACGATGAATTTTGGAACTCCATGCATGTTATTTTATTGAACAGCACTCACAAATTAAAACATGGAACTTGCAGAACGTGATGTTTGTACTCTTGCTTTATGACTCTCCCTGTTGATCCTTCCGTTTTATGTATTTGCGTTGTCTTTTTTTTATTCTTTTCTAATGTGTCGTTGTGTAGTGTAGTGTAGTCGTTTATTCCGTTGTCCACTGTACATCGACGTTTTATTATACGATAAGATGAGACGGGATTGTAGTATTTTTACATCTTTGTCAATTTCGCATGGATAATGGTCGTGGGATAAATATTCGGCAAGAGTGCTACATACTCTAGCTTTTTGAGGGCTCTGAGTACTTCAGAATAAGTTGTTTTAAACTCTCTGCCTCTCGGTCCTTTGTATACAGACTGACAAAAGTTACATATCAACTATTGTAGGCCTGAATTTGCCAGTGGATATGTCCTGTGGCCTGATTTTTGTGTGTCGAAGACATACTTCATGCATCAGTATGACGTATGCAGTTGAAGAGAAATGTTCTTCTATGGTGTCTTCAGCGTGTCATTGATCTGAGGTTCGCGGGCGGATCCAGGAAAGAAGACTAGCTTGTGTCAAACTGTTTTCAACAAACACTTAGTAGTGTATGCTGCCTCACCGAGGCTGTATGTTGGACGCGTTCTTTTCAGGCGTAGGATGGATTCTGATTTACGTACGAATACGTGCAGTAGAATTGGAGAATAAGAAATTCCCCTAGTGGATTTATCTAGGATGGTGAAGTGAGAATGAAATGATAATTTCTGAGAGACTACCAATTAAAAGCCGATGGTAAAGTGGTACTGTTTTAGAAATTTTTAGTGCGCAGAACTGTATGACGTTGATCATATTCATGTTGGATTGTACAGGGTGTACATAAAGTCCGGGAACACTTTCGATTATTTATTACACATGAATTAAACATTGTACAGATGTCATACATATTGCATTTTGAAGAGAAACTCTGATTTTTTTTTTACAAACATTCGATATGCGAACCATGAGTGACCCCGCAGACGTCAATGCAATAACCGAATTCTTGCCATACCCGTCCCAGAATGGCATCGCCGACTGTGGCAGTCGCTTCCCGTATTCTCTCCCGGAGCTCTGCTACATCACGTGATAGAGGTGGTACATGCACCAGATCTTCAATGTGTCCCCACAGAAAAAAGTCACACGGAGTGAGATCTGGTGATCGGGGAGGCCATTTCATGAAACAGCTGCCTCCTTCTTTAGCACGGCCGATCCATCGATGCGGCAGTTCCGTGTTCAGGTACCCACGAACTTCACGATGAAAATGGGGTGGAGCCCCATTGTGCTGAAAGATTAACGGAGAGTCCAATTGCATTTGAGTCATCAGCCATTGCTGCAACATGTCCGAGTAAGAATATCCAGTGACAGTGCTCTCGGCGAAGAAGAATTCACTTCACTCACACTAGGACGTCCGCTTCTCTTTGCCGGGCACAAGCAACCCGTCGTAACGAAATTGTTGTGTGAGTGGTAAAATGCCTTCCTTATTGGTGGATTCTTACCGTATTTGGTTCTAAACATTTTTTTGTCGAACTCCAACACACAGAAAGCTCGCTCCGCACCTGAACTCGCCATGTTTGTTGTCGAAATCTTTGGGCTTCCTTCCTGATAAGCTTCACTCACGTCGGTGTGACTTTTGTCAAATTTTTGGTACCATTTCACTATGGCTGGACGCGACACTGCATTTGGTCCACATACTGTCAGAATTTCACCTTGAATCTATGTGCACTTTAGATGTTTTCCCCACAAGACTCGTACTGTCCCGCGTACTTCAGATTTTATGTATGTTTGCAGTTGCCACGTCATTTCACCAGAAGTCTGTGAAGCAACTTCAATCAGTAATGTACTCTCTTTAGACAATACGCCCCTCTCGTTAGTTGTACAATGGTCTTAGCGTGAGACGACATGTGTAACTCATTTTCTGAAGTATCCTCGTTAAATTTAATCCACTTGATACCAACGTCTTTTGCGACACTTCCGCGTCCGGTCATCCTGGTTTAGGTCTTCCGTGATTTCCCTAAATCGCTCCAGGCAAATGCCGGGATGGTTCCTTTGAAAGGGCACGGCCGACATCCTTCCTCGTCCTTCCCTAATCCGATGAGACCGATGACCTCGCTGTTTGGTCTCTTCCCCCAGACAACCAAAAACCAAACCAATCTTGCGACACAGGACATGGTTGTATAAAATTTCCGAATGGAATAACGTTGTAATCAAGCAAATAAAAGTAGTTTGGTTGTTATGTGTCTCAAACATTGTGGTTTCGTGGGAAAATTATTTATGTTCCGCAGAGTATTACAGTTTAATCCGCTAAAGACAGGACGCAAATTTATTCAAACTGTTAAGTGACTGGAAGTCAATCACGACGTGTACTAATTGGTTCCAAGCTGAATTGACGTACAAGCTGTCAGTAGCGCAACGGAAGGGCTGCAGTGTGCGAAGGATTTCCTCACCGGGACCAAATTCTTCCGCGGTAGCTCAACGATCAAAATCGAAGACCTGTAAAGAACTCCATTAACGCTAGGGTCATTTTTTATCCGATCCTTGTCACACTGATCCATTAATAATACGATTAGTTTCAAAAAGGGCTGAAATGCTAATTCTTAATTATCTGTGCCGAATTGCATGGGATCTTTTCGCTAGCAGTCCTGCATTTATTGCGATAAAATAAAGTAACATGAAAGTCATACCAATTTTCGTAGTTGTTAGCCATGAACAAATTTAGAAAGGCTGGTGAACAAGGAATACACAGTTCTCGGCATTCACCAATTTCAGTACAGCCGCAAGTTTATATTTGATAGCAAGCTGCTGTGGCCGAGCGGTTCTAGGCGCATCAGTCCGGAACCACGCGGCTGCTACGGTCCTAGTTTCGAATCCTACCTCGGGCATGGCTGTGTGTGATCTCCTTAGGTTAGTTAGGTTTAAGTAATTCTTAGTTCTATGGGACTGATGACCTCAGATGTTAAGTCCCATTTGAACCATTTTTATATTTGATGATGACAGTTCTGATTGTACTGCTCCGTATTTGAGTATGACCTGTTTTTCTTGTTGTTTCAGGTAAGCCGCAGTTGGCGTTGAATCCGGCCACCTGGTACGTCAGTGGTAGGTGGTAATAGTGTCTGTCAACGTCTTCAAAAGTTCTGAATTAGTAGTTTCAGAATCGAGAACCGAGACCAAATAGAAAAATTAGGTTTCGTTGGATTGAAATGACGTATGCAAGAGATTTACGAAGAATCAAGAGAAAATATTTGATAGCATAGTTCTTGTCGCTGTCATCGTCTGTGTTCTACTGTTGCCACTTATACAACGCGACTACTGAACAGTAACGGTGTAAATAATGTATTGACACTAGTTTCATTTTTGTGTGTTTCCCACCTTCATCTCTGTTCGTAATGTACATTGCGCTAGAAAGGATCAATTTTTCGAAACCCGGTAATTTTCTGCCATTGTGATACATAAGTTTGAAATTTGGATCGAAGTGCCTACATCCTTCCTCTGTAACCGTGCAAAAGTGTGACTCCCTGCGATGTTACCTCACTCCCAGCCTTGGCCGCCCTTCAGAGAACAAGGTGTCGACAGATGCGGGAAAAAAAGGCCACAGTTCAGAAGTTCATGTGACGTGTTAGGTGGGTTAATCATCTCACATTGGCACCGTCTTTCACGACAGTTCTGCCGAACGCCTTCGCATAAGTGTCACACAATGGGAAAATTGTTGCACCCCTTCTTATCCACACTTCGAACCTTCTTTTGACGTCTCTGCGGTGGAGGCCAGAACCACGGCGTTCAGCGTTGAAATCACGCGGTTTTCTTATGGTTGGCCGAGGCACGATGGCGTTGGGCAGTGTTGTGGTGCAATTTTGTGCCAATGTGACGTCATTAACCCATCTTACACCTCACATGAACTTCTGAGCTGTGGCCTTTTTTCCACATGTGTCGTCGACACCTTGCTGTCTGAAGTGCCGTTGAGCCCGAGGCTGACCTCCTGACCTCACAGGGTGCTACACTTTTGCACGATTACAGAGGAAGGATGTAGGCATCTTCGTGTCAAATTACAAAATCTTGCGTCGCAATGGCAGACAATTACGGGGTTTCTAAAAATAGTGAAACTTTTTTGCGTAATGTATACAGCTAATATAAATCGAATGTCTTTCTTTTTATTTTTCGCACTTGTTTATCGGTAATTTCAAATTAACCAGATTTCTTTGTAAATCTTGCCATTGCGTTTGTACTCCTAGTCGTAAATAATGAGCTGTTCTATTTGGATTATTTGCTTTTGATGAACCAAGGCCTGAGTTACAGTCTAGATATTGGAAGACAATGCATCGGGTAATTACTCTCCGTTAAAGATGAAACAGCGACTTCTTACTCCGAAACGGACCCCAACGAAAGAAAAGTCTAACTGAGCAGAAACTGAAATTTCTGGTAATAAGCTCCTTGCAGCGTTCCGCCCCTCGGAACTTTTTTAATCGGGATAATGACGGCGAATGAGACCAGCCGCTTCTCCATCAAGCGACTGTTTCTCTTTCGCTCTCATGATACCGAAGTTCGAAATCTTTTGGGATTAAAATGTTTTGTCCGTTGCCTGGAAGCTGACATCGGCAGGAGGCTGTCGACGCGCGCTGCTCCCGGCGCAGTAACTGCCGCAGCGACTCCGCCTCGGCGGCCCTTTGTTTGCGGCTGAATTACGCGTGCTCTTGAAGAGTCTTGGGAGGATGCGGCTTCTGGAACGTCGCGGGAAGCGGCCGCTGTCATTTGAGGCTGGCGACGTGACGTCAGTGGGCCGGGCGGCGCCGTTGCGTGCTCGCGTGTTTGAGGCCGGGGAAAACGCTGAGTCGCCTGGGTGGGGTGTGGCCGTGTCACACGTTATTACCGTCTGCCGCTACCGCCACCGCGTCCCTTTGCCTACCGCCACTGTATCAGGCTGTTGCACGCGAAACATCAGAGTCACAGTTACTGAAGCCAAGAGAGGTGGCGTAGCTGCGGTTAGGACAACGGAATATAGTCGCTTTAAATTAGTAACCAGGCTGGACAGCTCCCGCAGCAGTACACTAATGGAAGGCAGCAAAAGCTACTGGCTGCGAAAACAAAATCTGTCGAGACCTATACGATTCGTGGCTCTCGCTTCCTCGCGTCCAACAACGACTAAAAATGGCATATCTAAAGCTGACAAGAGGATTAACGTACTGGTCATGCGTATTGTTGCAGTATGGAGACGAGGGATCACCAGTCTGTGACTGGGAAGATACACACTCACGAACACGTGTTTGAGTGTCCCACATACTTACAATTAGCCGCAGAGCTAATAAAGAGAGGACCTGACATGCGGGTTAACGATTTTGTTCAAGTTTTGGAAGGGCGTTCTATAATGAAAATAAATGTAGACTTCGTCTTAGACACTCCCTAGTTTTTGAAAAAAATCTAGGTGAAAGTTGATGACGGAAAATCGTGTTTTCAATGCTGTACATCGAAACTAGTCGTGAAAGAAACTCTTTTGTCGCAATAATATTCGGTCCAAATTTAATAATTTTCGAGTTATTAGCGTTTTTATGTTTTCATGCTGTAGCTAGGGTACCCGTTATTCCACACGTCCAGTAAAGCGTCGTTACTTGCTTTGTTGGATTATCAAGCCGCTACTTCAAGTTCCATTCTTGATCGTGGCTTTATTTGTAATTCGATATTTTTTGTTGTTTCTGATAATCGGAATACCTTTCTTTGCCTTTTTTTGAAGTAAAATTTCGGGAAGTATGATTAATAATCAGATAAGTATGTATAATGTAGTGATGGTTGTTTTCGTCGTGATACATGACGCGCTGCGATAGGACCGTGAAAGTGCTACCACCGAAATGTACCTCTTTTTGTCAACCCTATGACGACAGGTGTCCGACAGGTAAAGAATTTTATCGTACAAGTTAAAGATTAGATGGTTCAAATGGCTCTAAGCACTATGGGACTTAACATCTCAGGTCATCAGTCCCCTAGAACTTAGAACTACTTATACCTCAGTCCAAGAATTACGCAGATTACAAGATTACGCAGAATAAAGTGAAGATGGCTTTAGAGCTGACCGGAATACCTCATCAGGTATTCGGTCATTGTGATATCAACATAATCAGAACACTTCCGATAACAGTGAAAGAGAATAGATACATCTTCACGTTTTAGGATGCCCTCACGAAATTTGTTGTAACAGAGCCTATAGCACAAGAAGATGCTAAGACAACAGCGCGAGTCTTAATACAGAGAATAATTTGCAATTACGGAATACTGTCAGTATTATTAAGCGACCAAGGAACAAACGTTCTCAGTGACATCTTAAAGAGGTTTTTTTTTTCGTATACTGAACATTGAGACGATTCACTCGTGAGGATACAATCTGCAGATGAATACAGCACTCAGAAGAACGCATGAACACTAACAGAATAGCTACACCGTTTTGAAGGAACGAAACAGAAAAACAGGGATGCATTGTGCCACTTTTCTGTACAACACCAGACCATTTTCATTGGCTAGGATAACTCCATTTGAGATATTTTTCAGGACAATATGCAACATACTTGGGGCCCTGCAGTGGGATTGGGCCAGAACATAACTACGATGATTATGTTATAGAACTAAAAGACAGGTGCGCCAGATGCGTCAGATGGCAAGGAGTTTTAATGAGGAAGGTAAGGAAAAGAGTAAGGGATTTTGTGATTGCATTCAAAACCCCAAGAAGTTCAAGGCGGGAGACAATCTATTATTACGTGACGAAAGGGTGAAAAGACGACGGGGAAAGAAATTGACCAGCCTATGGAGAGGAGCTTTTCGTGTCTAAAGGATCATGGACCAAATGTGGTACTCCCAATTAACTAATAATAAATTCATAACAGTACACGCGAACAGATTAAAGTAGTTCATTTAACTTTAGACGTGTGAGATTGTAGTAAAATCAAGTTAATTTGTTATGAAATATAAAGGAGAAAGAATATCATAAATTCTGTCTTAAACTGATTAAAGAAGGTCCCACATAAAGGAATTCTAAAGGTACAGGTGAGCGAGAGATGTACAAGTTAGAAGTTTAGATATCTCAGATGTAGCATCCAGTGCAGCAAGTGGAAAGAAGAGAAGTGTTACGAACATGTACGTGGAAATGTGATCCACCTCATAAGAAAATCTCACGAGAAGTGCACGCCTGAAGTGAAATTATTCCAAACCCCAGTGCTTCGTCACTGGTTGCCCAGGATCGCAGATGAGGTATAGAGATGTGATTACTAGTGGTACATACTGTGTTGCAGTAATGTATTCATTGAAGAACCCATTTATGTATGTTTATAAGTTGAAAGAAAAGAAAACCCTATCTATTTATGTATGTATACCAATGTATCTTGTGTAAGAAATAAATGTAAAATTCCTATCT
Source organism: Schistocerca nitens (assembly GCF_023898315.1). NCBI lineage: Eukaryota > Metazoa > Arthropoda > Insecta > Orthoptera > Acrididae > Schistocerca > Schistocerca nitens. The sequence goes on along the minus strand of NC_064615.1, from coordinate 779,518,948 downwards.
AAGATTTGAAGGCAAATCTTCTCCCAGTATGGGAGGCGTAATGACAGAATCTTGAAGAGCTGCCAGAGAAAAAAAGAAAAATCATCGAAGTATGAATATTGGCTGTAAGACGTACAGTGCAAGCAGCTTTCGTCAGTACACTAAGAGCTCATATGCATTGACAAACAGCTGGTATCATGCACACTGATTGCGAATTAGAGGTAAAAAAGCGACGCAGTGACGTGCCATCTGCAAGCAAACAACCCTAAATGCGGTATATAGACGCTGTCAAAGCAGAGTTACATCGAACAGAAGATTTCTAGACTGAGCTCTTTTCCATGTTCATTACAAACACGTGAAGAAGCAATAAAAATCAGACCAGAAAGCCAACCCGAGTCTCATTTTCTGATCATCGCGATACCTACCTCCTTAGTCTAACATATCCGTCATTCGGTCCTGTCTCCAACCACAAAGACCTGAAAAATTTCAGCTAGACCACGTCACCGTTTCACTTGTGTACGCAGACGATCGTGTACTAAGAAACGGGTAACCTGAACTTCCACGGCACCTTTGATCTGAGCGTGAACTTCGGAGAAAGTATGTTGCTAACCATGTCTGGTTACGACAACCTGATAATCGTCCATGGACCGAAACTGGTTCTTAAATAAAGAAATTTTGTCAGCACTCGTCCACCGTAGATATCCTTACTGAATTTACAACTTCTTTCGCATACGAATCAACTATTGTAAGCAGGTACCAACTATTATAAGGTATACACTGATGAGCAAAATACTGGAAACAGTGCGATTATTCTGCGTGGCATGGATCCAAAAAGTCCTTGATAGGTTTCCGGAGATACCTGGCACCAGATATCTACGCACAAGTCATTACTGAAAAATTATGGGCCGGTGGTTTGTGGGAGAGGAGCTGGCGCCCGATAACTTCGTGGGTGTGTGGCATCGGGATCAGATCAGACGAATGTGGTGTCTAAGATATCAATGTAAGTTCACTATCATGCTCGTCAAACCATCGTAGCACGGTCCTGAATTGTGACGCGGCCAGTTAACCTGCTGAAAGACGTTATCGTTGGCGCCGTCGGTGAAGACAACAAACATCAGCGAATGCAAGTGGTCCGCATTAATGTTTAAATAGTCCGCAGCCGTCTTTGCGTCTTAGATTACCGTTACAGGCCTCATGGAATCCTTGTTGAATGTCCCCCATAGCATAGTATTCCCCAACTGACCTTCGTCCGTAGCGCGGTACAAGTTTCGAACAATCGTTCGGCGATAACGGCGTATCCGGATACGACCACCGACCTGGAGTAATAAGAAACGTGATTGGTCCGACTAGGCGCCACAGAAGCTCACGACAGTAGCACGCGAATAACTGATCAGCTTCGCCGTTTTCGAGACACTGAGCCATAACAATGCGCCCTTTGTTACAGTCGCTTCTGTCAGTGGATTTCTCCATTAGCGGCTCATATTGTAACGAAGATGGTAACCCATTTGTCTCTGCTCCGCTTTCCTCGACTGCGTCACGTGCCCTCAGCGCCGCCAGACGGCAATCATTTTCGCGGTGGGCAGCGATCCTAATGTTTTGGCTCATCATTGAATATTGTGTTCGTGTTATGATGACTTAGGTGGAGACAGCTACTCGTATGTACAAAACCAAAATGGATTTCTCTAGAACCTGTCATGTGGAAACCAGCTTGTTCTGACCTTGTGAAATCCAAAAGGCATTAGACAGCGACGAACTGATTGATACGTCGTTTCTCGACTTCTAGAAAGCATTCGGTACATTCTGAACCATTGCCTAGTAAACTACAAAATTGGATACACCATATCCAAACAATATATGATTGGACTGAAGAGTTCGTAGCAAAACGAACTTGGTATGTCAGTCTTAAATGAAAGACATCGTCGGAAACGAAGGCAGCGGTCGACGTTCCTGAAGCAGCGTGATAAGACAACTGCTGTTCATGACGTATACTCGTATATAAGTAAGTGTCCGGGCTGATAACGTCTGTAAACCCGCGAGGCTGTTCGCAGGTCGCACTTGCGTACACGCGGTAGCAGTTTAAATGGTTCAAATGGCTCTGAGCACTATGGGACTTAACTGCTGAGGTCATCAGTCCTCTAGAACTTAGAACTACTTAAACCTAACTAACCTAAGGACATCACACACATCCAGGATTCGAACCTGCGACCGTAGCGGTCGCGCGGTTCCGGACTGTAGCGCCTAGAACCACTCGGCCACTCCGGCCGGCGGTAGCAGTTTAGTAGGAAATGCAGAGGGAAGCGCGGATGATTGCGCATGGTACAGAAATTGGCACCTGTCTAAACGCCGGCTTCGCACCGGCAGCACTAAGTATTTGTGGCCAGACGACTTGTCTGACGTAGCGATATTCTTGTTTACTGGCCACTGTATAGGGCTATGATTAGAATTTAGAGAACATCATTAGGTAACTGAATATCATCACTGTCAAAAAACTTAAGCCATTTACACAGTGCACACCAGGAACGTTCTCAGGAGGCACGAACGTTATCTGTTCCATATGTAACTCTCATTTGGAGTGACATCTCGTGGCATTTATGGGAGCTGCGAGCTACCACATCACAGGTACATATGCTTTAAACATTAACCCTGTACCAACAATATCTTCTAATCAGCTTAATATCTGGTACATCGCAAGCCATTTAGGATGTCGGCCGTTGCTTGCGCACCAGCCTCCTAGTGGCCGTAGCTTGCGCCAGCCTGGCACTGCAGGCAGGCAGCCTTATGTATTCCGCAATCCACCACGATGCCAATAACATCGTTTTCACAGTGGCGAGGTCTTGAGTTTATCATAGTTCAGCCAGTGTGCTCGACGTATTTACACATTATGTACACGTACATCTATTACTGAAGACCATATCAAATTCCCTATAGCTTATGAGATTAGCCGGAACATACAGACATAAACTACAGTGGCGAACTTTAATTTATCAGAAGAAGATAGGATAAACAGGTATATGTAATGTAATTTAATAAATAGACAGGATGGTCGGATATTGTTTTATTACACTGCAGCGATCAGTGAGTGCACTCAGTGCCAACCTTAAAGTATCTAGGAGTTTCCGGCTGCAACAGTTTAACACGGAACGACTACATAAATCTCGCCGCGGGTAAGACTCAAGTTTATCCGAAGAATCCTAAGCAAGTGTAATTCACGCTCAGAATAGATCGCTTACAGAACTCTCGTCTGAAAAAATTTCGAGCATTGTTCGTTAATCTGGGACCCTCAGTAAATTGATTATTAATCAAAGACGCTGTGGTCTACGCTAGCGTCTTTGATTAATAATCAAAACGTCTTCGGTCCCAGGGTCGAACCGCGCCACCACTTAAATTTTGAATAAAAATCGTAAGCAATGCCAGCCTAAGACTTCCGGCGTAAGAAGTCACCTCTCATTCAGCCAACGACCTTGCCAAAGAGGGCGGAGGAGCAGATAGATGTTCAGGGTACTCTCTTGTCCTTAGGGTGGGAAACTGCCGTAAATGCGGAAGAATCAGCGATGATCAACGGCATGAGGATGGAGAAGACAATGGAAACGAATGCATTAAATACACATAATGTGTATCCACAGGGATGTGGCCGGTAATTGAAAAAATGTCATGATGTTCTCTCCATTGGCAAACGATTCTGAAATTGTACGCCATTCGGATCTCTGGGAAGGGACTCCCAAGGGGGAGGTAACTATGAGAAAAAGATTGAATAACCAATGAAAGGATAACGTTCAACGAGTCGGGGCGTGGATTGTCAGAAGTTTGAACGTGGTAGGGAAGTTAGAAAATCCGGAAAGGGAAATGCTAACGCTTAGCCTAGAGATATAGTGGGTGTCAGTGCAGTAAAATGAAAGAAGAAAGGGATTTCTGGTCAGGTGAGTATTGGGTAATAACAACAGCGGCAGAAAATGGTATATCGAGACCAGGATTCATTATGAATAGAAAGGTAGGGGAGAGATCGTGATACAGTGAACAGTTCAGTGATAGGATTGTTCTTGTCAGAATCGACAGTAAACCAACATCGACAACGATAGCTCAAGTCTATATTCCGACATCGCAAGCTGAAGATGAAGAGAGAGAGAGAAAGTATACGAGGATATTGAAAGGGTAGTACAGTACATAAAGGGAGATGAAAATCTAATAGTCATGGGGGACTTCAATGCAGTTGTAGAGGAAAGAGTTGAAGAAAAGGTTACAGGAGAATATGGCCTTGGGGCAAGGAATGAGAAAGTAGAATAATTGAGTTCTGTAACAAATTTCAGCTAGTAACAGCGAAATCTCAGTTCAAGAATGACAAGAGGAAATGGTGTACTTGTAAAATGGTTCAAATGGCTCTGAGCACTATGGGACTTAACTGCTATGGTCATCAGTCCCCTAGAACTTAGAACTACTTAAACCTAACTAACCTAAGGACAACACACAACACCCAGGGTGTACTTGTAAAAGACAGAGTGATACGAGAAGATTTCAGTTACATTACATCATGGTTAGACAGAGATTCCGAAATCAGATACCATATTGTAAGGTGTACCCAGCAGTAGATACAGACTCAAATCAGAATTTATTAGTGACGAAGAGTAGGCGGAACTTCAAAAGGCTAGTCAGAAACAATGAGTGCGCAAAGAAGTGAGATACGGAAGTACTAATGAAGCTCTCAGAGGCTTTAGATACTGCGATAAGGAATAGCTTAGGGGGCAGTTCAGTTGAAGAGAAATGGACATATCTGCAAATGACAGTCACAGAAGATGGAAAGAAAAACATAGATACAAAGAAGGTAACTGCGAAGAAACCACGAGTAACAGAAGAAATGCTATAGTTGATCGACGAAAGAAGGAAGTACAGAGAGATTATAATTAAACTTTCAGACCGCTATAGAAATAACGCCACTGGTCAGAATGACGTCAAATAGCAATGGAATATTATCGGAGAAGGGGGAAAACTTACAGCAGAAGAAAAATTGTTACAAAATGTAGCAATAGACGGAGTTGTAAACATCATAATTTAACGTTGTAAACATCATAATTTAATAGTGGTCGACTATAGATGACAAATGAATCATACAACAATGCCTAAGGTGTACGTTTGACGTTAAACAAACTGTACCAGTCAGTGTGATGGTTGTACAGGTGTGATATTGTTACTTACGTGAGCTCATCCACCAGAGCAATATCGTATTACATCGGGTGGGAAAAATCGGTTTTTAATTATCCTGAAGCCAAAAACCGCATAAAAAGCATCAGTCACATCGATTTTTAATTGCTCTGACGCCAAAAACCGCATAAAAGCATAAATCAAAATCAAACCGGATTAATCTTTTCCGTGTGACTGGCGCAAAACATGTTCAATATGCTGTCCATCGTTTTCTGCAAGTTGAAATCGAGAAACAGCATGTTCCACAACTGATCGAAGTGTTTCCGGGTTGCGCAATGCGCGCCTTCAATGCAGCTAAGTTTGCAATCGAAACACTGAACACAGCACCTTTCAGATAGCCCCACAGCCAGAAGTCACACGAATTAAGATCAGGAGATCGTTACGGCCAAGCTGTAGGGAAATGGCGGCTGATAATTCTACCATTTCCGAAATGGCGCTTCATCAGCTGCTTAACTGGATTTGCAATGTGCGGAGCTGCGCCATCTTGCATAAAAATGATCCCATCCACACATCCACGCTGTTGGAGAGCTGTAACGGCGTGGTTGCCCAAAATACACTTATAGCGCTTATCAGTGATGGTACAGGTAACAGGACCGGAAGCACCTGTCTCTTCGAAAAAAGATGGCCCTATGATAAAAGATGCCGTAAACCCGCACCACACAGTGACCTTTTCAGGATGAAGTGGTACTGGTTGATTTGCATGTGGATTTTCCGTTGCCCATATTCGACAATTCTATGTTTTGACATATCCTATCAGATGGAAGTGGACTTCGTCTCTCCACGAAATCTTCCACGGCCAGTCATTGTCCACTTCCATGCGAGCAAGAAATTCTAAAGCAAAGGTCTCTTTTGCTGGCAGGTCAACAGGAAGCAACTTATGCACATGGGTAATTTTGAATGGATAGCAAAGAAGGATGGTTCAAATGCCTCTGAGCACTATGGGACTCAACATCTGAGGTCATCAGTCCCCTAGAACTTAGAACTACTTAAACCTAACTAACCTAAGGACATCACACACATCCAAGCCCGAGGCAGGATTCGAACCTGCGACCGTAGCGGTCGCGCAGCTCCAGACTGAAGCACCTAGAACCGCTCGGCCACACCGGCCGGCGAAGGATGATGTTTCGTAGGATTTTACGCATCGTGCTCACGGGTATGTCCAATGTTCGGGCAATTCGCCGTGCACTACACGTTGGCACACCACCACTGCGGCCCCTGCTTCCACTGACGTTGAATAAATTCGTTTCCTTTCTCTACCAGGTTGCACACCAAAAGAACCCGTGTTTTCGAATTTACGAATCATTTTCTCCAGACCCACGGCAGTCATCGCACCAACGCCTCTTTTCAAACCCTTCAGTGCCCGGAACTTATGCAGAGCGACGTGTGCTCAATCATCCTTGTAATACAGCTTTACAAGCAGAGAGCGATCCTGCATTGAGATAGTCACAGCAAGTGTCGCATACGCGAAAGGAGGAAAAGCCGTGTACCCGGCATGTTTATACCAACTTCAAAGGGTCGTGTGACAGGTGTTTTCATTTTGCCGGCCGCGGTGGTCTCGCGGTTCTAGGCGCTCAGTCCGGAACCGCGCGACTGCTTCGGTCGCAGGTTCGAATCCTGCTTCGGGCATGGATGTGTGTGATGTCCTTAGGTTAGTTAGGTTTAAGTAGTTCTAAGTTCTAGGGGACTGATGACCACAGATGTTAAGTCCCATAGTGCTCAGAGCCATTTGAACCATTTTTGTTTTCATTTACGCATTCTGACACATACAGCGCCGTCTGTTAATCACTTTTCACACTATTTTTCTTTTTCTTCTTCCATACGTTTTAACCCTTCACCGGTAATATTCCGTTGCAATTTGACGTCATACTGACCAGTGGTGTTATTTCTTCAGCGTTTTGAAAGTTTAATCACCCTGTACAAAAATGTTCAGGGAAATTCAGGAATACAGAAATACACGTCACTTAGGAGTGAAATAAATCATAAGTGCAGGGAAGGTAAGGCGAAATGACGGAATGAGAAATGTAAAGAAATAATAGTCGGAAAGACTGACTCAACATACAGAAAAGTCAAAACAACAGTCGGTGAAATTAAAAGCAATGGCGGTAACATTAAGGGTGCAACGGGAATTCCCTTGTTACATCGAGAGGAGAGAGCAGGTAGGTGGAAAGAGTACACTGAAACCCTCTGTGAGCGGGAAGACTCGTCGGATGACGTGATATAATAAGAAACTGAAGTTGACATAGAAGAGAGAGTCGATCAAGCATTAGAATCAGAATTTAAATAGCTCTGGAAGACTTCCGATCGAATAAGGCAGAATAGATTTAAGTGTCAGGAAGTCGTTTCTGAAAGTATTTGTATGGAGTGTAGCCATGTATGGAAGCGAAACGTGGACGATAAATAGTTTGGAGAAGAAGAGAATAGAAGCTTTCGAAATGTGGTGCTACAGAAGAATACTGAAGATTACATGGGTAGATCACATAACTAATGATGAAGTTGTTGTTGTTGTGGTCTTCAGTCCTAAGACTGGTTTGATGCAGCTCTCCATCCTACTCTATCCTGTGCAAGCTTTTTCATCTCCCAGTACCTACTGCAACCTACATCCTTCTCAATCTGCTTAGTGTATTCATCTCTTGGTCTCCCTCTACGATTTTTACCCTCCACGCTGCCCTCCAATACTAAATTGGTGATCCCTTGATGCCTCAGAACATGTCCTGCCAACCGATCCCTTCTTCTGGTCAAGTTGTGCCACAAACTTCTCTTCTCCCCAATCCTATTCAATACTTCCTCATTAGTTATATGATCTACCCATCTAATCTTCAGCATTCTTCTGTAGCACCACATTTCGAAAGCTTCTATTCTCTTCTTGTCCAAACTATTTATCGTCCATGTTTCACTTCCATACATGGCTACACTCCATACAAATACTTTCAGAAATGACTTCCTGACACTTAAATCTATACTCGATGTTAACAAATTTCTCTTCTTCAGAAACGCTTTCCTTGCCATTGCCAGTCTACATTTTATATCCTCTCTACTTCGACCATCATCAGTTACTTTGCTCCCCAAATAGCAAAACTCCTTTACTACTTTAAGTGTCTCATTTCCTAATCTAATTCCCTCAGCATCACCCGACTTAATTAGACTACATTCCATTATCCTTGTTTTGCTTTTGTTGATGTTCATCTTATATCCTCCTTTCAAGACACTGTCCATTCCATTCAACTGCTCTTCCAAGTCCTTTGCTGTCTCTTGACAGAATTACAATGTCATCGGCGAACCTCAAAGTTTTTATTTCTTCTCCATGAATTTTAATACCTACTCCGAATTTTTCTTTTGTTTCCTTTACTGCTTGCTCAATACACAGATTGAATAACATCGGGGAGAGGCTACAACCCTGTCTCACTCCTTTCCAACCACTGCTTGCCTTTCATACCCCTCGACTCTTATAACTGCCATCTGGTTTCTGTACAAATTGCAAATAGCCTTTCGCTCCCTGTATTTTACCCCTGCCACCTTCAGAATTTGAAAGAGAGTATTCCAGTTCACGTTGTCAAAAGCTTTCTCTAAGTCTACAAATGCTAGAAACGTAGGTTTGCCTTTTCTTGATCTTTCTTCTAAGATAAGTCGTAAGGTTAGTATTGCCTCACGTGTTCCAACATTTCTACGGAATCCAAACTGATTTTCCCCGAGGTCCGCTTCTACCAGTTTTTCCATTCGTCTGTAAAGAATTCGCGTTAGTATTTTGCAGCTGTGACTTATTAAACTGATAGTTCGGTAATTTTCACATCTGTCAACACCTGCTTTCTTTGGGATTGGAATTATTATATTCTTCTTGAAGTCTGAGGGTATTTCGCCTGTTTCATACATCTTGCTCACCAGATGGTAGAGTTTTGTCATGACTGGCTCTCCCAAGGCTGTCAGTAGTTCCAATGGAATGTTGTCTACTCCGGGGGCCTTGTTTCGACTCAGGTCTTTCAGTGCTCTGTCAAACTCTTCACGCAGTATCATATCTCCCATTTCATCTTCATCTACATCCTCTTCCATTTCCATAAAATTGTCCTCAAGTACATCGCCCTTGTATAGACCCTCTATATACTCCTTCCACCTTTCTGCTTTCCCTTCTTTGCTTAGAACTGGGTTTCCATCCGAGCTCTTGATATTCATACAAGTCGTTCTCTTATCTCCAAAGGTCTCTTTAATTTTCCTGTAGGCAGTATCTATCTTACCCCTAGTGAGATAGGCCTCTACATCCTTACATTTGTCCTCTAGCCATCCCTGCTTAGCCATTTTGCACTTCCTGTCGATCTCATTTTTGAGACGTTTGTATTCCTTTTTGCCTGCTTCATTTACTGCATTTTTATATTTTCTCCTTTCATCAATTAAATTCAATATTTCTTCTGTTACCCAAGGATTTCTACTAGCCCTCGTCTTTTTACCTACTTGATCCTCTGCTGCCTTCGCTACTTCATCCCTCAAAGCTACCCATTCTTCTTCTACTGTAGTTCTTTCCGCCGTTCCTGTGAATTGTTCCCTTATGCTCTCCCTGAAACTCTGTACAACCTCTGGTTCTTTCAGTTTATCCAGGTCCCATCTCCTTAAATTCCCACCTTTTTGCAGTTTCTTCAGTTTTAATCTACAGGTCATAACCAATAGATTGTGGTCAGAGTCCACATTTGCCCCTGGAAATGTCTTACAATTTAAAACCTGGTTCCTAAATCTCTGTCTTACCATTATATAATCTATCTGATATCTTCTAGTATCTCCAGGGTTCTTCCATGTGTACAACCTTCTTTCATGATTCTTTAACCAAGTGTTAGCTATGATTATGTTGTGCTCTGTGCAAAATTCTACCAGGCGGCTTTCTCTTTCATTTCTTCCCCCCAATCCATATTCACCTTCTATGTTTCCTTCTCTCCCTTTTCCTACACTCGAATTCCAGTCACCCATGACTATTAAATTTTCGTCTCCCTTCACAATCTGATATTTTCTTTTATTTCATCATACATTTCTTCAATTTCTTCGTCATCTGCAGAGCTAGTTGGCATATAAATTTGTAATACTGTAGTAGGTGTGGGCTTCGTATCTATCTTGGCCACAATAATGCGTTCACTATGCTGTTTGTAGTAGCTTACCCGCACTCCTATTTTCCTATTCATTATTAAACCTACTCCTGCATTACCCCTATTTGATTTTGTGTTTATAACCCTGTAGTCACCTGACCAGAAGTCTTGTTCCTCCTGCCACCGAACTTCACTAATTCCCACTATATCTAACTTCAACCTATCCATTTCCCTTTTTAAATTTTCTAACCTACCTGCCCGATTAAGGGATCTGACATTCCACGCTCCGATCCGTAGAACGCCAGTTTTCTTTCTCCTGATAACGACATCCTCTTGAGTAGTCCGCTCCCGGAGATCCGCATGGGGGACTATTTTACCTCCGGAACTGATGAAGTATTGAATAGAACTGGGGAGGAGTATGTGGCACAACTTGACAGAAAGAAGGGACCGGTTAGTAGGACATGTTCTGAGGCATCAAGGGATCAGAAATTTAGCTTTGGAGGGCAGCGTGGAGGGTAAAAATCGTAGAGAGAGACCAAGAGATGAATACACTAAGCAGATTCAGAAGGATGTAGGTTTACACTAAGCAGATTCAGAAGGATGTAGGTTGCAGTAAGTACTGGGAGATGAAGAAGCTTGCACAGGATAGGGTAGCATGGAGAGCAGCATCAAACCAGTCTCAGGACTGAAGATAACAACAGCAACAATAACGGTTAAGACACCAGAGAGGCAATTGTGACGTTGCGGTTGATAATGGAAGCAAGATTAAAGAAAAATCGAGACACGTTCATACGATTCCTCGTCCTGGAAAAAGCGTTCGACAATGTAAAATTGCGCAAGCTGTTCAAAATTCTGTGAAAGAAGTAAGCAATAGGGAAAGACGGGTAATATATAATATGTACAAGAGCGCAGAGGGAAATTAAGAGTGGGAGACAAGGAAAGAAGTGGGACGATTAAAAAGGGTGTAAGACGGGTATGTAATCTTTCGCCCCTACTGTTAAATCTATAAATCTAAGAAGCAATGACGGAAATAAAAGAAAAGTTCAAGAGATGAATAAAATTCAAGGTGAAAGGATATCAATGATAAGATTCGCTGATGACACTGCTATTCTCAGTGAAAGTGAAGAAGAATTACAGGATTTACTGAATGGAATGAACAGTCTAATGAGCACAGAACATATTGAAGAAGAATTACAGGATTTGCTGAATGGAATGAACAGTCTAATGAGTACAGAACATGGACTGAGAGTTAATCAATGAAAGACGAAAACAACGAGAAGTTGCAGAAATGAGAAAAGCGAGAAACTTAAAATCAGAACTGGTGATCACAAAGTAGATGAAGTTAAGGAATTCTGCTACATAGGTAACAAAATAACCAATGACGGAAGGAGCAAAGAAGACATAATAAGGAGACTAGCACTGCCGAAAAGGACATTCATGGCCAAGGAAGTCTACTACTATCAAACATAGTCCTTAATTTGAGGAAGGAATTTCTGTTAATTTACGTCTGGAGCACAGCATTCTATGGTAGTGAGGTATGGACTGTGTGAAAACCGGAAAAGAAGACAATCGAGGCTTTTGAGATTTGCTGCGACAGAAGAATTTTGAAAATTAGGTAGCCGGCCGGAGTGGCCTTACGGTTCTAGGCGCTACAGTCTGGAACCGAGCGACCGCTACGGCCGCAGGTTCGAATCCTGCATCGGGCATGGATGTGTGTGATGTCCTTAGGTTAGTTAGGTTTAATTAGTTCTAAGTTCTAGGGGACTGATGACCTTAGAAGTTAAGTCGCATAGTGCTCAGAGCAACTTTTTTAAAAAATTAGGTAGATTTTAAGGTAAGGAATGAGGTGGATCATCGTAGAATCGGCAAATATACTCCTGGAAATTGAAATAAGAACACCGTGAATTCATTGTCCCAGGAAGGGGAAACTTTATTGACACATTCCTGGGGTCAGATACATCACATGATCACACTGACATTACCACAGGCACATAGCCACAGGCAACAGAGCATGCACAATGTCGGCACTAGTACACTGTATATCCACCTTTCGCAGCAATGCAGGCTGCTATTCTCCCATGGAGACGATCGTAGAGATGCTGGATGTAGTCCTGTGGAACGGCTTGCCATGCCATTTCCACCTGGCGCCTCAGTTGGACCAGCGTTCGTGCTGGACATGCAGACCGCGTGAGACGACGCTTTATCCAGTCCCAAACATGCTCAATGGGGGACAGATCCGGAGATCTTGCTGGCCAGGGTAGTTGACTTACACCTTCTAGAGCACGTTGGGTGGCACGGGATACATGCGGACGTGCATTGTCCTGTTGGAACAGCAAGTTCCCTTGCCGGTCTAGGAATGGTAGAACGATGGGTTCGATGACGGTTTGGATGTACCGTGCACTATTCAGTGTCCCCTCGACGATCACCAGTGGTGTACGGCCAGTGTAGGAGATCGCTCCCCACACCATGATGCCGGGTGTTGGCCCTGTGTGCCTCGGTCGTATGCAGTCCTGATTGTGGCGCTCACCTGCACGGCGCCAAACACGCATACGGCCATCATTGGCACCAAGGCAGAAGCGACTCTCATCGCTGAAGACGACACGTCTCCATTCGTCCCTCCATTCACGCCTGTCGCGACACCACTGGAGGCGGGCTGCACGATGTTGGGGCGTGAGCGGAAGACGGCCTAACGGTGTGCGGGACCGTAGCCCAGCTTCATGGAGACGGTTGCGAATGGTCCTCGCCGATACCCCAGGAGCAACAGTGTCCCTAATTTGCTGGGAAGTGGCGGTGCGGTCCCCTACGGCACTGCGTAGGATCCTACGGTCTTGGCGTGCATCCGTGCGTCGCTGCGGTCCGGTCCCAGGTCGACGGGCACGTGCACCTTCCGCCGACCACTGGCGACAACATCGATGTACTGTGGAGACCTCACGCCCCACGTGTTGAGCAATTCGGCGGTACGTCCACCCGGCCTCCCGCATGCCCACTATACGCCCTCGCTCAAAGTCCGTCAACTGCACATACGGTTCACGTCCACGCTGTCGCGGCATGCTATCAGTGTTAAAGACTGCGATGGAGCTCCGTATGCCACGGCAAACTGGCTGACACTGACGGCGGCGGTGCACAAATGCTGCGCAGGTAGCGCCATTCGACGGCCAACACCGCGGTTCCTGGTGTGTCCCCTGTGCCGTGCGTGTGATCATTGCTTGTACAGCCCTCTCGCAGTGTCCGGAGCAAGTATGGTGGGTCTGACACACCGGTGTCAATGTGTTCTTTTTTCCATTTCCAGGAGTGTAATTGAGAACGTAGGCTGCAAGTGCTACTCTGAGGGGGGGAAAACCTTAAACTTCATGGGATACAATTTGACGCTGCATGGACTCAACAAGACATTGGGAGATCCCTGCTGAAAGATTGAGCCATACTGCCTCTGTATCCGTCCATAATTGCGCTAGTGTTGCCGGTGCAAGATTTTGTGAACTAATGACCTCTCGATTATGTTCTGTAAATGACAGGGTTGTAGCCTCTCCCTGATGTTATTCAATCTGTATATTGAGCAAGCAGTAAAGGAAACAAAAGAAAAATTCGGAGTAGGTATTAAAATTCATGGAGAAGAAGTAAAAACTTTGAGGTTCGCCGATGACATTGTAATTCTGTCAGAGACAGCAAAGGACTTGGAAGAGCAATTGAATGGAATGGACAGTGTCTTGAAAGGAGGATATAAGATGAACATCAACAAAAGCAAAACGAGGATAATGGAATGTAGTCCAATTAAATCGGGTGATGCTGAGGGGATTAGATTAGGAAATGAGACACTTAAAGTAGTGAAGGAGTTTTGCTAATTAGGGAGTAAAATAACTGATGAGGATCGAAGTAGAGAGGATATAATATGTAGACTGGCAATGGCAAGGAAAGCGTTTCTGAAGAAGAGAAATTTGTTATCGTCGAGTATAGATTTAAGTGTCAGGAAGTCGTTTCTGAAAGTATCTGTATGGAGTGTGGCCGTGTATGGAAGTGAAATATGGACGATAAATAGTTAAGACAAGAAGAGAATAGAAGCTTTCGAAATGTGGTGCTACAGAAGAATGCTGAAGATTTGATGGGTAGATCACATAACTACTAAGGAAGTACTGAATAGAATTGGGGAGAAGATCGATTCCATATTCCTAGATTTCCAGAAGGCTTTTGATACCGTTCCTCACAAGCGACTATGAATCAAATTGCGTGCATATGGAGTATCGTCTCGGTTGTGTGATTGGATTCGTGATTTCCTCTCAGAGGGGTCACAGTTCGTAGTGATAGATGGTAAATCATCGAGTAGAACAGAAGTGATATCTGGCGTTTCGCAAGGTAGTGTCATAGGCCCTCTGCTATTCTTGATTTATATAAATGATCTAGGTGATAATCTGAGCAGCCCCCTTAGATTGTCTGCACATGACGCTGTAATTTACCGTCTAGTAAAATGATCAGACTATCAATTACAATTACAAAATTATCTAGAGAGAATTTCTGTATGGTGCGAAAAGTGGCAATAAGCACTAAACAAAGAAAAGTGCGAAGTCATCCACAGGAGTACTAAAAGAAATCCGATAAATTTTGGGTATACGGTAAATCGCCCAAATCTAAGGGTTGTCAATTCGACTAAATACCTAGGAATTACAATTATGAGCAACTTAAATTGGAAAGACCACATAGATAACATTGTGGGAAAGGCGAAAGAAAGACTGCTCTTTGTTGGCAGAACACTTAGAAGATGCGACAAACCCACTAAAGAGACAGCCTACATTACACTTGTCCGTCCTCTGCTGGAATATTGCTGCGCGGTATGGGATCCTTCCAGGTAAGATTGACGGAGGACATCGAAAAAGTGCGAAGAAGAGCAGCTCGTTTCGTGTTATCGCGCAATAGGGGTGAGAGTGTCACTGATATGATACACGAGTTGGGGTGGCAGTCACTGAAACAAAGGCGGTTTTTTTTGGTTCAAATGGCTCTGAGCACTATGGGACTCAACATCTGAGGTTATCAGTCCCCTAGAACTTAGAACTACTTAAACATAACTAACCTAAGGACATCACACACGTCCATGCCCGAGGCAGGATTCGAACCTGCGACAGTAGTGATCGCGCGGTTACAGACTGAAGCGCCTAGAACCGCTCGGACACACCGGCCGGCGCGGTTTTCTTTGCGGCGAGATCTATTTACGAAACTTCAATCACCAACATTCTGTTCCGAATGCGAAAATATTTTGTTGACACCCACCTACGTAGGGAGAAATGATCGTCATAATAAAATAAGAGAAAACAGCTCGAACGGTAAGATTTAGGTGTTCCTTTTTCCCACGCGCCATTCGAGAGTGGAATGGTAGAGAAGTAGAATGAAAATGGTTCGATGAACCCTCTGCCAGGCACTTAAGTGTGAACTGCAGAGTAACCATGTAGATGTAGAAGAGAAACTTGTGGCACAACTTGACTAGAAGAAGGGATCGGTTGGTAGGACATGTCCTGAGGAATCAAGGGATCACCAATTTAGTATTGGAGGGCAGCATGGAGGGTAAAATCGTAGAGGGAGACCAAAAGATGAATGCACTGAGCTGATTCAGAAGGATGTAGGTTGCAGTAGGCACTGGGAGGTGAAGAAGCTTGCACAGAATAGAGTAGCATGGAGAGCTGCATCAAACCAGTCTCTGGACTGAAGACCACAACAACAACACCATTATGGAGCCACTACCAACCTGTACAGTGCCTTGTTGACATCTTGGGTCCATGGCTTCGTGGGGTCTGTGTCACACTCGAACCTTACTATCAGCTCTTACCAACTTAAATCGGGACTCATCTGACCAGGCCACGGTTTCCCAGTTGTCTAGAATCGAACCGATATGGTCATGAGCCCAAGAGAGGCGCTGCAGGCGATGTCGTCCTGTTAACAAAGGCACTCGCGGGATCGTCAGCTGCCATAGCCCATTAACGCAGCACTATCCTAACAGATAGACTCGGCGTACATCTCAGATTGATTTCTGCAGTAAGTTCACGCAGTGTTGCTTGTCTGTTTGCGTTGACAACTCTACGCAAACGCCGCTGCTCTCGTTCGTTAAGTGAAGTTCATCGGGCACTACTTTGTCCGTGGTGGGGATAATACCTGAAATTTGGTATTTTAGGCACACTCTTACACTGCGTATCTCGTAATATTGAATTCTCCAACAATTTTCGGAGTGGAATGTCTCATGCGTCTAACTCCAAATACCATTCCAAGTTCAGAGTTTGTTAATTTCCGTCGTGCCCCCATAAGCATGGCGGAAATCTTCTCACATGACTCACCTGAGTACACATGACAGCTTCGGCCGTGCGCTTGCAAAGCTACCACCATCCGTAGATGTGCATATTGCTGTCCCATGACTTTAGTCACCTCAGTGTATACATCTTCAAGAGACTCAGTACTAGAGATTTCATTGTTGACCAGCTTTTTTTGTTAAAATTCTCTTCTGTGACAGTTAACATAATATTGCCTCGTTACACATTCATTTTGCTCGTACAGGAACTTTTCTCTGTAACGTGTTAAAATTCTCTACTGTGACAGTTACAACAATAATGCTGTGTAGCACATTCCTTCTGCTCTGTGCAGCAATTCCTCACAGTAGGTGAGAACTTTTCTCGTAATGTGTTGTTTACTCGTAAACTTCGTGTTCTATAATTTTCTAATCATGATGGTCAGGCTGGCTTGTGAATCCTGTTTTTCCGAAGTTTAAGTCCTTTATTTTACTATTTCGCTACTTCCATCAATACCAGAAATTGTTGCTGCGTACTATACGGAATCCTTTTAACTCTACTGCACTGAGCGGTAGTGCTCTTCCCACTCCTTATTATATGTTCGAAACTTTGCTCACGTTTTTGACAGATTTCATTTCATTTGATGAACTATAAACTGAGCACTGGCAAAGTTAATTAAGGTAACAAGGTCTTCAAAGTGATAATGAAATGATCGTATGGCATTGTTGTCCAGGAGTCCCATTCGGGTTCGGCCGCCAAGTGCAAGTCTTATTTCAGTCGGCGCCACGTTAGCGACTTACGGCCGATGATGAGGACAACACAACACCCAGTCCACGAGCGGAGAAAAACCTCCAACCCGGCCGGGAATCGAACCCGGGCCCGCTTTGCATGGGACACGATCACGTTACCACCCAGCTAAGCAGACGGACTTCAAAGTGATGTAACGTAAATTTCAATTACAAAAGTGTGTGCCAGGTTTTTTAGCGTAATGCAACGAACGACCTCATCACACACTCCGAATATTTATCGTAGTAGTACTCTGTAAATGTTTAGCTTTTGGTTCATGAATTAACGATTGATATTCACAGAGTTACGATTTTCATTTTAAATGTATTTCCATGGGTACACAGCTCAATAATGTTTTGTGGCGTCAGTTATAGTAGCGAGAAATATAGGAAATCACTTGGAGTTAATCGGAAAGGATATCCATTAAACTGCATCCCCACCAGTAAACTGGAGTAATTGATACGTCCTGTTAATGGTCTTAGTTATTACATCATAGTGGCATCATTCCGTACGTAATACTCCGTGAAAGAGTTTAATCCGATTCCGTTATTCATACTAATTTTGAGGGAGATGGGATATTTATAACTGAACTGCCGAGGATTATCTGATAGTAATTATAATTATTCTATCACGAGTTAAAATGTTTTCAGTGCGTACTTATCTGTAGTGGGCTGATTGCTTCTACTCTCTACCATAGTCTACAACTAAAATATAAATGAAACGCACCGGACGCTTTTGCACGCTAAGGCGAAAAATTTTGAGTTTTTGCAGTTAAAGTGTACATAACGATTAGAATGTGTTTTTTGCGAATCAGTTACACCATCGGCACCATCTTTTTCTGATTTAATATTTCGCGGGCGTCACGTCGGATAGTGAGTGATATGTAAACTGCACAGTATTTCCACGAGATAGCTACTTGTCATCGTCAGGGTATACTGATGCATTGTTGTTGTGACTCGCCAATTTATATGCTGGCTTGCTAGAAAATAGTACAACTTACACAGCTACTTCCGTGAACCTTTAAAGTAGTTTTTACCTCGGGAAAACCTCAGACTGGGACTGTTAATATTTTTAAAAATATCGCGAACCCAGTTTATGGATATTTAAAAAAATTCATTATCAGCCCGATCTAGTGAAGAAATGTGTTCATATATCGACGGAAAAAATATCGACCTACCAGCCTATAAAAATTGTAAATATTCCGCTTTTTTAGATTTGTATTTTTAAGTATTGATTTATTATTGGATATTCTGTACATCAACAAGGTAGCAGCCTGTTTGTCTCCCTCAAAGCAACAATTGAAAGGAAAACGATGCACGTTACTGCTTGGTGATAATCACTTTGCTAACAATGGTAACTGCATGTACGCGGCACAGTAAAAGGTGTCCGATGGGTCCGTCGTTGTGTTTCGTCACATATCAGATTTGTCAGGAAAGAACACTTCATGTCGACTTCCCTCTTTTTTCTTTTCTGTAAACACCAGCCATCTAGCAGTTAAGTGTCAAAATTGCGCGGTCAGTTTAGACGAGTACCGGTTACGTCATCATTTCCCCTCACGCTTCTCCGCTCATCGCAAAGACCAGTCTTGTCATTTAAATTTTTGTTCAGGTACTGTTTTTGAAGAATGCCGATTTGAAGAAGTAGCACACCTCCCCCCCCCTCCCCCCCCACTCTCCCTCCCCAGTGCAGTCGGATTTCTTCTTCGTGCCACCTATACTTGCTTCACGCAGTCAAAGAGAAAGACTGGACGTGATGAAATCCCAAGCAGTAGTAAGACTCCATCACACAGTGAAATTAAATTTATGTTTTACTGCAGTTTCAAATATTTATCGAAATTGGAAAAAAATATAATATAAAATAAAAATATCGGCACCCAATATTACCATTTCTAAATCGATATAGCAGGGAAGAAAATACCGCCGATATTTATCGATATTATTTGGACAAATTATATCAAACTGGTTTGCATTCAGCTAACTACTGCATTGTTTGGCATGTGGGAATAGGGTTGCATTTGTATTGTTACGTGCGGCTACAAGCGAACGTAATTTGAAGTTGTTCCGTTGTTAGCTGTGGAGACTAGACTACGCTAAAATGTTGAAAGAGGTTCCTTGCGGCAGATATGGGTCATTTAGTGCTACGCTCCCTGTAGCGCCTTTTAGCCTTGGCTGACGCATGGATTGTTTACTTTTCTCCTTTTCAGCGGCTATCATTAGTCGAACACGTAAGTGGGTTTCGCGCCAGGTGCTCGGGAAGCCTCTTATAGATTGCCGAAGGTTAACGCGCCTCATTTTTCTAATTATAGATTTGTAATTAAGACTGCCCTGTCCCACATCGAAAGTTCCAGTACCATTCTTCTTGGCGACTACAAAAATATAATATATTGGATGTTGTTTTTCAGCAGACCCTATTACGATTCACAATAAGTTAATTCTAGCAGCGGGCTTTCCCAATTTTTGATTTAAGACTAAGAGAATGAAAAAAAGAAAGATGTTGAAGCAACTGATTATTAATTTAGACGCCACTTCGTGAAAATAACCAGAATAGATTCCCGAGAGAGAAAAAAGAATGCGTTCTCTTCCACGCCACACATACTGCTTCTAGGTAAAAAATCTAAATTTTACGAACACTTCGTGTGCGAGAAGTGTCGCCACTTATTAGTCGCAGCTTTTATTGTAGCTTTACATACAGGCTAGAGGCAATACGAATTATATTTTAGCTCTTTTTACAACATGCGTATGTAAATTTAGACGAGAAGTTAATGACTGTTGTTCACTAAAGCTTGTGGCCTCCTCGGTCGCGAAAAAGTCCTGTTTATAATAAACTGCTCTGTAAACTGTAAAGTTAATTGTCTTTCTTTCCCTGCCATCAACATTAAGTGAATAACGTTTATCTAAAGTATGTCATGAGTACAAAAAGCAACAAAAATAGTGGTGATGTATATCCAGCTTAACATCCAACAAAACAAAATTGAAATTCGAGATTGATACTGTTCTATATTGCAACAGTTTGCTATATTGTCAGAAATCATATGAAGCAGCAACAGTCAGTCAATGGAATCTCTAACAAGTTGAACAACCACGTATAAAACTTTATAAGAAGATTAAAAAATGAGAGCTTCTCATGATGCTTTCAACGCCTACCAAATAACATCCACAGAATCAAACTATTTGCAAAATTGCAGAATCGCGTTACAAAATACGGGTATTCACAAAAATAATGCAAGAAATTTATGTATTCTAGTATAATAATATGATACTGATTTACGAAATATGCGATTGGAGTGATGAATAAGTGCCCAGAATTGCTGAATTATGTAAAATGTTCAGTAATGTTGTTTACAACGAATAAATCAAATGTACACATGAAGTTCGTACACATGAATAAGCAGTGGTCGAAATACTTCAAATTTGTTAGGGAAGGCAACCGGACCTATACTTCTCAACAATATGTCAGTAACGCAAGTAGTTAAGACTCACACAACAACTAGGTATTAGATCGCTTATTGAATGACTGAATTTTGTTTCGGACTGAATTCTGTTACGTATCTGGTTCTAACCATCGCTTTCTCGCAGCTAAATTCGTGAGTAGTAACGATAACATAATTCATTGAGATAGCTATGTACACATTTGTAGTTTAGTTCACAAATAAAGTGGCATTACTATGGTACATTTTTGTATTCAGAGACATTTATCTATTGCAGTTTTTATATTAGGCAGCAACACTTGTATTATGAAGTTTCCTTTTTTGTGCCACGTATCTTTGCACTGCGTTTATTTGGCAGCTGTTGTTCCCCCTATGATATTACCATATACAGCGCCCCAGTTATTTCTTTGGGAAAGTATATCCATACAGACCGTTAAAAAATCTTAGGGTTTTTATTTCATTTGTAAAGCAACGCACTATCGCACGTTACATTCGTGAACGAACAACGAATGCGCTCACCTGTGTACCGCCTAATCCCTATAATAAATTGTTCACTACTCACCGTTGACGTTGTATTTTATATTTTCCGCAACTGGATTTCACTTCGCTGCCACTGAATTGCACATGTTTACAAAAGTATTTTATTATGGACCAGTTAGCTTTATCATATTTTACTGAATACTGACCACGTAACATTTTATTACTAAATAGAAGATACTGTAACAGTGCAGTGACAATCAGGCCATAATTTTAATTTTCCAGCTCTTCTCCCCATGTCGTGTAATGCCGTTTCAAGCATCGTACTTTTCTAACATTTGTTAATACATGTATGACAACCATAGTTTGTTCTCATATTAGGTACAATGTTATTTTTTCATGTGTCATTAATACCCTGCATCTGCATTATATGGTAATTTATTGCCGCTGAGCCGGCCGGGGTGGCCGAGCGGTTCTAGGCGCTACAGTCTGGAACCGCGCGACCGCTACGGTCGCAGGTTCGAATCTTGCCTCGGGCATGGATGTGTGTGATGTCCTTAGCTAAGTTCTAGGGGACTGATGACCTCAGAAGTTAAGTCCCATAGTGCTCAGAGCCATTTGAAACATTTTTTTTTTTATTGCCGCTGATTCTATGGTAGTAACCACTTTAAATGAGAGAAATTTCAGCATTACACAATTTTCAAGTGGCATAATCTTCTTGGCCATTTCATTTTTACACTCACTCTCTGATTATTAACAATAGTTTATGTGGAAAGGGTGGTAGAATAGTCAAATACACGCACGTGTATGATTCCTTCACTTGAGCAATTTCATTTTGTGCCGGTAAATTGTGATTTAAAATATGAACAAAGCCTAACATACTTCTGTTGGTCGGACACATTTCAGCAAAGTAAAAACAGTTTGGAGAATTTCATTAATTGTTCGAATATCTTGTTTTAGCTTATTGTGCCATATTCACAACATCTAGAGCTTTCTTCTTCGCTAATGGTTTTGTCGAGAACCTAGCAACCATTTTCGGAGACGTACCTTGTCTACTTCTTGGCCCTCTCTCATACATTACCACGATGGAACTGGCTTTATTTGTCCGAAGGTTGGACAAGGACCACTCGGAAGATGTCCACAAGTTTCCCAACGAGAACACTTCTGGTGAAGTCTACTACAGCTGACTGCAAATCCGAAATATCGTTGCTTATTCAATATGCCGGAAAAATTCGAAAATTATCAAATTTTCATGTTTCCAGAACTTACGTAGGAATAGCGCTATTAGGAATGTAACGTCCGTTGCTTCGTGGTCACCCGTTGTAGGTGGGTTGGATGCTCCGTCGGACCGAACTTTTTAAGCAGGGCAGCAATGTAGATCGAACAGAAATATAAGTCTCTAATTATCTCTTTCATGAAGCGCTGGAAAGTCTAGGTGCTTTGGACAGTCGAAGTAACTTTTGAACAAATTCGTAGAGTGCAAATGGGGGACACACAGTGGTTGTGGGTATACTTTATTGTGCAATGAATAAGTTATATGATAAAAAGCATGGAAGAAGTCGATTTTGGAGAATACTATCTAGCCATGAATGTAAGTGGCAAAACCCTGTCTCTCTGGCACAACACACCAATAATGTGTCGTTCTCACGTTAAGCTGGCCACAGTCGGCACAAGGGCGGCATCCGTTGCTCCTTTGGCGAGGCACAGCTTCTGTCTGAAGAGCGGCAGATGCCTTGTATTAACATGAAAGAGGAATCTTGAGTTTTTCTGGAGCCAGACGACGAAGCCGTGCATGAACGTCGTCCCACACTGGTATGGAGTAGGCCACGTTTGGCTGACTATAGGGAACTGGTGAAGCAGGTCATGGAAAATCACCGGCAATCACTTTGATACCTGCCATGACTGATATGGCGTTGGTGTCCATGACTTGGACAGCAGAAGTAGTAGAGTCAAGCATGCATCGATGACGAAGGCCTGAAGGCCATAAAATGATAAGAATTCTGCTGCAACACTCATGAATGCACATTCGAGGCAATGAATCTCCATACGAATTCACGTAGAAAGTTGAAGTTTAGAGGCAATGTAACGATGCCGTATGTCTTGATGGAAGACGCATTTGCACTGTACAGGTGATTTATCATATGTGCTTCGCCACAGAAGCGAAAAGAACGGTAAACTCCGACATCAGAACCTGTTTCAATGAGAAGATGTAACATGGTGGGGTGCTCTATTATGAACAATCGACTGCTGTCTGGTTTTACATCAGCCGCCATCGTCTCAGATTTCTCGCGACGTTTCTCTTGTCACAGGGTGACCGACACTGTCGAACTTCAGCTCCAAGTTTTCTGTAATACCTGCAGATATTGTCACTGGTAGGCGGAGCAGGCCGCTGTGACCGAGCCGTTCTAGGCGCTTCGGTCCGGAACCACGCGGCTGCTACGGTCGCAGGTTCGAATCCCGCCTCGGGCATGGATGTGTGTGATGTCCTTAGGTTGGTTAGGTTTAAGTAGTTCTAAGTCTAGAGGACTGATAACCTCAGATGTTAAGTCCCATAGTGCTCAGAGCCATTTGAACCATTTCTTTGGTAGGCGGACGCTTTTGCCAGACAGTGGCAGTCGTGGAGGAAGGTTCCACTCCAAGCACTCTGGCATAAACACGGGCAGCTGCACAGAACGCAATGTGTTGTTCTGGAAATGTTGCAGTGCTTTCCATAATTTCCGGAAGAGTCTGTTTAATACTGTTGTTATAAATGTCGTGCTTTTTCGAGGTTTCATTCGTTTCGTGTCTTCTGTGATTTAAAATTTAAGTTCAATGAATATCGGTCGTGTGTTTGCATTCTAGCGTTAAGGTATGCCCGCCGTCTAATCGTTACAGCATCTTTCGCATTCAGTACACTGCTTTACAAAATTCCTGATAGCTTCGGTGTAAGACTGTTGTTAGAAAATGTCACGCGTTGTTGTTTTTATTCACTTTGTGTCTTCTGCTGCCTAAAACTTACGTTCAATGAATAACTGTGTGTTGTACACATCCTCGTGCTTTTTTACATCCACTTTCTTCCTAGAAGTTAGCTGCACAACTCAGCAAGAGTTAAGTTTTTTATTAATTATCATGTTATTACAGCTTAACTGTGTTGTAGTGCCTTATAGTTTGCTGTAAGAATAGCGTCATGTGTGACAAATGTGGATGTTGGCTTAGGTCATTTGGTTAGTTAGTGTGGGAGAACGACGTCTGGATTGTGGACTGGCGTTTCACTAGTTATTGCAGCAGGGAAGGCGGTAAAGTCTCAGATCAGGCCCACATATAGCGTATGTAGCCGAGGCAAGAAGGCAGAATTAGAAGTGGCGTATTTTTTAATTAGGTTGAAGGGAGAAAGATACAGTGTGAGCTGGGATAAGGAGACACGTAACAGGCAAAAAAAGGGAGCCTCAGAAACCATATTTCAGATTTCGGTTAGTAATCAGTTGTCTTGTTACCTGAAATAGGGAAAGAGCCTCAAGAAATTTTTGAGCAAAGTAGAGTGCAGCGAACTCAGAGGACCGTCGTTAAGGCTATATCGACAGAAAAGCTTCTTAGAAAGAAAACAGTCCATGTGCTAGATGGCAGTCACGTGTAGTGTACGCTGAGTACTACAAGAAAAGCTAGTTGTAGAATACCAGCTCACAGCATAGTGAAGCCTAGTGCCGAGCTTAGCCACGTGACGGAGAAAAGAAATTTTATGGAGGGGATCAGATAACAGCCTGGCCAGGAGCTTAGAATAGAGCATTAAAGGTGGCATGGAGAAAATACGAACAGCAACAGCACACACTAGTGTGGTGTTCTGGGGGTTTTCCAGTGCCATGACCACCCCTGTGTTAACACAGCTATTAGGTATGTTAACAAAGGAGCTAAGCTGCAATTGAGAGATGGAGATACACAAATCAAGCCTGCACCTGAGTGGGGTTGGCGAGGGAGAGGGAGGGGGGGGGGGGGGGGAGATTAGCTGAGCATCTTGCAGAAAATATAAAGGGGGCCATAAGCACACAAAACAAAATCCCTGTGATTACTGGAGTCGAAGGAGCACATTTTTTTAGATTACAGTCAGGTTACAGACAGAAAGTACGGAAAGAAATTGAGCAGAACAGGACAATTTCCAGAAAGACAAAGTTATTTGTTTCATCAGAACATTAGGAGGTTGAAAAACAAATTAGAGAGCGTCTTGTGTGCTTAGAAGGTGTGGTTAATTCTGAAGTGATACATGTTCTGTGCCTCAGTGAACACCATATAACCACAAGGATGTAGAACTTCAATAATAAAGGTTACAGCCTAGCATCATTTTCATGTAAAGTTAACATGGAAAAAGGAAGAGTTGTGACATATGTAAAATTTGTACACAAAGTCAAAAATATTTAAACAAATAGTTTTTGTGTCGATCAGAACCTACAAGCATGTGCTTGTGACTAGTTATTACAGAATACTTCTCTGGGAATTGTAAGTAATTGTAAGATCTACAGATCCCCTCTAGGAAAATTCCAGTCTTTTATGATAAATCTAGATGTATTATTGAGCTACCTATCAGACAAGAAGAAACAGGAGTTTGTGGAGATTTCAGTGTAGATCTCTTAAAAGATGCTGGTGGGGAAAATGAACTAGAATCATTATTTGGATGTTGCAATCTGATTCTGTGGTAAATTTCCCAACTTGCATACAGACAGTGCTCAAGCTGAAACAGTCAGTGTGTGGCTAATAGTTAATGGACTGTTTGATCATGAGGCACCATCAGTGCAAATAAACAATGTAGCACTGTACAGGTCTGAGGCATGTTCACACAGAGCAGTGTGGCTTACTAATAAGAACAGGATACAGTGTTTTCAGAGTAAGTTAAAAGAGTTGGTATGGGATCAAGTATGTATAGAAAGAGATAGAGATGCTAATGTCAGATTCAGTTTATTCTGTAGAAAATTGCTGTCTTAAGAAGTCACTCACAAGATCGATTAAACAAAAAGTAGTCCATGAATAACGAAGGGAATTAAAATGTCTCGTAAGAGGAAGAGGGAAATATATATAAAGGCCAGAATAAATCAAGATCAGACGTTAACTTCCACTCTACAGAAAATTCTTTGTTTTAGAAAGTCATTAAAATATCAAAAAGTATGTACATCTTGACAGAAATTAATAATGCAGTTAATAAGATTAAAACTATATGGGATATTGTCAAATGGGAGACAGGACAGCCAGTCAATACACAAGGTACTTTAACAGTTACACTAAATGGCGATGTTGCGACTGATAATTCAGAAGTTGCGAATACTTTTAACAATGACCTACCGAATGTAGCAGCAAAGATAGGATTAAACGGTTTAGTTGAAGAAGCAGGAAAATATATAAAAGATGACATTCTACAAAACTTTGAGCAGGTAGAAGTTGCACCAGCATCCTTCTCTGAAAGTAATAGAATTTATAAAATTCTAAAAATCAAAAGTTCATCTGATGTTGATGGGTCTTCCAACAGAATTTTGAAAAGTTGTTCCAAATTACTAAATAACGTCCTAGTTGATATATATATATATATATATATATATATATATATATATATATATTATGAATTACTGGCACAGAGACTTTTTCCAGACGTATTAAAATATGCAGTTGTGACAAGAAAGGTGACAAGAAAAACTTAAACAATTATCGTTCAGTTTCCTTACTGACATCTTTTTCCAAAACATTGGAAAAAGTGATGTCCTCAAAAGTAGTCCCACACTTAGGTAGAAACATTTTAGTCACCGTATCACAGTTTGAATTCCAGAAGGGGTGCTCGACCGAGAATGGTATTTATTCATTCACTCACGGTATATTACAAGCCATAAATAATAAAATATCGCCAGTTGAATGTTTTTGTTCCTTCCATAGCGTTTGATTCTTTAGATCATGTTACTGTCTTTCTAGGTCCACAACTTTGCTTCCACCGTTTTTTCTCGAAGCTCGGAGCCTTATTGTGAAAAACTTACAAAAAAATTATAATTCATAGTATTGCCCATCGCTGGCCACTACGTTCTCCCATCTTTCGGATAGCATACGAATCCCGTGGCGGAAGAACTGGGCGTTATTTGTGGGAATCCATGAATCGATTCAATTTTGCATTTGTTCATATGATCGGAAGTGCTGGTCAGCCAGACTGTATGCCACTGATCGAAAAGGTGGTAGTCAGAGAGGGCAACGTATGGAGAATAAGGCGGGAGGGATAGAACTTCTCATTTCAACGTTTCCATGTATATTTTGACGGGTTTTGCGACATGGGGTCGAGCACTGACCTGGTGCAAAATTACCGTTACGTGTCTATCGCTATATTGTGGCCGTTTGTGTTTCAGTGCTGGGCTCGAACGCATCAATTGCTTTCGATAATTAAGTCCTGTGACTGTCTTTGTCTGTTTCAGTAGCTACGAAAACGTTCAGTCTTCCACCGCCATGCCGGTCTTCGACATCAAAATCACCGTTCTTAAGGCGCTGAAAATATTCTCTGCACGTTCTTCCACTAATAGTTCCCTCACCATTGGTCTTACCCAGCATTTTAAGAGCCACAGCCGCAGATTTCTTCATGTTAAAGCAGAAAATTAAAACTTCCCGCAAATGGCGAGAAATGGATACGTAAGTTGACGTACTTAATCGAGAATAACCTTATGATGCAATCACAAATCGACTAATATTTTATGGCATTATTTTTACAGATGCCTATTTCCAATAGGTGTAATGTTGTATTACACCTATGACCAACTTACCGCTACTGCCGTCTATTGCAAAACGGTGGAAGCGAAGTTTTAGGCCTAATAGAAAAACTGAAATTTTGTGGAATTGATGGCTTTACACACAGCTGGTTAGAATCACACATAATAAACAGAATGCAAAATGTTGTGCTAAATCGTTCAAACAGTGTTGTAAGCGTAGAAAATTTTTGTGACTAGGGAGAAATCATGAAGGGTTCAATTTGGGTCCACTCCTATTCCATATGTATGTGACTGACATTCCACTTAAAGTTCAGTGAGCAAAATTGGCACTTACACAGACGATACTAGCGTTATAATAAGTCCCATTGGAGAGAAAGCACCAGAAGAGATTGTAAATTATGTTTTCCAAGGAATATTAGGTGGCTCTCAGAAAATGGACTTTCCCCAAAGTTTGAGAAAAGCAGAAACACACTATATTCAGTTATATAAAGCAAATAATCATACCAACCATTCATGTAGCACATGACCAGAAGTCAGTAAATAGGGTAGACTGCTTCAAATTTTTAGATGTATAAACTGATGAAAACTCGAAGTAGTTTTATTACTAAGCTTTTCAAACAATTAAGTTCAGCTACTTTTGCACTTCCTGTAATTTCTAATCTTGGAAGCAAACGAATCAACTACTTGACATATTTTGCATATATCCATTCTGTAATGTCTTATGGAAAAATTTTCGGGTGTGAGTCATCATTTCACATGAAAGTATCGATTGTACAAAATCGAGCATTGACAATAATATGTAATGTTCACCCACGTACGACATGTAGTTACCTCTTCAAGGAGTTAGGTATCATAACAGCTGCGTCGCAATACGTAATATATTCGTTAGTGAAATTCGTCGTAAATGATCCATTACACTTTGAGAACGACAGTGATGTACACACCTAGAACACTAGAGGGAAAAATGACCTTTATTTACCATTTTTAAAGCTGTCAGTGGCTCAGGAAAGAATTCAGCAAGCAGCAACACAATTTTTTGACGGTTTGCCCAATAACATAAAAATCTGACACAAAAATCAGAAACTGGTAGCCAGTAAAATAAAAAAAACTGTTTTTTTATATGTAATTTCGGACTAAAATATAAGTGCGTCGATTGATGTTAACTCTAATTATCATCTTGAGCATTGACTCGTTCCACATGATTTCGATTAACGAATCGTTCAGATGATCTATAGAACATACGACGTGACTGGACTTGAGATGGCGTAAGAACCCTGTCATCTCGCAGTAGTATTGACAGCTTTCAATTGCGACGCACAAAAGGCTGCAGGCCAAAGCAGTAGCCGTCAAAGAGCTGTGACAACACTGAGACGTTGCCAAAGAGACGTTTACAAAATCGCTACACGTGACCGGTTGGGGTAAGCGCGCAAAGCTGCTGCGACCAGTCCACTGCAACTGCCAGGGTCAACTTCGCCGTCTCAGCTGTAACTGTTACTACTGGAGGAGTGCGGCAGTTGAGACCCACAGATGGTGCATCGTATTTTGAGATCCGGGACTTGCCTAGATAGTTCAGGTGTACGTGTTTGCAGCGCTCCTAGAGCGCTCCTCTGTCCTGGCCTAGATGGTTACGAGTCGATGGTTGGATATAACTCAACTATTCGGTTAGCAATTTGAGCATTTGTCACGCTAGACTCAGATTAGCGAACGCGATAGTCACGAATAGTTACCCGTGATGCGGTTGACGCGAAAACTTATGTAAGATCTGTTTTTATGTTCCGGGAAGCGACTCAGTTTTTGGGCGTGCGATGCGGTCGTTTCGTCCGTGTTCCTGGAGCTGCCGCCAAATATTCTCTGTACGCAAAGGTTTGTTATGGGAGTTACAATTGCTACCTTTCCGAGCGAGAAGACAGCGCAAAAATAAAGATCCGCAGACATTAGCTGTGAAAAAGAGTGGAAGAAATATTTAAATAAATTAAACTGTTCCCTATTAATGTAAAGTTTTGTACGACGTGAGATTAGGCTGCTGCAGGTTTTGCACTCGTAAAGTGTGCAATATCTGACGACTATAAGATTCACAGAATGCATCCCCTCTCACATTCATGTTATTGCACACAGATAAAGGTACTTTTTTCGACCAGATGAATGTAATAGCGCGTGGAATATCGACAGAAGTCACTTCGTTGGAACAGGATTGCGGTACTGCAGGTTAGTTTCTGGAATTCTAGGCATTACGGTCAATTCGACAGTAGTCAGCGAGAAGGTAAGAAAGCTACGGGAAGCAGTCCAGAGCAAACAAATTGGCTCTAAAGTCCGAACAAACTACGTCGCATGTTGAGAGACGGTGTTAGTTTGCTGCACCACAACTCTCGGGCCCAGGACACCTCGAAACTTGGTTGACTCGTGACATGTGTGAAATGGAAGGTTTGTTTATCACTCTCCGTATAATTCTGACTTGGCTCCTAACGATTACCAGCGCAGTTACTAGTTATCACCGCAGCGTATCGCAAATGATAAGCACATACACGCGGCGTCTGATGATTACTAAGGCGACTGGCGGCAAAAGGTGTAAAACAAGGTGTACAGTATCTCTTACTCTGATAAAATAATGTTGAGGAACAGCACAAAGCTGAAGCCTGCGTGTGTCTCGTAATGAATCATTACCTGTTTTACATACGTACATATATACCGGCGATAGAGGACCCTGAAATCATGCGCCGACCTTACAGTGTTCCTCCATAGATGGCGATCTTCTGCACTTTGGATGCAGTTCTCATGGACACCAAACTGGTGGATGTCCTTTTGCAATTCATCCTCCCATCGCTTCCTTGGTCTTCCAATTGGACGAGTTCCGTAGGGTTTTTCCATAAGCACAGCACAACTTCAGTCGGGCACTTTTCTGGCCTTCTAGTAGCATGCCCTCCCAAGTTTATTACTCGCGCTTTCATTTTCTGCACGATGTTCGTTTGTTTCATCAGCTCGTACAGTTACTGGTTCTTTCTACATCTCCATGTGTTCTCTTAGCGAATTGGTCCTAAGTTCTTTCTCACGATTATACGTTCAGAGATCAGAAGATTTTCATCATCTTTTTTGTGGTACTTAACTTCTGTGTTCCATATATCGACACCGGTACTATCACTGCGTTATAGGCTTTAAGTTTGGTCCTAACTGTCAATTTTTTTGATGACATTATCTGCTGCAGACTAAGTTTTAGACCCACTGGCAATACTTTGATTAATTTCGTGATTCCGGTTATTATGCTTCTTGAAACAGTACCAAGATATTTAAAATCTCCTACTCTGGTTATATTCTATATTCCAACCTAATGGGGCGTTGTTAAGGGCTTCCCTGGATGTTTCTATCATTTCAGTCTTCTCCGTGTTAATCCTCAGACCAATTCTACTGTCATTCTGGTCATATATAAAATTGCTAAGCTGCTCTAAGGCTTCCATTCAGTCCCTTGTTGACCAGTCTGATGTGGCAGTTGAAGATAGTAAACCGAAGGCCGAAGTTTTAAATTTCAGGTTCAAGAAATCTTTAACACAGGAGATCGTACAAATATACCGTCTTAGAGTTTTTGCAGATGATGCTGTCATTTACCCTCTTGTAAAGTCATCAGGTGATCAAAACGACTTGCAAAATGATTTAGATATCTGTATGGTGCGATAAGTGACAATTGACCCTCAAGGGAAAGTGTGAAGTTATTCACATGAGTACTATAAGAAATCAGCTAAATTTCAATTACGTGTTAAGTCACACAAATCTGAAGGCTGTAAATTCAGCTAAATACTTAGGGATTACAATTACAAATAACCTAAATTGAAACGATCACATAGATAATATTGTGGGTAGAGCAAACCAAAGACTGCGATTAATTGGCAGAACACTTAGAAGGTGCAACAGGTCTACTACAGAGACTGCTTACATCACGTTTGTCCGCCCTATTCTGGAGTATTGCTGTGCGGTGTGGGATCCGCATCAAGTGGGACTGACGGATGACATCGAAAAAGTACAAAGAAGGGCAGCTCGTTCTGTATTATCGCGAAACAGGGGAGATAGTATCACAGACATGATACGTGAATTGGCGTGGCAATCATTAAAACAAAGGCGTTTTTCGTTGCGGCGGGATCTTCTCATGAAATTTCAGTCACCAGTTTTCTCCTCCGATTGCGAAAACATTCTGTTGGCACCCACCTACATAGGGAGAAATGATCATCACGATAAAATAAGAGAAATCAGGGCTCGCACAGAAAAATTTAAGTGCTCGTTTTTCCCGCGTACCGTTCGAGAGTGGAACGGTAAAGAGACAGCTTGAAGGTGGTTCATTGAACTCTCTGCCAGGCACTTTATTGTGAATAGCAGAGTAATCACGTAGATGTAGATGTAGATGTCATTTGACCAAGGAACAAACTCCCGTATGGATGACATAGTCATAAGCACCCCTGGCGTAGATAAGTATTTGAAAGATTTGAAAGCAAATAAATCATCAGGTCCGGATGGAATCCCATTTTGGCTTTACAGAGTTCTCTACGGCATCGGCTCCTATTTTCGTGAAACTCTCGCCCAGGACGAAGTCCCAAGCGACTGGAAAAAGCACAGTTGAGAATGATAAAAGAATGAACCGCAATATCACAGACCAATATCTCTAGCTTCACTTTGCTGCAGAATTCTTGAACATATTCTCAGTTCGAATACAATAAACTTTTTTAAAACTGAGAAGCTTATATCCACGAATCAGCACGATTTTAGAAAGCATCGCTCGTGCGAAACGCAGCTTGCCCTTTTCTCACATGATATTTTGCGATGTATGGATGAAGGGCAGTAGGCAGATTCCATATTCCTAGATTTCCGGAGAGCATTTGACACGGAGCCCCATTGCAGGCTGTTAACAAAGGCACGGGCATATGGAATAAGTTCACGGATATTTGAGTGACTCGAAGACTTCTTAAATAATACAATCCAGTATGTTGTCCTCGATGGTAGGAATAACCCAGGGAAGTGTGATAGGGCCGCTGTTGCTCTCTATATACATAAATAATTTGGTTGGCAGGGTGGGCAGCAATCTGCAGTGGTTTTGCTGATGATGCTGTGGTAGACGGTAAGTTGTCGAAGTTGGGTGACTGTAGGAAGACAGACGACGACTTATACAAAATTTCTAGTTGGTGTGATGTATGACAGCTAGCTCTAAATGTTAAAAAAAAAGTATGTTAATGCGGATGAGTAGGAAGACCAAACCTACAACGTCAGGCATTTAAATACCTGGGAGTAACGTAGTAGAGGATATGAAATGGAACGAGCATGTGAGAACTGTGGTAGGGAAGGCGAAATGTCGACTTCGCCTTTTTGGGAGAATTTTAGGACAGAGTGGTTCACCCGTAAAGGAAACCGCATATAGGACGCTGGTGCGACTTTTCTTGCGACTCAGCGGTACTGCTCGAATGTTTGGGATCCGTACCTGGTCGGATTTAAAGAAGACTTCGAAGCAGTTGGGGCACGCTGTTAGGTTTGCTACCGGTAGGTTCTAACAAGACGTAAGTCTTACGAATATTTTTCGGGAACTCAAATAGGAATCCCTGGAAGGAAGGCGACATTGTCTTCGATAAACACTATTGAGAAAATTTAGAGAACCGGCATTTGAAGCTGACTGCCGAACGATTCTACTGCCGCCAAAATACGTTGCACGTAAAGACCTCGAAGATAATATTCGAGAAATTAGGGCTCATAGAGAGGCATATAGACAGTCGTTTTGCCCTCGCTCTATATGCGAGTGGAACAGGAAAGGAAATTAATAGTAGTGGTACAGGTTACCTTCCGCCAAGCACCGTACGGTGTAGATGTTCATTCTTTGCTAAGTCCTGTACGGTTTCTGCCTTCTCTTGCTTTAACTCCGTTACGGCTGCAGTGTCGTAGGTATATCCCAATAGCTGTGTTCTTCCATTTAGATTCGAATCTTCTCTTTTCATTTCACGAATTACTTTCCCCAGGACCAAATTAGAAAGCAAAGGTGAAATGGCATCACCTTGTCTAACACCTGTTCTGAAGTCTAATTCCTTGGATAGTCCCCCTGGTATTTCACTTTCGCTTTTGTCTCTGGTGTACAACCTTCATCAAGTTAATTAACTTCCTTGGTATGCCAAGCTCCTTCAGGATGTCGTACGTACATAATCTGTGTATACTACGACACACCTTCGAGAAATCTACAAATATTATCAGGTTACTTGAATTACTTGAATTCCCAGTACTTCTCCCAGATTTGTCTCGTGGTGAAAATTTGATCCAAGGTTGATCTTCCTGCCCGAAAACCTGCCTGATACTATCCGACAATATATTCAGCAAAAGGCTTCAGCGTACCCGTGTTAACGTTTCCTGAATAAGCAATGGGAAACTGCTTTTTTAATTACCCGGTTCCATTTCGGAACAAAGAGCTCAGCAGGGCTTGAGAACATCCCAGTTGGTGTTGTGAACAGTAAGAGTAGGCGTTGAAGCACCTCAGCGAGATGAGTGGCTCGGTCCATTCCCGCTGCCAGCTAGCAGGATGTGGTGGTGGTGGTGGTAGCGGCGGCCGAGCGATTTGCGCGACGCCGCCTAAGTGGCCGGCACGTGGCAGGTGGAGCGCGCGGCGCCGGACCGCTGCACACCGCGTGCTTCGGATCGATGTGATGCGATGGCTGCGAGCGCCGGTCGCCGCCGCTGCCGCCTTCCCGTCCCCGGCCTATTAGCTCGCCTACGGCGGTCAGCTGCTGCGGTAAGTTCCCTAGAGGCAGGGTGGTTGTTCTTGTCGGAATCGACAGCAAACCAACACCGACAACAGTAGTCCAGGTGTACATGCCGACGCTGCAAGCAGAAGATGAAGAGATAGAGAAACATACGAGGATACTGGAAGGGTAATTCAGTATGTAATGGGAGATGAAAATCTAATAGTCATGGGGATTGGAATGCGGGGAATATGGGCTAGGTGGTAGGAATGAGAGAGGAGAAAGACTAACTGGGTTCGGCAGTTAATTTCGGCTAATAATAGCAAATATTCTGTTCAAGACACACAAGTGGAGCAGATGTAGACTGTTGGGAAAAAAATGAGTACCCCCTTCTAGGAGTTTCCAATTCACTCAGGGTTTGTTGTCGCACCAGTACATATGGAGCACCTTTAATGGTTACATTTATAGAACCCATCTTAGTACGTGGCACCAATGCAGGTGGATATTCTCGCATCTAGTCGGCCATGCAGACGGCGAATACTTTCCTGGGATACGTTACGCTACGCCTGCTCGATATTTTCACGTAGTTCTGTAAGAGTTGTTGTTTGACGAGTCGCACGAGTTTCTTCTCGTTCCATCATATCCATCACCAGCTCGATTGGAGACAAGTACAGTGATCGTGCTGATCAAAGAAGTTACTTCACGCCTTGCAGAGCATATTGAGTTTCACAGTCAGTGTGTGGGTGAGAATTATACTGTTGGAACAACTACCACCTTCCTGTTCAAAGAAGGGCAAAAGAACGGCTCTAACAACATTCTGCACGCACTGAGCGGCGCTGATTAGCATCCTCTCCAGAAACACCAAATGCGAACGAGAGTTGTAGCTTATTGCATCCCAGATCATAAGACCTTGGGTGGGGCCAGTAGTGTGTCTTCGATGAAGGTTTTCTACTAGACAGCGCTCACCGGCTCTGCGTCGTACGCGCAAACGACCATCACTTGCGTGCAGGCAGAATCTGGTTTCATCGGTGAAGAGCGCGATGCTGTGGCGTGAGTGGAAGGTATGTCTAGAGGTGTGCGTGCCCGTAGTCCCATTGTTAATAACCGATTCGCAACAATTCGTGCTGACGCGTCTTGGCTCACAAGCCCTCTTACCTGTGCTCTGGTAGCTATACGATCTGTCACTGCTGTCCTTACAATAAGACGATCCTGGAGGGCGTCTGTGCTGCGTGGACGTCCAGAACTTCTACGGTTATGAGAATTTTCACGTGACTACTGATACCGGTGTCGTTGCACAACTGACGCAGCACGTCCAACTTATGTGGCAGTCTGCGAAAAGGCCATTCTGCCATTCGGAAGGCCACAGTTTGGTCCATTTCGCTCAGTTGGCTGTAGGAAGCACGAGTAAGTCTCCGTGACATAGTTGCCTGCTTGCTTCACACGTTTGCACGACACTGAGCCTTCTGGCTGTGAGCATTCCCTACTAACGGGTAGACACAGCTGGCGCTCTGATAGCTGTGCTATTACGCTATCTGTTGGTTAACGACGTTGAAATCATTATCACTACATCTACTATTCCCCAGATGGCATACGCCATAATCGGATGAAAAGTGACGTCGTCTTTCCAGTTGAATAATTCTTTTTTTCCAGCAGTGTATGTGGGAAAGTCAAGGAGAGACGGGAAGGCTTCAGCTGGATTGCATCATGGTCAGACAGAGATTCCGAAACCCTGCAAGACATACCCAGAAGCGGGTATATACTCATATCGCAATTTAGTAATGATGAAGAGTAGACTGAAATTAAAAGAATCGTTCTGAAGAATCAGTGTGGAATGAAGTGGGTACTTAAATGCTGAGGAATGATGAAACGCGTCTGAAGTTCCGTGGCGCAGTATGTACTGCGATAATGAATAACACAACTGATCGTTCAGATAATGGATAATGGTTCTCTCTAAAAAGTGCACTCACAGAATTTGGGTAGACAAGCGTAGGTACAAGGGAGGTATCCGCGAAATGACCTTGGGGAACAGAAGCAATACTTAATTTGGTGGACGAAAGAAGGAAGTACAAATATAATCAAGGAAATTCGAGAATACAGAAATGTAAGTCACTTATAAATAAAATAAATGTGAAGGGCAGGGAACCCAATGCGATATGGCAGTTGGAAAAATGTAAAATTGTCGGAACATAAATGGTCGTTGGCGGCAAAGACGTGGACGTCAAGAATGCAGTGGGAATTCCTCTGTAAAGAGCAAAAGAGAGTGAAAAGAGTTTCTTCAAGACTTCTACGGAAGAGAGAATTTGTCTGATGATGTTACTGAGAAAGAAATGGAAGTAATGAGAGCAATGTGGAACACGTAGGGTATCCAGTATTAGAGCTAGAGTTCAATAGACCGTTGTAGACTTTGTGTCAAATAACATGGAAGAAATAGATAACATTCCTTCGGAATTTCTGAAACCACTCGAAGAAGTGGTAACCGAGGGACTGTTCATGACGGTGTGTAGAACTATGGGTTCTGAGACATACTATCAGAGGTTGGGATATCATCCACACAATTCCGAGTTCAGAAACGGGAGATAAGTGTGAGAACTGTCGCACAATCACTTTAGCGGCTCATGCATCCAATCTGCTGACAAGAATAATATACAAAAGAACGGAAAAGAAAATTGACGCTCTGTTAGATGACGATACTTTGCCCTCCAGAAAGGTAAAGGTACCAGAGAGACAGTACTGAGAATGCAGGCTTGATCATGGAAGCAAGAGTTAAGAGCAAGAACAAAGTGCTTGCGTTAAAAAAGTGTAAGATACGGACAGAGTATTTCGCTCTTACTATTTCTATATACATCGAAGAAGCAATGACGGAAATAAAAGAAAGGTTCAAGAGATGATTTAAAGTTCAGGGTGAAAGAATAACGATGATAAAATTCGCTGATCACATTGCTAGCGGTGACAGAGCCGAAGCCGGTAGAATTTTGATATCAAATTAATTAAGTAATTAAGTTGATCAATAAATTAAGTAATTGGTCACTTAATTTGATATGAGTTTGATATCAAAATTGTTTCAGCTTCGGCTCGATCATACTATTGTTTCTATCCTCAGTGGAAGTGAAGAAGAATTACATGTTAAATGGAATGAACAGGCGAACAGTACACATTATGACTTGAGAATAAACCGAAGAAAGACGAAAATAATGGGGAGCAGCAAAACTGAGATTAGCGATGAACATAGTATCAAAACTGGGGTCGAAAAGTTAATAAAAGCCGTTACGTCGAAAATAACAGATGACAGACGAAGCTAAGAGGACCTGAAAACAGAATTGCACTGGCAAGGAGGGCATTGCTGGCCAAGAGAACTGTACTCGTACTTTGAGATACCAGGTGGATCGTATCTAAGCGCCGGCAGACTGACCTCGGCACGCTGTAAAATATGCTACATAATGTACTGTTTCCTATTTCTTCGGATACACTCTAGTAACTCTGTCCCTGCCATTGATTTAGGCAAACTCCGAGTTTACTGCCGATTAATAGTGGCGCTATTATGGCCAATAGGAGATCTACCCTGACATTTTTTATATCACACGCTAGTTATTTTTATTAGTACGTATAATTAAAGTTATTATTAATATTTATAATTATTGCTACAGCTGTTTGACACACATTCTCTTTGTAGGCTCGATCTATGTACCGGGTGGTTATAATTAAATTGAGCTACTTGCTGAGGTCTAATGTGGATTGTAATTATCGTATTGCAGTGAAACCTTATAGGTGATAACGTCTGATTTGCATCTGATGGCCAAATTTGGAGCTAGTATTTTTTCCAGTGTAAATCGTTTTCACATTAACGCTTTACCGTATCCACCAAGTTTCGCTGCCGTACGATAATTACAGCTCTTACTGGACCCGAGTAGCTGCGCTTTAGTTGTAGCCTCCAGGTATCAGCATGCAGGATATCTTCCCACGCAGGGAAGTGCTTGGTGTACCACCGACCTGATATAAGGACCATATGCCTATGTCACGGAGTCCCAGAAGGTGCAGTTCCAATGCGGCGGCGGCTGTATCGGTACCGCAGTGATGAGGCTACGCTCCATTGAAGTGAAGAAGTTAATCGCCACAACGTAACAATATAGTGAACACACCAGCCACATACCATAGTCGAGCGAGGGATTCTCCAAAGCTGCATGTGTTCTGTACCGTTTCCCGAGAAAAGATTTACTACACTTTCGTCGGAAAGGTTTAGAGGACCACTTACCTGGAGTTGTTGCAGATCTGACTTTCTGCACAATTACGAGAACATGCCGATTTTCAAATTTGACCTTAAGGCCGTACGTAGCCAGGAGTAATTTTACGAAGCATCCAGGATATTACAGTGATCCTGACAAACTAAACATGGTAGTATATGATTGTAATCTCTTTCACATTCTCACTACAAAACTATAGGTGTTCAATCAGTGCTCAGAAGGAAGTTTCATTGCTATGATAAACTGTGTGTGGATAGCTTAAGAGAAACATGGGATTGGCCTGACATTACTCGGCACCGTGACTTACTCAGAAAGTACCTCAGATGCTCGTCTCTAGTTCATGAGTTTCGAACAACTTTCATATAAAAGTTAACCTCTGGCGTCGAGTAATAAGTCTTTCTATCACTTTCTGGTGTTTACTGATGGGTCTGTTGTGTGACTGTGACTAATTTGCGATACACGACTTGAACCCAACGACCTGACACGTTATTTAATGGGTTTTAGATATAGAGCTGTGCGGAATTCGTCTTCCACATTCGCTAATTTCGAAATACTGTGCTTTCTCTGCTCGAATAAATGAACCTGGAAGTTGTATTTTCTTTGAAACCCACGAGTTTTCTGTAGTTTTGTGTGTGTATATGAAGTAGCTGCCAGGACCACTAACATGGAGACGTAATTATGTAGATATTGTCTTTTCTAGGATTTATCTTCGTTTTGTATTTAGTTAGTTGGCTGCCGGATTGTTATCTAGTTTTGTTTGTGTTGCATCTGCTTCCTCGAAGTGTAATGATATTATTGACTGCAGTCGGAAATGGCGGAAAAATTGCTATTACCCTGCTGTTCCAGGATTTCTACTAAAACAGGGCTTCACAACATACGTGCTCGCGGAGCAAGTTGTGAGCAGCAAGGCGCGAGCACGGAGCAGCGCGAGCACGCTACCCCCACTACCGGACCAGAGCGGAGAGCGGAGAGTGGGGATAGTCACGTGGGGCACACAGCAGCTGCCGCCAGTCGATGTAAATCCGCGGCCACCTGCAGGGATATCACGAATTATTACTGCGACAAATGAAACAAATAAAGGAGAATGTACACGTGCCACATAATTTTATTAGCTTAGTGTATGCCTCTACATTCGTATTAATTTGTGAACTGTTACACAATAAAAGGTGTCACTGAAGTGTGGGGTTCTCGGTTATCTTGTACTTTTTGCCCTTTACAATTGCGTCTATGTTCGGAGTAATTGTTCTTGTGCATTGTAGGCGCAGCGTGCAGTTTAAATTTCGATCAGACAATGCGTTTCTCAGGCGCGTCTTGTTACATTTCATTGCAGAGAACAGTTGTTCACAAACATGTGGAACCGATCATTGATATTATTGTAGCCGCCAGTTTGTGCAAATGAGGAAATATATCCTGAGGGAAGCCTCTGTAGAATTCCAAAATGTTTTTCTTGTTCTGAAATTTGTCTCTGTATTCTCTGTCACACTGCAGGTCAATAATTTGTAGTTGCAGCTCAGGACGAATCTCTTCAATATTCGCTGAATATGGACAGGAGAACAGATCAAAATCACTGTCTAATGCTGTCAGATCTTCAAAGTGTTGATCAAATTCTTCCTTAAGGGTATGTGAATAACGTTCACAGTCTTTGTGAACATCTTGCATGGATGATAATGTAGGAAAATGAGCTAGATTTCCTGTTTCCACCTGACTCACCCAAAGTGTCAATTTCATTTTAAAAGCTCGTACTCGATCTATGAAATGAGT
This sequence comes from Schistocerca nitens, assembly GCF_023898315.1. Taxonomy (NCBI): domain Eukaryota; kingdom Metazoa; phylum Arthropoda; class Insecta; order Orthoptera; family Acrididae; genus Schistocerca; species Schistocerca nitens. Next base: position 779,478,377 of record NC_064615.1, on the reverse strand, counting down.
AATTAGCAGATCTCTACCTTGTAGTGAAATGTTCAAAGCATTCAGATGGCTAATTAAATCTGCTAAGAACGCGAGATCACATTTCCATGAAGGCTCTTTCAATTCAAGAACACGCATATTATTTATTTCCATGAACATATTTATCTCATCTAATAGGCAAAAAATCGATTTAATAATTCGCCACGACTAAGCCAGCGGACCTCGCTGTAATAAGGCAGGCTACCATACTGGCTTTCTACATACTCAAGAAAGCTTTTAAATTGCCTGTGTTGTAACCCATGCTTCCTTACATAATTGGTTGTACGAAAAACAACACTCATCACATTTTTTAGACTGATACTCTTTGCACGTAAGTTTTCCTGGTGGATCAGCCAGTGAACGCCCCTTGTTTCATTCGGCACGGTCAGTTTTTGCATTTTCTCCTTCAACAGCGCGACGAAACCTGATTTTTTCCCTGCCATCGCTGGTGCACCGTCTGCAGACACTGAAACTAAAGAATTTCACGACAATCCTATATTTTCAACACTTTCTTCAACACTACTTAAAATATCACCTCCGGTTGTAGTGTTCTTCATGGCTACTACATCGAGGAGCTCCTCCCTCACCTGAAGATCTCTATTAACACCTCTAATAAATATGGTGAGCTGCGCTGTTCCTGTGATATCAACACTTTCGTCCAGAGATAGAGAATACGCCATAAAATCTTTAAGGATATTTGCAAGCTGGCTCTGGACGTCGTCTGCCATGTCCTGTAAGCGACGCATAATGGTCATGTTAGATAATGGCACAATCCGAAACTGTTCAACTTGAGATGGACACAAATGTTCCGCGGCAACTACCAAACATTCTTTTATTAAATCGCCATCAGTGATGGGGAACAGGGATTTTGCTAAAAGCAAAGCAATTTTGTAACTCACTCTGAGAGCTGCCTCAGTTGATGTTTCTTCGTCGTCCAGATCTTATTCGGATAGCTTCCTTTTAAGTTTAATAACTTCCTGTGCACGATCTGGTCCATCACATTTTCCACTTCCGTAGTCTTTCGCGTGGTACGACATATAATGTCGCTGCAAATTAAATTTCCTAAAAGAATTCAGCGTTTTGTGACATACTAAACATTTTGCAACACCATCTTTTTCTGTAAACAGATACAATTCCTCCCAATGGGGGTTGAACTGCGAAAGCATGGTTGGGGTTACACAACGGCGACTTCACATGATTCTTAACCAGCGAACTGACTGTTAAGAGTTGATTGTAGTACTTTAAACGTTACACAGTCGGCGCGAATTCAATAGGCACGCTGCGGCCCTATCCAAACGTGCGCGCGCATTTCCCCTCCCTCCCCTCCCTCCCTACTCCGCGACCATGCACCTGCTCGCGAGCACGTGCCTGAGCAGACGCGAGTACTCGCGCTCAAAACCGGCCAGTTGTTAAGCCCTGTACTAAAAATTAACTTTGACAGTGTTTAATATTTCGCTAATCCGACCTTTTACAGCTCTAGTTATAGTGTTCTTGCCCGTCTTAAGATTGACATAACAAACCAACAAGATACACGGACTTGTGCACAAAGATACAAGACGACGAAGAAGTAACGCTCGACTACTGCTAAAAGTAGTTACGAGTGAAAGCGACAGGATCGATTCATTTGTAAGCGAGCTTTATTAATAGTGGACTCCTTATTTTGAGGACAGAGACGTAGAGTGTTCATGACTCCAGTAAACAGTTGAACAAACATGGTATACGGTAATATTGTACATAACTTGGTAACTTCTCTACTCTAAATGGTAACACACGGGAATTTAGACTCGGTCAAGACAATGGACCAAGGCTTTGTTTTGCTGTAAGACATCCTGATAGACGAAGGTAGGTAGCTCCAGACATTAGACGATTTTGTTACATTGCCTCTGTGGTGCAATATTATGCAGTTTTCAGACACGCTACGCGATTAACGGTGAATTTGTTTTCTGGTGAGCGGAAATTGAATTTTCAGCCTCATTTAAATGTTCTTTCGCAAAGATTATACATTTCAGTTTCGTCACACGTGCCAGATAGTCGAAATACCGTTACGATACCGAACCTTAAAATGTGTCCGAAACTGCAGGTACGACCACACCAGGAGACAGCAGTGAGTCACATATCTCATGAAGTGGGCGGACGTAAAGCGGGTATTGCGAAAAGCATTGTTATCAGTGTACTGACTTGCATGTTTACTGTATTAGTCACTGCATCGTTCATTTTACAGTAATACAGATTGGTGCACAAAAACTTCAATGGTGGCACATAGCGTGCGAAATGGTGCCCTGTTGTGAAAGAGAGTTGCTGGCATACCGCTCCGCTCGAGAAGTGGTTCCAGCTCACTCGCATTCCATTCGCAAAAGACATTATTTTCCTTTGTTGAGTTCCAACAATGGTGAAGTACTTTGCCGTGTTTTCGTCCTGACTCACCTGCCTTTATTTGCAGCTGCGTTGGTATTTTTTGCCCTTTGTTATTTTTCTCAGGACTAAAGTAGCAATTATATTCAAATTTTATTATTACGTCACAAGTCGCGACTTTCCTTCTTTTATTGACTTTCTGCTATTACAACTTGCCCCCAGTCACTAATTTTCGTGATACATTTTGTCTTGCTTTAAAGGCTTTCGGGAGTGTGCATTGGACAATACCTGTTTCGTTTGTAACAAAACATCGGCAGATGAAATAATAATGTCCTTGGCGCACTTCGGGAAGTTGTAGGAACATCTACAGCCAGGAAAGATTCAAGAAACGATTTTGAAACTACTTTCATGATCTGTCAAAATCTGATTAGTAACTGGAATGGAATGTAGCATAGAGTGGTCTACACCGAAACACGACCGCCACTGCGACTATTGGCGACTGTTCGTTTGACCCGCATGTAGTCTGTAGGTGAACTACCCTGCAGAGCAACTTGGCGAGTCACAGTAGGCAGGCGTTGACATAAACTCTAATTCTGATTTCACTGCCCAACAATTAGCTAGGACATGACTGTGAAGTAGTTTTGAAGTAGATTTAACAAGATTTTTATAACACTATTGTTCGTGTTGCGGTGCGTAATGGCGTGAGAAGGGCTGTATTTCCTATGCCATTTTGTTGGTTGGTAAAAGCAAATGACATCAGTAAATCGACTTCTAATACTCATTAAATCTAGAAAATTACGATATAATTTATACGATTATTTTGTGTGACTGTAAGCTTTATTTATTTATCTTTTTTATGGTTAAATACACGAACTGCAGTGGCATACACGCTTGTCGTGCCATTTTAATTAAAAACAATGTTTTCCTGGAATGTGTCAATCCACAGTTAAGCAGACTTCTCCCTCCGACATCTTTTAGCTTACGAGGCATAATTATCCCATAGTAAATGTTACTTTTCTGGGTCATAAGCATAAAAATAAATATGGTACGCGATCCAAAATTTAACTGACATGGATGCGTGTGTCTTTGGTCCGATGTAAAGCCGCGTACACACTGCCACTGGAAACATGTTTCTGTTGGAAACGCGATGTTTCGCAAACGTTTCAGACTTTGTTTCTGGTCTCTGTTTCCGTCCACACTGGCGGCAAACCTTTCTCGTTGTGTCTCCGTCTGCAGTGCTCATTGTGTTATTTTGTTCGTATCGTCTGCTGCTGCGTTATGTCTGGTGTCTAAGAAACAATAATGATATGTTGTGCTTGCTGGGTATGGAAGACGGCTCTGGTTTCCGTAACTTCACTCGGATGTCATCTACCTAATTGTGAATATCTGGCAAATATGATACCACCATTTGTTTAAAAAAAGACACGAATTTCAGGAAAGCGATTTCAGTCAGCCAAAAGTCTTGTAGTTACTCTTCGTTTTCTGACAACAGGAGATTCATTTCAGAGCCTAGCGTATTTATTTCACATTTCGAAGCAAGCAATATCTCAAATAGTACCTGAAGTATGTGGAGCTCTGGTGGGAAGTACTGAAGGATTATGTGAAGGTAAGCAAATGAAAGCCGGCCGCTGGTGGCCGAGCGGTTCTGGCGCTACAGTCTGGAACCGCGCGACCGCTACGGTCGCAGGTTCGAATCCTGCCTCGGGCATGGATGTGTGTGTTGTCCTTAGGTTAGTTAGGTTTAAGTAGTTCTAAGTTCTAGGGGACTTATGACCTCAGCAGTCGAGTCCCATAGTGCTCAGAGCCATTTGAACCATTTTTTAAGCAAATGAAAAACATCGTTAAATAAGCATATTTTCGAAATGTTATTATTTCTGAATTACATTACATATCTCATCAAACACAACTTCTTCAATTGTGTTGTTCACTGTCTTCACAACTCGCAAATGTAACAGAGGAATTATTACTTGATGATGATGATGATGATGGCCCTGTCACATTCATACCCACTGTCGACTGCTGACTTTCCAAATACGCTACATGCTGTTTCATTAACACTTCATTAAGCAAAGCCATTGTTTTCGCTCTTTCTAACTCTGGCAATTCCCGTAAAACTGATGCCACATACTGCCCATACGTACTACATTCATAGTTCTTGTTCTATTCTTGTTTTTGTTTTTTGTTTTTGTAGCACTTTAGTTAATAATTGAGACGCGATCTTGTAGAGTTGCTGCATATCTTTTTTCTCGCCCATCCTTCTAATTTTTCGTGGTGAGGACTGGAAGGTCCAGCCGCAACCTCTTCACCTTCATTTGTGCCCTCTGGCGAATGTACGAAAACCTGAAATAAAATTTATTTCTTTCAGATACGTGCAACTGAAAACGATTGGCGTGAAACAGCATGTTTATTCTCACAAATTCTTCAGTTCCCCCATTGTGTCGGAGTAATTGACTGGAAACTTATCGTGCTATAGTGCCTGTTGGTAGTGGAAGAGAATATTAAGAGTATAATTATAAAGGTTCATTCAGCATTGTGTTGCTTGCTGTCGTCGATGCCAGCTACAACATTTTGTACGCAGGCAAGGCAGAATATCAGACAGTGATGTGTTCAAAAACGCGAGCATAAGTGAGTTAAGTAACAAAAAGAAACTTAACTTGTCACAAGCTGAATGCTTACCAGGTGGCACAAAGCCCCTTCCATATGTTTTTGTAGCAGACGATGCTTTTCCCTTACAGGAAAACATTATGAAACCCTACCCGGGAAAACGTGTTAAAGGCTCAAAAGAGAGAGTTGTTAATTACAGACTTTCTAGGGCCAGAATGGTTGTTGCGAACACTTTCGGCACTATGGCTTCAGGTTTCCTTTGTTTAGAAAACTTTATGTTGCTACAACCGGAGAAGGCAGAAACTGTCACACTTACAGCTGTATGTCTCCACAATTTTTTAAGGCGAAATGCTGAGGCAAGGAACCAGTACACCCCACATGGAAGCTTCGATTCCAGCGATTTACAAACAGGTGAGATAATTTCAGGCAAATGGAGACGAGATGACACTGCATCAATTTTAAAATGGCTCTGAGCACTATCAGACTTAACAGCTGAGGTCATCAGTCCCCTAGAACTTAGAACTACTTAAACCTAACTAACCTAAGGACATCACACACATCCATGCCCGAGGCAGGATTCGAACCTGCGACCGTAGCGGTCGCGCGGTTCCAGACTGAAGCGCCTAGAACTGCTCGGCCACTCCGTCCGGCCATCAGTTTTCATTGCAGCACAGAATATACCAAGGAAAGCTGCTTCCACGAATAAACAAATTCGAGACGAGTTGTTAACTATTTTTTAAGCCCACGAGGAAGTGTACCGTGGCAAAATAACTATGGGTGAATGTGACTGTATACCATAAAATACAATAAAGACAAACAAGCATAATTTTCGTACCTCATTTTCCATAGTATTTGTTGTCTCCTTCGGCTCATGAACATCGTCCAAGAACTGCAGCAGCCGATAGCCGAACCAGTTGGAATCATATGCAGTATCTGCACCACTACCAGATGATCTGCTGGAAATAATTTTTCTTTTCTCACGCCTGTAAGCAACCACGGGCGATCGTATCTTTTTCTCTACCCCTTTTCCGTGCCAAAAGCTGCTGCAATTTTTGCAAGTGCATCGCCTTTTTTAACAGTGTTTTTATATTCCTTGCTCCGGGCGTTCCATAAGCAAGGACTGCTTTGTGATGTCCTTAGGTTAGTTAGGTTTAACTAGTTCTAAGTTCTAGGGGACTAATGACCTCAGCAGTTGAGTCCCATAGTGCTCAGAGCCATTTGAACCATTTTTTTTTTTTTTGTATTTCGAAACATGTTTCAGATAGTGCCCTGGTACATGGCAATTAAGTCAATAATTTGTTGCCTTGACCACTCCATTATTTTAGAAAAATAAAGTGAAAACGACACTATAGTAAACATAACCCCACTTAACAGTTGACGAAACATAAACACACGCGCTAGCACCGTGCAGCGGTGACAAGTGGTAGCTAGCCTGAAACATTGTTTCCTTTGATCTGTACCGACACTGCTACGGATAGATGTGTATTTCGAAGCCGGCCGAAGTGGCCGTGCGGTTAAAGGCGCTGCAGTCTGGAACCGCAAGACCGCTACAGTCGCAGGTTCGAATCCTGCCTCGGGCATGGATGTTTGTGATGTCCTTAGGTTAGTTAGGTTTAACTAGTTCTAAGTTCTAGGGGACTAATGACCTCAGCAGTTGAGTCCCATAGTGCTCAGAGCCATTTGAACCATTTTTTTTTTTTTTGTATTTCGAAACATGTTTCAGATAGTGTCCACATCAAGCAGCCGGAAACATGTTTTAAAAATGTTTCAGGCTCAATGTGTACGCGGCATAAGAGAGGGCCTCATGGCCCTAAACAGCTCAGGTTAAGTGAATAAATAAAAATAATATAGTTTCGTTTGTAATTTTGCAGATAATTTTTGTATCATTTTGCATATTTGTTTCTATTTAAATTACGAGGGCTATCCACAAAGTACATTACGTTTTGGAATTAAAAATAAATAAAGTATTGGAAAAAATTTTTATTATATACAGATGAAAGCCACACTTAAATACTACTTTTCTACATAGTTGCCATTTAAATTAAGGCACTTATCGTAGCGATGGACGAGCTTGGAAATTCCTTCGTCGTAAAATTCGGCCGCCTGCGCCTTCAACCACGTGGCGACTTTCTTTTGGGACAGAAAAGGTGTGATTTTTGTGGATTTCCTGGAAAGAGGCACTACAATAAACTCTCAAAAGTATTGCCAAACTCTGCACAACCTCAGAAGAGCAATACAAAACAAGCGCAGGGGAAAGTTGGGCTCAAAGATCTTGCTGATTCACGACAACGCCCGGGCTCACACGGCAAATGCCACTCGTGAAGTTCTCGAATCTTTTAAGTGGGAGTTGTTTCCTCATCCGCTGTACAGTCCCGACCTGGCACCGAGCGACTTCCACTTATTCCCACCAATGAAGAAGTGGTTGGCTATGCAGCGTTTTGATGACGACGCACAGCTTCAAGAAGAGGTAACCACGTGTTTCGAGTGTAGTGTAACGTTTGCTAAGCTGTTCAAGATACTGAAACGTGATGGTCAGCAAGCCATAGTACGCAAAGGGTATTTCTCTCAATCGTTAGGCCTAATACTCATAATTGACGTAGCTGTTTTTAAGAGAATTATGTACCTTTCACTACAGTTGGGCTTGTTAAAAGGAGAAGTGCATTGTTATGATACGTTTCCAGTGAAACTTTTGCAGTTAAGTAATAAAAGGTATTGATATCCACCTTATCTGAAATGCCGTTGATATATGCACAGGAGCGCCAAAGAAATTGGTGTAGGCATGTGTATTCAAATACAGAAATACGTAAACAAGCAGAATACGTCGCTGCTGTTGGCAACGCTTATATAAGACAAGTAAGTGACTGGCGCAGTTGTTAGATCAGTTACTGCTGCTACAATGGCAGGTTATCAAGATTTAAGTGAGTTTGAACATGGTGTTATAGTCGGCGCACGAGCAGTGGGACACAGCATCTTCGAGTTAGCGATGACGTGGGGATTTTCTCGTACGACCATTTCACGAGTGTACCGTGAATATCAGAAATCCGGAAAATCATCAAATCTCTGACATCGCTGCGGCCGGGAAAAGAACGGGACCAACGACGACTGAAGAGAATCGTTCAACGCGACAGAAGTGCAACCCTTCCGCAAATTTCAGCATACGCTGGGCCATCAACAAGTGTCAGTGTGCGATCCATTCAACGAAACATCATCGATATGGAATTTCGGAGCCGAAGGCGCCCACTCGTCTACCCTTGACCACTGCACGGCACAAAGCTTTAGGCCTCGCCTGGGCTGGTCAACACGAACATTGGACTGTTGATGACTGGAAACATGTTACCTGGTCCAACGACTCTCGTTTCAGATTGTATCGACCGGATGGACGTGTACGGGTATGGAGACAACTTTATCAATTGATGGACCCTGCATGTCAGTGATGTCGGTGGGAGACTATTCAAGGTGGTGGGGGCTCTGTAATGGTGTGGGGCGTGTTTAGTTGGAGCGATATGGGACCCCTGGCACGTGTAGATAAGACTCTGACAGGTGAAACGTACGTAAGCATCCTGCCTGATCACCTGCACCCATTCATATCCATTGTGCATTCCGACGGACTTGGGTGGTTCCAGCAGGACAATGCGACAACCCAAACGTCCTTAATTGCTACAGAGTGGCTCCAGGAACACCTTTCTGAGTTTAAACACTTTCGCTGGCCCCCAAACTCCACAGACATGAACATCATTGAGCTTGTCTGAAATGTCTTGCAACGTGTCATTTAGAAGAGATCTCCACCCCCTCGTACTCTTACGGATTTATGGACAGCCCTGCAGGATTCATGGTGTCAGTTCCTCCCAGCAGTACTTCAGATATTAGTCGAGCCCATGTAAAGTCATGTTGCGGCGCTCCTGCGTGCTCTCAGATGTACTAGACGATATTAAGCAGATCTACCAGTTTCTTTGGCTTTTCAGTGTAGAAACAGTAGTAGGACAGGGAGAAAATATCTCGGCTTGACGTATCACAATTGGAAAGTGTAAGCAAAAGTAGCGAAGCTAATCTGGTAAGCAATAAGAGCATATACTTATGGAAAAAAAAATATCAGAGTCGCAGCAGAAATCAGCTCTGTACACTTGTCGACTCCCTGTTGCAGATTGCTACATGGTACAGTGGAAGTCTGATGAATGTGCACAACTGCACCAGACTTTGAGTTTGCATCAGGTTCGTCGCTGTATGAGTCTGCAGACAAGCTCTGTGGTGTGTCATAGCAGTACACAGATTTGTTTCCAGACTACGATTTTCCAATCCGCACCACTCTTTGAGTCTCCTCTAAGTACGAGGCGGGTGTTGTTATACTTTTCATGATATTTGTATCCAAAATGCATACATGTAGACCATCGGGAAGAGGGATTTTTTTTAGGTGTATAGGACATGCAAACACCCTCATATGCGTATGCTGGCAATAAGACGACATACATACGGAAAAATGTAAAAAAATATGAAAAAATGACAAAATTGGTAAAAATCGAGTAAAACTGGTATAATAACGACAAATTCATGAGAAATACGTAAAATTGAGGGAAATACGACGAAATCTGCAAAATCTAAAAAATTACGTAAACTGTCTGAGAATGCATGAAATTAGAGAAAAAGCACCACGATATGTGGGGAAGTGAGGTGGGTTGGAGGTACCCAGACACTCAAGACTGAGAAAAGCTTAAAAATTATCCTCTGGCTGCATTCACTTTTAACCCTCCCCCTCCCCCTGTAAACTATGCGGGTTTACGTAACACATACTCCAACAAAGGCAACATAAGTATTACACAGAGGCGCCATTTTAAAACAGGCCAAATGTATGTATCCCAATCCATAACTATGTTCTCAAGCATGAGGTCGATGGCTGTTTTTCACCAACTGTGGTATTCCTTAAGTATTAACGAGAAGAATCAATGTGTTTTTTTAGATTTAAGCTATTCCCTAGAACCTTCTGCAGGACAGTGGTTCGATGTCACATGTATCACCTTTAACAGTGTGAGGAGGCCGTACTCGAGAGATGTGGTGATAGGACGAAATTGCGATATTATCCTACACATGAGAAAAACTACCTAACATCAGACCAGGATTATTTGTGCAAGAGGAACGCTATCAGAGTTGTGGTGATGCTACTGTAAATAGCAATAAGGCTGACCATGGTATTTACTCCCTCGTAAGAAGTTGCTGCTTCTTCGTGTGCATTTTCGTGCAGCGGGAGTGCATGGTACCTCAGTGTATCAACCGTCGAAATTATTAATGTCTGTTTTCCTTAACTCTATTTCGTAGTGAGACATAGCCACATCCGTCAAAACTGATACTACTACTGCTAATGATATGCATAACTGATGCGGAAAGTGTGATTGAGGATACATATGTTTCCGACTTAAAAAGACGTGTAAAATCCATTAATTTCCTAAGAGACAGCTGGCCGGAGCGGTTGTAGGCGCTACAGTCTGGAACCGCGCGACCGCTAGGTCGCAGGTTCGAATCCTGCCTCGGGCATGAATATGTGTGATGTCCTTAGGTTAGGTAGGTTTAAGTAGTTCTAGGGGACTGATGAGCTCAGAAGTTAAGTCCCATAGTGCTCAGAGCCATTTGAAACATTTTTGAACCTAAGAGACAGAACAGCAATCTGCGAACTTCATTCTAATGGTTTTATAAGCAGCTCGAGCGGTGGATATACACTGACGATGCCATCCTAGGACACCAGAATAGTGCAGAAGGAATAGTTTTATCATTTTAAAGTTTGTAACCGCATTGATAAGTTAAGCGCTGTCGGGCGTGGCCGGCGCTTGGATGGGTCACCATCCCGCCGCCACGTGCTGTTGCCATTTTTCGGGGTGCACTCAGCCTCGTGATGCCAATTGAGGAGCTACTCGACCGAATAGTAGCGGCTCCGGTCAAAGAAAACCGTCATAACGACCGGGAGAGCGGTGTGCTGACCCCATGCCCCTCCTATCCGCATCCTCACCTGAGGATGATACGGCGGTCGGATGGTCCCGATGGGTCGCTTGCGGCCTGTAGACGGAGTTAGTTTTTTTAGTTTAGTAACCGCATTGATGGGGGTATGTCTGATGTTGGACAAATACAGGGTGGTCAGAAAATGTGTGAAATGCTTGTAGGGATGTTACAGGGCAGGTTGTACGGAGACATAAATGTTAAGAAGGAAATTCGATTAGTTGCTCCGTTTCCGAGTTATTTAGCATAGAATTTAGCCAATCGGGGCGTCGCCGCTCGCATTGAAGCGGCCTGCCAGGGGCGGTGTTGCCCAACGAGTGCTTTGTCTCGTTAGTTGAAACTTGAATTTACGCGCGCGACGATCTGATTGGCTAACTTCAATGCTAAATAACTCGGAAATGCCGCAACGTATCGATTTTTTTTTCTTTTGTAACATTCATATCTCAGTACAACCTGTCCTGCAACATCCCTACGAGCGTTTCAGACATTTTCTGACCACACTGTATATCTTGCATTAGAGTATTAAGAGCGTTGCATTTCTCATGACTAATACTTCGGAAACTGTATGGCTTTAACAATATAGCATCGTTAGGTACAGAACTGTGTACTCACTGGAGTGTGTGTTTATGCTCTATGATCGTTTCTCTTATGCCGTAACCTTCCTGGTACTGACTCCAGACAGTGGAATAATGCTTCAGAATTGATTGCATGGTTGGTTTACGTGAAATGTTTCAGTCTCCATCCATCTGGAACTCCCTCATGTATAAACCATATGCTTCATCTTAACTGTTTGTTATATTACCACAACACACCACTTGGTTGAGATGGAAGGAGCCTTGGCGGAACACTGGATATCTGCTACTTGTCTTGTGGAGCTTGGGATTAAATGTAGGGGTCATCACCTTCAGATACTTGTTCGGAAGCGTCCCTCAATGCTGCACATTCGTCCTGTTTCCATATGCTGCGATGCCCACCACATGCTTTATTTTTTATTTTTTTTTTCACCCGAGGACATGCAGCTTTACTGTATGATTAAATGATGATGGCGTCCTCTTGGGTAAAACATTCCGGAGGTAAAATAGTCCCCCATTCGGATCTCCGGGCGGGGACTACTCAAGAGGACGTCGTTATCAGGAGAAAGAAAACTGGCGTTCTACGGATCGGAGCGTGGAATGTCAGATCCCTTAATCGGGCAGGTAGGTTAGAAAATTTAAAAAGGGAAATGGATAGGTTAAAGTTAGATATAGTGGGAATTAGTGAAGTTCGGTGGCAGGAGGAACAAGACTTTTGGTCAGGTGATTACAGGGTTATAAATACAAAATCAAATAGGGGTAATGCAGGAGTAGGTTTAATAATGAATAAAAAAATAGGAGTGCGGGTTAGCTACTACAAATAGCATAGTGAACGCATTATTGTGGCCAAGATAGACACAAAGCCCACGCCTACTACAGTAGTACAAGTTTATATGCCAACTAGCTCTGCAGATGATGAAGAAATAGGTGAAATGTATGATGAAATAAAAGAAATTATTCAGGTAGTGAAGGGAAACGAAAATTTAATAGTCGTGGGTGACTGGAATTCGAAAGCAGGAAAAGGGAGAGAAGGAAACATAGTAGGTGAATATGGATTGGGGGGAAGAAATGAAAGAGGAAGCCGCCTTGTAGAATTTTGCGCAGAGCATGACTTAATCATAGCTAACACTTGGTCCAAGAATCATAAAAGAAGGTTGTATACCTGGAAGAATCCTGGAGATACTAAAAGGTATCAGATAGATTATATAATGGTAAGACAGAGATTTAGGAACCAGGTTTTAAATTGTAAGACATTTCCAGGGGCAGATGTGGACTCTGACCACAATCTATTGGTTATGAACTGTAGATTAAAAAAGAAACTGCAAAAAGGTGGGAATTTAAGGAGATGGGACCTGGATAAACTGACAAACTGGGGTTGTACAGAGTTTCAGGGAGAGCATAAGGGAACAATTGACAGGAATGGGGGAAAGACATACAGTAGAAGAAGAATGGGTAGCTCTGAGGGATGAAGTAGTGAAGGCAGCAGAGGATCAAGTAGGTAAAAAGACGAGGGCTAATAAAAATCCTTGGGTAACAGAAGAAATATTGAATTTAATTGATGAAAGGAGAAAATATAAAAATGCAGTAAATGAAGCAGGCAAAAGGGAATACAAACGTCTCAAAAATGAGATCGACAGAAAGTGCAAAATGGCTAAGCAGGGATGGCTAGAGGACAAATGTAAGGATGTAGAGGCTTGTCTCACTAGGGGTAAGATAGATACTGCCTACAGGAAAATTAAAGAGACCTTTGGAGAGAAGAGAACCACTTGTATGAATATCAAGAGCTCAGATGGCAACTCAGTTCTAAGCAAAGAAGGGAAGGCAGAAAGGTGGAAGGAGTATATAGAGGGTTTATACAAGGGCGATGTACTTGAGGACAGTATTATGGAAATGGAAGAGGATGTAGATGAAGATGAAATGGGAGATAAGATACTGCGTGAAGAGTTTGACAGAGCACTGAAAGACCTGAGTCGAAACAAGGCCCCGGGAGTAGACAACATTCCATTAGAACTACTGATGGCCTTGGGAGAAAATGGTTCAAATGGCTCTGAGCACTATGGGACTCAACTGCTGAGGTCATTAGTCCCCTAGAACTTAGAACTAGTTAAACCTAACTAACCTAAGGACATCACAAACATCCATGCCCGAGGCAGGATTCGAACCTGCGACCGTAGCGGTCTTGCGGTTCCAGACTGCAGCGCCTTTAACCGCACGGCCACTTCGGCCGGGGCCTTGGTTGAGTCAGTCATGACAAAACTCTACCATCTGGTGAGCAAGATGTATGAGACAGGCGAAATACCCACAGACTTCATGAAGAATATAATAATTCCAATCCCAAAGAAAGCAGGTGTTGACAGATGTGAAAATTACCGAACTATCAGTTTAATAAGTCACAGCTGCAAAATACTAACGCGAATTCTTTACAGACGAATGGAAAAACTGGTAGAAGCGGACCTCGGGGAAAATCAGTTTGGATTCCGTAGAAATGTTGGAACACGTGAGGCAATACTAACCTTACGACTTATCTTAGAAGAAAGATCAAGAAAAGGCAAACCTACGTTTCTAGCATTTGTAGACTTAGAGAAAGCTTTTGACAACGTGAACTGGAATACTCTCTTTCAAATTCTGAAGGTGGCAGGGGTAAAATACAGGGAGCGAAAGGCTATTTGCAATTTGTACAGAAACCAGATGGCAGTTATAAGAGTCGAGGGGTATGAAAGGCAAGCAGTGGTTGGAAAGGAGTGAGACAGGGTTGTAGCCTCTCCCCGATGTTATTCAATCTGTATATTGAGCAAGCAGTAAAGGAAACAAAAGAAAAATACGGACTAGGTATTAAAATTCGTGGAGAAGTAGTAAAAACTTTGAGGTTCGCCGATGACATTGTAATTCTGTCAGAGACAGCAAAGGACTTGGAAGAGCAGTTGAACGGAATGGACAGTGTCTTGAAAGGAGGATATAAGATGAACATCAACAAAAGCAAAACGAGGATAATGGAATGTAGTCAAATTAAATCGGGTGATGCTGAGGGGATTAGATTAGGAAATGAGACACTTAAAGTAGTAAAGGAGTTTTGCTATTTAGGGAGTAAAATAACTCATGATGGTCGAAGTAGAGAGCATATAAAATGTAGACTGGCAATGGCAAGGAAATCGTTTCTGAAGAAGAGAAATTTGTTAACATCGAGTATAGATTTAAGTGTCAGGAAGTCGTTTCTGAAAGTATTTGTATGGAGTGTAGACATGTATGGAAGTGAAACATGGACGATAACCAGTTTGGACAAGAAGAGAATAGAAGCTTTCGAAAGGTGGTGCTACAGAAGAATGCTGAAGATAAGGTGGGTAGATCACGTAACTAATGAGGAGGTATTGAATAGGATTGGGGAGAAGAGAAGTTTGTGGCACAACTTGACTAGAAGAAGGGATCGGTTGGTAGGACATGTTTTGAGGCATCAAGGGATCACAAATTTAGCATTGGAGGGCAGCGTGGAGGGTAAAAACCGTAGAGGGAGACCAAGAGATGAATACACTAAGCAGATTCAGAAGGATGTAGGTTGCAGTAGGTACTGGGAGATGAAGAAGCTTGCACAGGATAGAGTAGCATGGAGAGCTGCATCAAACCAGTCTCAGGACTGAAGACAACAACAACAACAAGATAACAGTACCTCTTTTTAAATATACTACCACACATGTGTTGTGAATAGCATCTTCCGGTGATGGTCAAAACCAGAGTAGTAATCATGTACCTGACTGCAAAATGAGGAAACAATGCTCTTTGAAACGGAACAACATGACATCTGCAATCCTGCCACTGTGGAAGATGAGATTAACTGTATAGGTCATCACCTTCGGATAGCTGTTGAAAACGCTCTACAGCGCTGGAAACTCTTCTAGTTTTCATATGTTGCGATATCTTCCACGTTTTTGTCACTGAAGAAAAAGTCATGGTAGAAAAACAAAGCTGTAGTTGTACACTGCTTGCATGTGTTACAGCCGAAAAATAATGTATTAAATTGCATATGAAGGAGCAATATAGGAACCTTGTCTCGTGATTGGTAGTCTGTTGGATATGGTCTTCTTCCTGTAAAGTCAACAAAACATTATGCAGACCTGTGCAATCGACGTCGAACACTGGCCACGTGCTCCAGGTGTGTGATACATGTATATGTAATATGCTCGATGCCAACATGCAGACGGTATGTGTTTTTGTTTCGATTTACCGTCGCTCTTAATGGAACTAAATCAACAATGTAAAGGTAATATCCGGAGAACCACAGGGAAGTGTGATAGGGGCTTTGCTGTTCACAGTATATATGTATATGATCTAGTAGAAAGTGTCGGATGCTCTTTACGGTTATTCGCAGATGATGCAGTTGTTTATACCAAAGTAGCAACGCCGGAAGATAGTAAGAATTTGCAGAACGACCTGCAGAGAATTGATGAATGGTGCAGATTGTAGCAGTTGACCGTGAACATAATTAAATGTAACATATTGCGCATACATAGGAAAAGAAATCAACTATTGTACAGCTACGCTATTGGTGACAAACAGCTGGAGACTTCGTCTGCCGTAAAATATCTAGGCGTAATTATTCTGAGCGACCTTAAGTGGTATGACCATATAAAACAGATAGTGGGGAAAGCAGACACCAGACTCAAATTCATCGGATGAATCTTAAGGAAGTGTAATTCATCCACGAAAGAAGTGGCTTATACGGTGCTTGTTCGCCCGATTCTTGAGTATTGTTCATCTATCTGGGATCCCTGTCAGGTAGGACTGATAGAGGAGATAGAGAAGATCCAACGAAGAGCGGCGCGTTTCGTCACGGGATCGTTTAGCTGGCAAGAAGGCGTTACAGAGATGCTAAACAAACTCCACTGGCAGACGTTACAAGAAAGACGTTGTGCATCAAGGAGACATTTACTATTGAAATTTCGGGACAGCACTTTTCAGGAGGAGTCAGACAACATATTACTTCCCTCCACATACATCTCACATATTGACCACAAGGAGAAAATTCGAGAAATTAGAGCCAGTACAGAGGCTTACCGACAATCATTCTTCCCAAGCACTATTCGCGAGTGAAACAGGGTTGGAGGGATCAGATAGTGGTACCGAAAGTACCCTCCGCCGCACACCATTAGGTGGCTTGCGGAGTATGATGTAGATGTAGATGAGATACGCTGTAAAATTTTATAGGAGTTTCTAAGACAGGCTCTCATGATTTGTTTCATAAACGCAGGTGTGCTATAGTTTTGCATTGATCAAATGGGACTTGCCATAGTGTACAAAATAGCAGTGTCTTCCTGAATTATAGTTTGTTGTCAAACGTAAAATGGTTGTGTTTTTTCCGACATGACAATTGCTTGTAAGATTGTATTCTCTAATGTTATTTCAAATGTCTGAAATGTTTGTAATACACGCGTGCATGACAGTTCATTTACAGGCACTGATTTGAACGCAAGAGACGTTCTCAGATCGTGTAATTTGTCCTTCAAGCTGAAAGATTATTATTTTTTTTTTCAGAGTTTAAATTCTCGCCTTTTCTTTACATCGATGATGGTTTCGAAATAATGAGAACATTATGTGGTGATCAGTAGTTTTCGCAGCAAAATAGTGGAAGTTTTTTTTCCTGGTTTTACGCATTGTGGACAGGTACAGGCCTCATTTGTAATCGGCAGTGCTGCACTTCACTGGATGTCGCAAAATACTGAGATATGAATTGTGTTGTGTCCTGCAGTTGAATATAAAAACTGCACATGAAACTAAAAGAAAATGCATTGCGCCTGTTGTCGTGGAAGGAGGACATTTATTATCGTCGCGATTGTGTTCTCTTTTTTAAAAGATGCTTGATTGTGAGAGATGGCTTGACGTTAGTTGAAAGTGTTCTCCTTTGCAGAATGGGGGTCGCTCGCATGAGGCGGTTTGGGAGATGGTCGCTCCCGACCGGGGTACGGTCTGTGGAGTGGGGCGGTGCCACCAAATTTCCCTTTTGTATTGGCAAAGGACCATCGCCTCAAGGAGACTGCGAGCTCATACCATGCCCTGCAGGCTGCTCCAGCCGCAGTTGAGGAAGACTGTGGTCCCAGATACGGTAGGGTCTGTGGTCGCTTTGGGCGGAGGACTCCCGTTTTTCCAAGTCGTTGTTGTTCCATGGGGGCCCAGTCTTTCCGAGTAATACGTTTAACAGAGTGCATGAAGCGTCTTGTTCTTGTCTTTCGTCTATCTGTGACTGATTTCCGTGACCGGAGACAGTGTACCAACGCAACTAGAAGGATCTCTTTATGGACCACCAGCAGTAAGGTAGAACAGGTCTCTATCCCTATCTACAGTGAGGAGAGGGAGGGAGGGAGGAATGAGGGGTGGAAGGGGGTTAAGACTACGTCCAAGCTGGTTAGTTCGTGAGCGCCCATCGGGGAGGACACATCTGCAATTGCTGCCCCTCTGCAGTCTTGTGGGGTGGTTTTTGCGGTAGTTACGTTATTACGATGATTTTTCCCAATCCCCACTACCTGTGTTGCATTATGACCCGTTGATTAGGAGTGCTGTTTTTTTTTTTTCTTTTCAAGACAATATCTGTGTGTAATTAGAACAGTGATGCATTTTCCATCAGTTGTGGTAGTGTGTATTGTTTTCGATTATCTGGGCCACAGGGTGTCTGTAGTGAACTCTGATGTGAAACAGCGATAGCTATAGTTCTCAGCTGTATTCTTACAGGTAAAACACTTATTAAACTCCTCTCTGTCCAACACCATCATCTCGTAAGTTGAATATATTTCCCACAAAAAAAAGATAGTACCTTACACCGTTGCCTTTTCCCCACCAGGTTGTAGGAGTCGGGTAGAGTATGAGTTCATCCGTCACTAGTTTCGAGTGATATTGTGAAATTATTTCCCAGCTGGATAACACCTGTTGTATGGCATCATCAATTTTTGAGTTGTATTGCGATTTTAGGCAGCCCTTGATTACTGCTATGCATATAGTTGGGTAATTAGGGCCGATCATTATGATTAATTACGTAATCAGGACCGATCTCTACTTCAGTTTCCCAACCTAAATAAATAAAGTACACTAGCCTAACCTTCCCCTCCTGCATATGGGCAGTTTCCATATGTTGGGGGTGCAATAGGGCTTTCTGTCCAGAAGGACCAGAGTTCGAGTCCCGGAAATGGCACCGCCATTTTTAATTTCCCGCCAGTTTCAAACGCCTCTGGTGGTATAATTGTGCACGGGGGAGGGGGGGGGGGCGGTGCACTCGGGCTGTCTGTTCAGAAGGACCAGGGTTCGATACCCGGTGGGGAGAGGGGGCGTTGGGGTGAGATGTCAGCACAGCCCTGGGACCAGCAAATTCCCGCCAAAATTCGAAATTCCCACCAGTTGGGTAGGTGGTGGATGGGGAGGGGGAAGGGCGCTGGGACCCACCTTGCAGGTTGACGAAAACACATGACGTCACCTGGGGGTGGTGGTTGTTGGGGGTGAGCGTGGGTGGGAGGGTAATTAATTGATAAATTGAATTAACTGGTATATATATTTGATGCAGAAGTTAAGTTCGGAGCCCCATTACCCGACTGCTGTTGATATTAGTGAATTTTAAAAAAATGGTTCAAATGGCTCTGAGCACTATGGGAGTTAACATCTTAGGTCATTAGTCCCCTAGAACTTAGAACTACTTAAACCTAACCTAAGGACATCACACACATCCATGCCCGAGGCAGGATTCGAACCTGCGACCGTAGCAGCCCCGCGGTTCCGGACTGCAGCGCTAGAACCGCACGGCCGGCTAGTGAAGTTTAATTTCCTATGGTAGTAAATGTATGTGGGAAGTTAATATGTATGTTAGTTTATTTGTTTATAGCGGTTTTTAAATAAACGGATGTTTGGACCGTTTTAAAAGGAA
This sequence comes from Schistocerca nitens, assembly GCF_023898315.1. Lineage (NCBI taxonomy): Eukaryota > Metazoa > Arthropoda > Insecta > Orthoptera > Acrididae > Schistocerca > Schistocerca nitens. Next base: position 779,458,958 of record NC_064615.1, on the reverse strand, counting down.
TTCAGCTGATCATGTGCGCCGATCTGTTGCTGTTGGAGAAACGTGTATCCGACCACTGAATGCGAGAACAAAGGCAAAACAGTGGTTGGTGGACCCCAAAGGCTCCGTACCAATGAGGCGACATCTATTTTATCGTACTTGTTTTCTGGGGTGCAAAAGAACTTATTCTGATCGATTACGTTACAAGATGTAAAACAGTTAAATGTTTTGTTGTGTCTTGTTCTGGATTGAAGTAAACAGGAACAGAACGACATAGTAACGAAGTACTGGCATGATTTAGCATTGATGAATCTGTATCTAGTATTCGTTGTTGGAGTACATAACAGAGAGTGTTTGAGAGAATTATCTAAGATGCAGGGAACACAGTATTATTACGATTTTGTAGCGACAACTGCGGCAGAGTGCGCAATTTTGCAGATGATGAGACCTTCCACGTAATGAGCACTCTGCCGGGCAGAAATTAACCCAGCTGCGGTGTTGGTTTCAGTAAATAACTTTCACTTTCCGTCAGACGTGACCTTACGCAACGGCTGTTTCGTTCAAGGTTCACCGCTGTAACGGCATACCATTAAACTGGTGAGAGCAGCCACTCCAGCACAGCTGCCGAGCCGCTTCGCTCATTTGTAGTTTTATTCTGCCAGAGAGAAGATACCGTGTCCCAAGTGCAGCACAGAAGACGTGAGGTTGCTGCATTCCCCTCCTTGCGAGCAACGTGCATGTTAGCTGGTACACCTGCTCCTGTGCCGGGCTAGAATAAAAGTTTCTCTCTCTTTAACAAGATGTTTCTAGGCTGCACATGTCAAGAAGACTGGCAGATAATGTCGTGTTGCTACTAGCGTCTTGATCGGAATAGTTCTTTCGATACGGTACTTGTAACGGTGAGAGGTCTTCGACACGATAATGTGAAGCAAAGAATGAGTGACCCAAACATTTGGATTCAATTCTGCCGACAGATGTCAGCTGTAATGAAGAAACGGAATAGCAACTACAAAATCTCCTCAGTACAACGGAAATCCATTCAAAAAAATGGTTCAAATGGCTCTGAGCACTATGCGACTTAACTTCTGAGGTCATCAGTCGCCTAGAACTTAGAACTATTTAAACCTAACTAACCTACGGACATCACACACATCCATGCCCGAGGCAGGATTCGAACCTGCGACCGTAGCGGTCGCCCGGTTCCAGACTGTAGCGCTTAGAACCGCACACACACTCCGGCCGGCCGAAATCCATTCCCTAGTTCCAAATTTTACCTTCTCCATTCACTCGATGATTAGGTTCGGGCCGAGACCCATTCTCAAATCATCTTAAAATAGTCAAAAAATGGTTAAAAAGAACGGCTCTGAGCACTATGGGACTCAACTGCTGTGGTCATCAGTCCCCTAGAACTTAGAACTACTTAAACCTAACTAACCTAAGGACATCACACACATCCATGCCCGAGGCAGGATTCGAACCTGCGACCGTAGCAGTCGCACGGTTCCGGACTGCGCGCCTAGAACCGCGAGACCACCGCGGCCGGCTTAAAATAGTCAAGAATGGTTTTTCCTAAGATGTGAAAACCATGTCAGAAATGTGCAACGAACCGTTACAGCGCACACAGATAACTCCAGCATGCTGGAAGTTCACAAAATCTCCTTTTTGGAAGAGCTGGTGTAGTTTCTTTCTAAGCTGTTTTGAGCATTCTATTTTTGTGTCACGTTTTCAGGCACATGAGCAGTTGATGCCGGAAGCTACGCATTTCGTAAGCGATTGCACACTTAAGATCATCGTTACACTGAATTTTTGAAAGGTGTAACAAGAATCTGTATTTCATTTACGTGTTCTTCATGACCTGCTCGAGCTATGTTCTAATTGTAAACTGGAATAATTTCTGCATATTACTGATAGTTTTCGTTCTACTGTGTCCAGTCTTTTTATTCATAATCATTAGACATCTAGTTATTCCAAACTCACCGCCTCCTTTCAGGTATATTTTCGCAGATCAGGAAATTAACTGTTAAAAGAAAACCAGACGCACTTTTTTTGGTGTGCAGACAGACAACGGGGAACTTAACGAACGCATTTGTAAAAATATATTCAATGTTAAGTTGCGTTCGCGGATGGGTCTGCGACCGACTTTAAAACGTCTGTCGACTGTAGAAAGTGCGAAGCAAAAACGTAGGTGTCTCTTTCGTGCAACTCGTTCACAGTTAGCACGCGAGGGAAAGCGCTCTCGAATGCCTTTGGCTTTACTACTCAAAACTCTTTTATGTTTCTCTGATACTTCTTATGCCAGCACATTGACGTCTCGATTATAGGGAACACTTTACCATTTTGTTTCTTAACCACTATATCTCGACATCTACAGGATAACGTTACCGTGTCCTTGTTGCTAGAGCCAAAGTAATTTGCCGTCTTTCTCTGCGAATGTTCGTTAAATATCGTCCAGGCAGAGGAGACACATCATCTAGATCATACTCCGCATGCCACGTAACGCTGTGCAGGGAAGGTTCTCTGATGCCCCTTCCCTGTTCCATGTGCGAATAGCGTGTGGTAAGGATAATTGTCGGTAATTCTTTGTTTTAGCTCTGATTTCTCGAATTTTCCCGACGTGGTCATTTCGCGAGGTGTATGCGGTAGGAAAAAATATGTTGTCCTATTCTTTCAGGAAAGTACTCTCTCGAAGTTTCAATATTAGATCTTTCCGTCATGCACAACGACTCTCTTCTACCTTCTGCCACTGGAGCTTGTTGTTCGTAACGCTCTCGCGCGGACTTAGTTATCTTGTGACGAAACGCACCGCTCTTCTTTGGACCTTCTCTATCCTTCCTGTCTGTGATAACGGGTAAGGATAGCAGAATGATGAACAGTGCTCAAGACTCGATCGAATAAACGCCTTGTAAGCCACTTCATTCATGGGTCTGTTACATTTCTTTGAGATTCGTCCTATGAATCTCAGTCTGGCATCTGCTCTTCCTACTCTTCCTAGGGTACATAGCTTTTATGTGTGCTTACTTCAATACCCAGTGTATTGGTTTTACGACGGGGTGCGGATACGTATTGGACGTAATGCAGATATCAGTAATGGATACCTCCACGAAAGGTTCCAGACATCTAGACAGTGTTACTGGGATATTTGACCAGCATTATATAGTGGGTCATCTTCATGATGGACCAGTTATATAGCAGTTTGCTTCACACCATGCTTCAGATGAACCAGATGTTCGCAACACTTTGTGATCGCACGCACCCTCAAATAATTGCCGACCTACCTCCGTATTTTACTCGTAGAAGTGCATGTGTCACTTCAGCGTACATAGGAGCTTTTAGTGCTTAGTGCATGGCATCATTCGCGAAATGTTTGTTTTAAGTGTCATTGGGTTGCATTAAGTTTTCTTATGAGGCCTTGTAATTGTTACAATATTATTTCGCCAATTGTAGGCATTTTACTGCATCTCATCAAGCCAGTTTGTCAACGGTTACCAGCATATGTGCATCAGCCTTCGGATTCTGTCTGACTGTATTTGATGAACTTGACCTTCTTTTCAGAACCGTCTACAAACAAGAAGTACTCGTCTTATAGTTTTTCTTAACATTTCGAAGAACTAAACGCTCCTGCCTCTCTTTCCTCTCTCTTCATAGTCTATTCTCTGTGTATTCTTGGTGAATCTAGTGTACCTGAATTTTTCGTTGACGTTCTGAACTTTGAGAAACGTTTAGTGGACTAAGAGGCTTAGAGAAAAGCCAACGAAGTGTCATAATGACAATAATTTTCTTGATGTTGTCGCTTAGCTCGTTAATTTTCAGCAGTCTGACTTGTCATCGCCTCCCAGATGATGCTGACACAAAACATTCAATACTAATGTAACAAAATGAAACACCTGCCGCCGGCCTTTTGATGTTATTTATTATATAGCTATTATTTTCGGTGGTTCAGTACACCATCTTCAGGCCTTAACTGATGCTGAGGGGATTACCTCCAACCGTATGTACGATCCTATCAGTGACCAACGTCTGTGAAATGGTTTCCTTAGACAACTGTAACAGCGATGTTGGGTCTGCAATCATCAACTACCAACCCATTACTAATATCTCTTTGCTATCAGTCATAAAATTTTGCTGCGTTATATGTAACAGATTGGCAACCACACTGATCAGCCAGGTCATTAGGACCACCGACTGCTATCGATGTAAACCCGTCCAGGCGATAGCCCAATCAGACAACGCACGCTGCATGTAGTCTCAGTGGGCGTGTGTAGAATGGGGAAGGCGCGCGATCTATTTGAGTTTTAACGAGGGCAGATTGTGATGGCTCGGAGGCTCGGCACGAGCATTTCGGAAACTGCACGACTTGCCGGGTGTTCGAGAGTGCTGCGGTGAGTATCTTCATCACGTGGCGAAACCAAGGTGAAACCACGTCCAGATGTCGTGGGGTTGGGGGGCCACCCTTCATTACAGTGTCAGACGTCGTACGCTGGGCAGACTAGTAAACCATGACAGGCAGCGAACTGTGGTGGAACTGATGCTGGCCAGAGTACAAGTGTATCTGAACACACACAGTGCAGCGAACACTCCTAACCATGGGCCTCCGCAGCGGACGACCCATGCATGTACCAATGTTAACATCACGACATCGGCAACTAAGACTGAAATGGGCATATGAGCATCGCCACTGGACGTCGGCGCAGTGGCAGAACGTTGCATAGTTTGATGAATCCGGGTACCTTCTTCATCACGCCGATGGGAGGGCGCGAATCCGTTGTCTTCCAGGGGAATAGTTCCTTGACATCTGTTGTACAGGACAGAGACAGGCTAGCGGCGGCTCCATTATGCTCTGTGGAACATTTACATGGGCATCCATGGGTCCAGTGAAGCTCGTGCAAGGCACCATGACGGCCGAGGAGTATCGTACACCGGTTGCAGACCACGTACACCCGTTCCTGACGATCATGTCTCGACGGCAGTGGCTGTTTTCAGCGAGGTAATGCGCCTTGTCACAAGGCCAGGAGTGTGATGGAGTGGTTCGAGGAACACAGTGATGAGGTCCAATTGATGTGCTGGTCCCCCAACTCGCCAGATCTGAACCCGATAGAACACACCTGGGATGCGATTGAACGTGGTGTCAGAGCTCGTCGCCGCCTCCCCGGAATTTACGCGAATTAGGTGACTTTTGTGTGCGGATGTGGTGCCCTCCAGCAACCTACCAAGGCCTCACTGCCACGACGCGCCGCCGCTGTTATCCGTGCCAAAGGTGGACATACCAGCTAATCAGGTAAGTGGTCTTAATTTTCTGGCTGATGAGTGTACGTGAGTCCAGTACACGAGTAAAACAGATAGATGGTTTCGCACTTCGGGCTCAAACTTTATCCTTCTCCTGATATTTTTCACACATTAAACATGACCTAGTGTTTCTCACAGTTCCTCTATAAATGCCAAATGAATTGCTACGTAACTCAGATGTGACATAAAGAATAGGTTTTCACGAAGCTCATCTGATACCTACTACTCCTTCAGCTACGGTAACTATTTCTGGAAGATTAGGATTGCGAAGAAAAATCTTTCCTTATATTCTACAATTTCTGTTCACATTGCTTTTTCTTATGCTGGGAGAACGTACTCCAAGATTGGAACCAGTTTTTTTTTTTTAAATTAAGATTTTGTATTGCTCGCCATCTGAGACTAATGCACTACAACATCCATGGCCAATCACAGTTGAACGGAGGGGCACCGGACGAAATATGAGGACACACAGATAGTTGCTGGCGCGTCTCGTGATTGCGACAGTGGCATTAGGGAAGTATTAGAGATTCGATTATCAGACAGTCACATTAACCGAGACATTGGTTTTTCTTAAAGTAAAATATGGGACCTTGTTTTACCGTGTATCTCCTCACAACCCTTGTACCGCGTCGGCAGCACTGTCGGTAGAAGTTGTCTTGATTGCGATATGCAACTCCTCCACACATCCATCAACGGTGGCACTGCATGTGCTGTCTGCTAAGGGGCAGCACTGGCTGTTCTGGCACACGCGTCTTGTGCTTTCTGTGGTGCAAGTAGGGGCGTCTCAGCAGTTCATCTTAGCTAGAACGCCGAATTATCGCGCCATTTTCATGTCAGTATCCGTCTGCTACATCGACAAACATAACATGAAATACTGCGCAGGAAAATCCAACACAATAGAGAAATTGTGCAGGATGCGACCTTCCAAAGCCGCTTGAGATCGTCCAGTGATCTTAGCCTAGAAGGATACAGAGCAGCAATTGGTGCAAAACTCGAATCAAACGAACTCCTCAGGCAAAAGCACAAACTAATAATTTTGGAAAAATCATTAAGTATAGTGAGGTATGCCGTATAACATTAAGCAACTAGTTCAACATCTTACAAAACGAAGATGGAAGATACGTGGACAAAAGGGCCAGGCAAATGCTACGTAAACCAATTAAATAATCTAATGGGGATCAAAAAAGTGACTGATATTAAAATTAGCCGGCCGCGGTTCTAGGCGCTTCAGTCCGGAACCGCGTTGCTGCTCCGGTCGCAGGTTCGAATCCTGCCTCGGGCATGGATGTGTGTGATGTCCTTAGGTTAGTTAGGTTTAAGTAGTTCTAAGTCTAGCGGACTGATGACCTCAGATGTTAATTCCCATAGTGCTTAGAGCCATTTGAAGCATCTCATATTAAAATAGTGGTGAAATATCGTATTTACAAGTTTATTATGAGTGAGCGCAAAATTTGGCCTTGTTAGTGAAACTGCCCATTGCTTAGTCAAATTGTCCTCCCTATGTTCGCAGACTCCTTTAAAAGTATGCAGATGGTTGGGAAATTTGTTTATATCTTGACGACTCGATCCAAGTTTTGGTTCAAATGGTTCAAATGGCTCTGAGCACTATGGGACTCAACATCTTAGGTCATAAGTCCCCTAGAACTTAGAACTACTTAAACCTAACTAACCTAAGGACATCACACACACCCATGCCCGAGGCAGGATTCGAACCTGCGACCGTAGCAGTCCCGCGGTTCCGGACTGCAGCGCCAGAACCGCTAGACCACCGCGGCCGGCGATCCAAGTTTTCTTTGCATCGGTGTTTAATAGGTTCGTAGTGTGGAGAACCTGTTGTACGGGGGCTTGCTGGAAAGTGATGCCTCCGAATTTTTTATGTGAAAAGCCTTAAAGCTTTTTAAATAAAGCAAACGCTATTAAAATTCTACAGCTTTATTCTTCATGTGCACTTATTTCCTACCTTCTGCCGCTAGGTGGCTCCGAATTGTAGCATTTAACGACGTGGCGGTGTTCAAAAATGGCTCTGAGCACTATGGGACTCAACTGCTGTGGTCATCAGTCCCCTAGAACTTAGAACTACTTAAACCTAACTAACCTAAGGACATCACACACATCCATGCCCGAGGCTTGTCTGACATTCTGAGATGTACAAGCCACATATACACACTATTCACAAACTAGTTCAAATGGTTCAAATGGCTGTAAGCTCTGTGGGACTTAACATCTGAGGTCGGCCACACTGGCCGGCGTGCCAATGGTGCTTGATAAAAATATCGGTTGGGCAATCGCTTGCATTCTGGTTGGGATACACCTTCAAGCTGCAATAGCATTTGGAGGGTTCAGTGTTACCTCGTTAACTTTTGTCCAAACGGCGGGGCTACTGCAACGCCTCAGAGTTTCGCTGAAAAAAGTTTCAGTTGTTGAACATTTATGAGAATTAGACGCTTGGGGAGGGTCTTACGTTAGTGTTAAGTTGTGCTTGATTGAGTGACATTCTTGCACCTAATTGTTTGGCCTAATGCTTGATTTTGCTGGACTTGTCCCGCCATAATTACATTTTTTCAAAATGGGTCAAATGGCTCTGAGCACTATGGGACTTAACTTCTGTGGTCATCAGTCCCCTAGAACTTAGAACTACTTAAACCTAACTAACCTAAGGACATCACACACATCCATGCCCGAGGCAGGATTCGAACCTGCGACCGTAGCAGTCGCACGGTTCCGGACTGCGCGCCTAGAACCGCGAGACCACCGCGGCCTGCCGTGGCGGTGTGTAACGTAGCTACGTCGGAGAGTGAGAAACTGCGTGTTCCGAATTCGAAGTGTTCGTCCACCTGTGGAGCACCCTCTTCTTCAGCATCACAGTGCCAGACCTCATACGAGCGACACCTTCAGAGTCATCGATCATTTTGCATACAGTCCCGACTTGGCCCCATCCGATTTTCATCAGTTTCCAAAACGTAAGAAACACCTTGAGGCCTTCACTTCGACAGTAATGAAGCTGTACAAAGAGAGATGAGGTTGTGGCTCCATCAACAAAGTCAAATATTCTGCGCTGACGGTATCAACAGTCTCTCGTTGGGAGAAATGTGTTCGTCGCCAGGATGACTATGTTGAGAAATAAATATGTAGAAGTGACGACTAAAGATGTAGAACGTTAATAACGTTTTTTTTTATTTAGGAAGCTTTAAGAGTTTTCACATAAAAAATCGGGACCTTACTTTTCAGCACGCCCTCGTACATCTGCAAATCTCTGTAAACTGCATGATAGCGGGTATACCCCATTGTGCGAGTTGTAAGAGCTTTCCCATTTCGAAGCCACTCATAACAACAGTAGTACAAATTCAAATATACGTTACGGTACCTTTAGATATGCATATTTCCACTCTCAAGATGTCCTCATTACGATCACTATAAAAAAAACCACATGTCACTGTCTCCTACAATCATGTACCTCTATCTCCGCTCTCACTGTTGCTTTGAACGGTGTGACTGCTACAGTGCACTATATTCGTAGAAATACCACTGTGTATCACCAGCTGTCTCTGTCTGGCTGTAGCATCGGTGGTTTCATGCGAAAGGCATTGCTACTTTAAAAAATAATAATAATAAAATTGTGGTTTCAGGCTTATCTTCTCCTTCAGTCGAGATGGTGGAGGACAACGTCCCTGGTGCGTATATGGGCTGCTTTCAAGCATCCTCTACTTAATCTGCATGTCTTTTGCGTCAAAAACGATGTTTCTGGCATGGACTGACTTATATCATGTAGGACAAGCGTATTCCCAGCGGAACAGGCCTACTAGAGCTGCTGTTCTTGCAGATCGGGAGTATGCACACCTGCCGGCTGCTTTCAGCTGTGAACCAGGTAGTTCTTTTGATTATAGCGCAAAGGATTCCATGTGTTAGTAGAGATCCAAGATTACGCCCAAATATTTGGGTGAATCGCTGTGCTCTGCCTCCTGATAATATAATAATAATAATAATAATGTAGTATGATATAATAACATAAAAAGAAGTTGAAATTCTTAAAGGCGTTAGACAAGATGTACTTTGTCCCAGTCCCTATTTAACATCTTCATAGAATATGGAGTAAGCGAGTGCAGATAGCACTGTATAGGTATCAGAGTAATTGGAGAAAGAATACAGATGCTTGGATTTGTAAATGTTGTAACTGTGATGGCTCGTCGGCCGGAGTGTCCGTGCGGTTCTAGGCGCTACAGTCTGAAGCCGAGCGACCGCTACGGTCGCAGGTTCGAATCCTGCCTCGGGCATGGATGTGTGTGATGTCCTTAGGCTAGTTAGGTTTACGTAGTTCTAAGTTCTACGGAACTGATGATCTCAGTTGTTGAGTCCCATAGTGCTCAGAGCCATTTGAACCATTTTTAGGCACTATTAAGCGTTCATACTCTTCAAAGCCAAAGTAATTCCATATCTTTTTTAAGTCAAAGTTATACAAGCAAATGAAATTTCCAGTTGGAAGACGGCTCTCTAATGAGCACATTGGTGTTGTATATGTATGGCGTTTTAATGTTCTTCACTCATGTGTATTTTTATTCATTTTTATCCATGCCTTAACTGGTAAAAGTGGGTTGCTAAAATTGAAACCAAGTACATAGTAATGGCCAGTATATATTTATATATGAGTAACATAAAAATTTGGCCGGCCGCGGTGGTCTCGCGGTTCTCGGCGCGCAGTCAGGAACCGTGCGACTGCTACGGTCGCAGGTTCGAATCTTGCCTCGGGCATGGATGTGTGTGATGTCCTTAGGTTAGTTAGGTTTAAGTAGTTCTAAGTTCTAGGGGACTAATAACCACAGCAGTTGAGTCCCATAGTGCTCAGAGCCATTTGAACATAAAAATTTGTGCAAAAGAAGAAATAAGTGGGCATGACAACGTTAATAAAACATTTCAAATTTCAGAGATTAACATTTTATTACACTTCAATTCTGTCGAGGTCGTTTAGGGGACTGCGGCAGTTCCCGATCCAGAATCTTCAGGCTCCATTGCTGCACCTTCACCAACTTTCTTGCCGTGGAATGTATCTTCGATATCTTACTCATCCTAGTCGAGCTCAATTTTTGGTGCGTTCTCGCAACAGTGTTTGCACATGGAGGAGCAGTTCCATCCAGGTTTCCTGTAACCACATACTGCTGGACACCCTGTTTTGCATGGGCAGGAAACAATCTTCAGTAGCGTGTGTTGTGCCGCATCTTTCGTCATCGTCACGGGAAACAAGCCTGATAAGTTTTTCTACCAGATCCATTGGCATGGATCAGTTTTCTTCCCCAGACGCAATTCTACTTGATGGTGGGATCGCAATGAATGCCACCTTACTGCGTCCGATGTTGGCTGTAGCCTTTCAAGTCTGAAAGATTTCCTCGATGCACACTTTACAAAAAGCTCGTACCTGTGCTCTTCCGAAGTCGTGCGGTTGGAATTCCCAAGCAGTGCTAACATCAGCTGCTATCCTGCTTGTGCTATTACGTCTCTAGAGACCGAGGGTTTAACAAATTCACATCTTGCACGTTAAGATGTGGCTGTTGTTACTAAGGTTTAGCGATTTTCCTTTTCCTTGGCCGAAAGAAAAAAAGAGAAAGAGGATGTAGTATCACAGCCTGTGACGGCATGGTTGAAAAGGACAAATGCAGGATCGAAATTGAAAGAATTACTGGAGTACCACACTCTTACTGATTTCCTTCTTTCCTTTTATGGAAGTACAAGTTGTTCCAGTTGTTTCCTCTGCCACTTAGGAGGAGCCATCAGTGTCCTCGCTCATAATTGCCACACTGTCGGTCTCAGCAACTTGGGAAATAGCCGTTTCAAAAAAATGGTTCTGAGCACTATGGGACCTAACACCTGTGGTCATCAGTCCTCTAGAACTTAGAACTACTTAAACCTAACTAACCTAAGGACATCACACACATCCATGCCCGAGGCAGGATTCGAACCTGCGACCGTAGCAGTCGCGTGGTTCCGGACTGCGCGCCTAGAACCGCTAGACCACGAAATAGCGCCCGCATCTCGTGGTCGTGCGGTAGCGTTCTCGCTTCCCACGCCCGGGTTCCCGGGTTCGATTCCCGGCGGGGTCAGGGATTTTCTCTGCCTCGTGATGGCTGGGTGTTGTGTGCTGTCCTTGTGTTAGTTAGGTTTAAGTAGTTCTAAGTTCTAGGGGACTTATGACCACAGCAGTTGAGTCCCATAGTGCTCAGAGCCATTTTGAACCACGAAATAGCCGTTTCCACAAGTAGTGAATCCGCATCTTCATCTGCCTGTAGCACGTGGATACCTTCATCCTCAAATTTCCGCATGAGCGTCAAAACCAAGCGGTTCTCGTTGCTCTCACTTGCGAGAAACTTCTCCTGTGCGACTGCAGCATTTGTATCTTCATCGAAAATGATACCTGATAGAGCACCTGGTGTTTTTAAACGACGAGATCTTTCAGAAGACTTTGTTCCCCTTTGTGAAATACACTTGGGTAGCCGTCGAATATAACTGTGATTTCGGATGTGTAGTTCTTTCTGAAGCAGGTTTCATATTTCACGCAGATGGTTCCAGACTTTCCTTTGATGTGCCAAAAACCATATAGAACAAGTGACCACCTGCTGACCACCTGCTTAATAGCTTGTTTGTCCGTCTTTGGAACAAAACACATCACTAATTCTGCGTATCAGGGATTCGAAAATTTGTTTGCTAGGTTCGTGGAGGTATGTGGCATTAGATGTGTACGCACATGTCGTATAATTCGCGTAAATAACGGGCCACTGATTTGCGTACGCTGTGATTGCGCCCGATAGCAACCCAGTTGGGATTCCATAGGATATACGTCGGGTGAATCTGGTCGCCAACACATCAACATGAGTTCACTATAATGGTTCTCAAACCACTGTAATACGGTTCTGGCTCCGCGACACGGACAATTATACTGTTGAAAGATGACATCGCCGTCGAGGAAGACATCAAGCATGATGGGTTGCAGGTCGTTCGCAGCCGTCAGTGTGTCTTCGGCTACTACCACAGGTCGCATGCAAGCGCAGGAGAATTTCTCCCGTAGCGTACTGCTGCTCCCACCAGCCTGTGTCCGTGGCGTGGTGCACGTTTCGAGCCGCCGTTCACTTCTATGACAGCGTTTGTGGAGACGACCATCGACCTAGTACAGCAAAAATGTGATTTACGCGAAGAGCTGACACGTTTCCAGTGATCGACGATCGAATCCCGTTGGTCCCGTGGTTACTGCAATCGTCTCTGACGACGGTGTTGGTTCAACATGGAATACGTAAGATTGGTCTGCTGCAGAGCTCCATATTCAACAGTGTACGATGAACGGTGTGCTCCGAAACACTTGTGCGTGCACCAGCATTATGCTCTTACGGAAGGGATGCCACAGATCACCGTCTATCCTACTGTACACAGCAGAAAAGCCTCTGAATCCCATGTTCTTTGAAGAGCTGCGAATGTCCAACCATTTAGCGCCTAGTGATAGTTTCAGTGGGACTTCTATCTCTTTCCGTAGATGCTCACGACGGTAGCGCGTGAACGTTCGACGAGCTTCGCCGTTTTAGAGATATTCGTTCACAGGCTCGGCGTAATAATAATGTGCCCTTTGTCAAAGTCGCTTATCTCAATGGATTTCCCCATATGGAGGTCATATCTTCTCTAGGGCGAACTCCCGTCCTTGTCTGCTACGCTTACATGTTTCTGTTGCAGCGTCCCTCGCACAACACTCGAAGACCAGGCGCGGCTGACAATAGAAACAACATCAAATGAGCGAGGGAATGGCAGCCTCGGTTGTTTACGACATGTCAGTCGAGGGAGATCTACAGATACCTCTACACCCGAAGGTGGGACAGATTTAGGTCTTCCTATATGAAATTTCATTTCATTGAATTACTTTGACTTACAAAAACAGGAAAATGGAATTTTGGCTTTCAAGTGTATGAACGCTTAATAGTGCCTAAAACTGAAAAATTAGATGCTTTGGTAACATGAAATTTCATGCTCTACAACTCTGATAACTTCACATTTTTAATTGACGTTTTTGAGTTACAGGCGTTGGAGCCGACTTTTTAGCCAAGTTGGTAAAAATGAACGAACTTTAACAAATGATTGCGACCAAACGGCTATAGTGATTTTGACTTTTAAGTATACCATTCGATGCAAAATTTAATGCTCTTTCATTTTGGTATTTTCTGTAGGATGCTTAGATTCCGAGTAATACGGGAAAACTTGCAGAAGGTGCCAAAATTTCATGGTTTTTTGGCCTCAAAAAATGGTCCCAAGCCTTTTGGGAGGTCGAAAACTTGCATTCAACATACTCTCAAATATATGCACAAGTTAAAAAAAGTCTTCTACCTTGTTTTCGGCAAGCAAGAAGTAGCCCGTTACTGGACTAATGTGCTAGGCGGCGATCGTTTGCTTACACTCCGGCGCCTCCCGCAACAATTGCCATGCTAAACTGACGCAAAAATATCGCGACACCAGGGAGTTGTGCCACATCAACGAAAGTTGGTAGACGTGTTTCTACATGTGAAAGATGGTATTTATTCTAATTTTGCTCCATTCACATAAGAGTGGCGCTAGTAGCAGCACTATGAGGATGCTAATCAAGTTTGCTTTAAATACGCGCTGTAACGGTCGTGAGGGATACTTACCTCTGAGGTTGGACGTGGTGAGTTGATATTAGACAAGAATGCCTTTAAGGCGACGAAGGTGCCATTATCAAGACCTCACTGTGTTTGAACGAGGTCGTGTAATAGGGTTACGAGGAGCTGGATGCTCGTTCTGCGATATTGCAGAAATCCTTGATAGGAACAGCACTGTACAGTGGTGATCAAGGGAATGTATGGAAGCAAGAAGACCGGGCTCTGAACGACCACGTGACACTACCGAGAGGAAAGACCATCGAGTTAGGCGTATCGGACTGCATCTGCGGCAGCAATGTGAGCAACAGATGGCACCGCAGTAACATAACGAAGTGTTACAAATCGGTTTCTTCAAGGACAGCTCCGTGTCTGACGCCCTGTAGCGAGCATTCCACTGACCCCAAATCCACCACCATTTAGCGACCTCAGTCGTGTCGAACGAGAGCTCATTAGAGGTCAGGGTGAAGGTCTGCTGTGTTTTCTGTTGAAAGCTGATTCTGCTTCAGTGTTAGTAATGGCCGCGTGTTAGAAGCAGGCCTGTTGAGGGCATGCAACCAACCTGTGTGCATACTAGACACACTGGATCTAGCTCAGAAGTGATTTCTGGGGTGCGATTGCGTATAACAGCAGGAGCACTCTCGCGGTTGTCCCAAGCATCCCGACTGCAGATTTGTATGTCAGTCTGGTGATTTCGACCTGTTGTGCTGCCATTTATGAACAGCATTCCAGGGCGTGTTTTCCATAAGGATAGTTGTCGCCTACATATCGCTTTATAACCCAACAGAATATACATAGTGTCGACATGTTGTCTTGGCCTGTTCTACATCCAGATCTGTCTCCAATCGAGCTCATATGGGACATCATGGGACGACAAAATGGTTCAAATGGCTCTGAGCAGTATGGGACTTAACTTCTGAGGTCGTTAGTCCCCTAGAACTTAGAACTACTTAAACCCAACTAACCTAAGGACATCACACACATCCATGCCCGAGGCAGAATTCGAACCTGCGACCGTACCGGTCGCGCTATTCCAGACTGTAGCGCCTAGAACCGCTCGGCCACCTCGGCCGGCCATGGAACGACAACTCCAGCGTCATCCACAACGGGCGCTAACCGTCCCTGTGCTGAATGACCAAGTGCAACAGGCATAGAATTCCATCCTACAAACTGACATCCGGAGGCTGTGCAACACAGTGGACGCACGTAGGTAAGGTGGGATTCAATATTCTGGCGGTTATACCGGTTATTAATATACCTGCATTTCAGTTGCGGTGGCTGTCTTGTGCTTACAATAACCTGTGACCTTGCAACGTGAATCATTTAAATATGTTAGCTATACCAGTCTATTCGCGAAATTTCACTACTCTACATTAACAGGCTTTTCGTGTTGCGATTTTTTTCCGTCGTTGTTTATTGCGCGTGTAGTTCTTTCTACAGGGGGTGCGCTATTTTGTTGTAACAATTTTGTGCGAAAAGACGATTCAGTGAAATTAAAATGTCTTTATTCAGAAATAAGTGGTTGCGCTACGATCGGAGCGTGACGTTGTTGTTCATTGTTGCGTCAGACAGCGGGAAGTATGTTAGCGAAGCTGAGTGTTTTGGTGGCTCGACCTTAATGACGGGTGTTTGGGACGCGGGCTCATTGTGCGGCGTGACACCTGCTGTGCATCGCGTGCCACCCGGGTGTGGAGGCGGCTGCGGCGCCGGGGCAGGCGCGCATGCGCGGGGCGCGTGGCGGGGGGGCGGGCGCCGGTGGCGGCGACGGAGGCGGCGGCGGCGGCGGCTCAGTCAGCTCGGCGTGCCGTGCATGGCGGCCACTGCGACTGCGACATGCAGCACCAGCCGTGGATCCTGCCGTGGGCAGTGCCGCTGCAGAAGCTCGTCTACCAGCCGGCGCTGGCGCCGCCGCCGCACCACCCGCACACGCACCCGCACGCGCAGCTGCACCCGCACGCGCACCACCTACACGTGCTCGGCGTCGGCGGCGTCGTGCCCTTCCTGCCCGCGCCGGTAGCCGCCGTGCCCGCCCTCGCCACCGCCGCCCGCCACAGGAAGGTAATGCCCGCACCTGTGTAGCCATCCTAGCCCCCATCTTGGCATATTTCCAGCGCACAGCTCCAATCAGTTATGCATGTACGAGGACTAATTGACCTCGACTCCCAGGTTAAAGCGAGGTGGGTATCTCACATTAAAAACAAATCAGTGGACGTAGTGGTGGAGAAAGTGCATATGGGTACACCAGTAAGATGTTTTCTTGGCAGACCGTAGTATAATTACGTCCTGCAGAGAGTGGTGAACGTCACATTTTGTCCGGGGCACGGGGACAGCGGCCGCGACTGTTATTTCTTCGACTATGCTTAGTGGTCTTTCAGTTTTTAACTAATACTGTTAGCGACCGCGGGGAGTTGTACTCGTGTACGACGTCAATAGTCTCCCACGCACAGGTTTTCAGATTTCGACATTCGTGGGATGTGTAGGTAAACTTGCCGCCTGTTCTTCGATATCGTTCATCATGTAGTAATTGAAGACCTCGGCGGAAAAAAGGCGATAAAAAACATTTTAAAAATTCGACGTCGATCGTAAACGGTGGTGTCATTAATATGACTTGACCTTGTATGTTCAGTAGAAAACAGGGATATATCCAATATTTGTCCCTTTCTCCCACCAAAGTGATAACGGGATAAGATTCTAAAGTTACAGGGCCTTATATACGTTATGGGAAAAAGTAGAGTTACTTCTTTTCTGCACCGAGGTGTTCTGTTTTCTTCCACATTTATACAAATATTCGTTCCGAATCGAATTTCTGGGATATAACCTGCTTCTTCAAAATAAATTATTCGTAATTAAGAACCTCTGGAATAATTATCATCGTAGAGAGAAATTAAGTGCCACAATTTTTGTTACAGAAGTAATAATTCCTGAATCAAGCTTACTTGCTTCAAAAGACGCCGGCAACGACATTTCACGGTTGAGTACACTAGTGTGTAGTCGCCAAATTTCTTTGCGAAAAATAAACAAACTTTTTTTAATTTTTTGCACGCGTTACTTCCTATTGTCGAAAATCAGATATCCTTCTTCCTGACCGAGTGTATGCCGTGTGAAAAAAGTACGAAGTTGCTTCGGGTCAGTTTTTGTGTACTGCCCCATTAGCGGCCAGACAGCTGATTCAGTGGCAGTGATAGCGCTGCGCGCAGTTTGACGACACGCGTCGTTACGACCTTGCGCCAGGTGCGTGTTTACGCGGGGCCGCGCATGCGAAAGGTAAGCAGGTAGCCGGCCGGCCGGGCAGGTAGGGCCGCCCGTCGCCGCGCTGCGCACGCACGCAGCTTTCTCCGGAGCTCCGGCCGGCTGCCGCCTGCTCCCAGCGTCGGAACACGGCCGCCACCGTACGTGGCCTACGCTCTGCAGAGGGCCGTCTGCTGCTGTGTACGCGCCTCTGGAAGTGCTCCGCGTCCTCCAGTCACGAAAGCATTTCACTTCTCCGCTCGCGCGCTCTCGGCCTTTACTGCGCGACTGCCACAGACCCTAGTGTTTGATTTATATCAGATCGATAAGAACGTATATCTTTGACAGATTAGATTTAATATGAGCGTCGAGATTTATTTCGCCACCGATTGGACCGCGCAACTCGCAGTTCTAGAGAGCATAAATAACGTTACGAATTTGGTATTGGCGATATGTGGAACCCAGTGCCATTAATCTTCCGTGGTCGTAAGACGTATATGTTGTGTTTACGGCCGTCAGTTCTCCGCGTCGACCAAACTTCTTTACCGTAACTGACAGCTGCCGTAGTCTTACAAGGGACGAGTGTCGTCGCTTCGTAACTCGTTCGAATTCGACCGCAGTAGCCTCTGTTTGCTCGTCTGTCGACCATTTATTTTCTCGACTCAGTTGTAAAACTTTTGTTTAGGGCAGTTTTATTGTTCGGCGAGGCGCAGAACTATTAAGCTCAGAGCAGCGGTCTTGATTAACGATCGTGCTGCACGGTTTATGTTAGTTTTTTTATGGGTCCGGAGCAGTGTCATACGTCCGCTGCAATAGTTAAACTTCAGCTTAGTGCTTTGACTGACACCTTCTTCCTCAAACAAATGTGAAGGGCGGAACCTTTTCATCTTATACAGATTTATATTTCTTCGTAGTGCATTGCCTGTGTGTTGCGTCTGCCTTTTTTTTATTTCTTAAAATGCAGTCAAGTGAGCGTTTTACAATATTGTAAACAGTTTCGACCAACTAGTGGTCATCGTAAGACCGTAAATGCACATGCTGTAAGGACTTCCGTTGCATTCTGAACTTTACAAATAGCATTGTTAACAACACAACGGCAACTGTTAAAGCATGTATGTTTAGTCTGGAGACGATCACTGACTAATCAAAATCAATGCAATACAAATAGTTTGTTGACAACTCAATGGAAACCACTTGCAACATATGCCCTTGCAGTCTGATCAGGACCACTGTCTGTTGCACACTTGATACGGCATTGTCAGATGCTCATTTGATTGTCTCATAAAGAATATAAAATGTAAAAGAATATAACCAACAGCATTTCATTAATTACAAATCGTGACTACTGTGAGAAACCACGTCGCTTTTCAGAAGGAACGCCCGCATTATTAGCCAAAACCTGGTAACAATACACACCTCCCCCCCCCCCTCTCTCTCTCTCTCTCTCTCTCTCTCTCGCTCTCACTGCTCTCACTTTCTCTCAGAGCGACTGTCACTCACCATTGTCGCTGGTTGTCTTTTAGCTCGTGGCCTGTTGTTTAGCGTCGCTGCCTCTAGATCGCGGGGTTCCTGGTTCGATTCCCACCCGTGTCGAAGATTTTCTTCGCTCGGGGACAGGGTGTTAGTGGTGTGATCATTTATCTCATCTTCAGTCGCCGGTGTGAAACAGAAAGACTTGCAGTAGGCTACCGAACACCTCATGGCTGGCTCTCCCGGTCAGTAATGACATTCGATAATTTCATTTCCTAGTTACGCCACTCCAGATAACCTCTCAGATTATTTGCAGTTTTCATTTTTTCCTTGTTGATCATGCGATCCCTAGTTAAACAATGTAACTGTTAAGGAAAACCACCAGTGCTTTTTCCGTTTTATGAATTCTGGACAGTGCTGTAATAACAGATCTAAAAGGAAGAAATTCCAGCATTTGGAGTTGATGACATTTTTTCCTTTGTCACAGTTACGATATTCTGATACATAGAGTAAGTCAGTTTTGTTTGCGTCACTTGTGCAAACCATGTATTACTTAGCGGAGTTTTAACATTTTTGGCACATTTTAACAAAATACACACAGCCCGTTCACAACTTTCTGACAATACCGTTTAAACGCTATGTAGCGTCAACTTTGTCGAGCTGTCTGTCGTTATTCCTGGAATAAACTTTTCAGTGGATGCTGTTGTTTTGCGGGAAGTCATTTTAAGAGATTTGCGATAGTTTGTAGCTTGTGATTCTTACTTAACGTAAAACACAGTGGATGAAATACCGACTGGGTTATTTCTTGCAACCAAAACTCCCCGGATTCATATCCTGGAGTATAATTCTCTCCCTCTCGTTGTGCTTCAGATAGTAACCGATTCCCGTAAAAAAATATTAGGACGAATGTAGGTTACGGTTGAATCCAGGATCACGATTGCCTCGTTTGCTGATGTTCTTCCGGTCCAGAATGCCTCCGTTTCTTTAATAACTTACTTGTTACAGTATATTCAACGAAAAAAACAATTCGGCTAACTTCGAAGGTTTCCTTCCTAATTTTCTTTTCCTTTTTTCGGAATTAGGAAATATTATTTGTAGGGCGTATTTTGTCGGTATTGTAAAAATGAAAATCCGAGTATTATAAAACCCGCTTTTTCCAGCGTAAGGGTCCGCAGCTCGTGGTCGTGTGGTAGCGTTCTCGCTTCCCGCGCCCGGGTTCCCGGGTTCGATTCCCGGCGGGGTCAGGGATTTTCTCTGCCTCGTGATGACTTGGTGTTGTGTGATGTCCTTAGGTTAGTTAGGTTTAAGTAGTTGTAAGTTCTAGGGGACTGATGACCTTAGATGTTAAGTCCCATAGTGCTCAGAGCCATTTGAACCAGCGGAAGGCATCTGCACTGAGGGCCAACTGTAGGGACATACCTACTGGATAGTGAATGCTTCGAGAACTAGCATTTCTATTAAGAAATGGTTATCTCTTACTCTGCAAACATTTCTTAGCGTCCGCTTCAGCTTCTGTAAACAAATGGTATCGCTATACATTTAATATCCATCTATTTGCTCATAGATGTTTTCTTTTTGTTGTGCTTGTGTTTTATCCTTCGACCACCTCCCCTCTCCCCTAATGACAGTTGTGATCTCTTGTACACGCAGGCAGTCATTACTTAGCAGCGAGAGCCGGCCGGTGTGGCCGTGCGGTTCTAGGCGCGTCAGTCTGGAACCGCGTGACCTCTACGGTCGCAGGTTCGAATCCTGCCTGGGGCATGGATGTGTGTGATGTCCTTAGGTTATTTAGGTTTAAGTAGTTCTAAGTTCTAGGGGACTGATGACCTCAGATGTTAAGTCCCATAGTGCTCAGAGCCAATTTTTTGGCAGCGAGAAGTAACAACAATCGTAGTGTTACCAGCGCTTAACTTCAAACGTGTATTCAAAAAAGGAGCCACTTTTCGCTGCTGCTTGCTTCTTTAGCCGCATATCTGTGCGAAAAACCATTAATCCTCATAAACTTTTTTAGGCGGCGAGGCCACAGACAAACATGTCATATTACTGTAGAGATTTTGCTGACCTTCATCACTACATAATATTTGTTACTGAGCATCTTCCTGTTTGAAGCTGAAAATTTTGAATGGAAAACTGATACGAAACGCGTAGCTTGTAGTAACTTATGGATTGCCTGTTGTTATTTTTCAAGGGTCATTAATGCAGTAGAGGAAGCGATTCACGAATATCACGGTTGATAACCAGTAGGAAACTTTTATGAACTTAATAGGTGCAACGTGTATTTCCGACTCCTCAATCTGTTCCAGCTTGCACGTTAATCAGTAGCAAATGAAAATGATAAAAATAGCACGAAGAGTTTTGTTATTCTTGGCGTTTTTCGGTTTTAGCTCTTTTCCTTTCTTGTTTTAAACGAATCTATTTCATTTGGGCAACTGCAAAAAAGGAACAGAAAAGTAATGGCAACATCTTCCGAAGAGCATTCTACAAACACATTATTTCCATGCCATGTTCGTTGCGCTTCGTACCCAAAGGAGAACATGTGATTTTTGTATCACAGACTGTTTAAATTACGTATTATTCACTGCCCATACAGAAAAAAGTTATTTGTTTCATTATTTCTGTCGATGAAATGTTTATAATTTCCTCTCTGGAAACACGAAGTCTAGGCAATGAACAGTGAGTACGCATTGAAAAATTGCTTTTCTCACCACCACTCTTTAGTATGCGCATCTCTGAAGCACACGTGCCGCATCTAACGTGCATTCCAACTCCGCCCACAGTGTTCAGAATATGTCTTTATTGATTTGTTATAATCTTGAAATACGTCTAAGAGAGTTTGAAAGTGGGTGGCATAGTATCCCCAGGAAATGTTCATATTCCTGGGATGGCAGGAAATACAGTAGCATGTACCTATCCGACCTTCAAGAAACTCAAGTAGCGTTGTGTATTCTATTTAACTTCTGTGCTATGATGCAGCAGTTCCGTGTACAGCTTATCTCTGTTGAGCGGACAAGAATTTCAGTTGAATTGTTTAGGGAAATGGCACTCGGTGGGGATACTTGGGTGGTGATGGTGGAACGCTAGGAGAGTGTATTCCATATCATGACTTATATTTTTCTTGCCAAGATGATGGCTTCACGTCAAGCACAGTACTGTACCACTTTCGAGCTGACGTGAGAGGTTTTCGTACTTAGTCACGCTGCGAAACGACGTGGTGTTTAATAGCTTTAAACTCGTTTACAGAACGCTTATGGTTCACATCCACTTCCGGCCGTCCGCATGTAGGTTTCGTCGGTTTCCTTAAATCGATTAAGGTGAATGCATGGGTGGCTCCTTCTCACGGCGTTTGGATGTTTGTAGTCGTGTATCCTTCATATTAACAGACCTAGGTTTTCGTTTTAAATCCTCAGACAATACTTAAATGGCTGGAAGATGTTTATTTGCAGCGGAAACCTGCAGCCTAGATGACGAGGCGTATGCAGAAATAGGAGACTCTCATCTGCGCGCGTCCGAACATACTGAGATATAGCATAACAGCACATTTGTCACCCAAAAGCATCATAATTGTTTCTTCCAATATTTTATTTGGCATATGGCGTGGTACCGAACATGAAATAATTAAATAATCTACAGTATAAATATTAAGTATGCATATAAAACAGAAGCATACTTTATATGAATTAGTTAAATATTCATGTGATGTGTCTCGTAAATACGAGCCAACACATACTCCGTTTTTATCTTCACGGCTTCGTTTCCTTTCCCTTTATCTTGTGTAAATTAAAACAAAATGGCTGACAGGCTTTATATATATTAACCACCGAGATCGCCACCTGCACGCAATCATTGCACCTCGTCTGTGTCAATGAATTATGTGCTGCAACGCTGTTAGCACCTTGACTGCTGGCATTTTCTTACGTTGCTGCCCACGCAATGAAGGCCGATCGAGCCAGTCAGTACGCGTGCTAGGGATAATCCAGTGACGTTCTACTTTGGAAACGATATTCATGATTTTTTCAATGAAGTTGCAAACGGATTACAATGCCAACTTTAGGCTTTTATTGTACACCCTTAAGATTCTATTATTTATTTTTATTAAACAAAAAGCCTGCGCCCGGAGGGCCTACACTTCACCCAAAGCCCTTCGCATAGCGCGAGGGCGGTTGGTGGAGTTCTTAACGCGACAATTTTCAGCCTAGAACAACATTTCAAAAACAACTTTGAAACTGACGTTGTTGCCTAACGTAGTATGTAGGGATATTTTAAAAAATGTTTTAACAAACTGGTGGCACTCTGAAATAAAAGCCAATTTTTTCGACGAAAAGTCCTTATAAAAATATGCATTAAAAATCGAAATTAAAATATATCGCAAAAATCCTACAGTAGAAAAAATGCCAACTCAACACATTACAAAAACTATAGCGTTCTGGCATGTATATTTCATGAATTATAGCTCCCTTCAACTTGAAAAATATTGTTTTGGAAAAACGAGCGTTTAAATTTTCAGCTTGTGTTTTTTTATACATTGAAATTGAACAAACCTTTAATCGGCAATGCCAGCACCGCACAGTTGGCAGATGTCGAAACATTCTCATTTTGCCGAAGTTACATCGATTAACTGGCTTACCGCTTACCAGTCGAAGCATTTTTTGCACCATTGGGAGTACTTTTAGAACATTTTCTATCCGTATACATATGTTTGTCATTTTAAAGCACTCATAATTTACTTCGTGTAAAAAACAAGTGAAATGACAAGCAGACGCGAGGCAAGCATGTTCCTTCAGACTGTTTACTGCATTATAAAATGGTTGAAATGGCTCTGAGCACTATGGGACTTAACATCTGTAGTCATCAGTCCCCTAGAACTTAGAACTACTTAAACCTAACTAACCTAAGGACATCACACACATCCATGCCCGAGGCAGGATTCGAAGCTGCGACCGTAGCGGTCACGCGGTTCCCGACTGAAGCGCCTAGAACCGCACGGCCACACCGGCCGGCTACTGCATTATAATTGAAGCTAATGCTCTCTATGATACTATCCGAAACTAACAGGACCCCTATTCTGTCGACAACTGTTATAGTATTGCATCAGTTTCAGTCGAGCGTCGGATGCGGTAGACTCCCCATACGGTATCTACCTTTTTTAACATATTGTAACATTATGACACACTTTCTGTGAGTGAATGTCAGAAATAGACCCTTTAGGGAAAATTCGAAGCCAGTACAAAAATGATGCTAAAATAAATTCTACCGTGCTGTAGCCCCATAAAAGCGCGAGAAATCGTACCCAATCAAATGACAGAATCGGCAATCAATCGAAATTTTCGCGTCCCATCAGTTGACTGGATTGGAAGTCAAAATGGAAAGCATTATCGCACGCTGCTGCTTCAGTAATTCATACAGAAGACCTAAGAAGTTTTTTTGTGTTGACTGTCAGTGAGCGCTTTAGTCATGGCGGTGCATTCAGAAATAAAGGTCGTCTTTTATATTTTATGTTGGCTTTTGAAGAAAAAAATGCTCGGAGTACAAATGTTATTCTATTTTGCTAATGACATTTGTTGGCATACAAATTAAACTAACATCCGTCAGGCGCCACCATGTCTGTAAACGTACCCACATCTCTAATTACTTCAAGGAAAATAATTTTCTATATCTTAAATGACCATTTATTGTTAAACAAAAAAAAATAACGTTGTGAGTACTTATTTTTATATTAGGTTCATGGTAGTATAATTTGCCGGAAAGAGTTGAATTTGAAATCCCTGTCAAGAACCTGTATCCTTAGAAATTCGTAGATACGTAATCTCGACGTCAGAAGTATTATATATCAACTACAATATGAAAATCCTTCCGCTAGTAACCTCTATATTTAGATTTGTGACTTATTTATTGCAAGACTATCAACAACTTTTTATACATGTAAATCGCAGTCAGAATAAGAACGCGTAACATGCGCAGTACAAAAGCAAAGAGACTGAAAATCGCACATTTTGTAGCAGTCAGTTTAATTAAATAGATGCACATTTTACATTCTCATTTCATTTGTTCGAATCGTCCTGTTTCCCCAGCACTGTTCTCTTAACTTTACATGTTCCACAGTCCAACCCTGGGGAGCCTGTGATTGTGAAACAGTGGTGCCCTAGGCAGTCCCATCGAGTTGAATCTGGGCCGTTGCCTCACAGATATTTATAAATTTGGCACTGGAATATAATGGTTGCGAATGATACGGTCCCTCTGTATAACTACCCTAGTATCTC
Organism: Schistocerca nitens; assembly: GCF_023898315.1. NCBI lineage: Eukaryota > Metazoa > Arthropoda > Insecta > Orthoptera > Acrididae > Schistocerca > Schistocerca nitens. Next base: position 779,434,105 of record NC_064615.1, on the reverse strand, counting down.
AACTGCATAAAAGTGTTATCTGGACTTTTTACATGTTCGTTCTCTTCCATTAGTTTTCGCGGTTTCAAGCAGATATTTTGTACCTTTGCCTGCATGTAACTAACCTATTTGAGTGGTTTCCTTTACTACCATTTCTTGTTAAGATTTGCACGCCCACGCCATAGTTCTTGTGATGTTATGGATATGTAACTGATAGTGTGAACAGTTCCGTTGTTAGTCCTGAAGTTGTGTGCAGATACTTATCTTTTCGATATAACCGTTGAACTGCCTTTCTGGTGCACAGCACTGAGAAGGAATACATTAATATCAAAACAGGGCAAACATTTCTACGTTACATTTCTACGTTGTTTGTCACCAGCCTTTGGTTTCTAATAAAAACTGTAACGCAACAGGGAACAGAACTGAGCGGTGTTGAAGAAATGTAAGACACACGTGATAGTTGCACCATAACAAACAGTAAATGGTTTCTAACAATGGAAACGCCAGCTCGAAATAACAATAATGTACGGAAGAGATAGATTGCTACTTACCATGAAGATCACACGTTAAGTTGCAGACAGTCACACTTAAAAGACACTGACAAATAATAGCTTCCGGCCACAGCCTTCGTCAGAAAAGGAAAAAGAAACACACATTCATTCTTTCACATTAACTGCTGCCGAAAGCTGTTACATGCACGTATCTTATAATTGTGCCTGTCTGCAACTTAACGTGTCATCTTTAATGTAAGTGCCGGCCGGAGTGGCCGTGCGGTTAAAGGCGCTGCAGTCTGGAACCGCAAGACCGCTACGGTCGCAGGTTCGAATCCTGCCTCGGGCATGGATGTTTGTGATGTCCTTAGGTTAGTTAGGTTTAACTAGTTCTAAGTTCTAGGGGACTAATGACCTCAGCAGTTGAGTCCCATAGTGCTCAGAGCCATTTTTTAATGTAAGTAGCAAACTATCTTTTCCTTGCATTGTTAGTGATTTTTGTGATGCAACTGATTTACGTTAGAAATCAGAAATTTATGTTCCATACGACTTGGTGCAACGCTATAGTGTTCAATCAGTTATGCTCCTATACACCGATAGCGACTTATATTTGTCCGAAACTTGGAAGTACTTGACAGTACTAACAGTTGATCCTCTCGTATACTGTTTATGTAAATAGGCACGAATAATCGTTGAAGATACCTCCCAGGCACAAACGGCACGTGGAGTTTATTAATAAGCGTTTAGTACAACTTGCCTCCTTCATCTTCAGGTTGTTGTTGTCCTGGTCTTCAGTCCAAAGACTGGTTTGATGCAGCTTTCGGTGCAGCTCTATCCTGTGCAAGTTTCTTCATCTCCGAGTAACTACTGGAACTTAAGTCCTGAATCCGCTTACTGTATTATATCATGGTCTCCCTCTACGATTTTTACCCCCACGCTTTCCCCCTGCAAACCGATCCCATCTTCTCATCAGGCTGTGCAACAAATTTCTCTTCTCCCAAATTCTATTAAATACGTCGTCATTAGTTACACGATCTATCCATCAATCTGCAGCATTCTTCTGCAGAACCACATTTCAAAAACTGCTGTTCTTTTCTTGTCCAAACTGTTTGTTGTCCATGTTTCACTTCCACTCTTGGATATACTCCATACAAATACGTTCAGAAAAGACTTTCTGACACTTAAATCTATACTCGACGTTAGCAAATCTTTCCTTTTCAGAAATGCTTTTCTCGCCATTGCCAGTCTACATTTCATATCCTCTCTACTTCGGCCATCATCGATTATTTTACTCCCCAAATAGAAAAAACTCATCTACTGCTGCAAATGTCTCAATTCCTAATCTAATTCCCTCAGCATCACGTGATTTAATTCGACTACATTCCATTATCTTCGTTTTGCTTTTGTTGATGTTTATCTTATATCCTCCTTTCAAGCCACTGTCCACTCCGTTCGCCCGCATCTCGTGGTCGTGCGGTAGCGTTCTCGCTTCCCACGCCCGGGTTCGATTCCCGGCGGGGTCAGGGATTTTCTCTGCCTCGTGATGGCTGGGTGTTGTGTGATGTCCTTAGGTTAGTTAGGTTTAAGTAGTTCTAAGTTCTAGGGGACTGATGACCATAGCTGTTAAGTCCCATAGTACTCACAACGGAACCTCCCCATCGCACCCCCCTCAGATTTAGTTATAAGTTGGCACAGTGGATAGGCCTTGAAAAACTGAACACAGATCAGTCGAGAAAACAGGAAGAAGTTGTGTGGAACTATGAAAAAAATAAGCAAAATATACAAACTGAGTAGTCCATGCGAAGATAGGCAACATCAAGGACAATGGGAGTTAAGGAGCGCCGTGGTCCCGTGGTTAGCGAGAGCAGCTATGGAACAAGAGGTCCTAGGTTCAAGTCTTCCCACGCCTGAAAAATTTAATTTTTTATCTTCAGTTTATGTAACAAACTCTTACGTTTTCATCACTTTTTTGGGAGTGATTATCACATCCACAAGAAAACCTAAATCGGGCAAGGTAGAAGAATCTTTTTACCCATTCGCCAAGTGTAAAAGTTAGGTGGGTCGACAACATATTCCTGTCATGTGACACACATGCCGTCGCCAGTGTCGTATAGAATATATCAGACGTGTTTTCCTGTGGAGGAATCGGTTGACCTATGACCTTGTAATCAAATGTTTTCGGTTCCCATTGGAGAGGCACGTCCTTTCGTCTACTAATCGCACGGTTTTGCGGTGCGGTCGCAAAACACAGACACTAAATTTATTACAGTGAACAGAGACGTCAATGAACGAACGGACGGATCATAACTTTACGAAAATAAAGAAAGTAAAATTTTGAGCTGGGGGAAGACTTGAACCAAGAACCACTCGTTCCGCAGCTACTCACGCTAACCACGGGACCACGGCGGTCCTGACGTCATATGCGCCTTGATGTTGCCTATCTTGCACATGGACTACTCAGTTTGTATATTTTGCTTATTTTTTCATAGTTCCACACAACTTCTTCCTGTTTTCTCCATTTATCTGTGTTCAGTTTTTCAAGGCCCATCCACTGTGCCAACTTATAACTAAATCTGAGGGGGGTGCGATGGGAAGGTTCCCTTGTCAGAGCCATTTGAACCATTTGAACCAATCCACTCCGTTCAACTGCTCTTCCAAGTCCTTTGCCGTCTCTGACAGAATTACAATGTCGTCGGCAAAGTCAAAGCTTTTATTTATTTTCCATCGACTTTAATTCCTATTCAAGTTTTTCGTTTGTTTCGTTTACTGGCTATTGAATATACAGATTGAATAACATCAGGAGGAGGCTACAACCCTGTCGCTCCATTCTCAACCGCTCTCGACTCTTTAAAGTTGTAAGTAGCCTTTCGCTCCCTGTGTGTTATCCCCTGCTACCGTCAGAATTTAAAAAAAAGTATTCCAGTCAACATTCTCAAAAGCTTTTTCTATGCCTACAAATGCCATAAACGTAGGTTTGCCTTTGCTTAACCTATCTCCTATGATAAGTTGCAGGGTCAGTATTGCCTCACGTTTTCCAACGTTCCTACGGAATCCAAACTGATCTTCCCGGAGGTCGGTTTCTACCAGTTTTTCCACTCGTATGTCAAGAATTGGTGTTAGTGTTTTGCAATCATGACTTATTAGCTGATAGTTTGATAGTTTTCACACCTGTCAGCACCTGCTTTCTTTGGGATTGGAATTATTATATTCTTCTTGAAGTCTGAGGGTTGTTCAACTGTCTCATAGTACATCTAGCTCAGTGCATGGAAGAGTTTTGTCTGGGCTCGCTCTCCCAAAGCTTTCAGTAGTTCTGTAAGAATGTTGTCTACTCCCGGGGCCTTGTTTCGACTTAGGTCTTTCAGTGCTCTGTCAAATTTTTCACTAAGTACCATATCTCCCATTTCATCTTCATCTACGTCCTCTTCCATTTCCGTAATATTGCGCTCAAGTACATCGCCCTTGTATAGACCCTCTATGTACTCCTTCCACCTTTCTGCTTTCCCTTGTTTGCTTAGGACTGGTTTTCCATATGAGCTCTTGATATTCATGCAGGTGGTTCTCTCTTCTCTGAAGGCTCTTTAATTTTCCTGTGGGCAGTATCAATCTTATCCCGAGTGATATATGCTTCTAAATGCTTACATTTGCCCTCTAGCCATTCCTGCTTAGCCATTTTGCACTTCCTGTCAGTTTCACTTCTTAGCCTGCTTCATTTATTGTAATTTTACATTTTCTCCTTTCATCAATGTAAGTTAACTGATGTGTAGGGGAAGTGGATTTTTGCCCAATGGAGCTGAATATATGTCCACAGTGCCACCTGGTAATATTTTTCTGTGATTTGTATGACATTCAACAACACAAGAGTAACATTTAGCAGATAATCCACATCACCTTCCCGTTACTTGCTGTAAATATTACTGCCCATCGGCTGGTAGGTAGCGAGTGATCCGTCAGAAAGCTTGGCAGGTAAAATAAGTAATAGTGCTGAATTTACTAACAGAATTAATTTACTGTTTTCTACTGAATGAATAATGTTTTAGCTGTGACTTTTGCACATCGAAGATATGAAATACCCGTGGATTTCATGTCATTCGATCCGGCGTTTTAGTGGGGTGTTCTGTCAAATATAATCCTGAAACTGACGATGTTCTGCATGCGATGATCACAACACATCGCATTGCCAAAATGTCGTTCAGTCATACGAGGCTATCCAGGCGATATGTAGCTTTCATATTGTTTCTTTAATTGCCTATATTCTCTACACCAGACTACGTTAAGGTCAATTCCGCCCACTACACGTATCCAACAGAATATACTCGAAAACTATACACAGGAAGTTTGAATAAAAAGACTTCAGTCACAATTTTTTTTCCTGGTTTATTAAATTACACGATGCATTTCGGACACTTTGGGTATATTTTCAGGTCAAATCGTCTAATACATAATTTATACACTCCTGGAAATTGAAATAAGAACACCGTGAATTCATTGTCCCAGGAAGGGGAAACTTTATTGACACATTCCTGGGGTCAGATACATCACATGATCACACTGACAGAACCACAGGCACATAGACACAGGCAACAGAGCATGCACAATGTCGGCACTAGTACAGTGTATATCCACCTTTCGCAGCAATGCAGGCTGCTATTCTCCCATGGAGACGATCGTAGAGATGCTGGATGTAGTCCTGTGGAACGGCTTGCCATGCCATTTCCACCTGGCGCCTCAGTTGGACCAGCGTTCGTGCTGGACGTGCAGACCGCGTGAGACGACGCTTCATCCAGTCCCAAACATGCTCAATGGGGGACAGATCCGGAGATCTTGCTGGCCAGGGTAGTTGACTTACACCTTCTAGAGCACGTTGGGTGGCACGGGATACATGCGGACGTGCATTGTCCTGTTGGAACAGCAAGTTCCCTTGCCGGTCTAGGAATGGTAGAACGATGGGTTCGATGACGGTTTGGATGTACCGTGCACTATTCAGTGTCCCCTCGACGATCACCAGTGGTGTATGGCCAGTGTAGGAGATCGCTCCCCACACCATGATGCCGGGTGTTGGCCCTGTGTGCCTCGGTCGTATGCAGTCCTGATTGTGGCGCTCACCTGCACGGCGCCAAACACGCATACGACCATCATTGGCACCAAGGCAGAAGCGACTCTCATCGCTGAAGACGACACATCTCCATTCGTCCCTCCATTCACGCCTGTCGCGACACCACTGGAGGCGGGCTGCACGATGTTGGGGCGTGAGCGGAAGACGGCCTAACGGTGTGCGGGACCGTAGCCCAGCTTCATGGAGACGGTTGCGAATGGTCCTCGCCGATACCCCAGGAGCAACAGTGTCCCTAATTTGCTGGGAAGTGGCGGTGCGGTCCCCTACGGCACTGCGTAGGATCCTACGGTCTTGGCGTGCATCCGTGCGTCGCTGCGGTCCGGTCCCAGGTCGACGGGCACGTGCACCTTCCGCCGACCACTGGCGACAACATCGATGTACTGTGGAGACCTCACGCCCCACGTGTTGAGCAATTCGGCGGTACGTCCACGCGGCCTCCCGGATGCCCACTATACGCCCTCGCTCAAAGTCCGTCAACTGCACATACGGTTCACGTCCACGCTGTCGCGGCATGCTACCAGTGTTAAAGACTGCGATGGAGCTCCGTATGCCACGGCAAACTGGCTGACACTGACGGCGGCGGTGCACAAATGCTGCGCAGCTAGCGCCATTCGACGGCCAACACCGCGGTTCCTGGTGTGTCCGCTGTGCCGTGCGTGTGATCATTGCTTGTACAGCCCTCTCGCAGTGTTCGGAGCAAGTATGGTGGGTCTGACACACCGGTGTCAATGTGTTCTTTTTTCCATTTCCAGGAGTGTAGTTGCTCTTGAGTGAGGTGAAATGCTTGTTCCTGTATGAGAAAGTCAGATGTTGGGTTTCGTATTTCGTGAATCGAGTGTAGAAATATGCGACAAACGGTGGGGAAAAACATTGACAAAGTTGCCGAACAAACAAGGAAGAAAATTTTTAACCTTTTGAGGTCAGCGTACGTTGGTGTATTCGGCACATCACGGCAGTCAAGGCACACATTTGTTTAAAATGTTTAAAAATGCTACACATATGTAATTTAATGTGATGTGTTCAAAGATGTTTATCGCAGTGACAGAGATCTGCTTTTTAAGAAGTTTACATATGCAAGGAATGTATTTAAAATAAGTCCGTAAAATTACTGAAATAATTATGGCTAGCGAAATCTGATTGTTCCCACAGTTATTTTAGTACTTTGAAGACTTACTTTAAAATTATTCCTTGCATATAGCAACTTCTTAAATCTCAGATCTCTTACACTATGTGATAAACTTCATCTTTGATCAGATCAGTTTAAACTACATCTATGAAGTGTTTTTAAACAGTTGTAAACAAATGTGCGCCTTGGGGCATGTGACGTACGAAGACGGTACGAATAAGCCAACGTATGCTGACCTCAAAAGGTTAAAAATATTCCTACTAGTTTGTTCGGTAAGTTTTCAATCTTTTTTTCAGTGTTTCTCACACATTTCCGCACTGGACTCACGAAATACGAAACCTAACATCTAACTTTCACATACAAGAAAATGCACTTCACCTGATTCAAGAGCAAATGTAAATTATATATTACACGATTTGCATCTGAAATGGATCCCTATTGTCCTAAATGCATCGTGTAATTCAATAAAACTCGAAAAAATTGATTGAAGGCGTTTTGATTCAAACTTAATGAGTATTGAATACAATCACGTTCACAGCTTCAAAATATGGATAAAATCAAACTCATAGACTTTGGTGGACCCGCCTCTTACAAGAAAACGTAATTTGACTCGTTTCTCCTTAGATTGCACGTGTCTGTCCAGTGTGAAAAGTGGACCATTTGCAAGCATTGTGTCAACGAATCACATTGTATTCCTATGAGAATGCGTTTAAAATAACCTGTAGGCCGTAAATTTCATAATACTGCGCAGTGTGACAAGTGAAATGCAATGGGATTTAATATCATGATTTTTTGTTGGTAAGGAATGTTAAGTTTTGTTGTTGTTGTTGTTGTTATGCGGTTCACTATTCTTCTTATTTGAACCGCAAAACTCCCAGCATAAAATCCAGTTGGGAATATTAGACAGATACGACTCCTAGCTGAACTTTAAAGTGTGAAAAGTCTGTAGTCTTGTATCGCTCGTAATCGATATTCACAGTCTCGTTGCATCTGATTCAGACCCATTCACCATCCATTTTTTAGCGCTGAGGAACTGTCGTCCAACATTTAACTCGGGTGAATTTTACGTTGATGATCTGTCTGATAATCATTTTTTTTAAACAAAGATTCCACAAAGCCTACCCTAAAAATGCATAGCAGTCAACAAAAGAAGCTACACATACACAAGTATTAGGCATATGTTAGCTTTTTTCTTGAATAATTTCTTTTGTGGGTGTTGCTGTGTTCGAGTTGAAAGGCGCAGAAGAATTGTAGATTTCATGTCGAGTAAACAGTTACGATATCTTGTTAATAGTCGTTCTGTATTGTAGTGCGCTCTGAGCATCTGACGTTGGAAATCCATAAATGTTTGCTAATGTAAAATATAACTGTGTTCAGCTTCAGTGAGGCCTCATCTTTTAGTAGTTTGTTCTAAATGAATATAGTTGTCGAAGTGCGTATATTGTGCCAATCACTGTTGAGCATCGGCTTTGTGACGTGGTTGCGTAATCATGTCTTGCTGTTTCTTAAAATGACCTTAACTGTTGAAGAACGTGTATTTGTGATTGAAACGTATTTTTTGACGAAATCTCATGATGTGCGTCGGCGAAAGTTCATGGAGAAATTTGGAAAGGAAGCACCAGTGAAAGTGTTATTCTGAAGTTAGTTTAAAAAGTTCGTGGAACAGGTTCAGCGGTAGACAAGAAACGTGGCAGGCAAAGGTCAGTTTTAACGATGTAGGTCACTCAAGATATTAAAAAAAAGTTACAACACCCTCTCACAAATCTTGGGATATATTAAGCCGGGAAAAGAACATTTCACTTCGTGTTCAGCTTACACTGCAGTGAGAATAATACTGAAAGGTGTCCTTACCGCATGCAGATTTTCCACGTGCTGAATAATGCTGATTATATCAGAAGGGTTCACTACTGTCAGTGTTTCAAGACCCACCGTAGAGGCAACATTGGCATTTCAGATAAAGTGTTTTTCACAGAACAAGCTTGGGTTCATCTTCGCGGGTATGTAAGTAGCCAGAACTGCCGGATCTGAGGGGTACAACCCACGCAAAATCGCTGAGTCTTCCGTACACCCACAAAAAATTGGTGTACGGTATGCGGTTTCAAGACGACGAACAATAGGACTTTTGTTTTCTGAAACAACAGTGAATGCTGCCGTCTACCAAGTCATCCAACAGCTCATAGCCGTACTTCAAGAGGACGAGCTGTTGGCAACTGGACGGCGCCCCATACCATACAGCTCGCACTATTATGGAAAGGCTACAGGATTCTTGTGGTGAAAGAATCATTTGTCATATTTTATAACAACTTATGATGTAAGTTTGACAATAAAGTATTACTTATAGAATAAACTATGTGAAGGGGCGTTTTTAAATTGAACCCAATAGTTCGTCTTACAAGGAAGGGAAACAGAATGAACTTTAATTGCAACAACGGTTTTTTAAACTGCTTAACCAAAAACAATAAAAAATACCAGGAAAATAATAAAAAAGAAATACTTCCGAAATCGGTGTCTAAAAGCTGACAGCAGAAAATAAAACAAAATTATTCTCGATTGATATGTGTCAACCATTTTGACAGTGCCTACAGAAATCTTTCGTAGTTATGTCCATTAATATTGTCATTGTTGTAACCGTATTCGTAATAAATTGATTCCTATTGATTCACATAGATATTTCGCTTAAAAAAGAGCAATTTGCATAAAGTTACACTTTCACTGAATAAATGAAAACTAAATTTGAGCGACAGGCTGTTTTTGTTTTTGTAATTAACTGTCGCGCCGCGGAAAGTCTGTTGTTTCGACACTCTTAATAGGGCCGTCCATCATAACTTTCATCTCTGTCTCTGACTAGTGCATTACAAGCCTTGATGAAACTGGTAGCTGTAATGTTCACATTTAGCCTTAGACGAGCAGTAGTAATTGCCTGCGTCGCTCCAGTCAGTTAGGCGGACGATGGTGCTGTTACTAACTACGTATTGTGAACGCAGACGTGAACTAAGGGACGCGACAGACACGGTTTCTCAGAAGCGTCACAAGTAACTGAACAGCGCCTCGTAGCTTGTTCTTCGTAGTACGTAGCAAGTTTATGCCTGTACCGTGCAATTTATTGTAAATTGCGTGGTAGTGGGTACTTTCTCGTAGTTTCTCAACATTCAAAGCTGGTTTTAGTGTCCCCTTCTAAGCACTTAACGAAATTTTCTCGGTAACACTGAAAAAAGTTAAAGTTTATTAATTTCCTGCTACCCACGTGCCGTGCCGTTAATGACAGGTTACCGAGGTATAAGGAATAAATGTTATACACCCAGAGCGAGGTGGCGCAGTTGTTAACACACCAGACTCGCATTCGGAAGGACGACGATTCAATCCCGCGTCCGGCCATCCTGATTTAAGTTTTCCGTGATTTCCCGAAGTCGACTCATACAAATATCGGGATGGTTCCTTTCAAAGGACACGGTCAACTTCCTTCCCAATCCCTCCCTAATCCTATGGGACCGATGATGACCTTGCTGTTTGGTCCCCTCCCCCAAATTACCAATCAACCAACCCAAAATTATATAAAATCAAAATTAAAATTACAATTGCAAGACCAAAAACGTTCACCAACATCGTTACTGCTGTTGCTTAGTTTGTTGGGAGCTGCAGCGAAATATTTCACTACAGTTTTTCAGCACGTCTGGCTCACTCCTGGTTGTCATATTCTTGCAGTTTAATCGGTTGTTATTGGGGTACTCACTAACAGAGAATATGACGAAATTTTATTGACCTCAAGGGCGCAATTAATGAGAGTCAAGCGATGACAGCCCCTCCCCCAGTCTCTCTCTAGAAAAACAAATTTTCGCAAACCGGAATAGCATCTTTTCCCGGGAAAGAAATATGTCGTACCAGTACCGTATCAATTTCGAGAAAGCAGCACTTGGTTAGTAGCACGTGTACCAGAGCTGTGAAGTCTCAGTACTATTTCGTCGTTTACCGTGAAATTCACAAGGGCTGACTGCCCTCCCCTCGTCTCAGGTCCTTCTGAGTACTTTCTTGAAGCCATCCGCTGCAACACTTCAGCTTCAGCAACGTCTGGGAAATTTTTAGACAGCACATTGTTACTGTTGTTAATCAAATAAATGTTGAAACTTCACATATCAAATTAGAGTGTCGCTGAGGATGATTCAAGAGTATCGAAATATGTTTACGCGACGCGATGAGAAATAATTGTAACTTTACAGTAACTGATGGAAAACATCCTGTCATTTATTTTGCTTTAGTTATCAATTACTTCGGTTTCGTGCCATTGAAGAGCTCTAGGCAAAGGTTCGTTCATCAACTTCTGTCATCCTACAGAGGGTGAACGTCCCTGTACTTGAGAATACGCCGAATTCATCAGTATGGGAGGCCCTCTGCAGCCGTACTGGTTGAAGCGAGCTCGGTCTCAGGGAGAGAAGGCAAGTGGCGGAACACTCGGGCCCACGACAGCTTCCGGCGGTGATTACGTGGGGGTAGGGCAGGGAGCCCCGCCAGGGAAGCGTTGCTCAACGCGCGCCGCCGAGAACCGGTCAGGCCGCTTTCCGTTTCGGTCGACGGAGCCACGTGCGCCATGTCTGCGCTTTCTGTGTCAGTGGCGCGCCGGCAACTGGTCGTGGGGGACCGGTACTCTAGCCCTTCCGTACTCTCCTCGCCGTAATACCTCGCACACATGGCACGTCGTTCATCGATAACGACGTTGCAGCCTACTGTATGCCTGTAAAGAAACACTGAAGTGTTAAGGTAGATTCACACTGGAAGCCACGGATATTCCACAAAGCATTTCAAATCCTGCCATTCATACAGACCATTTACGGAACAGGACGGAACGTCGCCTTCAAAGTTTTCCGGGAAGAAATTTTTCTCTTCGGAGTCGTTTGCTAACACCGGAAGTTAACGCGTTTTCGTTGCGTTGACTCCTGTTATAGTACTGATTTTTTTTTTACTTTTTTGGTCCTTAATTTTTATAGTATTGTTTGCTTTCTTTGCGAATGTTGCACGAGAACTTCATTTTTTTCCCTTCAAGTGTACTCCCACAAAAGAGGCCTAATATCTGAAAGTGAAAAATTACTTTTTGCTGCAATATCTGGACCTAGGAAAGTCCCATACTTCGCATAATAAACTTTAATATAAATTTTTTTTAATAATGATTGGTTGAACAGTGAGACAATCAACATCAGTCAAGGAGAAAAACAGTCTCTTTTTCGTTATTTAGCAATTAGAAAGAAATGGCGTAGCGTTTTATGGAAGTGAAAATATAGACGAGCAACAATACAGACAAAAAGAGAAATTCTGAAGATCAGAAAGGTATGGCGTATAACAGGAGAAGTTACTGAATCGAGTTGGAGAAAAAAAGTTATGGCACAGCTTGAGTACAAGAAAGAATTGGCAGTTAGGACTCGTCCTGATACGTAAACGAATCGTCGGTAATGGAGGGAAGCAACGTGCGTGGGAGTTAAAAATTGTAGAGGGAGATCAACGCTTCACTACAATAAGCAGTTTCAAATTAATGTAATCTGCAGTAGTTATGCAGAGATGCAGAAGCTCGCACAGGCTAGGCAAGCATGGAGAGCTGCATCAAACCAGTCTTCAGACTAAACCCTACCACAACAACAGGAGAAGTGGTAAAGATAAAGCAAAAATATATTTATTAGTAGACCAAAATATTATTCTACCTGGGAGAAAGGCCGCTTCTCTCAGCTTATGATGAGTTTTTATCGTGATATTCCATGTGGACATGTTGAACCACTTAATAGTGAATTTACAACTGCCTTTAAATCATTTACACTGCGATGCGTTCTCCTTAGTCGCCATTGTGCTTATTTACTGCAACGTCACCGCTTGTTTCCGATAACGGCCGCGCCAGGAAAATGCAATAATATCGTGGTCGGGTAGTACTCGCTCTAAATATTGTTTGTAGTATTTGTTTGTATATTAATTTCTAGAGCAAATGACTGTTGATGTTTTACAGTGTTAGCTAAGCCGGCTATTTGCAGTTCCTGAGCAGTGTATGGCATTTACCAAACTCGTTATTAGTAGGAGAACCAAGTTGCCGACCAATTGTACCCAGATCTATTCGATGGGCGATATATCAAGTGAACTCTTAAGTCAGGAAGCAGTGGTAGTCGTCGGAACTCGTCCGAAGAAACATGTTGCCATTCAATACACTAGTGACGGCGTATCGTGCCGATGGCTGTCTGAGACGTTTGTAGTTTTTGGGCAGTGGATGCCAATGAAATGGAATTGATCCACCAACAGAACCCAACCCAACCTGACGCAGACGTCGTTGAACCGACGGTTTAAACAGGTCCACATCTGATGCAGTGTTGCAGAATCAAGTAAACACTTTTTACACTGCACACGTAGCTATGGAGTCCGTTACAGCAGGCATTTTATTGTTTTGTCAAATTGTCATACAGTACCAACTAGTCGCTGTGAAGGTCCGTGCTCCACTCATTGATTCTTCACCTGAGTCACTATTATAATAGCGGGACGATATGGTAAACCCGTTTCTCGTAGACGATCCAGTCTGCTTCGTTCGAAGTAATTCACACGTAGATATTGCTTCCTTTCTCATCCATGAGACATACTACCACTACTAGCTTTGATGTTCCCACTCGTTTGCCGACTGTTCATTGACCGAGACTGACATAACGGAGACCTTTTTGGTCAACGCTACATGCAGTCTTAATTCGACAGGTGGCAGACTGTGATACATACGTTTAGAGTTCGGATTCATTCAGCTGAGTGTGTCTGTTGTCCTGTTCCAGTAGCTTATTTGTTTGAACATTGAGGCCTTAATTATTTTACTTGAGGTTTTTTTAACCTGAAAAGTGTCTTTTCGAAATAAACAATTTTTATCGTTAGTGAAAGACGCAACATCTATGTAAATAAACAATTATCCACCTGAAGACGATGGTGTGAACCATTGGAACGCGTAGTGTCAAAATAAACATGTGACTGACGCAGCTCAATATGACACATGTTAAGTGGACTCAGAATCTCTTGCGGTGTATCTCTAAAAGTTACAACTATAACGGTAACTAACTTCTAGCATGAAGACACATGTGTGTACAAAAGATCTCTAATGCATCACTTGACTTTTTGAATTCCTTATAGCTTACTTATCGATATCATGCAGCAGTTGTGAAATGTTCGTTGAAATCATCGCGACGGGACTTTTCGAACACTACAGAGTAGATAGACTGCTGTTAATCTGGCGTTGTATTCGAGACTGTACCATGTACTGTGATTACAGTCAGCAAAAATAACTCGTTGTTCAAGATTTCTGCTATTTGTAACACGCAAGTAGGAGATATCTATGTTGATTATGTGAGCAGACAGCGACTACTTACGAGTTTTTCACATGTTGTCATCTGTATATCATACGTTGTGCTAGTTTTCTATTTGCGCATTGGATACAGTTAACCCTACGCAAGTACACAGAGAATATTGAACACACGGCTTACAGCTACCTGATAAAAGCAGTTCCTCCATTAGGCTATCGCGCAGTGTGTGATGATAAGGTTTTAATTCACTCTGATATCTTTCTTGGTATATACCGTTCAAACACGATAATGATGTAGCGGAGCAGACACGAGATGACATGGCTGAACCATTTAGATAGTCTGGGAATTCAGAGTATATTGTTCAAATGGCTCTGAGCACTATGGGACTCAACTGCTGTGGTCACCAGTCCCCTAGAACTTAGAACTACTTAAACCTAACTAACCTAAGGACATCACACACATCCATGCCCGAGGCAGGATTCGAACCTGCGACCGTAGCAGTCGCACGGTTCCGGACTGCGCGCCTAGAACCGCGAGACCACCAAGGCCGGCTTCAGAGTATATGATGGACATTCTGAGGCGCTTGCTGCTTGTTGATTTCTGGGTGTCCAGCCGGTTTGAATATTTCAGTTCTGGGTTTCCAGCCGGTTTGAATATTTCAGTTTTGTGGTCAGAATTCCGATGAGAAACACTAATCGTCTTCGTCAGTGTTCAGAAGCGACGGTCTTAAAAGAATCGTGTTTACATTGCGGCACTTCCGCAGGTAGCTGGGTCAGTTCTTTGTTTTAGTAGAGGATATCCTGTGGACTGCTGTTGTTTACAGTCCCCACTCCTCGGCTTCAAATCAGGCAGTCCTAACCGAGGTGGGAAGCGGGGGCTGCGAGTCCTGGTCCTGGTGTGGGAGGCGACGGTCGACCGCCGCACAATGCGGAAGCGGCGGAAATGTCGAGGAGGCCCCCCGTCCCGCGGACACGACTCCTCCTCGCGCCTGGGGGAGATTTCCCCTCGGGTTGCTTCGGCGCTTCACTTTCTCGTTCTGCGCTGCGGCTGTTCAGTTAGGTTTCGCGGAAATCTGACGACTCAAACACGTGCATTGGGGAAGAAAATACCTAAATCGTGCTACTAAGAGCATGTAGCAATTTGAAATAAAGTTATCTCATAGCAAAGTCCACAATTATCTTTAAACCGTTATCTCTAGTGAGAATGCCCCTGACGTCTCTTGTACACGTTGTCAGTGATCTCGTTTCTCAATGAATCTTCTTATCGTGAGATATGAAAGCAGCTTCCATGTACCTCGCGGTTGTGTTCTGGGAATGTTACTCTTCAAAGTATAAGTTACGTCAGTGAACTGGCTTTGCGCCTAAATAGGCGGAAAATCTCGCTATTGGTTGCTTACACGGTTGGCGATCAGTCACAAGATAAAGTCAGAGCTGCAGTAGTGAGCAGCCAAAACTATTTCAGGTGGGACGACTACATGAAACTGCAGTGACTCACATAATTATTCGCACATACGTGATGCAGTTCCCTCCAGTGATTTCAGTAATAAGCGTTGATATAAAGTAAATACAAGTTCTTGTAAGGAATGCAAAAACTAAATGCCCATCGTACTTCTAAAGAACACTACAAATACAACATAACAATTTACAAAAAACTATCAGACACAAAACTGATATTACAAAAAATTGTTCGCACGCCTTTCTTTATACTTATGGTCCAAAAGTTCAGTATCTGTTAGACATTTCTTTCATCTTAATTACTTCTCAGAGACGACTTGGAATGCTCTCCACTAATTTCCAGGAGTACTCCATATTTTCTGCCACTCTTATTGCAGTCTGTCTTTCAGCTTATCTCAGACGTGATTGGTGTTTTCCTTACTTCTTTATCAATTTTGTCCCAACGATTCTCAACTACATTCAAGTCTGATGGTTGGTGTGAAGAAGCACTTTTCTACAGTTAAACAATAACCGTATCCACACATTCCAGGCCGTATGTTTCGGGTCGTTACCTTCATAAAACTTAAAAGTCCCCATGTTTCATCAAATTGTCCCTAGGTACTCAGACCATTACTTGTCCACCGCCTAGAGTTGCTTCGAGATTTTTCTCTTCAAGTTCAGTATTAGGTACCGCCAAACCATTATCCTCCCATCAGATTGAAATATGCCATGTGATCAAAAGGATTCGTACACCCCCAAAAACATACGTTTTGCATATTGCTGCATTGTGCTCCCAACTACTGCCAGGTACTGCATATCAGCGACCTCAGTAGTCATTAGACATCGTGAGAGAGCAGAATGGGGCGCTCCGCAGAACTCACAGACTTCGAACGTGGTCAGGTGATTGGATGTCACTTGTGTCATACGTCTGTACACGAGATTTAAACACTCCTAAATATCCCTAGGTCCACTGTTTCCTACGTGATAGTGAACTGGAAACATGTAGGGACACGTGCAGCACAAAAACGTACAGGCCGACCTCGTCTGTTGACTGAAAGAGACTGCCGACGGTTGAAGAGGGTCGTAATGTGCAATAGGCATCTATCCAGACCATCGCACAGGAATTCCAAACTGCATCAGGATTCACTGGAAGTACTATGACAGTTAGGCGGGAGGTGAGAAAACTTGGATTTCATGGTCGAGCGGCAGCTCATAAGCCACACATCACGCCGGTAAATGCCAAACGGCGACTCGCTTGGTGTAAGGAGCGTAAACATTGGACGATTGAACAGTGGAAAAACGTTGTGTGAAGTGACGAATCACGTTATACAATGTCGCGATCCGATGGCGGGGTGTAAGTATGGCCAATGCCCTGTGAACGTCATCTGCCAGCGTGTGTAGTGCCAACAGTAAAATTCGGAGGCGGTGGTGTTACGGTGTTGTCGCGTTTTTCATAGAGGGGGCTTGCACCCTTTGTTGTTTTGCGTGGCACTATCACCGCACAGGCCTACACTGACGTTTTAAGGACCTTCTTGTTTCCCACTGTTGAAGAGCAATCCGGGGCTGGCGATTGCATCTTTCAGCACGATGAAGCACCTGTTCATAATGCACTGTCTGTGGCGGAGTGGTTACGCGACAATAACATCCCTGTAATGAATGGAGTTGCCTACACGGAGTCCTGGCCTGAATCCTATATAACACCTTTGGGATGTTTTGGAACGCCGACTTCGCGGCAGGCCTCCCCGTCAGACATCGATATTTCTCCTCAGTGCAGCACTCCGTGAAGAATAGGCTGCCATTCCCAAGAAACATTTTAGCTCCTGATTGAACGTGTGCCTGCGAGAGTGAAAGTTGTCAACAGAGCTAAGGATGGGTCAACACGATATTGAATTCCACCGATGGAGGACGCCACGAACTTGTCAGTCATATTCAGACAGGTGTCCGGATACTTCTGATCACATAGTTTATTCTGAATGTGCTCCCGTCAGCAAAGGGAACGTCACTCCGCCACATACTGTCGTCTCTAATATGCTCTTAGGCAAACATCATCCTCTTTCTTTGATTTATTTTACTTATGAAGGGCTTCGTCTTGCAATAGGCCTTGAAAGTTACCTCTTCTGAGAATCCTCCTTTTATTTGTCGATGCACTTCCTTTCCGATGTCGTTTGCAATTAAAGCAAACAATTACCTTTCGAAATGACCATCACAGAAATTCTGTGTGATAAGGAGCCTTATCGTCATTCCTTCCGCGTGCCATTCCTTCCGCGTGCCACTCACGAATAAAACAGGAAAAATACAAATGATAATGGTACTGGAAGTATCTCGGTGACACGCGGTAAGATAGGTAGCTTATTATTTATTTCAAGTTTCTGCTACCAGTCACTTTTTATTTTATGCTTAATGCAACGCATTTCGAACATGTTCTGTTAATCTTCAGGCGTTTATACATACATACATACATACATAAAGAGAAATGTTACTTAAAAATAAGTCTTAAACTAGATTAATCTAGAACTCTTTGTTCATTGTTTTTTACTGTAGCTGCTGGTGTGGCATTTGGGGGAACGGAGGGGGGCAGTGTATGGCTAGAAATCGAAATCAGTGATGTCTTCTGCTGGTTTTCTTCCTTGTGGTTGACTATGTATATCACAGCGTGTATTGGATGCAGACAGATTTGCATCAGTTATGTGTTACGAAAATAGTGTGAAAGGCTTTTATATGACAGTTGATCACTTACAATTTCATCATCTTGCTGCTTCACTTGCATCACTGGTGTAATGTTGGAGCTGTTGACTGACATTACACTATTGCACATTATATTTTGTCACTGATTGCCAACGTAATTCATTGCACAAATTGTTTCGATGTTATACACACAACACAAGATGGCGGACTGTAACATTTGAGTCTGTATCGATTATCGAGGTTTTGTATCGATATTCTTTGTATTGGCAGATTTATAGTCAATTATTTACATTGACATATCTTGAATCTATTGAGCTAGAACTGGCTTAAGACTGTTTTCGAATTCGGTTATTTCATTAAGAATGTTATCTCCATGCTTTATGTTACGTATGAAAATTTCCATTTCTTCCATGATGTCCATTTCTTTACTTTCTCCTATTTTGTGTAAAGTTTAGAAGTTGTCTTCGATTTTCAAAGGGTGACCTGTGTCTTTAATGTGAGTTGCTACTGCTGATTTGTTACATTTATCAAGCCTGTAGCAGTCTAAATGTTCTTTAAATCGGGTTCTGAAATTTCTGCCTGTTTGGCCGATATAATATTTATTACATTGGCTGCAGGTAATTTTGTAAATGCCAGATGCATCAAGACTTGTATCTGGTGGTTTTATATTGTGAATAAGCTTCCTACTTAGGTTGTTGTTGGTGCTGAAGCTGATTTTTACTTCTGATGAAATTGTAAGTGATCAACTGTCATATAAAAGCCTTTCATACTATTTTCGTAACACATAACTGATGCAAATCTATATGCATCCTATACAGGCTGTGATATACATAGTCAACCACAAGGAAGAAAACCAGCAGAAGACATCACTGATTTCGATTTCTAGCCATACACTGTCCTCCTCCTTCCCCCCAAATGCCACACCAGCAGCTACAGTAAAAAAAATGGACAAAGAGTTCTAGATTAATCACGTTTAAGACTGTTTATTTTTAAGTAACATTTCTCTATATGTATGTATGTATGTATGTATAAACGCCTGAAGATCAACAGAACATGTTCGAAACGCGTTGCATTATGTTAGATTAAGCATAAAATAAAAAGTGACTGGTAGCAGAAACTTGAAATAAATAATTATCCCACACAGTCACGGTACACAAACATAGCCATTATGGCTGAAAATAAATAGGTAGCTTGTGTATAAGAGGCCGCGCTGAAAATAAATGCTTCTGAATTTTTCATGTCAAAACTCAAAGCTTCGTAAATACAACAAGCGTTATTAATATTCTACATCTTTATTCTTCATGTATGCATATTTATTTTCCAACATAGTCATCCTGTGGAGGCAGACATTTCTCCCATCGAGAAAGCAGTTTATTGATACCAGCATTGCAGAATGTTTGACTTTGTTGACGGAGCCACAACCTCACCCCCGCTTGCACCGGTTGATCACTATCAAAGTGATATTCTCGAAGGTGTTCTTTACGTTTTGGAAACATACGAAATTCGGATGAGACCTAGTCGGGACTGTATGGAGGATGATTGATGACAGTGAAACCAAGGCGTCGGATTGTTGCAGATGTCGGAGCGCTCGTGTGTGGTCTGGTATTGTTATGCTGAAGGAGACGGTACTGCATGTGTGGACGAACTCTTCGAATTCGTGCTTTCAGTTTTCTGAGGGTCTCGCCGTAACTTGGAGAGCTCATGGTGACACATTTAAGCATTAATTCCAAATGCACCACACCTTAAACATACCAGAACACTGTGAACATGGCTTTGCCTGCTGATGGCATGACCTTGAACTTTTTTGCTATCGGCGATGCTTTGTGGCGGAACTCTGTTGATCTATCTTGCTTTCAGGGTTTCCTTCATTACGAGCAGGAACAACACGACGTCGCACATTACTGATGTCGGTACCATCATCACCGTACAAAGCTTTCATTTATAGCGCGTCTTTTCGCACACACCGACATAGTTACGTTACACACCGCAATATCACACGTTACAATTTGGAGTTCTGTAGCGGCAGAGGGCCTATGCCCTTGTCGCAGTTCCCGTCACATCACCGAAGTTACGCGGTGTTGAGCTTGGCTAGCACTTGGCTGTGCCACTGCCCGGGTCCGGCGTGTGCTGTTGGCAATCGGGTGCACTCAGCCCTTGTGAGGCCAGTTGAGGAACTACGTGTTTGAGAAGTAGCTACGCCGGTCACGAAAACTGACAATGGCCGGGAGAGCGGTGTGCTGACCACATGCCCCTCTGTATCTGCATCCGGTGAGGCCTTAGGGCTGAGGGTGGCACGGCGGCCGGTCGCTACCGTTGGTTGCAGCTAGCGTCCGCGAAGCGGGGAAGTCGACCGAGTAATGTGCATGACATGTTACATACCTCGTCCGATATTCAGAACAGAATAAAAAAATTCAGAGGCATTGCTTGTCAGCACGCCCTCGTAAATGTAGATGTATTAGTGGAAATGACTCACTGTATTCGAAAATTTTGTAGTCGTAGAGCGATAATCGGTAGTTTTATATCAGTAAACAGGAAAGAGAGTGAAGCTTAGCTACATGCTACTTTGCTACGGCAGAAGTATGTTTTTAACCGTGGTTTCCAGCACGTGATGGATCTAATACGGGCGCAAGAAACTACTAGTCCAGAGTGCATTATGATAACATGTTCCTTGGTATATTGATTGTTCCCACCACCTTGAATTATCTTTTTAGCGAACTTACATGTTATAGTGGTTGTACCCGTTGTAATATCGTTTTATTTTGTTGTAGTTATTCCACTCCATTAACAGAAGAGATTTAAATCTAATCGGAAGGTTGGTAATGACAGCGCGTTTTAGCTCGCTAAAGCCAAAGGCAGCAACGAAGTACACGAGGTCTGTTGGCAACGTATCTGACCTTCGGCCGGGAAACAAAACTAGCTTATCTGGAGCGTTGGGTACGTAATCACCCTCAAAGTAGTTCCCTTTGGACTCCACGTACTTCTCTTCAGCGGTGCCGCCATTGTTGGAAGCATCCCGAAAAAGCCTCTTTTTGAATGGAGTTTAGCTTGGCTGTTTGGATGTAGTTGCTGTGCACGAAGGTTCAAGGTCGACTCATGCAAGCGCACTAGATTCAAATTCGTCAGGTGTAAAAAAAAGCCTTTCCAACAGATCTCGTATTCGAAAAACTAGGTCAGTGTAGACGCTTGAATCATCACTAAATTTACAGTTCCCGACCAGGTAAATTTTCGTCGCTGTTTGTTGACGGCAGGCAGTGTAATTAATGAGCCACCAACATTCAACCGTAATGTACAAATACCCCGGGATCGTAGGACATGGGCATAAGAAGTAGAGCAGTCAAACAGAGGCTACTCAGGTGTAGTTAAACCTAATGTCAGGCCTCTGTTAATGTCATAGAATACTGAAAAGTGGCGTTTGATCTGCGATACAGATTGCTCATAAATACTTATACTGTCTGTAGTGGAATAACGTTAGTGTTGAAGGGATTCGTCTCGCGTCAGGCTATCGAGAGCATAGATTGGCAGCATCCGAACAGACTGATAGATGAGGAAGAGCTTTTAATAAATCGCGAAATCTTATTCAGAAAATTACAACTGTAGGCTGTCTGGGCGGAATCAGTGGAATTGAACAGCCCCATCTATTTTTTCCACAGGACTGTGAAGATGAAATGGATACCAGCTCACACAGACGTATGTATTGAGTCATTGTTTGCACGTTGCACACGTGTATGGAACACAAGGTAGCCTTCAAAGACGGTTCAGTAAGAAGTACAGTCTGGCTTGCACTTTACAATCGTTTAAAGAGTTAAGCTCATAATGTCTTGTTCTATTTCCACTGGAATCGGACGGCTTAGTGATATTTTCATCCCTGCACTTTACTACGCGCCTAAACTAAAGTACGTTGGGTTTGAGTAATGAGTCGACTTAGGGTGGAATGATGTGCGGTGAATGCGGTAGCGCGCGAGCGCGGGGCAGGGCGGCCGTGGCGGAACAAAGCGTGTGGCGCGTTTAGGGCCGTGTTATGAGTCGTTTTGTTGCTGGACGCGCTCCAGCGGGCGACAGTGATGAATGCGCGCCATCACTGCCCGCGGCACGCCACCAACCCCTGATACCGGCTCCAGCCGGCACTTCATAAACCTCCCGCGCGGTAGTCATTACCGGGGGCACTTTCTTGCACGTTACACAATCCCCGAAAACTGAACTACATGCCGAGTCGTGGTACAAAAGTAAACCATCTTATTGATTAGCCGTAGAGAAAGAGGGAACAACTCTCCAAGATTTCAAAAGCTGTTTTAGAAATGTCCTATGTGGGCAAGCTAGGTGACGCGGATTATGTGAAGATGGTTCATTTTCTGTTGTGGAACCTGTTTCAACGTAGATGCGTTTCAAGACATTATGTGCGAGGGCTGATCGACAAAGACTGACACTGATTTTTTTCTCTGATGTTGATCACTCCATCTTAATGTTTATATGCCATTTTCCTTTGTACTTCCTTCTCGATTGCACTTATTATAGCGCTCTCGAACACATGGTACAGGCCATTCCTTGTCAGGTCCGTGACAGTCGCTTCACCTCCCTTGAGCGCTGCTTCGGAGAGTTATCAGATCGAATGCCCCGACGCTTTTTCTTTAATGATGGAAAAAGAATTACAGGTTGCAAGATTGGGTCTATAAGGATGTAGTCGCCACCCAGTCCGGAAAGTTCGGTCGTTTCCTTGCTGTGTGCTTCCTCAGCTTAGCCAATACTGACGTGTAGTATGCTGCTGTAGGAGTAGTGTGAGGGGAAACTGCATGCTGGTAGATCATTCTACGACAGTCCAAAAATGTGATAGGACAAATTTGGTATTGGATAATCTACCGATTTCTACACTGTGCTGACTCGTTTTCCTTCAGAGTCATAATGATGCAGCCATGACTAGTCACAGGTGATAATCTATTCCAAAAACGCATCCACTCCATCAGAGACGAGACGCAGCACCTCATAATTGTCTATTCGCACGTCCTTCTGTTCGGGAATCAGCAGACTTGACTCCCAACGGCCGCGAACACGTGACATATGGAGATGATCATGCACAATCATAAAGGCACTACCATATGAAATTCTCAACATTTCACTGATAAGGTTATGTAAAGTTATCCTCCGACCTCCAAGGGCAGTCACAGCAGCTGTGTTGATGTTGAATTCAGCCACAGCAGAAGCAGAAACACCAGGCTCAACTAGCTTAACACAGACAAGTCGACCTTCTTTGGAGTTCTTGAGCCACTTACACACTGTCCCACGACGTAATGCATTTTCACCGTTCACTTGCTGCAGCTTTTCGTATGTTTCAGCGACTGTGTGGTTTAAACTAACATAGAATTTTGTTGCGCTGTACTGCTCCTACCTCTGTTGTTTGGTAAGCGAAATGCAAAGACAGTCTACAAAATAGAGCTTTACTACCAACTCACATGTACTGCCGCCTATGGACATAAAAAAAACTGCTCTTTCCAAATATTCGTGGTACAGGTAGGAAACTATCGAGGAAGATACAGGAAAAAAATCAATCTCAGTCTTAGTATTTGTTGATCAACCCTCATAGTCATCACCGACAAGGCGGATACCACATTGGGCTGAATCCTACTCAGTAGAAATTCAGATGTTAGGCTGAGATTCATTGGAAGACTATTAGATACAGATAATTCATACACGTAAGAAATGGCTCGCAAAACAAATGTGAGACGGATTCTTGATTACTGCTCATCATTGTGAGATCCTTACGAGACTGGATCAATAGAAGTGATAGAGAAGTTCCAAAAAAGAACGGCAAGTTTCGTCGCGGGATCGTTTAATAAACGCCAGAGCGTTACGACGATCCCCTGTGGCAAACACTACATGAGAAGTTTTGTAATTTCGTAGCGTACTTTCCAACAAGAGTGGAGCAACGTATTACTTCCTTCCACATAAATATCGTGAAATGGCCACAACTAGAAAATCAGAGCTCATACGGAAGTTTATAGACATTTGTTATTTCCTCATAGCATTTGCGAATGGAACAGAGAAGAGGGGAATCGGCAGGGTTGCCAGGTATACACTCCAACGCTCCGAAGTTTAGATGTAGACTGCAGTGCACGCCAACAAGAGCGTGGAAGCGTGGCAGAGCGTCGCCCTGTTGAAAGTCCGGGAGTTCGTCCACCAACTGCACGTAATTCTGTCTGTTAACATGTCCAAGCAGGTGGCCCGCTGCCGGCGCGTACATCCTACCCAGATCAGAGAGGAGCGAGTGAGGGAACGCTCGGGCCCACGGCAGCTTCCGTCAGCGATTGCGTCAGGGCAGTGCAGGGAGCGCCGACCACTCTGTTTTAGCGTTGCATGCCGAGAATCCCACAGAATTTCACTCCGTTGCTAGCGGTTCTGGTTAGGGGCAGTTCTAATGCAGATTCATTAAGGTGCTGAGAAGGTGATAGCTTGTGCTTCCAGAGTACTCTTCAAGTCTGAAAACTACTCTACAATCGAGAAAGGCTCTGTTGCAGTCGTTTCGGACCTCAACATCTTCCGGCCGTATTTGTTTGGCAAACCTTTCACCATTGCGACAGATCACCATTCTCTATGCCGGGTGACTAGCTTGAAGGATCCATCGGGGTCGATTGCATGTTGACTTTTCGTCAGGGCGCTGATGACCATGATGTCGAGCGCCCCCTCAATCCAAATCATCATCATCACACTATCGGGGGCGACTGGCGAAGTGGACACTGAGGCTTCAGGAGTGTAACATCACAATGGTATGCTGTGACGGACGCAAACACGAGGACGCCGGCTGCCTTTCAAGGAATCCTTTGGCGCAACACAGCAGCGTGCATGAAATCTTAGTCATCGCGGCATTTAATGAGATTTGGTGCTGAACGGAGGGAGGATCCAACATTTCCGAAAATAATAAAAGCCTTGAAGAAGGGGGAACCGACCAGAGGAGGATTGCAAACAATAAACGAAACGTTGTATAAGAGAAACTATGATACGATAGGGCAGAAATAGTTGCCCGTCGTCCCAGCTCATCTGCGGCCAGCGATCCTGAAGTGTTTCCACGATGCGCCAATATCTGATCAGACGCAGGTATTACAGTGCATGTCTCTACCGATCCGTGAGACATTATGTGAGCCACTGTAAGGAATGCCAACGACGGAAGTAGGTGCCACAATTACGTCCTGGACATGTGATACCAACCCCGCCTGCAACAGCGTAGTTTCATCGAAGTGGAATCGACCTCTTGGGGAGGGATCAACGGATCTGTACTCAATACCTTACACGCTGTGCAGTGCCGAATGCTGAAGCTCTGCAAATTGCGGAGCTCGTTGTAGAATACGTTATTTAGAAGCACGGAGCACACTGTGTGATGATGTCTGATCGTGGGAAAGTTTTTCGGTCGAGACTACTATTACAGGTAATTTCACGATGCGACGTCACCCAAAGGATGACAATTGCCTACCACCTACAGACGAATGGCTTCATAGAACGCTCTAATAAGAGGTTGGCAGATATGCTCGGTTGAACTGTCACGAGAGCACCAGCTGGTGTGAATCGCAGGACGCAAAGGCCAAATCGGCGCTTGATCGCTGCCTGTTTGTGCGCTAATGCTTATATCAGTTGCTTCTAGATGATATCACTCGAAACACGTACAAACTAGAACCTACGGCGCCGTCACCCAATTCTCCTCTAACTCTCACACTGATTGATTTCAAAGATTTTCACTAGTTCAGTGTGTTAATTTAATTCTTCAGGTGCTGTGGGAACATATTACCCAAAGCCACAACGACCTGGAGAGAGTCATTATTTAATGCACAAAAATCTGATAAGAACGTTTATTATCCAAAATAGAAGACAATGAAAATTTTAAAATCACAATAGATTTACATTAGTATATACAATACATTATATGTTAGGCTGTAAGGCTCCAAACTACTTCAAGGAACTCTTAGATTTGAAATTATGTGGTTTATAACTAAAATTTATCAGTTATGCTGGAAGCGTATTGAAAGTGAAACTTGAGAAACAGTGCACATCTTTCTTTACAATGGTTAAACAAGTGTTACCCAGGTGCCTGCTTTTGCGCAATGACATTTAACATTGAAACATTCCCGCAAAGGTGTCAGCACATCTTGGCATATGGTTGTGAAATGCTCTAAGGATCTTGCAGAAATTCTGTCTTTATGACTAGCTATGAGGTACAAGTGAAGGGAAAGAATCGAAACAGTATGATTTCAGGTTATTTCCCCACGTATGACACATTTTCAGTCAAGTAAGATCACTGTTATCATCAGACAGCATCTGTGTAAGTGATGTGTTTCACACTTTGGCGATAGATAATAAGATTAGTCTCTTTTGTGGGCCACACCACTTTTGCTAATCTCTTTTACGAATTTGACGAGCTACAGTTGGTGCATACATTTATCTCAGTCGCTGTCCGTTTGAAATCACAATGTAATAAAATGACAGAACAAGATTTTTTTTATTTTACTGATTATTATAATTGTGATGCTGTTATTATTGTTAGTAGTAGTGGTAGCAGTAGCAGCAGTAGTAGTGGTGGTGGTACTAGTAGTAATAAATGAGTGAGTGAAGAAAGCCTGACAGCTGATGAATAAGCCTACAGGGTGATTCCACAATGATGTTACAAACATTCAGGGATAATGGAGAAGGATAAACGTCTAGTAAACATGGACTCTAAACTGCACACCTGAAGACCTGTGAGTACATCTTCAGTAGAACGGATGTCTTCTCATTAGCAGAGATGAACAAGTACTCATAGCTGTTAAGATATGCACTTTAGAGCTCATATTCACTGGACATTTTTTAATGTTCAAGTCCACCCTCCCAAAATATGGAAAAATAGAAGAGATCCACTGCCAGAGGTATCAAAACGATTTTCGCTTATGACTTTCGACTCGGTCGTTACGGACCAAGGATCCCTTACCTCAGACTGACACATTTACCCTTCTCCATTATCCCTGAAAATTTGCAACATCATCGCGCAATTACCTTTTATATGGGATGAATACATTAGAAAAAGAGAAAATATACAGGGTGATTCACGAAGAAATGGAAATATTTTAATATGTTATTCTAAAAGTAAAATTAAAGAAAAAAGTTCATATAAACATAGGCCCACAAATGTTTAGTTACGGAGTTACGGCTAATGAAAGATTTTGCCTGAAATTTAGCAACTTCGCTAGTATGAAGCCATTGCAAAACTGTACGAGGTTAAAGAAAAGCACGATTTCCATTTATTTTGTTGATATTGATCTGGTGAATCTGTGCCAGACGTGTATCTGCATTAGTTTTCCAGAAATCCATGGAAGCAAAGAAGTAATTTCGTAAAATTTTTAATTTATTAACTACTTGGGGCCCAATTTGTTTTTTATATTCCAGGCAATTGCACAAAGTTTTCAACAGAAGTTGTAGAGAATTTAATTTTGGACAAATGATAGTAATAACGTCAACTGAAGCTGTATGAATGTGTCAGGTAATCTGCTTTTATTAATGCCATAGCACACGTGGATTCGTGTTAAACCGGAAAAACAAAGGTCAGTGTTAAGGAAGTTGTACAATGTATATACATTTCACAAGACATTCACAATAAATGTTCAAAAGTGTCTCCACCGAGTTTACTGCATTTAGCTGCACGTGTGTGAACAGATTTTGTTGCTCGTTTCAGTTTCACAGGGTTGTTTTTAATTTCGTTTATTGCATTCATAATGTGAGCAAGTAATGCCTCACTTGTATTGACTTTGTTCTCATAAACTGTGTCTCATTCATCCCCATACACAAAAATCGGGCCGGCCGGTGTGGCCGAGCGGTTCTAGACGCTTCAGTCTGGAACCGCGCGACCGCTACGGTCGCAGGTTCGAATCCTGCCTTTGGCATGGATGTGTGTGATGTCCTTAGGTTAGTTAGGTTTAAGTAGTTCTAAGTTCTAGGAGACTGATGACCTCAGACCCATAGTGCTCAGAGCCATTTGAACCAGTTTTGAACAAAAATCGGGCGATCTAGGTGGCCACAGACGTATAGCACCACGACCAATCCATTTCTGGGGAAAATGTTCATTTAAATGTGTAGTAACAGCGTTGTTGAAATGTTGAAAATACATTTGCAATCGCGTGGCAAGTAGAACATTTTCGAGCAAGCAGGGCATTTCTTCTTGAAGGAACTGTAAGTACGTCTCGCCAGTTAGACGTCCTGGGAAAATGAATGGTCCAATAAAGTGTGTGTTGATTATACCACACCGCAAATTTATGCTAAATCGCTGCTGGAAATTGCGTTGCACTGTTGCGTGTAGGTTTGCTGCAGACCATACGCGCTTGTTAGGTGAACTGTTTATACCATCTCGAGTAAACTGTTCATCAGTAAATAAAATGTATTTGTGTAACTGACGATTAGTATTTAACTAGTTGCACAACTCCAAGCGAAGGACAGGATCTCCCGGATGTAAATGATGCACTTTTTGTTTATGGTAAGGATGCAGATTATTGTACTTCAGAGTACGCCGTACCTTAGATTGTGAAATGCCTACTGGTTGAGAGATACGTCGTGTACTGGTACCCGCGCTACGAAGGACAGCATCCGTAATATCATCGTCCTCACGTATCGAACGCTCGTAGTGATTATGAACGCTAGGTAAAGAACCTGTCTCCCGTAACATTCGAAATACTCCACTAATGGTTCGTGCATTCGGAATCCTCAGAGTTGGATAACGTACGCGATATTCGTTAACTGCAGCCGTAGCATTACCATCACATTTGCCATAAAAAAACACCATATCGGCGTATTCCTCTGCCGTAAATTTGAAAGGCATCCCTATATCATAAATAATACACAGACTATAACAGCTACTATGTGGTTTCACTTAAATACACCGTTGTTATTATGTTCTTTCATTGAACAATACAAAAAAACTAGCTCGTTTCAAGGTTAGGAAACGACTGAAACAACTCACTAATGGTTGCCAACAATGACATAAACGTTTCTACAATGTTTATGGAAAGTAAACAGATTTACTTGTATAATAATCTGTGCTTCTCTGGATGTTCCTGGACATGTTTCTTTAGATTCACCAGACCAATAACAACAAAATAAATCTCATATAGTTTTGGGATTGCTTCATATTAGCGAAGTTGCTAAATTTCAGGCAAAATCTTTTATGAGCCGTAACTCCGTAACTAAACATTTGCGGACCTATGTTTATATAAACTTTTTCTTTAGTTTACTTGTAGAATAACATATTAAAATATTTGCATATATATATATATATATATATATATATATATATATATATATATATATATATATAAATTCAGGATTTTCAAGAAAACAACAAAGATGAACTTACAAGTAGCTTGTCCGAAGGACGGAATAAATAGCAAGGTGAGAGCTGGAAGAACGGGAAAAATCATGGGTTTCTGCTTTACGTTGTTCTCAGTTCGTTCTTGTGCACCGCAGAATAATATGAATTGTACTCTTGCTTCTGGTAGCAGACTGTTTTAAGAAAAGAGAACAGAATTCGTTAGGAGTTTCGAACAGTAGTTCGTAGATAACGTTAACGTTAGTGTGAAGCATCTCTTGTTTGTGTAAGAAAGAGGTGTATTCTCATTCAAAAATGCCATAACATTTCATGAAACTCGAAAACTTAACCCAAGAAATCGTGCTTCTGTATAACCTATGACTTCTACATCGACACAGTGTAAGTTTAAGGCGCCCCTGTGCTGTACTGTAGTGGGTGTGTCGAAGAATCCTCCTTTTTGTCGTCTTTTATTTCCTTGTGACGCTCGTACATTGTGCACTGAGACCAATGCGTTGGTGTGCCACTGGCTTCATTGGATGTGTCGCTTTAACAGGCCGTCTAGTTAGTATGGCTGCTTTATGTGGCGGCGCACAGTGTTTTTACGAAGATGCAGAACATGGTTGAGGGCCTTACCTGAATAAATATTTGAAGTGAGCCGATTATCGTATGGTGCCACGTTCCATTAATGTTTGATTACATTCTTACTGAATCCCTCACAGAATGTGGAGAAGAAGAAAACGTTTAACCCCGTCTATGCGTTTTTTGACAAATATTGTAGCTGTGAAACCCAGGCGTTAGGTAGGCTTGGTCGAAGGCGTAGATTTTTGTTAAGGGTTAACAACCAGTTTGTAGCTTTTGTCGTCAACAGTCTGCTGTAATAATAAAATTATCTCGTTGCTCGCTGATTCGCTGCTGCAGTCGTCCACAGTAGAAATGAAAATCTGTGTGACAACGCATTCTAAAAAGTTATTTAATGAGCATCACTCTGGTAAAAATCTACTGTATTTTCCAATGAAATGTGTTAGTTTTATATTCTTAAACACAGACCCAGACAAAACTTTCTTTGAAATATAACGAAAAAAAACAAAAAAACTAGATACACGTTTAGAATCACCGTTAGGACTGATGCTTTGGAATTCAGGCCTGAATAATGTTGGGAGGCAAAGAGAAAAAGTTCACTCTTCAGATTCAAGATGATGACCTGGCAGATAGTGTCGTAGACAGCACTGTTCGCCATCTCAGAAAGGCATTGTTATGTTGCCCACTAAGTGGAAAATGTAATAAAGGAGACTAAGCTTAGCAGGGATAATGAAGAAAATAAAAACAGAAAAGAGGTGACAGGGGAGTGAGAAATATCAAGAAATGGGTAAATAATGTAGAATTTCACAGAATTTAAATCAGTCTAAAACATGTAATAATGTTATAAAGGTCACTAGTAGAAACCTTAAATGAATGGAAGAAACAATTTAAGGAACACACATCCATGAAGAAGAAATGAAAGAATTACGGAAAAGTACAGGAAAAGATATATGAAGGGACGTAGAAAGAGAGGAACAAGGAAGTCAAGTAATCGTTTCGAACAATTTGCAGTAAAGGTTTGGGTGAACCAGTTTAGCTGTCATGTAAGCTATCGAGCAAAATTTAGTTTCTCCTGTGACCTCGTTCCTAGCGAAACATAGCGATAAGTTGGCGTTGTAAAACGAACGTAAATTGCGTTCACCGACTTGCTCGCTGCGCTGGAAACTCGCTGGCTCTCATTGGTTGACTCGGGGGCAGTGGAGACGAGCTGAGGTAACTTTATGTAATAGAAGGCAGGCGGCGGTGGGCGGTGCCCTAGCTTGTGAGTTTTTTTACTGTGTGTGTGTTTCAGGACATACTAAATATAGTAGTGAAGAATATCCCAGATTGCGCTTGGCAGTAAGACTCAATGCTAAACGAGCGATTGCTAGCTAAATATTTTTTCCCAAACCATGGCATAGCTATAAGGTCCTCATTACCTGAGATCATTTTGTGCACTTACTGTTATGGGAAAATTATCTTGTGCATTTTTTCATACCGATTTGAAATTATTAAATTGTACTTCTGTATGCAGTCCATGATCAAAACCGGTCTCCTGACGTATAAACATAAAGATGTCGTTGTACGATGTATAGATTTTACTAAATCCGCCTGTTAAGAGTTCCTTTAAGAGGTTGTTGCATAACACTACATTTATGCAGCATTTATTACATTTATACAGCATTGTTTCAGTTTTATTAAGTCATGATGTGAACAATTAGACTGCAAGAAATGAATATGCAGTGACGATGAAAAACGTATCCAAGACGGGAACTCGAAGCCCGATTTCCTGCTTGTCAAGAGCAGTCACCTTGAACGTGAACTAGCTGAGCACGTCTGCACACCTTACTCGAACTTTCATGCTTAGTGAAGATTCCTCCTACAGTTTCCGGGCACTGCTGCCAGAGGTTCTTCAAACGGTTCAGATGGCTCTATGGGACTTAACATCTGAGGTCATCAGCCCACTAGAATTTAGAACCAGTTAAACCTACATAACCTAAGGACATCACACACATCCATTCCCGAGGCAGGATTCGAACCTGCGACCGTAGTGGTTGCGCGGTTCCAGACTGAAGCGCCTAGAACCGCTCGGTCACACTGGCCGGCAGAGGTTCTTCCACGGGGTGTTACATTACAGCTTCAACATATCAAAACTGTTTTGCACCGATACTTAGTGTCACTGGATCTTTATTGATTTTATCCCCATAGATCTATTCATTTCGTGTCAGTGTATTTAATGCATTGTACACTTACAAGGGTTTCATCAGGATGGCTTGGCGCATGTACCGGGTGCTTATGATTAAAGTATAGTTACGCACAGAGGTCCTGTGTGATCTTTAATTATCGATGGCAGCGAAATGGGTAGATATACTAATGCGTTAATGCATAACTGATTTACGCTGATTTGGTCACCAGGAGCAAATTTGGAGCTGTACAGCTTGTCATCGACGTCTCCGGTGCTCATGTTGAACAAATGGTGTAAGCGGTGGTTAATAGTAAAATCTACATTGTGTCTTTCTCACTTGTCTGACCTTTTTTGATCACGTTCCTTTCAGCGTGAAACTTGTTTTGATCCATGAGTCACAATTAACACACAGTTATTTACATGACCATTTACAACTTCAGTGTTATACCTGGAAGAATATCTATTAAATGAGTACCACTCCCGATAAGAGCGTTCGGAACTCGATAATTCAAAGCACTGCTGATGCGAGTTTGTGTTACAGGTAGTGAAGGTTTTCTATTCCTCTCATTGATACACATTTTAACTGAGGAGGTCACGTAGTTATAACAACGAAAGTGTTTCAACGATGCCATTTTTTTCTCCAGTCTTTATCTGTGGAATATACGATAGCCATGCAAACTACAAATTTGCATAAATTTGGCATTTCCTACCACATTTTAATCCAAGCCTTTCAAGAATACTTCACATTACCGTTTCCCTCTGTGATTTCCATGTTCCAACGATACCGTCATACATATTCTCAACTCTTCCGTATCAAAATATTTCTATAACGGGTCGGAACGTTAACGATCGTCTTCCAAGAGCCACAGCAGACATTTTCCCTTAAGTTTCACGCTCCCTCTTTTTACCTGAACTCCTTACTCTCCGGCTGCACACAACAGTCTCCCGGCCGGTCAGACACACACTTCGTTAAAACCGTGTGGTGGCGCGCCAAACTGGCGGCTCGCCAGTAGCTGGCTTTCTAAACGTCTCCCGTCTACTGGACTAATTTTTCTCAGATTAGTTTTTGTGCTCGCGCTCAACGATCTGAGGAAACCCAATGCGCGGCTCCGGGCGTGACTCACAAATTTTGTTTCTAATGGGATTTGTCAAGGAGCGAAGAATAATCTTATTTGGCAGGATTTATCTGACAGGCCCACCTGACGTTTAATGTTGTAAATCAGGCATCGTAGCATTGTAAAGTTGGGTTTATTCTTTTCTGAAGGGCATACAAGAGGATATTTTATTTTTCTTTACGGGGTGGAACCGAAACTATGGCTGTAATTCGGTATGTTGTTCGGCAACGTTCGTAGAATACCTGTGGTCTCGGGTAAAAACATAGTTTCCTTCCTGTCTGTTTATGAGAGAACTCTTGTGTATTGTTTCAGTATGGCAAATACTACAACATCCTTTAAAAGAGAAACACTTCTATAGCTACCGTCAGAGCGAAACGCGAGGACTGTGAGTTTTCTTTTGTGATTGAGAACGATGTTTTGCGAGGCTACAGTGATACGGAGTTGATCTGTAGGAACTGTGGTACTGTAAAGGATAGGAACCAGTTTTCTGAAATTATGAAGGAAGAAGACTCGTTGTACCATTCGTTAGGCCACCATTTTCCAACAGCAAATTTAAATAAATTTCCTGCAATCACCTCTTTGCTGTTTTCACTTTCTTTATTTTACAGTAAGTACTTCTCTTTTCAGTTCACACATCAACATTCCATTACGTCCGCCTCGGTAGCTGGACGATCAGCGCTACTGACTGCTAACGAAAGTGGACTGCGTTCGATTCCCGACCGGATCGGAAGTTTTTTCTGCTCGGGGACGGTGTTGTGTTGTCCTCACGTTCGTGTCGTAATAGTTGACATTTCACTAGTGAGATGACTGTGTTCGCACGACCCGGAAGCTTTAAAGAGCATTACATTACTGTTTAATGAAAGAGCGGCACCTAAGGCTCCCATATAGCAAAGCATCTGGTGAACAATAATGGGATGTTGTGGTGATGCAATGACGATAGCAGCAGCTATTGGCCAATTTTATTCAGGTAATCCTGTTACAGACGCTACACCCATCATACAGTTTTTTCATCCTTTACGTGTTGTTGGGAACGTGCAGCAATGGATTGAAGCGACATGATCGCGTGCTGCTAAATGAGACAAATAATTGAAACACGATACTAATATTATAATATCTCAGCACCATCCATAGAGGTACTGCACGTATACGGTTGTAAAACGAGCGATTTAAGCAATCAAAGATGTCTACAACCAGTTTGGCGGAAATAAAATGACTGGCTGATGTCATTACATCAATGTTTAATGCAATGACAGTGGCATGATTCTGCCTATCAAGTACGGAAGAAATAGGTTGAAAATTTTAGTCTAAAACTAGACTACACTAAGTTTCGACCAAGTAAACTTCGAACTACAGCTGTCGGATCGTGCCGGTCGAAGATCCTCAAACTTGCTGGCTGCCATTTTCTAGTTAGACAGGAAACGATGTCTCACTAAATCGCAAAAGGAAAAAATCTTCCGTTGCATCCCATATTACAGATTTTTGGAAGAGAACAAAATTAATGTTTCAAAACTGGTGCCAAAAATTCTGACAGTTCTGGTGTATCATTTCAAAAGTCGAATGTGTCCCGGACATCGACATAACTTATCAGAAAATTGATTGCTGCTACAGTTTCACTTACAATTCAGTCACTCATTCCATTGTCGTGCTAAACAATCTCTTGATACGCAGTACATACTCTACCAAATTAAGAAAACCATTAACTATTTGTAATTCCTGAAAACAAGTGCCCCAACAATACAGAAGTCTCTTGAATAAAGATGACAGAGTTTTTTCGGACACACCACTAGCGATGATGAAAATTACTGATGAACTATGCAGGTGTCCTTTCATAGAAGCTGGTATTAACATGTACACGGGCATCTATTTCTCATTTAAAGCGAAGTAGACTTTTACATCCTTGATATCTGAAGTTTTGGATAGCCCACCAGCATTCATTGTGTCACTGTGTGTCAGAGACATTTACTGCAAATGTGGCACTGTACTTCTGTCACAGGACACAAAATGTCGATGTCTCAGGAAGATGATCTGCACATATGTGTCCTACAACTGGGTTTATTTTGAGAAAGAGAACCGCATACAACAAGATATCAGCCAATGGATTTAGAAAGTAATGCTGCTTATCAATTTCCTGCAAGATCTGCACAATAAATGTTCTCAGCAATTTTAATTTCATTAATTAGTCACATCTTTCTGTTGTCATTCGGGGAAGCTAAACCGCAAGGGATCCTGTAAAATTCTTAGTTTATGTGAAGGTAATATTTATTGTGGTCTTGTGTTTATGAGCTAACGAAGAATTGTGATCGTACGCATTTTTGACAGTACCCTGCTCGAAATTCTGTTACAGATAATAACAAAAGGTTTGTAACGAAAAATAAGTAAATAATCGTGAATCACGTACGAATCGATCGAAAGTTTTTTTTTTCCGTAACTGAAGTACGGCGGACGATGAAGGAGACAGGAGTGCACGCGTAAGCTCTGTGCTCCATGACGACGGCTCTCCATTCAGGATACTGTGTAAGATGTATATATGCAGACTGAAGTCACGAATGAAAATTTGTGCCAAGGCCTGGATTCGAAGCCCTTTCTCCAGCTCACTAGGCAAATGCGCTAACCACTGCGCCACTCTGACACAGCGGTTTTGCACAGCGGACTACTGTAGCACGCTTCCTTTCTGAATCCAAATTGCCAGTCACGCCTCAGGCCACTTGATATACCCCCTAAACAGTATAAGACCCCGAAAATAAAAGCTACGCGACAGCCTCCAACAAACGATTCCGTGAAATCGGCCTAGCTCGGAAGAAACGCTGGTCGTCAGCATGTAGTGTGTGTTGTTTCTGTCTGCGCACCTGTAGCAGCTCGTGTACCAGGATTAAATTAACTATAAATTTGGGCCTCTTTTTCCCGCTAAGGGTAGCAACCGGATAGCGGCGTTTCGGCGAAATTAAATCATCGATTCGGCGCGGCGTGTGTGAGCTTTGCAAATCCCTTTATTGGCGGCCCTAAAAGCGGCAGCGGTGGTTTCGCTTACGGGCTGCGGCAGCGCGGGGTCCGCCGCTGTTTAGCGGTCGCCGCTAAATCGCCCGGATGGATGCCGCGGTTTTATGCGAGCGCACCGCGCCGCGACCAGAGCGCTCGCGGCGCAGCCGGCGGGCGCGCCCGCAGCGGGGCGCTTACCCGCGCTTCCCTAGCGAGCGCACTTGTAGCGCGGGGCTGGCTGGCGTGTTCCCGGCTCTCTGTGCAGTGTCCCCCCCTGGTCAGAACAGTGAACTCACACACAAAAATACTGTGTGTCCAGCGATCTGTATGTGCACCAACGTGGCTGTGCTTCTCCATGTAACATTCCGCGAAGCATCTCAGGAGTTATGCTTCGAAAGTCTTTCGCATCACTTTCGCGCAGTTCTGTCGTGTACGAACGTTGAGCCGCATGGGGCTTTACTATTACCGACATTGAGGTGTCTGACGTTGGCCAGGCTGGTGATCTGGCCTCTCTCTACCTCTGACATTGCCAAATCCGAAAATTAACAAGCCGACACCAGAAAGGTGCGGGATGAAGACCAGGAAGAAGAAGAAGAAGAAGAAGAAGAGGAAGAAGAATGAACAGTCTGACGTGGTAATGTCTGGTCTCCGTGGTGGCCAATTCAACGTTACTAAACCTCACTGCCGCGCGGGACTAGCCGAGTGGTCTGGGGCGCTGCAGTCATGGACTGTGCGGCTGGTCCCGGCGGAGGTTCGAGTCCTCCCTCGGGCTTGAGTGTGTGTGTTTGTCTTAAGGATAGTTTAGGTTAACTGGTGTCTAAGCTTAGGGACTGATGACCTTAGCAGTTAAGTCCCATGCGATTTCGCACACATTTTTTGATGACCTTAGCAGTTAAGTCCTATAAGATTTCACACACATTTGAACATTTTAAACCTCACGGAATCCAGCGGTCTCGAAATTATTCATCAAGAAAATGACGCATCTTTACAGCAAACCGTGCAGGAGCTCCATTCCGTTGTGTTACAACGGAATGGAGCTCCTGCACGGTTTACTGTAAAGATGCGTCATTTTCTTGATGAATAATTTCGAGACCGCTGGATTCCGTGAGGTTTAAAATGTTCAAATGTGTGTGAAATCTTATAGGACTTAACTGCTAAGGTCATCAAAAAATGTGTGTGAAATCGCATGGGACTTAACTGCTAAGGTCATCAGTCCCTAAGCTTAGACACCTTTGATACCTGATTAATAAGAATTCCCATTCACGATCCTTGAAACACATATGGTCTGAATAGAATCGCATCCCATCCTATATAATAACTCGCGCTACTTTCTAACCCTCGCACATAATGGGGATTTTTCTTAGAGCAGAAAACCACAGTCGTACTTTCATCACAAAATAACGCTGTTGTGTGAGTCACGGTATTTAGCAATCGTGACAAGAAAGCACAACAGGCTGCAACTTAGTCACTCCTCGTTGTCACACAAATCATTTACTAATATTGGTGTGGATCCTTTCATTTTGCAGTCTTCGTTATGACTCCTTGTTGACCGCGGTACTTGAAGTTCAGCCGCTCTTTTGCGAATGGATTTCATTGGAGACCGTTCAGCTGACAGAAGCGACGGATGCACACGTTTCCTCTCACGTTTTGTTAGGTCCACGAAGCGCCTTATCGTTGACACTGTGCGAAACAAAAGCACGCTTCTTTCAGTCAAGCAGGTTTGCTTTACAGTGTTAGGATTTGCCAGAATTACTCGCCTTTTCTGTGGATGTTTGTATACAAGCTGGAAGCGACAACAACGGAACAGGGCAGCTGGGCACAAATTCACCATGCAATTCACAAATAAGATATAAATCAGAATTGACACAAAGAATGTAAAGCTAATATTAATTCTACAAATTAAGTGAAGGCGGTACGAAATACACGACTTAAACAACACAGAAAAAAAATGTAAGCCGGCCGCGGTGGTCTAGTGGTTCTAGGCGCTCAGTCCGGAACCGCGCGACCGCTACGGTCGCAGGTTCGAATCCTGCCTCGGGCATGGATGTGTGTGATGTCCTTAGGTTAGTTAGGTTTAAGTAGTTCTAAGTTCTAGGGGACTGATGACCACAGAAGTTAAGTCCCATAGTGCTCAGAGCCATTTGAACCATTTTGAAAAAATGTAATTATGGCGGGACAAGTCCAGCAAAGTCAAGCATTAGGCCAAACAATTAGGTGTAAGAATGTCACTCAATCAAGCACAACTTAACACTAACGTAAGACCCTCCCCAAGCGTCTAATTCTCATAAATGTTCAACAACTGAAACTTTTTTCAGCGAAACTCTGAGGCGTTGCAGTAGCCCCGCCGTTTGGACAAAAGTAAACAAGGTAACACTGAACCCTCCAAATGCTATTGCAGCTTGTAGGTGTATCCCAACCAGAATGCAAGCGATTGCCCAACCGATATTTTTATCAAGCACCATTGGCACGCCGGCCAGTGTGGCCGACCTCAGATGTTAAGTCCCACAGAGCTTACAGCCATTTGAACCATTTGAACTAGTTTGTGAATAGTGTGTATATGTGGCTTGTACATCTCAGAATGTCAGACAAGACCTAATCACTGCGTCATATGTTAGCGCAGGTTGCCGTACACGTCCACCAACTGAGGATGGACTGCTGCAATGTTGTTCGCTTTCAAATACAGAAGACGAATTCCACGATTCTCCCTTCATCAATTGGGTGCGCCATATTGTTTTTCCTGTATAGCGGCGAGCTGCGGTACTGTAGCGCTAACATTTCATTGTGTACCAGGACGGCAGACACAGATCTGCAAACAAACACATTATAATTACTGCGTAGCATTATTTCTCGATGTGACAATTAATGCTTTATTACTAATACTCGTAATATTGTTACCGACAGAAGAGGCATTGGTGATTTAGACACTGTTGCCGTCCGGCCTCAGTGATTTAGATGTTCGTTGTAACTGTTTCCCTAAATCAGTTCGTACGAATCGTAGGCATGTACCTTCCACAAAGCCGCTGTCAGTTCTTTCTCCAGGTCAGCTAGTGAGCGAAAGTTTAAGTTGTAAACTTGGTTGGTTCAAATGGCTCTGAGCACTATGGGACTTAACATCTATGGTCATCAGTCCCCTAGAACTTAGAACTACTTAAACCTAACTAACCTAAGGACATCACACAACACCCAGTTGTAAACTTACTTCTTTCCTTCACTATGTATATTTTGTCGTAGTTTCATCATCGTAAGCCAGCTCCCGGGTGTACCTCATGGAAAAGTGACTGGATCTTGTTCCCCACAATAGATCATGATGAGTTTTCTAAAATAGCCCTAAAATTGTTTGCGGATAGAGAACCAGTCTACAGGGATTTGCAGAAGATGGGGCACATGCTTCGGGTTCTGGAAATGCTTGTTACACTTGAACAAATAAATAGATGAACAACCGTTTCACTGCTCCAGGAGAGTTTCAGCGTTAAACCATTAGAATCTATAGTATTGTTTAAATGTATGACCAGAGTAATATTAAATGTAACACCCTCCAGTATCTCACACGAGAAACCTATTCGCTAGACTGCACGTTATTAGAAGGCGTAACTTCCGTACAGAGTTCAAAACATTAGTTCAAGGGCGGTTCGTCTAACTAGAATTGTTAGAGATCAGGCTGATTGAAGAGAAAACAAAGACAAGCTTTGATGGAATTATTTTATCGGTACGACTACGTAACAGAGATCCTCAATAAACTCTAGAGAGGCCTGCATTTAAATATCGGTAACTCGACTATTCTAAATACATCGTACTCGGGCACTTGGCATGCGGCACAGAGATATGAAAGTGATAAGATTGCAAGTGATAGGTCATTTCAAAAGGCAAGGGTGAATATTCCATTACGCCCATCCTTCACAAATTAATGGGATGGGCTCCATGCAGTTATATACAAAGAACGCTCTGCCACTCATCAAGCGGTTTCTTGGGGATATGAATATTTCTTTGTCAGCGAGTTGTCGACTTCTTCCTGTCTTTACTGGAACTTGAATGAGATTGATGTATATCCTGAATAAGTTTATTGTGTACTAACTGTCGTGATACACAAGTGTGTCAGACGATTGCTGCTGTTTTAGTGAAAGAAACGGTATACTTCTTACCACATTCGCTAAAACTGATCACATAGCTTAGCAGTCGCGAAGATTACTGAATGATTGGGAGGGTGCTGAAACTAGTTATAATGAGCTATCAGAACTTCCAGCGTGACTGTTGCCCTCACTTTAAAACACTGTGTTGTTTTCGGGGAACATTTTCTGCAGTAAAAACCTGCTAAAAAGAAGAAATCGTGACGTAGCTGAACTGACAGGTCCTAGACTTAAGTTAAATGGTTCAAATGGCTCTGAGCACTATGGGACTCAACTGCTGAGGTCATCAGTCCCCTAGAACTTAGAACTAGTTAAACCTAACTAACCTAATGACATCACAAACATCCATGCCCGAGGCAGGATTCGAACCTGCGACCGTAGCGGTCTTGCGGTTCCAGACTGCAGCGCCTTTAACCGCATGGCCACTTCGGCCGGCAGACTTAAGTTAAACACGCATTATGGCTTTCAGTGTTTCACTATTTTTGCCACATTCCCCTCTCCTTCCTCGTGCTCCAGACTTAAGCTAATTAGAAACCTTATTCTAGGCACTTGCGTTTTGCACTGTCTTCTCGTTGATACAGGTGATCCAGGGAGCAGAAAGGCTTAAAATTGTGTAGGCTAATATCACTTATATCAACATCAAGCCTTTCTTAGAGTTTCATCTCCTGATCAGCATTGCAAAGCAATTGTTACGGAATCGTTACAAGGGACACGCGACACCTCCCAGACCCAATTTCCTTCATTTTAAAAAGCATTTGAAAAAATCAGGGAGCTGCTTGGAAAGAAGGAATATTGTGGTTTACAACCTGTCGACGACGGCGTCATTGAGGACGGTGCACAAACTCGAATACGACGAGGATGGGGAAGGAAATCGATCGTAACATTTTCAAAGAAATAATTACGGTAATTCTCGTTAATCGGTTTACGAAAAACTTCCAAGAGGATGACGCTCTTGAATACGATTTCTGGGTCTTCACGGTCAGTCTGAGGATACAACTCGCCGTAGTCCCAAGGTCTCGTAAAACGTGAACGGTTCAAGATAAGGTTTTCGGCAGATTATAGTAAATATGCAGGTTCGTATTTTATCAACAGAGATAGTATGCCAAGTAAGAAACCCTGAAGACAACAGGTACCGGCGCCCAGGTTAATGCCGTATTAATCTGCTTCCGGAAGCCTTTATATTCAGTGCCACACTGTCGCCTAATGGGCAAAATACGAGCTCACGAAATATCAGGGCAGCTTTGTGCTTGGACTGAAGAGTTGTTAG
The DNA here is from genome assembly GCF_023898315.1 of Schistocerca nitens. NCBI lineage: Eukaryota > Metazoa > Arthropoda > Insecta > Orthoptera > Acrididae > Schistocerca > Schistocerca nitens. The sequence goes on along the minus strand of NC_064615.1, from coordinate 779,392,450 downwards.
CATGTAAAACACAGCATGTAGTTCTTAACGGAGAGAAATCTTCAGACGTAGAAGTAACTTTGGTAGTTCCCCAAATGACTGATATAGGACCATTACTTCTCACACTATATGCGTATGAACAATCTAGAGGATAGCGTCTTAAGTTCCAAGAGGCTCTTCGGGGATGTTGCTGCTATATACAGAGAAGTCGCAACACCAGACAATTATAGCGAAATGCAGTAAGAACTGCATAGGATCGACGCTTGGTTCAGGGACTGGGAGTTTATCGTCAACATAAACAAATGTAACGTATTGCACACAAATAGGCAGAAAGACCCATTATTGTTTAATACACGATTGGAGAACAATCACTAGAGGAGTCTCATTCATTAAATACCTTGGAGCAAAGGTACAGACCGATTTACATCTCGTACATCTACATGGATACCCTGCAAATCACATTCAAGTGCGTAGCAGAGGGTTCATCGAACCACCTTCACAATTTTCTGTTATTCCAATCTCGTATAGCGCGCGGAAAGAATTAACCCCTGTATCTTTCCGTTTTCCGTACGAGTTCTGTGATTTCCCTTATTTTATCGTGGTGATCGTTCCTCCCTATGTGGGTCGGTGTCAACAAAATATTTTCGCATTCGGAGGAGAAAGTTGGTGATAGGAATTTCGTGAGAAGATTCCGTCGCAACGAAAAACACCTTTCTTTTAATGATTTCCAGCCCAAATCCTGTATCATTTCTGTGACACTCTCTCCCATATTTCGCGATAATACAAAACGTGCTGCCTTGCTTTGAACTTTTTCGATGTACTCTGTCAGTCCTAATCTGGTAAGGATCCCACACCGCGCAGCAGTATTGTAAAAGAGGACGGACAAGCGTAGTGTAGGCAGTCTCCTTTGTAGATCTGTTACATTTTCTAAGTGTTCTGCCAATAAAACGCAGTCTTTGGTTAGCCTTCCCCACAACATTTTCTGTGTGTTCCTTCCAATTTAAGTTGCTCGTAATTGTAATACGTAGGTATTTAGTTGAATTTACGGCTTTTAGATTAGACTGATTTATCGTGTAACCGAAGTTTAACGAGTTCCTTTTAGCACTCATGTGGATGACCTCACACTTTTCGTTATTTAAGGTCAATTGCCACTTTTCGCACCATTCAGACATCTTTTCTAAATCGTTTTGCAGTTTGTTTTGATCTTCTGATGACTTTATTAGTCTATAAACGACAGCGTCGTCTGCAAACAACCGAAGGCGGCTGCTCAGATTGTCTCCCAAATCGTTTATATAGATAAGGAACAACAGAAGGCCTATAACACTACCCTGGGGAACGCCAGAAATCACTTCTGTTTTACTCGATGACTTTCCGTCAATTACTACGAACTGTGACCTCTCTGACAGGAAATCACATATCCAGTCACATAACTGAGACGATGTTCCCATAAGCACGCAATTTCACTATGAACCACTTGTGTGGTACAGTGTCAAAAGCCTTCCGGAAATCCAGAAATACAGAATCGACCTGAAATCCCTTGTCAGTAGCACTCAGCACTTCATGTGAATAAAGAGCTATTTGTGTTACACAGGAACGATGTTTTCTAAACCCATATTGACTGTGTGTCAATAGACCGTTTTCTTCGAGGTCATTCATAATGTTCGAACACAATGTATGTTCTAAAATCCTGCATTTTAAATGGAGTTAGTGCATAAAACTAATCGTAGGAAAGGCAATGGCAGCGAAGAATCGTTGAAAAATCCTCAAGTGTAGTTCACCGACACACCCCATCATTCCTTGGCAGTCAAGGACCCGTACCACATAGAATTAACAGGAAATGGAGAAAATCCAAAGAAGACCAGCGCGTTTCGGCATAGATTTGTTTAGAAAGCGCCATAGCGTCACGAAGATGTTCCGCCAACATCAGTGGCAGACGCTTGAAGAGGGACGTTATGAATCACGGTGTGATGTACTGTTAAAATTGCGATAGTCTACATTACTTCTCACTAAATCTCGTGAAAGGACCATGACGGACAAATTAGAGATATTCGTGCTCATCCAGAGACTTGCCAAGATCGTACCTCGCGCGGAAATGTCAGTGGTACACAGACACCGTAAGATGGATTGTGGAGTATAAGTGTAGATGTAAATTTTTTAGTGAAATAGGTTTGTGTAAGGCCATTGGAAAGTTCTTGAGAAGAGCAGTGTTGGCGTCAAAAATTCTCCAGAACTATTAGAGAAATGTGCTAAATGTGTAAGGCAATGCTGCCGATATCTAGTACTGTGATATAAACAACGCCAAGCGGTGGCTCTCATGCCCGGCACCGACGTTACACACAGCAAGGGCAGTAGCGAATTCCAGCAATCTTGCCTTACAATTTACTACACTCCCGAGACAGTTGCGGTAAGGTTTAACGCCAACATTAACTATCGATGCATCACTGTTCTCGTCTTTATATAAACTTTTGAACACCGTTAGAGAAGTGTAAAGTTCCATTGAGACGAAAAGGTACTTGCTTTAATACCGCGTTAGAAGCAAGAGTTAAGAGCATTAACAATTAACAAAATTATTTGTTCCTCAGCGTTACCATGTTTTGTCAAAAACATCGTTTCGATATCTTGATCCGTTCACGGAATAAAACGAATGTAAACGCCTTACGCGAGTCACCTTTTATATATGTAACGCTATACCGCTTTTGTATTGATTAATTTTTCTTTTAGCCATAGCTATGCGGAAAAGTTTAGAAAATGATATGTTATTTTGCGCTACTAATATTTTGCGTGATAATGAACCGAATAGTGAACGATGAAGAGTGTTTTATCTCAAAGCGGGAAGCTGTGCGCTGGATGGCCATTTTGCTGTGATATCGTAGACAGATCCAGATTGTTAATTGACGAATGACGCGATCATAGCACGGCTCCGTTGTTCTATGTACCTGCTTCGGTCCGGTCGGTGTCATTGTGTCCATTGTGCTGTTTAACTCGCCGTCCCGGTATTGTTCCGTATGTCAGCCAATACACGGCGTCAGCTTTGCAGTGATACAGCGCTGCACTGTGCCCGTAATGATCTGTTGACACACATTTAGCCAGTCGCAACAGCCGCCGGCGCGTCCCAGTGGAGACAGCGTAAACAGTAATGAACAAAAATTAGGAGACTGATTGTTTCTTTCAAATCTAAAAAATCGAGGGAGCTTTAATGCATCCTAAACTTGGGCAGCTTCCGAATTCGTCACCTTCACCTTAGCTCATCAGAAGTCATTATGTTCATTCGAGGACTGCGCTTATGACTCAGTTTCAGAGATCGATATAAAGTGCTCGGCATTTTACAGCTAGCGGATTGGGCTGCTCGCCCCAGTAACACACGACCTGCGAACATGGCTCTTTCGACCGTTACTGTGTTGTCTTTTCCGCTGCACAAAGCGTTGTGCCTACCATTTCTGATGTAGGAAACTTTCCCGGACACGGAAATTTCGGCTGTACCTAGAAAAAATTTCATCTACACCAATAAAAAAACTTAAATGGTACGCAATTATACGGTGCAGGAAACTATTGTCTTTCAGAACAGCTGCCAGTCATCTCTGAGTGGATAAATACATGTCATGTATGGTTTCGAAGGTATCTTATGTCATTCTCCTTGCAAAATAGTGGCAACTTCAGGAATCGGTGACGGAGGTGGATAGCGACACGCACCCTTCTGTCGAAAGTAGATCACAAAGGCCCAACAACAGTGAGATCTGATGACTGTGGTGGCCAAGGGAGATGCGACAGTTTATCCTCGTGTCCTGTCGCTTTAAATACCGCATCGCCATTGGGGAACACACATTCTACCATGGGATGGACCTGATTAGCCATTATGGTCAAATGAAGGGCTTATTTCAAAAGTGGTACAAGTCCACTACCTCCACTTTTCTGTCTCTAATGCTTCTGAAATTAATGATCCAAATAAACGGAAAGAAAGGTTCATCTCTAGCAAGACGCCATATGCTTGAATATTTCTGGTATCTCAACTGCGGATTTTTCAGCGCTCATTTAACTTTCGGACTCTGTATCTCAAAATGAACAAAAATGGACTTGTACCACTACTGAAATAAGCCCTTCAAATAACCCTTGGCAGTAATCCGACTTTGCAGAGTACCCATGTGGCCCTTGGAATACCACGATACAGCTGCCCCAATCAGCATCAAACCCATGTCGTATTTCACCCATGGGACGTGATCTCGGCCAGAAGTTAGACACTGTATGAAGCGAGACACATCTGCCCATATGTCTTTCTTCCATTGGTCCATAGTCTAGGTTTTATGGCTTTGGCACCATGTTTTTGTGTTACGTACATTTTCATCACTGATGAGTGGTTTTGGAATTCCAGGTCGGCCGGCAATTACCTCCTTCTGGAGCACCCTTCGTGTGGTTTTGTGTGCTAGTAGGGTTCGCGAGTGCGACGTTCAGTTCTGCAGTGACTGTTGCACCTATCGTCCTCTTATTTTTTGTCACAATCCTCTGCAGTGACCTTAGCGGATCATGGTTTTTCTCTTTCCCTGTATGCGGTATAAATGTACCATAAATTGCCTTTTGAAACATCAAACGCTACGGTTCAGTTTTTTTAGGGTAGCGCCCGCCATATGGGCACCAACAACTTGCCAACGTTCGAATTCACTAGCTCCGACATGAAGCTCCGACAAATACACAGAACACTGTCCTGACCACACGACTGGCGCTTGCAATGTACTGAGGGCACTGCACAGGTGCAGTTCGTGTTCAAACACACGAGCACAACCTCCAGTTTGGCTAGTGTCTGCATTAGTGTTCAAGCATGCATTTCTCGCGGTGATTCCACATTTTTGTCCAGCCTCTTTAGACACTATATGTGAATTTGGAATATCTTAAGTAATTTTTGTAGGAGAAAGGGACTAAACTTCATACTTGTCACAAGTTAAATATTGACAAAATTGCAGAAAACAGCCGTTTTCCGAAGCTTATCCGTATCAATCGCTATACAGTACACAACTTTGGAAAGTTCCTTTTCCGAAATAAGTATATTGTAATCAACGAAAGAAACTGTTGCTGTGAATTCAGTACTTTTCAAGATATGACAAGTTTGATGCTGTTTCCGGGCGAAAAAATTTCAGAATTCCAAAAAATTAACGTAGTTCTGGCCCTAAGTAAAAAATTATGAATAGATTTTTGACATGTTGAGAAACATGGTTTATTGCGTCGGGTTCCACATTTGGAACGCAGTACAGCAGAGACGTTGGTAGGTTTCCGGAAATACGTGGCATCAGATGTGTACGCAGTGGTCACTCAATTTCCATAAATTACGAGTTGTGGTTTATGTTCCATTAGGTTGAGATCAGGCGAATTTTGTCGCTAAGACGTCAACGTGAGTTCATTATCATGTTCCTCGAACTACTGTAGCACGATTCTATCCTTGTGACACGAACTGTTTTCCTACTGCCATCGCCGTCTGGGAAGAAATCAAGCATGAAGTGAGCCACAGCGATGTTCATATCGCTCACAGCTGTATGATGTCTTCAATTACTACCAGTGGCGCCATGGAAGCGTGGGTGATTATCCCCATAACATATTACTGCCCCCACAGATCTGCGTTCGTGGAGTGGTGCATGTTTCGAGCCAACTGGTCGCCTAGTTGACGGCGAATCCGGACATGAACTTCGGTATGACACAAAAACCATGATACATCCGACCAGGCGACATGTTTGCACTGATCCATGGTCAAGCCTCGACGATCAACACGGGAACACGTCGTCTGCTACAAAGCCCCATGTTCAACGATGTGCGCTAAACGGTGTGCCCAACTCCTATACCTGCGCCAATATTGTGTCCCTGTCGTCAGATCAGCCACAAATCGCCGCCTGTCGTGCTTTACAGGTCGGCAATTCTCCGGCTTCCACGCCCTCTGATGAGAGGTGAACGTCCAACACCCTGTTATCCAATTGGGGTTTCGTCGCTCTTCAACCACTTTCCGTAGATGCTTTCGACAGTAGCACGCGAAAACCCAGGCAGCTTGGTCGTTTCCGAGATGGTCGTTCACAGACGCCACACCATAACAATACCAGGCGGCATTCAGTCTCGCGGTGGGCAGCAGTCATAATGTTTTCGCTCATCATTGTGTACTTCTGGCTTTAATTATTTATGTAGGGGATGTTGCTTTAAAGCGATTTCTGTCGCTGGGGAAAGGGAAGCACTGTGGCGGCTGCCTGCAGACAGTACATGCGACAGCGTTGCAGCTTTGTACCGCAAATGTCAGATGCGGACTAATTTCAATCATAGCTCATAGGAGTACGAGAGACATTTCAAAAACAAGACGCTATCGGTTATGCGAGAAGAGTAGATACGGAAGTAAAAATTACTTACTCCTTACAAACACATACGATTACAGGCACAATCATTTTTACGCCCAAATACTGATTTTTGGTTACATTCTCTCTCTTTTACCGAACGAGCTAAAGCAGTGTTAGCTGTAAACAGCTAATCGAGCGGAGCAGGGTTCAAATTTTATCTAGGTGTGAGTTTTCTGCGTTATTTACGTCGAATACCGAACCGAACCGTACCTCGAAACTGTGGCCTTGCACTACGTCTCTAGTAACGCCGACGTCAACAGGACGTTTTTTTCTTTCCATGTCTTCTACTTCGTCTTCGTATCAGCTAGACTACATGCAATTTCACTTCTAACTGTTCTGCCAGGTTTTCACACCTTCCTGCTTCTGGCCCAGTCATTCATTGTAAAGGCTATAGAGGGCGGAAAACCCGTGACATCAGGCGGTGCCTTCTTCCAGCGCCACTCCTCAGGTTTGAAAGCGTCATTCTGTAGACCATGTACGTGATGGTTGATGCAGTCTTTCAGAAATCCGCCAAAATTACTTTTTCTTACTAACGCAGCTGCCACTGTTGTACTACGAGAGTAATTTTTTTACGTTGTTGTAATTTCCCTTTGTCGTTTTTGATGAATGGAAGTGAAACTTGAACCGATTTTTGTGCTAGCATTGATATACGAAATTCATCGATTCTAATTCGTGACGATGTGATAAAGTACTATCTTCCTCAACTTGTACCTCGTTCACAGGAGCGACCCAAGTACTGGTAACTCCCACTGCAGTTGGCTAGTCAGCGGTCTTCTGCACTGCGTTTAGAAATCTGATAACTCGACGGATCTTGCAGCTGGCGAACACGTTTATGTTGCGCATATAGCCAAATGACAACTCCAAAGCAAGGACTGTGGAAGTTAAACGAGAAGCGGGTCTGTGAAGCTATTGAACATTCCAAACGGCACCAGCGTTGTCAAACGTTCTTCTCGGCAAGGATGAGGTTAGTCTCAAAATAAAACCCGTTCCAGCGTAGCATTGTAACGTTCTTTATTAAAAATAATAATAGCCTTAAGATTACGTTGGATGAATGTCTCATCTGTGGAATGGGTACTGTCCGCAGCTCGTGGTCGTGCGGTAGCGTTCTCGGTTCCCACGCCCGGGTTCCCGGGTTAGATTCCCGGCGGGGTCAGGGATTTTCTCTGCCTCGTGATGACTGGGTGTTGTGTGCTGTCCTTAGGTTAGTTAGGTTTAAGTAGTTCTAAGTTCTAGGGGACTGATGACCATAGATGTTAAGTCCCATAGTGCTCAGAGCCATTTTTTTGGAATGGGTACTGAACTCGAATTATCGTGTACTGTGTTGTACGTGCAAGTGGTGTGCTTACTCTGGGTTATTGTTAGCAAAAACTTTACACGAATTGATTGGGCAATGCAACTCCCAATACCAATAAAGAAATATAGTCACTGCAGAGTACATTCAGCCACTTAGGCACTGAATCATCTGGTCCTGTTCAAAACTGATATCCTTGGTCCCTGTGCACATAACAATAAATTAAATTGTCTTACCTCTAAAACAGCAACGGTGGAACGCGATATATTCTGATCTCCCATGAAAAACAAAAATATGCTAGCTACAGGCTCAGCCGTGTGCAATGCTGGCGATAAAACTTGAAATGCACACGAAATTCTTTTGAGTGATAAACGAGAACATTTAACAAAATCCAACTTCTTTGAAAAATATATGACCTGGACGGGGATCCGTTACTGATTGTGGTGAATTACTAACACTGAGTTTTTTTTTTAGCAAAATTATATTGCAAGTTAACTTTGTCTTTTCAAAAAATCTGATAATTGAAGTTATATTACTCACAATTTATGCACAAACAATGAGATTTAAACAGCAAGTATTATCTAACTTCACTAATCCAACATAAATGCATATCATCAAATTGCATATAGCTCTATGAACAAGTGAAATATCAAACTAGCCTTTTTGTCACATTAATTTACTTATATTCTGAGGCTACTCAACAATTACAAATTATCAGCCAATCTATACTAACGCGCTGGCAAAAACAAAAATCATAATTATTTAACATCTTTACCTTTCTTGCATGAATACTTCTGCTTCCATGTTCAACAATATTGACATGCCTACATTAATCTAACACTTGGTGGCTTCACACAGCACACCAAAAAAACGGTCTACTCCACTCGTCTTTCCCTCACAGACAGCTATCTACAGCTGAGTGCCCAGCTCTCTTGCTCCAACACTACCATCTTAGACCAGAAACAGTATCTTTGGCTCTGCGGTCTTACACAAATGTGCCCATGTATACTCCTTTCAGCATCGTATTGCAAGATATAGATTTGACTTTATAATTTGATGAAAATTACACGACTGTCACGAAAACAAGCTTTATTTAGGTTCCTTACATGCATGTCTTACACGTGTCTAAGAGAGGCGTAATTTTTAATGCACTGACATAACGTAAATTTTCTGGAAAGGAGAAACGGGTATGAGTTGTGGCCTCAACGTTTAGTGTAAGCTTCGCTAAAATATGAGTAACCTCATGTATGTTCATGAGTTATGTAGGTCATCTTTAGTGCAGACGTCAACGCCATAATGGCTGAGGTGAATGCGCAGAACTGGCTAACTGCCACGCTTGAGCATGGCAGCAAATCCTAGCAGCGGAGCCCCTCTCTGGCCCAGTAATTGGTGGACACGGACCACCTTCTGTGTCAGATGGGCTGTATATCTGGGGAGATACATAAGGGGGCCGCCATATGCTGAGAACCCACGTTAATCTTGGAGTGGAATCTAAAGATTTTTTTTCTCGTCCTTCACATTACTTTTGGCTTTCAGTTCAATCCAACATGTATTTCTGTCTTCTGCGCCTGAGAAACTGAATCTCTAATAACTTTTCGGTGAATGTATGATACAGGAATACTGGCCTGGCATCTGTGTATTAGATAAGAAAAAACGGAGAAAAAGAACGAGCTTCAGGTGCAGGTAGAAAGATGTTTTATGTCCATTGCAAATACGCCTTTACATGACATGGATGTTTAAAATTGGTTTGCCCATTTGTGATTAGAAAATAGGCATGAAGTGTGCCGAGGTGCTATAATTTGATCGAGAATGTATGTAATTTTAAACGAAATGACTTAAAATGGTAACAGTCTGTCCTACGGCCGCTAATAGTTCGTCAGAGATGTGTCGCTTCAAGGCGCCTAATTAATGCCTCTCCTGGCGAATTTATTTCCTACAACTATTGCATTGATGAAAAATGACAATGAAATGAAACTTGTATTTCTTTTAATTGATGAAGCAAAGAACATGACGTAGCTAAGTACGAAACATGATATTTGTTACGATTGATGCAGCCTTTTGATGGATGTCGTCTTCTGATGAATTTGAAATTGAAATCAACAGATATTTCGTAGATATTTCGTGAATATTTCATTGAAACGTTAAACGTAGAGACACTGAATACTACTACTTTGCTTTTCAATAAGGCGTCAATGTCTGCTATCACTATCTGTAAACTGCTAATTTGAAGATAAGCTTTTAAATTCAAGTTTATCAGTAAGTTTCTGTGGATAGTTTTCATCCTCTCGTTGCGAGAAAAAAGTTCCTCGAACAAATACGAGGGTTGCAACTTTAATAGTGGCAACTATTCATTTACAGCTCGTACAAGATAAATACGTGTTTCAAAGTCTTACTGACCTTCAAAGTGGTCACCAGTATTGTGTAGAACCCATTGCCAGTGATGTGGAAGTCGTAGGATACTCTTAGCAGTGCCAGTTGTGTTGACAGTTCGAGCGGCACGGTCTGTTGCCCGACGAATTTGTAGCAGTTCTGAAGCGAATGCCGTGAAGTGTTTCCTTCAGTTTAGAGATCGAGCTGAACTCAAGAGGGCTTAAGTCAGGGGAATGGGGCGGTGGTATAGCACTTAGTAGCCCCATCAGTCAAAAAAATCAGTAACAACATGCACTGTACGTGCTTGAGCATTGTCCTGCAAAATGATGGTCAGGTCCTTCAAAAAGTGTCATCACTTCTGTCTCTATGCTGTTCATTTTTGGAACACAACCTACGACCAGCTTAGAGACAGAAGTGATGACACTTTCTGTACGACCCGACCATCATTTTGCAGGACAGTGCTCAAACACGTAGTGTGCAAGCTATTACTGATTTGTTTGACTGATGGGGCTGCTAAGTGCTATACCACCTACCGCACTCCTGTGACTTAAGCCCTCGTGAGTTCATGTCGATTTCTAAACTGAAGGAAACACCTTACGGCATTCGCTTCAGAACTGTTACAAATTCGTCGGGAAATAGACGGCGCCGCTCGAACTGTCAACAGAACTGGCACTGCTAAGAGTATCCTACGCCTTCCACATCGCTGGCAACGGGTTATACACAATACTGGTGACAACTTTGAAGGTCAGTAAGACTTTGAAACACGTATTTATTTTGTACGAGCTATAAGTAAATAGTTGCCACTATTAATGTTCCAACCCTCGTATGTAGGTCGAAACATCGAAATAATCGTAGCTGCGAAGTTGTGGAAATTTATATTAAAGAAAATTTTTATACAAGTCCACAAGACTTATTTTTTTACGAAACTAATCACTCAGTTTCCTGTCACACGCAGGTCTGTAAGCTCTGACTGTAGATAGGCATTCTGCACTGCCGTGTTGTTGTAAATTAATGCTGGTGTGTCTGTCCTCCGCTTTGAATCTGCTAACCCTGTCATAATACTACTGTAAAGAGCTACCTTCGACTTTAAGCACTGCGACATTAAGTATATACGCTTGCGTTTAAAACTACGGCCAACTTAATATATTTTCTTTCCTCTGAACACAGTGGACAGTTGGTAGTCCCCCTGCTCCGCATAATGACGTCTGACCGCCATCTCGTAGCCGCCTCCTGAACGGGCCTGACGTAGAGTACGAGGTGAAATATTGAAATTATGCTATATTTTCACGAACCAAAGTTAGTATCAAATCAAAAGCAAACTAACAGAGTAGAAGATATTTCAACACAAAAACAACACGTACTCGAGATGAGCGCCTGAACGTGCACTTCGTTGGCAATGTTATTCCCGGTTAGATGAATGCGGGTGTTACAACAGTTTAAAATAAACTGTTCTTATACCAGTTGTACAGATGACTAGTTGTGAGTTTTTTATTGGTTGCATAAAGCCGAACTTTGACGATAGTGGAAAACAAACAGTAATTACCGTCGAGGTCGGAAGATGTCATTTCAGGTAGTTGAAGCCACGGTTTTTCCTAAGTAAGTTGTTCATTGCGGTTGGGATGTGAATGACAAGGGATCGAGAGGGAGCCCTGAGCGGGGAAGTTGGGTGTCGCGGTGACGATGCGGCCACCCTGGTCTGCCGTATCCCGCAAGTAATTACACGGCGGCGCGTGTATCAATAATGAGCGAGCGATCGCCAGTTAAGCGGCAGTAATGAGCCTCAAGTTCGGCTCTAATTGGGTGCAACAAGTTGAACAATAGTTGCAGTATTCATCAGGCGGGAGGTGGGAGGCGGCCGGCGGCGATCCCGGCCGTATGAATATTGCATGGCGGGCGGGAAGTCGGCCGCTCTCTGAGAGTCTGCCCAGAGTGACGCGCCGCGCAGCGCGGATTTGCGGCGTTAGCGCCAGCTGCCTCTTACGTACTGAGCGATGCGAGCCTGTACAGTTTTCATCGTAAGAATAAACCTGATGCAAACTTTCTTCCGCGTTTGCTGGGATCTCATTGTATTTCGTTTCACGTGGAGCGGAAGCCGACCTGTTTTGAGTACAGTCAAGTAGGAGAATAAAAGTACGTTGTATGCTATGCTCGTCGACTCAGCAGTAACATGGGGTTAACAGCTTTACCGGCACATCTTACTTGGATACCACTGCTAGCCAGTTAGTCCATGTAACCCGCAGTGATGTGAGCAGTTGCAGTTAAGACGTAAAAAAGAGAAAGCAGAGAAACAGCATAATTTCGAATGCCGTTTAATTTTTGAAGAGAATGAAATACTATTCCGCAAAACTCCAGCAATACCACAAGCTTCGTAGGTGACCAGACCGAAAGCATAACGTGCTCTCGTTCTTAGCTAACATACTATTATAATTAAAAACAAGAGTACGAACTTGTAGAATGATGCAGGTGGAAAATGGGTCCGCAACTTCTTTTATAATTGAATTAAATGGTTGTAGCTTCGTCATAAGTTGCTCTGGGAAGTATCTTTTTTATTTCTTTATGGTGATTAGTTTCGGACACCTTCGTACGCTTTCAGACCATCAGTATTGTTTTAAGTGTGACAATACAGGCGATAGCCTGTGTACAGAAACTTCCACTGCAGTGATAATCAAAACGGCACAATGGCCGACTAAACGACAGTAAATAGACCACATGGGATAGTACATTATAATTCTCTAATGTCCATGTTACATTATAATTCTCTAATATCCGTCCTATGTAATTATTTACTATTGTTGAGTCGGCCATAGTGCCGCTTTGGTCATCGTTGCAGGGGCAGCCTTTGTACATCGGCTGTCGCCTGTATTGTCACACTTAAGATACGGATGATTTGAAAATGGAGAAAGGTGTGCGAAACTAGTCAACATCAAGAAATAAAAAAAGACACTTCTCAATGAAACTTACTACCGAGCTACAACCATTTATTGCAAAAACAAGATTGATGTAAATTCCTAACCTAAACAGGGGATAATATTTCTGTGCATGATATGTCTGACGCAAAAGCATATTGCACAGATTTCACGGTATAACTAAATATTGAAGCCACTGAACGTGTTATTTGTTGTCAGTCGTCTGGTAATCTCTGAACTCCTTCCATATCAAAATCCGTGAACTACATTTGACTACTGGAACTGTCATCTGCTACATCGATAACGAGCAGATCATTAACAGAATCCACGAAGCCAGCCAAGCGCCATTTTTCCCCTCTTCTTTCATGATGTGCCGTTCTGTATGCTGCCAGCGTTCGGCAGTGACGTGTGGCAAAAGCTTCGTGCATTAGTTCGAATGCATCTGGCATCTTAAATGCTTTGTTATTTGTCGCGACAGACATCTTAATTTGTCTCCAGATCAGTCGTGTTCTTTCTGGTTCATATTGCAGTGGTACGGCAATTTGGTGCAATATGTTACTAGAAACAAGATGATTGTGCATCTTCCACTAAAACAGTGATTAGATATGTGTTTTAAATGCACTTACTCGGAAAAATTCAATGCTGATTATTTCTGTAAATCAGTGAAAATCAGTAAGAACAACATGTTTCTTTCTGCTTTTTAACGGTGTTCCACATGTGTGTTTCTCTGCGAAGCAGGAAAGAGCGTCAGCCATTTTCACAGTATGTATTAATAGCGCGACAATCGGAGCACAACAGTACAGGAACTGAAACTGTACACGACTTTTGAAATAAAAACTACATAGCTAATGTGTGATAAAGAAAAACATTGATGGCTGCTAATCCCTAAGAAAAACGTTCAAGTTTCATTTACTATAACATAGTGATAAGATATCTAATACGTATTTCCAAGGGCGTAACATTAGTATACGTGTGCTACGCCTGCTGTCCAATCATCGCGTTTGTTTTTATTTACATCAGGTTTATTCTTATGATGAACGAAGTATAGTGTTAAATTTGTCGGCATGGGGAAATGATTCGTCAACGTAAAATAGTGCAAGACGTTTGAAATCCTCAGAGGCGTAGGTATAAGCTATAGGAAATGCGACTAAGACTCTGTATGTACAAGAGCCAAAAGGGAACATTAACAATGGAAGAAGAAGAAAGAATTAAAAAATAGAATAAAAAGTGTGCAAAACAGGGATTCAGTCTCTCTCACCGATTGTTCAACCTTAAGGCCTACATCGAAAAGGCAATGACTGTAATATAAGAAAGGTTAAGGAGTGATGATGATGTTGCCCTCATTGAATGTGAGGAGAAATTACAAGGCGTGTTGAATAGAATAAACCGTCTAAGACCACAGAACATGGATTGAGAGTAAATTAAAAAAAGCAAAAGTTATGAGTAGTAGCAGATACATAATGAACAGACACACTTACGCATAGGCAGTTATATTTGCGAAAAATCTGAGACTACGGCTTTGCAGTGTAAGATTTCTTATCACATATTTGTGTTCCTCAAATTGTATGAAACTGTATCCTCACTTATGGTTGTAGGTGATGCAGCAAAAGCTGGATATATCCTTTCCTACTGAATCCACGTGACACCTTCTTTTCTGAAGCATGAAACGACCTTAATGTTTCATTTTTGAAGAATCCACCGCTACTTGTTGCAGCGTCTCCATTAACAGTGAGTGAGGGTGTGCGTTTTTTAAATGGCGACAGCGTCATTACATTTAGATCTCGTTAGAACCCATTAAAGATGCGTAAGTAAGAATAATCATTACCTAGAAAGGATTTTTATAATGTACAGGCTGCGAGAAAGCCTCGTTTCGAAAGTGGTCGAAGCAGGCTTGAGTTAACATTTCTTCCAGCGTGTTAACTTGTGTCTTACTGCAAATGCCTTGAAAGGTTTGTCATCTCCATAGATGTCGGAATGTTCCACTGTTTAAAAAGCCCCAGGGCTTTCTGCTTGCCACAGTTAGCGAGCCCTCTTTTTGAATGCAACATTCTAAGATCAAAGCTTCTCGGAAGCTGTGGCGAAATGTTGTACCGCATCCCGGAGGTTGGAGAAGAGTTTAACATTGCCATCAAAGCAAATCCCGCTAAATACTGTACTTTCCGTCGTCTAAATTTCGGTATAATTATGCTGGTGAATATAGTCAGTTAAGCATCCTTGGTACGCAGCGATTATGAGATGCCTGCCAAAGTTCTATCCACAGTGACTTACACTGCTTTTTGTTTTAGAATTTGTTGTTGAAAATGAAGAATCTAATTTTAGCAGTAACATGACAGGCCATAAAAAATTGAGATGTTTGTCTATGGGCACTCGACGCTGAAGAAGAAACATTAATGGAAAACTTAACGTATCATTGTACAGAGTGATCTGGAGTTAGTTGCGACTTTTCGCCGACGGCCCTGTTGCATGCAGGCATGCATTATTGCTGGAAATTTCTGGAAAAAACAAGAAGCCTTATAAAAAAGTCAGTTGGAAAATTGCCCATCTGTTTTCACTGTAAGAAAGTGTAACTTCATTCCTGTAAATAACCGAGAGAAACAAATATTATTGTACGAAGGCAGTCTTATATTGACACTAGTGTGGTACAGTGGTCAATAATTCTCACACAGTACTCAGAATAGTCTACTGAATACGAGAGTAGGGTCTTCAGTGTAACCTAATACTTAATTCTGTAAGCGGGTTTATTAGTAAACGCAACAGAAAACGCGGACAGAGGTGTACTCCCCCCCCCCTCCCCCCTCCCCCCCTCCAAAATAAAGAGCCCTCTTATTTATACCGTTACCGAAGTTTCTCAGTTAATGTAGAAATCGTACATATTAAATGATAAATATTGGCAGAAGGTAGCTCTCGTTGCTCCATACTGGAACTCCATTATAAAAGAAACGTTGAACATGCAAATTACCGACAACCGCTCTAACACCTTTGAAAACAGCGTCGGAGTCACGTGACTAGCAAAGAAAGCAGTGTCCATGTAGTACAAATTATAATCAGTTTTCCTTAGTTGTAGCTGACATCAAGCAATGGTTTTAACATTTGAGCGACATACTGTATTAGTAGTAGAGTTAACGTTCTTTCTGGCTAATTTACAATATTAACACATTGCGGATGGATCACGAGTTTTCACGTGTTCCGAGCGCCACCCTTTATGGACGGATCTCGAGATAATTCATGTTTTCTACACTCTGTCTGTAGACGCCATCTGCTGTGATATATTTTTTAATACTCCTTCTATTTAGGTGTTTATACCGTCAGTCGATATAGCAAATTTGATAGCTCAAATATATTGTTTGCTTTTTAGCATTTTGATTGTATTTTGCTGTTTCAAATAGTTTTTTCGTCGTGAAGTTCTTCCTGGTTTTAGAGATGGCCCAATTCAGAAAAAGGAATGAAATGAGCAATTTGAAATATATACTTTCCGGGGTGTTTGGACGTAACTATTCAGATGTTACTAGAGAGAATGAAGATTTGTTATGACTGTTATGAATGAATGCTTTTATGGTCCTGAGAACAGTTCTAGCGTCAGTGACGTCATTATACCTGTAAAGAAGAGTAAGATGACAGTGTGTTCAAGTGATTTCCACAATAACGGTGAAGGCGAGTCTGTTCTTGCAAATGATTGGTTTTGTCATAACGTTAATGTGGTCGTTACCGGATTCGACTAGATAAAACCGTAACAAAAAAAGGTTGAAAAATTTATTTGCAGTTAATTTTGTTTGTCCTTTATGCGTCGGAATTATCTTTACTAGATGAATTAATTCATCATATACACTTGGCACAATCTTATTCACCATTCGGAAAGATTGGAGCGAAAGACATTCCATTTAATTTGGAAGGAAATATATCTCTATTCAGACAATTCTGAAATATGCGTGTTCATTTTTTAATGGTGTTATCAGACACAGCATGCACTTTTATCCACCATGCTATGTTTTACACAAAATAGGCGTTTTCATTTTATGACTCTTACTGACTCCAATAAAGATATACAAATGACATTAAGACAAGACGCAGAATACATCAGAAAATGTTGAAGTGAGTCATTTAATATTGATATTTTGCCGCTTCAGAATTTTCGTCCTCGTCGAGTTTTAATCTGAAGTTCAACATAAAGCACAGTTTGCTGTTAGTATCAATAAAAATTAATAAAAGTTCGCTTTCAACATCTACAAGTATATATACCACTTTCTGATATTGAAGTTTTCCTCATAGATTCTTGACTATTAACGCTCCTATAATACCGGTTCTTATTGAGCAACTCTAATCAGAGTGCTTTTTGTGGATATTTATTCAACGTAATTGAATCTTTACCTAAATGTGGTATCTGGCGAAATTAACTCTACATTTAAGCTATTGAAACTAAAGCAAAACGATTTTCTTTACAGTCGTAGTGGTAAAACACATTTACATTTTACTGTCCCATGCAGATGACACTTTTATTTCTTTCTCTTACATGGTGGCTTTTCTTTTTTTTTCCTGCAGGTGCTACTTGCGGAAATAAATTAAAATTTACGGTAGATAAAATGGTACAAACGGCTCTAAGCACTATGGGACTTAACATCTGAGGTCATCAGTCCCCTAGACTTACAACTACTTAAACCTAACACATCACACACATCCATGCCCGGGGCAGGATTCGAACCTGCGACCGTAGCACCAGCGCGATTCCGGACAGAAGCGCCTAGAACCGCTCGGTCACAGCGGCCGGCATTTACGGTAGATCATATGGCTTTAGTTATCGTCTCGCCACCAGACGCCTGAAGTGTCGAAACATTCATGCGTGTTCCTGTGATCCGTGGGAGGCCGTTGTTGTGGAGGAGATCTGTAGATCAACCGCAGGTTCGGTCGTTCTGTGAGCTTAGAGGCGTCCGCGGTGCCTTTATTTTGCTCTAGACCAACCCAAATGTTAGTACGTGGTATTTCGGGGAGTGTCGCCCCTTTAGAACTCAAATCCACGTGAAACCGAAGCTATTGACGAACAATTTTAACTTCACACCTTCGTACGGTATTTTGTCTTAAAGTATTTTCTTTTCAAGGTGAGCCGGCCGGAGTGGCCGAGCGATTCTAGGCGCTTCAGTCTGGAAACGCGCGACCGCTACGGTTGCAGGTTCGAATCCTGCCTCGGGCATAGATGTTTGTGATGTCCTTAGGTTAGTTAGGTTTAAGTAGTTCTAGGTTCTAGGGGACTGATGACCTCAGAAGTTAAGTCCCATAGTGCTCAGAGCCTTTCTTTTTTTTTTTTTCCCAAGGTGAGGGCCAAGACACACATTCACATCTTTTCATTGGGAAAACTGATACTTGCAGTGATGATTATGTAAAAGGAGTTACAACGTTCAAGCCGCGAAAAAAAAAAAACGACAATTTCACTGCATTCTCTCATGAGACCGATATTTTATGTACCTTTTCAATAAATGTCAGACAGTTATCAATAGAGTAATATTGTGAAATAGGCCATTCACGTCTGTGCAGTAACTATATCACTGTTTGGATTAAGCTTATAATTTAATGCCTCAATATAAAAAAAATTGTTTACCAAAGTTCCGTACTTTTTAAACAAACTAATCTTTGGAGCGATGTATTATGTCCTTTCACATTTTGTTTGTTTGTTTGTGTAATCCATCACTGCATGTGACATCATCATTATAATAAAAAAATGCTTTTCTGAAAACATAAATAAAAGACAATTGATATTTATTCCATTCGGCGCCTGCAAACGGTATCCAGCGGGTACCTGATCGAGATGCAGGTATCAGGATAATGACGTCGAGGACTATCTATCGCATCTGTTGTGTAAGGGGAGTGACGGTGCGAATGACAGAGGACATGTTGTCGTGTGTTACTGTTCTGCTGATGGGTGTGGCGTTGTGTGGCGGCTACCAGTTTCCGTTTATATGCATCTTCTTACCACCCACATCTGTTGTGTTTTGAAAGTATCTCCCCTCTGTGCAAGGGACATCACATCGTCCTCGGACTGATAAAGAAACTTCAAGATTGAAGACAATATTTTTTTCTGATTTTTCAGCATATTATGCTTGCAGGTGAATTCATTAGTCCAACGACCTCCAAATTTTTAAAACAGTCACTACCACGGTTGGCGGGCGGAATCTTGAAAGGAAGTGTCATTGTCGTGTATTTAGGTCCAGATTTAATTTGATGTTTAATTTTTTTAAAGCGTGTAATCTGAAAACACATGATATGATTGTGGTCCAACTTCAGCATACGAAACCACTTGAGCAGTCTTGAAGATCAATGTATGTAAATAGTGAGGAGTGTGAGAGCGTCTTTACACCGTTTCTCGCGAAGAATCTGTTTCTTTTGTCTAATAGATACTAGTGGACCGCAGCGACTGTTGTTTTCATCACAGAATCTCTAAAATTCAAATCTGATGATTGCGGAGACCATCTTTGAGCTTTTAAAACGAGTCGTGGACATTTTCAGTAGTGTAAGTTGGCCTGTTTATTATCTTCGAAGATGCTTTGTGCAGATAGGATCAATGCCTACATCACCGAAAGTACATCGTTACTTAACATGATTTCATTTCTGCTCCACAGAAAGCCACAGGATGTCTACCCAGACCAGTAAAGAAACTTCTTCTGCATCACAATTGAAGGAAACCGTCTGGAATCTGCTCATCTCCTCCTTTTCACAATATTTTAAAATGTGTTCTGCTAAGAAGGACTGTGCAGTAGGCTGTTCATATCTCACAGTCAGAGTTCCATTGACGCTTGTTGTTTATGTTCACCTGCTTTGCAAGGGATTTTCATCTCTTCCATGTATGTTTTCCTCACGTAGTTTCCGTCGCAATGTTCGTTAAGTTCGTCAAGTAACTTTAAAGAAAATAACAGTCCTTTGTAAAGCCCTCTTGCCGGTATCAGCAGGCCTAATTTTTGTTCTACTATTCTGTTTATCAGATATAAGTGGTCCTCTTGAGGTATTTATTCTGTCGTGACGGTGCATAGAGCAACTATAGATATTCCTAGAAGATTTGTGACTCTTTCTCGGATACGCTAAATAAGCTAACCGATGATTATTTACTTTCCTTGGAAACCTTTTAAATTTCGCATGGCGCTGTATCAAGCAACAAAACACCACAAAAATCTTAGTCTTTACTGAGCAAGGCGAACTGTGGTCCGGCCGTAGCAGGTTCTGGGATACGGAAAGTTTCCAGTTAAAAATAGGACAAACATGAAAGAAAGATGTGACAAAATTTAGTGTGTTCTTCATGATACCCAAAAGTTTGCTATTAGATGGTAATTTCTGCGATACTAAGAAAAATATAAGGTGATACTAACTTTGTGAGAACTTCGTGACACTGTCGCATCCACAGCACCTCAGGGTCAAAAAAACTAAAATTTATCTTTTGGGATTCATTTTTAAGAAGTGCTAAGTAGCAAGAATAGTCGTTTGTAAACAGTAAACATTTTCCAGAAGGTAGAACATCCTAGTTTAAACGAGAAGTTGGTTCTTCAGACACTTTTCACTGTTAATAAATGCTAGTAAGGTCGTTGTGTGGGAAGAGTATCAGCGAACAAACCAGATCGATCCTCTGTATATAGAGCGAGTCTGGGGGACGCGGAAAACAGTGCAATCGTTGGTGTAATGCGGAAACGGAGCGATTTATCTGACGACCAAAAAGGTATGATCATTGGCTCTCAGGCCAACGTTGGAAGCCTTTCCGAAACCGTGCGTGGCAAAATGGCGCTATCCAAAACCGGCGCCGCGGCAGCTTTGGTGCACCAAGGGCCATGGATGACAGGGTTCAACAACGGCTGCCGAGATGTGTACAGGGGAATAGATGTGCAACTTTTTATAACTGACCGCCCAGGTGAATCAAGGGCCCACCAACAGTGTCTCCTCGACGGCCGTTCAGTGAACGTTGCTGCGTATGGACTTCCGCAGCAGGCTCCTGGTTCATGCAGCCATGCTGACTGCTGTTCTTCGGCAACGAAGGCTGCGCACGCCAGCACTGCAACTGGACGTCCACTGAGTGACGACAGGTAGCCTTTTCAAATGAATTAAGTTTTATGCTCCATCGGACAGACGGTCGTTGGCGAGCACGGCGTGAAACTTCTGAAAGCAAACAGCCTGCAAGAGTCGTCGGAAGAATCCAGGTCAGAGGAGGGGGCGTTGTGACTGGTGAATGTTTTCATGGCATTGCCTTGGTGATCTCATCTTCTGGAAGGCCCAGTGGATCAACACAAGTATACATCTCTCTCCGTGGGGGCCATGCCCACCCCTACATGTAGTTTGTTTTTCCTCAGCACAAAGTCCATCTGGCAGCAGGTCAGTGCAACATGTCTCGCAGCTCGCAGTGTACGTGCGTTGTTCGGAGCCCACCAGGATGAGTTAACTGTACTCACCTGGCCACCAAACTCCACGGATTTAAACCTAATCGAGAATATGTGAGGCCACCTCGATTTTCAAGCTTTTGACAGGTGCTCTCATAAATGTGACTGTGCAGTGATGCTGTCTGTTTCTTTAATGGACGTTAATACGTTACAGCCTCTCTGCTCGGGGTTAGAATGTACTTCGTCGGGCAATACTGTCGGTGCAGAACAGTTTGCCTCATGTTGCAGGCCAAGGTGTAACAAAAGATGGCACCAGCTGGTTGCTGTTAGGTCGGTGAAGAAGGTCCGGGCTAGTGTGGCACCCCTGTACCCAGAGGCGGCCGCCGTCTTGCCGCGGGAGAGTCGGAGGCCGGCGTTGACGCGGCGTGGTTTTCCGGCGGCTGTACGTGCCAGTTGGCACGGCGTTAAATCCGGCCGTAATTACCGTTTCGGAAGTTTGCGGAACGCCGAGCCGAGCCATCAGCGACAGCGGCCGCCCCAGCAGGTGCCTCGCCGTGGCCGCTGGTGAGGCGCAGCTGTCTCCGGGGGACGCCGCCAACCTGTCACTGAAAAGCTCTGCACACGGAGAACCGCATTTTGTCTTCTTTCGTCACATATCGTACATTGAACCATGGCGATCCGCAGAAATTATCAAAAGAATTTTCAAATGTGTGTGAAATCTTATAGGACTTAACTGCTAAGGTCATCAGTCCCTAAGCATACACACTACTTTAACCTAAATTATCCAAAGGACAAACACACACACACCCATGCCCGACGGAGGACTCGAACCTCCGCCGGGACCAGCCGCACAGTCCATGACTGCAGAAATTATCTCAGACCCGTCAAAATTCCAAAATTGCCATTTGTTACGTAACTGATTCGGAGATTTTGAAAATGTGTCATGTGCCAAACAAAACTTTTTACAGTAAATGTACAAAACTAATTTTATCGCAAAACTCTGTTCTGTGCGAGCCTCTTCATCTTCGAATTACTACAACAACTTATAACCAAAAATGGTTCTAATGGCTCTGAGCACTATGGGACTTAACATCTGAGGTCATCAGTCCCCTAGAACTTAGAACTACGTAAACCTAACTAACCTAAGGACATCACACACATCCATGCCCGAGGCAGGATTCGAACCTGCGACTGTAGCTGTCGCGCGGTGCCAGACTGAAGCGCCTAGAACCGCTTGGCCACACCGGCTGGCAACTTATAACCTTCTGAAACTGCTTGCCATAGTTATTTCTTGGTTTCCCGCAACGATTTTTATCACTCCCCCCCCCCCCCCCCCACACACACACACACTTCCTTCCAACACTAAATTGGTGATATCTTGTGTCTCAATGTGTCCTATCAACCGATTCCTTCTTCTGATCAAGGTGTCACACGAATTTCATTTCGCCCCAGTTCTATTCAGTACCCTCTCAGTAGTTATGTAATCTACCCATCTAATCTGCAGCATTCTTCTGTAGTACCGTATTTCGAAAGCTATACTCTTTTTGTCGAAACTATTTATCGCCCGTTTTACTTTTACTCACTGCTACACTTCATATAGATACCTCCTGAAAAGACTTCCAAAAACTTATATCTACATTCGATGTCAACAAATTTCTCTTCTTCAGAGATGCTTGTCTTGCCATTGCCAGTCTACCTTTTATATCCTCTCTACTTCGGCTATTATCAGTTATTTTTCTGCTTAAACAGCAAAACTCATCTATTACGTTAGGCGTCTCGTTTCCTAATGTTATTCCTTTAGCATCACTTGATTTAATTCTACTACATGCCGTTATCCTTGTTTTGTTGATGTTCATCTTACATCCTCCTTTCAAGACACTGTCCATTCCGTTCAACTGCTCTTCCAGGTGCCTTGCGCAAAGGACATATTTTAACAATGTATGCAGTATTTTGATATTGTATCGATGTGGATGCTACCAGTTTTATTCAAAATCGTAAATCATATCATTGTATGATTAGGTCTACATTAAGGATAAACAGTGAGCTAAAAATATGTGTGGAAAACATTCACAAAAATTGTTATTTTCCAATAACATTAGGCTGACACTGAAATTAAAGATACGAAATGTAAACATTCAGAAAGATTGAGAAAATCCTCTTGGTTATCAATAAAATGCCACTTAGCGTTTCCGTGAAGTGGAGAAACGGAGAATAAACGTTCAAAAGCACGTATTTAACTTTGATGCATCTGTAACATTGTTTGCCTGTGAAACTTCGCATTTCATCACTTTAAAGGATGCATTACATTATTTCCGTGCTTTTAACGTTGACTGACATTAATGTCGAATAAAGTGTGTTTTGAAATCTACTGCTTTTTGAGTGGATTGGAAAAAAGCGTAACCCAGGGACGAATGTGGGAAATCTCCAAAGAGGACCCTTCAGTTGGCGCGTAGAACTGACTTAGCGTGGGACTGAACCAAGCCATCCTCGTCTCTTCAGTTTGTCACAGTATTGTGCAGTTAGGTCAACTGGATTGCAGAATTCGTAGCTCTCGGCGCTCCCTTGCAAACTAGTGAGTTTGAGAAAGCCTCAATCCCTGGAGAGGACATCTTTTCGACCTTGAAATTTCACAATTTTATTCATCTCTTCTATCACAGAGGGCGTTATTATCTTTTTTCATTTAAAATATTTAGTTTCCAAGATTAAATATAAATGTGTTCTTCTGTAGTATACCATGACTGTGTTATTCAGAGAGCACTGCAGTGTATTTGTCGTTTAAAACTGAATATATATTAAGCAAAACACCACGGGTCTTCTTTGTACACCGAAAAATATAAAATACTGTTGTAATTATGTTGTGTAGCAAAGGGAGAGGGCGTCCTCACGGGAAGTTAGGGGACGTGCGACGGGCACTAACACTGCTACCATTTTATGTTGCCCTTGGAACTGCCGTCAGAATCCGCGTGCCAGGTAATGTGCAGTTTGGTAAAGGCTGAAGAAACAACAGAGGAAATACTAAGGACCCTAACCCTATTTCGGCACGGTTTTGTAAAGTTTCGCATCCATCTTCATTGCAGAACAGCGCCGAAATCACCGCCGGCATAATTTCCCGCAAACGGCATGACAACCAAATAATCGAAGATAGTGTTGCGGAAGTCACTGTATTTCCTGTCGGAATGAGCAGAATTAAATATACATTTCAGTAGATTCACTGATAATCATTGCTAGAAATGTGTGAGGATTCTGCTCTGTGAATAAAACGCGTGTACCCTGATTCCAGGAGGGTGCAAGTGTCCCCTTTGCACCTCCCAAACTGTGCCCTGAGCGGAGCGTGTACCCTGCCTCTCATAGCGATTACTCTCTAAATATGACGTCATGTATACTGCAGTTGTAGGTGTATAAATTGTTTCGAAATTGCTTGTATAAGGCGCTGATAACGAGACCATGATGCTTACGGTATATTGATAATTTTTGCTTATGGGCCGTCTGACAGCAACTAAATAAAACATCCTATTACGTAGTAATGTTTTGAACTGTACTTACAGGTTGCGTGGACGATTTCCTACGTATTACCCTCTTGTTGCATTTTTGGTGTTGTTCTTCTTCTTATAAATGCGAATTTGCGGTTTTTTCCCACATTCCACAGCACTATGAACTTAACACTTGTTTCGATGCGATGTTTTGGTTTCTGTTGCCGACTGTCGTATGTTTTTCTAGTGTAATTATGAAAGTATCTGTGATCTGTTCGTGTATGCATTTGTGTGTGATATAATATATTTTATTTTATTTTCTGTGTGTGTGTCCTGAAGGCGAATGGGGAAGAGAGTTTTTTTGTGATAGGAACGATTGTTTTTTTATCTCATCATTTCTTTTATTAAGTGTAGTAGGTAGCCTGTACTGATGTGTGTTTGTTCATTAATCACATGTTTGTTTTCAGCAATGGTCCATAAGTAAAAGTTATTAGTATACCGCAATATTACACGTAACTGAGGAAGACAGGACTACAAAAGTTGAATGTATGATTCACCTACATTTGTAGCCTGCAAGACAGTTTACGGCGTGTTGTGGAGGATACTTCATATACTTCACGCCTTCATGTTTCTGCTGCGAGTGGCGCGCGGGTATTACCACTCTCAGTAAGCTTCCATATAAGCTGAGTTTGAATCTCTCTAATTTTATTATCATGTTGCTCTTGCGAGAGAGGTAGGAGGTAGTATTATGTTGGTTGCTGCTTGTAGGAACTTAAACGGTCGTCACACCGACCGTGCATTCGAACATCAACGTTGAGCGTGCCTAGTTTGCGGCATCATAGTGCGGAGGAAGCTCGCTGCCCAGTTTTTTTGAACGTGCACAGCAATGTCAATCATGTCAGTTGTTCTGAATGTGCATTTGAAGGTTGACCAATTAGACAGAAGAACGCACCTATGTCACATGCAGTCCACCTCTTTTCAAAACAGATTCGGGAGAAGCCATGTTGATGTAAGTTGAAGCCGATATTTGGTGGGTTTATATTATTACTTACGTCCTATGAACATATGCTGTTGCAAAGCACCAGCACATTGAGGAACTCTCGAAAACGCGCCATTAACATTGTCGTAAAGTTTAGAGTCTCTCCTCTCCACCGCCCTATCCTCACTCTTCCGCTGTAGCAGAGGAATAAAGTACGAGAAACCGGTAGCGTTCCACCTGCTGGTAGACCGTTCGAATGTGTTCCGAAATAAATTTCCGTCATCCGCATGAGGAGGTGATGCTGTAGCGTATGCTTGTTTATCGTCTGACAACGTCGCTGTCCCCCGTTAAATCCCAAACCTCTGCGTTAAGGAAAGGCCAGTGAACCTAAGTCCGCATTTCGACATGAATCACAAATATCCACCAAAATCTGCCATGACGTTCACATTCGGGCATAAGATGAGAAAGGCAAGTTCAGCGTTAACGTGTCAAGATTAATAGATAAAATTGTCTTCTCAGAGACTGGTTTGCATGAAATGAATGATAAATACGTTGGGTATCTCGTATGACGGACATGTACTGATACCTGAAGGACACAAACCTTAAGGTGTAATTCGTAATTTGTGTGGCACTGGTGTCGGTGCTGCGTTACACTTATTAAAGGTAGGTTTGAAATCTGTCATGGCAACTAATAAAAATGCACATATATTTTACCGTGTGGGTTTCGTCTTATTCATTTAAAACACCGTCAGTGGTAGGGAATGAAAGTTATTTAAAATTTTGGGTTGCTTCTAGATCGAAAAACAGTTCGTTACAAAGAAAACAGGAGAGCGGTTTTTACTTGCAGCATTTTTCTCCAATTTCCGCTTACTTCTGATGCTGATGATTTCGGCCAACGTGAATAAAACGAATCGCGCGTGGTAAAATAAATACGAATTCTTTGGTAGCTGTAAATACGGATTTCAAATATCTTCAATAAATTAAGGCGTAATTTTATTGGAAGTGTCTTTCGTTTCTGATAAAGAAACACCGAAGAGACCCAGCAGGAAAAACAAATGACTACATCGAGTAAACCAGCAAGTACAATATTAAAGGATACTCTTGTTCTTCGTAAGGCCGAAGCCTTAAGACCAGTCTAGAATCGGAATTCGTAATGACATCTTCTGTTAGCAGTATAACGTCGCACGTTTTGTGCGAGAGATGAATTTGTGCTACACCTCGTAAATTCATAAAAGCAACAGCATGGCAATGCGATTCCTGATTCTTAACTTTGAATAGGAGCCCAGAAATAGTGGTGCGGTTATGTTACAGTATGGCTGAAAAATTACTATTACGTAAAGGTTTATTTAATCCTCGTGTTCATTACTAAAGCGGAAGCTGTTGTATTGAAGCCATGATGGATTGGCGTATTCACAGGGGAGCCTTTCGCGCAAACGTGTGTTATTGAACGTCAGAGTACGATCACGTCGGCATCCAATCATTGCAGCTGTACAAATCGCACTTGAAAAGGTCCGTTCGAGCGTGTCGGCGATAAACGGCGTTTTTTCGTGAAACCCCGGGGTTTGATATCTCGCGAACTGTAAAGCTTTATATAGCTGGATGCTTTTACGCAACGACTTCAGTGAAACAAGTCTGTGCATTTGTCAAATGTCGCGTGGTGTAGAGGGCAGAAGAATATGCGCGGCAAATTTTGATATGATTGCAGTGATTAGCTAGTAACTCAAAAGTGCTGCTAAATATTAGGGAATATCTGGAAAGCGTTGCAATAGGAGTGATACTGTACATTAATGCCGTTCTAGGTATCGTGTCCTAATGTTCGGCAACAAAAAGGACTCACCTCTAATGTTTGACAAATGATGTGTACATGCTAATGTAGGGATTCCATATGGAGAAAGTAATTGATGAAGATATTTTTGAGAATGCACGGAAATGACTCATGGACTTTGGGAAAACAGGAAAAGAAGGTAATCGAAGCGATTGAGATGCGGTGCTACAAAAGGATAGTGAAAATTAAACGTACTGAAAAAGAGAGGAAATGTGGAGGTCCTCTGCAGAATCGGCGAGGGAAGAACAGTACGGAAAACACTGACTAAACAGAGAGATAGGATAACAGAATTTGTGTTAAGTCATCAGGGAATAACTTCCATGGTACTAGAGGAAGCCATAGAGGGCAGGGAAGACAGAACTGGGAAGTCCATCAAATAAATGAGGACGCTAGATGTGTTGCTCTGAGATGAGGACAAAGCCGTGGTAGGCCGCAGGAAACAAGTCAGAACACTTTAGTATTGCGTCTCCAGTCACGTACCTACCTACTGGGGAGGATGGCGCGATTGTTAACGTAATCGGCTGGCATTCGGGAACAGCGGATTTCAAATTCTTGTAAACAGACTTTCGGCTGATTTCTTTCCTCTTCCTTGTCCAAACAAAATTATTTAAATATCGAATCGTAAAGGTTTATTTTGTGCTATGTGCGATTGATTGACAGGACGGCTATGACCAAGCGTTTTATTATTACTATTATTATTATGTACTGGTATGTACCTGTAGGTTGTGACCTACGCCCTCAACTGGCTATTCTATGCCGTTCTCTGTTCGCGCTCTTCAAGAGGGAGTCGGCACGATGGGTATTCATCTGCCAGCTATCATTTGCTAGTTGCAGCCAATTATTTCCTCATCCTAATTATTGATTCCTGTTTTACGCAGATATAATCAAACAAAAATGTTAATCCCAGTCATTGTAATTTTATCCTTGGCAGTCTAGATGTCTTAACAGCCGGTAGCGTTCCGGAGGTAGGTCGTTCTAAATCCGACAGCGAAGGATGTCTCCGCTAATTAAAGGAGAGGTGGCGCGCTACTGTTCCCATCACCGTACGACCCGTCCTCCTCCTGCCCCCTGCCCCCTCTCTCCCGTTGCAACGACTGCCTTTCCACAGCACGGACTAGCGCCCCTCCTGGTCAGACTCGCGTTACAGCAGCTTCAGAGCCTGTTTAGCATAAACTTGGTACGTGGTAGCTGCGAATAAACACTGTGGACAATAACACCAATGTACTGGCTTAAGATAACAAAGACCTCTGCTGCCAATTAAGAAATCAGGATGTAAGGTTATCCACCTGTCAGTGGTAATACATGACCACGAATTATATTAAAGTGCGTCTAAAACGATACGTGTTATTCCTAGTCGTCCTGAGAAACGAAGCGAAACGGATAAGTTATTGTTTACGGGCTGCAAATGTATTTGTGTGGCTCCAATAGTCCGGATGTATTTTTTGTTTCACGTACGAGTATAAGTTGGGTCATCTCGGAGCAATTCTTCTGGCGCCGCAATATTGATGTAACGCGCATGCAATCGGCAGTTCAGAATTTTTTTTGCCACAGTAGTGCTTTAATTGTTTTATATTACAAGAACTTAATGTAATTTATTACCCATGAAGACTATTTATCCGGAAGATTCAAGAGAATTTTCACTATATATATATATATATATATATATATATATATATATATATATAGAGAGAGAGAGAGAGAGAGAGAGAGAGAGAGAGAGAGAGAGAGAGAGAACCTGCATATTAGTAAATTGCAACTACTTCCTCATTTCTCTCATTGCAGTCTGCAACGCGTAAATAAATAAGTACACACGCAATATACATAGAACAGTTATTTAAAGACATTAATACTTTTCGAAGGAGAGGCACCAATGGAAAACTACCAGACTATGTGATTCAACCGACCGTTGCGTATCCCAGGCGGTAATTTCATATGAAAGCGCTTTTTTGTACTTCCCTTTTTGTAAACAGCGTATATCACGTTTCTCACCTGTCGATCTGCTTTCGCGGTTATGAACACCATTTAACTGACCTCTGGATCACTTTCTCTTCTGGAACTATTCTAGGAGATACATGATCAATTTCCAAATGTTTCTTAAAAATCATAGTACGACACATACAATTAAAAACGTTTTGGCCTATGATTATGAGATCAGACCTGATTCAGATGGCTAACTAAGCTAGTGTATGGCACTTAAGTGTGAAGCATAGGTGCGTTAGCCGTCTGAAAATTGAATCTGAAATGGGACTGCAGCCTTTCTCCGCCAGTTTCATTGAAAAAATCGTATCGGGTCATCAGTCAAGTAGTGGCGCCGTGTTGTCGCGACGTTTCGACGTGTTTCGTACTCGTTATCCACAGACGAAAAGTGTTGGTTACGTGTGCAGTTCATTCTTTCGTGACCGCTCGATGACAGAGGCGGCCACTTTGTGACTGGAACCTACAAGAATTTCTGTGCCGTATTAACAGCAAACACTATGTCGGGTTCACTATGGAAGTAGAATGAAACGGATGCTTACCGTTCTTGGACTTTCTGGTAAAGAAGAACTCCGATAGTGTGCTGGACTTTCCGTCTACAATAAGAAGACACACACACGCACACACGCACGCACGCCAAGGTACCTGCCACCGTCGAGCGCAATGCAAATCTGAGCGACAAGGAAAGTCTGCCTATTGAGTTACAGCATCTGCGCGAAACCAGTACACAAGAACAGATATTCACAGATACAAATAAGACAAGCTCTCAACTCGAGCAATAAGAAGAAAAGAAAGCGATCTAGAAGAAGCAACCGAAAACTGGGGTTTCCTTCCGTATGCTGGTTCGCCCACAGACAAGACTGCCAGGAGACAACAAGTAAAACAACATATAAAACCGTTTACCGCCAAACTGTGAAAATGAAGAATATACTTGGGACAGTCAAAGAATGACCAGGGCTACGGGCGCCAGGCATTAACAACAGTGGCCCTTAGGAAACGCCTTCGGTTCCCTTGGAGTAACTATCCCTATCCAACTTTTTCGCTTAGCATTCGGCCTTCGGTAAGTGTGGGGGAATCTGTCTGTATCAGGCACCTATCTATATCAGTATCCTACTTTCTGCCCCATTCGCTTCTGGCCAGTGTGACTACATCATTCAGATTCCCATCTGAAATGCATTTCTCTTGTGCTCCATTTTTTGTTGCCTTCTTTGTCAGTGGGTCGCCTTTGGTACCAAACCATATGGACCACTGGCAGAGGCACTGGACACGTAGTCGGAAAAGCATGGTTCAGTTCCCCGTTCAGCCAAGCATACTTATATTTTTCCGCCTTTGTCTAAGTATCTCGGAACCACTTTCGGGTTGGTTCCTTCGAAGAATTCTTGACTAAATTTTTCTTTCCGTCCTTATCCAAATAAACTAGAAAAATTAATGATTTCTTCAGGGGACGAATAAGAATATCTAAACATCAAAACTACAATACATTGCCATGCGTAAGACAGTGCAGGAAACCCGTTGCCACTAAAAGCAGCTTCCACGCGTTTTGGAATGGATAAACACGGGTACTGTATAATTTCCAAGAGGAATCTTGGGTGTTCTTGCTGCAAAATAACGGGAAGTTCAGTTTACGACGATGGATGTGGAAAGCGATCACGGACCCTTCCTCCAAAGCAGACCGCAAAGGCTCAATAATATTGAGACATGGTGACTGTGGTGGCCAGGGGAGACGCGATCATTCATCCTCATAAAACCGGCTCTGGACACTGCGACCTGTGTGGACTGTGGCCCTGTCGTCCTGGAACACAGCATTACCATTGAGGAATATTATACCGTGGATAGAACCTGGTAGCCAAAATGATGACATAATTCTTGGAAGTAATGCGACCTTGCAAAGAACCCATGCGGCCCAGAGCATATCACAATATCGTTACCAGATCCTCATGGAACCGACACCATGTTTCACTCTTGGGACGTAAACTTGGTGTGAAGTTGGAAACAGTGAAACAAGACTCATCCTACCAAAGACATTACTTCCATTGTTTTGTAGTCTAGGCTTTATGGCCTCAGCACCACGTTTTCCTGTTATGGACATTTGCATAATTGAAGTGCGGATTTGGAATTCCAGCTCGCCCTACAGTTCGCTGTTGTTTTGGTGCTGACAGGCTTCGCGAGTGCGAGATTCAGTTCTGCAGTGGCTTTTGCAGACGTCGTCCTTATATTTTTCGTCACATTTCTTTTCAATGACCGTCAGTGTGACATGTATTACATCGGCCAGAGGCAGCGTTGCATCTCGCAGTGCTGTTGGGAGCATGTGTGTAGTGTTCGCCTCGAGCAAACTGACGAGTCTGCAGTGGCAGATCACAGCCTCGAAGAAGGACCAACGGGTCATTGGAGAAGCAGTGGAAATATGAGTACGTGGCCATCTTGTCAAGAGAGACAGCGGTTTCCAATCGAGCCCCGTTAGCAAAAATACATCAGGTGCCCTCCGATGTGAAAGCGGCGCAGTCAGCAGGTGCAGTAGGCTCGCAGCACAGAGATTCGACTCCTTCCTCGCACCCCCCTCTCCGCCATCTACCCATCATATCCGGCACTACGTCTCTTCCGAATCCACGCGACTACCCACCAATGGGGCCCTCGGCAGAGGAGTCTGTGGTCCAGCGGCAATAAATGCTCCTTTCAAAAGTGTACCCCTCTGTTTCATTTTACATGCACCACTCGAGGATTACTGTAACATACCTCAATATCACTTACTCGTTTTGTTAACAGTGAGCGAACATGGTTATCTTATCCTACACTGAAGGCAGGGATATAGGGCCATAATCGGTCGCCAGTGACACCAGCGTGTAGGAATCTTATAATTCCAAGGAAACACCTGGTAGTAACTTGCAATTTAAGTTGCATTTCAAAACTACCCCAGCTTAGACGACTGGTACCCGAAGAAGATTTGGTTTTAATCGTAATGGAATAAAAGCCTCCGTTTAGTTGTTGCATCATTAAGAAGAAGTGGCTGCATGAAAAATATAAAGAAATCGAAAAAGAAATGAGTGCCGGAAGGACAGAATCACATTTAGAAAAGTCAAAACAACCTTCGGTAAAATTAAAAGCAGTGGTGGTAACATTAAGAGTGCACTGAGAATTCCGATGTTAAATGCAGAGGAGAGAGCGGATAGGTAGAAAAAGTACATTGAGAGCGTCTATGAAAGGGAGCACGTATCTGATGAAGTGATAGAAGAAGAAACAGTGGTTGATAGGGAGGAGATTAGGGGATCCGGTACTAGAATCAGAATTTAAAAGAGCTTTGGAAAATTTATGATCAAATAAGGCAAAAGGGATAGATAAGATTCCGTTGTTAGGTTAAGTGTCAACAAAACGATTATTCACGTTAGTGTGTAGAATATGTGAGTCTGGCGATATACCATCTGACTTTCGGAAAAACTTAACAGCCCATGCATCCAAGCTGCTGACAAGAATAATATACAGACCAGCTGAAAAGTAAATTTAGACACTCACTAGATGAAGATCCGTTTGGCTTTATGAAAGGTAAAGGCACCAGCGGAGCAAGTTCTGAAGTTACCGTTGATGTTGGAAGCAAGACTAACGAAAAATCAAGACGCATTCATAAGATTTGTCGTCCTGGAAGAAGCTTTCTAAAGTTAAAATGTACAAGATGCTCGAAATTCTGAGAGAAATAGGATAAGCTGTAGGGAAAGACGAGAAATATACACTATGTGATCAAAAGTGTCTGGAGACCTGGCTGAAAATGACTTACAAGTTCGTGGCGCCCTGCATCGGTAATGCTGGAGTTCAATATGATGTTGGCCCACCCTTAGCCTTGATAACAGCTTCCACTCTCGCAGGCATACGTTCAGTCAGGTGCTAGCAGGTTTCTTGGGGAATGGCAGCCCATTCTTCACGGGGTACTGCATTGAGGTGAGGTATCAACGTTGGTCGGTGAGCCTGGCACGAAGGTGGCTTTCCAAAACATCCCAAAGGTGTTCTATAGGATTCAGGTCAGGACTCTGTGCAGGCCAGTCAATTACAGGGATGTTACTGTCGTGTAACCACTCCCCCACAGGCCCTACATTATGAACAAGTGCTTGATCGTGTTGAAAGATGCAGTCGCCATCCCCGAATTGCTCTTCAACGGTGTGAAGCAAGAAGGTGCTTAAAACATCAATGTAGGCCTGTGCTGTGATGGTGCCACGCAAAACAACAAGAGGTGCAAGCCGTCTCCATGAAAAACACAACCACACCACAACACCACCGCCTCCGAATTTTACTGTTGGCACTACATGCGCTGGCAGATGACTTTCTTCGGGCATTCGCCATACCCACACTCTGTCATCGGATCGCCAAATTGTGTACCGTGATTCGTCACTCCACACAACTTTCTTCCACTGTTCAGTCGTCCTATGTTTGCGCTTCTTACACCAAGCGAGGCGTAATTTGGTATTTGCTTGTGAGATGTGTGAAATCTAAATTTTCTCACCTCCCGCCTAACTGTCATAGTACTTCCAGTGGATCCTGATGCAGTGTGGAATTCCTGTGTGACGGTCTGGATAGAGGTCTGCCTATTACACATTACGACTCTAAAATGGCTCTGAGCACTATGGGACTCAACATCTGTGGTCATAAGTCCCCTAGAACTTAGAACTACTTAAATCTAACCAACCTAAGGACATCACACACGTCCATGCCCCATGCAGGATTCGAACCTGTGACCGTAGCAGTCGCGCATTACGACTCTCTTCAACTGTCATCGGTCTCTGTCAGTCAACAGACGAGGTCGGGCTGTACGCTTTTGTGCTGCACGTGTCCACGTTTCCAGTTCACTATCACATCGGCAACAGTGGACATAGGGATGTGTATGAGTGCGTAAATCTCGCGTACAGACATATGACACATGTGGCACACAATCACGTGACCACGTTCGAAGTCAGTGAATTCCACGGAGCGTCCCATTCTGCTCTCTCACGATGTCTAATGATTACTGAGGTCGCTGATACGGAGTAATCTGGCAGCACAATGCATCTAATATGAAAAAAGTATGTTTTTGAGGGTGTCCGGATACTAGTGATCACATAGTGTACAAGAGTCAAGTGGGTACAATAAGACTGGAAGACTAAGAAAGATGTGCTCAGATTAAAAGGGGTGTAAGATAGGGATGTAGTCTTTCGTCCCTAATGTTCAGTAAGTACATTGAAGAAGCAATGACGGAAATAAAAAAAGAAACGTTTAAGAGTGGAATTAAAATTCAAGGTGAAAGGTTATCAATGATAAGATTTACTGGTGACATTGCTATCCTTAGTGAAAGTAAAGGAGGATTGCAGGATCTGCTGTATGGAATGAACAGTCTAGTAAGTACAAAATATGGATTGAAAGTAAATCGAAGAAAAACGAAAGTAATGAGGAGTAGCAGAAATGAGAACAGCGAGAAACTTAATACCAGGATTGTTAATCACGAAGTGGATGTTGTTAAGGTATTCTGCTGCCTAGGTAGCAAAAGAACCCATTACGGACGGAACAAGGAGAATATAAAAACCAGCACTCCCAGAAAGGGCATTCCTGGCCAAGAGAAGTCTACTATTGTCGAACGTAGGCCTTCACTTGAGGAAGAAACGTGTGAGAAGTTCGTTTGGAGCACAGTATTCTGTCGTAGTGAGACATGGAATGTGGCAAAAACAGAACAGAAGAAAATCGAAGCGTTTGAGATGTGCCACAGAAGAATGATGAAAGTTATGTGGACTTATAATATAAGGAATGGCGACGTTCTCCGACGAATCGGCGAGGAAAGGAATCTATGGAAAACACTGAGAAGGAGAAGGGACAGGATGATAGGACATCTGTCAAGACATCACGGAATAACTTCTATGGTACTAGAGGGAGCTGTAGAGGAGAAGAATTGTAGGGGAGGACAGAGATTGGAATACATCCAGCAAATAACTGAGGATTTAAGTTGCAAATGCCACTCAGAGATGAAGAGATTGGTACAGGAGAGGCATTCGGGCGAGCCGCATCAAACCAGTCGGAAGACTGGTGAATCAAAAAAATCACTCCGAAAATAAGTAATAAAAGTGTCAGCGTTGGACTCGTTGAAAGGCATTTTAAATTCATGCATCCGAGCAATGCCGCAGTGCCTGATGGGGAGTAACTTCATTCTGTGATTCGTAAATGACTTTGTTTAGACAGAAGAGTCACCGAAGGTCGTCAGTGTCAATAGAGTATACTCTTCAAAATGATTGGTAAATTAAAACTCGAAGGTGATACAAAAGGTCGAATATAAGTCCCACAAAAGGGAGACTGATCAGTTTGGCCTTTTCATTAAGACTGAAACCATTTTCTAATTTTAATTGATTGGACTGCCAGATACGTCAAGTACGGATGTGAAGATGTGAAGTCTGACAGAAGTAACTGAAAAATGCATAGTGATGGAGAACAAGAGATCAAATGGTTCTGAGCACTATGGGACTTAACATCTGTGGTCATCAGTCCCCTAGGACTTAAAACTACTTAAACCTAACTAACCTAAGGACATCACACACATCCATGCCCGAGGCAGGATTCGAACCTGCGACCGTAGCAGTCGCGCGGTTCCGGACTGAGCGCCTAGAACTGCTAGACCACCGCGGCCGGCCAACAAGAGATCACGTAGACACATGCAAAGAGTAGTGAGTAGTGCCTGTAGTCTTATGCACAAATTCAGATTTTGGTGGGTCCCACGTAATTTGCTTCGTGTGAAATGGAGTTCGACAAAGTGTGTATTGGAATGGCTTTCGTAGCTGTCGGGTGCAAATTGACAGCCGAAATTCCTCTTTATAAATGCTGTTCTTTGTCGAGCAAATCAATTGGTGTGAGAAACATGTGTTTCTTCTGCAGCCTCCGCGGTTATCGACATTGTCGGCTTGTCCTTTTCCCTATGATGGCGTCCGTCGTTTCTCATGACAGTGTGTAATCGTATTTAAGGGTGAAAAGTTAACGAACTGCAGTTTGTTCCAAAACCTGGTTCATAACAAACAAATATTAGTAGAACAAAATCCATATGAAATTGTTCTATCAAGAAGTAACAGAGTAATCCATCAGTATGAAATCATATCTAGTGAAGTGTAAACTTGGCCCCGGTGGATTCTCAAAGAAAGATGTTACAGGTTTGTGTTCATCATCATTCGTAATAATTACAGTATTTGAATCTAAATTCCTTTTCAGCGCGAAACAACACAGCGCTGGTTGATTGCTATGTGCATTTTATAAACTTGCAAGCTGATCTTTCATTTCTCATTAATAACCTGAAAACACTGTCTTCTCGATATATTAATAGTGTAAAGTTTCTTCCAAAACATTGAAAGTCTTGTTTTATAATTCATTGTGTTTTAGCCTATAAAGTACTCGTAATACATTTTCGGAGCGATGAGTACCATTTTTCCGTGAAAACGAATGTGAAAATTCTCAGCAACCGTTCACAGCCTTTTCACTTAGAGTTTTTGCTACACTGTTGTTCTCATGTAATTTGTTTGTATGTTGCAATGCCAAGTGTCGCCCGATATATTTACCCCTTTGACAGATCAACAAAATTTTTCTTTACGACTGAGTGACCTACTTTGGTGTGGCGTGTGAGTTAAGTAACACGGTGTAAGACGATGAAATCTGCCCAAAAACATGGACTACGCATTTCAGAAACCACGCTTCATCTTTATGTGATCTGTGGAACCGGGTTATTACAGAAATGTTTTTTTGTAATTCACCTGTTTCTGCTTTCTCTGCCACAACCAACTATTCAGAAAAATGTTAACACCAACAGTAAGTGAATCATAAAAATAGCTGAAAGCAGAACATGACTCCAAAAGGCATACTATAACATGAAACGTGTAATCAGTTATGACTAGTCACTGGCTCGTTATCGAATTTGTGATATTAGTTAAGAAAACTATCGCGGGCAGGACTTACGATTAAATGTTAGTAAAACCTGAGCACTTAGCAAATAACCTCCTAATACACGACCTATACAGTACATCGTAGACGCACACGCAACTTTAGCCATTATTTAAGGACATCTGGCGAACGCTATGAAGACAGGTTGTATATCATCATACTTAAAACTTAATGTACTAAACGGGGGCTGGAAAAAATATGGAAGCACTGCGAGTAATTCGTGCTGGGACATAAATGCAGATGCTAGCGTAGCCTGTAGGTTGCGCTGTGTTTGACAACGAACGGCATTTTTGCAATGTACGTTGGGCAAAACCGTGTTCTTCGTAGTTGTGAACGCATTACGTCGGAGCGAAGTGAATTCGAACGTGGGCAAGAGTTTGGTACACGTATGGTATGTCCTTCCGTAACCAAGGAAGCCGAAGTGTATTGGTGTTTCAAGAGGTACCATATCAAAGATTTATACTGCATACAGGTTGGTTCAAATGGCTCTGAACACTATGGGACTCAACTGCTGTGGTTATCAGTCCCCTAGAACTTAGAACTACTTAAACCTAACTAACCTAAGGACATCACACACATCCATGCCCGAGGCAGGATTCGAACCTGCAACCGTAGCAGTCGCACGGTTCCGGACTGCGCGCCTAGAACCGCGAGACCACCGCGTCCGGCTACTGCATACAGGGAAATTGGAAATACATCATCCGCTAAGTCACAAAGCGGACTAAAGTGTGTGGTGAGTGATCGTAACAGACGGTCAATGAAGAGTATTGTGATGAAAAGTAAGAGAACGACGTCTGCAAAAGTCACTGCAGAACTGATTGTCGCACTCGCGAAACCTATTAGCAGCAAAGCAGCACGAAGGGAGATCAGTAAGCAGGGAACTGCAGAACGAGCTGGAATTTCAAAACCATACATCAATGATGAAAATGCCTTTAGTAGGAAAACGTGGTGCCGAAACCATAAAACTGGACTATGGAGCAATGGGAGAAACATATTTGGTCAGATGAGTATTGTTTCACACAGATTCCAACTTCTGACAGAGTTTACGTGCCAACAGTGAAACATGGCAGGGGCTCGGTGAAGATACGGGTATTACTTGGGTTCCGTGGGAACTCTGCAAGCTCGCACTACTTCCGTCGATTATGAGACCATTTTTTTCTGAGCAGGCCCATGCCATGTTCCTCAATGGTAATGCTATGATCCAAGGCGACAGGGCCACTGTTCCATCGTCGAGGACCAATTTTGTGAGCACAAGGATGAATTGTCGCATCTCCCTGGTCACCAAAGTTACCAGATCTCAGAATTATTGATCCTTTGTGATGTACCTTGCCGGAAAGGGTACGTGATTGCTACTAATTTGCAGCTAGAATGGTATAAGATTCCTCTTGGAAACTATACACTACTTGTATTTATTCCGAGATGAATGCTAACTGTTTTGAGTGCCAGCTTGCTTCCTACACCGTATTACGTATGGTAATGTGCTTTTGGTATTTGCATATTTTTGTCCACCCCGTATAGATTTCATTAATTGCGCTAGCTCATATGGGTAAGGAGGGTGAGGAAAATTAATCATGAGTTCTTCGAAGGAACCAACCCAACAGAGGTTCAGAAGTAGTGAGACAAACGGCGGAAAATATAAGTATGGATGGCTGAAAGGGGAATTGAACCATGCACTTTCAGAATACGAGCCCAGTGCCTCTACCATTGTTCCACCTCGCTCGGTATCAAAGGCGATCCACTGGCAAATAAGGCGGCAGAGAATGAAGTACAAGGGAGAAACATTCCCGGCGAGAATTTTAATTGATGCAGTCAGAAATTCGCCAGAAGCGAGTAGAAAAGGAATTGGGAGAAGGAAGATAGGCACAAGAGCGCCTGGTACAGATTCACCACAACTACCGAAGTCACAATGCTACCGAAAACATCTCGTGGTCGTGCGGTAGCGTTCTCGCTTCCTACGCACGGGTTCCCGGGTTCGATTCCCGGCGGGGTCAGGGATTTTCTCTGCCTCGTGATGGCTGGGTGTTGTGTGCTGTCCTTAGGTTAGGTAGGTTTAAGTAGTTCTAAGTTCTAGGGGACTTATGACCACAGCAGTTGAGTCCCATAGTGCTCAGAGCCATTTGAACCAACCATTTGCTACCGAAAAAACGTTGGATATGAATCGTAACTCCAAGGGAACAAAAGGCGGTTCGTAAGGACCATTGCCAGATCAACATGTAACCACTGCTGCTACCAGCACCATTATGGCAGTCAAGCGAGACCATCACCACACCGCGATTCTGCGAAAATCCTGGATGTTAGCCACACCTACTGCGGCTGCGCTGAGCACAGAAGGTGATCAGCTGAGTACTTACGGAACTTGTTAAAATGAAACAAGAACGTCTCTATAAAGTTTTTTGACAGCAGGGACTATACACATTTATAAAGTGTTCATGGAATTCTCGTATAAGATTAGCATTAAAGTATAAGCGATCTCTCTCTCTCTCTCCGTCCCTCCCTCCCCCTCTCTCCCTCCCTCTCTCTCTCTCTCTCTCTCTCTCTCTCTCTCTCTGTGTGTGTGTGTGTGTGTGTGTGTGTGTGTGTGTGTGTGTGTGTGTGTAAACTGGAATTTAAATATAATCTTTCAATCAGTCTGTGTGTATGGGGAAGGTGAGTGTCGGCTATTTGCTTATTTTACTTTCTTTGAAACTGTTTACCCAAGAATCAGAAACTTTTAGCCGCTGTATTTATTTAAGTGTTATTGTTAATTAATTTCTTCTAAATAACTTAGAAATTGTGGAAAGACAGTCCTGTAGGCTTGGCCTTTCTGTGTCGGTGTACCCAGAGACCATTAAAATAAGAATATTTCCTTTCAAAGGCATCACTTTTAATACCTATCTCATTTCCTGTAAGATGAGTTTGTTCGTCAATATTTCCATACATTCTCTCTGCGTAATTTTTTTCCCAAATCTCAAAAGTCTCTTGGCGAATATATACATTACTTCTGCGTGATTTACGCAAATTGTGGTTCCCCTGTTGCGGTGGCAGCCCTCTTAATCCCCTTGGCAAATTGCTCTGCCTCCCGATTGTTTTCTGCGCTCTGGGTACGCCTCAGTGAGGATTACCGAGATATTAATCGCAGTCTTGTTCAAGTATAAGAATCAGGGCGCATTGTAAATATGGAGAGATTTTTCCTTCATTTTAATTTGTCTTGCAGACGCTCTTCATCATGTAGAACACAGTGTATGATTAAAACTCGCTGACACTGGGAAAGGCGTTCTAACCTCCATAATTTACGGGCCAGATGGACTAATTCGTCCCGCAATTCAAGGTGGATGTGGATGATACGCTATCAGGTTT
This sequence comes from Schistocerca nitens, assembly GCF_023898315.1. Classification (NCBI taxonomy): domain Eukaryota; kingdom Metazoa; phylum Arthropoda; class Insecta; order Orthoptera; family Acrididae; genus Schistocerca; species Schistocerca nitens. Next base: position 779,351,696 of record NC_064615.1, on the reverse strand, counting down.
TAATGCGTGTCGTAATGTCAAGTTTTTTTTTTTTTAGTTACGCGTCAATCATAAATAATATCTTTTGTCATTATTCTGAGTGCAAAGACAGATTTAATTTTGTATCAGCGATCTCTTGCCAGTGACGTACTGTTCTGTACTAATGCTTCGGTAAGCTACTGTGGCATTTGGCAGTATGACCGCCGGCCGCTGTGACCGAGCGGTTCTAGGCGCTTCACTCCGGAACCGCGCTGCTGCTACGATCGCCGTTTCGAATCCTGCCTCGGGCATGGATGTGTGTGATGTCCTTAGGTTTAAGTAGTTCTAATCTAGGGGAGTGATGACCTCAGATGTTAAGTCCCCTAGTGCTCAGAGCCATTTGAACCATTTGAAACAGTGTGAGCCGCGCCTTCTGTTTCTGGTTCACTTCGTGACTGTCTTCCAGTATTTTATGTGGAATATTTCATCATTGATGAACAGCCACATGGCGCGGAGACACATTTAACATCTACGGTACATTTAACATCTACGGTGGGTACCATACCACCTAGCTAATTGCATTTGTTACCTGCTTTGGAGGTTGACACTGCTGAAACTTGTGTTAAAAGTTTCAGGTGCAGTCTACTGACGGTCTGTTTCATTTCCAGAAATCTGTTCTTTACGCTACTGCTGCAGTCACTTGCGTCCTAAGACGTTCGCGGATGATCTGATCCTCTGCGTAGCAGTGTTTTTTGGCCGCTAAAATAAGATGAAACAGGGCGCAGGAATAGATCCCCGTTCTCTTATGCGAATCTTTGTGTCCCTGTCTTTGCACAGAATTTGGGTTGATTTGGAGCAGTTTTCAACCTGTCAGGCAATCTCCTAAGTTTTCTGCAGTTTCGCCATATAAGATATAGCTGTTTCCGCTGGATACACTCCCTTGAACTCTAGCATTTTCCATCTCCAGAAATCTTAGTGCTGAATTTATTAGGCGATATGCGCCCCCTTCCTTTGCTGGTGGTCTACAGCGATTGGTAACTCGGCGTCTTTCTGCATAACTCTCAGTTTTGTACTTTTTTCAACTTGACATCTGAAAGGGTCTCTTTAGAATCATCTCTGGTTTATTGACGCTGTTACAGTGCAGTCAAACAAATAGTTCACAATTTATTTATGTCACGTGTCAAACCGAATGTATAAGAGGTGACATTATCTTTCCTAGTATAAAACGGTTCCTTAATTTGCTTTATGAGGCTACATCCGTTCTATTCCATCGATAGGAAGTTATTTTTCGGTATAAGTAGAGGAATCCTTTCTTACACATAAAAAGGCTCTACTCGTTCATCGAAAGTTTTGTGCTCTTCGTACATTTCGGCGCGTGTAAGGTCTCGTTTGGTGACGAGTTTATTTCATGTTTCCGCCGCCCTTGGCCTTTGAAGAGCGTCGCAGTTTTGTAAAATCGGTGTCTGAATACTGCCTGGATATGTGTGCGAGTTCTAAATGTGTCTTCACACCGTATGTCCTAAAAAGAAGCAGAATAAAACGACAAATGCGTACACATGTTTAATGAATGCGTAAAAATCATTAATACCCTCTAAATGGGTAGAATCTAGGTTTACAAAATGCGCTAGAATCTGAATGTTACGTGTCTCAGTCTCTCCAAACGGGCAATGTTAAAATGCCAAATAAGTAGCAAAAAGCGAATCATGATTTACGGAACAACGTGAGACCTCAAATGTGTTGTTCAGCTCAGGCTTGCTATTCTTGGACTGACGTCACGGATGTTTGCGTATGTATGTGGTAACGGGCTGTGCTTTTTTCACACTAGGTGCTTTTTTCGCAGTAGAGGCGGGTTTTTAGTTTGTTAATATATTAACCAACGATTGCTTACGCGCTGCGATGTTGAAGGTTCTTTATTTATATTTTTTTAATTGCAAGGTGTATGTGTGGTACAAACATGGTGTGCAATGCTAACACATCTTGGAACAAACTGAAACAATATTGCCATAACTTTTAAGGGCGAATTAAACTGCGGACTCATCACAGCAGGCTTTTATTCGCCTTTCCCGTCCATTCTCTGCTCGACAGCGATTTAAGCAATAACAACGCTCGGCTCGCGTTGGGCATCTTTTCTTCTCTCTAGAGAGTAGAGAAAAAAATGCAAAGCGAATAACGTCCGTTTGAGATGTTAAACTGTCATCAAAAAATTGTTCAGATGGCTCTGAGCACTATGGGACTTAACTTCTAAGGTCATCAGTCCCCTAGAACTACTTAAACCTAACTAATCTAAGGACATCACACACATCCATGCCCGACGCAGGATTCGAACCTGCGACCGTAGCAAAACTGGCATCTTTTATAGTCTTTTCACACTCTGCGTAAAACTCGTGTCCGTTGTAAATTGCATTACCATTCCAGTGTTTTTGTGAGCTATATTATACTTTTGGAAAGCTTTCATAATGGTGTGCACCAGTCTGTTGCGAGAATACTATCCGATTTCCATATCATTTAATATTACAAAAATGACAATGCGAAGAGGTCTGGATTCTAAGCAGTTTAAAAAATTTATGTTGTATGTGACTTATGAAGTTGTGTGCTGGGCTGATGATTCTGTTTTTGTGCCCACTGCGTCTGCTGCTGGCCCAGCAGTCTTCGGCTTGCCGTCTGCCCCCAGCAGTCGCTCTCACTCCGTGACGAAGACGAGTAGAGAAGCAACAAAAAATTGCGAAACAAGAGTTCTAAACTCGTCTGAACAAACGGGAACAGTTCTTCTATGGAAATCTTTTTGTATTCTCACTTCCTCACTCAAAATTAGTAAATAGAACGTACATGCACGCTGTTATTTAACTAGGAGAGCGTGAAGTGTCACAGTTAGGAACAGTATTTCTTGTTCGTTGTGCGCAAGTGAAGGGAACATCTGAACTTAATTAACATATTTGTCGGGTGGGTTTCGTAACTTAAGAGACTGTGACGTGGGGTTTTAAAACTTATTTTGCCTTGAATAGTCAGTTCATGAAAAGAAATTTATTTGTAAGTCTTCGTGTGATTTTCCATCGCCGGCCGGTGTGGCCGAGCGGTTCTAGGCGCTTCAGTCTGGAACGGCGCGACCGCTACGGTCGCAGGTTCGAATCCTGCCTCGGGCATGGATGTGTGTGATGCCCTTAGGTTCGTTAGGTTTAAGTAGTTCTAAGTTCTAGGGGACTGATGACCTCAGCAGTTAAGTCCCATAGTGCTCAGAACCATTTTTTTGATTTTCCATCGGTAAGGTAAAGTTTGCAATGTCTGCGACTTTCTGTTGTCTGTTCTGTGTAACTGACCGTCAAATTGGGCTCACTGTTTCTTATGATGTGTTATATTATTGTTTTTAGCTTTATAGCTTGCTTGTGATTTCTTTTTCATTCGTATGCCTTCTTAGCAGTTTGGATCAAAAATTATTCTGATAATTTTGATTTGAAACTTGGTTTGTATGTTTTCTTATTTGCCTTGTGACACAAATTATAATAGAAATACCACTATTTTTCGACTGGACGCTTCTCATTTGTAAAATGCTGCTTGTCAGTAGACACGATTCAGTTGTAATAGTTTCAATGAAATTCCTCTGTTTTGATAACTGATTTATTAAACTTGATGCTACTGGGCTCTGGGTACGCCAGAACGGTCACTTCAAACAAACAAGGCTGACGTTTCACACTTTTTTTTTGTAATTTAAAGATTGAATTATTTCATCGACGTCACGATACAATTTTCAAAAATACAGTGACTGCAGAGTCTCTCCATCGTAGATTAAAAACTAGTTTCTAATAATAAAACACACACACACATTTATTAATGTTATTTTGTTTGAGAAATATTTTCTCTTGTGATTCACCGCAAGTAAGTGACATCTCAGAGGTTGGTTAGAATAAATAATCTGGAAACTGATATAAATAAGTCACATGATACAATTATTTGGCCTTCCTCGTATCAACTGAAGCTGCGATAGCGTTGATATTTCGTCGTTATCAGTGACACAGGTGGAGTGTAGCGAAAAGAGTCCCCTCTTAAAACGTGGCCGCCTGCGAGCTGCGAGCGCCATATCAGCGTAGCAGATCGAGCTCGCCTTATCTACATCTGGCTCTGTATGCAAATACTGAGCGCAAACAGGCGACGGGCAGTGGCGGCCCTAGCCTGGGACTTAACCTCCTTTTTTTATTTTCCTCGGTACGATCCCTCAGTGCCTGCGCTATACGCAGCCTAAAGTATTAGGTTTAAATGGCGGCGTTCCAGCCACTCGGCCCTGTGGAAATATTCAATGTGGCCGGCCGATTGGATAGAGTCGGTGCGCGCCATTGCCCTTGGAAGAGTTCCAAGTATGGCTCTCTGTGAAGACGGCCTCTCGCTTATCTGCGGCGAACGCTGAAATATTGCCGCGATACCGCGTCCTAATTACTTACTGAGCTGCCGCTCAAGAATTTACCTGCTGCTTTCGTGTCCGTCGACCATAATTTGCGCCGCCTTCCTGCTATCGCTTCACGTCGATACATCGCGAATGCCAGCGACCGCGACTGAGCGCTTGTCTTCTCCTTTCTGTGCTCAGTTTGCATCTGTAACAGGTTTTGATTTATTTCTCCTATTTCAACTATCGGCCCTTCCTCATTTCATAACCGAACATTATGCCTACGCAGGAAAATATTCAAGTGTAGTTAAAACTTCCGTGCGGAGCATTTCGTGACGTTTCTATTCGAAGAATAATACCTACTGTTTATAAAGTTGGACCTGACATTTATTTCTCACACAGAGCGATGAGTTGGTACTTCTGATCGACGTTGTAGCACATATTATGTCTTGTAGAACTCCAACTGGTAGATATGGTGTGTGTGTGTGTGTGTGTGTGTGTGTGTGTCAAAGACGCGATGACTTCGCGGCTGAAACCGAACACTTGGTTACAATCCCCCCCCCCCCCAAAGAAACGGATGCATTTGTCATTCGAGAAGCAGCGATGTATGATAGAACAGTCTCACCTAAGAAGCTTCAAATCCTGTTAGATAGTAAATGTGTCCTTCATTCGTTGCAGTCGTCCAGTACGGTACAGTCAGTACATAAACCTATTTTGGATACAACCAAGAATTCGAAAAATACTAAAAATTACGCGAGAGTACTCGCAGAAATTGCCCGAAAACTTCAATCTGCTTAAACAAAACAGAATATAAATGATGTCGTTAGTAATGATGAATTTCAAACCGCGGTTCGTCTCCTATTCATTGAGTGGTCCCCCTGTTTTATGATGTAAAATCAGTTGGAGGTTTGAACGATGTATTTCCTGCAGGCGGCACGACAGTCACCAAAAAGAACTGCGACCAACAGCTGTCAACTGATGTCGGTCATTTCTTATGCGCGAACGATATGAGAGTATATTTTTTGGCACTGTAACATATTTATTTAAACTAAATTGTAGTGTGACAACGAAAAGAAAGTGTTATAATATATTTTCGAAAAGAAACCTCGTAATACTTACTTCATTGTTCAGTCAGTATGACCAAATGCCAAAATAAAAAATATATAAAACATTCTAACACAATTCTGGACCCCAGAGCGAGGAGATGGCCTGGTTTGATATGGTGTCTCATGAACTTTCGTTTTCCAGTACTGAACTGAAGAGCGATGGTTGCGGATAGTAGACCACGCTCCTATCTCTAGCACCATGTTTCCACGTATAGTTAGGCTCTAGAACAGGGATTGCCAAACTTTTTTCTCTGACAGCACACTTTGAGCATCCTGGTACTTTGAAGGAAAACATTGTTTATTTTGAAAGTTAACAATATATTCAAAAATAGGAAAAGCTTGTTTTATTCAGTGATTACTTTCATTTTGAATCCAAACTAGTAACACAGAAACCATAATTAAATTTAAAAAAATATTTAGTATTAATAGTTTTTCGCAGGCCACTTATTCACTTCCAGCGGAAGTGGAACACAGTTTGGGAAACACTGCTCTAGAAGCTTTTAGTCGATTTAAAACGCTCTACTCGGGAATTGAAGGACAGGTCAACGCCGGACAGGTTGCTGGCTGGTGTAGTCTTTTTGTAAGTATGGGATTTTATTTCTCCGGGTAACGTCAGTTTACTTCTTTTCAGGACTTGGTATCAATATGTTCTTTTTAAGATTATCCAGTAGAATTAGTACAATTTATGCTGGATGCATTTTTCACAGGAATACAAATTCATGCGAGTCTTTTGCATCGAAGTCATTGTTTTAGTAAACTCTCTATTTTCCTCGTATTGGGTAACGATGAATAAATTAAAATTTATAATACAGAATATTTAATGGGGACATTTACAATACTTATATTAAAATCCAAAATGCTTTCACGTTGACTTGTCCTGCAGTTCTCGAGTAAATCGTTTTAAATCGATTAATAGCTTCTCGAGCAGTGTTAAAGATGACATACTGTTGTGTATTGTAGGTATGCTTTCGACGCCAGTTTGGTGGCCACTAATTTTTTGGATTGGAGGAGGGGAGGTCAGAACGAATAGTGTAGCAGATTCGATAGGAAGCGGCTGGAATGAGGAATTGCTGGTGGGAGAAATGCGTCGTGAAGAACAGAAATAAATCTTGTATTTGCTGGAAATTTTGTCATAAGCTGCCCTCATTATTTAAATATGAATCATTTACTCAACAGACATTCGTCAATTTAGCAAAGAAAGAGAAATGCTTGTGAAAGGTGTGCAACCATTGGCTACAGTGAGTTACATCATACTAATGACCTAAATGTGAGCTTAGTTGTACTCCTTATTCTAAGTTATTCCTTAAAATCAGCAGCCCGCATCTCGTGGTCGTGCGGTAGCGTTCTCGCTTCCCACGCCCGGGTTCCCGGGTTCGATTCCCGGCGGGGTCAGGGATTTTCTCTGCCTCGTGATGGCTGGGTGTTGTGTGATGTCCTTAGGTTAGTTAGGTTTAAGTAGTTCTAAGTTCTAGGGGACTGATGACCATAGCTGTTAAGTCCCATAGTGCTCAGAGCCATTTAAAATCAGCAAAATATTCGTTATATTGGGGTTAAATCCGGCTACAATTGGTAGGTTAGTTGAGAACGAGTAACATTACACGGGTAACAGCGGTATCCTACGTGATGGAGGTACAAAGCTTCCACTGGTTTTTGTGCTTCACTGCGTTTTCGTCCAAATCAAAATATTACAAATTGGACCGGTTTGTCTAATTATGAGCCTTGTTAAACACAATTGGTGACTTAATTTTCCTCTACACGTTTATACCTGAATTTTCGCGATTGCGTCTGGGTTTCCTTGTTGAGCTTCGGCACGCTGGAACCTGAAGAGAAGTTCGACTGCTTCGTAAAAGGCCCTTTAGTTTAAACTTGTATACACAACGGGCAAGATTGTGGTCGATTCCGTACGTCCTGTTTCATGACAGGAGGGTGAAAACCTCGACCGAGAAACTGGGACACGTAGTATACTCTCCAACACAAAAAGGACAATTTCTAGTTTATTTTCAGCTTACGCTCATATATTGTCCAACGACGCAGGACCTACGTCAGCCAGAGTCGTTAGACGTCGCCCCCTGTATTATCGCAGCTTGTGGGGCAGTTGCGCGGGGCTGTGGCCCGTGACCGTCGCAGCGCAAGAATTGTTTAGCGTGTCCGCGGTGTTTTCCACGTCTCGCCTGGGGAGCCGCGTGGGCCATAGCGGCAGGAGGGACGGCCGCCGGCCGCACTCGCTCTCGCGGGGGCGGAGGAGGGTGTGGGCGTGGGCGCCAGCCGCGCTCCCAGCGCGACCACTGCAGTGCGACCCGACCCACCATTGCACGTGCGGTCGGCGGCGAGTCCTCACCACCGGCCCGAAGTAGCAAGTGCACGCCTTCATTGCTGCTCTCTCTGACATGATACGAGAAGAAATGGGAGTCGATTTAGAAGCCATACGGAATTCAGTGTCAGAGCCAGAGTTTGACAGAGCTAGGGAAGACTTGCAGTTAAATAACGCAGAAGACATAGATGACATCCCTACGGAATTTCTAAAATCCTTGTGAGAAGTGGCAGTTAACCTATTGTTCAAGCTGGAATGTAGAGCGTATGAAACTAAAGATACACGATCAGATTATCGGAAAAGTATTATCCACACAATTCCGTAGATAGCAAGGACAAATAAATGCGAGAACTATCTCACACTCAGCTTAACATCTCATGCATCCGCTGACAAGAATAATGTACAGAAGAAGAAAAAAATGAGGATCTGTTATTGTGTTAATCCAACACCTTTGATTCGTCTAATTAAAACTGAATGAAACGATTTTTTCCTGTCGTACACGTTTCGCCCTTGGTATTTAGCAGGCATCATCAATTGGCTGAAATATTCAACGTCCGTCCAATGTCCAGAGATTGATTTTAGACCTGGCATATAAAGCGAAGACAGCGCGGTAACTGCGGTGGCAGCTTGAACTAACAACTGTAAACAACAGATGTGCATTCGTCCAGTCAGGTGTGAGCAGCAGTGCACGCGCGGCCGTCTCACAAATAACATTCGAGCGACATCTGTAAATCAAGTGTTCAAGACCATCTCGAGAATGCTCTGAAGAAGAGAAAAGTGTGTGCAAAGTTTCTCCCGCACACCTTGACTCTTAAATAAAAATGACGACGTATGCCGTGACGTAATTGAAATGCAAAACACTGACAATTCTTTTCTGGAAAAAATCGTCACAGTTGACGAAACTTGGTTTCATCAATACGAACCGAGCACAAAACGACGAAGTGCTGAAATTCACATGAAGTGTCAACGCTGCGACGACAAAACTGACGTACAAACCAGTGTGAGGCACGAGTTCAACAACATGCGAAAGGAACACTTTTCTGACAATTTCACGTGGTTATATGAACGTGTTGTGCTTTGTACTTAAGTGTGTGTGTGTGTGTGTGTGTGTGTGTGTGTGTGTGTGTGTGTGTGTGCGTGTGTGTCTGAGGAGGGAGGGCACTATGTAGGACAGCAGCAGTAACACATCTTTTTTCTTTCTTTTATTATTATTAAGGCGAAATGTGTAAGGCACGAAAAATACGTTACATGCTGTTGTAATTAGGCGAACCCGAAGTGATTATTATTAACATAATACAACACAAACTGAGGACGACATGGACAATAAAAGTTAAAATGAGGATCTGTTAGATGACAAACAGTTTCGCTTTAGGACAGGTGGAGGTAACAAAGAGGCAGTTTTACGTTGCGGTTGATAATAATGTGTGCAAGACTTTAAGAAAAATCAAGACTCAATTATAAGATCTGTCGACCCAGAAGTAGTTTCCGACAGCGTAAAGTGGTGACATTGTGCGAAAGATATGTATAAGAAAAAGTGAAAAACAAGTAATACACAACATTACAAGAAGTAAGAGGTAATAATAAAAATGGGAGAGCAACACAAAAGTGCTCGGATTACCAAGGATGTAAGACAGGAATGCAATCTTTTCCCCTGCTATTCAGACTGTAAGAAAATAGGTTGAAGGGTTGGTTTACAATTCAGGGCCAAAAGCTCTCAGTGATAAGATACGATGATGATCTTGCTATCGTCAGCCAAAGTGAGGAATGCTTTAATACTGAGACTAAACCAAAGGAAGACGAAAGTAGTGAGGAGTATCACAAACGAGATCCAAATAGGGTGTTGTGAAGTGGTCAGACACTGTTAGGAAGCAATTCTGTTAGGCAGCAATGAAGAATGAAAGAAGGAGTATTTGGAACCAGACACACTCGCGAAAAGGACATCCCTTACTGAAACAAATCTGCTATAGTTGAGTTGGCGTAAGTTGATACCCGACGGTCGCGTTGGGCTGGGCGCGGCAGCTTCGCGAGACTGCCTTAACCAGTAAGGAAGGCGATTTTGTAAATGCCTCTAAGGCAACGCCTCAATGTTGTCAGAGCTATGGTGACGGCTAGTTTCCGCCTGCAGCCGTTAGCACTTCGTGGCAACAGCGCTGCGAGCTGTCAGGGATCTTCGTAGATCGTCTCAACTATGGTATCGGACCTGTATCTTAATTTAAAGAAGGAATATTTGCGAATGTACGTTTAGAGCACAATATTCTATGGAAATAATAAACGGACTGTTGGATAACCGGAAAAGAAGTGAACCGAATCGTTTGACTGCAAGTTTCACCGTGGCTATGAAATAAAGGAACTGTTAACATCAATGATTAACTCACTGCAAAGTTAAGTTTTCTGGTGGATTAAAATTAGCTATCGAACAGAAACGCGAACTGCCGTGTTTGACTTTCACTGAGGTGTCGTTACCAGTTAAGCCATCCAGATACTACCCGCAGCCTGGCTGATAGCTTCAGTCTAACAGTGTATATGTAGCCCTTAATTTCCCATACTAGAAATAATCTATTCTGGGTGTCTTGCTGGGTAGCGCCCCTCACTGAAAGGATAAGATGGGAAATACTTCAGATTTCACCTCACCAGTGGTGCTGAAGATGTATACTAAGGTCACGGACAGTCGGTATAGTAATAAAAATGTATTTCTGACACTGAACGAAAATTTCTCTAATCAGTGGGTAAACCTCGATTTCTCAAGTGGGAAGATTTAGTAATTCGTGTGGATTGCGTGCCTTCCCATTGCAGGGGAGCGAAATTGTCAAAAATGCGTTGGTATTGGTTTTCAGGCCTCCCGAACGACCTATTTACAGATTCAGGTCGTAAGATTTTACAAATCAGTTCGTTCATCACTATTCTTATGTAGATAAAAGGTACATAAACAGGGTCATTAAAAAACTGACAGCGCTTAATATGTGCTGCGGGACTACTAGTTGGTAAAGAAACCGCTCTCCGTGGATGCACGGTTTTGGCACTGTGGGGCGTCGGAGTATGAAAGTTTGAGAACAGGAGCGTCATTGTTTCTACGAATTGTGTTTGTTATCATAATTGACTTATGCAAACCATTCACCATCTGTGTAAAGATGATGCAGGGACTCGACTATTCACAGTGCTCGTACCACTAATTTCCGGACATTGGTCGTGTATTGAAAAATGACCAGCTTACTGTCCTAGTGTTTCGCAGACGCAGTCCATACCTTCATTCTACAGTGATGGCTGATTATGTGATACCAAACACACTTTCGCCGCCACTTTTCTCAAACTTCCACGCCCCCACAGCGCCGAAATACGCATTTCGGGACAGAGGTTCTAGCTATAAGAATAACCAGTTTGCTATCCCCCACAAAATGATAAGCGTTGTCAGTGGTATCTTTTTCTATGTCGCACATGGTGTCACTATGTTGCAAAAAGCCGTGCTTGAAATTGCGATCTGTTGGGGGGAGAGGTTATATCCCGTGTTCTGTTGATCGCAGAGATAAGGAACCAAGTGTTTCGTATAGCCCTTGGGCTAACGAGCATTTGTGTACTTACCGGAAGAATGCGTGTACGTGACAGTTCAGGGTCAAAATGTAAACATTACACACTTCCTCTAGTCCAGGCAAATTGAGCAAATCGGTTGGTTCTTTTGCATGAGTCGCTGCCTAGGGTGGACCTTACGCGGCCTATAAAAGCACAATTTGTTTCTGGCCGGATCCCGAGAATACCCCAAAAAATACCAGTTTTGGGGATGGCCACTTCCATAATTTCTGTTCATGGCAGATAGTCGAAATTCCTACGATATGCTCTACCAATTGTGGTGCTGGCCAGTTCTAAAATTTCTATTCGTGGCAAATCGTCCAAATTTTTACCATTTGTTCTTAAAATGATGTTCGCTGGAAACCTAGATAGTTCTTTGGATATCATTGTTCGTTACCGAGGTTCAGATGATCAAACTTGCCGTAATTACGCACTTAAGATATTCACGTTATCCAATCTGAGGCGTGAGTATACTTTCAACTGACGTAGTGAACAATGGAAACGACTCTGGGGTCGTTGCAATGATTCTGAGGTCACCAGGCTATGTTTTTTGTCGCCATTTTTTACTAATAAAATTTTATGATTCACTGTCTCTGTTTAATGGCCGATTCACTCATGTACAACCAAATAAGTCGTTAAAACATTTATGACTTACAGAATCCGTTTTATATAAGCAGCACCGAGTTGCAACAGGAAAAAGAAGGGAACCAACTGAAATTTCTCCTATCGAACCACAAAAAAGGCGAAAGTGCACCTCTGTAAAAGGCTCTGACAGAAAAGTGGGGAACCAGCTGCCTCAATCCTCATTCCGCATACATAAACAAAAATTTGGCATGTCAACGTATTGGCGCCTTTTTCTGCCCAAATAGAGGCGCAGAGAGACAGTGACGGTGGACGAGAGAGTAGATAGTGATGGTGGGAGAGACAAAGTGACAGTGAAAGAGAAAAATGGATGAAGATAGTAGCAGTGGAAGCCGAAGAGAGAGGATATAGTGATGGTCAGTGGCAGTAAAAGAGGAAGAGAGATCGAGAGGAGACAGTGGAAATGAAAAAGAGAGCGGAGGGTAGACCGTACATAGGCTTTGGTGTCTGTCCGCCCACTTTCCCCCATCCCCTTTGAAGTTGCCTGGTCGAAGGGTCAAAGTCTCGAGCAAACTATTCTCAAGGACATGTATGGAGAGGAGTCAATGGTGGTTGAAGAGAAAGACAGCAGGCCGTAAGCGAGAAAGATAGAGACAATGGCAAAGGTGGGGAAAAGAATGGGATAAACACAGTGGCAAAGGGACAGAGAGACAGTGAACGTAGCAGAGAAGGAGACAGTTGTAAGGAAGATCGAGAGAAAAGGATGAAGACAGTGGAAGTAGTAGTGAGAGGAAGATGCTGAGTATGGAGGCTTAACTACGAAGAGAGCATGGGCATAAGGTTTAAGAATGTTCTGCGTTAAAACAGCGCGAATTATAATCGCATGCCAAAGTTGAGGAGGCAGCTGGTTCCCCACTTTTCTGTCAGAGTCTCTTAATGAGGAGCATATTCACCCTTTTTGTGTTTCGACTGGAGCATTTTCAGCTCGTGTATATATTACTTTAAATTTTGTAACTCTTGAGTCAAAATTCAAAGAGAACCAGACTCTGTACAATAACGGACGATAGTAGTGAATATGAATCAGGCGTCATATCCATAATTACTGCCTATATTGCACACATCTATTTCGCTGGCAGTATGTAACTGAGCTACATGCCACTGCCTTTTTAAATATGTTTTTCATATTGACAGTACTTTTATATTTTTTTACTTCTGCAGTTGAGAACCTTGAGGTCACACGCAAGTACTTCGTGGTCAAGAGAGTGTGAGAAGACCTATCCCGTTATAACGCAAGCCAGGCACATTTATCTCAATTCTGGGACATACAACCCAAGCCAGATTGTGGACGAGATCGTTGAAATTCCTCGCAGATTCAATAGTATCCTGGTGCTCTGTAATTGAATTTTTCCTTTGCCACGCCATTATATAATGAATGGTCCGTTTGGAGCCTTGCAGTCTTACAGCGTAAAACCTTGGGAATTGGCTGAGGTACTCATATCGGATAACCGACTCATCATGAAGGGGGGCGCTGTTCAAATCCCAATCGAGCCATCGTGATTTATACTTACTGTAGCTTTCCTAAGTCATTCCAGGCGAATGCCTGACTGGCCTTTTCGACGAAGCCACCTCTGATTATGAACAAGTGATTTAATTCTAGCAACCACACGATTTCGGGTAGTTAAACTCTAACCATCCTTCCTTTGATGCCTTATTGCCTATTCCCTTGAAATTGTGAGACATTTTGAGCTCTGAAAGACTCTGAAGCAGTGAAAATCTTCTCGACGTTTCAAAGGGTTTCCTTGTTCCCGTTTTCCGCATAATGCTTAAGAGACTTACTACTTCTGTGCCGCTTCCTGTCGTTTATGACATGGTTTACTCTGCGTTATTTTTGTGCGCCTGCTTTCATTCAATTCACTATTTAGCGCGCTAGGTGTATATGTTTTGGATAGTTTTAGTCCACAGCCTGTCTCACACTGCCTCTGGGTTACCCATCGGCGGGAGCTCTTTAACCAGTGCCAAGTCAACAGTGTGTGTGACTTTCTTTTGTGTAATTGCGTTTGACATTTCCTGTTTCTCTGCGAAGCTGATGAAGTGGCACAGCAATCTGTGAAATTACAGTTTCTTGGAGCAATTTTTGAAAAAGTTGACATATTTACTTGCTGTCTATAGACTGGCGTAAGATAGATACATTTATTTCCATCTTTCCCAAGTTTATCATGAAATAGTGTCCATAAATTAAGGAAATGTAGAGACGCACGAGAAAGCATTACGTCAAGGCGACGCTGACGGTACGACACGAGGACACGTGACATAAGGTAGAACACCAGTAGACGGCTGCGTAATGTTTTACACATACGGTGCTCCACATATATCACAAAACTCAGGATCTTATTTTTTGATGACTAAAAGTGATCAGCTGCGTAGAATCTATTTGTAAAATTTTATTATATCGGGCTGGTATCGTACCAAAAATGGTTCAAATGGCTCTAAGCACTATGGGACTTAACATCTGAGGTCATCAGTCCCCTGGACTTAGAACTACTTAAACCTGACTAACCTAACGACATCACACACATCCATGCCCGAGGCAGGATTCGAACCTGCGACCGTAGCAGCAGCGCGCTTCCGGACTGAAGCGCCTAGAACCGCTCTGTCACAACGACCGGCCGATATCGTACCACTTGTCCATCTTTAACAGCATATTGTAAAAACATTCATATGGCCTCAACTATAATGTTCAAATTCTTTTAGCTGGCCACTGTTTTTTTACCCAGCATGTACATACTTGTACTGTGTACGTCCTATTTTTTGTAGTAGATGTCTTAAAGATACTTCCGGGTTGTTGCTGATGGTGAGAACGTGTCCTGATACTGGCCTAAAAACTGGACTACTCCGGAACTGACCATGAAGGCCCAACGGTACCGACCAACCGCCATGTCATCCTCAACCACAGGCATATTTAAAGGCATGTGGTCAGCACAGCTCTCTCCTGGCCGTATGTCAGCTTCCGAGACCGGAACCGCTACTTCTTAATCAAGTAGCTCCTTAGTTTGCCTCACAAGGACTGACTGCACCCTGCTTGCCAACAGCGCTCGGCAGACCGGATGGTCACCCATCCAAGTGCTCCCAGCCCGACAGCGATTAACTTTGGTGATCTGACGGGAACCGGTGTTACTACTGCGGTAAGGCCGTTGGCTGATACTGATCTGGTATGGTAAAATTTTAAAAATAAATCCTGCGCTGCCGATGTCTACTTTTAGTAATCAAAAATGAACGTTCTGAGTGTTGGGTATAATGGTTGTGACACTTATTCTGTGTGTTGGTGACGGTATTTTGAATCGTAGAGAAGCAGAACGGCATAGCGAACAAATATGCATATATCCATGACCGGATCAGTGTCAGATTAGAGGCTAGCCACAGTTAGCGCGTTCTGAGCCGGAAGTCATCTGTAGCATTATGGAAAACAAGCGAGGATGGAGGAAACATGCAACGGCCACGTGGGCAAGGTCGACCATGTGCTACAGTCCAGCACTGGGGTCGCTATCTTGTCCTACATGGCCGAAGACGTCCGAATGGCACAGCACCCTCTGTGTCGAACAATTCCCATCAGACAATGTATTGTCCTTTTCGAGAGAGTATACGTTAGCATAACAGTAACTGCAACAATGTTTTCTCATTCATATTACGGGTACTGCAGTACTTTTAAATTACATAGTAAAGACAGTTAATCTCCATAGCTAATCTCGTAGTTGATGTACATTGTACTCACACAAACCTTCAACTGAAGATAGCTAAGTGAAGACCGGTGTTCCGTTTTCCAGTGTCTCCACTTGTTTTCTGTCAACTCTAACAAGCGGGCCAGGTGACTGTTCTTTGTGCGGGTAAATAAAAGTCAGTTTTGTGTTACGTTTTTACTAACATCAAATGGTTCAGATGGCTCTAAGCACTATGGGACTTAACATCTGAGGTCATCAGTCCCCTAGACTTAGAACTAATTAAACCTAACTAACCTAAGGACAGCACACACATCCATGCCCGAGGCAGGATTCGAACCTGCGACCGTAGCAACAGCGCGGTTCAGGACTGAAGCGCCTAGAGCCGCTCGGCCACACTGGCCGGCTTTAGTAACATCATGTTTACGCGAATGGTACACTTTGATACGTTTTTGAACAGGTCTTCATAAGATTAAGTGGATTACCGAATGAAAAATATAGGTTGCTTTTTTAAAAAAAGACCCAGTGCTTTTCATCTCTTCGTAACGAATAAAGTTATAAGAAAGACAGACATGATACTTATTGTCCTCCTGGTAGATAAACAATATTTACCCTGATACCTTTTTTTATTTTCCCTTTGATCAAAAAGTTATTTGGTAGTTGTCAAGATAAATAGTACAATGTATATGAATACTTGGACAAATGATATCGGAGTCATACAACTCTTCCATGTTCTAGGAGGCCAGGGGCAACGTATTTCTTGCTTAATTGCACAAGAGGTATAGAAATTAATTACACTAATCTGTCAGTAACATTGTTGTTACCGATTCGTCAACGTATCATTACTGCAGATGACAGCTCCGCAACATGACTGTATGAAGAATACAGTTCCAGTTCCTATTACGAAAATTGTTCATTGGTGAGTCACTACCGCTGTCGATTAGCATACTTACCATAACGCCTCGTGAGGTTATCCATACGCTGAATAATAGCAAATTATTTTAAAAGGCGGTGAATGCTCGTTGCGCATCATCGTGTATAGAACATCAACATTGGTGCAAAAGGGAAGTTCATTTAGAGTATCGTTGCCGTGGTCTGAGGGGTAACTAATACGATAGTTTACAAAAGACGGTGTTCCTCATTCTGGAAGGAAACTCGATGTTTAAGGGGGGCGGTGGATTTCTTGCGTATGGATCGCGCGGATGCGGCGCCAGCATACCGCGGCTCAGCCTCTGACGTCAGCGGACGGACGGCCGGCCTCCTCGTTCGCTGGCGGTCCGGTCCCCGCAGTGCTTAGCGAAGACGACCAGCTCCCTCCAGTGGTGAACTCCCTGCCCGAGCGTTGTTGCCCCACGGCTCCCTGCAGGCAACTTTGGGGTTCGCTGCGATGAAAATAGCGGCGGCTGGGGCATTCCGTCGCCCCCGCGATCTCTCTTCGCTTCCCCGCGCCTCAGTACACGCCGGAGGTTATTCCCGTAGGACCGGAGGGGCGTCTTGAGTCTCCACAGAGGAGCACATCGCAAGATCCTCAGTGACGCAGCAGTCATTTTGCATGCACCAGACACACAAAAGTCCATCGGAGTTCGTAATCTCGTAAAGTCAGCTGACGATAACGGATTCGATTGCTTGAAGATCGTATCCGAGTGCAAGCAGATGTACAAAATTCTTGGTAGTCATTAAGCACGCCTCATCTTAAACAGCGCTAATCACATTCAGCCGCATGGCGCTACTTATCAGTTTTAGCGCGGTGCTAGCCCGAGAGAAGGAATGGAGGTTCTTCCGTAGTCCCATTTAGGTGTCGACGGCATTCGGACTGGAGAAAAAGCCGGGATGCGACGAGGACGGGGAGGAGAGTAGAGATCAGTGTTTAACGTTCCATCGACAACGAGGTCATTAGAGTCGGAGCACGAGCTCGGATTAGGGAAGGACGGAGAAGGAAAGCGGCCGTGTCCTTTTGAATGAAACATTCCGGCATTTGCCTTAAGCGATTTAGAAAAATCACAGAAAACCTACATCAGAATGGCTGGGCGCGGGTCTTCCTCTCGAATGCGAGTCCAGTGTGCTAACTAAGGAGCTATCCCACTCGGAAATTCTTTAAGAAACCGCCACGGCCATTTCCCAAGCTATTTAAGGAAACCACAGAAAACCAGTTCAGGATAGCTAGACGGAAATGAGGACTATTTATTGTGTGTTGACTTTTTAACAGCCATTTGTACTGGTTCCTTCTGACATCTACGAATGCTCGTGGTTTCTTGGTCATTTACGTGATTTTCTGCTTATAGTAAGGATCTACAACGCAGTGATTCTTTTTTCATTCGTTAACATTAACTTACTAATAAATTTAATTCAGCGTAATTTACGTGTAGGTTTCCAATGTTACGTAATTATTAATTACTGATATAGTTATTTGGCAATAAAGGTAATAATGTTCAGTTGTAAACCTGCTTATGAACTAAAATCAACAATTTGACGTTAGAAGATATGAGATAAATGGAGGGGAAGGATACACAGTCACAGTCATCCGAGAGAACTTCGCCGAAATTACGTCGAGTCTTCCATTACACTAGTTGGTTCGAATCTTATTTCTGCCCTGACGTGCACGTTTCATCGATCACTGCGTGGTTTTAAATGGCGCTACATTATCCTGCTTATAGCTGTTAGTAATCGTGCTGATGAGTTATTTGTATACTGTATCTAGATTTGGGATAAAACGGCAAACTTATCTAAATGATTAATACATACTTAGAATCTGGATGCTGTCGCCAGCTTGATTGGTTCTCATAATATAAGGGGCAGTTGAATGAAAACGACACATGTGGGAAGCCGGCCGGTGTGGCCGAGCGGTTCTAAGCGCTTCAGTCTGGAACCGCGCGACCGCTGCGGTCGCAGGTTCGAATCCTGCCTCGGGCATGGAGGTGTGTGATGTCCTTAGGTTGGTTAGGTTTAAGCAATTCTATGTTCTAGGGGACTGATGACCTCAGGTGTTAAGTCCCATAGTGCTCAGAACCATTTGAACCATTTTTGAACATATGGGAAAAGGTAAGAAAATTGTTTATTACTTCAATAGTTATCACCACAACTTTTAATACATTTATCCCACTGTGAGACATGATGGTCAGTGCCCGCATGGAAAAATGATGGCGATTTCCTATGGAACCATGATTATTGTAGAAATGTATGCCATAAGCCGTTAGTTTTGAAAACTTTATTTAGGATACTAATTTTAACGCCTCATTAGACTTAAACCAATAAACTATAAAATAAGTTCAGTAACACAATAAATTTTTTACATCAAATAGATACAAGTAAATACTTATGAACTAAAAATAGCATGAACAACAGTAGTTCATAAATACAAGATATGAATACATCAGCTCTATTAAGACAACTGTGGAACGCAACGGTGTAATCTGTAACGGGATGCAGCAGACGTACAATTCAGCGTCGAAGATATGAAACACATCTAGTAAGAAAAAATAAGAAGTATCATAAAAAAATGGCTCTGAGCACTATGGGACTTAACATCTGAGGTCATCAGTCCCCTAGAACTTAGAGCTACTTAAACCTAACTAACCTAAGGACATCACACACATCCATGCCCGAGGCAGGATTCGAACCTGCAACCGTAGCAGTCGTATATGTAATAGTGATGATGTAAAAAGATCGAGACACAGTGTATGAAAAATATATACAAAGTAGCAATTATACCTGTAGCCTATCTTGTGTTATTTAACATACATTGCCCGTGAATGAGATTTTCACTCTGCAGCGGAGTGCGCGCTGATATGAAACTTCCTGGCAAATTAAAACTGTGTGCCGGACCGAGACTCTAACTCGGGACCTTTGCCTTTCGCGGGCAAGTGCTCTACCAACTGAGCTACCCAAGCACGACTCACGCCCCGTCCTCACAGCTTTACTTCTGCCAGTCTCTCGTCTCCTACCTTCCAAACTTTACAGAATCTCTCCTGCGGACCTTGTAGAACTAGCACTCCTGAAAGAAAGGATATTGCGAGATATGGCTTAGCCACAGCCTGGGGGATGTTTCCAGAATGAGATTTTCACGGTTTTTGGTGAGCAGTTTTCCGCAGCCAACATGTGTAAATTAACATTTCCATGGTTCGTGAATGTAGCCTCGTCAGTAAATAAAATCAAATTAATAAATGTACCATCCCTCGGAATCTGAAGTTTAGCCCATCGGCAGAATTCAGCGTGACGCATACAATCCTTACCAGTTAATTCTTGATGGAGACTGATATGATATTTACGGCGATGCAGAACACGAACAACACTACTCTGGCTTATGCCAGATTCTCTTGCGATTTGACGCGAAAAAAACACAAGTTTCTCGAGCCACAGTGGCAAGACTACCAATTTCCGTTTCCTCGTTAGTAACTTTTCTTCCGGATATGTTTCCGATGCGTTAAAGTTCCAGTTGTTCTCAATTTATCATACACATATTTAAATGTACGACGTATAGAGTGAGTACGTTGAGGATATCTTTCAGCGTATAAGTCTCTAGCTCTCACTGAATTTCGTTGGCATTCTCCGTAAATGAGAAGCATATCGACTTGCTCTTCGAAGGAACACATCATTCACATTCGTTTGATTCGACGGTACTAGTCTTAGCGTTCCTATTAGTGTTGTTTTACAAAACCGTCGAATAGTGTGTACATGTCAATGGCACGTTAGATGGATACGCCGTATTCGGCGAACATTTACTATTTGCACGATATACGAGAGAGAATTGTCAGAGCATGTGCTTCGAGAAGTGCCGATGTGATAAGGGATACCACTCAGTCCATGATAAGAAGATGGCAGCACTGCATTGATACCAATGGGCATCACTTCGAACACATTCTGTAAATGGACGGTCATGCCACCTTTGTGATCTTCGTTGACCTTCAAAAATCTTTTTCTTACACATCATTGGTTTCGTCTCGATAGCCGCTATCAGAAAATAAGTACCAAACTATCGCATACCATTTAAAAAGACAAAGCTGACCTTCATATCTCTGACGCGATCCCACCTAGCAACAAAAAGCCAACGTCATATTATGGTCCCCGGTCTCCCATGCGACATTTGTCCCACAAACTTTTCAGCTCCTGTTATACTTTCGGAGTTATTCTAGGTGACAGTAGTTAGCGACTCACCCTGTATAACTATAACTTGATAAAACTTCGTCCGAACAGGTCTCGGAAGGCCGAACGGTACAGACCGACCGCCATGTCATCCTCAGCCAATAGAAATCACTGGATGCGAGTATGGAGGGGCATGTGCTCAGCGCATCGCTCTCCGGGCGTGTGTCAGTTTTCGTGACCAGAGCCGCTACTTCGCAGTTAAGTAGCCCCTCAATTGGCCTCAAAAGGGTAGATTCCATCGCTCTTGCCAACAGCGCTCGGCAGACCCGAATGGTCACCTGTCCAAATGTTAGCCATGCTCAACTGCACGTAACATTGTTGATCTAACGGGTATCGGTGTTATCACTGCGGCAAGGCTGTTGGCAACTAGACAAATACTCCGTATCTTTCTTACCGATGGGACATTCGTTCAGCTGAGTGGCCGCTGTTTCATTCTGCCCTCTTACTACTTTGTATGTGTACCAACTTGTATGGGTGTCACGACATAGCTTGGCATATTTTTGTATATGACACAGTCTTTCCCTATTTTCTTTCCAACCTAATTCATTTTGATGCCAAGCACAATATCTTCCTTCAGCGCTCCAGATACATGGAAAGTGCATCGGGAGAGATGGGGATGAAACGGAGGATGTGGACTGTCCGACAGCCGGCCGTAGTGGCCGAGCGGTTCTAGGCGCTTCAGTCTGGAACCGCGCGACCGTTACGGTCGCAGGTTCGAATCCTGCCTCGGGCATGGATGTGTGTGATGTCCGTAGGTTAGTTAGGTTTAAATAGTTCTAAGTTCTAGGGGACTAATGACCTCAGAAGTTAAGTCCCATAGTGCTCAGAGCCATTTGAACCATTTGAACTGTCCGACATGTTGGCGAGGTTGTTTCGACTACGCTGCAGCAGTTTGGCAGGGAAGCCCTTACACGTCCTCCATGCATCCCAGCCTCTCACGATCACGATGCCATTTTCATATTTTTGGAGCCCTGATGGAAGACATTCGTGGCCGTCCATTTGATTCGGACGAAGAGGTGCACGCCTGGGTACAATCATCGTTCCGTAAGTAACCGCAAATGTTTTTCCATTAAGGCATTGACCGACTTGTCACACAGTGGGACAAATGCTTTTGTTTACGCCTGTTAGTTTTGAAATAATAAACAGTTTATTTACTTTTTTCCATCTGTCTCGTTTTAATTTAATTACCCCTTATATGTTCAACGGCCATTTGAATCCCTATTTTCACACTTCCAGCCCACGCAATATTATAGGAATAGAACTAACCGAGTGGTTCGGTATTAACATTACCCGTAACTCATTTCAGTTTAAAGATTTCTCAGGTTCCTTTCTAATCACTGAAAAGTTTTAATGTCCTCGTTTGTTTTAATGAAATCTTGTCGTCTTTCCGAAAGTATCAGGTGGTTTAAATGCCACTATCTAGAGGGTGAATACTTTCTTAATGTAGATTTCACAGGTAAACGAGGTTAGTAGACTTACTCAACATTTCTGACTGGCTTTGGAACCAGTAAATCTTACACCATATAGGAAATGAAATATTTTCTGCCAACATTCCCTTTGTGTTAAATATTTGCAAGCTACAGGTTTCTGTTTTTCTCATCTTTGTCCATCCTTTATAGCTATATACGTCCCTTCACTTACAATTGCGTTCACAACACAGTCACAGTGGAAATATTGATTAAGAGACCATGTCGCTGCCGAGCCAATTGGTATCGTGCTCAACACCCGGGACCCAGTAGAAATGTATGATACTCCCCCTTGATTCATGCTTTTTCCACGGTTTCCCATAATTACTTGTCGTGACTGGCGGGATGCTTTATTCAATAAGGACACGGCTGATTTTCTTTCACACTGACTCTAACAAGCGCATCGCTCCAGGGGAATACACTGCACCTGTTTTCCCAATGAAATAGTGTAATGATTTCGACATCGCCGAGAAGCTAAACTAGTACCCGCTTCCGAGCACGTTACTGTTTTTTCTTCGGAGTTTTTCCACTTCTGAGTAACAATCGCGGTGGTCTTGCCGTCTCTCGGCTGGCACGTCAGTTCTTTGTGGTAGCTATCTTGATACAACTGCCCGCAGATCACTAGATCTCCAGCAGTATCAACTGTGGTGGCCTCTAGTGCACCAACTAGCGCACAGCCTGGTGACAGTACGAGTATCAAGACACTTTTTCAGGAGCAGGACGAACTGAGTGCAGATTTGCGGGGTAGAGCGAGAAGTACCAGCGAAAACAGCTACGTGCCTGAAGCCAGTTGCTGATAACGCTGATTTGTGGCCGATATCAGCGACGTTTCGTGCTCTGCGTGCGGGATGGGAAACGTGCAGCAACTGCGCAGACAAGAGAAGGGAAAAATAATGCCGAGTGTGAAAGCGCCGGGCGCCTGCGGTTCAAAGAGCCCGTAGCAGGTAGTACACGCCGGCACCACTGTGCGAAGGATGCATTCTAGCACTGGCCAATAACAAATATCACTTCAGCAGCGTACGCCACCTCAAAGGCGTCGTATCATCTCGAATTTATTTCTAGTAGTTTCCCTATGGCACAACATCTGCAATGCTAATGTGACACACACATTTAGTGTAAACATTACACAGAATAAATTGAGTAATAGGAGGTTAGGAGCCAAGTAAATATTGAAGCATCGAAACAGATTTCGGCTTAGAGCAATTGTTAAATGTGCCGACTGCCAGTGTCAACACATGGAACGGCAAACGTTTACGGCAGTCTCTCAGATGACCCTGACGTGCTTTACAACGAGATGGGCACCTAGGGCACTTAACAGCCTTATTCTCATCACTTTAAAGTGGATTTTCTTACACAAATGACGTCATTTAGAACTATAGGAAAACATCCGACGGACTGCGACCGTGTTGCCTATGAATTGAGGCTACCCTTTCCTTTCCAACGATTATGTTATGTTGTCAGGAAGCATCGAAGTAGGATAATGTACCGCTCCACACACCACCGCGGACAACGATAGCTAACTTTTGTCTTCCTTTTTGGAGTCATCTGTCTTCTGATTGGTTCGATGCAGCCTACCACGAATTTTTGTCATATGCCAACCTCTTCATCTCAGAGCAGCACTCGCACTCTGCGTCCTCAGTTATTTCTTGCATGTGTTTCGCTCTCTGTCCTCTCTTACAGTTTTCAGCTTGTACAGCTCCTTCTCGTACATTGAAAGTTGCCGTTTCGCAGGAGAACCTTTTTATTCCCTGTTGTTGTTGTTGTAGTCTTCAGTCCTGAGACTGGTTTGATGCAGCTCTCCATGCTACTCTATCCTGTGCTAGCTTCTTCATCTCCCAGTACCTACTGCAACCTACATCCTTCTGAATCTGCTTAGTGTATTGATCTCTTGGTCTCCCTCTACGATTTTTACCCTCCACGCTGCCCTCCAATGCTAAATTTGTGATCCCTTGATGCCTCAAAACATGTCCTACCAACCGATCCCTTCTTCTAGCTTCTAGTCAAGTTGTGCCACAAACTTCTCTTCTCCCCAATCCTGTTCAATACCTCCTCATTAGTTACGTGATCTACCCACCTTATCTTCAGCATTCTTCTGTAGCACCACATTTCGAAAGCTTCTATTCTCTTCTTGTCCAAACTGGTTATCGTCCATGTTTCACTTCCATACATGGCTACACTCCATACAAATACTTTCAGAAACGACTCCCTGACACTTAAATCTAAACTCGATGTTAACATATTTCTCTTCTTCAGAAACGATTTCCTTGCCATTGCCAGTCTACATTTTATATCCTCTCTACTTCGACCATCATCAGTTATTTTGCTCCCTAAATAGCAAAACTCCTTTACTACTTTAAGTGTCTCATTTCCAAATCTAATTCCCTCAGCATCACCCGATTTAATTTGACTACATTCCATTATCCTCGTTTTGCTTTTGTTGATGTTCATCTTATATCCTCCCTTCAAGACACCATCCATTCCGTTCAACTACTCTTCCAAGTCCTTTGCTGTCTCTGACAGAATTAGAATGTCATCGGCGAACCTCAAAGTTTTTACTTCTTCTCCATGAATTGTAATACCTACTCCGAATTTTTCTTTTGTTTCCTTTACTGCTTGCTCAATATACAGATTGAATAACATCAGGGAGAGGCTACAACCCTGTCTCACTCCCTTCCCAACCACTGCTTCCCCCTCGACTCTTATAACTGCCATTTTGGTTTCTGTACAAATTGTAAATAGCCTTTCGTTCCCTGTATTTTACCCCTGCCACCGTCAGAATCTGAAAGAGAGTATTCCAGTCAACATTGTCAAAAGCTTTCTCTAAGTCTACAAATGCTAGAAACGTAGGTTTGCCTTTCCTTAATCTAGCTTCCAAGATAAGTCATAGTGTCAGTATTGCCTCACGTGTTCCAATATTTCTACGGAATCCAAACTGATCTTCCCCGAGGTCCGCTTCTACCAGTTTTTCCATTCGTCTGTAAAGAATTCGCGTTAGTATTTTGCAGCTGTGACTTATTAAACTGATAGTTCGGTAATTTTCACATCTGTCAACACCTGCTTTCTTTGGGATTGGAATTATTATATTCTTCTTGAAGTCTGAGGGTATTTCACCTGTCTCACACATCTTGCTCACCAGATGGTAGAGTTTTGTCATGACTGGCTCTCCCAAGACCGTCAGTAGTTCTAATGGAATGTTGTCTACTCCCGGGGCCTTGTTTCGACTCATGTCTTTCAGTGCTCTGTCAAACTCTTCACGCAGTATCTTATCTCCCATTTCACCTTCATCTACATCCTCTTCCATTTCCATAATATTGTCCTCAAGTACATCGCCCTTGTATAAAACCTCTATACACTCCTTCCACCTTTCTGCCTTCCCTTCTTTGCTTAGAACCGGGTTGCCATCTGAGCTCTTGATATTCATACAAGTGGTTCTCTTCTCTCCAAAGGTCTATTTAATTTTCCTGTAGGCAGTATCTATCTTACCCCTAGTGAGACAAGCCTCTACATCCTTACATTTGTCCTCTAGCCATCCCTGCTTAGCCATTTTGCACTTCCTGTCGATCTCATTTTTGAGACGTTTGTATTCCTTTTTGCCTGCTTCATTTACTGCATTTTTATATTTTCTCCTTTCATCAATTAAATTCAATATTTCTTCCGTTACCCAAGGATTTCTATTAGCCGTCGTCTTTTTACCTACTTGATCGTCTGCTGCTTTCACTACTTCATCCCTCAGAGCTACCCATTCTTCTTCTACTGTATTTCTTTCCCCCATTCCTGTCAATTGTTCCCTTATGCTCTCCCTGGAACTCTGTACAACCTCTGGTTCTTTCAGTTTATCCAGGTCCCATCTCCTTAAATTCCCACCTTTTTGCAGTTTCTTCAGTTTCAATCTGCAGTTCATAACCAAGAGATTGTGGTCAGAATCCGTATCTGCCCCTGGAAATGTCTTACAATTTAAAACCTTTTAGTATCTCCAGCATTCTTCCAGGTATACAACCTTCTTTTATGATTCTTGAACCAAGTGTTAGCTATGATTAAGTTATGCTCTGTGCAAAATTCTACAAGGCGGCTTCCTCTTTCATTTCTTCCCCCCAATCCATATTCACCTACTATGTTTCCTTCTCTCCCTTTTCCTACTGACGAATTCCAGTCACCCATGACTATTAAATTTTCGTCTCCCTTCACTACCTGAATAATTTCTTTTATCTCGTCATACATTTCATCAATTTCTTCATCATCTGCAGAGCTAGTTGGCATATAAACTTGTACTACTGTAGTAGGCATGGGCTTTGTGTCTATCTTGGCCACAATAATGCGTTCACTATGCTGTTTGTAGTAGCTAACCCGCACTCCTATTTTTTTTATTCATTATTAAACCTACTCCTGCATTACCTCCATTTGATTTTGTATTTACAACCCTGTATTCACCTGACCAGAAGTCCTGTTCCTCCTGCCACCGAACTTCACTAATTCCCACTATATCTAACTTTAACCTATCCATTTCCCTTTTTAAATTTTCTAACCTACCTGCCCGATTAAGGGATCTGACATTCCACGCTCCGATCCGTAGAACGCCAGTTTTCTTTCTCCTGATAACGACGTCCTCTTGAGTAGTCCCCTCCCAGAGATCCGAATGGGGGACTATTTTACCTCCGGAATATTTTACCCAAGAGGACGCCATCATCATTTAATCATACAGTAAAGCTGCATGTCCTCGGGAAAAATTACGGCTGTAGTTTCCCCTTGCTTTCAGCCGTTCGTAGTACCAGCACAGCAAGGCCGTTTTGGTTAATGTTACAGGGCCAGGTCAGTCAATCATCCAGACTGTTGCCCCTGCAACTACTGAAAAGGCTGCTGCCCCTCTTCAGGAACCACATGTTTGTCTGGCCTCTCAACAACATTCCCTATCTTATGTAATTTTCAACATATTTCTATAGCACCACATCTCGGACGCTTCGCTTCTCGTCTTTTCCTGTTTCCCCGGAGTACATGATTCACTGCCTACAGTGCTGTGCTCCCAATGTACATTGCCAAGAATATTTTCCTCCGACTTCACTTATCCAGTAGTGCCCTGTTTGCCGTTGCTCATCTGCTTTTTGTGCCCTTGCTTCATCCGTCATATTTTGTTTCCGAGATAGTGGAATTCCTTAACTTCACCTACTTTGTGGATCCCAATTTTGATGTTAAGTTTGTCATTAATGTCATTTCTGCTACTTCCCACTACTTTCCTCTTTATTCGGTTTGCTCTTGATCCTTGTTCTGTACTCATTAGACAATTCATTCCATTCACTTTCACTGAGGATAGCAATGTCATCAGCGCATCTGATCATCGATATCCTTTCAACCTGAATTTTAATCCCACACTTGAAACATTCATTGCTTCTTGGATTTTAGGTCGAACAGTAGGAGCGAAAGACTGCATCCCTATCTTACACAATTTTAAACCCCAGCCATTCGTTCTTGATTTCCCACTCTTATTGTTCCGTCTTGGCTCTTGTACTTATTGTATATTACCTGTCTTTCCCTATAGCTTACGTCTCTTTGTCTCAGAATTTCGAATATCTTACACCATTTTACGCTATCGAATGCTTTTTCCAGCTCGACAATTCCTAGGAACGTATCTTGATTTTTTTTTCAGTCTGCCTCCATAATCAGTCGCAAAATCAGAACTGTTCCTAAAGCCAAACTGCTCATCGTTTAACAGATGCTCAATTTTCTTTTCCACTCTCCTACATATTATTCTTGTCAGCAACTTGGATGCATGAGCCGTTAAGCTGATTGTACAATTATTCCCACACTTATGTGCCTTTGCCATCTTCGGGATATGTGGATGATATTTCTGCTAAAATCTGGCATGTCCCAGACTCATAGACTCTACACTCCCAACTTGAATAGTCGCTTGGTTGCCATTTGTCCTAAATATGTCAGAAATTACGAAAAAAATTATATCTATCCCTTCTGCCTTATTCAATAGCAAGTGTACCGAAGTTGTGATAAACTCTCATTCTAATACTGGAATCCCTGTGTCTTTCATACCGACTCCCATTTGCCGCGCGGGATAGCCGCGTGGTCTGGGGCTCCTGGCCACGGTTCGCGTGGTCTGAGGCGCCTGGCCACGGGTCGCGCGGCTCCCCCCATCGGAGGTCCGAGTCCTCCCTCGGGCATAGGTGTGTGTGTTGTACTTAGCATAAGTTAGTTTAAGTTTGATTAAGCAGTGTGTAAGCCTAGGGACTAATGACCTAGTAGTTTGGTCCCATAGGAACTTACCACAAATTTCCAGATTTTTCGACTCCCCATTTCTTTCTCGGTCATCAGAAAGTCCTCCCCCTTGTAGAGGTCTTCTATGTATTCTTTCCACCTAACCGCAATTTTCTTAGCCGTTAATAGTGAAATTCCCATTACATTCTTAATATTGTCCTGTTTTTAATTTCACTGAAAATTGTTATGACTTTTCTGGCTTCTGACTCATTCCTTCGACAACCATATCTTTATCTATTTCTTCACACTTTTCCTACAACCATTTCGCCTTGTCTTCCTTGCACTTCCTATTCATTTTATTTTTAAGTGACTTACATACCTGTTATATGTGAGTGCAGGCTTTCTCGGCGAATTTCATATATGAAGTTTTCACGGGTTGTCAGCCGAGTAGCGTCGTCGTCTGGTAACTATCTTCTGCTTTTGGCGTCGGAATGTATACCTGAATTGTTGTTATTGACGTTGATTTGCTCTCAATTCGGATGAGAAAAACTCTATCACTGAAATGTTCGCAGTATCTCGCACTCTATCCTACTTTTCTATTCATAACGAATCCTACAGCCGCTATACCATTTACTGCTGCTGCTGATATTATCCTATATTCGTCTGACCATAAATCCTTATATTCTTTCCGCTTCACATTATTGACTTACGTTATATCTAGACGGAGTCTTTGTGTATCCCTTTTTAGAGCCTCTAGTTTCCCTACCACGCTTAAACTTCTGACATTCCACGCTCCGACTCGTCTTATATTATCCTTTCCTTGATTATTCAACCTGTCATGGTTACCTTCTCCAAGGCTAACAGTTACGGGAGAAAATGTTAAATGAACGACACGTAACTTGGACTAGCCGAACGTGATGGCAGAAAGTCCTATTAGATACAGTACCAATCGAGAAGTTGATATAAACGTCGTTATTAGTGATGAAAGACATGCTTCGCGGACGAGTTTTCGTCGCTACGTATGTGGTCATAGTTGTGGTGGAAAACCCTGTCATAGATGGAAAAGACCTCGTCTGTAAACACCACAACTATAGCATCTGTCTCAGTTTGAAACAGTGCTGGTAATCAGTTAACGCTAGCTTCAAAAACATGTGGCCCCAGCGTTAACTCTTGCTGTCTTTGCTGTCTGTGACGGTGGTGTGTTCGTGAACCAGTTGGTGAACACTTCACAGGTTTAGAAGTGCTGTTTGACTTCGATTTTCTGACATTAGCTAACAGCATGTCCTGAAATTTTTACGATTCTGTCGACGGCTGTAAATATTTTCCAGTTGGTGTGACACCTGTGGAGAAACTCTTCTCCGTAAATACATTCTGCAAGATACTATGACGGTTGTTCCATAAATCCACGGGAGAACTGCCGGATATCAGTATGTCTGATATCCGGCAGTTCTCCCGTGTTTTTATCGAACAATCAGTACGCCGGGAAAGCTTTAAACATCACTATGACGGTTGATGGCACATCTTCGACAACTAATCATGAAGTGCAAATTATAGACAAATCAAAGACCACTGTTTATCGTAACGCAAACTACATAGACTAGACGTAAACTCACTGTCAGCGAGATTAGTTTAAGGATATATTCTGTACAAGAAATTGTCTCGATTTGTAAGAATCAGTACTCTTCCTTTTTGCCCGGAGCACTCTTAGATGCAGTTTGGTACATTCTAAGAGATATTTTCGTACATAATATGCGAATATTTGCAGAACGTAAACCCCTCATTTCAGACATCCACCGCTGACTTACGAACTTAATTATTCGCGGCCTGTGGGTGGAACCCTCTATTCTTCTTTCAGTAAACAGGCACTATCTGAAACTGAGAAGACATTCCGTTTTATGTATTTGACATACTTGTACATAACCTACTTTTTTCTGTTCCCCCATCAAGTGAGTGGGCACAGTGTTTAAGAAACCGTACTCCACTTCAGGAGTATTGGGGTACAAATGGCGGACTGGATATGCTCTTTGCTTTACCTCTTTTCTTGGTGTAAAGCATTCATAGGTCAGAAGTTAATTCCTTGCTATTCATGATTCGTAAAGCTGCATTATCTTGCAAGCAAATGATCAGCTGTAAACCTTCTTTGATGGAGACGGTAAACATAAAACTGTCAAATTACACCTGAGCAGTGTATATCAGGAGTAAAACAGTGCTTCTCATTAATGTAGGATCAATGGGCAATAAAAGCATACATAATTACGCAGATAATGCCCACCAGTCAAAATGATGATTAAGAAAGCATTGTTATGTCTGATTATTGCAAGCTGGAAACGTAACTGCGACTTTTTCACCGTGAATTCGTTACGGCGTCGTGAAAGAATGGACAATTACAGTCGGTTGTGACAATTTCCTGTTTTAAAATTCGGATACGTAAAACTGAGTTTGTCCGTCTATGTTCAATGACTTTTACACAGACTGCAGGGTAACAGGCAAATTGCATGATAAATAAAGTGAAGCTTTCACTCAGTGCAGGAATAAAAAAAAAATGAAGGTTATCCTTATTGCAGTGAATGAAATGAAATGAAGTCCCATGCTTCTTTACAGAGCGTAGGGGAACGATGCGGGAGACCCGCGTGCGCCTTACTGGGCAAGGTCCTAATGGAGGTGGTTTGCCGTTGCCTTCCTCTGACCGTAATGGGGATGAATGATGATGATGAAGAAGACACAACAACACCCAGTCATCTCGAGGCAGGAAAAATCCCTGACCCCGCCGGGAATCGAACCCGGCACCCCGTGCTCGGGAAGCAAGAACGCTACCGCGAGACCACGAGGGGCGGACAGTAAGGTTTACTGAGCGTCTCCTTGATTGCTCTACTTAGAAAGATTTTATAAACAGTGCAATGCGTCACGTTCTCTTGTTTCATAATCTGAAATATGCTGCTACTCTGAAACATAAACTCCACTTTACAGCGGAATGCTTGCTGCAAAAAAATGATTTCAGGAACTGAACTGGGTTCCCGGGGCGACTGTTGCACCCGGAGCATTGTTCCACTCCGGCCAAGAAGCGTGCTTTCATTGTCTCTGTCACTGCCGGCGCACAATATAAGGTAAAAAAAAGACGTGAGGAAAGGATTTATTAGATCTTGGCACAACCATTGCGAACAGCTCTAAGTATAGGCTACTCACGGTTTTGGAGGTTGTGTCCACCTTACGGAGAAACACACTTTCTTTATCTTCTCAACAAAACATGTTTCGCCACTGCCGAGATTTCATCAGTGGGTCCACTTTTCGTTCCGAAATTGATGTTAACGTTTACTGAAGCTGTTACAGCATTTGTTTTTGCTTTCTCATGTGTTATCGAAATTTTCTTACCTATTCTATTACTTTATGACATGGGCGGTACATAACAGACCGGTAATTTATATGCATATTATTGAATGCAGTAAAAACTTTGGAATGCGTCGCTGCAGAATTAGAAATGGCTGTGCTTTTGTATAACGTATTAAATACATACAAAGTAAATATATGCAAACTGAAGTTCTATTTAATAATGTCCATTAGCTGAGAAGCACAGTAAAGTGAAATTGAAGACTGATGAGTGGCCGTTTCTTTTTAAATTTTTCTGTTAAGGTCTGAAGGAAGGACGGTAATATTTTACAGTCACCAAGGCCTTGACGTTGGAAGTTTGAAAAGGAAGTTTAACAACAAAATTACAGTTAAGTGTCTTTTCTAATTTAGATAATTTGAGACGAAACCTGCAATCGAATTGCGCCGGCCGGAATGGCCGAGCGGTTCTAGACGCTACAGTCTGGAACCGCGACTGCTACGGTCGCAGGTTCAAATCCTGCCTCGGGCATGGATGTGTGTGGTGTCCTTAGGTTAATTAGGTTTAAGTAGTTCTAAGTTCTAGGGGACTGATGGCCTCAGAAGTTAAGTCCCATAGTGCTCAGAGCCATTTGAAAATTTATTTATTTATTTATTTATTTATTTATTTTCTTTTGCATTAGACTAGAAAGTGGAAAGAAACAGAAATGGACTGTGGCCTTGCTGAGGAAGGAAGCTTTGCAACATTCGCCTCGTGTTAAAGAGTAACCAGCGAAAGAGGAAAACACTATCACTGTGTGGGGGATTTGAATTGCGGTCGTCCCGGATACGATTCCAGTACTTCCACCATCGCGCTACCACCCTCGCTGAAAGATTGAAAATACTTTTCAGTACAACGAAAAACCAGTCCAGAGTTACAGATTTTACCTTTTTATTCACTCTGTGACTAGTTTCGGGCCTAGACCCGTTTTCAAATCACCGAAACATAGTCGAAAATGGTGTTTCCGAAGATGTGAAAACGATGTCAAAAATGAAAATGGGTCTCGGCCTGAAAATAGTCATCGAGTGAAGAAAAAAAGTAAAATTTGCAACTTTGGACTGGTTTTTAGTTGTACTGATTAACAGAAGTTGCTGACCCACAGGTACTTCAGCGTGCTGGAAGTTCCAAAATACTTCTACTTTAAAAAGGAAAATAAGCCACAGAACGCCCCATACAATTAATTATGGAAGAAAATTTGAATTTAACCGGCTCAGTTTTAAAAGTACCCAATCGGTACGCATAATGTGCACTTCCCCTGTAGATCTTCAGACGAAAATCGAGTCTTGTCACAATTGTATCCAGCGTAAATGACACACTGAACACAAAACACTAATACTCCGGGAGCGTGCCCGCGAAACGGTTCTCATAGAGATTACATTGCTGCTGTTGGTGGGATGTAGACTATATCATCTCTGTCAACATCAACTCTTTATAAATAAGCTCAAGAGTGATTGATAAAAAGTCCTTATTTCATTATTACTCGAGTAGTAACGCGTTTTAGTGCCACTGCATGGTGCTCTCTTGTCAAGACTTTACTGCCATTTTGCATCATTATAATTAAAACAACGGCAAGAGCAGCTCATTTTTTAACTGTAACAATTGTGAACACGACAGGTGTAGAGCGACCCACGCCACCGTGTTAGGCGCACTGCCCTGAGCCTGCAACGGTAGCACAGGTCTGCAAACCGAGGCAGCACAACGTTCGTGCCAGGCCGGCGTCACGTTTTTCTCATGCCCTTTAACAGGAAGATATTCGCGGCGTTGCTGTAAGTTTCCAAACTTTCACTGTTGTTGTGAGGCGTTGGATTTTTTCTCTCTCTTCCCTCAGGAAGAGGGTGTACTAGTGACGCCAGCATGACGTGCTAACACCGTATTCCATGGCACGCCAGTTTATCGCGCAGCATTTTCGTAGATTTTACAGGCACGTGATAGTGTAATAAGTACCGCATTTAATATTGGTATAAATTGGCTATTTATTCAGCACGTAAATTCTAAGCAATTATTCTGTTACGGTATTCGGCACCTCGTCATTATGCTTCATGCAGTGAGTATGATCACATAAGGCATATCCATATTAAAAGAAGGCTCTTCTTTTAGCAGTATTGTATGTAATCGCATAACGTGATGGGTTTCTGCAGATCAGGTGAAAGGGTTGTTATTCAGTCTCATTGCACGTGAGGGAAGCATGATTTACTTATTCATGACGGGTCGAGATGGTGTACGACAACAGTGTCTGGCACATTACAACTCATTCCGTTAATATCATCGTTTTGCTGTCGATATAACGAAAAAAGTATCGCCAGAAAAAATAGTGACTTACTGGCCAATAAAAATATCGGCTGCTGCACATTGTAAATATACTGCCTATTTTAGAGCTGTATACTAAGTAAGCATTGATTTTGTTAGATATTCTGTACATCAACAAACTAGCGGTCTGCCTATCCCGCTTAGAAAAAGAACTAAAAGGAAAACGAAGCACGTTCTCGCTTGGCGACAACCACTTTGCTAACAGTGGTAACTGCATGTAAGTGGCACCATGAAAGGTGTCTGATGGGTCCGTCGTTCGGTTTCGTCACATGTCCGGATTGTCCGGAACACTTCATGTCGACTTCCCGTGTTTTTTCATTTCTGCCAACTCCAGCGACCTAGGAGCAGTAATGTCAGAATTGCATGGTGAAGCTAAACGTTGCAGTTTCTGTTGGAAATGCCGAGCGCCGACTACGTCAACATTTCCTTCCACACGCCTCTGGCCACCGCAAAGCAATCTTGATATTTAGATTTTTGTTTATCATTTTTCAACTGTTTCTGAAGAATGCCGATTTGAAGAAGCACCACACTAGTTGTGTTAAAAGTTGTTAAAAATTTCTTCACAGCGGAAATCTTGTTATTCCATTCACACTGCAACCCCCCCCCCCCTTCCCCAGTGCAATCGGATTATTTCTTTTGTGCCACCTATACTTACTTCACAAAGTCAAAGAGAAAGGCTGGACGTGATGCGAGCTTCAAAAGAACAACTTCAAAAGAACAACAGCTCTGCCACGAATTCGGCTGCGGGTAGTCGTAGTCGTGAGAATCACAGCACTACCTCAGCTGCTGAACTGTCGGAAGGCAACGTACTTGTGAATCATATAATCCACAAAAAACTGAACCATTCCAAATTTTGTGCCAGCTCCCTTCGTGCTAAATAACATTAATACTCCTTTTAGCCTGGCAATGTCCCTCAGCTTCTTTTTCAACGAAGAATGACAGTCACTCATCGTTTAGCCAGAACTGAGTAGGAATTTACAGTGGAACTGCAATCCTTTGCTGAGGCTTAAAGAAACCCACACCAAGAAACAAGCCCTCGGAAGGGATAGCGCCGCCGCACAACAACGCTACAAACACGTCTCAAGTCACCGTACGATTTGTGGCACTGGGTACATAGCGCTCCATTAAACTCCCCCTTCTCTTCCTATACTATTCGCGGATGGTACATCTCATGAATGTCGGTTTGTTCGCTCTCCCCCTTCCCTCCAAGAAAAAGAAGGAAAAAATCATAAGTTAGTACGGGTGATCCCGAAATATCTTTCATATAGCAACTGCATCCCCTCATATTATCACTGAGGTCTTTTAATACGGCTGAGAGGTGAACGGTTCACGTGCTACAAGGAAATGCCGAACTTGTTGGGAGACAGAATTATTCAGAAACTCCGGAGTTCCTACATCGAAATCGTCTAGCCCGTTCCCATACGCTGCGATCCGTTCGCACTCGAGTGGTAACTTGATGCAGATGTGACGTTATGCATGAAATATAATTAAAACATTCTTCATGTGTAACAACGATTTACTTCCATTTGGGCACATCTTACGTTTTGGCCTGTTTTAAGTGTCAAGTCCTATACGGCTGCCATATATTTACCTAACAGTCGCATCAGACATTGGTGATTTAGCGTCGACATCTGCTATGGGCAGCCAAGCAGCAGTTACTGTATTCCATTAACCACAGCGTAGCTAAAGCCCTGATCTATATGCTGTATATTGGAATGTTCATGCACAATATTTTCGGTTCTCGTTGGCTTTTCAAACTGACTGCATAAAAACATTATAAGGAATTGTATTAAAACGTATCGCCCTGCGTAATTTGCCCACGCTATGCTGGCAATAAATTTTCACTTACAGCGGTCGTAAGATTAGTTACTGTCACAATGTTGTCTATGTCTCGCCACGTATTGCTTCCATTACTGGAGTCTAGTGTGTTGCTCGCATTGCGTCGCGAGAAGAGTCCCAATGCAGTTTAAAATATCGAGTGTGCCAGGCGAGCGAACAAATTTCAGAGCGCGCGCGCGCGCGAGCGTGTGTGTGTGTGTGTGTGTGTGTGTGTGTGTGTGTGTGTTTGCGTTTGCGAGTGGCAGGTCTGCAGCAGGGGCTCGGCGCATCCGTCGCCAGGACAGCCGATTTACACCGCTCGCCTCACGAAAGGGTTGAAAGATATTTATTTCGTCTGTCTGGGCTTATTGCTCAACATGTAGCCAGATAATGCCTCTTCCAGCAGAGCAGTAGGTTGTCCCCATGTAGGCCGTCTTTTAGCTGTCTGGCAAGATGAAAAGGTTTGCCCAGATGTGGCGCAGAATTGCGCGCGCGCTGACTGCTCGGTTTAACGAGGATCGGCAGTGATTGCTGGTACCATGACGTCACACAGCGAGACGAGTTGACACGCGATACATATGTGACGGTGTCGTCTCAGCGGCAAAGCCAACCTAGGACATACAATGTTAAATTACGTTCCGAGCTTCGGTGGATTCCCACCCACTATTTTTTACGGTTGTGTGAGATAATTAGACTTAAACAGAACTTTCGGTGGGCACCACCAGTAGATTGTAACACACACATCGCATATCTCTTTTCGCGGTTAGCATGACCTGTCCACAACTAAATCACTACTGCAGGCACCTTATAAGGTTAGTTGACTTACGGAAATAGCAGAATCGATTGTAATCGAAATACCTTACCGAGGCAGGTGCCGCAATGGTTAGCACAGTGGAATCGCATTCTGCTCGAAGACGGTTCAAATCCGCGTCTGCCCATCGAGATTTGCGTTTTCCATTAGTCGCTAAATCGCTCCAGGCAAATGCCGGGTTGGTTCCCCGGAAAGGGCACAGCCGATTTCCTTACTCATCCTTGAAACAATCCAAGCTTGCGCTCGGTCTCTAGTGATCTCGTAGTAATGTTTACCGGGTCGTAAACATTACTAATTTTGCCTAGCAGACAACACAGTTTTTAATACCTGTAAAACGTCAAAAATGGTTCAAATGGCTCTGAGCACTACGGGACTTAACTTCTGAGGTCATCAGCCCCCTAGAACTTAGAACTGCTTAAACCTAAATAACCTAACGACAT
Source organism: Schistocerca nitens (assembly GCF_023898315.1). Lineage (NCBI taxonomy): Eukaryota > Metazoa > Arthropoda > Insecta > Orthoptera > Acrididae > Schistocerca > Schistocerca nitens. The sequence goes on along the minus strand of NC_064615.1, from coordinate 779,314,553 downwards.
CACACACATCCATGCCCGGGGCAGGATTCGAACCTGCGACCGTAGCGGTCGCGAGGTTCCAGACTGTAGCGTCTAGAACCGCTCGGTCACCTCGGCCGGCTGTAAAACGTCAGTAAACAACGTTATTTCCAACTCTGTTACATATAACATTTCAGCGATCATTACATCCTCACGTCGCTTAAGCTTTCGTAAATATGATCACACTAACACGGTGGGGAGTGCTACATAAACGTTGGCAGCAACAAAAAAGCGCTCCATACCGGTCTATGTCATTCGATAACTATCGATGCAGCTACTGCCATTAGAGACCTCGCCTTACAGTCTCCTCAGATTGCGCGCACAGCACAACTCTGAACGTTTCCAGAATAAGATTTTCACTCTGCGACGGAGTGTTAGCTGGTATGAAACTTCTTGGTTGATTAAAACTGTATGTCAGATCGAGACCCGAACTCAGTACTTACGCCTTTCGCGGGCAAGTGCTGTACCAACTTAGGTACTCCAGTGCTATGGTATGAGTATATTGCAATTTTCATATCAGTGTACCTCCGGGAGATTAAAAGCAGTCTTCAAAGCAATGTCTGCTCCTGATTTCGATTGTCTTCGGTAATTTTTGATTTTGTCATTCCTCGTTATGATTCCTTATATTATGAGGGAAGTCCTTAACCAGCTGTTTATAGTTTTTGTCTATGTAATTTAGCTGAGCTAGTAGGTTTACAGCTGCGGTTTTGTTCTCGGCCGTATGTGTGGATTTAAAATGTAATATTAGTGAGTATGTTCTCTCTATACATGAGAATATTTGTATAAAACGTTAGATTATAACGTAATCTATTCTGCATTCTCTACATACACTATGTGGTTACAAGAAGATGACTGTTTCTTTCAGTTGGTATTTGATTGCCGGCCGTTGTGGCCGAGCGGTTCTCGGTCTTCAGTCCGGAACCGCGCAACTGCTACGGTCGCAGGTTCGAATCCTGCCTTGGGCATGGATGTGTGTGATGTCCTTAGGTTTGTTAGGTTTAAGTAGTTCTGATGACCTCAGATGTTAAGTCCCATAGTGCTCCGAGCATTTGAACCATTTGGTATTTGATTCACTTCTGTCAGCGGAATAGCCCCTTCTGCCGGGGCTGTGTGCCTTTTGTGTTGGCTCTTTAAGAAAAACTGATTTTGTCGGTCAGAAAACGCACAGGTTGTACATTTTAATGTCATTATCATGAAGCTTCATTAGTCATTTTCAGATAAAGATAAACTAAAGGAAACTGGACTGGCACGGCCTTTAGCACAAATGGTTCCAGTACATTATGTACCGAGTTCAGTTTAATATAATCGTCTGTATATATGTGGTACGATTTCAAAAGGCTATTTTTTTTTTCTCAACTTTGCGTTGTTATGAGTGACTCTCGAAATGTGGCGCGTCATTTCTCCCTTGGTCGCTGGAAGCGGAGGGATGTTAACTTTGCTTTTGATGAAGCCCCTCATGAAGACAGCGCACGCTCAAAGATCCAGCGAGCAATTGTTGTTCCAACATATTCAGTAAAGTTATCTCGGTGAAAGGAAGTGGCCCTAACGCTGCGATAGTGGAGCGGCGAACTGAGCAGCGTTGGCGAAACGAACCGGTGGCTTTGGGGGTAGCAGCGGCATTCACTACTGTTCCTGGCGCTTGCGTTTCTTTTGCTCTACTGTTGATTCAGTTTGATCAAGTTAACTGATGAAGTGGCAGCAGAATTACATAGTTCAAATGACTCTGAGCATTATGGGACTTAACATCTGTGGTCATCAGTCCCCTAGAACTTAGAACTACTTAAACCTAACTAACCTAAGGACATCACACACATCCATGCCCGAGGCAGGATTCGAACCTGCGGCCGTAGCGGTCACGCGGTTCCAGACTGAAGCGCCTAGAACCGCAGGGCCACACCGGCCGGCGGCAGCAGAATTACAAAGCACAAGTACAGAGCACATTTCATTAATCTCTTGTTCCTTTCGTTGCCTGAAAACGAGAGGCGATAATAAAATTGAAGTAACACAGTTGACAAACACATGAAAATAATATTTTATTACGTCAGAAAAGGTTTTCAAAACAATCTCATTTGGAAAACTTCATTTGAAGCTCTCGTAAAGTTCCGTCGTTTCTGCAAAGTACTTTGTATGGAACGCTCGATTTCTACTGTGTGTTGCTAATCGACATCCAGTTGTCCTTCTAGGTCGATGACAGTGTTGTGGAGAACATGTGCATTTCACAGTATCTCCAGGAAATTCTGGTGAAGTTTCTATTGGCTTCCTAAATACGCTCCATACAGCGCTCAGCATTCCGAAAGCACATTCAACTGTTCGTCGTGGTCTGGGAAAGTGTTTGTTCAAATATTCTTTCTCTGCATCTAAAACCCATCGACTGTAAGATTTGATAAAATGCCTCAATAATAGATATGCCTCATCTCCAATGAATACATAAGGCAACGCAATTAATGTCTTTGGTAGTGGAGAGTCCGGAGGTATATTACGGTCCACTTCATGCATTAAACCAAATACACCAGAAGAATGAATTCTACTACCTGTGCATTCTTTCCCATATCCCACTACATCGATAACAAATAATTTCCCGTGAGGTTCTGCAGCTGTTGTACTACGATTCAATGAAAATATTGATAACTATAAAACATTCTAGTAGAATTTTGTGGGCATTTTAGATAAATGTTTTTTTTCTGGTAACATCACTGGCTGCATTTGGGAAGTTCTGTATGTTACACAAATAATTTACAGTATTTAGAATGTCATCTTCAGGAGGCATTCCCATGTGGAGTAGCTGGAGACGATTTCACAACACGCTGGTAGTTAACTTCACAATTCTTACAACGGTTCTGAATCCTACTATGAATGTCAGATCCATATCTCGAAAAAACGGTGACAATTCTCGTTTCCCTTGCAGTCAATAATCCTTAAAAAATACATTATTTCAATGAAACAAATCTGTAGTTACTTGTATATTGCGCTGGATAAGGAAGTTACACAAAGTAACCATATGGCAACATACTCTTCTTTCGCATGCTATCATTTGCTAAAATCTTCTCTAGATATCTTCGTTTATGAGATATGAGGTCATTACGTGTATTTTATTCTCGATTTATCTTCTGGGGGCCAAACGGAGTGTGCTATATACAATCCATTTTCTCGAGAATGGAGTGATTTATAGATCTCATCCCAAGTTTAAAGAATAGTTCAGTATGTTAACTGCGTTTGGTATGCAGCAACATATGACCTAACGTGCACCAAACGTAAATTCAGAGCAGCCTCTGTTTTTCATTGCAAACTCTTCGAATTTCTTGCAGTACCTTACTTAATTTTGAAACATCACAATAACTATGAAGGCGACGAATAAAGCTATGAGATGCAAGACAATAATTTTTTTTACCGAGTAATTTCTTTAAAATTTTTCGAGATAGATTGACTGTATGGTCCTCAAAATCCCAAGCCGTCCGATCAACAAACGAAACTGCCGGCTGCCGCGCCTTTCATGGGCCCACTCTCAATACCTGGACGCGGCGTAGCGCCACGCGCAGATTTGCTCTGCTCTGTTCCGCCACTCCATTATAATCAGGGACTAACACGCCTAGTGTCAAGAAGCTGTGGACGGGTAGTAGTCACCTTTGAATCCAGCAGTTCTTAGCATGTGTGGAAGTAGTTGATATGCGCTGAGACGCATGTCAGGGCGGTTGGCCCACGGCCACACACACACACACACACACACACACACACACACACACACGGCACACGGTCGCGTTTGTTTTAGCAGCGGCCAGTGTGTTTGCCTTGGCCCGTCAGCTCCACGCTCCACGTGACCTGCTCTGGACGCCAGCTGACTGTCGGTTTCCTTTTGTCCGAGAGTAGCGCGCGTGTAAAACAGCGAAGCCGAACTCGTGCATTCACCTCGCAATCAATACCGATGCAAGTACGGCTGCCGGAGCACCGCAAACTATATGTGCAGTAGGTCCGCTCAGTCGGTCGCCAGCGTCGAACGTGTTGCCACCGTGTCAGGAGGAGCGTTCAGATAGTGAATACTGTGGGAGAGCACATTCGAGGTTGAAGATGCCACCGGCACAAAGCTAGTTAAAGCGCAAAGTTCTTCATTGTCAAACCCGTCAAGTGGTTGCAAATATCTACCGTTTTATGAAGAAAGCAGCTCATTTAGGTGCTCCATTGAACTAAATTTCACATTGAACCGAGTGGCCGAAGCAGTTTGCGAGTCGTTTACTACGTCTGGCAAATAATGAGGAAACCGGAAAGAATCCATGAAAGGGAAATCCTCGACATTTTCAACGCTTCATAAGCAAGTCCCAGAAGATCTGGGAAGACCGATTTATAGACTGTTCATGAGCAACACGTTCACCGCGTGGTGACTATTTCTACATTACAGCTGAAAGTAGACACAGTTGAAAGGAAATTCGTAGAAAATTTCAGAGTTCGATAAACTTTGAAGAAAGTATAAACGCATGTCGTAAAATTCTTGGTGTTTCAAGTTTCAAGTGCAATAAAATGGCGATTGTAAAAGAAACCCACTTAAATTTTGCTATGTGTACTCGTACTGCCTCTAACACCTTTGTTCGTTTAATACCTCACAATGCTCCTCCCCATCCTTGCATTTCCCCTGCTGCACATACGAGCGTTCTTTTCGTTATTTCAAAGCTGAAAGACAAAAAGAAATGAGACCATCGTCTACAACACACAACACATCTTCAAGTTTCTTATCCGCGTCCGCGGATGTTAAAATTTTTTAAAACAATTTGAAATGGTTCGGTACACCAGAGCACTGACTGTAGGTTTTGCGTCTCGCCTAAACTTTCCTCTTCTCCTGTCAGATTTTGTGTTTTAACATCGTACACTAAGGACGTAGAGACCACAAATGACGGCATTTCGATACAATGTTCCTGTCATGTTCGTGATAAAACTTTCTGTTGTAATGTATGAAATCGGTTTGTGAAATTTTCTGTGAAACATTTCTGCAATTGTGCAGACAAATGAAGACGTGTTACAATTTGTCACATATTGCATACTGTTAAAAGTTAGTCATATTACATTAATTCCCCATAATATTAAATTTCGTAAACTCGCTACATTACAAGATGCATCATGTACGTGATTACTGTGCGCAATTCACAATTAAGTGCCTGACAGAGGGTTCATCAAACTACCTACAAGCTGAAACTTCCTGGCAAATTAAAACTGTGTGCTGGACCGAGACTCGAACTAGGGACCTTAGCCTTTCGCGGGCAAGTGCTCTACCAACTGAGCTACCGAAACACGACTCACGCCCCGTCCTCACAACTTTACTTCTGCCAGTACATCGTCTCCTACCTTCCAAACTTTACAGAAGTTCTCCTGCGAACCCTGCAGAACTAGCACTCCTGAAAGAAAGGATATTGCGGAGACATGGCTTAGCCACAGCCAGGGGGATGTTTCCAGAATGAGATTTGCACTCTGCAGTGGTGTGTGCGCTGATATGAAACTTCCTAGTTCCGATTTCGAGTATCGGTCCGGCACACAGTTTTAATCTGCCAGGAAGTTTCACATCAGCGCACACTCCGCTGCAGAGTGAAAATCTCATTCTGGATACCTTCAAGCTATTTCTCTACCATTCCACACAGCGCTTGGGAAAAAGAACACGTAAATCTTTCCGTGCGAGCTCTGATTTCTCTATTTTTATTATGAAGATCATTTCTCCCTTTGTAGGTGGGCGCCAGCAAAATATTTTTGCATTCGTAGGAGAAAGTTGGCGATTGCGATTACATGAGAAGATCCTGCCGGAAGAAAAACGCCCTTTTTTAAAGATTGCCACTCTGATTCGCAATACATATCCGTGGGGCACTCTCTCTGCTATTTCGCGATGATATAAAACGAGCTGCCCTTCTCCGAAAGTTTTCGATGTCCTCCGTCAATCCTATCTGATGCGGATCCCATACCGAGCAGCAATACTCCAGAAGAGGACGGACAAGCGTAGTGTAGAAATTTTCTGTCATAGACATGTTGCATTTTCCAAGTGTTCTGCCAATAAATCGCAGTTTTTAGTTCGCTTTCCCCACAACATTACCTATGAGGTAGTTATTCGTAAATTTAATCCCTAAATATTTAATTGTAGTGGCAGCCTTTAGATTTGTATGATTTATCGTGTAACCGACATTTAATAGATTTCTTTTCGTACTTTGTCTTATTCAGAGGCAATTTCCACTTTTCGTACGATGCAGATATCCTAAATAGTTTTGCAGTCGTTTTTGATCTTCTGATGACTTTACTAGACGGTAAATAAAAGCATCATCTGCAAACAATCTGCGGGTCTGCTCCGTTTGTCTCCTAAATCGTTCATGTAGATTAGAAACAGCGGAAGGTCTATAACACGTCCTTGGGGAAAGCTGGATAGCACTTCTGCTTTACTCGATGATTTTCCGTCGATTACTACTTACTGTCACGTTTCTGACACGAATCCAATCACACAGCTGAGAGGATACTCCACAGACATGCAATTTCATTGGAAGTCGCTTGTGAGGAATGGTGTCAAAAGCATTCTAGAAATCTAAAAATATGAACTCAATTTGACATACCCTGTTTATAGAACCCATTACTTGGTGAGAATGAAGGGCTGGTTGTGTTTCATAAGAGTGACATTTTCTGAATCCATCATGGCTGTTGGTCTATAAATAGTCGACATGTTCGAACACAATATGTCTTCCCCAATCCTACTGCAAATCGACATTAGTGACTCCTATTTCCTTTCTTGGGTTCTGAAGTTCAAAAAATGGCTCTGAGCACTATGGGACTTCACTTCTGAGGTCATCAGTCCCCTAGAACTTAGAACTACTTAAACCTAACTAACCTAAGGACATCACACACATCCATGCCCGAGTCAAGATTCGAACCTGCGACCGTAGCGGTCACGCGGTTCCAGACTGAAGCGCCTAGAACAGCTCAGCCACTCCGGCCGGCGGTTCTGAAGTGCCCAGTGCTTCTACCAAAGAGACAGCCTGCGCTACGTATGTCGATGCTCTTCTGAAGTATTGCTTTGAAATATGGAACCCTTACCAGATAGAATTGGCGGAGGAGATCGAAAAAAATAGGAAGTAGGTCGGCTCGTTTCGTATTCTCGTAAAATAGGGGAGAGAGTGTAGCGGATAAGATAAGCAAGCTGGGATGGCAATCATTAAATCCAAGGCGTTTTTTGTTGCGGCGGGACTTTTTCACGAAATTTCAGTCACCAGTTTTATCCTCCGAATACCAAAATATTTTGTTGATTTCCTCCTGTATAGGAAGAATTGAGCAACGTAATAAAATTAGGGAAATCAGAGGCCGCACGGAAGGACATAGGTGTTCATTTTTCCCACACCGTATTCGAGAGTGCAACATTCGAGTAGTAGTTCAGAATGGTTGTATAAACTCTCCGCCAAACACTTAAGTATCAATTACAGAGTATTCATACAGAACAATGACATGTAAATGTAGATACTCTCGATATAATAAGCGATGCATTGTGGTTTGTAAATATATCAATAGATTCACTATTTTTGTGGCGAACGTTATTTGTGAAGTATATAATACACAGGTTGGAGTCAGACCATGAAACGTAACGTTACAGTTCCTGGAATGTGCTAGAATGGTCCTTCCGGTAGGTTTGTGGCAGTTTTTGGTAAATCCTTAAGTGACCTCACTTGGTACATCGGCAGCGTAGTTATGGGGTCACTTTTTTGAAAATCCGTAATTGTCACCCATTGCGACGCACAGCTTTGAAATTTGTCTCAAAATTGCCTACAACCTTCCTCTGTAGTGGTACAAAAGCGTGGCGCCCTGCGACGTCAACCTCGGGATAAAAAAAAAAAATCAGAGCTTAGTAGTTCATGTAAGGTGTATTAATGATGTCACGTTGGCACCAAATTTAAGCACAGTTCTGCCGAGCGGCACCGTGGACGTGCTACACAATGGGAAGGTCGTCACATCCATGTAACCAACATTTCATCCCTTGTTCTGATGCCTCTTCGATGGAGGTCAGGACCGCGACACTCAACACATTTCAGACAAATTGCCGCGCAGAATCGACACTTAAAGAGGAGTCATAAAGGGTGTCAATGAAATCATCTCTTCCCTTTGGTCGTTGATTCCCAAACATTCCGCTGTCGAAAATGACAGTTCACAATGGGATGGGCAACAGGAAGACGTTCTTGGCATCCCGCTGGATGATTCAACCCCTCTGTAAGGACATCGTGGGCCTGCAACCCCAGTGAATGTAATCTGACCGTTTTGTAGTGTAGTGCGGCCGCAATTTTTGCTCTGCTTTACAGGGTGGAATCACTAGAGAACGTTCAAAACCATTTGACGCAATTTAAACGTGATACGAAGCAGCAAAGTGTGTTTACGCTTTTTGAGTCCTCCTTTTCGTAACCTCCTTTGGTTTGAAAATGGGGGGCTGGGGGTGTGCTACAAAATCAAAATTGACACATGCGTGAATAAAACAGCAAAAGGTACCTCTAAGGATCCGCAGTGTGACAACACCCTCCTCGATGTCACCTGCGCAGGCCGGCCGGAGTGGCCGAGCGATTCTAGGCGCTTCAGTCTGGAACCGCGCCACCGCTACGGTCGCAGGTTCGAACCCTGCCTCGGCCATGGATGTGTGTGATGTCCTTAGGTTAGTTAGGTTTAAGTAGTTCTAAGTTCTAGGGGATTGATGACCTCAGATGTGAAGTCCCATAGTGCTCAGAGCCATTTGAACCATTTTTTTCACCTACGCACCTTTGTTGTACACCTTAAACATGTACGTACTTGTGCAGTGACTTCGACAACCACTCAACTGAGTGGCCCTCCGTTGCTACTCTAGCACCTGCTTGCGGGTATGCGCTATCTAATGGGTGTCGAAGGGGTTGTCTGCCCTCAAGTGCTAGAGCTTTAGCGAGGCGCCTGACTGCTAAATGGGTGTGTGGAAGTCTCCGTACAGGTGCATTTTTGAAGTGCGCTGCAAAGATGTGTAGATGGCACCGAGGGTGTTAGTGCACTGCGTGGTCTGAGAGGAACCCTTTGCTGTTTATTCATTCTCATGTCAAAGTTGCACTCTCCATGATCACGCCACTGGAGGACTGTAGAAGCGAGGTTCCGTCCCGTATACTACATCAAAAATTGCGGCCGCAATACACTGCAAAGGTGTCGGATAACGTTAAATGTGGTTGCAACCCCACAGTGTCCTTAGAGATAGGGGTTAAATCGTCCGTGGGTGTCAGCAGTGTCGAGCGTTTTCAAGAACGTCGTCCCGTTGTTTGTCGCACTGTAAATTTACGCTTTCCACTGCGGAATATGTGGGAATCAAGGCCCAAAGGAAGGGTTGGTTTCATTGACGTTCTTCATGCCACCTCCTGTGGTCTTTTTGTGTCGATTCTGAGTGGCGATGTGTCTGAAATGATTTCCTCGGTCACCCATAAAAAAACCGCGTGATTTCAATGATAGGCGGCACGGTTCTGACCGCCACCACAGAGTCGTCGAGAGGAGGAGTAAAATGTGGGTAAGAGGAAGTGAGCGACCTTCCCATCGCGTGTCGCGTCCTCGGTGGCTATGGGCAGAATTGTGGTGAAATTTTGTGCCAATGTGACATCATTAACCCACCTTACTCGTCACTTGAACTTGGGAGCTGTGACCTTTGTTTCGCAAGTGTCGACACCTTGATTGCTTGAACTGTCGCCAAGCCCGAGAGTGACGTCGCAGAGCGCCACGCTTGTGCACCATTACAGAGGAAGGCTGGAGGCTCGTTGCTTTATAATGCGAGACAGTTAAAGGTCTCAAAAATGTTACCCTTTAATTGTGTTGTGCATTGTATATATGGTAAAGGAGTGAACCAGACCTGAGGCAGCTGCTGGTGCTGAGAGAATAGGATGCACGTGTGTTTCTATGGGAAACAAGGAAGAAGGACATGTTGCAGTCTTTATCCCATGTAGAAATCAACAACACATCTATCTTTTTTAGGACGCTGTGCACTAAAAGCTAATATATGGTCTTACTGCGTCCCAAATTGGTAATAATAGTGAAATAAAATAATAATTATCATCATCATTATTAGGATCATCGGTCACATATAATACAAATAGAAGAAAAACGTAATACTAACGAGTCCCTCAATTTTTAACCACAGTGTAGGTATTATGTCGGATATCTACCAGTATCCACAACGGTGCAGTGTTTCATTTATGAAGTAGTGTTTACAATCGTTATCTACGGATATAACATGGAAGCGGCTTACTGACTCCACTGTCTTGTTTCTATTGTCATCTTTGTCGTACATAAAATGAGAGTCTGAGTAAAGAACCTTAGTAATCTGTAGACCACATTTCTTTAAGAAGATTTTCGTTCGAGTCGCTTTGGAATCCAAACGAAACAATCTTGATGCTGACGCAGCTATACTGATTACATTTCCTGCAAAGGATTTTGGCAAATTTTTCCTGTTTAGAATCTTATCTTATAACCACACTTTTCTCGGCTCGTGTAGATTTTCCGCCCACGATTCCGCTGCTCATCACAGCCATCTTGCAACATTAGAACTGTTTTCTTCTTATCTATCTAGGAGACCACGATCCTCATTCCAGTCTTTCGTTCTATATGTTTGACCCTGCCGACTATCGCTGTCACTCTTATGAGAAATTGCATGCGCAACATGTTCTATTTTCTTGTTATAATTTTTGCGTTGTTTATTAACGACTGTACGAACAATGCCAAGAGTTTCACGTGGTAGTAATTTTTCTTTATTTCAGAAAATATGACTTTCCTCTGCATATGAGGATATCCCGAATAAATGTTGTTGGACAGTATATTTTCTGTACCTGGTAACACCTGACTGTCTTGAAGGATTTAATCACAGCTCTCTCAACTATTTTGTTTCGAATACAATTTCCACTGAATAAAACTTAAGCTTATTGAAACACCGATATAAAACATTTATTTCATTATATTGCATTATGGTAATTGTGCCCCTATACAGCAATCTTCTGGGAAGATGATTGCTGGCAGATCATTTTTTTTTTTTATTTTTTAAATGTAGTGCCAGATCCCCGATGTACTGTATACGAACTGTACCATATGTGATCTACGGTTGACGGCGACCGAAGTTTGCTTGCTCGGGCATCGCGTTTGCAAAATGACACAGGGTCGCACACGCTTATTAGAGGCCTTTTTTGGCACTATGCGGCAGCGTGTGTGGCCTGTGAGCTGCAGCTGCAATAATGAGCTATTGAAATTTTATTCCATTGTGCGCATTAGCAAGGATTCACGCGGAATCGGCGCGAATTAATATATTCCGCCGCCGGCTGTGTTTTCATTATTCTGTTCGTTGCGGACGCGGTGAGTAATTAAAGGCATGTGATTATGTCCAGGTTTTGTTTGATTACACTCCGCTGTGTCACCGGCGTAATTACACGTTGGCTTGTAGAGTAGGGTGGAGTGGTTTTGCTGTCTGACGCTGAAAAATTCATATGTTCTTCTGACAGAATTTCATGATTAAATTTTCTTAATCGCTTGCTATTGATCACATCTGCCTTTTTTTCAGTCCTGAAGAACGGATAGAAAGGAGTGGCGTAGTTAGTACCAGAGAAAAAAGTAACTTCCGGTATTAGTCTAGTCTAGATTGATTTTATATTATCGCATAGCAGTGAAATCTTTCAGTGGTACTGTTCGGATGAACAGAGCTGTCGAGTCCTTTTCTGCTCCTATTTTGACAGTTTTTTAGGTTTTATTGTAAACTAAACAATACCGACAAATGAAATATATGAAGTCCAGATATAAAACTGGAGTACAATTTTAAATTTTGAACCGATGACCCTTTTATGAAGGGAAAGGAGATTGGAATTTATTACGTTCCAGCGACAGTGATGTCATTGGAGACGAAATAGCACCTCTGTTGGATAAAGGCGGGCAATGAAATAGGTCATCGAAGGAACCATCCCCTTATTCACATTTAGCGGCGTAGGGAAACTGGGGGAAACCCGAAAATGGATGAATGAAAGGGTGCTTGCCTGCCCATTCTCCCGATTGCATTTTCATTGTTAGCGGTAGGGGCGCACGATAGCGCAGTAATAAACCGGAATACTTGCCCAGTGTTTCAAATCTGTGTCATAGCTTTGTAAGAATACGACACCTTTTTGTGTCACATCAAGGTAGCAAAATTTACGATCAGAAGGTTTTTGTTGTGATTTTTACGTGTACTAATTTCGTGAGCCTTTTCAGTTTTGTAACAGCTTTTCTACAAATGCCACTACGGCCGCTTGCTGATTGTTCATTCGGGGTTTTATCCAGCCTCGTAAAGCTGAATAACCCATTCCCAACCTTCATTCGCAAAAAAAATCCAAAGTGGTCACAGGAAATCGAGTGCAAGTCAACATCCCCAGAAGCCAGCGACGCTAACCACTACGCTACGAAGAAGCTTGCTACAATGATGACACTACAAGCGATAGTTTTAGTTTCGCTGCTTTTCTCTTACTTGAAGAAGAGAAGATTAGAGAATATTGTCCCATTGACGGGGAGGGTGTTAGGGACGCGGTTATGAGAATGAATGAGATGGGAAACGAATTAGGCCGTGTCCATTTCAAACGAATCATCCTAGCGTTCGCCTAAAGTTATTTAGCTTGAGGAAAATCCTTATTGGGGTAATCAAGCGACCATTTGAAATCCGCTTCGCCCCGGATATAACTCCACAGCGTTTGGAATTTTACTTGTGAACCAGACAGAAACCGATAACCCGATTCCAAGTCCGGGCTCCTCTAGAAGTGTGCTACATTGTGGATGATAGATCAGTGCTCCCGAAGCAGCTAAGAAAATCCTGCTAAACATTTTCACCGTTGCATGTAAATCTAAACATTTCGCTGTACATTTTCATTGATTGCTTTGATTTGTGACTAAGTGATGAGGTTCTCATTGTCAAATTATGCTGCCCTTGATGTTCTCATTTTAATTTGTTTTCTACACACCCATTATTCTCTTGTGTCTTTCCTTGAGGAGCTGATGCATGCAAAAGACAGCGCCTAGATTGCCGGTGCCTTGGCCATCCGCAGATGTCCTGTCCCTGAATCAACAAACCAGACAGACGTAAGGTCGGGTAGATTTCGGCATTGCGTCCTGTTTTGTTTCAACTTCGTTAGTTTTCGTGTCAGTTGATAACTGAATGGTTCCGCGTACGTCTTCGTGAATTCGAGCTTACGCGCCGAAATGTTACCGTTATTAAGGTAAGCTGTTGTCGTAGATTTACGGACTTTTCTAATATGTTTGTGGCAGCTTTCATCGCCTGACAGTGCTCCACTTGCAACGTAACGTATTGTTACTGCAATATGCACGTTGTGTGAACACTATTTTGTCTTCCATCGGAAGTATTTTATAACTGTGTTGGCATCTCTAGCTGTGTTGCCATCTCTTGCTAGATAGTTTATCGCAAACTATTGGTTTGTTCGCTGGAATTGTGTGTCATTTTATGATATCATTTATATCCTTATGTAATCTGTAGCAATGCATGGCGTTGCTGTTGCGGCTGAAAAAATGCATCATTGGAAACAATGGAACTGGGTTACAATTGTTGACTATTCGGCAACGTACTGTCACATTTGAACCGCCATCGAATGACAATCGCCATAACAAGGCTGTTAGACTTTTTCGCCTAATTACGGTAAATAAAAGTATATTTAATCGTCTGTGTAGTTAGTTGTGATTTTTTAAGAAGTTTTTTGCGGTGCGTATAGAAGAACGACAATGTTAACTCGGTCCCTATAGTGGAAATTGATTGATAGCTTTAGCTTGGTCGGCACTTCCTTTTTAGAGCTGTGATTGGAACCTCGTGCCTGTGCCCAGCAGTTGCTGTATGTAGCCGTAATGTGTCATTGCACGCATACAATTCAGTACTTAACGTATGCAGCCAAACCGCATTGCACTCAGTGAGTGGAATAATCTTAACATTGAGGTCCCCCTTCACACGGAGCCACAGAGGATCCCTTCTGGGTGGCACCACACCCTTCACACTGCGCAGCGCGCCGCGGCTCTGGAAAGGCGCAGCGGCCACCTTCAGCTGCTTCGATGCTACCGCTGTTGCTACTGCTGTGCCGACTGATGCACCGCTGTGCGTAAGTTTAGTCATGCAGTCAGACAAAGATGATGCCTTTTTTTTACTTCTCGCACTGAACAAGAAATCCAAAAACAGGAAAATTTAAACGAAACTGTGGGTGCATCCATTTCTAGAAGGAAGAGTAGCTAAGGATTTGTTCCATACATTGTATGACGACCTTCAACAAGACGACGGGAAGTTTTTTTTCTGTATTTCCGAATGGTTTTCCATGGTTCAGTCTGTTATACAGGGAACAAGTACCAACATGCGACCTTGCATTCCAGCAAATGATAAGCTTGTACTCACATTAATAGAAAATACTTTATACTCGTATCCAATCAAACAACTATTTTCTTACGAGTTACAGATCAACCTGTTATCCAAATTATTCTAAATTTATTTCTGAAGACATACCTGAATCTGATGTGTAGCATGTTTGTAACGCTGTTGACTTCCTTCGTGCATGCCTGTTTGTGTGCTGTTAAGAGTGACTGAACCGGTCTGAGGAAAGCGTGGGAAATTGCTATGTTGCACATGAGGCTGCACGTATTTTGTACCCTTCAGACTGAAAATATGGGGCTGAGTAATGTGAGGTGTAAGATGTAGAGCTACAAGCAACTGTGTCACTTTGGTTTCTTGCCTTTCTTAAAACACATAATTTTTGTCTTTGTGTCTAATTTTACAAGTTCCGGAAGCTACTGCAGATAACATAAAGAATGTATCTTCATTTTTCTGCTCACTTCATGTTTCACGGATGTAGAATTTAGCTTTAAGAGTTTCGATAAGCTCATCTGTTGCTTTAGGCTCCTTTGTATGTTTCTTCTCCTTATTATGAGTGGGGCCCACATGCTCTTCTGTCCCTTCGACTTGGGATTCATCGTGTTGGGAGTCATCCTCAGTATCACATTCAGTTCTGTCAGACATAGCTTTAACTGCCGTTTCAAGGACACACAGAGTCTCACAGAAAATTTATTGTTTTCTCCCAGAAACTGCAGAACCAGGCTCTTTCTTCTTTTTTGTCAGTTCTCTAGTATAAGAATCTCGTAAACTTTTCAACTTTCTTTCAAGCATGGACGCTGAACAGAAAACAAAAACAGTTCTATAGTACCTATTAACACTGTATTCTGAGTGTTCTTATGTAATGATATGCTTGGAAAAGTAAAGAAAATGCTTCTTGCGGGTAACAGACATTTGTCATATGCAGGTATCTTGAAGCCGGAAATACAATGACAGCCTTTCACCTACAATATCGAATTGACCTGTCAACTATATCTGGTACAATACAAGTGTGTCAGGCCATATGGCAGTGCTTGAGATGTGTCTACTTCCCTCCTCCGACAGTAAGACGACTTACGGCATCTGCCACAGGTTTTGAAAGGAAAGCCAATTTCCCCAACTGTGTGGCAGCTATATATGGTAAACATAACCTGTCATCAAGCTAGCTGACTGTGGATCACTCAGTACAAGTACAAAAACTTTTTGTCCATACTGCTGCTTGCCTTGTGTCATTCACATTACATATTCATGTACATTGATGTTGATACATATCGTAGAGTTCCGGCGTAACGACAAGCGCCGCCACGAAGATCAAGAACGTAACCGCAGAGAAGGCTGTAAGACGAAGTCAGCCAGTAGTACGATCACTGGCACCGCACCACGACAGGAGCGGCCTCTACCCGAAGAGCATGTAAGCGCCACTCCTGCCAGCCTCAGCCTGACAGTAGAAGACGTGAACTAGCAGACCCGGACTAGAAACCACGCACTGGAAGAGCTATGACCTGTGATCCATATAAACTTGTGTGAATTACTTGTATGGCCATTCTATATAGCGAAGAACATTGATTATATGCACGTCGCCAATTGCTTGCGACCCAAATTTAAGTGTTTCTTCAACTGTTCTGTAGCTACCCGAGAAAGCAGCATCCTTTAGGCACACTATAAGAGACGAGTGGGTAGGACACCACAGGTAGATCGTCAGATTCTACGGTGTTCAAGAATTCATTGCTTTATAAGAGGATAATTGAGGAAGACATTGAATTTCCCGAAGGGAGGCAGTTGTTTAAATTTTCTGATAAATTTCCTTACGTAATTATTGGTGAAGAAGGTTTCAGTACGTCGTCGTTCTTTTACGACCATATGAAAGCAATTTCTAATCAGTTAGAAACAAGGAGTTTTCATCTACCATCTCTGTACGGCTAGAAGACACAATGAGTACACTGTCGGCATTCCTGCTATAAATGGAGAACTTTTCATAGACCACTGTATGTTTCTCCAGAACTTGCTGAAGACATTATAAGAAAAGCTGTGCGTTGTACAGTTTTGTACGTGATCGAGACGGATGCAGATTTGAGGACACTTAGCTATTTGTGGTTATGTTGACATGCCAAAAAACCCAGCACAAATGGCAAGAAACGTGAACAGCGATCGTGACAAATTTGCAGACTACTTTATGAATACGGAGGGACAACTTCAAGGCGACGTGAAAAAAATATGAGTTCACCTTGATCAAAATTTCATGTGTATAAGATATATTTTGTATGCTTAAACATTTAATAAAACCGAAACTTGGGTGTATATCTAATTTGTTAACCAATTTATTGTTATGACACCAATTGCCTTCTTCTCTGCAGCACTTTAGCCACCAAAGTCCTGTACAAAGTTATAAATGACTGCCTCCCATGCTTTCATGTTTTATAGTTTGTTTGAATAGCCTTCACACTCCACTTTCCATATTAATTGACATTTTTCAAATTCAGAGATCAGATCTTCTGTGTCCACATCCACCTCAGTGTGACCTACACACCTGCACTACAGAATAACAATGAACTGTGTGCCGATTGTTCCTACACTGCGACTGGCCACTTAGGCAGTCGGCAGCGCCGCTGAGTGGCCTCTGGTGTGGAGGCCACTGTTGGAAGCAATGTTCCGCGAGCTCCGTGTGAAGGGGCCCTTGTTAGCATAAATACGTTAACTGTAAACGGATTTCACCCCGTGTATCCACTGGTTAATTGGCAGTAACTGATTGATGAACAACTAGTCTAATCAGGAAGAAGGATTTTGTTGGTCTGATCAGAAAGACTTTGGTTTACACAAATAGGTTAAACGGCTAACAGCAATGTGAAGTATTTATACCAAACAACAGTTGCTACAACAAATTGTTTTGAAAGAGTGATTTCATTAAACCGGCAAACTGAGTGCGTATAATTAAATTGTCACTTCTCAACTAGTGTTGGTTCGTGTCTTCATATTAACCGCAAATGGTTTATTGTACTTGCAGGTCATCATTTACTGTAGATGTGCCTTAAAAGTAGTTGATCCGGCGCCAAAGCGTTGGACGAGCTCTACCGAGAAAAAACATAAGCTACACAGTTCAGTCGCGTCGCCTAGATAGTCATTTGAAAGGGGAATCAGTCAATCTTATGTAGTCATTCTCAAGATACAGAGACTTTTTCGCTATTCTCTAGGTGTGTTATGGGATCCTCAACATTTTACCGGGCCCATTGCAGATGTGAATCCAAAATGTCGCACGCTGCGGTAGGCGATAGTTCGTTTCTTGTCAATGAAGCGCTGTTGATATTTCGTTTTATGAAGTTCGTAACTCAAAAAAAAAGTGAAAACACTAGCTCACATACACACAGGTGGAAATATCGGACGTATAATTTTTATTTAGAGGCAGACACATTGTCTTAGAGCGATTTATATTGCAGTAGTAATGGATTAAAGTGATTTTGTATTCAGTACACAGCTGAAATGTAGTAGTTAACATCACCTGTTTCAGCTTGTAGGGGACGCTTTTCGATTGCTAAAGTATTAAAAAGTCACGGTTGCCCATTGTCTGACTATAAATTTAGAATTTATATAATTATACTTGTGTAAGTTGGTTACAACTTATCAATTCAAATATAGAGTACGCGTTGCACAGTTGCCTCATAATTGAAATGCTGTTCACAAGCGTGCCGATGAAGGCATGAAACTTAACAAAAAGCAGTGGCAAAGGAGGGATGGAGACAGGCATATATAGTTTACAAATTGGTCGTTCTGGAATATATAGTAGAAACAAAAAAAAAAAAAAATTCGGACTATTCTATCGTTAACAAAACACTAACTGACAGTTACTTGTTGCCGCGCTTTGTAACCGTGCGGTCAGGGCGCCTTGCCACGGTTCGCGCGGCGCCCCCCGTCGGAGGTTCGAGTCCTTCCTCGGGCATGGGTGTGTGTGTTGTCCTTAGCGTAAGTTAGTTTAACTTAGATTATGTGGTGTGTAAACCTAGGGACCGATGACGTCAGCAGTTTGGTCCCATAGGGAAAAAAAGTTACTTGTTGTAAATACAAGTCACCACACTAACATCCGGCAATTCATTTATTCCACTGAAGTCATTGGAAAGCCTGCGACATGCAGGCTAAGCCAGAAGCACTCTGGAGGAATAATCTGGGAACACATGAATAATCCTCAAAGTCAGCTGTGTTTAGCGTCAGGAAATCCAACCTCTGCTGATTATTACTGGCTGGCGAAGATGCTTATGCCCGAAGTGACCAGTGCACGTTCTCTCGGAGCAGCTTCCTTCACCAGCAGTGTGTAACAAAGTCCTTGTTACTTTGTCGAATATAAACTGATTTTTCTTTGGCAAATAAATGCATTGGCGCATATCTTGACTGTGCAATGCAGAGACTTTGTATGTACACGGTCTATTTTCGAGATTCCTATAGAATGAAAATGAATATTCTCATCAAACAAACGCAACATCCACTTATTTGGTATTCAGCTTCGTCGTCTGCATTTTTATCGTCGTTGTCTATGGGATGATTATATCCTCTTAAATGCCCAAGTGTTAAGATAATAACACCCACAAAAATAACCCATGTGGGCCTTTACCGTCAACCACACAAGATTTTTTTTAAAATTTTTCTTTTATGTATCTTCCATTTGAATGTTACAGTATTTCCAACCTCGGCAAATTCACGAAGACCACAAAAGTGACTCCAATTGGCTCGTTGGTTACACACACGGCGAGAACTTAAACTTATAATCTTAACATTACAGATCCTACCAGTATTACAGATTTTGATATAACTTCTTTACAGTGGTTGGTATGGTAGCAGCGTAGTCGGTTTACGCAATTGTTTACAAAATTATGATCATGATATTCATGAAATTCTAATGTACATGTAGTTGCATGAAAATGCTTTAATTTTAACCCCTGTTCTGCCGATGCTAACGTTTCTCAAGATTTTTTAAATCAAGTGTTTTTTACTGTAATTATCGTCCGGACTGTAACATCAACGTCAACAGCTGTTCCAGACTGGTTTTTCGTGGCGGGCGCTACACAGATCTGGTCCCTCCTATGAATGGAACATTTCCGCTCAACGTTCCTGGCTGTCCTCAGTGCAACAAACTGCGTTGTTTGATACATTCCAAGGAGGCACATCACTTGAAATAAGTGCGATAAAGGCGAGAATTTGAGGTGGAACGATGTCTGATTCTGACGAGATAGCCGCCTCGAAGCTTGTACGTAGCGTATGTGGAGGGAGCTAAAAAAAACGTGCACGCAAAAAGCCTTTGGTAAACTCCTGGCATTTCTTTTAAAAATGTTTACTTGCTGTTCATTTTTCACTATCTATGTGCATTAGTTGTTAAGTAGTATATCTGGTGCATTATGACTCAAGGGTGGCTTTTCTTTGTTTCAGGTGAGAGAGCCGTTTGTTCGTGTTACGTTTTCGCATAGTGTAAGTAAAACACATTACTCATATTTGGCGGGTGTCGCTATTTACCTTTTCCGTGTCTTGCTTTGCTGTCAGCTACTCAGCTCATGGAATATGTTACGTACGACTATGGTGTGTTCTCCGAAACAACCGGGACGGAATGTCATGTGGTTAGGTAGGCGACCTGCATATGCAATAAGCTGAAGTTACCGCTGCGAACGTTTTGAGACAAGAGTGCCGCATGTATCAATTTATATAACTGTGTGACGAAGGGAATATTGAAAAGAGAATCTGAAAGAAGATGTGGGTTGGGGAAGCGACTGTTTTTCGAATATTTAAACTATGACTCAATGCTTGAAAGTGCTGTGTGCTACATATTTGAAAAAGTTATGAACGACGAAAGGCTCTGCGTCATTCGAATAAACGTTACAGGAGACTCTGCGGCATCTGTCGACCAGTGTTACCTCGCCCCTCACATGCCCGTCCTAAATGTAGAATGTGTTGTGTGTAACATTAATTACATTTTATTAACAACTAGCCTACGTGTTCTACACACATATTGCAACGTGTTCTACACACAGATTGCACACAGCTCCTCCACTGCCATATCTTTGTCCATCTTCTACTTCCCCTCCCTCTGTCCGTCTCCTATGCCCCCTATCTGCGCCCTATTCATTCCCCCTTTGTCTCTCGTCCAACTCATCCTCCCCTCTGGTAAATTCGAGTCGTGGTAGTAGTAGAAATTTTCATCACGAGGATGTGACCAGCAACAAGGGGGACTACAGATCGTGGGTATTTTCAAAAGTCGCCCTAGTATAAATAGCAAGATATATGTTAAAGAGATACACTTTGTCGACGTCGAGGGTTGTACCGAACGAGTTAGTGTAGTGTAGTAGGACACTGGACTCGTATTTGGGAGGACGGTGGTTCAAATTCCGATACAGTCTAGATTTTAGATTTTCTGTGTTTACCCGAAACCGATTTCTGTTTTTATAAAATAGATCTGAAGATGATCATTATAGAGCGAAAGCGGTAGTGTGATGACAAAAAATTTGTGACCATAGACGTGTAGTAAAGGAAATTTATTCTACACTCCTGGAAATGGAAAAAAGAACACATTGACACCGGTGTGTCAGACCCACCATACTTGCTCCGGACACTGCGAGAGGAGAGGGCTGTACAAGCAATGATCACACGCACGGCACAGCGGACACACCAGGAACCGCGGTGTTGGCCGTCGAATGGCGCTAGCTGCGCAGCATTTGTGCACCGCCGCCGTCAGTGTCAGCCAGTTTGCCGTGGCATACGGAGCTCCATCGCAGTCTTTAACACTGGTAGCATGCCGCGACAGCGTGGACGTGAACCGTATGTGCAGTTGACGGACTTTGAGCGAGGGCGTATAGTGGGCATGCGGGAGGCTGGGTGGACGTACCGCCGCATTGCTCAACACGTGGGGCGTGAGGTCTCCACATCGATGTTGTCGCCAGTGGTCGGCGGAAGGTGCACGTGCCCGTCGACCTGGGACCGGACCGCAGCGACGCACGGATGCACGCCAAGACCGTAGGATCCTACGCAGTGCCGTAGGGGACCGCACCGCCACTTCCCAGCAAATTAGGGACACTGTTGCTCCTGGGGTATCGGCGAGGACCATTCGCAACCGTCTCCATGAAGCTGGGCTACGGTCCCGCACACCGTTAGGCCGTCTTCCGCTCACGCCCCAACATCGTGCAGCCCGCCTCCAGTGGTGTCGCGACAGGCGTGAATGGAGGGACGAATGGAGACGTGTCGTCTTCAGCGATGAGAGTCGCTTCTGCCTTGGTGCCAATGATGGTCGTATGCGTGTTTGGCGCCGTGCAGGTGAGCGCCACAATCAGGACTGCATACGACCGAGGCACACAGGGCCAACACCCGGCATCATGGTGTGGGGAGCGATCTCCTACACTGGCCGTACACCACTGGTGATCGTCGAGGGGACACTGAATAGTGCACGGTACATCCAAACCGTCATCGAACCCATCGGTCTACCATTCCTAGACCGGCAAGGGAACTTGCTGTTCCAACAGGACAATGCACGTCCGCATGTATCCCGTGCCACCCAACGTGCTCTAGAAGGTGTAAGTCAACTACCCTGGCCAGCAAGATCTCCGGATCTGTCCCCCATTGAGCATGTTTGGGACTGGATGAAGCGTCGTCTCACGCGGTCTGCACGTCCAGCACGAACGCTGGTCCAACTGAGGCGCCAGGTGGAAATGGCATGGCAAGCCGTTCCACAGGACTACATCCAGCATCTCTACGATCGTCTCCATGGGAGAATAGCAGCCTGCATTGCTGCGAAAGGTGGATATACACTGTACTAGTGCCGACATTGTGCATGCTCTGTTGCCTGTGTCTATGTGCCTGTGGTTCTGTCAGTGTGATCATGTGATGTATCTGACCCCAGGAATGTGTCAATAAAGTTTCCCCTTCCTGGGACAATGAATTCACGGTGTTCTTATTTCAATTTCCAGGAGTGTATATTCGGGTCACTGTTCAGTTTGCGACCATGTCGTAGCTTGCTAAACCAATTAAGGCAAATGTCTGAACGGTTCCTTTGAAACCGACACAGTCATTTCCCTGCCTTTCCTTCGCTCCGTCTGTGCTCTTCCTTCATTTTCACCGACAGCTCCTAGGCGATCCAAATTACCTTAACCGTGAAATTTGTGCTGTTACGTTAAGAGTGTACTAATCAGATAACGGTATGAAACACGAGAATTTGATTTTCTTTGTAGCTCAACATTAAAATGTAATTTTCAGATGATCTACAATGAATATTTAAATCGGCATGAAAATAATGGGCTTGTTGCTGAAGAATATACCGTTCTTACTCGCAACGTTAATAACGTAAAAATTTTCTTAGGTATGCAATCGCTTTATGTTTTTGATTGTTTGTCTGATGAAAGCAACCTGCAGTAAAACCAGAAACAGTGGAAGATTTTACACAGCATTGTCGCCTCTCTCTCTCTCTCTCTCTCTCTCTCTCTCTCTCTCTCTCTCTCTCTCTCTCTCTGACACACACACACACACACACACACACACACACACACACACACACACACACAGACAGAGAGAGAGAGAGAGAGAGAGGACGTAACTATGCTACTATGCTAAAATTGATGACGACTATGAAAATTTAAAGTTTTGACGTGCTGGTATTTTATAAGAATTTGTGACGCAGATCTCAGCGCTTAAATAATTGGAATCTAACAGACTGAGGAACTATATAGCAGCCGGCCGGTGTGGCCGTGCGGTTCTACGCGCTTCAGTCTGGAACCGCGTGACCGCTACGGTCACGGGTTCGAATCCTGCCTCGGGCATGGATGTGTGTGATGTCCTTAGGTTAGTTAGGTTTAATTAGTTCTAAGTTCTAGGCGACTGATGACCTCAGAAGTTAAGTCGCATAGTGCTCAGAGCCATTTGAACCATTTTTTGAACTATATAGCAATTACTGAAGTGAGAATTGTAAATAAACTGCTGTGATTATTACAAGTAGCCCGAAAAATCATGTGTAGCGTTAAATGACAAGAGATACTTTTGTAATATGTGTCTACCCTTGTAAGTCAAAATCTAAGACCATTTCGCCTCGTTAGTGAAACTCACAAAATGTGGGTCCTAGAAGGGAAATGAAGTTGGCGGGTCGAGTCATCAGTGGTGAGTTGCCACTTGAATAGCTGTAGTTTTACAGGCGTCTACTAATAAGCTGGCTGTAAAAAATTGACAGAAGCAGTAATAGTAAGTGTAGGTGTATATAAATAGACTACAAGAAAGCCGTTAAATCACATTATTGGAAAGGCCTTAAAAGACAACAGGTACAAATTCGGATGCAGTTAACTGGAAAAAATACCGTATTTGACCTGTTCATTGGTTTTCGTATTAAAAACGAAAGGTACATGAGCAGGAAAAGGACGAAACAAGCTAACGAAATATTAACTAAGTTGCGCTGAGGGGGTTACGTTAGATTGCGTGCATGCTGTATAAACAATTGCATTAAGATTGCATGTAATAACTGTCAGAGCCTGGAATTGTAATTCATAGGCATTCTTTATATGACTTGTGTGAGCGATGATTGTTGTGGGGAGTCAGGAATTATTTCCCAGGTGAAAAGCGACCTATAACATTGGCGTCAAATAGCGGCGCAGGTATTTCCGGAAGGGCATACTGAAAAATTGAAGCTAGTCTGTTTATCTGATGTGATTTTCAACCGGCCGCGTTACAAATGTACGGCGGTCACGCAACGGCGGCCGAATTCTGCCGCAAATTCGCGCGTCGATGAACGTGCCGCGGTGGAACTGAGCTCTCGGCGGCCGGGCCCAACTTGGCCGTCGCGATATGCGAGCCCCACTTTGATCTCTAACCTTTGGCGTCGCCGTCCAGCAAGTCGCCTCGCAGCAACTACATGACAAAGCAGCCGTCTGCCGGACACTCCACCTCCGACAGAGCAGCACACAGCCTACTTCTTTATGTCGCGACGTTATTACATTACTGCATTTTTCTTCTTTTTTTGTGTTCTCACTTCCTGCCTGCGACAGTTCTGCAGCGCGTCGCCCTATAGAAACTGGCCGTGCACGTCTTTACAGTCGTTCTTTTTGAACGAAGCTAAATCTTTCGTGTAGCTAATATTTTATGTGTAACGTACCTCTGGGTTCTCCATGCTGTGATTAACTAATCAATTAGCGTGATGTTAATACCCAGTACTCAGGTACAAACGAAACGTACAGCGTTCATGTGCAACATTATACGTTTACTCGGTGTCTCACATTACACCAATGCTTTACATTGTTCCTTTATAGTAGATAATACCTGTAACAGCGGTTAGCATTGGGCATTTTTACCACTTAAGTTAGTGTTCTGCAACTATGGCTGGGTAACCAATACTCACGGTCGAACGGGTCCGAAATTTCCCGATACTTCTTCCCAGAGGATATCGAGCGCTGCACTAACATCACATGACATTTCACTCATGCTGTGCGAGTGCAAGCGATACGGAAGATACTAGCCACTAGCACAAGCACTTCGTAAAATTTCCCAATTTCATGAAACACACGAAGACATTTCATTAAATCCTGCTACCGTACCAATTCCTGTTGTATTTGAAACATTTGCAATAAGAATTCTTTACCATCTGTATGAATGTGTAAACATTTATGGCGGGTTTTAAGTGAAGCTGACAGTCAAATGGTGGTACATTATCTTTTTAGAAATGTTACTCGACTCTGAGCCCAGTGGAATATTTCATTTGGTTATTGAAGGCTATAATGATTAACCATCACTTGAATCCCTGTTAAGAGTAAGCGGGAGACCCATCGTTTAACTAGTGCCAACAGACGTCAAAAGATATTGGGACGAAAGAAAGCTCGAGGAATGGATCATGCTTGGTATCTTTTCTGTACTAGTTGCTGCTGCTGCTCCTTAGAAGATAAGTGCACTCTGTGTTTCACCGCTGTTTTTATTACTAAGATCCAAGTGCGTTGATAACCATAAGACACGTCGCAGAGATAGTGCCGGCGGAAGACGCCAAATCACCAGTAGCAGAAACCGAGATTTCTCGGCCTTGTCGTAAGCTGCTTGAGTCATTCGAGTCGTTCTCGAGTATAGTACCAATTACAATTGTAATAATTACCATAGTCACATTACTGTATGCCGGATCGGGACTAGAATCCGGAACCTGGCCTTTCGCGGCCAATGCTTGTACCGATTGAGCAATCCAGTCACGATTCACGACCCACATTTACAGCTTCAGTTTTGCCAGTATCTCTTTCTTCATACTTTCAAGGCTTCACAGAAGCTGGACTTGCAATTCTGCTGGAAAGGATATTGCGGAAATGTTTTGACGATTTCAAATTCTTATAACACACAAACTAATCACGAAACAAAGTTGTGCATTTTACACAAGGTACAACATTTATTGCCGGCCGCGGTGGTCTCGCGGTTCTAGACTCTCAGTCCGGAACCGTGCGACTGCTACGGTCGCAGGTTCGAATCCTGCCTCGGGCATGGATGTGTGTGATGTCCTTAGGTTAGTTAGGTTTAAGTAGTTCTAAGTTCTAGGGGACTGATGACCACAGCAGTTGAGTCCCATAGTGCTCAGAGCCATTTGAACCATTTGAACAACATTTATTCAAATTTACTTATGGAAAGCCGCATCGGAAAAATGACGACCATTCGCGGCTACATAATACACGACACGTTTCGCCCAGATTTTAAATCTTAAGTAACTGCTGGAGCAGTTACTTAGTTACTAAGTGCACTACAGATTAGCCGTAGCCAGTATAGCACTCCATGACATGTTTACCGACCTTTATATGGGATGAAACGTGACACTCCGCACTACTAATAAACGGCGACACCGTCGCTGTATCTTATTTTTTAGCGCGTGTTTATTCAGATTTCTCTCCAAATGTCCTACACAAGGAGAATTAAGGCACATTTTGTGTTAACAAAGACAAGGAAAAGATAAACCGAACATATTTGCTGATGATTTTTTATTCTAAATAAGATCAACTGCCAACCGCTGTTGGTTACTCTATCTATTCGGATTAAGTCTTTACCAGTTTCGGACCGACAGGTTCAACTTCAGACAGTAGCGCATGTTTCATTTCTTTTATGTTACAAACATGGTATCACTGCCCTCGGTGGACCAGGCGCTACAAGTTGACCAAAGCGTCAGCCAGCCACTGGCTTCTGTCTGTTCTTTTCAGCCTCCACAGAGGCGGTTCTCGGATGCTGTGGGGCCAGTGCTCCCGGGAAAATGGATTCAGCAGAGAGGTTCTCTTCGCCACAGCCTCGGGGGTGTAACTGAGATGAAATTCTTTTACTCTTGGGACGGAAACCAATTTCCGACTGTCGTCCTCGACGGGGATCTCTTTCCAAAAACACGTGTCGCAGAACAGTGGCACGCTCTATACTCAGATATGCCTTTAGCGAAACTTTCTGTCATGTTAAAACGGTGTGCAGTACCAGGACTCGAACTTGGAACTCTCGAGTCCCGAAGTGTCACTCAGTATTAATCTACCACGAAGTCAAAAGGAAAAGCACCCTCAGCGGCAGATTGAAAGATTCATTTCGTATTTTTTACTAATTGTGCAATCGACATGATAATCATGTCACAAGGGGCTCTCTTAATATGTGCGTTTTCCGTAACTGTCACTTTTTTATGCTTGCCATAGTTGTCAGCGGAAGGTTTCTAGTCCGTCTGGACTAGCTGCAAATTATTTGCATAGAAAATCCTTCGATGGCACTGCTAAAACATTTAGCATGTTTTAGGATAACTCGTGAATTCTTTCCATTGACATTATGTTGCGCCGGCCGGAGTGGCCGTGCGGTTCTCGGCGCTACAGTCTGGAGCCGAGCGACCGCTACGGTCGCAGGTTCGAATCCTGCCTCGGGCATGGATGTGAGTGATGTCCTTAGGTTAATTAGGTTTAAGTAGTTCTAAGTCATAGGGGACTGATGACCTCAGAAGGTAAGTCCCATAGTGCTCAGAGCCATTTGAACCATTATTTTGCTCTTCATAGAGTGCGGCGTGTAATTCCCTCATCGGTTGAGGGAAGCCAGAGGTGTCTTGAAAATGAACACCAGTAATAGGAGAGGTGACGGGAAAAGCTGAAGTACACTTACCTCCACAGAGCTAGCAACGAGATTTGGCACATTTCCGTCTGGAAAACGAAGCCTTTGAGAGGTAGTAACGTTTAGATCGTATAATGTTGTAGACAGGGAATGACGGAATACCATTAAACATTTCGTAGGAAGTAAGCAGTTTGGACAAAATACTTTTCCTGAATGTCAGACGCATTTGAAACATTCTTTTGTTGGAAAATAAACAAAAAGTGAGGCGTGAAAACATATAAGTCACAGAGTACGGCGACGCCAAGGAAATTCGGCACAAGGTATTCCAGTTACCGTACCGAAGGCGCGCACCGAGCGAGGTGGCGAATTGGTTAGCATACTGGACTCTGAATCGGGAGACCGACGATTCAAATCCTCTTCCGGTCATCCAGATTTAGGTTTTCCGTGATTTCCCCAATTTGCTCCTGGCAAATTCCGGGACTGTTCCATTGAAAACGGCAGGGTCGATTTTCTTCCGCACCCTTTGACGATTCGAGCTAGTTCTCCATCTCTAATGACCTCACCGTCATCTTTCTTATCCCTTCCTTCCGAAGGCAAGCGTCTAACTCGACACAGCCGACTTGCAAAACGCCCCAGACGTTACGTCAACGTGCGGCAAGACACTCGCAATGCGACAACCAGCCTGCATGCCTTCGCTGTCAGCCAGCCAGTCACCGGGACGTTATTTATACGCGCCGATCGACCCAAAAGACAGGTTCGAACCGGCGGTCGTGGCTAGGCGGTCAGCGAGGTCCGGAGTGCCGGTGGCCGTGCCGCCCCGCCTCCACGCCACACATCTCCGGTCGTGCCAGCAGCCCCGACTTCCAGAAATGCAAGGCTGTAGCACCAGCTGTCTGCCGCCGACCTCATTCAGGGCCTAGTCGACGCGCTGGCACGTAGCAGCCTGAGTATCCTTCAGGGGCGCCCACCGCCGCTTCACAGAGACTAAGACACGAGGCGGCGCACTTGTATCTGCTCTAGCTTTTGTATCCCGTACGCCGCCTGTCGTGGTGCAGCAACCTTCACCTTAAGACAGATTTCCGTAGTCCCCTCCAACTCATCGAACCCATAACGGCCAGTTGAGAGCCGAAGGCCATTCTTACAAACCGGAAGGACAGCTCATTCACGAACTACCGTAGAGGTCGCCACACCCAAGGCCTCTACAGTATGTATGTCAGGTGGTCGTGGTATACGTCGTACTGTGGCATTTTAAGAGTGATCGTTGTCGTAGGAAACTCCAAGGGGACGCTGATTTGCTGTTTGTGCCGCCCACCTCAGGTTGTTTACAGGGACATTCGTTCTACGTGAAGCAAATCAGACCTCACTTGTTTTATACTAATTCTGTGCTTATTTTTGAGACTTGTCTTTAAATGTTCTCCATTTTAGTTACTGTGGATCGATTTTCGCCTGCTGTCCCTGTTAACTGTCCTATGATTTCCCACGATTCAGGTTTGCCGCCATTTTCTGGAACTTTTCCTCGTGCCTTTGCGGCAGTCTGCCTTCCATCTACATTATACTCCTAACCGCACTCTATCAGTCGTAGTTGGAAGTTGCCTTTTTGCCTTACGCGTGTGGATAAATGAACGCAGCAGATTAACTGCAATATACGTATTTGGACAATGATGTTTAATTCTAAAAGGGTTCAGTTGTTAGTTTGTTCGAAGTGAGAGCTATTTAGTAGCACATGTTCTTGCTAACGACCTTTTGTCACAGTCATTAAACTGACGCTAGCTTTTATTTCAGAGCCTCCGTTCGAATATGTGAAAATCAAATTACCCTACCCACCTCCAGTTGCTACTGCTAACATGCACTCCGCGCAGATATGTAACATTTCTTGATTCCCCCCAATATCGGCGCGTGTTTTTAGGATTCCACATTTAGCTGCTGCGAGGCCCCATGGTCAATTGAGTGCTTCGGTGGTCTTTAACCACACTGTAGCCTTTTCAACAGTTGAAATCCATGTGGTTATTATTATTATTATTATTAGTAGTAGTAGTAGTAATAGTAGTAGTATATTACTTTGTGTGTTGTCTATTGTGTGTCAATTCTTTCAGCTTCTATGTCAGTGAATATCAGAGCGCTCTTGTTATATTTTCCTTAATTTTTCCGATGTATTGTAACATATTCGTGAAATTTATGTGTTCGCTCTGGATAGCATGTACTTAGGAAAGACGCCGGGAGGCTGAAGATTGATTTGCATCCACTCTTGTTCCTACATATTGCACGCTTTGAAGTGCAAAACATAGCTTATTGCTATAACTGTAGAGCCAGCTAGCTGGTTTTGTCTCTCCATTCAAAAATGGAACGCGTCGTTATAAACGATTAGTTGAATGGAGTCATACGAGTTTAATGAAGTTAGCCTTGTTGTTACCATCCACCCATAGAAACTTTATGCGTGTGGGCGGCAGCGAAACGATCCTTGCTGTCTGATTAAAAACAAATTCTTGCATACCTCTCGAACGTTTAACGGGACCTGAGCAGCTTTTTTCTTTCAGTATACAGTGTATTTCAGAAACAATGACCTGATTTCAAAACCCCGTATTTGATGATGAAAATGTACTACATTCCTGGAATATATTGCAAAATACTCACAAAATCTTAAAAGTTTTACCTATGCTTTACAAATAGTTTGTGTGTCCGCCAGCAGCAGCACGAAGAACATCTAGACGAGAGCTAAATTCGTTATAAACTTTACACAATGTGTCACCCTTCACAGAAGTTATGGGTGCTGTTATATTGTTCTTCACTTCTTTCATGTCACGAGGTAAAGGGGGGATGAGCACACCTTCTTCTTTCACATATCAAAAAAAATCGCGTGGGGTCATGTCTAGCGGCGATCTTAAAGGCCAACAGCATTTGAAGATAGAAGATCATCCTAGTCAATGTGTTTTCGTCCGTCCGTCCGTCCGTCCGTCCCCGCCCCCCCCCCCCCCTCCCCCGAGAAAGTACACTTTTTCACGAGAATAGAAATGGTACGAAAAACCATCACTTTAGATGAGTCTCTTTCGTGCTCAATAATGTCATGAGGATTCTTGAGTCCCCGTATACGCACGTTATGTCGGTTCAGTTTACCGCTAACATTATATATTGCTTCATCACTGAAAATTAACCGCCGGCCGGAGTGGCCGAGCGGTTCTAGGCGCTTCAGTCTGGAACCGCGTGACCGCTACGGTCGCAGGTTCGAATCCTGCCTCGGGCATGGATGTGTGTGATGTCCTTGGGTTAGTTAGGTGTAAGTAGTTCTAAGTTCTAGGGGACTGATGACCTCAGCTGTTAAGTCTCATAATGCTCAGAGCCATTTTTTTTTTAAATTAACCATGGTAAACATGTATTGTGTTTCACGTCCTCCAGCAAAGCATTGGTGGAGTCAAACCGAAAAGCTTGCACTAATTGTAATCTGTATGGTTTATAGACCAAACGATGCCTTAACACTCGTCAGACAGCCGTATGAGGTATTGACAGTTCTTATCTTGCTCGGCGAGTAGACTTTCGTGGACTCGGCTCAAAAGTTTGCCGAATTGTTTCCACGTCATCAGAAATGTGAGGGCGACCAGCTCTCGTACCTTTGCACAAGCATTCTGTCTCTTCAAATTGGCGATTCTAACGACTAATGGTTTTGGACGCAGGCGGATCGGTGCCAAAAAGCCGACGAAACGCACGCTGGACGGGAATCGCTGACTCACTCTTTGCAAACTAAAGCACACAAAACGCCGTCTGTTGAGGGACGCCATCATACTTCTGACTGAATGCAAACTGAGAAGACGCATTGACTGACATCTAACGGCAATTTTCCAAAACTACGCCACGTCTGTTCAACAACACACATTTCCTTGCCGGCACGTCCTATGTGTCGTAATTATTACCGTCCAAAAATCAGGTCGTACTTTATGAAACATCCTGTATTTCAGCCTCTGGGTTTTTGTGACAGTAGACGTGAGGAACAATCGCAGAGGGCACTACTTTCCTTTATACTCTTATTCAGTACGTGAAATGAAACTGATCTGACGACTTTCACACAACTGCAGTTTCACAGTATTTCGCGGTTCTTGTGGCTCGATTTACCTGTGGCTATGCACATTTCCCAGTATTGAGATGTGACGCGAATTGAAGTCGATGCCATTCTCTTGTGTCCGCATTTCGTGTCAGGTACCACTTGATGCAGCATACTGAAATACAAGACGAGGTGCATCCATGAGCCAGAACGTAATTAGCGCCTACTTAATAGCCTATGTGTCCACCTTTGGACGCAATACAGCAGCGATTCTACGGAGAGTGGAATTGAAAAATCCTTGGTAGGTTTGGTTCAAATGGCTCTGAGCACTATGGGACTCAACTGCTGAGGTCATTAGTCCCCTAGAACTTAGAACTAGTTAAACCTAACTAACCTAAGGACATCACAAACATCCATGCCCGAGGCAGGACTCGAACCTACGACCGTAGCGGTCTTGCGGTTCCAGACTGCAGTGCCTTTAACCGCACGGCCACTTCGGCCGGCCTTGGTAGGTTTCCGCAGGTATATGGCGCCAGACGTCTACGCATAGGTCACGCAATTCGCTTAAGATACGGGACGGCGGTTTGTGGGCGCGGAGCGTCCCAGATGTCTTCCATCAGATTCAGATCAGGGGTCAAGACATAAACTTGACTTCATTATCAAAAATGGTTCAAATGGCTCTGAGCACTATGGAACTTAACTTCTAAGGTCATCAGTCCCCTAAAACTTAGAACTACTTAGACCTAACTAACCTAAGGACATCACACACATCCATGCCCGAGGCAGGATTCAAACCTGCGACCGTAGCGGTCGCGCGGTTCCAGACTGTAGCGCCTAGAACCACTCGGCCACCCCGGCCGGCTCATTATCATGCTCATCAAAGTACTGTAGCAGGACTCTGGCCTTGTGACGCGGTCACTTATCATGCTGAAAGATGCAGTCGCTGCAGGAGAAGACATCAAGCATGAATGTTGGCAGGTGATGCGCAATAACCTTTACGTAGTTCACAGCTGTAATGTTGCCTTCGATTATTACCACGCCTCCCATAGAAGTGTAGAATGTCGTCCACCACATAATACTGCCTCCACCAGCCTATGTTCACGACTCGGTGCGTGTTTAGAAGAGCCGTTCGCCTGGAAGATACCGTATCCGGACACGACCGTCGACGTTTTATAAGAACACCAGGGGACACGTTTCCAGTGATCCATCGTGCTATCTCGATGATCCTGCGCCCATTGTAATCATAACTGACGATGCTGATGGGTCAACATGGGAACGCGTATGGGTCATCTGCTCCGCAGCCCAAATTCAACATTGAATCCACTGGACGGTGTGCTCCGAAACACTTGTGCCTGCACTGTACTCTGTCGTCAGATTTACCGGAGGTTGCTGCCTATCCTCCTAAACAGAGTGGTGAAGCCTCCGAGCTGCACTTTGTGTGATGAGGTGTGGACACGACCAACTTCTTGTCGCGTACTCTTTAGTTTCACCGTTCTTCAACCACATTCCATAGACGCTCGGAGAGTAGCACGTGAACCGCCGACCAGCTTCACCGTTTCCGAGAGGTACTCGATCCCGGGGTGCCGGGTTGTAACAATCTGGCCTTTAATTAGTGAAAGGCCGATCCAGTTGCTGGTATGGAATTCAGCAAATGTAGAGGCCTTTCATTAACTGAATTTAAAGTTGCGTGATAACAGGGTTCTCCGAACATGCAGAAACGAATAATCTGCCCTATGTCGAATTGCTCACGTCAGTGAATTTGCCATTTGCGACACGCACCGTTGCTATAATGATTCCCTATTCGTTTCTGCTCGTGTTACAGGCTTTCCTTAACACGTCATATCCCTATAACACCGTCGGACGCCATTCTTTATCGCGTTTAGCGTCCGCCCCGGTAGCTGAATGGTCAGCGTGACAGACTGTCAATCCTAATGGCCCGGGTTCGATTCCCGGCTGGGTCGGAAATTTTCTCCGCTCAGGGACTGGGTGTTGTGTTGTCCTAATCATCATCATTTGATCCCCATCGACGCGCAGGTCGCCGAAGTGGTGTCAAATCGAAAGACCTGCACCAGGCGAACGGTCTACCCGACGGGATGCCCTAGCCACACGACATTTCCATTTCCATCGCGTTTAGCAGTTATTGTATTGTTTTGGTTCATCGGTGTAGATATTTGTTAGAACCCTTTCGTAATAATGTTTTATAGTTTACAACCGCGTCATCAGTAACTGGCCGCGATGTTATTCTACACTTTCTGTGACAACATTTTGAAAGTGACACGAGTGCGGAGGCCACTTACTTTGCGTGTGAACAAATCTCTAGTTGCTGCAGTTTTGCTAGAATATTCAAAATAATATATTTAGTACAGCATTATCATTTAGCACTGATGGCGCTACCAAGTCTTCCTCTACAATACAGGAACACGTAAGATTGTCTTCGATCGTCTTTGGGGGAAGGGGGCTGAAACGAAGCGCACACGTCTGGGACTTTGAACTGAAAAATGAATGCCTGTTTGTTACTCCTTAAGTTCAAAAGGAATCAGTAAATTGTACGTCAGAATGTCTATCAAGAGTTCTGCTTCTTGTCACATTACTCATGATATTTTTGCTCTAACACCTACAGCGTAATGGAATTTCGCTAAAGAAGCCCCCTTACTTAATGACTAAACATTCACAGCTCTCCGTTTTCCTAATCTAGTCCTCTCGTTAGAATAGTTAAGTCCATCTGCTATTAAGTTGTATACCGGAGTTAGCATACAAGACTCGGTGTCTAGAGGCGGTTTACTTCGCTCACTCAGGTTACCCTAGCTGGCTTCGCGAAGAAAAATTAAGCCTTAGCGGTTTGATATTTTGCAGGGTGCGGCATTAGCTTGCGTGACGTGTCGCACAGTATCTGCGTACGGAGCGTTCCTTGTCTCGCGATTAACTCTGCCCGCCGCCGTTGCCCTTGCGCTGAATTTCAATTGGCTCTGTATCTTTCTGAGACGGTCTCAGTTGGCACTGAGTTCTGAATATCAACAATAGCAACTAAATTTCCTCGTGTTACAGCTTTTCGTAATCAGTACTCTCTTGTTTCACATCACCTCCCTCACCGCGTGCGAGGCACCCCACCGGTGGAAAATGAGTGTCTCAAGCTCACACCACTTATGTTCGTCTCTGGTAAAGGAGTAATGGTAGTATCAATCCGAAGACTGTAGATTGGAATAACTCCGGCTCATTACAGCGAAAGGACATATTAACTTCGGTGGTCTGCTTTATCGTTTTTTTACTAAACCACTAACGGTAAAAATCACTATCTTCGGTTGCTATTAGCATGTTTTCGGTCCAATCTTTGTGGCTTGTTCGCTCTTATATAAATGAACAATGATCTCTACCTCGACAGAGGCATCCATTTCCAGAATTGAAAGGTCAGAACAACTCTCTCTCATTCTTTCATTTTTCCGAAAGTTCACGTGAAAGGCGAATAATTCTATGATCTAGGAGTAGAAAAATCTGGACACTTAGTGAGGTGCACAGAATATTTTTTAACGAATAGCATGGGGAGACAGCACGTATCATGACGACGTGTAACGTATTTCTACGAGGGGAAGTCAAAGTTTTGATCATCATTTGCAAAAAATTAAGGTAGATACTTAATTTTTTATTTTTTGCTGGCACACGTCTGCAGTCCTGATACACATTGAAATCCGCTCACCACAGTATTGCAGCACAGCAGTAGAGGAGCCAAACAAAATGGCGCCCCCGTTGATAGTGGAGATGGTCTTTGTCATTTCCTTACTGTGGCTAGAAGATTTCAGTGTGTACCACAACTTACTTATGGCAGAAATAGAAATAAGAATGAAAAAACTAAAAAGTGGGATATAGAGGAGATAAGATCGAACAAAGAACAAATTACAGAAATGCTGTCTCGTGAGTTTCTAAACACATTACGAGACAATACACCTGATAATGCCAACGAGTACTGGAATATGCTCAAAGAAGGAATCATTAAAGCAGGACAGCAAAATATAGGATATGTACAAGGGAAAAGATAAAAAATCATGGGTCACACAAGAAATGATTTCCAAGATGGAGGAGAGAAGAAAATTGAAAAACAAGAACACTGAAGATGCAAGAAAGATATACCGAAGGTTAAATAATGAACTGCGAAGAGAGAGAGAGCAGGCTTGGTTCAAATGGCTCTGAGCACTATGGGACTAAACATCTGAGGTCATCAGTCCCCTAGAACTTAGAACTACTTAAACCTATCTAACCTAAGGACATCACACACATCCATGCCCGAGGCAGGATCCGAACCTGCGACCGTAGCGGTCGTACGGTTCCAGACTGAAGCGCCTAGAACCTCTCGGCCACTCCGGCCGGCAGAAACAGAGCAGGCTAGGAAAAAATGGCTAAAAGAGGAATATGATGAAATTGAAGAACTGGACGACTTACTATACAACAGAGTAAAGACTATGGCATGGGAACAAAACAGAGCAGGAAGTGCTACTATGGAAATTTTGATTAAAGACGAAGAGGTAGTGTACAAAGATCGTGACGATGTCCTCCAGAGATGGGAAGAACATCTAAAAGAGCTATATGACACAAATAGCAAACCAGAAACTCTGGAACTTGAATCACACAACAGTGTAAGTGATGACGAGAAAGGACCAACCATCATAATGGAAGAAGTAATGTCTGCCATAGTTGCAATGAAAAATGGCAAAGCGGTAGGTACAGATACAATACCGGGAGAAATACTAAAATGCTTGAACCAAGACGGAAAAAGAGAAATATTGAGGTTTGTTTGTTGTTGTTGTGGTCTTCAGTGCTGAGACTGGTTTGATGCAACTCTCCATGCTACTCTATCCTGTGCAAGCTTCATCATCTCCCAGTACCTACTGCAGCCTACATCCCTCTGAATCTACTTAGTGTATTCATCTCTTGGTCTCCCTCTACGATTTTTACCCTCCACGCTGCCCTCCAGTACTAAATTGGTGATCCCTCGATGCCTCAGAACATCCCTTCTTCTAGTCAAGTTGCGCCACAAACTTCTCTTCTCCCCAATCCTATTCAATGCCTCCTCATTAGTTACGTGATCTACCCATCTAATCTTCAGCATTCTTCTGTAGCACCACAATTCGAAAGCTTCTATTCTCTTCTTGTCCAAACTATTTATCGTCCATGTTTCACTTCCACACATGGCTACACTCCATACAAATACTTCCAGAAATGACTTCCTGACACTTAAATCTGTACTCGGTGTTACCAAATTTCTCTTCTTCAGAAACCCTTTCCTTGCCATTGCCAGCGAGCGAGGTGGCGCAGTGGTTAGACACTGGACTCGCATTCGGGAGGACGACGGTTCAATCCCGCGTCCGGCCATCCTGATTTAGGTTTTCCGTGATTTCCCTAAATCGCTCCAGGCAAATGCCGGGATGGTTCCTTTCAAAGGGCACGGCCGACTTCCTTTCCCGCCCTTCCCTAATACGATGAGACCGATGACCTCGCTGTCTGGTCTCCTTCCCCAAACCAACCAACCAACCTTGCCATTGCCAGTCTACATTTTATATCCTCTCTACTTCGACCATCATCAGTTATTTTGGTCCCCAAATAGCAAAACTCCTTTAGTACTTTGTGTCTCATTTCCGAATCTAATTCCCTCAGCATCACCCGACTTAATTCGACTACATTCCATTATCCTTGTTTTGCTTTTGTTGATGTTCATCTTATACCCTCCTTTCATGACACTGTCCATTCCGTTCAACTGCTCTTCCAAGTCCTTAACTGTCTCTGACAGGATTACAATGTCATCGGCGAACCTCAAAGTTTTTATTTCTTCTCCATGGATTTTAATACCTACTCCGAATTTTTCTTTTGTTTCCTTTACTGCTTGCTCAATATACAGATTGAATAACATCGGGGAGAGGCTGCAACCCTGTCTCACTCCCTTCCCAACCACTGCTTCCCTTTCATGTCCCTCGACTCTTATAATTGCCATCTGGTTCCTGTACAAATTGTAAATAGCCTTTCGCTCTCTGTATTTTACCCCTGCCACCTTCAGAATTTGAAAGAGAGTATTTCAGTCAACATCGTCAAAAGCTTTCTCTAAGTCTACAAATGCTAGAAACGTAGGTTGAGGTTATGTAATAAAATGTATGACAGTGGTGAATGGCCTGAGCACTCTCTGACAGCAATAATGATTCCATTACCGAAAAACAAGGAACCAATAAATGCAGCGGGCACAGGACAATCAGCCTCATTTCACATGCAGCCAAAGTGATGTTAAGAATAATTAATTAAAGACTTGGAAAAGAAATGTAGGAGAATCTTAGCGAGGGGCGGTGTGGCTTTAGACGGAATACGGGCACCAGAGATGCAATAGGGCTCCTACTAATCTTGGGAGAAAGGTTTATTGAAAAAGGAAGAGACCTATATATGTGATTCATCGATCTAGAAAAGGCATTTGACAGTGTGGTTTGGGACAAGCTGGCGACTATAATGAGGGAAAAGGGAGTGGACTGGAAAACCAGAAGACTTGTAAACTCATTATATCTTAATCAAAAAGTTTCAATTAAAGTGAGAGGAGAAAGTACAAACTGGATCGGACTAGGAAAAGGAGTAACAAAAGGATGCTGTCTATCACCTACTCTTTACAACCTCTGCTTGGAAAATATGATTGACCAAAGCTCATCAGATGACAAAGGAGTAGAAATTGGAGGAAGAAGAGTAGTGTGTTTGAGCTTTGCTGATCACATGGTCCTTCTAGCCACAGGGGAAAAAGAATTACAGGATTTGGTGGATACCATTGAAACTAACGGAAAAAAATATGGAGTGGTAATTAACACAAATAAAACAAAAGTATTGGCACTAGGAGGAAATAAGGAAATAAAAATATGCTGAATGGAGAAATACTAGAACAGGTGCAAAATTTTAATTATCTTGGAAGCAGGATAGATACCGACTGGAAGTGCACCACAGAAATTAAAACAAGGATAGCAATGGCTAAAGAGGCGTTTTATAAGAAAAGGAGAATTTTCTGCAGCGGTCTGGACAGAGAACTCAGAAAGAGACTCATAAAATGTCTGAAACATGGACTATGACGAAAAAAGAGAAAGGCTGGAGGCTTTTGAGATCTGGACATGGCGGTGGATGGAAAGAATAAGTTGGATGGACAGAGTAAAAATGAAGAGGCACTGAGAAGAGTGGGAGGGAAATGACAGTTACTAGATGTAATAAAGAGTAGAAAAAGAAATTGGATTGGGAATATGTTAACAAAGAATGACGGACTGATAAAAACAGTTTTAGAAGGTTATGTAGAAGGGAAAAGGAAGCGAGGAAGGAAGAGATTCCAGATACTGGATGACATGATGGACTGTACAACATACAGCAGCCTTACGAAGGAAGCAATGGATCGAAGAAAATGGAGAGGCAAAGGACCTGCTAATATGGCAGATAACTGATGATGATGATAACCAAGAATGGAGACATATGCCCACAAACACGCAAAACATTTATTAAGTAACTTTGATTTTTCGAGGTGATAATTAAAGCTTTATGATTACCTAAATAGAAATCTCGTAGATTTGAGGCTTTTCCTTTGTATAGCGTGAATATTTCGTCAGTAGTAGGCGCATTGCTCATTCCTCTCTAACAGCGCCAATGGAGCTGGTGAGTCTTGCAACTACATCCGACACCTGGGTCAAAACAAAAACATGCTTCTAGACACAGCGGAGGGGCTTGAGATTATAGCCAACTTATTGGCACTAGGAAAGTGTTTGGCACCATATCTCTTCATCTCGTAGATGAAATATTGGTGATGTAAAGTAGGTTCGAGCCGGTTATCTCTTTATCGAATTCCATCGCACTAGCGTCCTTAAACGACGTCAGCTACAGAGACTATTTGAAAATACTGTAATACGCGGTTTGTCTCCTTTATGTTTCAGTTTTGTTTCACACATGAGCAAGGGACAGTTTGTATCGTCGTGGTAGACCAACGGCTCATTGTTCCCAATTTTCTACCTGATCTGTCTAGTAGCGATAAAAATATTACAATAGACGACTAAAAGTCTGCCGGCCGGAGTGGCCGAGCGGTTCTAGGCGCTACAGTTTGGAACCGCGCGACCACTACGGTCGCAGGTTCGAATCCTGCCGTGGGCATGGATGTGTGTAATGTCCTTAGGTTAGTTAGGTTGAAGTAGTTCTAAGTTCTAGGGGACTGATGACCACAGAAGTTAAGTCCCATAGTGGTCAGAGCCATTTTTGAACTAAAAGTCTGAATAGTAATCCCAGTCGCGGTCATAGTAGGAAAATAAATGAAAGGTGTACGATCTGAGAGAAGCGTGTAAATGTAACCTTTGACAGAAGCAGTTGCGTCCGTTCTTAACATTCGAGTACTGTGTATGTGCAATTCCGAGGCAGAGAACAGTTTCAAAACAGCGTGCTTTGTACACTGAGAGCTGCCTTTCTGCTCGTCACTGGCGATGAGAACGTCTGCATTCGTGCTTTGGTTGATTTTCATTCATTAGGAATGCTGCATTCTCGGCAGAATATTGGATACGCAAGTTGACATGAACTGAAAGAACACACCTCCACTAGGAAATCGTGCTACCTGCTGTCAGAGCCGGAATACTTCGTCTCAAATTACACAGTCAAGCCGGCAGTATCGTCCTGCATTGCATTATTCGCGAACAAAGGGACAGAGTTGTGTGAGCCATCTAATTTGTATTCCCGCTGATGTATAGCGCGCTTGACAAGTTGCTTGGGGAGACTCTTGACGTGGCGTCAGTTGCTACGAACGTGACACCGTACAAGGAAGTTATTTATTGAAATGAGACCGTGAAAAAGCATGAAACCTATAAGTGCCGTTTGAGCAACTTGCGTAAACTGTGAGAAGACGGCAGACGCAGAGAAAGTTGCGATAGTTAAGTTTCTTTAGTTCCTACCGCTCATGTACTATTGGAATTTAACTCTCTATCAAGAAAGTATAGTGTACCTTTTCCAAGCGACTTTCACAGAAAAAACGATCAGTGAGAGGGGCTGGTCTTTCTGCACAAGGAAAGCCGGCCGGAGTGGCCGAGCGGTTCTAGGCGCTCCACTCTGGAGCCGCGCGTCCGCTACGGTCTCAGGTTCGAATCCTGCCTCGGGCATGGATGTGTGTGATGTCCTTAGGTTAGTTAGGTTTAAGTAGTTCTAAGTTCTAGGGGGCTGATGACCACAGCAGTTAAGTCCCACAGTGCTCAGAGCCATTTGAACCATTTGCACAAGGAAATAGGAAATAGGAAAAAATGCCTTTTAGGCTGTGACAAATGCTTGTATAATCTCACTGTTCTTTGAAATACTTTTACGAATTTAGCTCCAAATTTTTTTAAAATTTCGAATTTTGATTCAGCTTTGTATCCGCATTAGCAAGAAGACACTGTACAGGTAAAAGCTTCAGTTTTTAGCAAATATATATGTCGTTAAGTGATATGTGTTATTTATAATCTGGAAATAGCTTGGGAAGAGATAAAGTCAAAATTCCATACAAACGCTGCTAGAAATGTGTAGAAATATGTGTTGGCCCCTCTGTTTTGAGACTGATCCAGGCAGACAGTGCGGCAATCATGTTTAGTCAGTTTTATTCACACTGTGATCGTAGTAGTAATGAAAAGAATCAAGGAACTCAACAAGAACTCTGAGTTTAAGGCTGAAGAAGCCCTTTAATGAGATCTCTCTTTAGGCCTGGCAGAACTGGTTTCGTCGTCTTAAAATAATGGTTCTACAATGAAAAGAAAGTGTAGTTTGAGAGACACATCAAATATAAGTGACTACGAGTACGGCCGAAGAAGAGATGGATCGATCTAGCTGTGCAAAATGGTTTTTCACCGCAACCATCTAACTGGAGTTGCTTCATTATGATGATGATGACGACGGTAATGACAACGTGTTGCACTTCATATGAATGTAGGGCATATGGTTTCATCGAATCGAACGTACGAGTTTGTGTTCATTATGTTCTGTTAGAAAATGAAATTTCAGATAAAAAATGATACAGGAGCTTCCAATATTGGCACAGTGGGATTCTTAACACCGTATCAATGTGCAGCTTCGAAAATATCTTCATGTAGTGAATAGTTATCATGTGTAACCAGACAATATACCAGTAATAACAACACGAAATCCGCATTTCTTCAGTTCATGTGGTTTCTTTCTTTGAATATTTCGCCCTTAGGAGGCTCTTGCAGGAGAACTTGGTTACATGTTGCAGTTGAAAACACACCATGAACACGACTCACGTAGCGTACACACCACTGGCAACTACTGATGTGTTCAGATCAACAGCTCCGTTCTCGGAGCTACTCACCCATTCGACATTTGTAGATGGAAGCAGTATGTGAAGTATCACGTCATCGGCTAACACCCACCTTGCGTGTAACATGCGCGCTGCCGCCATCCATGATTCTCCAGCTGGCTTCTCGAAAGAAATCACAACATGCAAACGGCTTTGTACGTTGTTCACCTGGAAAGTTCTGAAAATGTGTAAAAAGCTAAAAAATGTTACCTTTCACAGCCATGTTGGTGCTTCTTTCCTGTATAACCTTAGATATGGCACTAATCTTCTCAGAAAGTGAGTGCAAAATTGCCGGTTCGATTTCGATCATAAAAATCACCAAGTTTCTACTGTTGCGTAATAAGCATTGCACTAAGGGCAGCAATCAAATCACACACCTTAAAGTACACGTCCGTCCTCCAACAGCGAATAAAAATCAAAACTGCAGCTTCGCGACAATTAACCATGAAGATTTTTTTGTTCTCAATGGAAGAGGACTACTACGCTTCGAATTTTTTGCGTTTTGACGACACTGTCAATGAGATACATGATACAGAAGCTAAATCGGTCTGTTTGAAACAAACGACGAGAAGTGTTGTGTATCGTGGCCAAACACAGCGTGAGACTAGGGCCACAACTGTGCATTCTGAATTACTCTAGACGCCCCATGCGCAGACATCTTTGTTTATTATGTTGGTATTTTTTGTTTATGAATATGAGGAATTGCAGAAACGTTTGATTCTGTTGCTTCTATTTGCTGTGAGCAGGAGGCGAAGAGAATATCCTGCGTCCAACATAACTGGACCGCGCTGGTGGGAAGGAACCTCGGTCAAGAGTGGACGACTGGAATTCAGAAACCCATCCACACACCTTGCTTTATGTTTTCCGTGCCCTTCTGAATTCTCTAAATGCGAACGCCGGAGTCAATAAGGCCACGAACGCTTTCCTTCCTCGTCCTCGATCAATTCAAGCCTGTCTCAAATAGATAGAAATGGGTGCACATTCAACTCGACTAGTCCTTCTAAACGGAACATTATACTTCCAACCTAGAAAGGTTGAAACGGATTTCTAGAGGAAACAGGTACGTCATTCATGTAGAGAGGGCGACACAGTTTTTTGGGTGTAAGTAATGGATTGACCTAGAATTCCAACATAACTCTTTTTTACTCGTAATACTCCAAACTCAATGCAGCTAAAGAATCACAGCGTTAAATAGGAATGCTATGATTGCCACTTCGCTACATTGTTGTTTGATTTTCAAGAGACTGAACAAATATACTTCGACTAGAGATGGAATAGCAATACAAAGGTGTGTGTCATAAGAACCACACCCAAGATCCTCCCATTGCGTTGGAATGTAGCCTCAAATATGCAGTTGGATCGGGAAATATAAACGAATAACGGACGTAGTGTCAGGGTGCGTATGTGCTTGTGTTGTTTGCGTTCATACCAGGCAGCACAGTGGACAGCTGCGCTGAATTTGTGGCGAATATTCATGATGCTCCCAACATGTATCAGTGAAGAGAGGCATGCCAATCACTCTCAACGAAACAGAAATGGCAGAATTGGCGGAGGAAAAAATTAGGCTGCATTTTACGCCAAGTCATCTACTTGCGGTCGAGGAAGCGGGGATTTCATGCAGAGAGACTCTCATATTTTGCCCTTGCTGTTCCAGCTAACTTGTGGATGATACCTATAAACGTTCCTCGCCACAGGAGTGTACGCTACAGTACTAATAATTTTACCGAAACTAGGTTTCACTTTATTACATCAGGCTGTTCTGGTGCGAACAGAATCTCTACAACTTGAACTCTCAACGATAGAAGAGTTTTATACTCTGAAAATGCATTGTAACGTCATTGAAGAAACGCTGCCAAACTGAGATAAGGCTGTAACAACTATTTGAATAATGCTCATTTTCATTCGTGCTTAACATCGCTACTTACTGGTTATAAACACCTACTGTACATTTCAGTCTATCTGTATACGCTTGCTTCGAATTCTGACAGTATTTTGTTACGTAAGAGATGATTTCAGGATTGACATTCACCATAGGTGTGCGCACACGACACGACATGACATTCGCATTTTTCACTGCAGTGTTACTCATCTGCAGTTTTATTCCGATCTTGATGAAATTTTGTACACTTTACCTTCAAGAAGATTATTTTCTACATAACATTTCGAAATCTAACTTGAAACACGTATTTATGTAATACAGTATATAGAGGGGAAATGTTACGTATGTATGTAATACAGTATATAGATGGGAAAGTTTGTTACCAAAAATCCCGAGAAATACTTGACCAGTTAACTTCAAAGTTCTTGGCCGATTTACTTCAGATTTCTACATTCAGATGAAACAACGAAGAAAATTAATGAGAAATTAAATGCCTAAGAAACCAAATGATCGTGGTAAAGTGACTGTAATTCCTATCGCGAGAATAATTTACAGCGCCAATATCCGTCTTGAAGATAGGACCATCAGAAGTCACTAGATCACGGTAATAGCGAAAGCTCGAGAAGGTGACAGAAACGTGATTGCAAATTCGTATTTACTGAGTAGTTGCCGTGGTTACATACGCAGTGGAAGAAGGCTGGCCATCAAGATCCTGTTGCCCAACGTAATAGAGGCCACCATCATCCCGGGGTATGCCGCAGGTGAAGACGTATTCATCTCGCATTCCGTTGACACCCAGTGATTTAAATATGAACTTCGA
The DNA here is from genome assembly GCF_023898315.1 of Schistocerca nitens. NCBI lineage: Eukaryota > Metazoa > Arthropoda > Insecta > Orthoptera > Acrididae > Schistocerca > Schistocerca nitens. The sequence continues at coordinate 779,270,121 of NC_064615.1, read as the reverse complement.
TTTAAAGCGATCGCTGTTTCGCATGCGTCTTGCATTCGCTATGAGTATCAACAAGGCACAGGGCCAATTATGTGGCAGATGATACACATCCCGGGAAACACTATGCACTGTGCCTATATAAATTTCACTTTTTTCGTGCTGTTTCTATACCACGCCCTTCATATCCCGTCATAATAGCCAGAGTTAGGCTATGAGATGGCACAGTGGTTTCTTCCGTGGTTTCCCTAAATGGCTCCAGGTAAATACCGGGATAGTTCCTCTGAAAGGCTACGGCCGGGTTCTTTCCCCATCCTTTCCGGATTCGAGCTTATACTTCGCCTTTAATGATCTCATAATCGACTGGATGGTAAACTCTAAATTGCTTCCTTCTTCCTTTTGATTTACGTTTCCATAAGTTTCCAGCAGTCGCGTTATCTAAAGGAGATGGTTGCTCTGAAGTGGCGAGGGTCGAGCATACATGCTCCACACTTAGTGACCTCGTCCGTCATGGGATGTTAGACTCTGGTCTGCCTATCGATGAGGTGCTGCGGTGGTAAGACATTGGACTCGTATTCGGGAGGGCGACGATTTCAATCCCCGTCCGACTAACAACATTCAGCTTTCCGGTAGTCATACATAATATTTCTAAAGTGAACATCCATCGTTTCGACACATACTAATTGTACAGGGAAGAATGAGGTATCGTTAAATAATTTTAATCGGCTTCTGACATTGCTCACTGATTTTGCACTGTAACTTACTGTTTGTGGATAACTTACTGTCTGTGGAAAACTTACTGTCTGTGGAAAACTTACTGTCTGTGGAAAACTTACTGTCTGTAGAAAACTTACTGTCTGTGGAAAACTTACTGTCTGTGGAAAACTTACTGTTTGTGAAAAACTTACTATTTGTGGAAAAACACAAGACAGACCTTTAACTATCTTAGGCAAAAGGACATTCATATTATTTTATTACGAATACCATTTATATGTTTTAAAGTACTTATTAACTGGATAATTTGTATACAGCATTGTCATAGATAATAACCATAGCAACTGCGGTAGTCCATTATCTCTGCGCGTCGTACAAGTTGAGTTTTGTTAACGAATATACTTTCGGAAACGAGAAGCATCCTGTAGAATTCTCACGTTCATTAGATCTTTCAGGATTTCCGCCACATAAACTTATACTAAAGAAAAACACTATTGTCATATTAATAAGAAACCTGAACGCTAAACAGGGCTTAGTCAATGGAGTACGCATGGTTGTTGCAAAACTCACTGAGCTTACAATTAATGCTCAGCTGATGGACGCCGGAAGAACTGTCGTAATACCACGGATAAAAGTAACAACATCTGATCCAAGCGTGTCTTTTCAGTCGAAAAGAAGACAGTTGCCTTTTAAAATTGCATTTGCGACCATTATAAACAATCCGCAGGGACAGACGCTTCAAAGAGCAGGGTTGTATTGACCACATGCCGTCCTTACTCAAGGACAATTGTACGTAACCTTTTCAAAAATGGTTCAAATGGTTCTGAGCTCTATGGGACTCAACTGCTGAGGTCATAAGTCCCCTAGAACTTAGAACTACTTAAACCTAACTAACCTAAGGACAACACACACATCCATGCCCGAGGCAGGATTCGAACCTGCGACCGTAGCGGTCGCGCGGTTCCAGACTGTAGCGCCAGAAACGCTCGGCCACCAGCGGCCGGCCCTTTTCAAGGGTACCTAAATCAACTAACAATCTTGTATCCCTTAAAGAAAATGAAAGGCGAAAAGTACACGAAGATTACAGTCTTACGTCAAATACCGTTTACAGCGTGGTATTGTAATGTTCTGTAAAGAATTTTGTTCAGAATTATGGAAATGTACACTCCTGGAAATTGAAATAAGAACACCGTGAATTCATTGTCCCAGGAAGGGGAAACTTGATTGACACATTCCTGGGGTCAGATACATCACATGATCACACTGACAGAACCACAGGCACATAGACACAGGCAACAGAGCATGCACAATGTCGGCACTAGTACAGTGTATATCCACCTTTCGCAGCAATGCAGGCTGCTATTCTCCCATGGAGACGATCGTAGAGATGCTGGATGTAGTCCTGTGGAACGGCTTGCCATGCCATTTCCACCTGGCGCCTCAGTTGGACCAGCGTTCGTGCTGGACGTGCAGACCGCGTGAGACGACGCTTCATCCAGTCCCAAACATGCTCAATGGGGGACAGATCCGGAGATCTTGCTGGCCAGGGTAGTTGACTTACACCTTCTAGAGCACGTTGGGTGGCACGGGATACATGCGGACGTGCATTGTCCTGTTGGAACAGCAAGTTCCCTTGCCGGTCTAGGAATGGTAGACCGATGGGTTCGATGACGGTTTGGATGTACCGTGCACTATTCAGTGTCCCCTCGACGATCACCAGTGGTGTACGGCCAGTGTAGGAGATCGCTCCCCACACCATGATGCCGGGTGTTGGCCCTGTGTGCCTCGGTCGTATGCAGTCCTGATTGTGGCGCTCACCTGCACGGCGCCAAACACGCATACGACCATCATTGGCACCAAGGCAGAAGCGACTCTCATCGCTGAAGACGACACGTCTCCATTCGTCCCTCCATTCACGCCTGTCGCGACACCACTGGAGGCGGGCTGCACGATGTTGGGGCGTGAGCGGAAGACGGCCTAACGGTGTGCGGGACCGTAGCCCAGCTTCATGGAGACGGTTGCGAATGGTCCTCGCCGATACCCCAGGAGCAACAGTGTCCCTAATTTGCTGGGAAGTGGCGGTGCGGTCCCCTACGGCACTGCGTAGGATCCTACGGTCTTGGCGTGCATCCGTGCGTCGCTGCGGTCCGGTCCCAGGTCGACGGGCACGTGCACCTTCCGCCGACCACTGGCGACAACATCGATGTACTGTGGAGACCTCACGCCCCACGTGTTGAGCAATTCGGCGGTACGTCCACCCGGCCTCCCGCATGCCCACTATACGCCCTCGCTCAAAGTCCGTCAACTGCACATACGGTTCACGTCCACGCTGTCGCGGCATGCTACCAGTGTTAAAGACTGCGATGGAGCTCCGTATGCCACGGCAAACTGGCTGACACTGACGGCGGCGGTGCACAAATGCTGCGCAGCTAGCGCCATTCGACGGCCAACACCGCGGTTCCTGGTGTGTCCGCTGTGCCGTGCGTGTGATCATTGCTTGTACAGCCCTCTCGCAGTGTCCGGAGCAAGTATGGTGGGTCTGACACACCGGTGTCAATGTGTTCTTTTTTCCATTTCCAGGAGTGTATATACAAAGATGTATCATAAATTCGTGAACATTGTTTCACGTCGTTGGGTTCAATTTTGAAGACGTTGTTTCTTCATTCCCACAAGCACCCGTATTTCATCGACTACACTTTTTCCAAATACTGTCATTATTTGAAACTATAAAAGTGCGGAAGTTTCGCACGGGTCCCCTGGTTTCCTTACATCGCTACCGCGAATGTCGAAATAGTTCCTCCGAAGGGGGTCAGCCGATATCCTAACGCCGTCCTCTCCCAGTCCGAGCATTGCTCCGCCTATTTTGACTTCGTGGACCAATATCGTCCTTTCTTGGAAATCTGCTCCCTTCGCAGAAGATTATGATTCAATGGTTATGATGATTACGGACCAATGTGAAATTGTAGTTTAGAGACGTCATGGGCGGCGGTATAGAATATAACTCGTAGAAAAAAACTGCTCCATTGTGATGTCTACGAACGTCAGATCACGTAGATGTAACAGTGGCCAAAAAAGTCCACCAGTTCTTTCGTAACGCTGCAGGTGCGGTGAACGGAAGGACACTGCATTAACTCTTCAGGGAGCTTTCTGGCTTTGGAGTGCTGGCGTTTAAGGAGCGCCGCGAATCCCGTAATCTCTGCAGATCCCGCGACTCGTTCGCCGTGCCGTCCACTGCGAGCGAGGGATCCGCCGAGTCGTTACGGACTCTGCTCACGGGCTGTCAGAACTCGACGCCGTAAGGGGCGGTAAATCGGGCTTCCGGCGCGCGGAGCCCGGGGCGCTGCCGCGACCGGACGGCCGCTAACTTCTGGGACCAAGTTGGAATCAGTTTATTTCGACTTCGGGGGCGCGAAATCCAATACGGTGTCAGAGGCGGCGATCGGCGGCGCGGCACGGAGCGGGCGGCACGCGACCGGCCGGCGCCACGCGGGGAGGGGCGGCCGCTTAATTAAAACGTCGCTCATCAGCTGCGCCGGAAGTGGCCTAACGGATGGCCGGCGGTCCAGCCGCGGCTATCGGCCGGACAGAAATACCGCGCCGCTACCTGCCGCAATAATAGTAGCCGCAGCAGCAGCAGCAGCAGCCGATAGCGGCGTGATGTATGCGCGGCGCCGCGCATGCGCACGGGCTCAGGCGCTCCTAGTCGCCGGCGGCCGCCAACGCACCCGCCCGCCACTGCCTCGTTAGGCACGCACCGCTGCGGTTCCGCTAGCGGCACACACTGGCCGCCAGCTGGGGCCGCTGCCGTGCCTCTTCCGCCCGCTCCGTCACACCCCACAGCTGCACGATACATGTAATAATAATACTGCCTTCGTCAGAAAAGTTCGAGGACAGGTTTTTAAAAAATAGAAAATTACCAAATAATGCTCCAAGTAATGATCCTAGCTCCTATCGAAGTAGTCCTCTTGGCTATCGATACACATTTGCTAATGTTTCCGGAGATCTTGGAAGCAAGCAGGGAAATTTTCAACTGTGATGCTTGTAAGCTCATTTGTCACAGACAGTTGGAGATTGCGAAATCTTGATGAAGCTTTCCTGTCAGTCGCCTTTTTACTAGGGGAAACAAAAATAGCAAGGCGAGAGGTCGGGTGAATATGCAGATGTGCGATGGCAATAACACCAACTTTCATCCCGAGCAATATTCTTTAACACAAATGTGGGATCACGTCTGGCTCCATCCAGTACTTCAGCAGAAATTCTTCGTCGTTCCTCTTTCTGTTAGCGTGTCAGGGACGAGTTTTGCATTAATTTCCCGTTTCCCTAAATCGTCGCGTAAACACATATCGCGATTCAAATTAAGTTCGTTTGATGTAGTACGCACAGTTACATGACGGCCTTCTTGCAGTAACCGCCATACACGCTCTTCGTTTCCATCGGTAAGTGCTGTAGAAGTGCGACCAGCTCTGGGGCCGTCTTGCACTGAATCTCCGCCCTCACGACACCTTTTGTGCCACTCGGAAACATGACTTCTTGAAGGCGCCTCGCCTGCTTGCGTAATCATTGTCCACGTTTAATTAGGGGTTCCCCCGAGCTTAATGCAGAACTTAGTGTTCACTCTTTGCTCACAATCAGCATCCTCTGTGTCACCGTAACTGATGCGCCAAGAACGAAAACAGTGTGTTGCTAAGCACAGCCCTGCCACCTAGTGTGTTTGAGTGGAAGCATGGCCAAAGTCATTTCAGGGACGCACACATACTAAGTAACATAAAAACATTTGTTTCTTTTTACTACTGCTAGCTCAGAAAGTAAAGAAAAACCCTTTCCTAGAACTTTCCTGACCAAGGGAGTATGTAAAAAAGGCAATGCCCTGACTCACTAACTGACACATCATTGCCCAGCCCAAACCGATAAGGATAGCAATTCGAAATTTGAAGAGGATGTTGAGCTTATACTCTGGGCGGCGCTTAAAAATAGATTTTTCGAAATTTCACCCCGATGAGGGTGAAATAGGGGATGAAAGGTTTTTGAAAAAGTCACTATGAAAGCAACTTTGAGGCTAGATCTACGAAAATAGGTATTTGGTTGTTGCTGCGATAATGGACTCTCGAGTCCGGTATGACCAGTGAGTAAGAAGTAAGTAAGTAAGTAAGGTCAGAAATAAAGAAATACATGTTTTAGCATTTCTGAAAATTTATTTCCTGTGGAGGCGAAGTAGTTAGTGGAAGTTTTTTAGAATAAATCATTATTAAGGAATCAGTAAAGTATTTTTAAAGCCATGTCTATGAAAATTTGTATTTTGTTCCTCGGTTAGAAAAAAAAATTTCAGTGTTTTTTTGGAAATTCAAGACCTCATGGAGGTAAACAGGGAATGAAATTTGTTATAGATGTATTTCGTTATATTGAAACATTTTTAAAGCTAAATATATGAAAATTTGTATTTGGCTACTAAAGAAACAGGGATGAAAATTTCTACGGAAATATCATCACCAGAACTCAGAATTCAGGATTAACAAAGACCTCTGACTCTAGCAATCAGAATCGCTTTTTGGTCAGAAATACATTCGGAAAAGACCATGCTTCTGTAGCCTTAATTAGCGCGAAAAGTATAGACGATGTTTGCAATTTTTGTACAACGTAAAACTTCGGTTAAAGAAAAGCAAAACAGACAAATCTCTCCAGAACATACAGTATACGCACGTAATAGAGCGGGCACTTAGATAATAATAATAATAATAATAATAATAATGTGCAAAGATTTGAAGAAGACTCAGTAACTGCTGAAATGTAGAAAGTGATAAGTGATACAACAGTCAAGAAGCAAATGGAGTCTTTCACAAAGTCTAGGAAGCGGAAGCTATACCAGAAAATTGCGAAACAGCATTAATGCACCCAACACACAAAAAGGAGATAAGACCTAGCCCATTAACAATAGAGGAATTTCGCTCCTCCTAGTGATTTATAAAATTCCGCCACCGGAGTGGCCGAGCGGTTCTAGGTGCTACAGTCTGGAACCGCGCGACCACTACGGTCACAGGTTCGAATCCTGCCTTGGGCATGGATGTGTGTGATGTCCTTAGGTTAGTTAAGTTTAAGTAGTTCTAAGTTCTAGGGGACTGATGACCTCAGATGTTAAGTCCCATAGTGCTCAGAGCCATTTGAACCATTTTTTGTATAAAATTCCGTCAAAAGAATTACAAAACAGGCTGGAAATCAAATGGATCATCAGTTAGGACGGTTTTCCTGTGTATAACATTTTTTAAATCTGAAATTTATGATCAGGTACAGAAAAATGAGATACAAAAGCGTCTATATAGCAGTCAGAGACTTTTTCAGAAATTGGCACTGTAACACAGCGATCTGTATTTTTGTTACAAATTTTAATATTCTCAGTCACCGCACAATCCAGTAGTAACTAGATAACTAGTTTAGGTTGACTAACATTCATTTTCACTTTATACTTGCACTGTAGGTGGTGTACGAGGCATCAGGCGGCATTAACCTGCTCTTGGTTATATACGCCAACAGACAAGCTCTGGTCGTATTTTGGATATACTGACAAGTTGTTCACAGTAACGGTCTTCTGTTGGTTAACACTGTCTGATGCCTCAGTTGTCCTCCGCAAAAGCTGCAGGGTGAGCGCGGTAGATTTCTATCCGCAGGTGACCCGGTTCGATTCCCAGCTCGGTCGGAGATTGTGTTATCCTTCGTACCGTCATAACTGACATGAAAATCGCTTGCATGGCATCACGTGACACGTAAAAGCGTACGTAGCTTCATACCAGGATACGGCTTGACCGTAATGAATATTCTGAATTATCTTACTGCAGTATCGTATCTTTTCGCCACTGCTCAGATGGCTATATGGACACGCAAAGGCAATAAATTTTTTTAAAAATCTCGTTTGCCAGATAAAGGGGAAAGTATGCTCTGAAGATGGTCGTTGAAAAACGAAGTCTCTTACCTAATTACTATTAGACTGTATCACAATCAGGACTGTTAAAATTTATAAGCTGCCACAGAAGACAAAGGAAATTTCACTCGAATGGAACGCATAATGCATGGTTACCATATGGACATCTACAAAAACAACAAGGGTAATCGAGTGCAATTGCATTGTCAGGCGACGCTGAGCGAATTAGATTAGTAATGGGTCAGTAAAGTTAGTAATCGAGTTCTGCTGTTTTGGCTGCAAAACAACACGATAGCAGATGTCTAGAGGGTATGAAATGCTGACTGGCAATGGCAAAAAGAGCGTTCCAGGAAAAGAGAGATGTGTTAACATTTGGTAAATTTAAATGGTAATAAATATTTATTTGTAATGTAGTATTATAAGGAAGTGAGACATGAATGGTAAACAGTAGGAACAAGAAGAGAATAGGAGCTTTTGAAATTTGGTTTTACAGAAGTGTACTGAAAATCAGATAAATAGATTGAATAACAAATTGAATCGAATCAGGGAAAAAAGAGCTTAATGAAATAATTCGACTAAATGAAGGGATACTTCGATAATATATATATAAGGCATCAGGTAATAGTCGAATTGGTAATGAAGAGATGTGTGGTGGCTAAAAAGTTTGCAGGGAGAAAAAGTTCTGAACACAGTGAGAAGATTTAGTTGCGTTTAAATTTCTGAGAGTGTGCAGATATGAAAATAAGTGCACCAGATAGACCAGCAGAGTCTGAGAACTGAAGATGATGATGATTAATAATAATAATGTTAGCAGCACCTGGAGCCTATAACTTAAGGTCGTTTAAAAGTTGTGGCATTACACACGGTGCTATGGTTGTTCCAAAATATTGGTAGTTTAATTGGAAGACTGAAGTACGTGATGTTATATCACAAATTACAGCCAAATTATGCGTTTCAAGATTGTAAGTCATTATTGAATTTGTGAAATGCGCAGTTAAATACGTCTTTTGTAAGTATATTCTTTGTATACTGGATGAGGCAGAACTGTTCCAAATAGCTGGAGAGAACCGCTACAAAGATAGCCAAACGTCGGCTTTGAAACAGTTTTTAGTGTTTCATAGTGACGTAAGCTAATGTCCAAAACGATTTTATTCGAATCGACGGTGGCCCTGAAAGTCTATAGACTTGAACCGTTATTATTAGGTCGTAACGGTGCTGCTCAATCACAAACTCGTAAAATGTCAAAGAATATGCGTCAGAAACGATTTAATGTGTAACTACCACTGGAAACTAGTTCTGGGAAAGACAGATACCAGACTAACAGTCACTGGAAGAATCGGAAGCAACTGTAATTCTTCTGCGAAGGAGACCGTTCACAAAACACTCATTCGATCAGTTCTTGAGTCTTATTCATTGATCTCGTGGCCATTGCCAATGTGGGTCAACAGAGAAGATGTAAACAGCTGTGTTCGACATGGCTTCTACACGAAGAACGAGTGCACCACAAAAAATACCCAATAAATGCACTGTGTTTCTTCTCAATTCCATGATAGTACCGCAGTCGTAATATGATGTTCGATACGACAACATTGTTGGCGCATTTTTGTTGCTGATAGAAAAAATACGTGACGCGTGAATACTGATCGGTCGCGTACCCCTGCATACTCTGATCAAAAGACACAGCGAGGCTGTACACTGCACTCGACTCGCGAACTGACCTTCCACCGGTGCCATGCTGGCAACCGCTTGGGCTGCTGGCGCGGCTAAAGCAATTTCAGAAATACACTTCCACTGTTCTATCCACACTAGACCTTGGTTCACTTCCTACATCGTTGACTAATCAGAATTTGATCAGATGAAAATTAGAATTGGCGTGTACATAATGAAAAGTACGTGTACTGTAGAGCTTTGATAGAGCCAACAAAGTGATATTATTATTACATTTTTTTAGTGGGGCGGATCTTTCCTGTGGACGATGAACACTTCCAGCAACATCGATCTTCCATTTCTTCACGCCTGGTTTTTGCTGGTTTCCTTGAAAAACACCCTGTGAAAACCTTTCATCGTGAATTAAATCTCTGAAACAGGGACGATGAAATTCGCTAAAATCGCATTGCCAGAGTGATTGAATAGATAAGCCTAGGGCCGACTCCCCCCGTTCTTGTTCTCTGTGAGTCTTTCGCGTCCGTCAGATTCTTGAAATGGGATAAATGGCGAAGAAGGTGGCTGATGATAACTTTCCTTTCTGCTCTTCTCAGCACTCCTTGCTCGTGCGGCTCTCCCCGTCGGAGGTTCGAGTCTCCAATGACCATTTCAAGGGCAGTTTAACAGGCTGATGTTCGTAATAATCACCTACGTAACACGGGTTGTTATTTCATGGAATCTGTACAAACAAAAGTCAGCTTTATAATGTATTTTAATGTATTTGAAGAGTTCAGGAAACATTACACGCGAACAGTGCTGAGAGTAGGTGACTAACAATCACGTGAAATGATCTGTACGAGTTAGAACCACGTGGCAGTTGTGGAAACAGCGAAACACGCAACGCCGGACAAGCCGTTGCCGGGAGAGACGGAGTACCCTGCCAGGCCACATATCTGTCGTCCCAGTTCCACCGCTCGCCACCAACAGCGCCCGCCTTTCATTCACAACGTAAATCTCTCCGGAGCGCCGACTTAACTGCAGCTGATTCTCAGGCGCGAGCTCCCGTGTGGTCTTAATTCTCCGCAACTTGACGAAGGGGCGTACTTGTAGACACGATAAACTAATGAGCCAACTTTGCACTCGCGACGTATCGAGTAACGTGGCGACCGACTCCCAGGCCCTTACTACCAAGTTTCACTGCCGTTGTAAGCTTCCGTGTACCAGTCCCCGGTAGGTGTTTCTTGCATCAGCGACTGTCGTCCCGAGTTTTCCAGCGCCAAAGTAATAGATGGACCGGATGCCTTATCCTCGTTTGCCATCGCCCTGCGTTAGCAACTTCTGGCCCAGTTCGCTAAGTAAGCTACTTCCGCCTTCGTCTTTATATAACACGGTTTGCAACTTTGTAATCTACCGCGATGAGCTCTCTTGTGCATTCAGCGTAACGGCTTTCCCGTACCCACTCACATTTTCTTTTTCTTTTTAGTCATTCCCATTCCGTTTCAGCACATCTTGTTCACAGTCATAACGGTTCTTCGTTTCGTTTCTCATACTTCGCAGAAATGAGCGGATCCAGTTATGGACCGCCATACTTAACGCACTGTGCTCTACCGGGAGGGGTGAGGTTCAAGTCCCCCATTCTGCGGCCTTGATTTAGGTTGCCCTAATCTCTTGAGGTAAAGACGGAGCTGGTTTCTTAAACAAATCGACGGTCGATTTCCTTTCGCATATTCGCTTCGTCTCAAACGAGCGTCACTTCGTCAAATTTTAAGTTCTGATCTTCCTACTTTCAGTCCTGTGCGATTTGGAATTAAGATTTAATCGACGTATGGGGATACACTGAAAAAATATTAACGTCCTCTGGCACCACGGCCTGGTGGTAAGTCTTTCAATTGGACTTCTGCGACTTACTTGTCCTGGAAACCAATTGCACCCATTTTTTTCCGGAATGGTAACCCATCCAGGTATTAGCCGGGCCCAGAGTTATTTCACTTCGGTGGTCGGGCGGGAAAAGGTGTGACCAACGTGGCAAAAGCCGTTGGCTGGGGATACACTGAAAAAGAGGATCTGTAACTAATGTCTACCAGTTTGCGAAAATTCTTGCTGAAAGTTGAGCTACGCAAAACTATAACGGGCGATCAAAAAATTTCCGTTCGAAAGCCCTACAGGCCAGAATCGAACTGTCACTCAGGCAAAATCGCCGTGAGAATTGAGACAATCATCTCACCAGTGCACTAGGCTGAAGATACTCTTGTAAAAACCGTGTCCTGCGTGCTGCGCATCCTCGTCCGACAGAAATCGTCGAGCCTTCAAGGCATTTTTTAAGGAACCGAAGGCGTGAAAATCGCAAGAGGAGATATCAGGACTACAGCGCCTGTGCTCGAGTCTCATAATTGTCCTTAAAGGATGAAGCTGGTCTCGTAGATCGACCGGAGTCTTGTATGTAACTGCGACCAGCACGAAACTTGTCGAACCATTACACAGCGGTGGCTTCGGACAGACTTGCTGCCCCACAGATTCTCCATTTTCATATGGATGTGTACCGTTGTTCGACTTTCGCCCCCAAGAAAAGAATAACAGCAGGTTGGTCTTTAGTACGCATTTGGTAGTAACGTCACGGCAGTCCAGATTTCTGCATTTACCGTACGCTCGTCGGAAAGACACGAATGCCACACTAATCCGTTGCCTACAAGTGGGTGCTCATATACCCGCATCGGAGTTGCGCTGGGTTGCATATGCTTTGTAGCAACGCAACAAACGGAAACTTTTTGATCGCCCCTTACACATTCATAAAATTGCTGTGGCCCCATGTTATGAATAAGGCACAGGCGAAACAAATTTTCCACCAAGCGGTTTTTAAACTCTGAAGGTCTTAATAAGTGAAGTCTAGAAATCATCTGATCTTCTCAACCTGCAACGTATGAAGTATTTAGAATGAGTGTCTCCTCGTCACAGACATGTTGTTGTTGTTGTGGTCTTCAGTCCTGAGACTGGTTTGATGCAGCTCTCCATGCTACTCTATCCTGTGCAAGCTTCTTCATCTCCCAGTACCTACTGCAACCTACATCCTTCTGAATCTGCTTAGTGTATTGATCTCTTGGTCTCCCTCTACGATTTTTACCCTCCACGCTGCCCTCCAATGCTAAATTTGTGATCCCTTGATGCCTCAAAACATGTCCTACCAACCGAGCCCTTCTTCTAGCTTCTAGTCAAGTTGTGCCACAAACTTCTCTTCTCCCCAATCCTATTCAATACCTCCTCATTAGTTACGTGATCTACCCACCTTATCTTCAGCATTCTTCTGTAGCACCACATTTCGAAAGCTTCTATTCTCTTCTTGTCCAAACTGGTTATCGTCCATGTTTCACTTCCATACATGGCTACACTCCATACAAATACTTTCAGAAACGACTCCCTGACACTTAAATCTAAACTCGATGTTAACATATTTCTCTTCTTCAGAAACGATTTCCTTGCCATTGCCAGTCTACATTTTATATCCTCTCTACTTCGACCATCATCAGTTATTTTGCTCCCTAAATAGCAAAACTCCTTTACTACTTTAAGTGTCTCATTTCCTAATCTAATCCCCTCAGCATCACCCGATTTAATTTGACTACATTCCATTATCCTCGTTTTGCTTTTGTTGATGTTCATCTTATATCCTCCTTTCAAGACACTGTCCATTCCGTTCAACTGCTCTTCCAAGTCCATTGCTGTCTCTGACAAAATTACAATGTCATCAGCGAACCTAAAAGTTTTTACTTCTTCTCCATGAATTTTAATACCTACTCCGAATTTTTCTTTTGTTTCCTGTACTGCTTGCTCAATATACAGATTGAATAACATCGGGGAGAGGCTACAACCCTGTCTCACTCCTTTCCCAACCACTGCTTCCCTTTCATGCCCCTCGACTCTTATAACTGCCATCTGGTTTCTGTACAAATTGTAAATAGCCTTTCGCTCCCTGTATTTTACCCCTGCCACCTTCAGAACTTGAAAGAGACTATTCCAGTTAACGTTGTCAAAAGCTTTCTCTAAGTCTACAAATGCTAGAAACGTAGGTTTGTCTTTTCTTAATCTTTCTTCTAAGATAAGTCGTAAGGTTAGTATTGCCTCACGAGTTCCAACATTTCTACGGAATCCAAACTGATCTTCCCCGAGGTCCGCTTCTACCAGTTTTTCCATTCGTCTGTAAAGAATTCGCGTTAGTATTTTGCAGCTGTGACTAATTCGCGTTAGTATTTTGCAGCTGTGACTGATAGTTCGGTAATTTTCACATCTGTCAACACCTGCTTTCTTTGGGATTGGAATTATTATATTCTTCTTGAAGTCTGAGGGTATTTCGCCTGTCTCATACATCTTGCTCACCAGATGGTAGAGTTTTGTCATGACTGGCTCTCCCAAGGCCATCAGTAGTTATAATGAAATGTTGTCTATTCCCGGGGCCTTGTTTCGACTCAGGTCTTTCAGTGCTCTGTCAAACTCTTCACTCAGTATCTTATCTCCCATTTCGTCTTCGTCTACATCCTCTTCCATTTCCATAATATTGTCCTCAAGTACATCGCCCTTGTATAAACCCTGTATATACTCCTTCCACCTTTCTGCCTTCCCTTCTTTGCTTAGAACTGGGTTGCCATCTGAGCTCTTGATATTCATACAAGTGGTTCTCTTCTCTCCAAAGGTCTCTTTAATTTTCCTGTAGGCAGTATCTATCTTACCCCTAGTGAGACAAGCCTCTATATCCTTACATTTGTCCTCTAGCCATCCCTGCTTAGCCATTTTGCACTTCCTGTCGATCTCATTTTTGAGACGTTTGTATTCCTTTTTGCCTGCTTCATTCACTGAATTTTTATATTTTCTCTTTTCATCAATTAAATTCAATATTTCTTCTGTTACCCAAGGATTTCTATTAGCTCTCGCCTTTTTACCTACTTGATCGTCTGCTGCCTTCACTACTTCATCCCTCAGAGCTACCCATTCTTCTTCTGCTGTATTTCTTTCCCCCATTCCTGTCAATTGTTCCCTTATGCTCTCCCTGAAACTCTGTACAACCTCTGGTTCTTTCAGTTTATCCAGGTCCCATCTCCTTAAATTCCCACCTTTTTGCAGTTTCTTCAGTTTCAATCTGCAGTTCATAACCAATAGATTGTGGTCAGAATCCACATCTGCCCCTGGAAATGTCTTACAATTTAAAACCTGGTTCCTAAATCTCTGTCTTACCATTAGTATCTCCAGGATTCTTCCAGGTATACAACCTTCTTTTATGATTCTTGAACCAAGTGTTAGCTATGATTAAGTTATGCTCTGTGCAAAATTCTACAAGGCGGCTTCCTTAAAACACGGTAACAAGTGTAAACGATAAGTGTACATTCGACCAGTCAGTTGTGACCAGACGTTGTTAGTCACAAATAAAAGTGGAGCAACGTCTGATCCTGGTGTTCTAGGCATTCTCCAGAATGCTTTGAAGAAGAGAACAGTTTCCGCAACGTGTGGCCCGCACACTTCGACTCCTGAAGAAAAACCACGCGTGGACGCCTTCCGCGACTTGATTGAAATGCAAAATGCTGACAGCTCTCTGTGGGAAAAAATCGTTACGAGTGACAAGACTTGGCATAATCAGTCCGAACACACCACAGAAAGACAAAGTGGAGCAATTCACATGAAGGATCAGTGCTTTGACGCAGTAACCAACGTTCAAACCAGTGCGACGCCCCGATTGAACATTTCAAAGAAGAATTGTTCCGAGAGTTTCGCATAGCTGTGGGAACATTGTTGGCGTTATGCTTATTTGGTGGGGGGCGTGTAGAACATATGAAACATAAAACCATAATCGTAGCATGTTTTTGTTTTATTAATCTAGTCTCGCAGCGTTTTCGACTGGTGGGATATATGTACAGCTGTGAAAAAGAGGTATTGCAATCTACAAAAGAAATAGTTGTACAAGGGTCGTTCCAAAAATAATGCCACCTGTTTTTTGCGGTGAATTCGGATGTCCGCGCCAGGTGTCACTGGTGTAGTGCTGTTGTTTGAACCTTACTCTCATATTCGCAGGTTTTCCGTTGTTCAGCGGTAGTTGGCACCAGCAGAGTAGTGTTCCAAAGTAGAATCTGATACGGACGCGCATATAAAACAGCGATGTGTGATTGAATTCCTCACAGCTGAAGAAATTGCGCTGCTGGAAATCCATCGACGCCTGCTAAAGGTGTATGGAGACAATAAAATACACGGAATAGTGTGAGACGATGGGTACGGAATTTTTAAGGAGGCGAAAGTGTGTGCGTGACAAGTCATGGCCCAATCGACCCCGCACAGCTACCATTTCTCGCAATGAAGAGCGTCTTGATCAGCTCATCCGTCCTTATCGTCGGATAACGACCAGAGAATTGTGTGCGAAGCTTAGTGTCGCCTGTAATGCCTTGGAAAGAAGGTTGGAACATCTTGGTAAATCGTAGAGTCTGTGCGAGATAGGTCCTGCGGATGCTTACAAATGGTTCAAATGGCTCTGAGCACTATGGGACTTAACTTCTGAGGTCATCAGTCTGCTAGAACCTAGAACTACTTAAACCTAACTAACCTAAGGACGTCACACACATCCATGCCCGAGGCAGGATTCGAACCAGTCACCGTAGCGGTCGCACGGTTCCAGACTGTAGCGCCTAGAACCGCTCGGCCCCTCCGCCGGTGGATGCTTACAGAAGAACAAAAATCTTATCGAATGGAAATTTGTCGGGTCCTGCTGGACCAATATGAAGTTGAAGGTGATAGTTTTGTGAATAGCATCGTGACCGGAGATGAGACGTGGCGTCACCACTACGAACCGGACTCCACAGTTTATGGAATGGCGACATGCGAATTTTCCGTCAAAGAACAAATTCAAGACACAACCGTCTGCAGGAAAAATGCTGTGCTCAATCTTCTGGGACAGCCGGGTGTGGTTCTTTTGGATATCCTGGAGCCTGGAGAAACTATCAATCCAGCGCACTACAAGACGACACTGACTAAGCTGAAAGCCTCAGTTTCCAGGGTGAGACCAGACAAGAAGACTAACTTTCACCTGCAACATGGTAACGCTAGGCCCCGCACCAGTTTTGCGACCACGCAACTCATTACAAAATTCGGCTGGACTGTCTTAGCAAATCCACCGTGCAGTCCCGATTTAGCGCCTTCAGATTTCCATCCCTTTGGGGCTCCGAAAGATGGACTACGTGACGAACAAGTTGGAAGACTCGGGTGCTGTTGTCAAATATGTAAGGAAACGGTTAGCATCAGCTGGTTCCAATTTTTAAAAGTGCACCGTGCAGGCTCTGCGTCATCGTTGGCAAAAGTGCGTAACGAATTTTGTTAACTATGTGGAAAAATTACAGTCTGTACCTGAAATATTCCTCTATTTAGCTGTGCTGTTGTGATTTATGTATCTCCTTTACTTTCCGGGAGTAAAACTAGGAGGCATTACTTTCGGAACGACCATCATTAATGGTAGAGCTAGGTAGATTCAATTTATTGCTGAATTACAAGTTGCCTAGGTAAAATAGATATGAATATGTATTCCATAAAAGATTACAAATGTGAAACATAGGGAGGAAGGGGGGAGGGAGATTAAGTCAATCAGGGGATGATCTTAGCCTGCACATCGAAGAAGAAGAAGAAGAAGAAGAAGAAGAAGGAGAAGAAAAAGAAACAGAAACAGTTGGAAAGTCGGTATGTATTAAATATAGAAACAAGTGGTAAGGCGGCTCGATAAAGAAGTTTTTTTGGAAGATAGTATGTGATTGTGTTCCAAGGTATGGAAGACAACGGTATTTGGCTGTGAAGAAGAGCGTTTCGGTCTCGCGTTATAAGAGTGTGCGGCAGTCCGCGGTTCGGCTCCCTACAGAGTCAGCTAGCAGACGCAGCCGCTAATGAGGCGGGCTTTGGTTGCGCTGGCCTCCGTTAATTACGCTGCACTCTGTGCCCTGCAACCGCCGGACCCCCAAACTTGGCGAGAAATCTCGCCGCTGAACTTATTACACGGCAGCGCAGCGCAGCGCGGATTATTTACGGGCGCGTGTTCTAAACGCGCCTCTTCCTAGAGTTTACTTTCCCGTGGCAGCCACAGAGGCCTTTATAACGCCGCCGCGGGCTGATTTAAGATTCAGAAGCGCTGCAGCGAGTGTGTGCCAGCCCCAGCCGCGCCACTGTACCTGCAGCCTGTCCCGAAAGTCAGCGACAGAACTTCGCAAATGGACTCCTCGAAGAGAAGAGAAGAGAAGAGAAGAGATTAACAGGCGATGGGAAGTTAGTAATTATAAAGCGATAAGAGCATTTGTATTGGAATAAAATGAAAGACATAACGGTACCTTTCCTGCACAAGTAAATATGTTGCGAATCATAGTGGTGAGCTGATTACCTCGGTGACGCTGTATAAACTCGTTTTCATTTACAGTTCTTATGGAATAACGTGGTATTATTTCAAGCGGTGCGCCTTCACACGTTACACTGTTTGATGCAGTGCGAACAGTATAACGTAGCAGTCAGACGCGAGCGTTAAGAGACGAGAACTGTGACCGCCGGAGCGGAGAGAAGTGGTGTAGGGGAACCAGCCTCGGCTGCCTTCTGCAGTGATACAGCCGTGATATGTGCTTCAGCGTCGGCAGAACTGACATGTTATCATACGGTTCGTCGATTCCTTCTGGTGTCGTGATAGTCGTACTCAGACCGCGTGATGAGCCAGGATTAGTCTCTCATGTCATTTCAGTAGAAGGAAAGAAAATAACGAATAAATCACAACCGAAAGCAAAGTGGAAGTACACAAAGCGTTTGGTAACAGCCACTGTGCGGTTACTTGCGGATGTTGGTAGTGTCGTAAACTTGTTAGTTCAGGCCCCACTTCTAGCGGCATGTGACGCGTCGTAGTTCACTTACAACTGCCACCTTAAAAGCGTCTGCTTAATACACTGACGGAAAGAAATATGGCAGCACCAAAAATTAATTAATGTAGGGTAATGAAATTTTGGGAATACATTTGTGTAGCTGATATATTTAAGTGGTTAACATTGCAAGATCATAGGTATTTTCAGTTCCATCCGCCATCAAGACACGTTCCGGCCATTACTTAACTTGTCAAAGTATATGCGCCACACTATTATACAATTTTTGTGTTGACTTTTGGATATCCGACGGTAGCGTGGTCTAGATCCTTAACAGCGACAACTTCAAATAACTGTTTCCGTTGCATCACCGTCACAGACAGATACATAGTTCCTCTCCATTTTTCTTGATTCGCACTACATCTAATATTCTGTCGAGTTCAGCGGCAAAATATGGCTGTACAAATCTTACAATGAATATAATCAATCCAATCTTAAAGTTACTGCCAGAATTTTATTGACAAGGAAATGTTGTCAGGCAAATAGGGAATTTAACTAATAATACTGTGCTGTAATTGCTATAAAATTAGTTTACATTCGTAGAAAAAATTATAAATAAGACCAATGCATAAATAACAATGACTGTCTGGTCAGTGGGCTCCAGAACTCGACCGCACATGATGTTGAAGTTCATATTCTTGGACACTTGCAGAGGTTCTCTCGCGAAAAACGCAGCAGGTCGTGTTATTAGTTGAAAGCATAAAAAAAAAAACAGGGTTCCAGGTGTTTCATGGTTCAAAGCACCGTGATACGAAATCGAGCCTGCCTCACGAAGCAGGTAGCAATAATGATGTGTCCAACATTATTCTGCTGTATTACATCAGTGTACTTGTCTGTGCTTCATGAAGGATTATTTCTTTTTTATCTGTAAAGAAGGATAGATTTCACGTCGTTGCACACAGGACACAAGTTTGGATACAGTAGATTCCTTCTTAATATTCCCAGATTTATAAAATATTCACGTCGTGATCACAGCTCGAGATGTATGTCACTGGAAGGAATACGTTTGTATGTGAGTCCTCTGAATGTTGAGAGAAATGCTTTTCGTAATGTGCCACAGTGGGTGAGAGTTGTATATGGAAGACGGCAATTTCAAGCCATTCAGATTTATGGCCTTCGGTGGTGTCCCTAAATAGCTTAAGGCAAATGCTCAGACGGTCCTTTGAAAAGGGCACGGGTGATTTTACTTTCTAGTCTTTCCCAATCCGAGCTTGTGCTCCTGTTTCTAATGACAGTGTCATGACGTTGAACCTTGTCTTCCTTTCCTTTTGTCTAAAGTATCGAGGGTTTGGGTCGCCGTGTCGTTCTTAGGTGAATCACGGTTTATCTATCTGCTGTTACTGATTTGGTTGGCTTCAACCGATATTGGTTCTTTCCGTCTATTTATGCTTATTGTACAAGACCCTGAGTACAACGTGATGTCCACGGGCCGCTGTACCACTTCCGCCAACAGCATGTTAGAACGACATGACCCCTCTTTATGCAGCATTTTTCATCAGCATGAACCGGTGATGTCCGTAGGTTAGTTAGGTTTAAGTAGTTCTAAGTTATAGGGGACTGATGACCTCAGATGTTTAGTCCCATAGTGCTTAGAGCCATTTGAACCATCTAATCCAAGTGTTCAAGACATTCTCCAGAATGTTTTGAAGAAGAGAAAAGTTTCTACAGCGTTTGTTCCGCACACCTTGACTCCCGACCAAAAACAACGGCGCATGGATGCCTGCTGTGACATGATTGAAATGCAAAATGCGGGCAGTTGTTTCTGCAAACAAGCATCATGTGTGACGCGACTTTGTGTTATCAGTACTAACCTATCGCTAAACGACAAAGTGCAGAAACTCTTGCGAAGACTCAATGCTTTGACGACGTAACCGACATCCTCGCGAATGTGGCGCACGATTTGAGCATCATCCCAAAGAGATAGTTTTATGGTAGCTTCACGTGGTTTTATTGACGTAATGTGCGTTGTATTCAACTGAGGGGAGACTGTTTAGAATAGTTGAAGCATTAAAACTACCATTTTAACTTCTATGTTTTTTTAGTAGTCCAGTCTCTTGGACTGAAGGGGGTATTCGTTTGTGTTGAGGGGGAGAAAGACTTATGACCACAGCAGTTGAGTCCCATAGTGCTCAGAGCCATTTTGAGGGGGAGAAGGGGGCAGGAATAATCATTATGTGGTGTTGTAGTTCTTCTTATTTCCCTGCTTGCTAAGAAAATTGGAAGAGGAATTTTGCCTTATGCAAGACACGTTTTCCTTTCATGTGAAACAGAGAATGTGCAAAGGAAGGGAAGGGATGGGTGGGAATTCTTTACTTCCAGTCGCACAGTGCATAGTGGTAATGCAATGGCGAAAGTTGAAAATTTGTGTTGGACCGGGACTCGAACCCGGATTTACCACTTCTGATGAGCGGCTACTTTAACTGCTTCGGCCATCCGGACACGGTCCGTGACCGACTAAATTTCCAACTTAACGCACGCTGCAATGCAGCGTCCCTCGTCCGTTAACCCCTATTCGTAAATAATTAATTTCCGAAGGTCTCCTGACGATGTTAGTGCATCTGCACTGAATTAAACGCCAGGGAGTCGTCGCGCTCTTACAGAAATGTACACTGAGGTGAGAAAAGTGATGGTGTACCTCCTAATATCGTGTCGGACCTCCTTTTTCCCGGCGTAGTGCGGCAGCTCTACGTGGCAAGGACTCAACAGTCTTTGGATATTGAGCCATGCTGCCTCTATAGCTGTTCATAATTGTGAAAATATTGCCGGTGCAGCATTTTGTGCGCGAACTGACCTCTCGATTACGTCCCATAAATTTTAGAATGGATTCATGTCGGGCGATCGGGGTACCCACATCGATCGCTCGAACTGTCGAGAATGTTCCTCAAACCAGTCACGAGCAATTGTGAACCGGTGACATGGCGCATTGTCATTCAGAACAATTTCCTCGTTGTTTGGGAAAATGTAGTCCATAAGTGACAGCAGATGTTCTTCCAGTAGTCGAACATAACCATTTCCAGTCAATGTCCCATGTAAATACAGCCCACACCATTATGGAGCCGCCACCAGCCTGCACAGGGCCTCGTTGACAACTTGAGTCCATGGCTTTGTGGGGTCTGCGCCACGCTCGAACCCTACCATCAGCTCTTACCTGCTAAAATCGAGGCTCATCTGACCAGACCACAATTTTGCAGTCGTCTAGGTCCAACCGATATGGTCACGACCCCAGGAGAGGCGTTGCAGGTGATGTGCCATGCCAGATGTCGCAGCACTGTCGTAACGGATACGTTCGTCGTACGTCCCACATTGATTTCTGCTGTTACCTCACGCATTGTTGCTCGTCTGTTTGCACTGACAACTCTACGCAAACGCAGGTGCTCTCGGTCGCTAAGTGAAAGCAGTCAGCCACTTCGTTGTGCGTGGTGAGAGGTAATGCCTGAAAATTGATATTCTCGGTACACACTTGACACTGTGGATTTCAAAAACTGAATTCCCTATCAATTTCCGAAACGGTATGTCCGATGCGTCTAGCTCCAACTACCATTCCGCGTTCAAAGTCGGACAGAGCAGACACCACTCATACACATACAGTACAATACTACGCCGCGTACGTGTGGCCTATTGCGGCGCTTTCTGGGTCTGTAATGTAGTAGCGCGGCTGTCCAGTAATTGCGGCGCCACGCCACTCGCAAGCGCGTGCCACCCGCTGCGAGACTTAATTGGCCGGCGCGGCGCCGTATCTCGCTCCGCGGCCGACTGAGCCACGGCCAGGCCGCCCGCTGGCCGTGATGGCAGGGCTGCCTCTGCCTCTGCCTCCCTTCGTTTCTCACCAGCGTTCTCCTCCCGTGGCTATATCTGGATACGCGCCCACGTTTACGGAGCAACTGCGTAGTCATGATTATGGCTTTCGCGTGTTGCATTTTGTGGAACTGCAATCTCATCCCACCACGACAGTGGACAGTAATCGGAAATATCTATCAGAAGCAACAGACGGGAAATACAGAGGCGTATTTGTGAGATCGAGCATCTGTGTTTTCACATAAGGCTGTAGACTTTTGCAATCGATGCCGGTGGTGTCGGAAAAACAGGCAGTTCTCACCACACTGGCAGCAAGGCCATATCGAGGCAGTGGCGCAGCCAATTTCAAACCCGGATTAACTTATGTAAGGAAAATTTTGCTAATAAATGGCTACGGCGCAGAATCAGAAGACAGAGCGCTGAAGCGGAAGAAATAACCTTCAAGAAGGGACTATGACAGGTCGTGTGTCTGCCATGTACAAAGAGCGTAACGCATTGGAAAACCGCCAACGGAAGGGCTTAGAGACATTCTTTTTCAACGAACGTAAGATACATTAAGAGCGACGAAAGATCAAATGGAATTGCTAGAGACTGCTGCAGTATACGAAATTAGGCACAAATATAATAAACTGTATGTAGGGGGCAAAGACAGGAATTGAAGAGAGAAACGTAGATGCAAGGAAGGTAACTGTGAAAACACCATGGCCGGGCGGGATTAGCCGAGCGGTCTAGGGCGCTGCAGTCATGGACTGTGCAGCTGACCCCGGCGGAGGTTCGAGTTCTCCCTCGGGCATGGGTGTGTGTGTTTGTCCTTAGGATAATTTAGGTTAAGTAGTGTCTAAGCTTAGAGACTGATGACCTTAGCAGTTAAGTCCCATAAGATTTCACACACATTTGAACATTTTTGAAAACACCATGGGTAACAGAAGAAATACTGCAGTTGATCGACGAAAGAAGGAAGTACAAAAATGTTCAGGGAAACTCAAGAATTCAGAAATACACGTCACTTAGGAGTGAAATAAATCAGAAGTACAGGGAAGCTAAGGCGAAATGGCGACATGATAAATGTGAAGAAGCGAATGTGAATGACTGTCGGAAGGACTGACTCAGTTTATAAAAAAGTGAAAATAATCTACGGTGAAATTAAAAATAAGGATGGTAACATTAAGAGTGCACCCGGAGTTCCACTTTTAAAGGCAGAGAGCGGATATGTGGAAAAAGTACATTCAGGGCATCTGTGAGAGGAAGGATCTGACGACGTGACAGTAGAAGAAACGAGGGTCGATAGGGAAGAAATTAGGGGATCCAGTGTTAGAATAAGGATCTAAAACAGCGTTGGAAAACTTAAAGGTCAAATAAGGCAGAAGCGATAGATAAGATTCCGTCGCAATTTTTGAAATCGTCAGGTGAAGTGGCAACAGAACGAATGTTCACGTTAGTGTTTAGAATGTATGAGACTCTCGATATACCATCAGGCTTTCGGAAAAACATCATCCAAGCAATTCCGAAGATCGCAAGAGCTGACAAGTGCGAGAATTATCGCACAGTCATTTTAACAGCACATGCATCCAAGATGCCAACAAGAGTAATAGAAGAATGCAAAAGAAAATTGAAGATCTGTTAGATGACCATCAGTTTGGCTTTCGGATAGGTAAAGGCACCTGAGAGGCAATTCTGACGTTGCGGTTGATAATACTGAACAAAAATCAAGACATGCTCATAGCATTTGTCGACCTGGAAAAAGCGTTCGACAGTCTCAAATGGTGCAAGATGTTCGAAATTCTGGGAAAAATAGGGATAAGAAATAGGGAAAGATGGGCAATGTACAATATGTACAAAAACCGAGAGGGAACATCAAGAGTGGAAGACCAAGAACGAAGTGCACGGATTAAAAAGGGTATAAGACGGGCATGTAGCCTTATCGCCCCTACCGTTCAACCTATACTTCAAAGAAGCAATGACGGAAAAAAAGAAAGATTCAAGAGTGGAATGAAATTCAAGGTGAAAAGATACCAGTGCTAAGATTCACCGACGACACTGCTATCAATGAAAGTGAAGAAGACTTGCAGGATCTGTTGAGTTGCATGAACAGTCTAGTAAGTACAGAATATGGATCGAGAATAAATCGAAGAAAGACGAAAGTAATGAGAAGTAGCGGAAATGAGAACAGCGAGATTGATGAGCACAAAGTAGATGAAGTTAAGGAATTCTGCTACCTAGACAACGAAGTAACCCATGACGGACGGAGCAAGGAGGACATAAAAAGCAGACTAACACTGGCAAAACGAGAATACCTGGCCAAGAGTTCTAATATCAAATATAGGTCCTAATATGAGGAAGAAATGTCTGAGAACGTATGCTTATAGCACAGCGTTGTATGGTAGTGGGACACAGACAGTGAGAAAACCAGAACAGAGGAGAATGGAAGTATTTGAGATGTAGCGCGAAAGAAGTAAGTTGAAAATTAGTTGGACTGATAAGCTAAGGAAAGAGGAGATTCTTCGCAGAATCGGAGAGGAAAGGAATGTGTGAGAAACACTGACAAGGGGAAGGGACAGGATGGTACGACGTCTGTTAAGACCTCAGGGAATGACTTCCACGGTACTAGAGGGAGCTGTAGAGGGCAAAAACTGTAGAGGAAGACAGAGATTGGAATACGTCCTGGAAATAATTGAGGAAATAAGTTGCAGTTGCTGCCGTGAGATGAAGAGGTTGGCACAGGAGAAGGGTTCGTGACACGTCGCATCAAACCAATAAGAGGCAGGTTGTGCAAATAGAGAGCAAGTAACCCAGCAAGTCAGCCGTAGTTTAAGGTAGTGGTCAGGATATAGACGTTTCTAGTGTTCACGTTGTAGTAAAAGCGCTGTATCATGTGAAAGAAAATGCGGAAGCAGTCTAAATCACTGAACAGCTGAACAGTTGCAACCGTGACGGACTTTAAACTAACGGCGGCATGGGTACCTTTGGCAGCGCACGAGGCCATTGCAGACCAATTCTGCTCACGGAAACCTCTCTCAGAAGGCGAATTAGGATTAGAGGTGCGAGGCAGCTCAGAGAGCCGGCCTCAGTGGTCTCGACGTTTGGTCGCTCCCTCGGAACCCATACTTGGACGAGGTTTCTCTTCTCCAAAGCCACCGGGGACCAATTGCCATCGGTCTTTGGACTTTTATCGATAGAATCCGGAATCACCCTTTGACGTAGAAAATTGATGACATGAAAGAATACAACGAAAATCATGTCGATGAAGATGGTGGTGGTGACTGTGATGCTCACCCGGTAGCTGAGTATTACATTGCGATACAAATAAAATGTGTATTATCCCAACAAGGTACCATACCTATTTCAGAAGGGGCTGTTGAAGCTTCTGCTTCAGAATTTTAATTTTACTTCAATCTGCGCGAAGGAAGATGGTGAATAAATTATACTTCGATCTGTCGTTAAGCTGACTAGGTCGCGTAAAAAGTCATACAGCGGGTAAAGGATTACTTTATTGATCACAAAGTGCTGCGTTTCGGAATTATTTCATCTTCAGAGGTCCAAGTGCAAGGTAGCACAAGGACAAGAGCGTGACCAGATGTGTTCGTAACACGAGATGACAGACTACTACTACTAGTACTACTACCACTACTACTAGACTGTCATCTGATGTTATGAACACATGTGGTAACGCTGTTGTCCTTGTGCTACCTTTGCATCTGGACGTTTGAAGACTGCAATAATTCCGAAAAGCATCACTTTGTGATCAGTCAAGTCATTCTTCACCTGCTGTATGACTTTTTATGCGACCTAACCGGCTTAACGACAGATCTACGCAGAATTACTAGATCGATCGCTAGCCCCCAGCGTGACTTTGTCACACCTTTATTACGGTGAGTAAACTTCTCGTTCCCTCTGTTTGTGCTCTCCGCTGAAAAACTTCAGCTCACATCCCTAGATTTTTTTCTTTTTTTTTGCGTGCTTGCTGCGCTATCCCACATTTTGGCTACCTTTCTCTGTTCTCCTGTTCTTCTCTCTCTCTCTCTCTCTCTCGCTCTCTCTCTCTCTCTCAACACACACACACACACACACACACACACACAGAGAGAGAGAGAGAGCGAGAGAGAGAGAGGGGGGGGGAGAGAGGTTATTTTGGGTGGGATTATTTTGCGAGGGGGGAGGGTGAGAAGCCCGGTGCTCGACAATGATTCAGCGAACGAAGCAGTGCATCTCCTAAACAGGAGCGCTCCCAATTCAACAGCGGTGAACCGAAATAATTGACGGCGGCCGTAGAAAAACCTGGGCAGTAAACAAGGGCGCGCAGGACGGGGTTGAGAAGACGGGCTGTCGCGGCGTTTAATTAAGCATCGCGGCCCCCGGCAGGTGGCGTATCGCCCGACCTGATAATGAGTGAACGCCCGGCCGCTGCTCCGTGCAGTGCTCACCGCCCCGCCCCGCCCCTCCCTGCAAACGTAATTTTCGCCGGCGGTCAGCCGCGCGTCTCCCGGGCTCGCCGGCCCTTGCGTATTTTTTTTTTTTTTCTATTTCTCTTCCGTAATCTGTTTTCGGTCAAAGCTGCGCTCGGAAGCATTTTTTCAGCGCCAGCTCGCAGACTGCTTGATGCGCGTAAAGGATGGGAGGGCGCTGCGGGCAGAGGGGCGGGTGGGCGAAAAAGACGGAAATGAGAATTCTTCGCCGTCAAGTACTTGATGAATTAATTTCTGTCTCGGTCGCCAAATGGCGAGATTAAATTACTCTGTGACATAAAGCGTGAGGGTTGCCTAAACGACAGAATATACCCGCTGTGCACCACCGAATGTCTTATCCAATTACTACGTCGTTATGTGTACGTCTTTTGTCATTCCGACTTTCACGACAAAAGAAATTATCACTGCAGCCTCCATCGATAGTATAAAAGTACCACCTTCCTGCTGTTTTACTGTAAATGGTCCACAAAATTTTAAGATGAAGTCGTATTGCATGGCTGACTGCGAGACCCCCCAAAGTAGGTCCAGTCGCTCAACTGGATTTTCTTCGCCCACAGGGGCATCGTTCCTTTGCGAAGTGCGAGAGTGTAGAGCATATATTCAGTGTAATTGACTGTAACGGGTTCTTGTATACTGTGGCGTCACGATGATGAAAAAAGTGGAGAAGGAGTAAATGGGGTTCGGCACATTGCCTATTCGTCTTAAATACTACCAAGAAGGCCGCCGAGCTAAACCACCTCTTTCGATGGTCGTGTTACCACCGACAGTGACATATACACTAACTCCGTAGAATTTAACCCACCTATTTCATCCTAATTCCATATCACTCCCCCCCCTCCCACTTTCTCTATTAGGCATATTCACACACCCCTCATTCCATATTTCAACAACATACCAACATTCTATGAATTGTGCTTTTAGTACCTTACATTTCATGCATCCTGTCTCGTCTACTACATACAATATTTTAACGACGAACTTTAGGAATAATTTCTGTACCATGTTCGTATAGAACACATAGAACCACTTTGTATTAAGATTCGACAGATGGTTGTGTTCTGTCACGGTTATAATAGTTCTACACTGCACCGATGTACGATTGTTTCTCATTTAAATCAGTATATGGTGTACGGTGCTCCTTTCGACATGATGTCATATTTTTCGTGTTATAAACACATTGTTTACACATTTTGTACTCACAGACAACACTGTTCTTCCAAAGGTGTAGTTTCAGATGTATTCACAGATAACGCAATTATTCCAAATATATTTGTTTCTGTCTACCTATGATCTTTCCGTAATCGTGGATTACGCCACATAGACTTCCAACCAATGCTATTCATCTTTGACTATCAGTCAACCAGTAACTTCCGTAGTATGTTTTCAGACCATGTTCATTGCACATATAACAATTCTATTGATGTTCCTTCTGTGGCTCAGTTTTTTATGGCTGGAAAACATGTTTGCTACCTGTCTGCCATACATTTCGGTAATTTTATATTTATTTACACGCTGGGACACTCATTTCAGTAGATCCTTACGACGACTTAACGAAGGCTAATTACACCCAAATGTAAGTAGTACTTTTTCGACAATTATTAATGTGACACTGAAATTATGCGCTGATGTTTCTCACTTTCTGTGCGTTTATAAAAAAAAAAAAAAAAAAAAAAAAAAAAATTCTGCGGTGTAAGGCCGAAACAATGATAGTAATATAAAATAAATCAGTTTGTACAGTCAAATGGCAATAATATCATTCAAACATTAACCGAGGACGTTGGCGCATAGCGTGGTGGTCCTCACCTAGCTAGCCAAGAACTGGCGACGAAAATTTCTTCGCCAAGCACAATTAGGAACGGCTACCTAAGACTCAAGCATCGCACCACATACGTTCGTTAGCGACCTCAGACGCGGAGGCGCATTTGATAATTTTTACAAAAGCCTTTCGTAAAGGAGCAAACAAGGAAGATTATACAGGGTGATTCAAAAAGAATACCACAACTTTAGGAATTTAAAACTCTGCAACGACAAAAGGCAGAGCTAAGCACTATCTGTCGGCGAATTAAGGGAGCTATAAAGTTTCATTTAGTTGTACATTTGTTCGCTTGAGGCGCTGTTGACTAGGCTCAAATGGAAACAGATGAATCTTTCGTTTCAACGATTGTGTTTAGTCATGAAGCAACTTTCCACACTAACGGGAAAGTCAACCGTCACAATGTCTGTATATGGGGCACTGAGAATCCGCGGGAAACAACTCAGTATGAACGTGACTCGCCTAAGGTGAACGTTTTCTGTGCCATTTCAGCCAATAAAGTTTTTGGTCCCTTTTTCTTCGAAGGTGCTACTGTAACTGGACTACAGTATCTGGAGATGTTAGAGAATTGGCTGTTCCCTCAGCTCGAACAAGAAGCACAACAATTCATATTTCAGCAGGATGGAGCGCCACCACATTGGCACTTATCTGTCCGTAACTACCCGAACGTCAACTACCCGAGGCGATGGATCGGCCGCCAGGCAGCCCGTGACAGAGCACTTCATCACTGGCCTCCAAGAAGCCCTGATCTTACCCCGTGCGATTTTTTCTTATGGGGGTATGTTAAGGATATGGTGTTTCGGCCACCTCTCCCAGCCACCATTGATGGTTTGAAACGAGAAATAACAGCAGCTATCCAAACTGTTACGCCTGATACGCTACAGAGAGTGTGGAACGAGTTGGAGTATCGCGTTGATATTGCTCGAGTGTCTGGAGGGGGCCATATTGAACATCTCTGAACTTGTTTTTGAGTGAAAAAAAACCTTTTTAAATACTCTTTGTAATGATGTATAACAGAAGGTTATATTATGTTTCTTTCATTAAATACACATTTTTAAAGTTGTGGTATTCTTTTTGAATCACCCTGTAGTTCAACGTCCAGCCTACAGCGAGGCCATTAGAGACAGAGCACAAGCTCTGATTGCGAAAGGACGGGGGAAGAAATCGGCCTTGCACTTTTCAAAGGAATCATCCTAGCATTTGAATGGAGTGATTTAGGGAAGTCACGGAAAACCTAAATCTGGATGGCCAGATGGGAATATGATCTGTCGCCATTCCGAATGCGAGTCCAGTGTGCCAACCAATGCTCCGCCTCGCTCAGTTTATCATGAAGATCGTTGCTAATTTGGATTGGCGTAACTTTTGGAACGTCATTGATTTCGTACCTCTCTCTGCGCCACTAGATAGCACTGACGTTAAACACTGTTCAACTTACGATCGTCACGAATAAGACTTATATGTATGTCTACGTTTTGTACTCAAGAATTATTTTATATTTATCTGTTCTAAAACTACACCGCGTTCGACTACTTTTATAATTTTTCGAAAATATCAAACGATCTCAAGCGTTTTTGAAGCCTTTTACTTGTGGGCAACAAGCTGAACCCTTACATTTTCATTTCGACGCTACTACTATACTGTGCGAGGGCTGTTCGGAAAGTAAGATCAGATTGGTCGTGAAGTGGAGACGACAGTGAAAAATCCACATGTGTTCGGCGGTGTCTCTAGTATGCCTGTCGATCTCATCACGTCGCTCTTTTCAGTTCTGAGCATACAGTGAACACACAGAGATGCCTGGAACAATCGTGTCTCCCGACAAATGTGAGTGCCTGGTGAGAGGTTTCTGTCACGCGTTTCCTCCGTCTTGACAATTCTCGGCCGCACAATGCAGGAACAGTGAGGGCGCCCCTGCAGCGATTTCAGTGGAAAGTGTTTGATCACCCACCATACAGCCCGGATCTGGCTCTCTCTGATTTTCATCTGTGCTCACATGAACCACTGGCTATGAAGATAATACCTTGGCACAGACAACGAACAGCAGACCAGTGGAGAGAGTGGCGGAAAGCTCGGGCGGCTGCCTGCCGTGACGGGGGTATTGGAAAGCTGGTAGAACGCTGCGGCTGATGTCTAGGTCGGAACGGCGACTATCTAGGGAAGTAAATGAAAGCTGTAGCAAATAAAATATTTTTGATTTTCACTGGTGATTTCCATTTCGCGACCGATCGGACATTACTTTCCGAATAGTCTTCGTATATAGGGGCCATAGCTAAGGACGCCTTACTTCGGAATGAAATAAAATGTGAATTACTGAGATATTTCATGACAAATAATAACGTGATGAACCACGCTGCAACGTCCAGTGTCGTGCGTAAAGTCGTGATTCCTTATAACTTGTCACACAGCCCGACAGTAGGTAGAAGCCTTCTTCTCGTGTGGTCCATGTAAAGAATAGAAAAAATTTCTAGGACTGTCAGCTAAAAAATAACCCTGTTTGCGTCTGTACCGTACAAAAGCACCATTAACAATGTTAGGCAGTTAACGACAATCTACGTAAAATGGAATGAGTTCCCGTGAGCAGAATGCGATTTAGAAATACACAGGTGTCCAGAAAAGTGTAGACACTCTCTGATAGCTAATATCTTTAGAACAAAACGTAATATCGTTGCCATTTTGCGCGTTAGGGTATTCAATCGTTTTCCCAACAAATCTCGGCGCGCGTGTTCCAGCAGATGACAGTGCAGCAACGAATGAAGTAAGATTGTCGTTTGAGCAACGCAAGGCCGAATTGAAGTGGTACTGGAAGTACGAAATAATGATGGAGGTACAACGGCAATAGCGTAATGTGTGCGGAACTCAGCCACCAACACGTACAATAATTTATCATATTCGGGATAAATTTGAAGCCGACGATACTGTTCAGGATGCGCATAGGGAAAGGTCTGCCCGACAAAAAACAACATCAAGTCCAGCTTCCAGCGCTGCTGTGTTATAACGTTTTACTGGGTCACCTCAAAAATCTGTGAAGCAGGGTGCACGAGGAAGAAGGGTAAGCCGATCAAATGTACGACGAATTCCGAAGGCTGCAAAGTGCAAAGTTTACATTCCAAGATTGCTGTACTCTATGAACGAGGACGACCCGGATCGAACGATGGAGTGGTTTGAGGGCATGCTTCGCGAGGACGAACGGTTCGCAGACATGGTTATCTGGTATGCCGAGGCGCAATTTAAACTGAACGGTACTGTAAATCGCCACACCTGCGTGTTTTGTGCACCTGAAAACCTGACATTCACGTGGACAAACATGTTGATCTATCGGGTGTTAATGTGTGGTGTGGCCTGTCATCGCACGGTTTGATTGGCCCATTCTTCTTTGAAGGTACCGAGGTGTACCTTCATATGCTGGAAACATCGATTTTATCTGCCATACAAGAGGTGTTTGGAAATCGAATATTTTACCTACAACAAGACGGCGCTGCGCCTCAGTACCACAGAGATGTCAGAGCCTACTTGGATGGAAATCTACCTAGACGATGGAGAGGTCGAAGACGAGCTGTTGAGTATTCACACGGTCTCTAGACCCTACACCTCTTGACTTCTACTTATGGGGGACCCTAAAAAATGAAATTTATGTAGAGAAGCCAACTGCACTGAACAGACAGGGACTGTCCCGCACTTGGGAGGGTGATTGTAAAGTTTCGTACTAAATTAGCGGAAGGAATCGCTAGGGAGTCCAGGGCGGTGTCAGGAAGAAAGGGCTGCTATTCCTCCACAGGCATTCAGACACCTCATCGAAAGTGTCCGCAGCAGAGTTCAAGCCGTCATAAAGGCGAAGGGTGGACACAATCCATATTAATGTCCTCTTGTTGGTGCGTGGGTAATTTTCATCGGATAATGTACGTTGTATTATAACTGATGCATGTGATGCAAAAATAAATTCACGGACGGCATAGTGGAATTGTAGAGAATCGGAAAGGCAAAGTTATCTGACAATGTGCTCATTCTTATTATACAGGAATGGGATTGGATTGTGTATGTCTTCTTTCTTGAGCTCTCAAAATACGCACTTCTTAAACCAGTTTACTGTATTAGTATTATAGTAGCTTCAGGTGTTTCCGGACTGCTTAATACGGCATCGTCCTTGAAGTGGTATCGTTTATTTGTTCATTGTTGTTAAACTCTGGTAAGCAACTGTTTGTTGCTTGTACCATTTGCTCATTTTGAATCTGTGAATAATGATTAGTAATTCCTTCGTCTTTTTGCTCGGTGGGCTTTCTGTGATGGTTCAGCAGTTCCAAACCTTTTAATGTTCAGAATGACTGCGTTGATAAAAACACCATTCGTAATCGATAATCTGATGCCATTATGTTATTTTGCGGGGAAGTCAACCCAAATTTTTATCGGCTGTTTCTAAGTATTCAACTGATTTTTTTTAACTTCCTTTCATTTAGTCCTTGTGTTACATAATTTCGAGGTAAAATATGGACCCTGTAGATGCTCACTTTCGCGGACCGAGCCTTCACAGCAAATTATAAACCTTTGTGGATAGAAGCAGCTGGGTCCGTATTCATTTGCAGTGCACTGCTTCGCACGGCACACATTTTCACAGCATCTGGCTGTTGCGAAATGAGATAAAGGCTTGCAGCGTCGTCGCTTTGTTTCACACGCCGTGTGCTGACGCCAGATGAGGATTTAGTCGTTCCACACTCGCAACAGAAAAACAGAGTCGCCCTGGTTGTATGGGCGCGAGAACTGTTCCCAATATTGGGGATTTAATTACAAACGTTAGATTCCAACTACTTCTCTGAAACATGCGTTGTGTTCGTACTTTTCTGTAACGTCTGATTTTTCCCCTTCTGTACAGAGGAGGAGTAGTTTCGCAGCAGATGTGATGGTATGACATTGTTTGAATTCGCGCGTCACAGTATTCAGTGTGGAAAAATATCAAGTGTCATAGTAATGGCGCAGGTTTTGCAATGTTTCGTTCAAATTAGCAGTCACTGTAATAGATGCAATCCATAATTGGTGATTTAGGACATTTCATATTAAGTTAGAATGAATTTAGTACCAGCTATTAGTGCCAAAGGGTAACAAGTATGACATGGAAGATTTTGTGTATGTTGACAGGTACACTACCAACCCACTTTACTGGAACCCACTTGGTACCATTGAAAGCATTTAACAACGGGACCGCACCTATTAACCATCACCGATTTTGTCCGAATTTGTTGTACACCCAGGTCTTGGCCTCAAATGAAAATGACGGTAGTGGGAGCTCTAGATGGCCAAACGTTTAGGGGAAAAAAAAAACATTTTTGGCGCGGGTTAGGCGAGGCGTAACCCATTCATGTTAGGGTACTTTCCAGGCAGCGTTTGGCGCTGACGAAAGAATATAGAATGATAATTTGAAGGTAGTAGGGTCCATTTCCTGAGCGGAAACTTTTTTTCATTTTCAGTTTTTACGTTACTTAACACTACAAATAAACCGAGATAATGTTTAATAGAATATATTTGATGTGATTGAACTGTACGTGCTGGTGAACAAATTTCTTTTGTTAACGGACTAGTGGGAAGGAATGACGAATATACAACGAGACTTTCAAGACGAAGGATTGCCATCGTGTAGTAAGTATTAAAGTGATTTCTCTCACTCCCCCCCCCCCCCGCACACGCACACACACACACACACACACACACACACACACACACACACACACACCGAATGCACATCGCTAGTGCAACCTTGCGATGTCTGTTTTTGTCGTTAGCTAAAGAATTTGATCAGGAAACATCAAACCTGCCTTTATCTCGTCGAGAAGGAAGAAGAAATCACATCCCCAGAAGACTACATGAAAATGCATTCCACTGTAAATCGAAAGCTTTCCTCACCGATATTTGGCGAAACGATGTGTTACGCGTAGTTTATTGCCAAACTGTGCAACGGGGAGCACTTTTTATCTTTGTAAACCAAGTTTGATTAAAAATTTTAAAACGGTCATCTGATTGTAAAAATGCGGCGTCGAAGACGTGTGAAAGATGCCGAAACAGTTACTGCTATCCCTATTTTTACGATGAGTAGTATCCCAGCAAGTGTAAATCATTAACAGTAAAATAATAAAAGTACCTAATTTTATATACGAAGTTATCGTGTACATCTTAAATCCGTTCCTCGAAATTTGTTTGCAATCCCAAAATTTTCTTTGCCTTTCCTTTACATGCCTTGTATGAAGATACTATCAATTACGACGTATCGAGCCTTATCTCGGTTTATTTGCAGTGTAAGTAACGTACAAATTGGAAACAAGAAAAGGATTTCGCATAGGGACTCGATCCCCTACCCTCGGTTTATCATTCTGTACTCGTCCTACTCAACCAACTGCTTACTGGAAACAGCACTGATAAAATGGGTAATGCTTCGTCTGACCCACGCCAAAAATGCTACCTCTTTATTCATTAAAAAAAAAAAGAAGTTTGGTCATCTGGAGCTACCACTTCTCTCATTTCCGCTTCTGGCCGAGACGTGCATATAACATAAATTTGGACGAGGGTGACGAGTAGACGCGGACCCCTTGTAACTCGTAGATTTTCGGTTTCCTTTGGATTACATACCCACAGAACTTAAAGAAAAAATAGTTGTGTCCTGTTTATGTTGTTGTTCATTTTCTATAGTGGAAATGAAATGAAGTTTGTCAAGTTCGGAAAAAGATAAAATAGGTACGGACTGCATCGTCGACGCTTAAGAAGGAAGAAAGAGGGTGGTGCATGAGTGACACGGACGTTTCTGGCGCAGAGAATCGAACTGAGGAAGGTGAAAAGAGAAGCTATGTGGCGAATGGAACACACTTGTCGGCGGAGCAAGGAGCGAATGCAGTACATGACTAACTGGGAGTAAAGGACGACGACAAGGCGTTATAAAATTGGCCGATACCAGAAGATATCATCTATTTGACGAGTAGAAAGAATAATACTGCCGACGACTTAAAAAAAAAGTTGTTGAATAGTTCAGTTTAGGATACGACTACAGAAGTCTTGTAGAAATTGTTGAAAAGTTCTCATTATGTATATGAATGAAGCGCAGTGCGCTATCTTAGCGAGTCTCGTTGCGGTGGTAGTTGATATACAACAGTGTGGATCTCACAGTGAGGGGCGATTGCCTTTCGCCAAGGAGCGGCTGATGAAGGGCTCAGGGCGCCTATTGCCGTCCAAAGGGCAGGGGCCACGTTTTATTGCCTGCCGCAGGGACGACATTTTCTCTGCCCTGCGGAACCTGCTTACACACTCACTGCCACGCGAATGCCAACACACACTGGTCCTAAATATGAAAGAGCCCTTCAGCTGCGTAATAGTATTTCATGGTTTTAATTACTGTTCGATAACCATTTGTGGTGTCAGTTTCTAACTTTGCTGCAGATTTCCCTACTCTAATTTTCAGTTACACTATAACAGGGCCGTGCCTTTAAACTAAATGAGTAAACAACTGGACTCATTTAAGCAAGAGCACTTAGGGTATATTGCCACGCGTTCTTATAAAAGATTGAAAATACTAAAATGTACCGATGTTTCAGCGTAGTTGTAGCTGTCTTCCGCAGAGCGAAGACAGGATAGCTGGGGAGTGAGTGCATCAACTGGATTTGTGTTTTTACTTATATATTGGGGCTGCCAGGAATCGACTGCGATATTCTGCTTTGACGCCATTTCCGTTTTTTGGACCAGTTTTGTGGCATTATTAACGGAATACTAATTCAGTTGGCCCAGTGAGTAGTAGGAACTTGAATTTTCCATGTTCCATAAACAAAACAATGTCATTTGACGAGAGTACTGGTGCTGAAAATTTAAGTGTTGTCATGTGGGTTCATGTAACTTTTACCATTCTAGAGCTATAGAAACCTGGTTAACGTCTTTCTTTTTTTTTTTTTTAATTGTCTGCAAACGGTTGGCTGACTGTTAAATATTATATACATGAGAAGAAAGTGTTTGCACGGGACTGGGCAGGCGAAGCGTCCTCGTTTGTGTGTCGCGGACGGCGGAATGCGCGGACACGACACGACACGGCGCGGTGCGGCGGTGACTGTCCGGCGGGTATGCGGCGCGGCCGCTGCGGCGCCATTTCCATAGCGGGCCGCTTTATCGGGACTGCCGCCATAAAAGATCCCTTTTTATGGCTGATCGCCTGCTTGGCTTTCCGGCGCCGACGAGGCGGCCAGCGTCACTCTGTTGCGGCCGGGCGCCGGCCAGTCGCCTGGCTTACGGGCGTAGAGAGTACATACACTCTGCAGCGCCGATTCACTCTCGCGCTCAGCACGTTGCCGTACAGTATCTCAAAACACAGTCGAGTCACATATTGTTGAACACGACAGCAACACTATCTGGAAGTGATTTATTCAGGCAAGTAAGTCTCTCAGGGTATCCGAAACCACGTTATCTGCAGCACCTCCGACATCTCTTGAGGAATGAGTGAGTGGCGGAACATTCACACTGTCACTACGAAGCTCGAGATACTCTCCCAGATGTTTCATTCGGTTAAAATCCTGTTAACTGTTGCACAACACATAGTATATTTCGTGCTGCCAGAAACATTTATAAGGTGTTCCCGGGCAGCGTCAGAGGCAGACCAGAACGGGTCAATAGCTAGGCGGAATACCAGAGAAATAAAACTACCTGTGCTCCAGAGCACGGATGCTGTTGCGACATCTTGAATGGGCTGAGTGCTCGAGTCAGCAGCGTAGCAGAACGACGTCACGGTGACGAAAGGAAATCGTCACAGTGGTGAATGCGCAGTGTGTTACAAGAAAGCCTAAGTTGGACGCGAGAGTAACTGTTCAGTAAACTGACACGGCTGAATGAGCTTCTAGAAACTGACTTTGTGAAGAAATTATGAAGCAACCGAGAAAGCTGACCAAATGAAAAGAGCAATGTGAATGATGATATTGCTACTTCACTGTAGCAGAGCACACGGACCTGGCCTGCGTAACTACCATTTCTGGCAGAGTTCTGCACAGTTGGCAGCCGTCCTGTCGAGGGGGGAGGACTGTGTCGGTCGAGCCGCTGCTCTTCCAGTCGCCTTCTCTGGAGCAGCAAGCCGGGAGGGCTTTGGTCACTGTGAACTGACACGCTAGTTACCGAGTCAAGACTGATGGTGAGCTGTGGCTGTCATATCGTGGCAGTCCTCCTGAAGGCCTAACCAGCTGGGCCAGGGAGCAAATCGTCGTCCGCCATCGTTTGCGCATGCCACAGATGCTGCTCATCTCCGTGCCTTGAGCAGACTTCGATGGCGCAAATCTTTTACTCCTGACTGGTGACCACAAGACTTCTATGCACTACTTTAAGTAATCTGAGTAGAAATGGTAGACGTCTTCCTAGTGTGCAGTCTACGATAGGGTCGTGGGAACCCTGGCCATCTTCTCTTGGAAGATGTTTGGCGCCTCGAGGAACACAAACGGTGTCGTGTGCTAACTCCGTGGAACAATGGCCTCGTCACGATATTCCTGTTGGCTCTGCCACTGTCGCTGCGTGTATGGGCCGCACCTGGCCAGCACATACCAGGTGGGCGCTTACGGCTTGTGCTCCCACTTCAACATCAATACATCAACTGTTGTGTCTTTTGGAAAATAAATGATTAATAATGTAGTAGTGTTTTAATAACGCCTTTGGGCTTCAGACAAGCACTTCCAAGTTAGCGTATCCACGTACCGTGAATGATCAGCCATTGTCTTCTTACCTCGACCTGACGTCAAACCACCACCCACTGTAGCAGCCTACCACCAGTGCGCTACGTAATGGCGAAGGAAGAGCCGTGGCTGTTAAAGTGGACTTCACATGGCCATTTTGCGCCTCTACAACAACCAATTACGTAACGCGATTCTGTAAACCCCTCTCTGACAACCGCCTCAGTCACGCCGCAGCTCTATAGACGACTGCTGCTTTCATTCACATACCGTTGATACCATCAGCAGCCTTTTGCACTTTGCGATTGAAAGCTGGCAGCAAGCTTTTCTCTCGTCGTAGTAAGTAAGAAAGTAACAAAGAAAGTACTTCGAAATTTTGTTCTCTCCGGAAAAGAAAATTTTCCATATGTCTGTGAGTCTTATTTCTAAAGGTAGATTCGTAACCATATCGGTGGTGCTTCAGAGTGGATTGGTGATCACATCGAATGCCAAGAAAACGTTCTCCCATTGACGCCAGAGTATTTATTCCTCGTCAGCCAGTCAGCGAAGTCCGCTGAACTGTCATAACTTGACTGGTCAAAAGTCACAGGAAGTGTCGTCACACTTTGACAATGTCCTTTATTTGAATCCCCTGCATCCGTGATCTAGGATAGCCTCTTTGATTAGTAATCGAAACGTCCTATGCCTCGTGTTTGATGCCCGGTGTTGCTAAAATTTTGAATAAAAGTCATCAGCAGTGGCGGCTGAAGTTATCCGGCATACAGAGCCATCCTCATTCTGCCAACGGCTTTGTCAGTGGTGGCGGAGGAATGCACAGAGGTTCAGGGCACCCACTTGCTCTTTGGATAGGCAACTGCCCCTGAAAGGCGGAAGAATCAGTCATGATCAATAGCGTGAGAATGCAGTATGCAACGGAGACCACTACATTCAAGACACACAAGAAGCATCCACAGTACATGGGGCTTTTTAACTGAAACAAAGTCATGATAATCTCCCGATAGGCATAAGATACCAGTTTAGTCTCCCATTTGGGTCTCCGTGATGCGAGGTGAGTGGGGGGGGGGGGGGATGAAGTAACGATGAGCAAAAGATTAAAGAATGAACGGAAGGGTAACATTCTGTGAGACGGAGTGTGGAATGTTAGAAGTTTGAACGTGTCAGTCAGGTCAGAGTAGACCCATACTCAGGGAACGAGCGTAGGCGAACAGATGCAGGAATTCTGCGTCACTGTTCTTGGCAAGGTCCTAGTGTCGACGTTTGCCATTGCCTTTCTCCGACCTGTTATGAAGCGTCGAGTCTGTGTCTGTGTCGTGTGGATGACTATGATGAATGCTTGTACAACGTAGTGTTGGATTTGTGTTGTTATTGATGAAGGGGAAACCGAATGCCGGCACGTAGCATCAGCAAGGCAGCCGATCTTAACGGCTCCATCCGACAGATGGATCCCCGTCAACAGTATCACATGCCCTCACTTCATGAGACAAACGTGGTAGGGAAGCTCGAAAATTGGAAAATAGAAATACAAAGGCTCAATCTAGATAAGGTAGGGGACAGTGAAGTAAAATGGAAAGAAGATGTGGATTTCTGATTAGGAGAATATAGAGTAATATTAGCAGCGACAGAGAATGATATAACGAGAGTAGGATTCGTTATGAATAGGAAGGTAGGAAAGAGATCGAATTGCTGTGAACAGTTTAGTGGTAGGAATATTCTCAAGAGATTCGACAGAAGACCAACATCAACAACAGTAATTCAGCATACGGACCGACGTCATAAGCAGAAGCATAAGATGAAGACATTGAAGAAGTATATGAGGACATTGTAACTTAGTATGTAAAGGGAGGTGATAATCTTGTAATTGTGGGGGATTGCAGTGCGGTACTGGGGAAAGGAATTGATGAACGAGTTACGGGAGAATGTGGGCTTGGTTGGAAGAGTGAGAGAGGAAGAAGACTAATTCAGTTCCGAAATGAATTTCAACTAGTGATAGCAAATATACTATTCAGAAATCACAAGAGGATAAGGTATAGTTGGAAAATACCCAAAGATGTGGGAAGATTCCAGCTGGATTACAGGAGAGTCAGATAGAGATTATAAAATCAGATATTGGATTGTAAGACGTACCCAGAAACAGATAAAGACTTCGAGCACAATTTAATAATGAATAGGCTTAAGTTTAAGAGAATCGTCGGAAGAATCAATGGTAAAGTAGTGATATTGGAAGAATCAGTGTTGAAGTAGTGGGATACTGAAGAATGATGAGATGCATTTGAAATTGTCTAATCCAGTAGATACTCCGATAGTGAATACCACAGTAGGAAGTTCAGTTGAAGAGCGGTGTTGATCTCTGAAAAGGGCAATCAGAGAAGTTGAACGGGAACGTAACGGCGAAGGAACCTTGAATAACTGAAGCGATAGAGGTTGTGCTAAAAGATACGTTACAACTTCAGTGTCATATAACTCTGTTTGTAATTAATTTATGTTTGTAATTAATTTAGAGAAAAAAGTGAAGTTTGTCTGATCCACCAACTCAAAAAGATTTTTCTGGTTCTTTAATCATAGTCTACCTGCACGTACAATATCTAGCCGATCTTCCAAATCGTCCAAACCAGTTCTAACATGTTAATATCATCTGTCTCGACAGCTGCCATTATTTTTACTTTGTCACCTGGTTTGATTATCTGTAACAATTTCAGTCTGTGTGGAAACAGATGGAGATGCTTTAGGAATATCCAGTGCACTGTAGTGTGAGGGATTCACAGTTCTTTTGATGCCTTATGCACTGGCCTCTGTGGTGAACGCTGGAAAACCAGTTGAATTCTCTCCGTATCTTTGTCACTAGTTCTTGGCCTGCGTACATGGTGCTTCAAATACACACTCCCTGTTTGCATGAATTTCCTGTGCCAATTTCTTCTGGATGGCCGGGACACTGTGCCTTTTTCTGTGTGTGCAGACCGCATTCTTCGATGCATTTATGGTGCTTCTACCACCATGGAACAACTTTTTTTTTTAAATTTATGTTCCTTTTGCCACTTGGGAAGGCATTGATTCTTTACCTTATATAAAAAAGTTCTTGGTGCATCAGACAAACTTTTTTTTTCCTAAGTTAATTACAAGTCAAGATATACGAGAACCTTTTGAGCCACCCTGTACTTCAACTGATGGATTGTAGAAGGAAGTCCAAAAATATTCAGCGAAATACAAGAATACGGCAATATAAGTCACTCAAGAATTACGTAAACAACAAGTGCAGGGAAGCCAAGGCGAAATGACTGCAGGAAAAATGTGAAGAAATAGAAAAAGAAGTGGTCGTCGAAAGGATAGACTCAATATGGAAAATCCAAAACAGCTTTCCATGAAGTTAAAAGCAATGTTGGTAACATTAAGAGTGTAACAATGGGAATTCCACTGTTAAATGCAGAGGAGAGTGCGGATCGTTGGAAAGAAATCTTTGAAGGCCTGCGTTATGGGGAGGACGTGTCTGATGAGGTGATGGAAGAGGAAGCAGGACAAGGAAGACATAGGCGGGCCAGTATTGCAGTCAGAATTTAAAAAAGCTCTGGAATACTTGAGATCAAATGAAGCAGAAGGGATATATAACGTTTCATCGGAATTTCTAGCTTCTAAAATCATTGGGGGAAGTGACAACCAAACGACTATTCACATTGGTGTGTAGGATCTATGAGACTGGTGACGTGTCTTCAGACTACAGCAGAAATATCATCCACACAATCCCGAAGACAGCAAGGAAAGAAAAGTGTGCAAACTGCTGCACAGTCAGCTTAATTTCTCATTCGTCCAAGCTGCTACAAAAATAATATATAGAAAAAACTGAATAGAAAATGGAGGATCTGTTAGACGACGGTCCATTTGGCTTTAGGATAGGTAAAGATAGCACAGAGGCAGTTCTGGCGTCGCGCTTGGTAATGAAAGCCAGACTGAAGAAAAATCAAGACACATTCAAGTATTTGTCGACCTGGAAGAAGCTTTTGACTGTGTAAAATGCTGCAAAATGTTCCAAATTGTGAGAAGAATAGGATTAAGACACAGGAAAAGACGTGTAATAAACATTATGTACAAGAACAAAACGGAGCTATAGGAATGGAATACTGAGAATGGCGTGCACGGATTAAAAAGAGTGTTAGACGTGGATGGGATCTTTCGCCCCTATTGTTCGATTTATACATCGAGGAAGAAATGTCAGAAATAAAAGAAAGGTTCAAGATTGGGATTGAAATTCAAGGTGAAAGGATATGAGTGACGAGATTTGTTGATGACACTACCGTCCTCGGTGAAAGTGAAAAAGTATTACAGGGAGTAAACCAAACAAAGGCGAAGGTAGTGAGGATAGCAAAAATGATACCAAAATTGGGTACCGCGAAGTAGACGTCAAGAAATTATGCTAGGTTGGATGCAAAAAACACAAGACGGAGCAATGGGGGCATAAAAAGCCGATAGTAGAGGCAAAGAGAACATTGCTGACCTAAAGAGAGACATCGGCCCTAATTTGAGGAAGAAATTCGTAAGAAAGTACGTGTAGAGTGCAGAAATGTATGGTGGTGACTCATGGACTGTGAAAAATAGGAAAAGAATTGAATTGAAATGTTTGAAATGTGATGTTATTGAAGAATGCTAAAAGTTAGGTTGACTGATAAGGTGAGGAATGAAAACGTTCTCCACATAATCTGTGAAGGAAGGAACATATGGAAAACACTGACAAGAAGGGACGGGATGCGAGGAAATGTGTTGACGTCAGCGAACAACTTCGGTGGTACCAGAGCGGCTGCAGGCGTAAGAACTTAGGGGATGGCAGAGATTTGAACACATCCAACAAGTAATTGAGCATGTAGGGTTTAAGTACTACTCTGAGGTGAAGAGGTTGGCACAAGAGAGGAAACTGTGGCTGGCTGGTTCAAACCAGTCAGAAGATTGATAACAAAAAAGAAGGCCGGTGTATATCACGTTAAGAGTCACGCATTCCAGACATTACCTGTAGGTTGGTTCTCGAATATGTGATTCGAGTTGGTCTTGAGTGGTATATGTGTTGCTGAAGATGAAAATTGAACGTCCCAATTGTGTATTATTGCTAAAGATTTTTACCGGACAGTGAGTTGCTACTCTCGGTAATCTTATTATTTGTTTGGATTGTCTTTCTTTCTTATATGACCGTGAACTACGGTTACACCGGGTCGTAAAACACAAATTATTTGTCAGCGTTGGTTTTCAATTTCTAAATTATTTTCATTACTGGGATACAGGTTCAAATCATTCTTAGAAGTCAGGAATGTATCGTTACTGAAACAGATGTAAGCTTCCGAGGCAATCGAAGTGAGTAATATATATTTCCCTATTATATTACTTGTCACGGGAACACATATATTATCTTGAAGATCTTATTGACTCCATTCATTGGCATCAATTATCTTCTTCGTCGTAATCTCACTGAATTAAGAGAAATTCGTAATATTTTTGTAATTGTAGTAGATTCCAGTAAGTAACCTTCAACTGCCATAAGAAAGGTTGAAAACAATACTCGGTGAATGATGTGAATGCTTTGTTATTCATGCACCGAAACTCTTTAACCTCAGGTATCTGCCTATTTCTGTCACGCAAAAGCTGCCCATGTATTCTCAAGGGCTGCTAACAGATAAGTGTCTATTTTCAAAGAGGCATACGCTGCAACAGCTCTATATTTATTGAATAAGAGAAAAATAAATAACTAAATCGTCTTCGTCTTCTCCATCTTTTTCTTCACTTCAATGATGAGCCCCCATGCCTGTTCGAGTCACTCTAGTTAATAACGAAAGGCTGGCACAATTTCGCAGATTCCAGCTAATGCCAGATGGGTTGGGGTAAC
Organism: Schistocerca nitens; assembly: GCF_023898315.1. NCBI lineage: Eukaryota > Metazoa > Arthropoda > Insecta > Orthoptera > Acrididae > Schistocerca > Schistocerca nitens. The sequence goes on along the minus strand of NC_064615.1, from coordinate 779,226,381 downwards.
TCGACTATGACAGACACCCCAGAGACGCCTTCGCAGCTCTGCCAGCAAAATCTTACTCATACGTCCACGCCGTCATCCCTGAGCAGTGCACTCCGTATACGGGGGCGTTCAATAAGTAATGCAGCACATTTTTTTCTGAAAGCAGGTTGATTTTATTCAGTATTCCACTACACCATTTTATTCTCCACTGTTTTGGCTACAATCCCATGATCTCCGTTCAATGCGAAAGGCTTACGCAACATTACTGGGAGGGCCTGATGCCCGCATGGTATCACTCTACAGGCCTTGCCGCATCAATATGATGCCCGCCGTCCACGTAATGCTTCCCGCGGAGTGCATCCTTCATTGGAAGCTGGAAGGAGCGAGATGCGGGCTGCAGGGTGGAGAGATAGATCAGTCCAGTGCTGTTTTATGAGCTCCTCTCGGCTGCGCAGGCTTGTGTGAGGCTTTGCGTTTTCGTGGAGAAGTTCGTTTCCATTTTTGAGGGGACCATCACGCTAAAGTCGTTTCGTTAATTTCCTGAGAGTAGCCCAATACACGTCAGAACTGATCGTCGCACCTTGAGGGAGGACATCGACTCATCGTGCTTTCGTTCACTGTCAGGTATTTGTAGACATTATGCAAGCGCCAGTGAATATCTGCGGTGGTCTGGTTTTCCACCAAAAGACACTCAATGACAGCTCTCAGCGTGGAATCACCTCCATTACAGACGCTATTTTTAAGCCTAAGTATGGTGCCACCACCTATTCGAACATTATGAAGCGATAGGAGCTGAAGCGGGAATATTCTACGATGTCCTATAACGATTTCTGAATTTTTTCAATCGGAACTGGTCGAGAGAAAAATGTGTTGCGTTACTTGTTGAACGCCCCTCGTAGAACGCAGGTAACAGGAAAGGGTGAAGTTCTAGTTCCTGGTGCCTTAAAACTAGGACACCCTCGCTATACGAGACAAAACAAATGGTTCAAATGGCTCTGAGCACTATGGGACTCAACTTCTGAGGTCGTCAGTCCCCTAGGACTTAGAACTAGTTAAATCTAACTAACCTAAGGACATCACACACATTAATGCCCGAGGCAGGGTTCGAACCTGCGACCGTAGTGGTCTCGCGGTTCCAGACTGCAGCGCCTATAACCGCTCGGCCACACCGGCCGGCTGAGACAAAACAGAAGCAAACTGGAGGTCGTGAGGCCCAAGGTGCAGGTCCAACACCTGAATACTTAGCTAGGGATTTCTGATCTTTCGTAAATCAGAAGTGTCATTCAAAGCCGGATTAAATAACTTAACTTACAGAAATCAAAGTAGATGTGTACATAACGTTATTACATCCTCCCACTTGTGATGGATTAGGTGGAAAGGCAGCCGTTCCAAATTTAATCTCATGTACAAACCAACCCACAACCTCGTGATGTGCAATGTATCTAGGTTAGGTTAGTGTTTTTTAACGTCCCGTCGACAACGAGGTCATTAGAGACGTAGCGCAAGCTCGGGTAGGGAAGGATGGGGAAGGAAATCGGCCGTGCCCTTTCAAAGGAACCATCCCGGCATTTGCCTGAAACGATTTAGGGAAATCACGGAAAACCTAAATCAGGATGGCTGGAGACGGGATTGAACCGTCGTCCTCCCGAATGCGAGTCCAGTGTGCTAACCACTGCGCCACCTCGCTCGGTATAATGTATCCAGAAAACAGCGGTCAACAGTCTGCGGCACAACTAAATCACGATCGCTTTGCTCACAGCGTTTTAAGGCTAACCTTTACGAGCAAGCTCAAGACAGAAAAGTTTCATGATGCGTTTGTTTGCGTACCAAAATTTCAATTTTAGCGGTAAAATCAAAGTGTAATTTCTCACTGTCGTTAGTTACCTGAATCTGTCTGGCTACACAGGATGCAGCGGTTACCAAACGATGAGCAGTCCTTGTTCGCACACTTGGTTGCAGGCTATAGGCGACATACGCAGATTGTAAACGGAAAAGGAATGATAGGAAGAAAAATAAGAGCAAATGAAAAATTCAGTACGATGATGAAAATGACGACTCAAAGTATCAGAAATAAAAAATAAATTTAAACCAATTAATTGAATAAAATGAAAGTATTTTGATTACATTTAGAAAAATGAAAAAAATGCTCTACATTTGACGATATTAGAGCCTTCAACATTCTGCACGTCAGGTTTATACACTGACCACTACACTATGCCATTACAATGCGAAAGGCTGTTGTCTTTATGAGTCTGGGATCTCAGTCGCAGTGATTATTTGACAGCCTTCAAATATTCGGCTTCATGCAACATCGTGTGAAGCTTTTCTGATGTAAGCCGATCTCTTTGATTATAATAAGTGTAAATGACGCTGAATCGCGTCTTGTATGGAAGGCTCGAGTAGTGTTTGGTTAGTGCAGTGTGTATTTCGATGGCATCGTAAAGGAAGCCGGCCGAGGAACTGGAAGTGAACTAATTGTTGTGGCAGTTTGGCAACGGCGAACGGTTCAGGCGTGACGTTGAGCGCTCTGATTGGAGGAAACCAACTACAACGCATGGGTGTAAACTATCAAGTAATTTTAGTCAGACTATACACTGATCAGCGACAACATTATGACCATCTACCTACTAGCCGGTATGTCCTCCATTGGCACGGATAACAGCGGCGACGCGTCGTGGCATGGAAGCAATGAGGCCTTGGTCGGTCACGGGAGGGACTTTGCACACACACACAGAACTCTGACGCCACGTTCAATCACATACCAGATGTGTTCGATCGGTTTCAGATCTGGCGAGCTAAGGTGCCAGCACATCAATTGGAACTCGCTACTGTGTCCCTCGAACCACTCCACATGTCTGTGTTTTTACGTCATTTGGGTGCGCCGCATAGAGCCTTTAATTTCCCCAGTGGCGAGTGACACGAAGTTCACGAGGAAAGATTCTCGGACAGAGGAGCTACTCGTAGTGTTGGTAGGAGCCGTGGGCGGCGGGCACCAGAGCCCGGTGACTGCTGGGAGTTGACTTTGGGCTGACAACGCGGTGCACACACGGCGCTCCCTTCCCCTCCGTCCCCCCGGCAGCTGGTCCTGCCCCACGGTCACACAACTTCCCGCTCCGCTGCTCCTTCCGCCAGCCGCTTCTTTTTATCCGCTCCCTCTGGAAGACGAGCCGGCAACTCGAGAGTACTAAGTTAAATTGCGGACTGAAGGAAACTTTTAAACTTGCCTCTTAATCCAGGATGCGATTTGTAGGCGCCCGTCTGTCGAGGATAAGCGTAGTTTCTAGACGACGACGACTCTGCGCAGTCCCCAGCTAAAGCATCCTAGCACCGAATCGAAGTGATGGTAGCGCGGTGCGTGGCGTTAACCATTAGGAAACGTGTTACCGCCGCTCTCCACACCTGTCTATCCTGTGCAAACCTCTTCGTCTCTGCATAACTACGGCAACCCACGTGCACTTGAACCTCCTTACTGTAGCCAGCTTTTCTACCTCTGCAATTTTTAAGCCCCACACTACCCGCCACCACTGAAATGACAATTCTTTGCTGTCTCAACAAGACTCATATCAATCAATTGTTTTGTTAGTCAAATTATACCACAGATTTCACTTCTCCTTTATTGGATTTTGTAACGCTTCAACTAGTTATACATTTTACCCATCTACTCTTCAGCGTTTTTCTGTTGGACACATTTCAAAAGCTTCTGTCCTCTTCTTGTCAGTATTGTTTATCATCCATTCTTCACTTCCATCCCAACATACTTACATTTATATTGGATGTTAAAAATATTCTCCTTTACAGAAAAGCTTTCCTTGCTATTGCGAGTCTGCATTTTATACGCTCTTTACATCTGCCATTGTCATTTATTTTGCTTCCCACATTCAAAACTCATCAACTACTTTTATTACCTCATTTCTTAATCCAATTCCCACGGTATCGCCGACTAAATCCAATTACCTTTGTTTTGTTTTTGTTGATATTCATCTTTTACCTCTTTTCAAGAAGCTATCCACTCCATTCAACTGATCTTCCATGCCCTTTCCTGTATTTCACAGAATTTCAATGCCATCGGCAAGCCTTAGTTTTTTTTAACACGCACATATGCGGAAAATGGCAATTACAGTGCTATATTTCGTAAAGAGAATGACCACAAGGAAAGCTGCAAGCTTTCAACCAGTTTCCCTCATCAGAGAAAGCTATTTCGCTTACAGGTGGTGTATTAGCACGCCGAATTGGCACCCCTAGAAGAAGCATTGCTAAGTAAGGGGAAACACGTTTGCGTGCACAAGTTAAATAAAAAACTTAACGTGCAAAAGACGTTTTTTTTTCTTTTGAACTACATTTTTTGCTTCTTCTCTCTCAACTTTAATTTTATTTCCAAATTTCTTTTTGGTTACCTTTGATGCTCGCTCAGCGCACAGGTTTTATATCTCGGGAATAGGCCAGAATCTTGTCTCACTACATTCTCAACTATTGTTCCCCTTTAATGTTCTAACAACTGTCTGTCTCGTTTCTGTACAAGTTTCTAAACAGCCTTTCGTACTTTGTATTTAAGCCCTGCTAGCTTCAAAAAGTGTATTCCAATCAACATTATCAAAATATGTATTGGAATCTACAAATGTTATAAAAGTAGATTTGCCGTTCTTCATTCGCTCTTCTAACATGTCTGCTGTACTTCATCTCGCTCTTTTCGCAATCGAGTTCGTGCTTGTTTATGGCTTTATATCTTCCACGGAACCGTGCAGAGTGTCTGGTAGTTAATCGTAGTTTAAACTGGCACTAATAAAAATTAACCAGGTGTAATAAGTAGATAGCCAGCAATTACCAGTAACATTTTTCTAGGTGGATGCCAGTAAGTTTTGGTTCTGTGACAAAAAGTGTGAGACTACAAATGTAAAGCTCGAGCTTTTAAACCTCCTTTCAGTCACCCGTGGGTTCTTTTACCTCTGGTATGATATGAGTATGTATAAACTGCAAAATTGCGCATTTGTTGGGAGTCCGCGCTAGACTGTCGGTCCCCCTATGATTGGCTGGGGAAGAATCGTCCCTAGTGAAGCACAAACCCTGTGACAGCTTTACTTCACCACTAAGTTTACATTGTTACCCAAGCTGTTTCACACTTAGCGCAATGAACTCGTCAAATACCGAAGAAATTTTGGAGTAGCCGGATTGCGTCCTTAATTGCTGGTATACAGGAAACTAGATGTACTTAGTCGTTGTATACTGCACAAGAAAGCGCGTATGTATCTTAACTAGGCTGTTGAGCTTCACGAAATTACTTTTTACTGAAATACTGGTCACACGTTTTTAGCCAACGTAATACTACTATTGCCACAGTTACGGTGTATTAGCCCAACTAACCCGCTGACATAGTCCCAAAGGGTGCAGGCTTCGCCATGGGGATGTGGGGCTTTTGTACCATATATTGCTGCACCGTAAAATAACTCAGACACACACAGTACCCAATACTAATTTTATATGTAAATTTACTTACCTTACAAGTGCGCACGTAAATCCGTGGTTCAGTAACATAAAAATATTTTTAAGTACTGTCCGTGGTTAGCTATCTATTATTGGCCCTGATGAGATGATTCATCGGCTTCAGACGACTGTCACCATTCTCTGGTTAGCCACACACTCTGTATCGCTGTTGGCGGAATCATCTGTCATCGTCTCTGTTACATTCATGTCGCTTACTCAGCCTTCGCTTGCGCCACTTCGTGGATAGGCGGACACTACCCGCGGCGATTCACGCTGACTTGGGGAAGTCCCCAAGGGTGGGATTGTTTTTTAAAACCACCTATACGGTGTTGTTTGTTAGGGTACCAGGTATCACACCGTGCTGCCATTCAGCCTGGTGGACCTCTGTTTACATATAATTAACAAAAAAGAAGTCCAGAATTTATGATCCATTTAAAACTGCGAAGTAGTTTGGCATTTAAGTTATTTGCCTGGTATCTGAAGGATCTGGGCTCGAATCCTGTCGGTTGCAAACTCCTTTCTTTTAATGTTTTTGCATTTTTCTTTAAAAGATTCCGAACATTATTTTTAACCAGTTAATTGGTTTAAACATGTTTTCATTTCTGGTCTTTTGTCGAATCATTTTAATTATCATATTAACTTTTTTATTTGTGTTCATTTTATTCTTTTTTCATTTGAAATCTTTATCCATTTCATCTGAAATATTTTAATTTATGTACCGTAATTTTTAAACTTTGAAAATACCGGTCTGTCGCTTAGAAAACAAAAGACGAAATAATCTACTTATTATGGCTGTGTAGTGGCTCAAAAACGTATTTTTCGTTGCGTGTTTTGATGGTAACCGTCATATCGCAGTGCCTTCTAGGGTTGTCCACTCCGTTTGTATAACGGAAGGCCACGTCCTGTCATATTTTCTCTGACATGAACAATGCAGACATGATTACTGCTTTCCGACGAAGTCCCCGGGAATTCCTCTGGCAAACAGTCAATCCACGTTTGTACTTTCCTGGGTTAAAGATCACAATATGTTATTTCTCTTGGGTACTACCGGTACAACTGTAACTTCGAGCTGCTGCTTCGCTTGCGTGGCATTTATATGTGAAGCTCCCAGGAACACATATAGCATCTCCACGGCCACCCTGTGAAGAAATATTACACTTCTAGTTTGCTGGAAATGCAATCACTACAGCGTCTTATTTACATTTGGGAATAACTCCAACTATATTCTGTATTCTAACTGCCCTGCCATAATATCAAATTTCTTCTCTTAAATCCCCTTTCCCCAAAACATCTCTTATGTTTTCAAAACGTTTTTCCCGTAGCCAGTTCAAATGTTCAAATGGCTCTGAGCACTATGCGACTTAACTTCTGAGGTCATCAGTCGCCTATAACTTAGAACTAATTAAACCTAACTAACCTAAGGACATCACACACATCCATGCCCGAGGCAGGATTCGAACCTGCGACCGTAGCGGTCGCTCGGCATCAGACTGCAGCGCCTAGAACCACACGGCCACTCCGGCCGGCTCCGTAGCCAGTGCTTAGCTGATTAAAGTACAGTCAGTACATCTAATAACCAGAGGTCTATATTCGCTACCAGTGAGTCACTCGAGAAAGTTGTGTATTCTACTATACGTCAGAGTGAAATATTCTGTTACACTTATCTGATGGCCTTGGGCGGCTTACTGACCGCGAGGCTGTGCGTCCAAAACTAAATTAGACACATTTTGAGGGACTGAATATGTGAAATTTCGCCATGTAAACTGGGTTCGGTGTATTTGCAACATTTTCATGAATGCAACAATGTTAAACTGTAACTGACCCTGACTTGAAGTACTTCGAGCGACCTAAATATATTAAATCGTCTCACATCATCAGTGCAATGTCGGCGAGATCCTCCACTTGTGTACGTTTTATCAGTAGTGCTGTATCGACAATATATCAACACTGGTCCTGTGTATGCAGCTACTTACGATACACGTTTCGTTTTGTTCAGTTAAAACATCGCCAATGATACATATTTTTCGTGTGTTTCTTACTTTTAATGCGAATGTGATATCTGCATTCACGTTTCACTTGTATTTTACCCTTTGTCAGTGTAGTTGTAAATGACGGAAAGAAAAAAACTGAGACCATATCCAGCGAACAGTGATACACAACAAAGGTGACATTCAAAGGCAATATTTTTCGGACAGCCAATAACACAGTTCATAGGCAGACGCTGAGCGGAAGGGAGTGAGGGGCAGAACTGTTACGCATTCCCCACCCACCACACTCCCGCAGCCATTCTTCTCAGATGTGTTCTGCAGATGAATAGAAATTAAAGCTGCGAATGGAAAAGCATTTAAAATTCGTAGAATTGATAGAGACACAGACGTTTTCGCCGTAATATTTTTGAGAAGCCTGACGTGTTGTTACAATGAGTGGTACGAAAAATACAGATTCATTTTGCGGCTATAAAGAGCAACTTTTGAACAATCCAAATATAACTTTTCGTGTGGATGTTTTATCGTGAACTGATATACGTCTGCCGAGTATGTCTTCAAACTGCCGGCCGAAGTGGCCGTGCGGTTAAAGGCGCTGCAGTCTGGAACCGCAAGACCGCTACGGTCGCAGGTTCGAATCGTGCCTCGGGCATGGATGTTTGTGATGTCCTTAGGTTAGTTAGGTTTAACTAGTTCTAAGTTCTAGGGGACTAATGACCTCAGCAGTTGAGTCCCATAGTGCTCAGAGCCATTTGAATTTGTCTTCAAATTTCTTTTACCTTAAATAATTTGTGTATTTCTTTTATTCTTATCGCACTGGAATCATCGCGTAAGGAAGATGAAAGACGAGCGTAAGCTAAGAAGATGGGTATTTTGTTGTGCAAACCAATCGCTCTGGTGTTGAAACGCTTGTACTCAAACGGTGAAGCGATATTTTAATGAAATACATCAAGTGCGTCAAAAATGCTTCACATGTCGGATCCAGTACCCTGAATGTACCATAAGCGAGGTCAATATTTGGTTTATGGGAGACCAACGTGATACCCATGACAGCTTGTCGCTTTAATTTCTTACATTCGTATGTATCGGAACGCAATTGAGACGCCGGAGCAGCGGAGTTGCATAGTAGTGGAACGGGAAACACTAGGAGTATGTAATACTCTCCTCCGGAGTAGACAACGCTGGCTCAACATAAACCGTGTGCTGTCGTCAGCAGCATACGTATCGAACTGTCTCCTGCACTGAAGTATTCCACCAGTCATACGCCGGCCGGAGTGGCCGAGTGGTTCTAGGCGCTACAGTCTGGAACCGCACGACCGCTACGGTCGCAGGTTCGAATCCTGCCTCGGGCATGGATGTGTGTGATGTCCTTAGGTTAGTTAGGTTTAAGTAGTTCTAAGTTCTAGGGGACCCATGACCTCAGAAGTTAAGTCCCATAGTACTCAGAGCCATTTGAACCATTTTTGAACCAGTCATAAAGCCAGCTAGAATTTAAACGGAAATCGTAGTCAGAAGCCCAGCCAGATTATTGACGTCCTTCTCGCGTTTCTAATCATGGTGGTACCTAAATAACATCAAAAGTTTACGAGTACATAATAAAATCATTGACAGGTATGAAGTCACAACGTCAATTGAATTGATTCTGCTTTATTTCTCTACCCCACGTCCGTGACATTAATGCTACCAAGTTTGCCACCGTACGGTAATTAGTTTTCGTCTTACAACGTGTTAAATAGGGAAAATTTAATTATAACCACCCGGTAAATTTTCGCTTGTATGCTTTCAGGTTTTGCAAGTGCAGGTAGTGCATCTCGGTTTTGAACAAGGGAAAGCCGAGACGTCTTGGTGGGCTGAGGAGGCGCTGACAGTAGAGCTAGTGGCCAGGCGGTCGGGCGCGCGGGGTGTCGGCCGGGACAGCGCGGCGACACGGAACGCCACTCCCAGCAAGCCTTGCGCCACCTGCCGGATCTCGCGGGGGCTGCCCGCACCCCGGCCGCGGTCTCGCTCCTCTGACTGCCTAATGCCGTGGCGGCGGTCGCCAGTACCTGCCCGTCAAGTGTGGACGGTGCAGATAGTCGTCACACCAACACACTTCCCAGGTTGAAGCTCTGTTCCTTGGCTTGAGGAAGGCCTTCGTTACAGTTCACCGCAGTCGTTTAGTCAATAAAATACGAGTGTACCTAGTACGGACAAGATTTATGACTGGACACACCACTTGCTTGCAGACAGAATTCAATACATTGTTCGTAACGGAACTAAATGGGAAGGTAATTTGCTGAGTACGCCAAGGAAGAGTGATTGGACCGTTACTGTTTAACGTATGTATAGGTGATCGAGTGGAACTCCATGAGGCTGTTCGTAGATGATACAGTAGTCTCTACGACAGTAGCAACACCAGAAGTCTACCGAATTCCAGGAAGACCTGCAATGGGTTGATAATTAGTGCAGACATTTGCAGTTGACCGTGAACTTAAATAAAAGCAACGTACCGTGCATAAATAGCCAAAGAAACATGTGGTATTTTCCAGAGATCGCTGAACTACGCCAGAGTCGGCTTCGCGAATCGATACCACAGACATTAGCGAGGGCTCGCTGTAACGCGCAACAACCAATGGGAGGCACTCGCTCTCAGCATAGCAGCGCCTTCATGCTGAGGTCAATATAGTGTCGAGCTTGGAAGAGCTCATCCCAATTCGTGACGTCATCTGAAGGAGTCGACAACATAGTGAAGGACGAACGACTTCAGATGAACTTGACTTGTACTGTTGTACGTGTCGAACTGGCGCACCTCAAGAGAACAGTTTGTTACGTAGTGCATCGGGTTCAGTTTCATGGTCAATGACAGTTGTAAATTATCCAGTACTATTGTGAGAAAGAAGTGTGAAAGTTAAGCAAATCTTTTATTCGTTAATGTAATAAACTGAACTAATATTTCGTGAGTTCTAGTTCGATCGCCACCTGACTGAGCAATCAAAGAACGCACAGTTATGGCCAGACGAAAGTGGTTTTACCAGGTCGCAATTAAACCCAGTACTATTCATTTACATTATTGGTGATAAATCACTACGAACAATAACTGCCACAAAAAATAAGTGGGCGATCAAAAAGTGTTTCCGTTCGGCGGCCGTGCAGTCCAGAATCGCTACGCCAATCAGACCAAAATCGCTGTGAGCACTGAGACAATCATCCCGCTGACGCACCAGACTGAAGATACCCGTTTGGTAGAACACCGTGTCCTGCTGCGTGGAGGAGTCCGTGACTGCCTGCTGCACTCCCTCGTCCGACAGGTATTTTTTAAGGAGCTGAAGGTATGATAATCGCATGGGCAGAGATCAGGACTATAGGGCGGGTGCTAGACTCTCCCCGTTGAGTTGGCGTAACTCTGCATTACGGCATTTGCGATATGAGGAAGTGCATTATCATGAAGCAGCAGCAGTATCCCATGGCAAAGTTTTTCACAACGGTGCCCTTTACACATTCTTCATTCTCCGATGGATCTCTACCGGTGTTCGTCCTTCGGCAGCCAAAAAAAAGAGTAACAGTTATTTGGTAATAACGTCACCATACTTCACCTTTCAGCTGCATTTACCGTACGCACGTCGAAAAGACACGAATGCCACACTAATCCCTTGCCTGCATGTCGTTGCTTATACACCCGTGCGTAAGCGCTGCGACGACTCCCTCAGAAGGAAACTTTTTGATCGCCCCTTATATCTTGGAATAGCCACCGGAGTGACCTAAAGTGGATGACCACATAAAACAAATTCTATGTAACGTGGATGTCAGTATGAGTCACATAGGAAGGATCTTAAAGAAATTTCATGCGTCCATGAGTATGAAATATCTAAAGCTGATCATCTGATGACTGTTGCAATGACATCCCAGCCGGTTCCTGTTAAGTTTTGGAATATATTATTCCGAGTTTTGATGTTAGATAAGACCGAACTGGCTTGAATGACCTCTCGTTTGATCCGAAGAGTGCTTTTCAGGACCCTCAAGTTCGTACGATTGCATCTTCAGTATCAATTTAGCAACTTAATGTATAAGGCGTAAGCAGAGGATAGAGTGATTTTTTTTTACCGTTGATGAATTAATAGAAAAGATAGAGAAGATCCACCGGAGAGTGACGCGTTTCGTCCCGTGATCGTTTAGTCGGCGCGACAGCGCTACGGAGCTGCTCAAGAGACCCCAGTGGCAGGCACTTTAACAGGGGCGTTGTGCATCACGGAGAGGTGTGCTGTTGAAATTGAGAGAGAGGACGTCCCGGGAAGGGTCGGGAAACATATTAGTACTTCTTCCCACATGCATCTCGCGAAAAGACAGCAACGAGAAAATCAGAGAAATATGGAGCTCTAGCAACAGTAATAATTCTACCCACGGGTCATTTGGGGATGGAACAGGTAAGGGGGGACCAGTTAGTGGTACCAGAAGTTCCCTCCGCCACAAAGCGTAAGGTGGCTTGCAGAGCACATGTGTCGATGCACTGAGCAACTTCTGGAGCTCTACACATTCTGTGGCTTGAACTGCACTTCTTGCACAGGCTACATTTCAAAAACATCTACATCTGTTCTCCACAAACCACCTTATGGTGCGTGTTGGAGGATACTTCTGGTTACCGCAATCATTTCCTCCCCTCCTGCTCCATTCGCGGATGGTGCACGGGGAAAACGACTGTCGTTACGTCTTCGTGTTTCATTTTCTCTGATTTTCCGCGTCGTGGTTGATTCGAGAGACATATGTGGATGGTTGTAATATGGTTCCCGAATCTACTTGGAAAGCACGCTCTCAGAATTTCAACATTACATATTTCAGTGATGTACAACGATTCTCTTGTAGCGTCTGCCACTGCAGGTCGTTTAGCACTGCGCAAAGCTCTTGTTCTTACTAAACTAACCCTTGATGAGACGCATTGTTCTTTTGAGGCTTTATATGTCCTCTGTTAATCCTATCTGGGAATGGTTCCATACTGACGAGTAATCCGTGGATCGAGTGTTTTATAGGCCACTATTTGCTAAAAGAATTACAGATCCTTCGTATTTTTCCAAACTATCTCAGCCTGAAACTTCTTTTCGTGCAACTGATTTTATGTGGTCGCTCCGGACTATGGTTTTGTAGCCAATAGTGTAATTGAGTAGTAACTGGTGTTTCCGCCTATTTACGGACAGTACGGTAAAAGTATTTTTAAGTTCACGGTCAACTGCCACACGTTGCACAAATCGTCGAACCTCTACAGTATTCTGGCGATGCAACTGTCCTACATACAGTGGCGTTGTCCTCGAACGACCCCACAGAGCTTATGACGTTTGCTGTGACATAATTTACACACAAATCGTGGCCACCAACGTTCCTGTAACACTGAATTGTGGTACTGCCGAAGTTGCCTTTAGGTCTTACGATCTCCCCTCCTCTTTTTCAAGAGCTGACACATTTTGATCAGAAGTATACGCCGGGAAAGTCTGCATTCACACATTTTGTCTCGAATCCGGTCACAAATCTAGTCCGACAACCCTTAAGCTCATTTTAGTTCACTAAGCTACAATGTGGAAATGTGTCAGAAGTTTTCCATACGACAAGGAAAGTGGCATTAACGATTTTGTTTGCGAAGCTCATGTTAGTCATTATAAATGTTTTTGTTTTCCAAATACTTCGTAATATTCGTGTATTCCTTTAGTCAGTGCACAGAAGGTGGCGGAGGACACTGTAATTTAGTGTTAATTACTGTCTTTCTTGTGCCATTCTCGTATGGAGCTCTTATTCTCGTGATTGCTACACGAGGTATACGATGGAGGCAGAAGATTTGTTGTCCAGACTGCCTTGTTATACCGAGTCTCTAAATTTTCCCAACAGAAAAAGAGTCTCCTTTCTTTCTAATATTTAAGGGTCCTTGGTCATTTATGTTACATTTTCGTATGAATCATAACTACGTATTACGATCGTACAACTGCGTCTCTGAATTCCTTCGACCTCTGCTACCAAAACAGCTAGTTAATGGCTGCATACAGCGTATCAATATAACAGGTCGTACTAGCGTCTTTTGTGTGCTTTCGAGTGCCGATACATGACAGTTTCCCACAATTTCCTACATAAAGATATAAATTTTACATTATCTTTACCTACTACATACTAATTTAAGATGTTCATCCCGTTTCGAGTGACTTCACGAGATTACTCGTCGGCATTTAAACAACGTGACAGGCACCAGAGGGTTACAACTAATGATGTAATCTGATAAAACAGGGTACTTTCTCTTGTTTGTGGGTATTATGTTATTTTTATCCTCATCTAAAGTGAACTTCGATTTTCTACAGAAGTGGAGAAAATGTTGAAGTCTTTTTGCATTCCGTTATAATCACCAAGCGGCGACCCTTTCGTGAGTCAACAGCATTATCAACGAACTTGTCACCGTTGCTGCAACATTTCGTCTGAGACACAGGAGAGCTTCCTCTGCTCCCTCGTCCCCCACCCTTCGTCCGTTCACCCTCCTCCCCGCTGCACGTACATGGTTTCTCGTTAGACAGGCTGGGCGTACAAATATATCTGCAAATCTTTTTAAGTGGCCAGGACTGTTTGTTCTTGCCTATGTTCTGCTTGAGGATGTGTTTACTGCTGTTCTTCTGTTAGCTGCTTGTTGCCTTTTTTTCCTCACTTGACAATAGTGTGAAAGAATTTCATTTAACGGAATTTTTTCAGAACGCAACGTGAGGACAGAACTGCCAACTGTGTGCCCAATTCGTAAAATGTTTCCTAAATATTATCATAATTAAGGTACTTTCACAGGTTTGTTAAGATGTCGCATATTAGTGCTCGAACGTAAGTACGTAGCGCTACTAATGAAATGAGACATAAGATCAGCCAGTTACTGTAGCTGTAGTGGAGGAGGCATTGTCCTAAAATTACAGAATGCTATTAGCCATTCAGGTAAAACTTGCTGTTCTCCATTACTCGACCAAAAACTGACTTTTAGCATATTTTTCTATTGCGCTACCTTTTTGAAAGTTGTCTGCACCTATTCCAGAAAAGAGAAGGCTTCACGTAGATCTACATTTAGGTCACAGTCACAAGCGTTTATAATTCTTTGTCACATCGCAGTTATGTAAGAAGTTTCCGCTCGTTCATAATCTTTTTCGGTCGTGTCTCACAACATGAAATTTATAGTACGTAGATCTTTCACTTCATAAATGTTCATCATTGTTCCAAGATTATCGTGTGAAGTTAAATGCACTGACATTGGCGTACTTGCTGTATTTCTCTTCGTCTTTATCGCAAACCAAAAATACCGCTCAACTTAGTTCTTCACTGTTTCCAGAAATATACGTATCACCGGTGGTTTTCAGGTCTATTAACTATTTTACTTTGCTTTCACCCTCTGGAAGAAGTATATAATGAACGTTCTGAAAATAGGCGTTGGTAACAACGAAATTAACTTCGTCTGCAGGCAAACGAAGCTAGTTACCAGGTATAGCTTACGGAACTTGCCGAAAGCTTCAAAGTTTTTGCAGTTTTACTACGCTGATCTTATACCCTTGTCACACAGTAAAGAACAAAGGCATTTTGGGGGATGT
The DNA here is from genome assembly GCF_023898315.1 of Schistocerca nitens. Classification (NCBI taxonomy): domain Eukaryota; kingdom Metazoa; phylum Arthropoda; class Insecta; order Orthoptera; family Acrididae; genus Schistocerca; species Schistocerca nitens. The sequence goes on along the minus strand of NC_064615.1, from coordinate 779,211,377 downwards.
TTCTCTCGTAAATGGACATATAATTATTTTGCTACGCTGGCAGGAAATGGTATTCGTTTTCTTCGTTGCACACGTAGAAGTGGGCGCCCATACCAAGCCACCGTCATGACAACTGAAGATACTCGTTTTCGATGTGAGGTAATACCAAATGATGTAGCTCTATGTTGGTGAATACCGAACCGATGTCAGATAAAATTCCTGATAAACTCAAACTGAACATTTGGTGTGAGTTTCAGAACTGCTCAGTATCAGTAAGCATTTTATAACTGCGAAATTGGAGTCCTAAATTTTGAAAAGATGAAGGGTACAGAAGATGAACTGCAGTGGTAACACCAAGCCAGATGCGGTTTGTCTTGTGCGCGGCAGTGAAATTGAATTAGCGATGTTGGTTATGTCGTTATCGGCATGTAAACCGCAGAGGCTGTCGACGAAAGCGTATCACGCACCGCAAAATATCTGTCCTGAGGTGAGGTGACTGTCAGCTTGAAACGAGGCTGAGTGAATTCGTGCGCCAAGCTTTGGGACGCGAACTGGAACTGACGCGTAGTTTCAGTTGCAGATGAAGCATCATCTTCTTCTCTTGTTACGACAACAGAGCACAATGAAAACAAATTAATTACGTTTTGTTAGATTAGAGCTTATTCTTGTGGGGACTTTGGCACTGAATGCATATATGACCTATTTTTTTTCCTATCACGCACAGTTTCGACACATTGTGACTTCGCTGTAAACAAGAAAATTAGTAAAACACGTTTAATTTTAATGAAAAATATTTTTGTTTTCATTAATCACTAGTTTTATGAAGTGTAAACAGGAAAACTTCTGTTCATTATTTATAAATCAAAATCTCAAAAATATGGATGCTTCACAGCATTGATGTATTTATTCAACTGGTTTTCGGTTTACTAGGACGTCACCCACATCTATGTCTATTCTTCGCATCACAGCGACGTGCATGGCAGAGGTACCTCATATCAGTTACAAGGTCTTCTTCCCCTCCCATTCACGCGTGGAACGTGGAAAGAATGAGCGTTAAAACGCCTATCGTCATCAAAGAGGATACGCTACTAGAGTACAACGTTGAAAAAAGATAGTACACATGTAGAATGTTAGACTGAAGCAATAGACCTTCTTCCAGTTTTACTTCAGACAGATGAGGAAACTTTTCACAGAATACTTGAAATTTTCTGCATTTTTGAGTAAGGCTTTCAGAAACTGTTTCACCGGCAAAACTCAATGTACTCGTATAGAGGCAGTAATAGAAATTTATTTGTATCCACGAGTTTCTTGCACATAAAGAAGGTGAACTAAAAAACTTGTCATATTAGTTACGATATGTACTAAGCACTGCGACTCCAGCCATTGAACTTTGAACTCTACCTTATTATTATTATTTGAAGAAGTATATGAAATAAATATAATTAAAATCGCTAAAAATGAGCTGTTACTTACTGAGTGCTAATCGTAAAATTTTTGTTAAATGGTACGGCTCTTTCTGTTATCATATTGGGAAACAGCACACTCAAAACGCAAGAATAAGACGCTTTGGCCGGCCGGTGTGGCCGTGCGGTTCTAGGCGCTTCAGTCTGGAACCGCGTGACCGCTACGGTCGCATGTTCGAATCCTGCCTCGGGCATGGATGTGTGTGAAGTCCTTAGGTGACTTAGGTTTAAGTAGTTCTAAGTTCCAGGGGACTGATGACCACAGATGTTAAGTCCCATAGTGCTCAGAGCCATTTGAACCAATAAGACGCTTTAATTTGTTATCGTTTTCCTGTACAACGGGAGACTAAGGAGTCTGCGTCTGATTGTCAACTTGTACTAGAATTGGCAGAGTTCGTATCAGGCTAGATTTTATGGTACTGGAACGAATGGTCACAGAGATGTTTAGTTTATAGCAGTGTTTCGCACAAGTTCTGTAAAATCCGAACTGTTGATACCTCGGACGAAAATATCCGATATATACACAGATTAAGCTTCCAGATAGGAATACAACAATATATTGCAGATCTGTACATGGAAGATTATATAATAGCCAATTTTAACTAGAGCAGATGTGCGCGACCGGCCCACCCTACAATATCCCACCCGGAAAAGAATCTTTAGTACGTGGGAAAAACGAAAAGTACTCACTGCCATTTACCTTCGCACAATTCGTATGTTGCTGTAAAGTAACGCTGTTACTGTGCTCTTTATCTCCATCATCTCCTGCGATCTGGACGGCACCGCACCTGTTTATCTCGAGACAGTAAACAAAACAGACATTAAAATCTTTCAAAACTACAGGAAAACCTAACGCCATCGAGTTCAGTTTTAACTGAAGATTGGAAACTGAAAAACTTCCTCACCAATTGCTTACATGATTCTGACTGATGTAGAGCGTGTGCTTAACTGTATATCTAACTCGCAGGCGTAAAACTGCCAAGTTTTCTTACATCTCCATCGGAGTTTTGTTCTTTTAAATAGCAGCTGAATCTTACGGATAAAATAATCGCCAAATGTACTTTTTTACGAGGGAGTATTTTCAAATTAAACCAAGAAGGTCCAAATTCTAATTTCAAAGTATCTACAAAACAGAAAAACGTAATGGCATTCCGAGTAAAATAAAAAGTGTGGTCAGAAATAGTGATGGACAATAAAATAGTTCAGCAAGTTAAGTCATTTTAAGCCCACGCAGATAGCCGTGCGGTCTAACGCACTGCTTTCCGGGCGGGCAGGCGTGCCGGTCCCCGGCACGAATCTGCCCGGCGGATTAGTGTCGAGGTCCGGTGTGCCGGCCAGTCTGTGGATGGTTTTTAACGCGGATTTCCATCTGCCTCGGAGAATGCGGGCTGGTTCCCCTTATTCCGCCTTAGTTAACCTATGTCGGCGATTACTGCGCAAACCTGCGCGGCCCCTCCCGCTGGAGGTTCGAGTCCTCCCTCGGGCATGGGTGTGCGTGTTGTTCTTAGCGTAAGTTGCTTTAGGTAGTGTGTAAGTCTAGGGACCTGGGGTTACACTCGTCTGGTGTGAGACGTTCCCAGGGAGGGGGGGGAGGGGGGGGCGAACCGCACAATAACCCTGGGTTCGGTGTGGGGCGGCGGTGGGGTGAGTGGACTGCTGTAGCCTGTTGTGGGGTTCTGAACCACTCTGAGGGCTACTGCGGGGACGTAGCCTCTCCCTGGTTTCTAGGTCCCCAGTTCAATAAAATACAAGTCATTTTAACTACCTGGGCTGCGGCTTTTCTTTTGTTCATGATGAAGATGTAAACAATACGACAGCAAAATTTCGGGGTGACTGTAGAACAATAGAAAGAACATTAAACAAAAAGTAGAGTGAAGAAACGCAATTGAAATTCTATAAAACACTAGCCGTTTCATTGCTACTTCGTGAATCTGTGGGGTGGATAGCAAACAATTAAGGCATTAATCGAATAGTGTCATCAGAAATGAAATTCCTCAGATCAGTTAAAAAATGCAAACTAGAAGATAAATTAAGAAACGGAGAACTACAAGTGAGCTTAAAATATTTACAATAACAGAAAAAATCGACACTTACAGGAAGAAATGGAAGGAACATGTAAACAAAAGGCAACAAGGCCGGTATCCTAAAAATGTTTTGCAATTTATACTCGAAGAGATAAGGACGTGGGTTGGCCCAGGAAGCGATGGAGGCGGAAGGCGGAAAAGGTTCCTCGAACCTAATCCATGAATGTAAATGATGTTGATGATGGTGGTGATGTGATGATGATGATGATGATGATATGCTTTTTGTCCTGTCTACAATATTTGACTGCTAATTGTTGTTCTCCGACTTTTCTTTTTCTATAAAGTAATTTATTGTATATGCATGTTTCAGTTAATTTGGTTTAATGTCTACTCGCTGACAAACTGTTGGAAAGGGCAGAGGCAGTAGCCTAATTTCTTTCTAAAAGAGATATTGTCACCACTCGACCGTATCTTAATACTCAGTTGGAGCTCACGAGTGGATAGTCGCATTAGTTCTTACGGCTATGGAAGTTGGCTAAATGTTCTCGGAGACCAGTAACAGTCTATGGCAGACATTCCCTTCAAGTCTATATTTCTCGGCAGCAATGTCAAGTGCCACGGAACTAGAAGAATCAATTCCCGCGTTTTGCAAACTACATGCATTTGAAGTTTTCGCTAAATTTGTCACGTTGTGTGGTGCTTAACGGACTAGTCTTCCCAGAGATTTTGGATTTTAGTGGCGCCTTATATTTGCAAATAATATTATGTCCTATCATTCGAATTATTATGAATGGCTGCAAACAACCATCTTACGAGACAAAAAAAGATTAACTTAGACGGCTGATACTCAACACTCAGCACATTACTGTGGTTACAGGGAACTCGATTATCAACATTCATCACTTGACTATTTGACGTTGAGAAATTTTATATTGTAACTCTGCACGTAGTTTCCGACCCTTCAGCAGTCATCAATTTTTGAAGTTGGTTACTAAAAACAGAGCTCTGTTGAAGCCGATGTACCTCAGTTTCGTGAACATCTACTATAATGTGTCACACTAAAGTATTTTATTGCAGCTTGTGTTGAAAATTGTGTTTAAATTATTGATAGTGGTTTGTATTCTGCATCTGATGTTTCCGCAAGTGTCAAACCTGTGCACTATTCGTACGACCTGTAGAAATGTTCTTTCGTTATTTATCTTCCTTCATTGGTGTATTTTATCCTCTAAATATTACTAGCGTTAACTGGAATTTATACTTCGTAATGCTGACCTTTCAAAAATACGTTACATACTCCAGATTTTGGCCAAGTCCAGCTGCTGTGCTCACTTGATGCCAGAATAATGCCATAGTTGCACCTAAAAGTTACAGAATTTTTAATGAACTAAAAATAAATTTCATAACTTAGATAACTGAGACAACTCTTTGCTAGTGGCGAAACCGTTCCCAAATATAGAATATTCCGTACATTGGTAGTACTGAATAGCGATTAGAATAGTCACGTTTGTATTCTTTGCACTACACTCTTTTAGAACAATTGAAAAGTGTCCGTCTGGTCATCTATTTACAAAAATGTACGCCCACGATACTAGGGTTCCGGAGATGTCTCGCAGACGCTCCCTAAATACATTGCCTAAACGAAAGTATATCCTTGGTCATGGTCTGCATATTTACATTGTGTGGAAAAGTAAAAAGTTCTATGGTCTGTGGAAGTTGTTTCGATCAGTAAGTACAAATACGTCGCGTAGGTAAAAATTACACCGTCACAATGAAGATACGTGACTGAAATGATACAAATTAGTAGGATTATAGAACTGCGAATTACCTCTGGCAATAGATGTGGCGTAAAGCCCACACGTGCTGCAGCCAGAGCATTCAACACATTTCATGGAAGCAAAGAGGGCCTGTATAAATTTCTGGGTAATCGCCATCGACGCTTTTTGTATGAGAACCCACAAAATATTAACAGCGACTGTTGGCGAACGGTGACGAGGAAGCCACCGTGCAGCCGTATCTCACATGTATGAGGTGGATGACATCTCAGGCAAGTATTCACTGCGGAAGCTGTACTATCCGTCATTATTCGATGAAAGCGCGTGCACGTACCTCGCCACATTTGTCGAAGTATTGTGTTGCTGAAGTGTGTCATGAAGGAGCTGTATGTACCTATGACTATAAAATCTCTCTGATATAGCGGTTGCTTTCAAATTGCCCTCAGAGCGAGACGAGAAATCACTTGTTACCTTCTGCGACGTCCCAAACCATCACACGTGGTTTTGCCCATTCTTCCGTTGAACTATGCAAACAGCTAAATTGCAATGTCCACGGTAGGGCTTACCGTGTATGTTGGACTCGTCCGAAAATACTACATTTTGCCACCTCGCATCCCAGGGACGTCTTTCACTTGACCATGGCGTCTGTGGTTTCTGATCGGTGGAAACCGTAGCAGTGACTTGCGTGTCACATGTGCAGTCCGCATTGAGTGACGCAGAGCCGTTGACAGAAACAGTCATGTAGACCAGATCGTTGTGGTGGTGATGGAGTCGTCATTTTCTTGCGTGCTGCTACCAATACGTCCTCTGAAACCACTTGACATAAGGACCATGGTGTCGCGTTTTATTGGGTCTGGAGTGCTTGAAGCAACGGGGGTCGATTGACAAGTTGATGGTCGGAGTTCCCGAGACGAAAATATCGATGAGGTCTGGAGATGGCGGTCTGCCATTCTGACTGGCGCCACGTGCGTGCAGTGGGATAGCGGGCAGTGAAGCGCGGCCACCGCCATGCTGTGGTAGTGGAGCAGCGGCGGCGGCGGCGGCGGCGGCGGCGGCGGCCTCTGATCTGCCGCCTCTGTGCTTCTGATGGGAGAAGCTGTCTTCACACCGGCGGCACGTACTCAGAAATGCTAGCCGTTAAACACCATAGCCGACAGGTCGACACCTGACCCAAAAACGTATTTTTAGGTATTTATGAAAATCGTACGCTGTAGAACAACACACGCAGTCTAATATAAACCACTGAGATAAGCATTGCATTAATTATCTATGTATAGTGATACATATTTTGGTTGCAAATTCTGTCTGAATATCATTTCTTCACTGTCTCTGTAATACGACATGAAATTGATGTTGTGTCATTGTTAATTATGGTTGTCGTAGTCATTCGTAATGGGATTCGTCAGGCCTTGCCCAACTTCGGCACAAAGCCGTCGTCGCATGGAGGTTTTCAAGGGAACGCAAGTAATTTTGGCGCTGGAAATCATTTCCATGCAATTCTTGGAGTTACTGTACGTGATAAGGAAGGAATTGGTGTCGTGTTAGAATGCGATCTACACTGGTTTTAGGAATGGCAGTCTCCTATGAAGATGTCGTGTGCTCGCATGTGGATTCATTCCATTGGAAGCTAGAACAGTAACTTCAGCGACTTGGTCTGTGCGAGTTCTACGACTATTCCATCACCTTGTGTTGAAACATACATCGGGAATATGCGTGCTTGTCCGGACATCGCTTTCTATACAGTTCCTTAGTAGTATGACGCCTACGTTAAACCACAATACTGTAATGAGTGCGCTGTCAAGGGGACGTTAAACTTATAAATTTTTTGTCCTCCAACCGCAATAAAACAAAAATAATCATTATTTTTTTCGTGATGGACTGCCGTGAGCAGCTCTATACTAGTTGTACCCGTATTGTAAATAAGAAAACATTATTGCAGTTATTATTCTGCTTAGATTGTCCATAGAAAAGTAGCATTTGTACCTTGTCTTCGCTGGTGCACATGGGACTCGCACAGACTTACAACAGAAGACGATTGACTGAATGACTGATGTGCGTTTTCCTCGCATTTCCATTTGTTTTCTATCAACTCCAGAAACTGAACGAGTAACTTTACCCCAGCTACGTGCACTGTGTGCTAGTACAGGAAAGTCAAAGTCAGTTTTGTATTACGTTTTTAATAATTTCGTGTGTACGTAAATAATACACAGTGATATGTTTTTGTACAGGTCTTCAAGAGAGGAAGTGCATTGCCAAATTAAAAAAAGTAAATAAATAAAAGGTGCTGTTTAAACAAGACGTACTGCTGCTCATATCTTCGAAACGAACAAAGTTACAAGGAAGGCAATAATCGTAGTTAATGTCCCCCTTGTAAATGAACAAAATTTGCTCGGTACATTTCTTATTTTGCTTCTGGGCAAAAGGTTATTTTGAGTGGTCAAGACAAAAGGGACACTCTGCATAAGGTAGACATTTCGTAACCACGTAGCTATAACACCCGTGCTTATGTTGGCTGTGTCGTTTTTTATGGGTGAAGTTTGTTTATGAATACTCTCTTACAATCTGATAGGAGTTGGTATTTTTCGATCAGCATGAGTTGTTTTACAGATGGATATTGTTCGAGCACTCCAGGAAGGTTCGGGTAGATCGTTGGTCGAACCAGGTGAATTGGTAGAAGTATCATGATATCCACCGGATGTTGATAGTTTTCTGGTTGCTGTCAACCTTAGCTAGCAGACAACATTATGTTTGGGGCGACTGCGCCTGCGAAACCGGAAGTGACGCTTGGTGTTAACGATCGCTGCGTGACTGTGGTGTAATTGAGTTTGAAGTAATCTTCATATCCGAATCTCTTTTTCAAGACACTATCCATTCCGTTCAGTTCATCTTCCAACCCATTTGCGTCTCTGACGGGACTACAGAGTCATCAGCAAACAAAGTTTTTATTTCTTGTTGACGGCCGCTGTGGCCGAGCCGTTCTAGGCGCTTCATTCCGGAACCGCGCTGCTGCTCCGGCCGCAGGTTCATATCCTGCCTCGGGCATGGATGTGTGTGATGTCCTTAGGTTAGTTAGGTTTAAGTAGTTCTAATTCTAGGGGACTGATGACCTCAGATGTTAAGTCCCATAGTGATTAGAGCCATTATTTCTTGTTCCTGAACCAGAATTCCCTTTCCACATTTCGCCTTGGATTCCTTTGTTTGCCGGCCTCGGTGGTCTCGCGGTTCTAGGCGCGCAGTCCGGAACCGTGCGACTGCTACGGTCGCAGGTTCGAATCCTGCCTCGGGCATGGATGTGTGTGATGTCCTTAGGTTAGTTAGGTTTAAGTAGTTCTAAGTTCTAGGGGACTAATAACCACAGCAGTTGAGTCCCATAGTGCTCAGAGCCATTCCTTTGTTTATTCCTCAATATACAAATTGAACAATGTTCTGCTGTCTGGCTACGGTACTATATAACGTGTGTGCGTTCGTTATCGAGGTTATCAGCGACCGTACTAAAATAATTAGAAAAGAACGTGATTTAAACTTCTAAAGCATTAAAAATAGGAAATGTTCCACTCCCTCCCTCTTAGTCCCACTCACGTCCATTCGCACAATCACGCAACCGCTAAGGTACTGTAAATTCGGTCAGATGTTCCAATTTTTCTGTTACAACGTGGCTAATACAAGCAGGCACTAAAATAACGACGCAGACATGTGTGGCTGGTTGATCACTAACAAAAAACATGAATTAGCTAGTCACTCAGATAAGATATTAAAAATCTTCTCCCTAATATCTTAAAGAGCAAGTCAAGCATTTCACAGGGTCTTAGAAGTCTTTAACACATTTATCTCATTGTCAGCTAAAGTAGTGGGCAAATCTACAGATAAATTAACCGCTGCCCTCTTGTCTGAATGTAAAATATAGTCAACTAAAATGTATCGTACTATGATCAGTACACGACAAGCCCGCTAGCTCCCCATACTGGCGCGGCCTCTCGCTGGTACATCAAGCCATGCGTCGCAGGAATGTGCACTACACGAAGACGTGTGAGAGGAGCCTCATCTCGACTATGTTGGTGGAAGGAGGTACGCCATGTCCGAGTTGTTGACTTTCTTTTCTTTATCATTATTTCATCCCTCGCGTCCCATATGAGCGGTAAAATCAACCCACTCTCCAACCAAAAGATTTATGTGTATACAAGATGAAAAACAAATAAAATTTGAAATATTTACACATGCTTTTGTAAAAGGAACTTTTAGGGTTTTGTATAAAGGAAACTTTATTTTCTCCATTTTTGTGAAATCGTAACAAATTAAAGCTAAAAGATTAAATAGAAAACAATAAGAATAAATTAAAAAGACGTTGCAACAAAAGTTGATCTTAAAAGTGGAGTACTGCACTTCAGCAAAAGATGAACTTACCAAATTGTTCTTTGAAAAAAAAAATAGTTGTGAAGGAGATAAGTTGGACGTTTGGTAGGGTAGGGTAGTGTAGTGTTGGGTCTAAATATAGAGGTCTGATGGGCAGTATCGAAATTACTACTCCATTCATTCATGTTTCTTCGACATCCAGTCCAGGAGACGGAGGGAGTAGTAGTTTGACATGTGAGTAGGACAATAATACGTAGTAGAAAAGGGGTGGGGAATGATTGGGGGTAGGGTAAAGGAGGAAGATGGGGATCGGGAGTGAAAGGGAAGGGGAGGGCCCGGATGAAGTGTAATACGAGGGCAGTTCAATAAGTAATGCAACACATTTTTTTTCTGAAACAGGGGTTGTTTTATTCAGCATTGAAATACACCAGGTTATTCCCCAATCTTTTAGCTACACAACACTATTTTTCAACGTAATCTCCATTCAATGCTACGGCCTTACGCCACCTTGAAATGAGGGCCTGTATGCCTGCACGGTACCATTCCACTGGCCGATGTCGGAGCCAACGTCGTACTGCATCAATAACTTCTTCATCATCCGCGTAGTGCCTCCCACGGATTGCGTCCTTCATTGGGCCAAACATATGGAAATCCGATGGTGCGAGATCGGGGCTGTAGGGTGCATGAGGAAGAACAGTCCACTGAAGTTTTGTGAGCTCCTCTCGGGTGCGAAGACTTGTGTGAGGTCTTGCATTGTCATGAAGAAGGAGAAGTTCGTTCAGATTTTTGTGCCTACGAACACGCTGAAGTCGTTTCTTCAATTTCTGAAGAGTAGCACAATACACTTCAGAGTTGATCGTTTGACCATGGGGAAGGACATCGAACAGAATAACCCCTTCAGCGTCCCAGAAGACTGTAACCATGACTTTACCGGCTGAGGGTATGGCTTTAAACTTTTTCTTGGTAGGGGAGTGGGTGTGGCGCCACTCCATTGATTGCCGTTTTGTTTCAGGTTCGATGTGATGAACCCATGTTTCATCGCCTGTAACAATCTTTGACAAGAAATTGTCACCCTCAGCCACATGACGAGCAAGCAATTCCGCACAGATGGTTCTCCTTTGCGCTTTATGGTGTTCGGTTAGACAACGAGGGACCCAGCGGGAACAAACCTTTGAATATCCCAACTGGTGAACAATTGTGACAGCACTACCAACAGAGATGTCAAGTTGAGCACTGAGTTGTTTGATGGTGATCCGTCGATCATCTCGAACGAGTGTGTTCGCACGCTCCGCCATTGCAGGAGTCACAGCTGTGCACGGCCGGCCCGCACGCGGGAGATCAGACAGTCTTGCTTGACCTTGCGGCGATGATGACACACGCTTTGCCCAACGACTCACCGTGCTTTTGTCCACTGCCAGATCACCGTAGACATTCTGCAAGCGCCTATGAATATCTGAGATGCCCTGGTTTTCCGCCAAAAGAAACTCGATCACTGCCCGTTGTTTGCAACTCACATCCGTTACAGACGCCATTTTAACAGCTCCGTACAGCGCTGCCTCCTGTCGGAAGTCAATGAAACTATACGAGACGAAGCGGGAATGTTTGAAAATATTCCACAAGAAATTTCCGGGTTTTTCAACCAAAATTGGCCGAGAAAAAAAGTGTGTTGCATTACTTATTGAACTGCCCTCGTAGGTAGCGTGGGATTATAGTCAGTATGATGGGTAAATATCTGGACGGATTTCACTGTCTGGGGGAGGAAGAGGGTTGAAGTTGCGTAGGATGTGTTGTTGACTTTACTTACCTTGTCTTATTGTCTGTAAGTTCCGTTGTAGACACGAGCTTATCGCCCCCTGTACTTTATTCCAGTTACCATAGGTATTCGTTTATGTAGGCTTCGTTCACACGGGTTGTGTCTCTCATGACGAAGCACGCCAGTAGCGGTTTCCATCGTGGTTCGTGCATGTTCAGAAAAGAGGGGGTACATCGCACAGAACGTCCTCCACATTGTGATTGGCGACCGCAGAACTGTCCAGCGGCCGTTTTCGGCTATAACTTGCGTGCAAACCAGACATTTCGTTTACGAAAATGGGCACGTGAAAAATTGCTAAGTTAAATTCACTAAAACGCACATTCCTTCCCTTGTACGTGCTATCCATGTAGTTCCGCCTGCATTACACACAAATAAAAACGCCTATTTGCGTGCGATTCAAATTTACAGTAGTTTTTTTACTTAAGATCAAAATTATTTCACCACACTCACTGTGTAGTAAAACCTTCAGATCACTTTATTAGATCAGCGCATGTGTTCAGCAACAGAATTTTTAGAACATGTGAAATACAAGACTTCAGAGTTCAAATAATTCAAATGGCTCTAAGCACTATGGGACTTAACATCTGAGGTCATCAGTCCCCTAGACTTACAACTACTTAAACCTAACTAACCTAAGGACATCGCACACATCGATGCCCGAGGCAGGATTCGAACCTGCGACCGTAGCAGCAGCGCGGTTCCGGACTGAAGCACCTAGAACCGCTCGGTCGCAGCGGCCGGCTAGACTTCAGAGTGCTGAATCCTTTACTGCAGATAGTGGAAGCGATCTTATAGACAAAGGCACAAATTCTTTTATATGTGCTTGTGTGACCAAACTTGGAAATCACAGTCCTCGCCTACACCACTACACTATAGTTAACAGATGTTACTTAATGCGTGGTTGAACAAAAATGTAGATGCCAGCCAAGTCTGGAGGTTGCCGTATTTGACCACGAGTGGCACCTGTACAAAGCCCTGTATACATTGCATTTGTCAGTCGCGATGAGAACGCTATTCTGCGTAGTTGTGAGTGCGTTATGTCGGAGCTAAGTGAATTCGAACGTGGGCCAATTGTTGTTTCTCAAATGATTGTTGGTTCTCATATGGTGGGTGCTTCCGTAACCAATGTTGTTGTTGGAATTAGATTTTCACTCTGCAGCGGAGTGTGCGCTGATATGAAACTTCCTGGCAGATTAAAACTGTGTGCCCGACCGAGATTCGAACTCGGGACCTTTGCCTTTCGCGGGCAAGTGCTCTACCAGGAGAGCTTCTGTAAAGTTTGGAAGGTAGGAGACGAGGTACTGGCAGAAGTAAAGCTGTGAGTACCGGGCGTGAGTCGTGCTTCGGTAGCTCAGTTGGTAGAGCACTTGCCCGCGAAAGGCAAAGGTCCCGAGTTCGAATCTCGGTCGGGCACACAGTTTTAATCTGCCAGGAAGTTTCAATGTTGTTGTTGTTGTGGTCTTCAGTCCTGAGACTGGTTTGATGCAGCTCTCCATGCTACTCTATCCTGTGCAAGCTTCTTCATCTCCCAGTACCTACTGCAACCTACATCCTTCTGAATCTGCTTAGTGTATTCATCTCTTGGTCTCCCTCTACGATTTTTACCCTCCACGCTGCCCTCCAATGCTAAATTTGTAATCCCTTGATGCCTCAAAACGTGTCCTACCAACCGATCCCTTCTTCTAGTCAAGTTGTGCCACAAACTTCTCTTCTCCCCAATCAACGAAGCCTAAATTTATCGTGTTTCAAGAGGCAACGTATCGAAGACTTATACCACACACAGGGAAAGTGGTAAAATGGCTCAAATGGCTCTGAGCACTATGGGACTTAACATCTGTGGTAATCAGTCCCCTAGAACTTAGAACTACTTAAACCTAACTAACCTAAGGACAGCACACACGTACATGCCCGAGGCAGGATTCGAACCTGCGACCGTAGCGGTCACGTGGTTCCAGACTGAAGCGCCTAGACCGCACGGCCACACCGGCAGGCTAAAGTGGTAAAACATCATTCGCTAAGCTCCAGTGCGGAGAAAGTGTGTGTTGCTAGATCGTGACAGACGGGCATTGAAAAGGACTGTAACGAAAAATAAGAGAACGACAGCTACAAAAGTAACCGGAGAACTGAATTTCGCAGTCGCGAACACTGGTAGCACCAGAATAACACCAAGGGTGCTCAATGAGCAGCGAACTGGAGGGCGAGCAGGAACCCACAAACCCTGTACTAGGGAGCAATGGAAGAAAATAATTTGGTCGAATGATTCATATTACACACAATTTCCTTCTTCTGGCCGGATTTATGTCCGAAGAGTGAAACATGGCGGTGGTAAGGTGATGATTTGGGCAGCTTCCATCGTGGTGTTACATTGGATCCCATGATTACCCTGCAATGTCGCGTTACTGCCAACGATGATGTGACCATTTTGGCTGATCAGGTCTGTCCCATGGCACAGTGCTTGTCGCCCGAAGGTGATGCTGTGTTCCAAGTCACATCGTCCAGGACTGGTTTTGTGAACCACACTCACGAGTTCTTCATACAGGGTTATTCTAAATGATGGATCCATGGATGTATTCAACTACAAATCCAAAATGAACAAGCTTTACACCAATTAAAAGAGGAAGTTTCAAAGTTTTTGGCCGGCGGCGTTGCGGGGGGGGGGGGGGGGGGGGCGGTTATTCCGTTTCACTCTTAGTTGTTAGTGAGATGGCGACTGTGGAGAAAAGTTAGTCGCAAATTGCAGTGCAGTGGGCATTTCGTACCAAATTCGATATTCAACCACCAACTCGCAAAAGCATTAGCAGTTGGTTTAAGCAATTTAAACAGACTGGGAGTGTGTGCAAAGGAAACAGTACAGGTCGACCGCGTTTGTCAGAGTATGATATCCGACGGATTCAAGAAACTCTTGTGCGCAGTCCGAGGAATTCTAGCCAGTGCAGAACTTGGACTACCCCAGCGAACTGTATGGAAAGTTCTGAGACGGCGTTTGCTGTACAAGCCCTAGCGATTACAACTAATGCAGGCTGTCAACTAATTAATTATAAATTATTGAAAATTATTAAATTGATATCAAACATTATGAAAAAACTTTGAAACTTCCTCTTTTCATTGGTATAAAGCTTGTTCATTTTGGATCAGCCGTTTAGAATAACCGTGTATTATTAAGTCTTTATGGTTTACTTTGGAGATAAGTGTGCCTAATCGCTATTCACCTCCATCATAGTTACCTGAATTTGTCACTATTTCGCAGGAAAACTGGTCACTGTTTTACAGGAAGAATGATTACAAAATTCTCTTGAAAACCTCGCAGGAGCTGCATCTTTGAGAGATCCTCACCGTTACGGTGCTTTGGAACAGCATATATTCGTCGCACGAAAGTTACAACACAAAAGCCATCAAATACAGTCTTCAGTTGCAAACGACCTAATCCAATATGTCGCCTCCAAAGCCTCGATTTTGACATAGAGCGCGATCTTGTATCTCATTTGGCCACGTTTCACTTGACGAAGCAAAAATCTGATGCATCTGATTCTGCGATACGCGCTTGGGAATAATCCGCAACGTTACTTTCACGTCCTTTGTGCAAGTTTCGTGTACTTGCTAGAGTTGTATGATGAAAATGTAAAGCTGCAGAGCTGGTCCGATTCAAAGTGCTTCGTTATTGTGAGACTCCTGTCGGGCGTGGGCGACGGCGCGGCTTGCAGAAGAGAGCAGCAGCAGCAGCAGCTGCTGCTGGCCCTGGGGACAGCCGACCTGCACAGAAGGCACCAGTAATTGCGGCCCTAATCCTTCTGTGCCCTCTCTCCCATTTCCCGTCCCGTCCTGTCCTATCCGGGCATCGACTCGCATTACCAGCTGTTGCTAAGAGGCTTAAAAGCCGATGAATTCCGTAGCATCGCAATTTCGCGTCCAGCGCGTCTTCTAAAATATTTATGCCGACTGCTGACATGTGAATCTGCGTCTCGTCCCCACTCAAACGCTGCTTGTGCCGCACAGAGTAACAGAAAGAGAGACACTGACAGAAAGAGGGACACTGTGAAAAAGGGGGAATTAAGCTATAGTTTTTGGCAAGGAAGGAATGAGCTGTCTCAGAATTATCATGGATTAAAATCTTAATCGTTTACGTGAGATTACGGTAAAGTTTGAATATTGTTAATGTTTATTCTGATTTATATACTTTGGGAAGTCCAGTGTACGTAACAGTAAATTGAAAGTTATTTGCCTTGTGACAGGGCATCCGCAACTGTCAGCATAAATTTTTATTGAATCACAGCATAGAAAATGAAATCTACATAATCGTTTGCAGTCATGGTATAACGATCGTCCTGTCAATTCTGGCCGGCCTGCTCCACTTGCCGACAATGTAACGATACATTTCAAATTGGCTCTGAGCACTATGGGACTTAACATCTGAGGTCATCAGTCCCCTAGAACTTAGAACTACTTAAACCTAACTATCCTAAGGACATCACACATCCATGCCTGAGGCAGGATTCGAACCTGCGACCGCAGCGGTCGCGCGGTTCCAGACTGAAGCGCCTAGAAGCGCTCGGTCACTCAAGCCGGCCATACGTTTCAGAATTATTGTACGGACCTCGCCATCCAGTTTCATCCCTCCTGTAAAGCGATACATTATAACTGGCTTGAGTGGTAACAGACATCTTGGATTAATACTTGCTGGACTTGGTTTGAATGTATGGTGCAAAGTCGAGTGCTTGTTGACGCCGCGGTCAACGGTGGAGGAGGCGGAAGAGAGGAGAGACATAGAATTGAGCCTGC
Source organism: Schistocerca nitens (assembly GCF_023898315.1). Classification (NCBI taxonomy): domain Eukaryota; kingdom Metazoa; phylum Arthropoda; class Insecta; order Orthoptera; family Acrididae; genus Schistocerca; species Schistocerca nitens. The sequence continues at coordinate 779,195,200 of NC_064615.1, read as the reverse complement.
TCTTTCACCATAACGGGAGCTGCGCTCGCCGACTGGCTGTGATGAAGTGCTTATCGTGAGATTCTGCAAAAGCGGTATGAAAGCTGAAACGCTGAAGCAGTGTTTAAGAAAAATTCAGCACTGATATTATAAAAGACTGTCGGCATGACGTCATCAACTTGCAGTAAGAGCAATGAATGAATGCTTTTGCGGAACATACAACGAATATGCCAACTAAATAGCCATCATAATATTTTAATTTTGTCCTGGTTTACATCCAGCCTCTGTTAAGTTGAAAGTAAATACTTAACTCTGTTGAATGAGAATTAACAATAATCTCAACGGCAGTAATCTTGACGAGATTAGGTAGAACGTTATGTCAGTACTATTACACGTAAATTTTGCTCAATCCGGAAGTCAAATACAAAGCAGCAGTTCTATACAAACAGATTTACTCTAGAAAGTCACAAAACTAGCCAGACGCATTATTCTGAAGTTTCGGTTCGCAATTTACTAGTCTAAGGAACGAATGTGTACTTGTAGACATGGACAAACAGGTATCGGTGCATAAGGGAACACCTTGATGCACACGTAAAACTTCAGTGGCGGCTAGAAGGGACACTTCTGAAGTATCTTCTGCGTTGCTAATAGGAAGGGAGAATGTGGGATAACGAAAGCAGAGGTGTCCCTGCGGCGAAAAATGTGTGTTAATTTACCATCATTCCTGGGTGATTTTGTAAACTGTTCCACTGATTCGTCGGGGTGGCCAGCGCGAGAGAAGTGCCATTCTTGCAGTTACACACAAGTCACAGCACACTGCAATAGTGACATTAAGTGTACCATTGCATGTTGTAAGAAACGCGACATGGAAGTAAAGGGTCCTAAATGAGGTATTTATTTAGAACATTAACTAACTTTCTGAGCAAGAATTTCAGTATTAAATTAGCGACACCAGCTAAACTGTGGTGAGGCTGACAACGGAACTAGTGAGGCTGCTGTAGTTTTTCTTCGCCATACGAGTACAATATTATTGTGTCTTGTCTTCTGGATGAGCATAGTGACGTTCCGTTTAGAAAACTGTGGAAAAGCGCCGGGCCGACTGTACACGCCCTACAATTACTCGACTTGGCGCCATGCATCCAAAACAAGTCCAGCAAGATGTCTGTTACCACTCAAACTAGTTTTAATGTATGGCTTTACGAAAGGGTTGAAACTGGTTGGCATTGTAATTCTGAAATTAACATTGTCAGCAAGCGGAGTAGGTGGACCAGAAATGGCACAACAATCAATATGTCAAAGAACGGAAAAAAATTACGTAGATTTCATATTCAGGCAAACCAAATGGTTTAAGACAAAAAATCTGTGTTCCTCGTTCAATCTACGATTGTACGTGTTTCACAACTGTTACATTCTGCTTCCTGAGAAAGAGAGAGAGAAGGATCGAGCAAAGGTTAAGAGTTTAAAATTTCTTACTCTGATTTGAGATGGAGGAAAACATTTTAAGAAGCCGCTCCTCGTTATAGTTCTAGATCGGGACATCTTAAACATGTCTTGACTTGATGTTTGTCTTACATGTTTTACAATATATGAAACGTGCAAGCATATAGTGTAGGTAGGTATGACAACTATGTGATAGTTGTTGTTTGCACTGTGAGTGAAGGAGTATGAAACGAAAGGAAAGTAGAAAGGATACGAAACTTCTTGCCGGGTACATAGTCTGAGCTTTCCGTAAGTACGAACAGGTAGTTACGGTAACGTTCCTATTTTATGCACTTTTCAACCTCGAGATTAACTTTTGCAGTTATTCCACAACACACTGTAAAGAGGTGCACGATTCAGTTACAGTATTTTTATGAAGGATGATATTCACAAAAAACTCAAGGAATATCAAAATCATATCCATCCGTTAACTGAAGACAAGATTCCTACAGCAATGAAAAGCGAGGGGTTGGGTTGTTTTGGGGAAGCAGACCAGACAGCGAGGTCATCGGTCTCATCGGGTTAGGGAAGGACGGGGAAGGAATTCGGCCGTGCCCTTTGAAAGGAACCATCCCGGCATTTGCCTGGAGCGATTTAGGGAAATCACGGAAAACCTAAATCAGGATGGCCGGACGCGGGATTGAACCGTCGTCCTCCCGAATGCGAGTCCAGTGTCTAACCACTGCGCCACCTCGCTCGGTAAAAGCGAGGAAGGCTGCGTTATATGATGGAACTTATCGTGCGTTTATTAAGAATTTACGCCTTCAGGCTGGGAGGAGGCTAATACAATTCCACTCACACAGTCTGTGAGCTACAACAAACCCGCAACAGTTTAAAATGGCTCACACACAAAATCCTAAAACCAGGGAAACTTAGCAGTAACACAACAAGCTACTGTTCAACTGTATCGTTCAGTATATGCTGTAAATCATCAGAAAAAAATTATTTACAGCAGAGTATATACGTACAACAGCCGACAGCATAGCATCTCCGGTGCAGCATAAATCCAGATGAAATGGAAGTAGCTGTAGGCCGGTCACAGCTCTGAATTCGTTTATTGAAATAGACGTTGAAAGAGGCTTGAAAATGTGTATCACTTTTGTTGATTTAATTGCAACTTACGATAGTGTATAGCTAGATAGACTACAGCTCAAGCTAAAACGAATCAATACGCTGTAGTCGGATGTACGCATTATTAGTGAACGTCCAGTAAAAGGATTTCAAGGGGATTGGAACGACCTCAGAACGGCCTCTTCAGAGGATATTCAGTGGTTAAGTTTCTTGGACGCACTGGTCTGATGGCACCATGAGACAAATATATTCTGGTACTTGTTTTGCATCTCATTTTTCTTTTTAAATTTCTCATTTTTGTCTGTAATTTTACCATGCGTGAAACTGTCAAATAAATAGAATGTAGTCCTTCCTCCTGTTTCACTTTGATTCCACTGTAAAAATTCTTCGAGTCTGAGTGTACTATCGAACTGACTGAGCTCAGTAACGGGACCCTGCAACAACAAAATTCAAAGACCCAGGAGAGCAGCGCCGCGTTAGCGTATTCTGGTATGCACGCTCACGTTACATCCATACGTAGTGCTGCGCCTAAGGGAGAAGAGAGTGCTCAAGCTAATGAGGTCTGGGACTGAAAAATGTATGGAATCACTTCAGTGGACAAGTGCGCCAACAGGACAAACATGGATATGGCGGGCCGTGCACTAGAGATCCTGTTTCGGAAATTTCCACAGGATGATCCGTCTCTTCCAAGCAAGTGTCGTTAGGGACTCTACAGAGACAAGAAACCTGAAACATACTATTCAAATTTGCAGTTGACATTCAACTTTCCAGTTCCACAAGCACTTCTCAAACTACGCAGGAACCGGCGGAGGAGGAGGAGGAGGAGGAGGAGGGAGCGCGGTAAGCGGGGGAAAAAAAAGAAAGAAAAATGTGTGTGTGTGTGTGTGTGTGTGTGTATGAGAGAGAGAGAGAGAGAGAGAGAGAGAGAGTGTGTGTGTGAGTGTGAGTGAGTGACAGAAAGAGAGACAGAGAGGGGGGGGGGGGGCAGTACGTCTGCCCACTATAATGATAGATCGTACTGGTAAAAATAAATGTCATGTGACTAGGGCCTCCCATCGCGTCGGGTAGACCGTTCGCCGGGTGCAAGTCTTTCGATTTGACGCCACTTCGGCGACTTGCGCTTCGATGGGGATGAAGCGATGATGATCAGAACAACACAACACCCAGTCCGTGGGCGGAGAAAATCTCCGACCCAGCCGGGAATCGAACCCGGACTCTTAGGATTGCCATTCTGTCGCGCTGACCACTCTGCTACCGGGGACGGACATCGTATTGGTTATGAACAGTGATACTTTCGCCGTAATAACACATGTACATTCAGCGAGAGTAAGATTCACTTCGGCGTGGTGCAGTTTCTTGCCGCTAAACCTTATAGTGATTCGTTATTGAAAGTAGAATTTACGAGCTCTTGAAATCTGTACCACCTTTCCTGTCGCCTTGTAAGAAATGAGTTCGTTTTGCCGAAGACTGAGTTATAAGGTGTTGAGGCGACACAAAAAAATAATCAGCGCGTCTGTACCAAAAAATCTTGTACTCCTGAGCCTCATATGTCCTGATTTTAATTTAGACGACTTCGAATCAGTTGTGGAAATATTCCTTTATAACAGATAAAATAAAATATTCTTCCCGTAGGCTAAGCACTTGACGGTGTTAAACGTGTTGGTAATGCTTATATTTTAGTGAAAATTCGATTAAAACCGGTGGTCAAAGTCCAAACCAAGATCAGGAGCCCCACATCGTCAACGCCGTTAGATTTGTTTTCAGTCTAGCAAGACAGTAAATACTTTTCGCCAAAGGACCGCCACGACTACATATTTCCCTATCATCGCTGCTGCGATGCAAGTTATCAAACTTTGCTGACGCGTGCTGCCGGAACGCACTTCAGTTTTGTGGACTTGCGTTGTTAACATGTGGGATTGCGCTAGCAATGGACGAAGTAAGTGCTGTGTCGACTCTTCCATTTGAGAGTAGTATGTGTGAAGGCGGGCTCCCAGACATTCCATTGCTGAGAAATCTGTATTACACGTACATTCGCGTCTTTTTTATGTTAAACATATCTCGTATTTGACCTTTACGGTGATGAACAACTGAACGATGGTCAACACAGTACTTTTGCCGTAACACTCGAGTACATTATCTGCCACACTTCGCAAATGCTCTGCGCTGCGCAGAAACAACAGGGAATTGAACAGTGTAACTACAGTCATGATATGCGCAGTGCAAAGAAGGTGTACAGTATCCAGTATAGGAACGAATCCTGCACACAGTAATAATTACGTCATCCACTCCAGTCTATTCCGCTGATTTATTCACCTGAGTCTGTTCTCCAATGCTCGATGAGCTTTCCTAAGTTTTTGAAAGCTTTTCCCATTAAAAACTCTATGTCTCCTTGTCATGAATGAAAATTGATTAAACACATTACTTGTACGTTTTCTTTTTCAAAAACGCGAAAAAATTAGTTATGAACACCCTGTTTAGATTAGCAATACTATAACTGTTTTATTTAGTAAACACAGTCGTGGTCGCGTTAAGTCGTTGCTTTTTATTTGAGGATGACCGGTTTCGATCTATTACAGAGATCATCGTCAGATCTACATTCGTTGGTGATACTAGAGTTCTCAGCGCCAGCACGGACGGGCCCGCAGGGATTCCTACTATCAGCAAGGAATGAACATCTGATGATCGAAAACGGTCATCCACATATAAAAAGTGACAACTTGTAGGCGACCGCGACTTTGTTTACTAAATAAATTACAATATTATTAGAATGCTGTTTCCTGAAACAATGTTCCAAAAATTTTAAATACATTAACTGCAGGCCGTTTTTAGTCTTTATTTTGCGTGTTCATCCAGTCTTGTTTCCAACGACTGCCTTTAACTGTCTCCAACTTCATTATTCATATGTTATATCTCATTTTCGATATGTTCATTAAACAATTTTTGCACAGTATTGTAACCGACGTTCAGAAATACTTTCCATCTTTCTCTGTTCAATTGGTTCATCCATTGTTGGAATTCCTCTGGGCTAGGGACAAACGTAGTACAATCAACAAGATGAAGGTCGTTTTGATACGTTCTATTAATATGAGTTCCTCTTCCTATTTCCGAGTCTAAAAAACTTAATACTTCCTCTAGAGTTAACAAGAATAATTTTGGTGATGTGGAATCTTCTTACCTGATTGCTGTTCTGAACTTACCACTATTCTGATGAAACTTATAGCATTCCCATTCAGAATTAGGTTGAATGAATAAGTTAGCAAGAATTTTGTTAAAATTATTGAAAGGTTGTCTCAAAGTCTTTGGGTAGCAAACTGAGCGCTAATAATGAATTATTAATACACACTGCTCCGTTCCGTAATTTCGACTTTTGTGCTATAGCCACCTCGTTCCTGTGGATGATCTGTATCTACTGTCTTTTTCTTTGAACTTGTATATAACAAAGGTAAAATATCTTGTACGCTACGGAAATAAGGCTGATATAACTGTATGTCGTGCCTATCCCCTTTCTTGTGAAAGAGAGAAAATCCAGAGATGTTACGTTTCTGAGAAATTATTTTATCCCAGCATTCTGTAAATACTTTTTAGTTTCATTTGTATAGCTTCTCCTACAACTTCAATCAGTTCTATAAAAATACCATCATCTCCAGCCCCATGTCCTTTCTTCGTACCTCGAATGACCCTGTCCTCCTCATGTGACATCGCATCCTGAACATTATAATTTTCATTAACAACTATCTGAGGTTCTGATTCATCACGTGTTGCCATTTATATACCCGTCAGTCCGACCATTTTTATAAGTATCTTATAACAATTTAGTTCCTGGCAAATAGACACTATTGGTGATTTATTTGGGTACGATTTATTGTAGCACTGACTGGTTTTCGAGCCACTGCAGGCTCATCTTCATATGGAGGTGTTTCAGGAACGTAATATCGTGGACCAAGTGTAGCTAGACGCTGTGGTGGTGGGGCTGGCGAAAATGACGGAAATGTAGTAATTGGTGACGAAACGTTATGGAGCGGAAATGATGTTACGAAGAACCTACCTAAAACGTAACAACGTTTTCGTTTCATAAACGTTTCGTTACAGAGTACTAAATTTCGGTCATTTCCTCCAGCAACATCACCACAGCGTCGGGCTACACTTGGTCCACTATATAATGTTCCTGTAACATCTCCATCTGGTGATGAGCGTACAATGGCTCGACGACTAGTTAATGCTCCAGTAAATCGTATCTCAAACCCAAAAAAGCGACTGGTTACGTAATTACACCCAGTCATCACCAATTTAAATCACAGTGTCAGTTCGTCATCCATAATGGATATACTGAAAATAGGTACTACACTACTGGCCATTAAAATTGCTACACCACGAAGATGACGTGCTACAGACGTGAAATTTAACCGACAGGAAGAAGATGCTGTGATATGCGAATAATTAGCTTTTCAGAGCATTCACACAAGGTGGCGACACCTACAACGTGCTGACATGAGGAAAGTTTCCAACCGATTTCTCATACACAAACAGCAGTTGACCGGCGTTGCCTGGTGAAACGTTGTTGTGATGCCTCGTGTAAGGAGGAGAAATGTGTACCATCACGTTTCCGACTTTGATAAAGGTCGGATTGTAGCCTATCGCGATTGCGGTTTACTGTATCGCGACATTGCTGCTCGCGTTCGTCGAGATCCAATGACTGTTGCCGGAATATGGAATCGGTGGGTTCAGGAGGGTAATACGGAACGCCGTGCTGGATCCCAACGGCCTCGTATCACTAGCAGTCGAGATGACAGGCATCTTATCCGCATAGCTGTAACGGATCGTGCAGCCACGTCTCGATCCCTGAGTCAACACATGGGGACATTTGCAAGACAACAACCATCTGCACGAACAGTTCGACGAGGTTTGCAGCAGCATGGACTATCAGCCCGGAGACCATGGCTGCGGTTACCCTTGACGCTGTATCACAGTCAGGAGCGCCTGTGATGGTGTACTCAACGACGTACCTGGGTGCACGAATGGCAAAACGTCATTTTTTCGGATGAATCCAGGTTCTGTTTACAGCATCATGATGGTCCCATGTGTTTGGCGACATCGCGATGAACGCACATTGGAAGCGTGTATTCGTCATCGCCATACTGGCGTATCACCCGGCGTGATGGTATGGGGTGCCATTGGTTACACGTCTCGGTCATCTCCTGTTCGCATTGACGGCACTTTGAACAGTGGACGTTACATTTCAAATGTGTTACGACCCGTGGCTGTACCCTTCATTCGATCCCTGCGAAATCCTACATTTCAGCAGGATAATGCACGACCGCATGGTGCAGGTCGTGTACGGGCCTTTCTGGATACAGAAAATGTTCGACTGCTCCCCTGGCCAGCACATTCTTCAGATCTCTCACCAATTGAAAACGTCTGGTCAATGGTGGCCGAGCAACTGGCTCGTCAGAATACGCCAGTCACTACTCTTGATGAACTGTGGTATCGTGTTGAAGCTGCATGTACACGCCATCCAAGCTCTGTTTGAGTCAATGCCCAGGCGTGTGAAGGCTGTTATTACGGCCAGAGGTGGTTGTTCTGGGTACTGATTTCTCAGGATCTATGCACCCAAATTGCGTGAAAATGTAATCACATGTCAGTTCTAGTATAATATATTTGTCCAATGAATACCCGTTTATCATCTGCATTTCTTCTTGGTGTAGCAATTTTAATGGCCAGTAGTGTATATTTTGAGGCGCACCTTACACATTTTTGAAGCTACGTAGCTACCGGAGTATCTGTATGCGCCGCATGGTTCACCTTGGCGCACGCTGTGCTCCAGTAGCCCGCGACCGGCGGAAGTGGCCCGTGATAACAGGTGGAGCGGCGCCATCAATCGCGGCAGTTTCGCCGGCGGCTCACCCGGCCTTGCTCTGATAACGCCGCCGCTGCCGCCAGCGCCCTCGCCCGGTTCAATGGAGGGGGCTCGCGGCAGCCCTTTGTGGCCGCACGTTGCCGATTGCCCCAATTTGCGACCAACATGTGCTGTCCCGTCCCAACTCTCCCCAAGTGGTTTCAATTCGGACCACGTGCGCCCTCCGTTATGAGCTGCATATAAAAGATAGCCGCGCCCACAATGGCGCATTCATTACGGAGTACGTGTCGCGTCGCATTGTATCCGCTGCGAGCAAAAGCGGCCGCGCCACAATGAGGCCTCGCCAGCGACGATGACACCGGCGCCGACGTCGGCTCGCACACCCGCTCCTCTTGCGGCACCGTATGGGACTACCGACTGGCGCTTGCTCCCGAGTTCCCGAGCAGTTTGTTCTGTATCGCTGACGTGCTGTCGCATCCACCAATACCGATTGTTAAACTTCGTCGACTGTACGTATAACCATCATTTCGTTACCATTATATATAATTATGTTTACCGTATAGAAAAAGTCATCAAAGTATCAAAACGAATTACAAAATGAGTTAGACACTATATCTGCATTGTGAGAAAAGTGGCAATTACGGGGTTTCAAATAATAAATGAAATAATGTTGTGACCCTCAACTACGTACCTCCAGACACAGAGTTGAAATATTAAAAGTTTTGGCTGGTTTCGTTGTCCAGGGGCTGGTAAATAAATTCTGCGTGTACTATTTTAACGACTTTAATGCTGGGTACGATAGCAGAAGTACCTTTAAGAATGCCCTTTATTACTGTAAAACATTTATTGGTGTCGATGGTCCAGCAATTAAATAAAAGTTGAATAACAGGGAAACAATAGATTCCTACTTCACGTAATTAGTTATGAACAACAACAACATAGCTCGCGAGATACTCACTTCTAAACGCATACTACGTCTTCACTGCAGAAGCCACGGAAATCTCAGAAGTACACAAGTCGCCACAACGAAAAATTTCTATTTCCCGCGACCACGCGCAAACTGCTCCACTCTCCACGTAATTCCTGCGACCGACCGTTGCGCCGCACTGTTCAGAACTCTCCTGTCCTCTCCCTAAACGATGCTCCTGCCCCACTTAGATATAGTCCCTCCACGTGTCGTTTTTGGAACGATCGCTGTGATTGGCTACAGCGCTCCCACCCTGTCTCCAAGACAACGCACACTCACAAACATAATGAAACACATTCGAAATACTGTATTTACATTTAAATAACTTGAAATTAAATAAATATTCCTACAGCTGGACCATAAACACGCTCTAACACACATTATAAAATACAGAAACAAATTAAATAAACATATATCAAAGGAATAGAACAGAAGTAAGCCAGTAGTCTAATGTCTATGTGCTTTCTAAAACACAGTAAATAATTGACCAATTTCTTCATAAATAGTATATATCGGATATAAACAAAGACATAGAAGAATAAATATACTTATAAGCATGCTGCTACCGTTTTTTCGTGTAACTATGGAATACTTATGGCCGGCCGCGATCGATAGTAATCGGCCACTTTGACCTCCAATAACTCATGTACTATTCCAATTACATAACTGTAATTTGTACCAATTTAGGTTTACACTAATAGCTTTCTAAAGACATGTCGATTGATAAAATCGGATGAACCGTCTAGATTTTAGAAATTCGTTGCTGAGTGTTACTTGTATAATTTATCACCAGATACTGAACTCTAAACTAATAAAGATATTGAAAATCTGATTACACCATCAGAATCGCCGTGCAAATAATGGTTCAAATGGCTCTGAGCTCTATGGGACTTAACATCTGAGGTCATCAGTCCCCTAGAACTTAGAACTACTTAAACCTAACTAACCTAAGGACACCACACACATCCATGCCCGAGACAGGATTCGAACCTGCGACCGTAGCAGTCGCGCGGGTCTGGACTGAAGCGGCCAGAACCGCTCGCCCACTGTGGCCGGCCAAATAATGGTAATGTACATGTTTCTTTTTAAGGTATCATGATTCCTCTGGCTGTTATTAATTTCTACATGACCTGTGAAATGTCTGCCATGACGGTTTCACAAAGTCCGGCATCTTTGGCACTCTCGGCATACAAGTCTGTTTCATCGACAGAGCATCACCAAGGAATTCCCAGCCACGTGGTCGGCCTGGACCCCGGCTAACGTTCGGCACGCATCACGCTGCCAGCCTGCCGAGTGGCCTGTGCGGCCACGCTAACTCCGAACTCCAATATCTTCAAGGCGCCACAACTCGCCCGTTACCTCACACAATTGACCCTGAACAATAAAAAAAATGCTAGGCCCTTCATATGAATACTAAAAGAATTCCGTTAAATTTCGGTTACACGATAAATCTCACAAATCTAAAGCCGTCAGCTAATCTACATACCTAGATATTACAAATACCAGCAACTTACATTAGAACCATCACGTAGAATATTTTGTGGCGAAGGAGAACCAAAGACTGCGTTTTATTGGCAGAACGCGTTTTTGTTTTTAAGTCGTCGGTCTTCTGGCTGGTTTGATGCGACCCGTTACGAATTTCTGTCCTGTGCCTACCTCTTTATCTCTGAGTATGATTTGCAATCTATGTCCTCAGTAATTGCTGGATGTATTCCAATCTTTGTCTCCCTCTACAGTTTTTGCCCTTTACAGCTCCCTCTAGTACCATGGAAGTCATTCCGTGATGGCTTAACAGATGTCTTATCATCCTGTCCCTTCTCCTCGTCAGTGTTTTCCACATATTCCTTTCCTCTCCGATTCCGCGCAGAACCTTCTCATTCCTTACCTTATCAGTCCATATAATTTTCAACATTCAACTGTAGCACCACATCTCAAATCCTTTGATTATTTCTGTTCCACCGTCCATGTTTCACTGCCTGTGAGTTAACTAGCATTTCGCTCTCATTTAAGTATATGGCCGAAAGAAATAGCCTTGCAGGAATTGTGACTCGAACCCTGTCGTTCAGGACCGTGTGCCACAAAGAGCGCAGATTCGCCACGATATGGGGAAATTCACAGGCGTCTATTGTGCTGAATGAGGCCAGGCTTATCACGCCTAAGCGCTGTAGTGTGCCAGTGAGAGAGACGAGAACGTACGTCCTTGGGAAACCCTGTAGGAGCTGTTTGTGCCCAGTAAGGCTTAGCAGTGTTAAACATGGCGGACCTAAGATCGTCCATAAAGGAAAACATATATGAAAACTATTTAATTCTGTAGTAATTCAGGGAATGAAGCAACAGTAATTTTGATCTACTATCTTTCTTAAGTTTTCATGGTGATCCGAATAAAACTTGAATATTGATCATATCTATAATAGTTTAGGATTTACTGTTAAAGTGGAATTAACACGCTTTGTAACAAAGACCTGAATGCTAAAATCTGAACGCTTTGGTCGATCTTAACGATCGGCATTTCGCATAAGAGCTCATCATTAAAATGACACATGTTGTAAATATCAATTCTGTAACTTTATTTGTTTAAAAGATGTAGTAAATTTAAGTTATCAGTAATTTCGTTAAGCATCAGATCATCATTTCCTCCACACAAAACACATTGAACGATGACAGCATGACACCTTATTGAATCATTAGGTAATATAATATTTGTTGTAAACTTTAGTGCATAATACTTACTTTTGTTCTTTATTTATTTATCAGAAAGCACATTGCTGCAAGGCTACTGGCCGTGACATTCGAAGTCAAGAAGGAAATTGTATTGGTTTTATGTAAAAGAATTTAACGTTTATTATTTATTTAGAACGTGAAAGTGGTCAAGCTGTGATTATTTAAATATGTTAAAATGTAAAATAATGTAGAATAAGCTTTAGCCTATCAGATGGACGGCCTTTGGGAAGGGAACTGCACTAGTCGGTTGAGCGACGATGTTCGGCACGCGGGAGACGCCGCCGGAGAGGGTAGAGGGAGAATTCTGGTCTAGACACGAAAGGGACAGTTCGGATTGAGACGCGAAAGCGGACGGCTGGTCTTTAGGTAGCTAGGAGGTGAAACGGCTTAGAAAATTTCGCGTTGTGTAATATCGCGGGACTAAGTGTCTGAGCGGTGAGCAGGCCGCGCGCCTGGTGTGAGCTCTAACTTTTCGTGTAAATATCGAGGAGGAGTATCGGACTTCTGTTTCGCGATGAGATTCTTCATGATGGAACTGCGTCAAATGGATATGCGCTCGAGTGTAATAGTAATTCTAAATACGACGACTTTCGCTATAAGTTTGCTTTCTGAATAAACATTATTCTAACCAAATAGCAACTGTGTGGACTACATCATTTATGGGTCGTTAATTTAGCTCCCAATATTATTATTACTGTTATTATAAGTTATATTAATTCTGTATGTTTCATACAATCTCGCATACTTGCCATCAGCCAGACAGTTGAACCAAAGGGTCACAAGTGTCTAATTTAGGCGTGTAATGCGACACGCGCTGTTCAACCCCTAGACGAGTTTGCGCCAAGACATTTCGACGAAGAGGAACCGCATGTGAGTCCGAACATCTTTGGGATGTTAGCTCGCATGCCATACAATGCTGTGCTCAAAAAGTACGTTCTAATACATTTCTTCCTCAAATTAAGGCCTATGTTTGACACTAGTAGACTTGTCTTGGCCAGAATTGCCGTTTTTGCCAGTGCTAGTCTGCTTTTTTATGTCCTCGTTTCTCCATCCGTCATGGGCTATTTTGCTACCTAGGTAGCAGAATCCCTTAATTTAATATATTTCGTGATCACCAATCCTGATGGTAAGTTTCGCGCTGTTTACATTTCTGCTGGGTCTCATTACTTTCATGTTTCTTCGATTTAAGCTTAGAAGTTTAAAAAAATTAAAATAAAATGAAAAATAAAAAATAATCCACGACAGAAATTTCTACGTTACGTCTGCCCGTCCTCTTCTGCAGTGCGAATTGTAGAGTAATGACGTATATTTAGATCTAAATTTCCGCGGCGACTTATTGACATCTGTTTCGGTTTCTTTGTCTGACGACTGTTCCATTGATAGTTTGACGTTAGGCCAGCATGAAGTGAGGAAATCATGAACGAATTACCCTCCATTGCTCCATTGCAACTGGTTAAAACTAAGTTTGATGTAGCGACCATTTATCGCAGTAAATTCAGAAACTGCGTAGAGTGAACAAAACCACCTTTTCATGCTACTATCTGTACGTTTTATGCCTAAGGCACGTTTCGCATTTTTATTAAAAGGTGTGTTTAATGGACCTTTGCAAATAGCAAGTGATTTTACGTTTGATAAAAACATTAATTCTTGTTGTTGTTACTGTTATCGCTATTTCATCGTCGTCCTCATTCCGAGGGTTGGTTTGATGCAACTCTCTATCCTATTGTATGCTGTCCAAGCGTCTTCATCTTTCATAACTGCAGCAACCTACACCCGTTTGAACCTGCTTATTGTATTCAAGCCTTCGTCCTTTTTTCAAATTTTTACCCTCACACTTCCTTCCATTATCAAACTGACAATTCCGCGATGCCTCAGGATGTGTCCTATCAGTCGGTCCCTTCTTTTAGTCGAGTTGTGCCACAAATTTCTTTTTTTTTCTCCAATTCGATTCAGTACCTCTTCGTTAGTTATTCCGTCTACCCATAAAATTTTCAGCATTCTTCTGTAGCAACACATTTCGAAAGCTTGTATTCTCCTCTTGTCTCAAATGCTTACCGTTTCCCTTCCATACAACGCAGCACTCCATACAAATGCTTTCATAAAATGCTTCCTAACACTTAAATTTATATTCTATATTAAAAAAATTCTACATTCCTTGCTATTGCCAGTCTGCATTCTGTCTTCTCTACTTCTGCCATCGTCAGTTATTTTGCTGCCCAAATAGCAAAAGTCGTCAACAACTTTGTGTTTCATTTCCTAATCTAATTCTACCCGCATTACCTGATTTAACTGGACTACTATACATTAACACTGTTTTGCTTTTGTTGATAGCCATCTTACAACCTCTTTTCAAGACACTGTGAAATCCATTCAAGGAAAAAAAAAAAAAACTTTCAACTAGTATTCCAAGTTCGTTAACGTTCCTGACGGAATAGCAGTCTCACCGGTAAACCGCAGTGTTCTTTTTCCTTCTCTCTGAACTTTAATTTCCTTATTCTTGCTACCTTCTGAATTTTAGGGAGTGTATTCCAGGCAGTATTGTCAAAAGCTTTCTATAATTCTACAAATGCTATAAATGCAGGTTTGCCGTTGTTCAGTCTATCTTCTGAAATAAGTCGTAGTGTGAGTGTGGCATTGCGTGTTCCATTGCGTGACCTATTTTATGGCTTCCACTTCCTCCAGACGTTGGTGCCCAGTCAAAATAGGCATAATTTGACAAACTCGCTGAAATCAAACTGTGTTAATCGCTCTTGAAATAAAAAACTTGTGCTGACTGAAGCACTTTGTTTTCGCTACCGATGTGCGATATGTGAAACACGATGAAAATAAAAATTAAATAACAACTTGACAAACGGTGTACACTTTCCAAGTGTGCATTATAAAGAGCTCGACTTTAAGAGATGTGACAAAAGTCATGAGATACCTCCTAATATCGTGTCGGACTGCTTTTTCCGGTGTACTGTAGCAGCTCGACGTGGCGTGGACTCAACAAGTTGTTGGAAGTCCCCTGCACAGATACTGAGCCATGCTGCCTCTATAGCCGTCCATAATTGCGAAAGAGTTCCCGGTGCAGGATTTTGTGTACGAACTGACCTCTCAATTACGTCCCATAAATGTTTGATGGGATTCATGTCGGGCGATCTGTGTGGCCAAATACGAACAATTGTGGCCTGGTGACTTGGCTCATTCCCAACTCTAAAAATTCCATTATTGTTTTGAAACATGAAGTCCATGAATGGCTGGAAATGGTCTCCAGGTAGCCGAACATAAACATTTCCGGTCAATGTACGGTTCAGTTGGATCAGAGGACCCAGTCCATACCATGTAAAAACAGCCACAGCATTATGGAGAGATCACCAGTTTGCACAGTGCTTTGCTGACTGCTTGGGTCCGTGGCTATGTGGGGTCTGCGCTACACCGTCAGCTCTTATCAACTGAAATCGGGATTCACCCGACCAGGTCACGGTTTTCCAGTCGTCTAGGGTGCACTCGCAACCGATATGGTCACCGGCCCAGGATATGCCTTGTAGGCGATGTCGTTTTGTTAGCAAAGGCACTCGCGTCGGCCGTCTGCTGTGACAGTTCCAACGCCAGATTTCGCCAGACTTTCGTAACGGATACGTTAGTCGTACGTGTTACATTAATTTATTCGTTTATGTTACGCAGTGTCGCTTGCTGTTAGCACTGACAACCTTACGCAAACGCCGATGTTCTTGATTGTTAAGTGAAGACCGTCAGCCAATGCGTTGTCCTTGGTGAGATATTATGGCTGAAATTTGGTATTCGCGATACACATCTGACACTGTGGATCTCAGAATAATGAATTCCCTAACGATTTCCGAAATGCAATGTCCCATGCGTCTAGCGTCTAGGCCCAACTACTATTGCGCCTTCGATGTCTGTTAATTGTCGTCGTGCGGCAGTAATCACGTCGGAGAGCTATTCGCATGTGTCACGTAAATACAAATTACAGCTGCGCCAACGCACTGCCCTTTAATACCTTGTGTAAGCGATGCTGTATCTGTATATATCGCTAACCCTATGACTTACATTGCCTTAGAGTATATGGATACTCCAGGTTAGGAGAGGCGAGCTGCTAGCGAGCGGAAGCAGGATCGTATTCTTGCAGAAAGGAAATTTGTCACTCTGAACTACACTATATTCTATATAGTTTAGTCAGGTAATTTAAATGCGAATACGACTGGCTTTTCATAGTGAGCCTTTCGTTCTATAGCGAGTTGTGAAACCTCCCGATGGTTTAATATGCACCAGATTTGAAACGTGTTCTTGCAAACAGTTGTAATCTTCAGCAAGTTTCTACAAGATATTTATCTCATGTAAATATTCCGTACATAACTCACTAGCAATTGCATTGAGAAAGTAGCTTTTTTATGCTTCGTATTTTGTGATTGTCGATTCCTCATTCTTTACATCAGTATACTTTCATAGCAATTGTTGAATTTTTTCACGTTACAAAAGATTGCGGATATTGTTCATTATTTTTTAACCGTAATTTCTTTTTCTGTTACAGGTAGGCAACCCCTTGAACGTGTAACAAATTCAGCTCCGGAGCATTACTCCTGAGGACCAGCTCACAGCAGTACTAGACTGAAGTTCACAAGTCCGTGACAGTGAACACGTTTCATTTCTCCATATCTTCTAGCGAAACGGTAAGAACTATTTTCAAGGATCATCTGTCTCTGCTTTTCAGAATTTAGCGTACCCTAGCGAGCGAATTTGCTCAGCAGTTAAACCCGTGGAGCATTATTACGGAGAAGCCGCATTGAAATTCCGTTCTGGGAATCGTGATGTTGGATTACCGTGCTTTGCTCAAATGAATTCTTTTGAGGGGCGGAAATCCTTCGTACACAGCGTTCCACTTTATTCCTTCCGTAATCACTGTCAAACTGAGGTAGTATTAGTTGTCTAATCGCCTCGCTTTCGATTGAGCGTCAAGCTCAGACCTCCACTGCAGAGCTTCGTGCTTACTCCAGATGGAATTTTCCACGGATGCGATCTCTCCATACAAACGCTTTAATTGGATACGACCGCTTCTACAACTGTTAATTAGCTTAACGAGTGTTTTCAGTCTAAAAGCGGACTCGAATGCCATTCCTTAGGCGACTTGTTTTCGGTGCGTCTTAACTTTCCGAACGACCATTTCTGTTGTGTTCCTTCGTGATACATTACCCGCACAAAAACACAAACACGATGTAGTCCGCGTGCTTCCCCTGACCCTCCTTCCCAAATGCGTGCTTCAGGTAGAAACAAAATACAGGAGAGTTGAAAAAGAAAAGACTGTTGTATTCTGGAAGAAAATTTTTATTTCGGTACCGATATCGTGTTTTAATATCCTCTCTCTCTCTTGAAACAACTTATGCCTGTGTAGCTTTGCTGACATTCTTTAGGATTACTTAGACTCGGTAGAGCTATTACAATATTCAGTCAACTGTTGTTTAGGTTAGACACGCGCTAATTCATTGTCGTAGAAATATCGACCGCTGTTTGTTAGTACAGCTGCATGCGACACGTTTTTCCGATAGCCGGCCGCGGTGGTTTCGCGGTTCTAGGCACGCAGTCCGGAACCGTGCGACTGCTGCGTTCGCAGGTTCGAATCCTGCCTCGGGCATGGATGTGTGTGATGTCCTTAGGTTAGTTAGGTTTAAGTGGTTCTAAGTTCTAGGGGACCGATGACCACAGCAGTTGATCCCATAGTGCTCAGAGCCATTTGAACCATTTTTTTTCCCGATAAATCGTACTGAAAGTGCACAGTGATGCTTTGCGTACCCAAATTTCATATTTTTTGTGTCTTAACAAAAGAGTTCAATTTTAAATGCGAACATTTTATGTTAGGCTTTACCGTTACTATTATTGACATTAAATGAAACAACAAGTTTACTGTTACCAGTCACCGTTTTATTTATCACCACGACGCGTATCAGAGGTTTAAACCTCCATCATCGGGTGGATTTACATTAGTTAGTATGACGTTTGTGTGTGTGCTGTGTTACGATTTTTTGGATGAACTTGTGGCCCTGTCTAGTGGAGAAACAAGACACTATTTCAGAACATTGTTTTGGGTTTTTTCTGACAAAAAATTAAGCTGATATCTAACGGTAAACATAAAATAAGTAAAATAGAATACCTCCAGTGGTCACAGGTTACTTTCTAACACATTGTATACAAATATGGCGTCTGGAATCTGCTGGGTGCAAGGTTCGTATATAGTTCAAATGGCTCTGTATACAAATATGGCGTCTGGAATCTTCTGGGTGCAAGGTTCGTATATAGTTCAAATGGCTCTGTATACAAATATGGCGTCTGGAATCTGCTGGGTGCAAGGTTCGTATATAGTTCAAATGGCTCTGAGCACTATGCGACTTAACTTCTGAGGTCATCAGTCGCCTAGAACTTACAACTAATTAAACCTAACTAACCTAAGGACATCACACACATCCATGCCCGGGGCAGGATTCGAACGTGCGACCGTAGCGGTCGCTCGGCTCCATACTGTAGCGCCCAGAACCGCACGGCCACTCCGGCCGGCAAGGTTCGTATAGCAGAAGAGAAGACATTAACGCAAAGTACAAAGAATATACATCGACACATTATTACAGAATAATTTTAAGGGAATTGGAGGTGTTTGTTTTGAGGTGTCGAATTCAGGTGGCATATAAATCCGCTTTTGATAAGTTAAAACAGCTTAAACTTCATACTCGTTTATACAGTCAGGTGAAATGTTACAGACTTTAAGTACAATAATCATATTGGCTACAGCGGCGAAATTATACATAAATAATAATATTTGATTGGGATTAATAGACAGATATGAAGGCTGGAGGCAGAAGGAGAATAAGAGAGAGAGAGAGAACATGTGTGTGTGTGTGTGTGTGTGTGTGTGTGTGTGTGTGTGTGTGTGTATGTGTGTGTGTGTGTGTGTGTGTGAGAGAGAGAGAGAGAGAGAGAGAGAGAGAGAGAGAGAGAGAGAGAGAGAGCAAGGATGGAAAGAGTGATTGTATGAGAGTAGACTTTACATGGCAAGGGGTTTTAAGATTACATGTTACATATATTAGCTGCCTAAAGGTTGCGGTAATACATTGGTTAATGCTTTAATATATGCAGATAGATGTACAATATGTGCCAGTAGTTGATGTACATATAGTTTCAAGCTGACAAGGGGTACAAGCTGTTGGTGTGATGAATTATCTGTAAATGAGGTCAATCTCTTGTACTCTTGGCGGCTGTCATGGTAACATGACTAATTATTTATGGTAAATATTAAGGTGTGTGTGTGTGTGTGTGTGTGTGTGTGTGTGTGTGTGTGTGTGTGCGCTGTTAAGGCAGTTGCTGCAAACAGAGATGATACTATTGTAAATATTGGCATTTAAGATGGGTTCAGTTTTTTTGTACATGATCAATAGAGCTATCCAACTACCACTCTCTGAAGACAAATGTGAGCAAGAAATTGAAATAATAAAACAAACAGCTATTGAAAATGGTTATAACAGCTCCATAGTAGTCACCCTAAAACACACTATAATGGCAAAGCAATCACCACACAGAAAACAAAAGGAAAATAACATCTTCCATACAATCCCCTTTCTAGGTAACATTTCATATCAGATTGCCAATGTCTTCAAACGAAAGGGCATAAGCGTATCCTTTACAACAGACAACAAGGTTGGACAGAAGTTACCCCACAACATCGGCACACGAAACCCATTTCATCACACAGGTGTTTACAAAATTGTATGTTTTGACTGTGACTGCTTCTACATAGGCCAGACGGGCAGATCATTTGAGATTAGATTCACGGAACACATGGCAGCACTAAAAAACAAAAAATACCATACATCTGCAATAGCCACTCACCTGCATGAAACAAAACACCATGTTAACAACACAAGTATCAGCACCCTATACATCCAACCAAAAGGCAGAAAACTAGACATCCTTGAAACACTCCAAATATACAAACATCAAACAAAACAACCTGAAGCCATCTTAAATGACAAAAACGGCAATATTTACAATAGTATCATCTCTGTTTTCAGCAGCTGCCTACATCATTAAAAATGCACACACACACACACACACACACACACACACACACACACACACACCTTAATACTTACCATAAATATTTAATCATGTTGCCATGACAGCCGCCAAGAGTACAAGAGATTGACCTCATTTACAGATAATTCATCACACCAACAGCTTGTACCCCTTGTCAGGTTGAAACTATATGTACATCAACCATTGGCACAAATTGTACATCCATCTGCATATCTTAAAAGCATTAACCAATGTATTACCGCAGCCTTTAGGCAGCTAGTATATGTAACATGTAATCTTAAAACCCCTTGCCATGTAAAGTCTACTCTCATACAATCACTCTTTCCACTCTCTCTCTCTCTCTCTCTCTCTCTCTCTCTCTCTCTCTCACTCTCTCTCTTATTCTCCTTCTGCCTCCAGCCTTCATATCTGTCTATTAATCCCAATCAAATATTATATTTATGTATAATTTTGCCGCTGTAGCCAATATGATTATTGTACTTCAAGTCTGTAACATTTCACCTGATTGTATAAACAAGTATGAAGTTTAAACTCTTTTTAACTTGTCAGAGTCGGATATATATGCCCCCTGAAGTACACACACATGTATTCGACACCTCAAAACAAACACCTCCAGCCGGACGGAGTGGTCGTGCGGTTCTAGGCGCTACGGACTGGAGCCGAGCGACCGCTCCGGTGGCAGGTTCGAATCCTACCTCGGGCATGGATGTGTGTGATGTCCTTAGGTTAGTTAGGTTTAATTAGTTCTAAGTTCTAGGCGACTGATGACCTCAGAAGTTAAGTCGCATAGTGCTCAGAGCCAAACACCTCCAAGTCCTTTAAAAATTATTCTGTAATAATGTATATTCTTTGTACTTTGCGTTAATGTCTTTTCTTCTGCTATACGAACCTTGCACCCAGCAGATTCCAGACGACATATTTGTTTACAAATATGACAGTATACATGTGATGCGCTAAACAGCGAAAGTAACCTGTGACCACTGGATGTACTCTATTTTACTTATTTTATGTTTACCGTTAGATATCAGCTTAATTTTTTGTCAGAAGAAACCCAAAACCATGTTCTGAAATAGTGTCTTGTTTCTCCACTTGACAGGGCCACAAGTTCCTCCAAAAAATCGTAACACAACACACACACAAATGTAATACTAACTAATGTAAATCCACCCGATGATGGAGGTTTAAACCTTTGAAACGCATCGTGGTGATAAATAAAACGGTGACTGGTAACAGTAAACTTGTTTCATTTAAACAACTTAATATTTTCTAGATAGCTACGTCCAGTATTCCGTCAAGAAATGCTTCCATTTCTTATGATGAAACACCTTTACATTAGTGCCATTGTAAATGCTTTGTTAATGTAGTCGCTTTCTCGGTCTTTTCTGATGCTTACACGTTTTTTACGTTGATAGTTTCTCCAATAATGTCGCCCGAAAAAAAAATGCGAATTCCGTTGTTGCCTGAGCACTTTGAGAAGGCGTGAATTCCTATTGTGCTGGTACAGGAACTAGATAAGATTACCACCACGATAAACCTGTTTTTTTCTTCATGCAACAGACTGCACGTTTCAGCCATTTTCTTCTTCGTCGCTGACTAGATTCACTGGAGCCTACGTCACTGCACGTGGGCAGAATTACTTCTTGTTCAGTCTCATCAGGAGACTTTCCTCCGTCTTCGATAAACACCGTAACCACTTCTCAATATCACCACCACTTCTACGCTTTCTGCCAGCCATCTTGATACAAATAAAATCTGCGCGGAAAGGACAAAAGCATGTTGCTTATTATTGCATATAGTCGGTACATTATGATACAATCTACTGGACTGCCTGCAAGAGAAAACCAGGAAAAGAGAAGAAAGCGCAAAATCGGTATATTGAACGGGAACTGACACTGGAGTGGAAAAGTTTTATAAACATCGCACTGCATATTAGTATGTGGTTACGGATTGTAATCCGTTTTTCTACTGTGGGATAGTGGGTTACGAGGAGTTGGTGTGCACACCAGAGTGCCTTCCGTCTACACACATGAGAATCCCTGGCGGCGACCGGCGCGTGTGTCGATACCGGCTGGTGGGCACGTGGGTTTGTGGCAGTGTGGGGCAGTTCGCCGTCTCCCTCTTCTCTCCTCCCTGCCCCCCCCCCCCCCCCTCACCCTCCAGACCCTTCTTCACGGCCTGGGCTCCCCGCTGACGGGATCGGCCCGGCGCGCCGTGACGTGTGTTCCGCGGGGCGCGTAAAAATTTGACGAGCCGCGGCGCCCCTGT
Source organism: Schistocerca nitens (assembly GCF_023898315.1). Taxonomy (NCBI): domain Eukaryota; kingdom Metazoa; phylum Arthropoda; class Insecta; order Orthoptera; family Acrididae; genus Schistocerca; species Schistocerca nitens. Next base: position 779,172,785 of record NC_064615.1, on the reverse strand, counting down.
TGACAGCCGCCGTCTGCGCCGCTGCCTCCGCCTCCGCTCCCTCCTGTCTGGGCCCCACTACCTTACCTCGAGCCCTCAACAAACCTAGCAACAACACCGCTCCGGTGAGTGCTGTACACCACAGTTCGTCTCTTCCGTGTGCCTAACTACATCTACAGGTACACTCCGCAAACCACTGCACAGGGCGTGATGTTGGCTACCTTATAACACTTCTTCCCGTCTCACTACATTTAAAATGTTCAATAGCAATCGCAAATTTGGTCAACGCCACTGGGAACGATTATAATGTGAACAGGAAAAATCTTGTGCAGCCATGATCGTTTGATATTTTTAGTTTATTTCACAGTGACCAGATTAGACGGAATCTTGCTGTCATCATCTGATGTACAACGTACCAAAAGTAAATCCAATACAGCCGGCCGGAGTGGCCGAGCGGTTCTAGGCGCTACAGTTTGGAACCGCGCGACCGCTACGGTCGCAGATACGAATCCTGCCTCGGGCATGGATGTGTGTGATGTCCTTAGGTTAGTTAGGTTTAAGTTGTTTTAAGTTCTAGGGGACTGATGACCTCAGAAGTTAAGTCCCATAGTGCTCAGAGACATTTGAACCATTAAATCCAATACAAAGAAAATTTGTACAAACCCAGATATCACTATTCAGTAGATACTGTAAGCATTAGTTTCCATACCTCTGGAAAATTCTTATTAAAATGCATACATGCCACCAATAAAGTGAGAACACTTACCATTAATAGGAAACGACGCGACGTTGGCTTATCAAACGTATAAAAAAGAAGAAATTCCATGTCGCTGTTCTCAATCTTCCCTTCTTCGCCTGTATATAACTTGACAGTTTGTTCGGCCCCAAACTAAATCATTTTCATGCAGGTTGCATATGTTCGTTCATGTAACGGAGCGCTCTGCCGTAGGGTGCTTGTCCGCTCACTTTTTCCTATGATATGCTGTACGTTCTGTTTGTACACCTCCACTCCTGGGCACACAAATGGTGCAATGGAAATTTTATATGTTCTTTTTTATACGTTTGATAAGCCAAGGTCGTGTCGTTTCCTGTGAATGGTAAATGTTCTCACTTTATTGGTGGCATGCAAGCATTTTAATAAGAATTTTTCCGAGGTATGTAACCTAACGCTTAGGTACTTACTATCACCGATATCTGGATTTGCACACAGTAATAAACGTTCTTTGTAATTGCTTTAGTTTTGGTACGTTGTAGATAAGATGATGACAGCATGATTCCGTGTGATTTCCCAATTTCAACGTAACAATACTTCGATTCCTACTCTTCATTGTCTTTACGGTAGTTTAGTTCTGGTTTTCTCCATTGTGGAATGTTTTCCATGAAATATTAATTAGTCTCACGTGAGATAGCTGTACGAACAAGTACTATTTCGTATCATGCATGCTCCGTTGTTGATATTAAACACTGAGCCACTAAACTTCCAAAACATTTCTTCCATAAATTCTCATTACATTACTTGCCCTTGAATTCCTTAATTTTGACACGTCCTTTTATCACACTTCCACTTCTTACCTTACCTCGACATTTACGTCAGTTTTAATAATCACAGTATTCCCCCCCCCCCCCCCTACCTTCGCGCCACGCTTCAAAAGTCGATCGTCAGCTTCTACCGTCCGGCTCATACCGACTACCTCAAACACATGCGCGCTCAGCTCGAAGCTCCCACGTGTGTCGAGCGAAATCCGTCTCCCGAAGAATTTGGCACCCTTTCTTGAATTTGAGTGCGGCTTGTATGAATGATGTTGGTGAAATGCTCTTTAAATATTGGAAATGCGGGTCCCAGTTCACAACAATTAAAAACCCATGCGGACATCGTGAACGTTCATGGAAGTGAGATTAAAGGAAAGTATGTACACAAAAAAAGGTTCTGAAAAGTCTGGAACAGCTAGTTGTTGATTTAAATGGAAATTTTTTTCTGCCAGGTATGTTAAGTAAATATAAACGTCAAGGTGGACCAACAGGTTTGATATGGTTCTACGAAGAAGAAAAGGCGAATAAGAAAGGCCGGTGATGACCTCGTAATGAGTAGGCACACCAGGCAGGATATCTCCCCAATTCCCTCTTGTAATAATATGCAGCATTTTCTCTGCAACTACACATTCATATTGCTGTTAAATCGCGTAATTAGCATTTATTCTGAATACAATAAATGTGTTTAAAAACAATGCTACATTGACATTCATGGTTTATTGTAAACAGGCAGTAACAGAATTTTGTGCGTGTTTTTTCAGCTGTCATTTCCCCTGCTATTTTAAAAATGTTTGTTTCATGAAGCTTTTTATGTTCGCAACCACTGGCATTGTCCTGTACGCGACTGCGAATACTGATAATTTAAACGTATGACACGAGTGTTACATATTGCTCGAAACCTGCCAGCTTTTAGCATCGTAACTTAAGTCTTCTAGATTGTACCTTGTATTTGTACTTGCTCTCTGTTAGTGTATCATTTGCTCAGAATGGTAGAGGGCTTTCGAATTCTGCTTGTGGAAGGGCTGTCAGTAAAAAGGTCTTCATGTCGTTTTCTAAATCATTTAGTGTGATAAAGTTTGTCAAAGAGTAATAAAGAAGAACTGATACTGTCCATTTATTTCCGTATTGCTAGTTTTGCTTATAAATTACGATTTGTTGAAATTTTGTCCCACAGTGTAGTCTCATGTAATTATTTGCATTCTTTCCCAGTATTGAAAGTTGTACAATTAATTTTTGACTTTAAGATTATCTATGCTTTAGTTTGAAAAAAGATTTCTGTAAACAGTAAATGTGAAGTATATTCATGGCTTTTGAAAATAATGTCGTGTTGCATGAGTCACTGTTGTGGCTGTTCATACAGACTGAATAACTTATTCTGAACCACTGAAACTCTTGTTACGGCCTTAGTCCTTATCAGACACAGAATTCAGTATTATGTTGCTAGGTTCGTGGTGTATATGGCTTTATATGACTTTCTGCTGCCTCAAAGTAAAATTATCATTCCTTACGTGCAACTAAAAAGAATCAGAGAATTTTTACCTTTAACTAGTTAACCATTTCAGCAGACACTAATTTTCTATCTGTACAGGACAGGCTAAAATGGAGTGGACATGAGAAACACTGTACGCTTAGTACTTGTTACTTCTGCAAGCAGCTCATGCTAGTCCCAAGTCTGCAGTGTTTGAAGAAACTAATGTCATGGTCGTGTCTGTTACGAACTAGTTAGGTGGTCAAATGATACCATTTTACTGTTGCTAAACGTCAACGCAGCTGGATATATATTGTCACCTGCGAGCAATAAGGTTGATAGTCCACAGCTCGTGGTCGTGCGGTAGCGTTCTCGCTTCCCACGCCCGGGTTCCCGGGTTCGATTCCCGGCGGGGTCAGGGATTTTCTCTGCCTCGTGATGACTGGGTGTTGTGTGAGGTCCTTAGGTTAGTTAGGTTTAAGTAGTTCTAAGTTCTAGGGGACTGATGACCATAGATGTTAAGTCCCATAGTGCTCAGAGCCATTTGAACCATTTTTAAGGTTGATATGGACGGATCTTGACATGCTATTCTTCCAATAATTTCCTTTCTTGGAGTGCAAATTCACTTTTGTGAAACTACACGACACGGCATTTAGTGGTTTCAAAGGCATTTGGTACATACCAGTGGCTTAGTTAGGGCCATCAACAGTAGAATAAGTGACTTGTCACAACAAAATTTCTGAATATTATTCAGCTATAATGTATCTGCTCAAGGGCTTTCAACAATGTGTCTGATGACGTGAAATATTGGTGTTTATTATAGCCTGGGAGTTTGTTGCGAAAGGATGAACCTCACTATCTCGAAGGGGTTGGTGTCTGCAAGATGGCTGATGTCATGGCGTTCTCATGTAGCGTAACGGGCAGCTCGCGTGCTTGCCGGACAAGGAAGTGAGCCAAGCCGCATCGGATCCATGTGGAGGACCGACGACCGTGGGCTCTACTGACCAGCATGGACGTGGTTTTTTAGGCGGTTGTCCACGTTCGCTTAGAGAAATGATCGGCCGGGCCGCACATTCCGCCTCGGAGAATGCGATACATAAACAGTTACCATACTACAAGACGCAGAACGAATTTACACGATTCACTGGCAGATGGCGCACATACGACTTCACTCTTTTAGGTTTCGTTGACGACTGTGGTGCCGTAAAAGACACTCAGCAGAATCCTGGAAAGAGCAGACGTGGCACTAGGAGGCATAAACTCGAGGGAAAAGAAAGAAACTGTTAACTAAGACTAGTCTATTACATCAATAAATGTATCAGTAGCACCTGTGAACCAGTTTCCTGTGCGACATGTGCCAGTAGTATTGGTTCATTTTCTGCTTTGTCGAGGAATAACACCTACTGCAGAAACAACTTCACTGTGCAGTAGAAGACTACCCTTACGCTATAAACACTTAATAGTCCGTATCAGATAGGTATAAAGCTATGTTTTCAAGCGTACGCCACTAAGCGAGATGGCGCAGTGGCTGGACTCCTATTCGGGAAGACGACGGCTCAAATCCCCTACAGCTGTCCACAATTAGGTTTTTCCGTGATTTCCCAGAACGCTTAAGACAAGGGACTCCTTCGAAAGGGCGCGGCCGTTTTAATTCCCCATTCTTCTTGAACCCGAGCTTGTGCCCTGCCTCCAGTGACTTGGTCGTCGACTGGACATTACAGCCGAATCTCCCTTTCATGTTAAGTCTATCCTGTTTCATGGTACTTCTTAGTTTAACGTGTTCTTTGTTTCACAGCTGCATTCGATTTAGGTGTTCGTTGCGAGATCCGGTGTATAAGGCACAATTAATCAAGGTTTTATTAGATTCTCAGGAGAAAATTGTGATATCTTTCCATATGCAACCTTAGGATATTTTTATTTACATGGCTGTTGTAGAGATTTGAAATTTCATTCTCAAAAGTTTCTTTAGAGAAAATCATTGATAAACCGTGTGAGAATGTTTAATACCTCCGAACCGGCCATATGAATAAAAATACGATGATGGTGGCGTGTGGAAAACTCCTTAAATACCTTCTATAATTACTTATACGCTACATAATACAGGCAAGTTTTAAATTTAGTGATTATACTGTCTCGAAAACTTGCGATCCATAACGGATGTAAAGTGATACTCGACCATTGCCGTGGAGTTGTAGTGGACAGTTATTACTGACCTTTGCTTCACAAAGTGCGACTATGCTAACAGGGATACCCGCTTCCCTTGAATGGACGTGCCAATTTGATATTATCAGTCGTTATTAGCATAACTATTGCACGCATAACTCAGACGGTGACGCAACTACGGCTCCCAGCTGCAACGCAGCGGATACGCAATATTCTACACATATCGCTCTGGTCGTCCCTTTATAGCTGTTCTACAGCCGATTCTTTCCCCATCTTTGTCAGAAATAAACAAACTCCGTTACTAATGTCGCTAATACGTCCCAATGAGTGAGGTGGTAAAGTGCGCATCACACTGGGAGGACTGGTGTTCAGACACTAATTTAGGTTTTGCGTTGGTCGCTTGAAGCCTTGTGCGCCCTAGGCTCCGATCATTGTCCAACAGAACTCGTACTCCATCTGTAATGAAATTATGATGTTGCCTATTCAAAAGTTACATGGAAAGATCTGTTTGAAGGGTACCTCCAGATTTAGACAGAAGTGTGTTCTTTAGTTGTAGTGCTTTCACTCTGCTGATGTCATATACAGGGCAGTTAATTTAACACTTTGCGGAAAGACTCGGACAAAAATGTACTGTCAGTCTGTTTACATGGAACGAAATAAAATACGGAATTATTGCAATAAACGAATTTCAGGCATGAAGACTTTCTGTGAGATCTTGCCTCCTTCTGTACGCCATCCCATAAAGCCACGTTTGTGATGAGTAACGTGCTAATACGTTGTGGAGCTAATTAAGCAACAAAAAACTAGAAAAGGCGTTGAGTTGGATCTGTCGCTGATTCACGGCGAGAATTGTCAAAGTTATCTTCCGAAAGTGATTTCTGCCATTTTCGTGACTGTTTATAAAGCAGCGTTGGCACAACGTTTAATAGACAAAGTTTACCACTCTCCTGTGAGCAGTGAAATAAGAGTGCGTAGTGTTTCTCTGTCTCCGTTTCTTATCTTTTTGTGAGTGTTGGAGGAGTGTGACAATTTTCACTAGCATCTTTCTTTTCCACGATCGCTCTGCCACCAACAAAAAACCAATCTTTTCCGCTGATGATGAAGTATGTGGAATACGGTACTACATGACGCAGGCTGTATCTAACGCCATTGATAGAGCACTGATTGCTCATGTTAGCTGGAAGACGTAGGCCTGTTCAGGGGCGGAATCGAGTACTTCATGGAATCGAAAGCTCTGTTATGGAAAATTAAAAGGAATCTCTTCACATTCGAGAACCAAGAGGTAGTTGGATGACACTTGATGCACGCGGCCGTAAACGGTCTCAGATGTGTGTGTATCTAACGTGTCAGTGTCCAGACGGCCTGATTTACTGCGCCTCGTAAGCACTTGGTGTCGCCATTCTGAAGTTAGGTTTTTGAATAACTGTTTACTTTTTGTGTAAAAATAGAAATAACACTTTTTAGATTAGCGTGTTTTCTTCTCCGTGAAGAATTTATTACGCAGTTATAAGGTAACAGTACGGCACAAAAAACAGGCAGACTTTTTGAAAACCAAAGGATTACTCTTAGCGAAATTACGTGTGATTGAATATTCTTTTTCAAATACCTGTTTCCATGCGACGTCCTTTTCAGGGTCCCGTACCTCAGCCAGTAAAAAAGGAACCCTGATGGGATCAGTTTGTTGTCTGTCCGTCCGACTGACTATCTGTCTGACTGTTGAAAACTCCTTTTCTCAGGAACGGGTAGACGTTTCAAGTTGAATATGTAGCTTACTAAGGCCTGCGGTCCCGCGGTGGTGTAAAAAATAGAAGCTTGTTTGCAGTCAAAAGATATCGTATTTGTGTAAATATTTTTGATACTCTCAAACTCACTCACAAAAACCTGTAGAATGCTTCCAGTTGGTCTAGAGTCATGATATTTGCCAAGTAGTAGTGAAGGAAAAATCTGAAGTTTTTAATTTGTAATTATATCACACGAAAAAATATTTCTTTTGTCATTTCTTATCCGACGTCAATCTTGAAATTAAAACAATCAGTAGTTCTGCATTCAGGCTGACTGGGTCGCAATGGTAAAAGTCAGAGTTCAGGCAAGGAATAACTTCATTGCCCATATGACGCGTTTCGGAATGTATCCATCGTCAGGTATTTAGGAGCGATTGCTGCACGTAGATGCGGCGATTCAAGTTGTATCTGAAGCAAACATTCGAACGCTAGTCTGTTGTTTCACATCTAAGGTGAAACGCCATACTATGTGCAGCAATCCTCCTGCATATCTGCTGATAGATAAATTCCGAAACGGTTCATATGAGCAACAAAGTCCATCCTTGCGTGATGTTGGACCCAGTTAGCATAAATGCAGAACTATTGATTATTACAATAATGGTCGCCTGCCTCCTGCAATGACTTTGTTAGGTCTATGCTATCGCAATTCAAACGTTCTCGAAAATCTTGGAATCCCAGGGACCGATACCTTGCCAGCATGAACGTGGATAACAGTAAAAAATTGTATAGATTCTCGATTCCCGGAATGGATGAACAGTCTACACACATAATTAACTGAGCGCTTAAAAAATTGTTGAATTGGTTGCCAAATGAAACGCAACTAGTTAAAAAACCAATGACTTTATTTCACGCGTTTCAGGAGACACCCATCGTAAGATAGTCTGGAAACCAAAATACGGAAAACAGTAAATATACAAAGATATAGAGAGCAACATGGCAAGAGTACAAGCATTACGAACTTGGTCGTGTTGAGAACTGACATACACACCATGATCATCTAGGTATTCAAATGCATAAAGACAAGTTGTGACTGATACAGCTGTGATGGCGGACTGATTTCAAAACTACATCGTGCTTTCTAGGTAGACAATTTACGCCACCAGAGGGCGGTGAAGCATACATAGATTGTGCCGCATAGCGGCCAAAACAGAATGATAAATTTTAATTTATTTACATATAATTGTGAAATATAAAACACAAATTTCAGAAAGGTATACAAAGCAAGAAAGTTAAACATCCCGTAAAACAGTTTTTTACATCGGTATAAAATGTCATCAATAAAACAGTCATATAAAATAATACGCGTAAGGCATACAAACCAGTTGTAGAAAATGAAAATTATGCACCAATGACATATTGACAAAAAGTGTGAACCATACTACATAGTGCCGGCCGCGGTGGCCGTGCGGTTCTGGCGCTGCAGTCTGGAACCGCGGGACTGCTACGGTCGCAGGTTCGAATCCTGCCTCGGGCATGGGTGTGTGTGATGTCTTTAGGTTAGTTAGGTTTAAGTAGTTCTAAGTTCTAGGGGACTTATGACCTAAGATGTTGAGTCCCATAGTGCTCAGAGCCATTTGAACCATACTACATAGTAACATACAATGAAACGTATGAAATTTCAAAGTTAGAAAAACAATAAAAAAGCAGTCGGGCATACGACACTAATAAAAGCAGTCACAGGATCAGGTAATGGAGCTAGTACTACTGAAATCAAGATAAAGGTGAAATATATAAAATAATTATAAGAAAGCCCCAAGTATACAAAGCATTATGGAGAGCGTAGTAATGCTTTGGGCTTTATATCACAATTTGAATACATAATTAAGTTTCCACGGAACCCTCAGTGCGTCAGTCCTACTCCCACCTAGCCAATTTTTTACATAACAAGTGTGCAAACGAAAGCCCGAATTCCCGTAGCACGAGTCTGCTGGAAACAGATGCACACCCGGAGAGAACTTTTACTTCCACAAGCAACGGCTATTGTTCTGATACAGACTGCAGCCGACGCGAGCCGATCGGCAGCGTGTAACGGCAGTTGTTCCCGGGCGTGGTACTGGAATACTCGACGTCAGCTTCGGATACTCGGATAGCGCGACGTAGTGGGCCGGTGGCTCACCCCGTGTGGCAGGCTGGCGCCCCTCGAGTGGCAGGGCCTCGCCGACATCCGTCGCTGTGTATATTTAGGCTGATCATCTGGGCCGGGCCACGTCTGCGTTCGCTAATGGGACCAGACGCGGCCGCTCCGGGCTGGCCAATCCTCGCTGCCGGCGGCGTCCTTTATTTGTACTCAGCTGCTCGTGCGGCGTGCACACTTCACTTAAATTTTGTGCTAACAACACTTCGCTAACGAGATTAGAGCTGTCATCATTCCAGGGGCAGAAGACTACTAATGAGTACGCGAAAAGCATGAGAAACGGAGAAGACCCACAGGGAGCGTCTCACATGTAGTGTTAACCCTTTGAAACATAAGGCTTCAGAACCACTACTTTTCCAGAATCTTACCCTTGTTTCGGATTATATTTCTTTGCGAAATGTAGATTTATATTTTAATGTGAAGATACGGGTTTCGCGGTGCAAGAACATTACTTTAAAATAAAAACCGGACAAGTGCGAGCAGTATTCGCGCTCTCAGTGTTCCGTACAAATTAAATTGTATATGTAGATGATGAAGATGATGGTGGTGATGATGATGGTAGTAACAATAATTTTGTGTGGCTCAGTGTCCTGGTCCAAGTCTTTCTATTGGTCGCCACTTGTGCGACTTGCGCCGGCCGGGGTGGCCGAGCGGTTCTAGGCGCTACAGTGTGGAACCGCACCACCGCTACGGTCACAGGTTCGAATCCTGCCTCGGACTTGCATATGTGTGATGTCCTTAGCTTAGTTAGGTTTAAGTAGTTCTAAGTTGTAGGGGACTGATGACCTAAGGTCCATGGTGCTCAGAGCCATTTGAACCATTTTGTGTGACTTGCGTGTCCGTAACCTACGTCAGTTACCGACCCAGGGAAACAGGACCGGCAGTTTAACGTGGATTCTGAACCAAATGTTGTTTCTGATGACTCCTCACATCGTTGAGAGGTGAAGGCTAGACGTACGCTTTACCGCTAAACCAGCGACATGTATGTGGATAGTCCATCCATAGGTTTTGACAAGTGAGTTTGCGAGTATGAAAATATGCTATATATATCGCCGTATCTTTCGACCGCTTTGACTTAGAAGTTTTAAATTATTTACACCGCGAAGGGACCGCAGACCTTAGTATTTGACATAAAATTCAATTTGATGACTATCCATTTCTGGGAAAAGGTGGTCTTAACACGTGAACAGGCAGGCAGACGGACAATAAAGGGCAAACAATTTTTTTTATGTGACATAATTAACAATTTTTGGCGCTGAGCACTATGGGATTGAACAGCTAAGGTCATCAGTCCCCTAGAACTGAGAACTACTTAAACCTAACTAACCTAAGGACAGCCGGCCGCGGTGGTCTAGCGGTTCTAGGCGCTCAGTCAGGAACCGCGCTACTGCTACGGTCACAGGTTCGAATCCTGCCGCGGGCATGGATGTGTGTGATGTCCTTAGGTTAGTTAGGTTTAAGTAGTTCTAAGTTCTAGGGGACTTATGACCACAGCTGTTGAGTCCCATAGTGCTCAGAGCCATTTGAACCATTTGAACCTAAGGACATCACAAACATCCATGCCCGAGGCAGGATTCGAACCTGCGACCGTAGCGGTCGCGCGGTTCCAGACTGAAGCGCCTAGAACCGCTTGGCCACACAGGCCGGCAACAATTTTTGGGTTTTTCCCTTTACTTGTACTGTGAAACCTAGCCTCTTGTCCAATTTTGTGATTCTAGTACGGGAAGTACCCTACAGGTCTTGATGAATGAGTTTGCGAGTATTGAAAATATGACATAAATGGCCGGGTATATTTAGTTACATTTAATGTTCCACAACGCCAAGTGATCGTAGACCTTAGTAAGTGATACAAATTTTACCTTCGTACCTACACCCGTGCCTGAGGAAAAGAGGTCTAACTGTCGGACAGACAGACAGACAGACGGACAATAAAGTCATCCTATAAGGTTTACATTTTTACCAATTCACGAGCGTTCCGTTTTTACTTATTCACGTATGGAACATTAAAAGTTTTAGTTGTTTCCAGACTATTATTACCGTGCGGAAAGGGAATAAAATAAATCAAGATACAGCTCTTGTATTAGTATTATCCGCGCGTATTGCGAAATACTTCTGTTCCATATACGACAGGTGATATTTCCTATTGAAGTGTGTAAAAGCGACACATGTACAATTTACTCTGCCTGCGACCGCGTGGTATGCCGTGGAGGGTAGGTGGCGTACCAGTGTCGTTTTCCTCCTACCTGTTTCATCGGATGGGATGTGGATTTAGAGGCTTCGGGTACTCTTCTGTATCGATCAGAACACTGTCTCTTCAGTGTGTCAGTTACTGCTGATTCCATTGTCCAACAATTGCCTGGATCTATTAAAAAGTTCCGTAACGCCGTGAAGCGCTATGAAAATTGCAACTCACTCCTAACTCTGGCATTTGCAAGAGCTGTACTATCTCATCAACTGTATTGGGGCACCTATTAACGGACATTAATTTGAGGTGTTCGCCGTTATGAGGGCGTGACCTCTGACGGGTACACGTTCAATGAGCTCTCTGGTTGTCTGTGGCTGAGTGGCATGTAGTGAAGTCATCCCGAACGTACTCAATTGTGTTCTTCTGGGTGGATCTCTGTGCAGGGCATTCTATTTCAGGAATGTAACTGTCCACACATCATTATCTTACAAACGCTGCTTTACGACAGGGTGCATACATCATTTCAGAACTGTTCCTGTACTATACACAGAATGCAATCCTTTACCATGTATCCACATCATTGTGCATTTAGTGTTCTCTTAAGCGCAATAAGAGAACTACTCCCTAACCACGAACAAAGGCTCTATACCGTACACTACCATCTCCGTACATCACTATTGGCAGTACAGAGGATGGCAGGTATCGTTCTTGAGGCATTCGCGAACCTCAAACCATTTCATCGAGTTGCCACAGGGTGTAATGTGATTCATCCCTCCAAATCACACGTTTCCAGTCATCTACTGTCCAGCGACGCTAAGCATCGCTTACAGAAATGTGTTGCTTATGAGCTGCTCGACCATCGTACCCCATCCTTTTTAATTGCATACGCACAGTAAGGACGCAAAATTCAACACAGCTATATACTGTAATTTTACTCCAGAACTTGTTCAAAATGGTGTACATGTAGATAAAGACAGTGACGTGCTCGGCGTCTGAAAAGAACTAATCGACGGTTTTTTGTGGGGCTCTTGTGCTCCCTACTTTACTGCATAACTCTGAAATGAAGCAATTTAAGATAAAACTTTATTTTGTTTTTATGCGTATATTACATTGACGAAGTATTATATATATCACATAAGCCAAAACATAAAGACCACTGCTTAATACCGTGTTTGTCCGCCTTTCGATCGAAATACATAACTGATTCTTCGTATCTGGGATCCGACAGTTTGTTGGTAGGTTTGTGGAGGTATGTGGCTTTAGAAGTCTACGCACAGGTCATGTAATACGAGTAAACAACGGGCCGCTGATTTGCGTACGTGATGATAGCGCGCGATAGCGACCCAGATAGATTCAGTACGTTTTATAACAGGCGAATTTTGTCCCCGAGACATCAACACGAGTTCACTGTAAAGCTCCTCAAACCACTGTAGCATGGTTGTGGTTCCAAGACAGATGACATCGCCGTCGGCGAGGACATCAAGCATGAAGGAATGCAGGTTGTTCGCAGTTGTCAGCGTGTCTTCGATTACCACCACAGGTCCCTTTCAAGACCAGCAGAATGTGTTCCATAGCATAATACTGCTACCGCCAGCCTGCATCCACTGCGCGTTGCACGTTTCGACCTGCCGTTCACCTCGATGACGGCGTTTGTAGAGACGACCATCGACCAATCTAGCAACAATCTGATTTACTCAAAGAGCCAACTCGTTTCCATTGTTCGACGGTCGAATCCCGATGGTTCCATGCCCACTGCAACCGTAACTGACAATGTCTGGGTCAATATGTGAACACGTAGGGGTGGTCTGCTGTGGAGCTCCATGTTCAACTATGTACGATGAACGGTGCGTTCCGAAACACTTGGGCGTGCACCAGCATTGTGCTCTTTCAGCTGAGATGCCACAGATCACAGGGCAGACCCACGTTCTGTGAAGAGTAATAGACATCCAACTGCTTAGCGCTTAGTTTCACTGTCCTTCTACTTCTTGCCGTAGATTCTCGCGACAGTAGCACGTGAACATTCGACCAGCTTCGCCGTTTTCGAGATACTCGTTCACATACTCTGCGTAATAATAATCTGCCTTTGTAAAAATCCCTTATCTCTGTGGATTTCCCCATTAGCAGACCATATCTTCGGAAGGGTGATTCCCTGTCCATGTCTGCTCCGCTTATATGCTTTTGTTGCCGCGTCTCGTAGGGGGACATCCTATGATACCACACTCAACAACTCGCCATCCCACCTCGTGCGTGGGTGGGGTGGGGGGGGGCTACTTTGAGATCTTCAGTGTGTACCCCGTTTCTTATTGTAGATTACAATTCTACGGCAAAATCTATATGCGGTCTGTCTGAAGCATTTTCTACGTTTCGGCACAGGTGGCGCTGTAATCGGATGAATAGAAACGGGCACACAAACGTAATTTAGGACATGGTACTCAATGGCCCTTGAATATCGAATGGGGCCCCACCTCCATGCTGCGAGGCTAGGACAGATCAGTATCTTATAACTTTTGATTGGAAACCCCATTCGCAAAGTTGTTTTCCTCCGACATATCGAATAGGGGACTATTCGACGGCCACTGTGGCAGTGGCTCGAGGAGAACGCTACTCTACTTTTCCAATTACACTTAGTGATCCGCTTTTTAAATGACAGTTTACAACAGAGCAGCATACCTGCGGAAATGTCAGCACAGACGGTTCTGATGCGGTCAGCCACGTCTTCACGGCCTGTTGGCACTTGCTGGTACACCTTATCTTTTAAATATCCCCACAGAAAGAAATCCGGCGACCTAGCGGGCCAATTATTAGGGGCACCTCTGCCGATCCACCGACCTGTGTAAACATTATCCAAAACCTCCCGGGCTTCAATCGCGTAATGCGCTGGGCAACTGTCGAGCTGAAGCCACAGTCGTCGAACATCCAGGGCAATATCCTGTAGTAGTACCGGTAGTTCCTGTTCCAAAAAACGTTCGATATTTGCGTCCGTTCAAAGTGCCGTCCATAAAATACGGACCACTGAGTATGTTCCACGTGATGCCACACTATACGTTAACCGACGAAGGACGTTGATGGTCAGTTTTCCGGAACCAGTTGTGATTGTCTACACTCCAGTAATGCGTGTTATGCCGGTTAACGCTACCATGGTTTGTGAATGTAGACTCATCTGAAAATAGTACCTCGGCAAAGAACGTGGGTGTTGTTTACACTTGTTGACGTGCCCCGTGACACTACCTGGCTATGGAAATCGACGCCGTGAAGTTCTTTATACGGTGACACATAGTATGGATGATACTTATGACGATGCAGTATTGTGACAGTATTAGCCACGGACATACAGGAATCGCGGTGTAATTGTCGGGCGCTCATCCGTGGGTCGTGGTGCACTGCCGCTAGTACAGTTATTTCATTAGCTTCTCCTGCAACACGTTTGCTTTTGCCAGTCTGCATGCTGCCATCAGACATAAAGGCGTTCACATCCTTGTAAAAGAACGAACGAGAGCGAGCTTTATCTGGAGAATGCTCGGCATACAAGGCTACAACAGCCTCAAGATTTCTGTTCCGTTCTCCGTGAATCAGGATAATTTGAATTTTTCTTCTACGGTTCTGTCCTCCAAAAGATAAGTGGATGTACAGACAATCAAAACAGCGGAAATATTGTATCTGTTCTACGTCTTCACGATACGTGAGCTTAGGTCGCAGTGTACTGCTTGATCTGATACGTCGTGGTTCGCTACACGGCTGCGGTGACGACATGTCGGAGGAATACGACTTTGTGAATGGAGTTTCCAATTAGAAGTTGTTGAAATACAGGCCTGTCTAATCCTCGCAGCATGGAGATGGGGTCCCGCGTGCCATTGGATGTTCGAGGGCCATCTGTAGTGAAACGAAGAAAATGCTTCAGAAAATACGAATGTCAATTTTGCCGTAGAATCGTAACCTGCAATAAAAAATGGGGATTCCCATCGAAGATTTCAAAGTTGACCGCCACGACCTACACGCATGGCGTCGAGTGAGACAAACAAATCGGAATTACAACTTTTTTTTTATCAGATGTGCAGTTTTCGAGATATTTCAATGACTTGAGTTAAAATGACATGGTGCTTGCTGATGCCGGTGTTTCGAGGGGCGTTGTGCAAAGAGAGAAACGTCGCCCGTCGACTTCGCTGGCCACTCTTTCATGGGAGATCATTCAGCCGTTTTTGCGAGTTTCCGAAGCTGGAGGGAAACCGTCGAGAGCGAGAGTGTGGGAGTCGGCGTGGCGAGTAACCTGCGCGGCTGACAAATGGAGCGGCCGCGCCGCACAAAGGCGGCCGTCACTGCTGGGCTGTCGCAGACGCAGACGGGGCCGTACCACGCTGCCCTGCCCAGCCCTGCCAGCTTATTTTTACTGCCCGCGCTGTCTGCGGCGGCCGCCGTAACACAGTTATTTCACGTCGCCTTTGACAAACAGCGGGTCAGAATTTGATTCAGCCCTGCAGCTTCGAAGGAATGAAGAAGTGCCTTATTGACAGTTCGTTACACACAAGGATATGCGGAAATGCTTTTCACTCACCTGTCCTCTGTAGGTGCTACACAGCTAACACAAACAGTGACCTGCTTGACTAAGTTAGTCCCAGCTCCAGCACTCGCAAAAATAAATGGTGTATGCCATTGTTAGCAGGCAAGTCAGCGAGCAGCCATCAAACGTTTCTACATTCACTACCATTTGTTAACTGTCCTGTCCTTAACGGGAGATAGTACAGACACTGAGCAGGAGTTCAAATCCCCGGCCAGCCATCCACATTTAGGTTTCTTGTGTCTTCTTTTCCTAAATAACCTAAGGCAGATGTCAGGATGGCTCCTTTCAGAAGAACACGGCGGATTTCCTTGCACATCCTTGTCTGAGCCGAACATGGACTTACCTCTGATGACATCACCATCGACAGCACGTTAATCTTAATCTTTTTTTTCCTGGCATTTTCAAAGTAACCATACTGGCATTTACTTTTACCACACACACACACACACACACACACACACAATGGTTCAAATGGCTCTGAGCACTATGCGACTTAACTTCTAAGGTCATCAGTCGCCTAGAACTTAGAACTACTTAAACCTAACTAATCTAAGGACATCACACACATCCATGCCCGAGGCAGGATTCGAACCTGATACCGTAGCGGTCGCGCGGTTCCAGACTGTAGCGTCTAGAACCGCTCGGCCACCCCGGCCGGCCACACACACACACAAACACACACACACACACACACTTCGCTCTACAATGTCACATAACCCTTTGAGACCTGAATGATTTCTGGAGGAAGGAACATTTTTCTTCGTGCGATAATGCTCTCAGGTGATTTTTTAATGATTTTAGAGGCAAGATTTATACAAAAATATATACCAGTTTTCAAAATATACTTTGTACACTCGGCTTAATTTTATGGACTAAAATAACTAGTTATTAAATATTCTGTATTGTAGTTAATAAAATGATCATTCAATAATTAACATGCCAAGTAGCAATAACTGTATTCAGTTCTACAACGGAATATAGCGAACCAATCATATCCGTGCATTCTGGTGGTCACGAGCTGCTGCTACAGTCACTTGCTGATATTTTCATAGTGACGCCCAACTGTTGGCAGCAAATCGCGCATCATAAAAAGGCTGAACATTCGCAAAGGTGTACCTCAGGTTTCCTTTGGGGAAAAATACTTCTATTGCAGTTAAGACCCGGTAAAAGTTAATGACCGAACTAGGTGGCGCAGTGGTTAGCACACAGGACTAGCATTCGGGAGGAATAGGGTTGAAACCCGCGTCCGGTCATCCAGAATTACGTTTCCCCTGATTTCCATAAATGAATCCAGGCAAATTCCTGGTGGGTTCCTTTGAGAGGGCACGGCCGATTTCTTTCCCCATCCTTGACACCATCCGACCTTGTGCTCCGTCTGTAATGACCTCGATGTTAACGTGGCGTTAAACGCAATCTTCCCTTCTTCCTTTTAAAGTTAATGTACGTAATTGTAAACAGAAGGTCAGGAAGGGCTAATGTTCAAGATTGACTATATAGAAACTTTTTGTTTCTTGCTTCATTGGATTTCGGGGTGTGTCCATACAACATCTCAACAGCCGAATGTCAATTATGACGATAGGACCGTAAGGACAACACAACACCCAGTCGAACGGAGAAAATCGCTGACCCTGCCGGTAATCGAAGCCGGTGCCCTTCACCTAGCAATCCGCCTCACTGACCGCGCAGCTACCAAGGCGGACTCACAGAAACGTTGGGAAATCCATAAACAGGCGAAGAGCATCATTTAGTATAAGTTACCCAGTATGTACCACTGTTGGGAGCCTTCTATTTAAGTCTGGTGTTGCTCGCAACAGACGAAAGTTGTCAGTGGTATTTCGCAGTATTTGATCTCTTTGTCTAGTAGCTTTATTCTAAACTTCATTCTTTATCATAGTTGACGGGTCTTTCTGTGTGTGTGTTCGCTTCATTTAGGTTCAACATTAGAAACGTTCCGCACCTAAAAGAATTTTCCACTTCTTTCACTGTCGTATTCATTCTCCGTCATTTGCCTCGACGGGCCTGGTGGTATAGTGCTAAAGCGCCGGACTGGAAACCGATATGCGCGGGATCAAATCCCGACGGTACCATGGAAATTTTCAGTTTACGTTTAATCAAGCTTTCAGTGATGGGAAGAGTCACCAGCAACGACACGTTGTTAGGGTCTACTTTAACCTGTAGGTGCCCTTTCCTCGATTGTTTTAACTAGGGACCATTAGGGACACGAATTGAAAGACTTGCACCCTGTCATTGAGCCACAAGCAATAATTACTATCCTTTGGCTCACTTCTTGCAAAGATTGCTACTGATGTGTAATACCGCATGCACGTTTTGACAGTCAACTGTATAATAATTCTCAGGTAAGATACCTTCATGGCGCCATAAATGTCAGTCACCATGACGGTAGGAATCCGTCAGCGCTATCTTTCTCATTAATTTTGTTCTGTTAGTATTCGTACTTTCACTGCCGTTTGTGGCGGATGTGGGGCAATTTACTTAGACAGTCCTGTGAAGCCACCTAAAACCTACACTCATTGTGATCGAGGAGATTGAGCAACGATCATTAATCCGCCACAAAGCTTTCAGCCCAGTCTGATATTCGTAAGCCACAGCATGCCCACTTATGTCGTATTCATAGCTCTACATCCATTCTCGATATGACTTTTTGTCATTGAATTTAGCACCATTCTTAATTTGGCGCAACAGCACCACAAGATCAGTAACTGCACATGGGAATGTTTTTGACGTGGTCAGTGAAATCCCCGCGCATATCCGACTGGGAAACTGCGAAGTTTTACATTAGTGGGACGGATGCTACCAACGCTTTGTCAGATGTCCTGTAGAGAGAACGTTGACTGCCTCGTCAACAGCCTCGGTTCCAAAATTGATGCCCTGTTAGTTGCCGGGGGCGTGGTGCCGGTGGCCACGACGCGGGAGTGTAGGTGGTTTTATCTGGGCGCCGTTAAACGCTTGTTGCAGGTCGTTAGGACGCTGTAAATACGCCGTTGCCCGCCTATCGGCGCCATTATCACAATAATCATTGGCGGAACACTAGCAGCTTATTAACGCCCGGCTTGTTGAACAAGAACATTTCTTGTCCGGCTGCAGAGGGCAACTGACGCGCGCTTGCTTCTTTTTCCACTTCTCTCTGTGTTAACGATGTAATGAAACGACGTAGCAGTGTTAATTGGTTACTAATTCGGCGCAATTTGCGAGCTAAAAACAATGCTAACGCGGCGATCATTACGACGTGGTTGTACAGGAGCAAAGTGCCCCAAGCTCACATCTGGCGTGCCAATTCGCACCCTGCACAGGGATGGCTCTCTCTGTCGATTGTGTACAGGTCTGTGTAATCCATCTCATTACAAACTTAGTATTTCACGTGATGTATTTATTGCAGCAACGCCGAGCATAAGTAATCTTCCCAACGTCTGGAAAAATTTCAAGTTCTTGCACCGACTTGTGATACAAGTGATGTAAACATCATGTGTAATACGAAAGAAGTGACTTACAACACATTCGTTCGACCGATTCTTGAGGTTTGTCCTCCGCGTGCAACTATTACCAGATGGGATTAAGACAGGAAATAGAGTAGATGTGTAAAGAATAGCGGCATGTGTCATTACCAATTCGTAGTGCCAGGAACAAATCGTTTTATTCTGTGGCCAGTTTCTGTAGCTTTTTTGCTAGTTTTTTAGTTCGTTATTTTTGCCATATCTTGTTGTTTTTCAGTGTTGTGTTGAAAATGAAACAATACCTATCAATTACAGTTAATCAACATCACATTTATGTATGTTAGTGAAAAAAGAATCGTTTGTGTTAAATCCATTAAGTCCAGTCAGTTATAGTAAAAATAACTCTGCCACTATACACTACTGAAAGTTGTTCGGAACGAAGCATTTCATAACTTCAAAGTTATTTTCTGCGACATGGTAGCACCAGTTCGTCAGCACATGGCTCTATCGTAAATACAGCCGTCCACACTCTGCATTTGGAAAGGGAAGACGAGCTACCTTCAATACAGCACGAGACATGTGATAGTAACCAAAATTTTAATTGTCATGAAAGTTTGTTTTTCCGCAACATTATGAAAGGATTTGTATCCTTTCGTGATATACGGTACACAACTTACGTGATGGGAGCGATTTAATGGAAATAATTTTTTCTTAGGCCAATATCGCCAAATATTATTTATTTCACGATGGCCGGTTTCGGCAGAAGATTGCTGTCATCATGTGATCTTCGTAAATTTAACGTGCATACATATTAGTCACGTAGCGGTATCACATTCCACTCACAGTGTAGCGTAAGCAGATCGGTGTGTCAGTAATAAGGAGATGAAAATATGCAATACATATAGCACCAAATTTCATTGCTGAAGTGAAGTACCTTAGCTGCAAAATGTAACGTCGTTAACCGACATCATAAAGGTAGGAACTGACAAACAAATGTGCTTACTCTGTGTTATGAGTGGAATATAGTGCCGGTATGTAATTAATAGGTATGCACTTTAAATTTACGAAGATCACGCGATGACAGCAAGTTTCTGTCGAAACTGGCCATCTTGAAATAAATTTGTTGCGATCTTGGCCTCAGAAGAAATTCCTTTCCATTGCTATATCTTTACGGAAGATAACTGTCATTGCAGGTATATATAAGACACTTTACGATGTCAGCGTTAATACAGGTCATCTTCATCATCCTGCGGTTGAAACAAGAAGCTAGGGATGAGAACACAGGCCTGCATGGATCTATGGCCATAAAAATTCTTAGCCTATTTTGAAAGAGGAATCGAGACCGTTCCCGTGTTTCCTTAACCTCTGCTTGAAGTATTTGCTTTTTCATTTTTCTCCATATCTTGCTGATTTCATCACTATGATTACTTTTTCACAATTATGCAACAATCTTCAAACACTCTTAACTCGAAACAGAGGTAACAGTTTTATCCGGCTGCCATTTTAATATTATAAATCTAATTTCAACATTGAGTAACAGTAAGATTAATGGTATTTTTCCACGGGAACGGGGAAAATGCCAAACTTCTTGACATTTCGTAATTACCGCCGTTTTGTTGTATGAAATTTCCCGCCCCCTACTAGTTAGTTTAATAAGCGCGCAAGCGATGGGAAAAAGCTTAGCAAACACCAGTGGCAGACGCTACAGGCAATGCATTCTGGATAGGGAGAGAGAACTACTGTTAGAATACGGAGAGCTATGTATTTCTTCCACCCTAATATGTCGCGAAAAATGACCAAAACTGGAGACTCTTACGCGCCATTCCCGGATGGATAAGAAAAGGAGGAAATTATACTTGTATCCTTCTCCATACATCGTAAGACGACTTGCACGCTATAGAAATAAATGTAATTATAGGCTGTAGTCCTGTTCGTCAAAGCATTTGACGAAGGTGAGATGTAATGCTCTCGATGACTGTGTTCAAATAACACCTGAGTTCTGGATATGTGGATGGAATTGGAGGAATGCCAACTTTGTCCTTGAAACCCCATGGTAACAGATCCCACCCTGAAAGGTGCGGCGAGCGAGGTTGTCTGTTATTAGAAGGTGGACACGCGACCAGTCGATCCATGTGGCAGATTCTGTTCTTTTCTGTGGTTTGGAGAAAATGTGGAAACCTGAGCCTGTGTGGTTACACGGGTACTAGACTAACAGCCTCTCCTTCGTCGTACGAGAGCTGTGTCTGCCCTTGTGCCGTCGGAATAATCAGCCAACTGTAGAAATGTCGCATACACACCGAGGGCGCTATTTTTTAAATAACACACTAATTTTTGTATTATTCTCGAAGCATCAAGTTTGCCAAGATCATTAGCAATCCTTTTTGTTGCTATGACCGGTTACGACAATTCCACGCTGTCATCATCGGATCTTGTAACTTTATTAGCTGAGGCTTTCAGTGTTGTAACAAACATGAACATCTAATAAAGTTACAAGATCCGACGACGACAGTGTAGTTCTTTCAAAACTGGTCGAAGTAATAAAAAGAGTTGCTAGCGATCTTGGCAAACTTGATTCTTCAAGAATACTATAATATTCAGATCGCAACGACTGACGCAATGTCAAACATATATCGTACTTTTTGTTTCATTTAGATAATTCCTCCTAGAAGATTGAAGATTCTGACGCTTGTCATAATAATGTTGGTGGGTTAGTCGTTAACCGTGTCTCGTAGAAAGTTCATCGTGTGAAGCCAACACCGACTCAAAGGAAGGCCTCGGCGCTTGTTGGTGACGTCACGTCAGCTAGGCACGGCGAACGCCAGGTCTGTTGCAGGGAAAAACGCCTGGGCGTGCTTATCACTATAAATCTCTTATTTTTGGACAAAATGTTTGGTATTGTTTTGGATTCTGCAGTTTTATTTAGATGAAAGATTTTCTAACTATCGTAAAGCTACAAACGAAGATCATAGTTCTGTATTACTGAATCAAACGTAGATCAATATGAGAAGACGCTTTGCCCCATTGCAAGCTTCGGAAATTTTACATTCGCGTAACTATATTTACTTGATCCATTTTGCTATCGAAACTTACCCCAACCCCCTTCCAATGAACTCGTTTCTTTTATTTATGTATTTCGTTTGACATCGTCACTGGAAATGTGAACTAATTTACATCCGTAAATGTCCAACTGTTGCCAGTCATTAGATTACAGTCGTTTTCAACGAAAGGAATTCTAAACAGGAAACAAAATAGCTTCATACATCGAAAATACTGCTGAGCTTAACTTTTTTAACATGCACATTAGAAAAGATAAATATTCCCCTCTTGCAACTGAAAGGAGAAACTTTATAAGATAAAAAAATTTAATTTGACAAAACAAGTATCTCTCTTTTGCCTCTTCTTCTGTCCCCCACCCCCTCCCCCAACGTGTACAATCGCAAGATATTTCATTAACATTCAGTGCTCCTCACCCCATAGTCAACCAAGATACCTAAAGAAGAGCACCAATATGTTCACAGTTTCTTGTAAAAGCAACCCAGTACAAACGTAACGTCCTCAGATTTACAAATAAGGTAAAGAAGCACGAATTCTGTTGCTGCTGGACCATGAAGTTGTTTTTTTATGTCAATCCTTAAAACAGGTCGAAATTTAAGTTCAGCAGTACACTATTTGTTAAGAAGTGTAATGAATTGCACAGTTAATTGATTGCAGAAATCTCTCAGAACAATGCGTGTTGGTCAACTACCGTCAATAGTTTCACATTTTCCTGTGTCAGGGAGGGAGACACCACCATTATGAGTATGCCTACAACAGACCTGGCGTTCGCCGTGCCTAGCTGACGTGACGTCACGAACAACCGCCGAGGCCTTCCTTTGAGTCGGTGTTGGTGAAGCGCACCGACGAGAATTATTGTCTAGTTTTTCATTCGTCTATTTCACTCTCGCTAAACGGAAATTGTAAAATGTGTTTATTTGATGTAAACGAAAGAGAACTCTTTAATACAAGAAAATAAATGAAAAGCTTCTTGACATCCGTAAAAACTAATTAGAATAGATACACAGTCGAAGAGCACAAACAATGAGCTAACTCACTACATATGTGCTCTTAGTAGTAAACGGCATTGATCAGCATTCAGTATCCGTTTCTAAGCAGTAAAAATAACGTTAACATGGTATTGTACTCCATAATAGCCGGCCGCGGTGGTCTGGCGGTTCTAGGCGCGCAGTCCGGAACCGTGCGACTGCTACGGTCGCAGGTTCGAATCCTGCCTCGGGCATGGATGTGTGTGATGTCCTTAGGTTAGTTAGGTTTAAGTAGTTCTAAGTTCTAGGGGACTGATGACCACAGCAGTTGAGTCCCATAGTGCTCAGAGCCATTTGAACCATTTTTTGAACTCCATAATAACAATGCTGGAAAAATATTGTGCTGTCCATAGAGATTAACTGATTGACTGCTGATGATTTTTTTACTCCTTAATCACAGAAACATTTGACAGTGTCTTTTCAAAGTATCAGTACACTTGTCGCAGCGCACACTTTAGAAAAAACGGCCTTCTGTCAATGGATATCAAGTATTTGCCTATTTCCTTTATTTTTTTTTTTTACGACAGAATTACAGAAGCATTTCACAATACCGTGTAAATTGTGGAACGCTTTTGTGGTTGTGTCATAACAAATAAACCAAAATAGAATCATTTTGTACAACATTAGGTAAATAGCGGGGGAAATAAGTATGTAATAATTTTTCTGGTGTCGCTTGGTGGCTCAGTGGTAAAAAGGAAGTGGTAAGATGCCAGACTACAAATTTAAAGGTTTGTCGATGCCCGTCAGGCCTAGAACTTTGATCTTTCACCTATCTGGCAGTGTTTGTTAACGTGAAAAATGCCAAGATGCACCGTGGTTCGAAATCCCCGTTAGACTGTAAGTTCTCTTATAGCTGGCTGGGTAAGTCAGTTCAGAGGTCGGAGGAAGGCAACGGCACACCTCCAATACGATAGTGCCCGGTAAAGCACTGTATCGTTCAAAACAATCCTTGGATTGATGACTGCTTTACTTTTTTACTTTACCAGTAATTTTAGAGCCTGAACTGTTGAACGAGTCCTGAATATCGGTCAGGTTACAGGGCTGCACGCCCTTAAAGTTATTTGAACAAGTTCTGACACGTTTTGACGTCTATTGTTTGTTACAAACTGATATTTATTTTGGCGAAGTTATTTGTACTATATTTACACATATGTTTACAAATATGTAACGTTTGTCTATACAGTAAAGGTAGACTCTTCGAAAAATTTTAAGATGTTATCATATTTTTCGAAAGTGATCGTTCACTACTTGTCCTTGTTTGCGTATGTTCAAGTCCGCGGTAGCTTTAAATCTGTCAAAATCCTGTTTGTGAGGGACTACACCGGTTTGTAAGTAGTTAAATAATTCAGCCGAGTTGTTTTTATCTATACTGTCAAAAGAGCAATTGATAACCTTTGAACATTTGTTTGTAGCGATACAAGAAACTAAAAAAACGAAGAAAAATGTTCTGCCGCGTTGCAGATCGCCATACGCAGTGCTCATACTATGGAAACCACCTCATTATAATTGTCAAAACGGTTGAGCCGCTAATTTACATTAACAGCCACACTGTGTACGTTACACCCAGCGCCCCTCCTGTCTGTGGTTCTGTAATGTATAACTCATGCTTCGGAACTAATTCACATTAGCCTGACATTCAGCGTACCAGATATGTTGAGATTCGCTAATCCGGTTGTTAAGATGAAAGCAGAAGCAATATTCCATTGTTCTTACAAAAAAAAAAAAAAAAAAATGGCTCTGAGTACTATGGGACTTAACATCTGTGGTCATCAGTCCCCTAGAACTTAGAACTACTTAAACCTAACTAACCTAAGGACATCACACACATCCATGCCCGAGGCAGGATTCGAACCTGCGACCGTAGCAGTCCCGCGGTTCCGGACTGAGCGCCTAGAACCGCGAGACCACCGCGGCCGGCTATTGGTCTAAAGGGCACCGACAAAGCTTGAACTGTTATGCCGACCGTTGTCCTTCTTAGAAGTGGTTTGAGAATGTTGCATCAGGGGAACTATGAGGGTCGACGAATCGTAATGGCACTAAAATAACGGGCAGTATTACAAATGCAACATACGGAACTGGACGACGACATTTAAGGCATTCAGTGGCTCAAGCGGAATTGGTCAACCTGTCACCAAGCATGTGCGCTTCTTGGTGGTTAGCGACGAAGTAGCCAGTCAGGAAATATGATAGAAGCGACTCGTGGGGGACGCACTTCCAAGATCGTTTGACTGCAAACGATTTCCTCTCCATTCCAGGTTTGCAAAGCAGCGAAGCATCTGGAGCGCTGTTCATGTTCCATCCTTGTTCAGAATTTTTCTGGAACTTGCCCAGCCGTGCAGTGTCATCACGTTTTCATGTGCAGATCAGACGCTCGACATCAATATCTAGTATATTTGACCCTGATGGGTCCAAAATCTGGCGAACAGTGTCATCCAGAAGTAAACTGTTGTGTTTCAAATATGAGGTCCTGTAACGGGAGTGGTATTAGCTTTCTTCCGAGGCGAATCTGCAACGTATTTTTTCCCCTCACTGCTTTCATCTGATTAAACAGGCTAACCGCTATACCCTTTTCCGTTTAGGTACTGGACATTCGCGTTAGCATCGTAATGAACATTTAGTTCCTGGATTCCTTCTTTTCGCTCTTTCATAGCTTACTTATTGGCCACTCTACGTGTGTGAATTGACGATGACCGACTAGAAGTTGAAAGTACCAAGAGTTCACGGACAAATAACAATGTATAACAATTAAAACAATTAAATAAAGGAAGTTCACGAAACAAGAAATTTAATTTACGTTTTATTTATTTATTTTTCTTTGTTATTGATACCTTGAAATGAAGGAGCTTTTTCTTGTTGATTTTTCTTTGTTAATTCGTGTTGACAAGTAATTTTTTAACAAAAGTAGTAACGCGAGGAAGTAAGCAATACTGTAGCATCATAAATGAGTTGAGGAAATTGCTTGGAATTTTGAGATAGATACCTCAAAAGAATTCCTCGCTCGTGTTGCCAGCCGGATGAGTTCGTCAAATGGCGCCACGTTTCGATGAGTATGAGTCCATCGACTTCTGGACAGAAAATGAGATTGGCATTCATCGACATGTTGCGCCATTTTGATGAACTCACGCGCCTGTAAACGTGAGAACTTTATAGTAAATTACAGACGTGTTCCGTCACTGAGCAATTTCCTACTTCGGGAACTCAGACCGCAAGTATAGTTGTGCCCTACACCTAACATGCGTAACTCGTGTTCGCTTTTCAAGTGCACGTGAGAATCAGTCCTGCTAATTTGTGAATTGAAAGTGTTCGTATGTTGTGTCACGTCTGGAAATATTTACAGAACATTTCTCATGATTTTCTTTGAAATTTCTTAGCGATCTCGTAGCCGTAATGTAATCGCCCCACGGAAAATTACCCTCTACCACGCAATAATTAATAATGGTCAATCAAATCATCCACATTTATTTACGTTTGAAAAGTATCTGATCAGATTTTCTAGTAATATATGCGCCGACAGCTCGTCGACGCCAAGGTATTTTTCTAGTACGTTTATTCTTTGGAATAAGAGAGATAGAGATATGTATGCTCCATGGTTATTATAGAGGGTTAAGGCAACAGCTTCGGAAGTATCGGTTGGAAGATTGTCGGGTTGCTAAAAGAGACATATTTACGCTTCCTCTCGCTAAAACGAGCTATTAACGTTTGTGCCACTAGCGTGATAGATAAAGAGAAAGAAAAAACTGTAAAAAACAAATTACATAAGACTTGGAATCCACAGAAAACGGAACATGTACTGGAGATGGATTGAATATACAATTTTCCTCAGAAATAAGGTTTGTGACGATTTTATTCTAGAGTGAATGACGAATGAGTTCTCTGTCTGAATCATTGATGATTGTCTTGGCCCTGTAATTAGTGGGGAAGTTTCAGCTGTGACGAAGAGAGCCTGCAATCTCCGAGTTTTTATAAATCGTCCAAAAAGGCTTCGTCCACATCTGAAATTCTAAATCTGTCGTAAACTGAACGAATTGTTCAAACGATCGATTTTCCCAACTGAATGCAGCGCTTAATAATAATAACAAATGTAGAGAACTTTTCTAGCAAGCCAGCCGCTGAATATTAAGACGAAGGGCTCCACCAGAGATTCTACTAGGCTGATTTCACGTAAATAATATATTTAAACTGTACACAGATAAAGGACAGAGAGAGAGAGAGCGAATGAAATTCGAGAAATTACTCAGAATCCTCCATTAGCATAATTGTTTGTCTGTCTTTTCACGGATCAGCCTAAACATAAAACCGAAGGCCCTGACTTTATTGTACCGATTTATGTGTGAGAGTGAAGGAGTAATAAAGGCGACAGATACACCTCTGTACAGACAAAACATTACACCAAGTTAGCGGCAAGTTGCATTCACATACTTTCATCATTTACAGTAGTAGAATTCATTATAGTAAGATAGCGTTCATTCTTATAGAGACACACAATTACATAAGCAGGACTGTCGCTTGATTATGAGGAAATTGTGAATTCCGATTGGTGGTTGAGACATTGTACAGCCACTGAATAACACAAACCGTCATCTTGGCGTACACAGAAAAGGCTAGCCAGTATGGAAATCACATGCTATTGATAACTAGAGCGATCTTACGGTGTCATTCGCTGACCAGCAACACATTGCACCGTAAGATTGTAAAATGTTAGCTCGATAGCAAATATCTATGGTAAATACAGTTGTGTAAGTTGCCACGCGTACACAAGTCAGGTGGATCACTCAAACTGTTCGTCGCTTCCGCAGGACAAGTACGTATTCATTTCACTTCAGCCGTGTCATATTCTGTTTGCTGTCCTTTTGCAATATGAACGATGTTTAGCTTAGAACCGTGAATTAAGCCTCCCACTCGAGTGCATAGACTAATCGTAAATCGCCTTCTGACAGTAGAATGCGTTCGCGCTGTCGAGGAACATCAGTCGAAAAACAGATGTCCAGTGTGTAGCAGATTTCCAGTATGTAGTATGCATCTGCCAGGCACGTGTCGTTTTTTCAGCGGCTGCTGTCTTCCTCGAGTGGAGTCATGTTGCAGCTCGCAGTGCGGTACTTTCCGGGGAACCGGAGTCGGCCGTGTTGGGTTTACTTCACCGCGACCCGAGCTGCTCGCAACGACGGCGAGTAATTACACCCGTCCCAGGAGCCAAGGGCCGCAGGCTAGCGAGCAGACCAAGCCGTCAAACGTATATTTCTTTCAGCTCTCCAGTGGTCTCGTTTACTTCAAGTGGCGCCGGATTTCCGACATAGGGAACGTATTACGAGGGAGCGCGTTTCAATTTCTTACCAGCCAACTACAGTTATTTTTCCACAGTTTCTCTAAATCCCCTTAAAAGGATAATGAGATCATTACTTCAACAAGGTCGGCACGGATTTATTGTTATGTTTGTATACTGAGCTAATGTTTGTGCATAAATACCCAATATCGAGAAACAAGAATCTAGATCATTTCGTATTAATTCATTCCGTTCCTGTCGGTGTCAGTGTTCCTGTCATAGCAAATTTCAAAAATGCACCGACGAAAGAAAACTGCAACACCAAGAAGGAGTTGTGCGACATAAACGAAAGTTGGAAGGTCTGAAATACTCTGTAATGCTCACGAGCATTATTTACCTTCGAGATTGGACTTCGTGAGTTTAGTCAAGAATGTCTTTAAGGCAACAAAGACGTCATTGTCAGCACCGCGCTGGGCTTTAAAGAGGTCGCGTAATAGGGCTACGAGAAGCTGTATGTTCCTTCTGGGATATTGCAGGAAGACTTGGCAGGAATATAGCCACTGCAAATGACTGCTGGCAGCCGTGGTCACGAGAATGTACTATAGTCACAAGAAGACCGGGCTCCGGATGGACGGACACATGCGACTCGTACTGCAACTGCAGCAGCAATTTGAGCAGTAGTTGCCACCACAGTGACACAGCAGGCTGTTACTAGTCGGTTTGTTGGTTACGAGGAGGCCAGTTTGAGGGCCTGCAACCAACGTGTCTGTGTGCTAAACACATTGAATCTACACGTGGAGTTATGGTCTGGGTGCGATTTCGTAAGACGGCTGGAGCACTCTCGTGGTTATTCCACGCATCCTGACTGTAAATTTGTACGTCAACCTGTTGTCTTGTCATTCATGAACATGGTAGAGCACTTGCCCGCGAAAGGCAAAGGTCCGGAGTTCGAGTCTCGGTCCGGCACACAGTTTTAATCTGCCAGGAAATTTCATTCATGAACATCATTCCAGGGGGTTTCTCCAACAACCCAAAATGCTCTACAGAGTATCGACAAGTTCCTTGGCCTGCTCGGTCATCAAATCTGTCTGCGGTCGAGCACATATGGCCACCGTCGGACGACTACTCCGTCACCCACAACCAGAATTAATTGTTCCTATACTGACCGACCAAGTGCGACAGGCATGGAACTCCATCCCAAAAACTGATATCCGGTACCTGTACAACACTATGCATGCGTTTGCATGCTTGCCTGTGATTTGCAATGTTAATCACTTAAATACATTATCTAGATAAATGTTTTCCAGAAATTTCAGTACTCTACATTAATTATTTTTAACGTTCCGATTTTTTTGCGTCCATTCATTGTCACAATGTTTACGGCAAATGCAGTTTTGACAGGGAGAGTCATTTATATGATATCATCATACTAAGAAACGTAAGTGTATCCAGGTGGATTGAAGAACCAGGATTCGCATACTTCTGTCCAAATATAGAAACATGAGGTATGTGGTATGTTCCCATTGAAACTAACAGCTTTATGGCCGAGGTTTTAGCAATGAGACACACTCATATACGCACTACACAACATCAGCAATATTTTGATAACAACAGATTTGCGGAGTGCCAACGGGAAACTAGAACATCAGTCGTGGAGCTTGAAGACATGCTATTATAAGTATCTTTGTTGTATACAGGAATTCATTCACCAATCAATCAACACAAAATAGTGAACTTCTCTAGGTGAAAGGGAACTGTGGTACATAGAAAATTAAATAGTTGTTCATTGATAAAGACTGGTATCACGCAAAAGACACCTTTCTTTGTACATCTACTTTATTGAGAGACTTTATACCTGCTGTGTCGAAAGTGGCATTTGGTAGTGGTACCAGTCCTGGGAAACCTTTCAGATAACAAGAGAATGAAACTGTGCAAGAATTCAACCGCTGGTTCGTAAAAGAGCATGGTATTCAAACTTCCGTGACGTCATATAATATAGATAATACGGATGATAAATGGAAACTGGTACATCTCTACGGCATCAAAATTTTAATCTGTTTATATCGTGAAGGTCATCCTTCAGAACTCGCAGGCATAAATCACCTTCTGCTCGCATGTTATTCATACGCTAGTTTCAAACTGGAAATTCAGCTATCGTCAGGTATCACTAACATTGCCCAACAGCCAAAAATCTGTGTCCACGTCGCGAGATACTTTCAAGAGACGGACATTCCAAGACGCGAAGACATCGAGCCACAGCAACCACTTTACGTGATTGAATCCACAGGTGCATACCAGTCAACTGATGCCACGAGAAGAAACAACTACGAGTTGCTGGTGTCTCTGGGAGCCGTATGTTTAAACCGAGATTTAAGGCACAAATCATTTGAAATTTTTAGTTTATGCTACATAAGATTTATTTTTACAATATTTGAGTGTTGTTTAAATGTTGCTTGTTTATTGTATTGCGCTAAATAAAGCCTCCAGCATTTTAGTATCTATTTTTTTATGTAGTGCACATAAACTGACTATTAGAAAACTGGATTTCACATTCTAAAAATGTGTACTGTCTCTTCTGCTGGAAGTAAATTTCAACATGAAACTAAATTTCTGCACTTAAATTTGCATATAAAAATTCCACTCAGTAGGTACGAAAAGAAAGTTTGCAAAACTGACATTCAGTGCTTTGATCTACATTTTTCTTATCACCTTCAGAACATATTTGATTTTAATTAACACTTTAATTATTTTATTGGAGTAACAGACAGATCCCCATGACAATTGTGCTGAAGTTGTTCTTGCTCTGGAAGATGCTTTTGTTCGATAATATATCTGTTATCACTGAGCGTTGTAAAATGGTCGTCTTCTTCGTCTATTTCTTGATGTTGATCTATATGCCTGACACCTTCCTCCGTCCATCGACTAACAGTTTCATCAAACAGGGTTGCCACAAGTTCTGGAAGTCAGGGAATATCAGGGAGTTTCGAACGTGTCAGGGAAATCAGGAAAATTTGAAAAAAGCACTGGAAAAATCTTGTTTTTTTCTCTCAATAAATGAAATGGTTTGTTTACTGAGATGTTATGCATCGTCGCTGGGTGGGCGCAGCTGAGTGCGTGCGCCACTTCCTACTCCCTCAGTTTTACTGCTTTTCCCCTTCCTACCAGCCGCCCTGGGTAGCCGCACGGTCTAGGGGGGCCTTGTCATGGTTCTCGTGGCTTCCTCCGTCGGAGGTACGAGTCGTCCCTCGGGCATAGGTGTGTGCCATGTCCTTACCGTAAGTTACTTCAAGTTAGATTAATTAGTGTGTAAGCTAAGGAACCGATGACCTCAGCAGTTTGGTCCCATACGATCTTACCACAAATTTCCAAATTTCCTTCCTACCATTCCCGTCAGTACTCGCCACTAGCCTAGCAGCTGCCGACGAGAGACAAGGAGGCGTGAGGAGTGGTTTGTGTGGTCTGATTCTCAGAGACTGTTGACGGCGGTCATGTGTGCATGAGTTGTGTGTGAGTGGTTGTGTGAATGTCTGTACACTCTCGTTTTCTGACAAAGGCTGTTACTGAAAATTTAGTGTGAGAGTGTGATTGTCTTTTCTGCATGGCGGTCTTCGCCTCAGCGATCATCTTTACGGTGAGTTGCTATATATTCTCATTAATATTGATTCTCAGAGTATTTGCGTAAGTTATCTGTTGCATGGATTGATCACCGCAGTCTCTTTTCGTCAACACGGTATCTGTGACACGTGAATAGCTGGCCACATGAGTGGACTTCCAACGATGGTCCAAAACCGCAGGCCGTTTCTGCGGTTTTCTGTAATGGATCGGACCTGCCGATCTGAAACCATTCGGTTCCCACTAATGTGCAGGCTATGCCCATCGAATCTAGTCCCAGCGGTCTGCCCGCAGGTCGGGCCTGTTTGTGTGTGGCGTAATGCGGCGGATTTTCGTGGTTTATCCAAGGACCCAGGACTGCGGTGCTCCTCGGCAGGCCAGAGCCCTCGGACGATGCATTTAAGAAATTGCGACTGTCTCACCGCAAGTACATTGTAGCGGTGTTTTATATTCATTTTATTTATTCCAGTACATTTTGGCACTTCGAAAATAATATGTATAGTAGAAAGTATCGACGATAAGAAGAAGAAAATTGTGGCAGTCGCTGGCGGTTTGTACGCTATGTATTCATATATTTCTCGAAAGAAAAATCACGCAATACCTGTAAAATAACACAGTGACAATAACGAACATAGTAGAACCAACATTTTATTGGTAGTCGCCTATAGTGTTGGTTTACGTAACTCTTCTCTGCCGTATACACTTCTTTTAAGAGGCCTACCTGTTTCTGAGGTTATTTGTGAAATCAGTGAAGGTATTTTAAAGCTGTCTTTCGTTTTATTGAAACACATACACCATTTGGCTTGCATTCTTCTTCTAAAAACAGTTCGTTACAAAAGATGTTGATGCTAGTACTTAAGAGTTTTGCTCACACGGGGAAGAAGTACATTAGTCTTTACATTTTTTTTGTCAACTTACGACTTTACTTACCCTTGAGACCTCAAAATTTGTCAAGGCAAAATGCTAAAACGTTTCTGGAAATAAGGAAAATATCAGTGAATTTCACTTGGGGAAACTTGTGGCAACCATGTCAAAGCTGTTAAGGCTTTCGTGGCCACTTGTTGGCTTCTGTCTCGGTTTCTTCGGCCGACGTTTGTTTGATGATTTTTGCGACGTTTCACCAGCGCGAGTGGCTGGCATTATCATAGCTTCACCCTCCATTGCTGGTGGTGGACTGGAGTCGAGCTCACGGCCGCATATTATACGTAGAGGGTGCGCCAACGATCAAGGTGAACTGATTCTGGATTCCCGTGCTGCAGCGAACACCGTTGCAGATACCAAGAAAAGAACCGTACCGTAAATGAGCAGGGAAAAGTCCTTGATACGTTAGAAAAATCCTGAAACAAAAGTAGGCCGAAGAACCCGAGACAGAAGTCAGCAGGTAGTTTGGCAGTCTCATCACTTTGAAACTGACACGTTCCTGTGAACGCATTTGCACTATACCATACTGAAGAAATCAGGCACGTAGTACGCGAGGCGCAGTCTAGGTGATCCTCATACCTCATGTGTCAGTAACAAACAAAGAAGGCGATAACGCAACCGACAGCAAAATATTTTTTTGGGGTTGGAGCCATGAATGACCTTGGAAAGTGAGATAGAACATCTTCCCGCGGTCTTGAGAGGCCATACTTCGTGAGTTACGGACAAATAACTAGCCCAGTAATGATAAGAAAGTTCGTATACTTGCGGTATTTAGAGTAACAATATGCAGTGCCCAAGACAGGAGCCGTACGCACGTTCCCCCCTTAACGAGGAAGAAACGCTACCCTGTGGCCTCGATAGAGAGTGGCCTAACTGCTCGTTCGCCAGAGTGTAAGAGTGACGTGTTTACTAAAATGGCATTAATGTCTGATGCAGCGCACTGGCGTAATTTTTTATTTTCTGCCTCAGTACTGGTCTCAACGTACGCGCTGTACGGTGTAACTGTGGAAACGTGTTGAGGTTGTGACGACCAGCAGGGGGGAAGCCAAGACGGCGGTGACAGCTGCTACGTGGCCTTTGTGTCGGCGGGTGGGACCAAAGCAAACAGGCGCGTTCCGGGACAGCCGTCGTGAGGAGACCACATCAAGGGCCGGCGCGGGCTGGCAGGCCTCGCGACGTGAGGCAGGCGACGTGCGACGTGCGGCTGCCGCGGCGCGCACGTCACCAGCTCCATTCCACACAGTTGGGGCGAACAGCAAAAGAGACCTGTTGTTTCTGAGCACTGCACCTAACCTAGCACTCACAACATAGTAGGCCCGTGTTTTCAGCTCTCTCTCGATAAATCCTAGAATAGTTCTTGACTGGCTTAGCTTTAACTTTACCTGTGCTTGTAAATAATGCTAATTTCCATCAGGATTCGTATTTAACGTCACACTATTGGTTCTTCTGGTAATATCCAAGAATCGGTACACTTCGAAATTGCAGACCCATTTCGATATTTATCGAACGGTCGATTCTCAACATGGCTGACGAGACACACGACAAAAGACGAACGTATTTAAACAGGAAGATACAACTTGATATTGAACATCACGACATACCTCGAGAACCAGCCACTGCATTGTGTACAGTTTTATTTAATTAATGGAAGCGGAATGGGAAAGCTACAACTTACATTTCCTACGAATGTGTCATGATATACGCATATGTGGTTACGCAGAAACCTGAGAGTACAGGTCGAATTACTGCGACTGAAGCGATCAGTAATCATATTTGTCAAAAACATTTGTCGCGATGTCCGATAACAAACTTCTAAGCATGTTATCGTCTCGGTCTATCTGCAACTCCCCCCTTCAAAATACTTTAACGAAGCAGAACTGTTACACCCAGATAGTGACTGGTTCTCGATGTACGTTGTGATGTTCAATAACAGACATCTAACAATATCACATCTTCATCTACGAGAAATAAAATGAAGCTTGTACTTACGCAGCTAGCAAATCCTGCATCTCAACATCAGCTATCGAGAGATAGACTGCGCACACTACCATTAGTCATAACAATATAACAGACTTCTCTGCAAAATTCATAGTACTCACAGAAGCTACTCACTGAAGTGTCTGAATCAGCCGCAGTCGCCTCCAAAATACAGTGTTTTATCCAACACGCAAAAAAAAAGTTCAAATGTGTGTGTGAAATCTTATGGGACTTAACTGCGAAGGTCATCAGTCCCTGAGCTTACACATTACTTAACCTAAATTATCCTAAGGACAAACACACACACCCATGCCCGAGGGAGGACTTGAACCTCCGCCGGGACCAGCCGTACATTCCATGACTGCAGCGCCCCAAACCGCTCGGCTAATCCCGCGCGGCAACACGCAAAAAACTATGATGCTTTGCTGAATATTTAATTTGGCACCTTCAGAGCACTTGTTGTTATTTATGCTAATTCTTTTGCACATGAGCTGACAAGGATAATTAAGTTTGATATCTCTCTTGCACAGGGTAACTGAATTTGCGGCGCCACAGAGCGCACAGTTTCTCGCATCGCACTAGGAAGCAGTCGATATTCCCAACAAAATTCCAAATATTTCGTTGTGCCACTCAAACGTGGAATCAAAGCCTTCCACGTAAGAGAATTTGACACATTCATCACGCAGGCCTTTCCTGATACATGTACCTCCATCACGTAACACTTTACTGCTCTCAGCCGACGTTCAACCGTCAAAGTATAAAACAGTATCCGTATTTCCAGCTCCGAGGCTCGACAGAGTCGAAGGTTCGATATATATCCCTCACATATCCTGTCTCTTGTCAACTATCGAGAGTCGACAGTTCAACATATATCGAAATGGGTATGCAACTTCGATGTGCACCGATTCTGGGGAATTAATATCCTTCTGATTTAGGGAAACCACGAAGGACCTACATCTGTATAAATATTAGCGCCGGTCGTCCCGAATGCTATTCTAGACCGCAGGGAGGCAACGAACACTCTGCCCTACTACGACCATACCTAGTAAAGCATAGTTGTGTTCCAACTGATCTTCAGGTTGATGACTGGTTTTCTGTACATATACATAAATGATATGACTGACAGGATGAGCAACAATCTGCAACTATTTGAGGAAGACGGTTTGGTGTACGGGAATGTGTCGTCGTTGAGTGACTGTCGGAGGATACAACATGACGTAGACGAAATTTCTAGCTTGTGTGATAAATGGTAGCTTTCTCTAAATGTAGAAGAAAGTAAGTTAATGCAGATGAGTAGGTAAAACAATCCGGTAAAGTTCGAAAACAGCATTAGCTGTGTGTTGCTGTGCAAAGTCACGTCGATTAAATATCTGGATGTAAGAACAACAGAAGGCAGTGCGGATGAGCGACTTCTGTTTATCGGGAGAATTTTAGGAAATTGTGAGTCATTTATGAAGGAGACGGCGAATAGAATCTAATGCAACCCAAAAAATGGTTCAAATGGCTCTGAGCACTATGCGACTTAACTTCTGAGGTCATCAGTCGCCTAGAAATTAGAACTACTTAAACCTAACTAACCTAAGGACATCACACACATGCATGCCCGAGGCAAGATTCGAACCTGCGACCGTAGCGGTCGCGCGGTTCCAGACTGTAGCGCCTAGAACCGCTCGGCCACACCGGCCGGCCTATTACGACCCAATATTGAGTACAGTTCAAGTGTTAGAGAGCCCCTCGACGTTGGATTAAAAGGAAGACGTCGGAGCACATCACATGCCGGCTGCTAGATTTGTCATCGGTAGGATCGGTCAACACGCGAATATTGCGCAGATGCTTCGGGACCTCAAATGGGAACACTTAGAGGGAAGACGATTTTCTTTTCGCGGAACCCTACTGAGAAAATTTAGACAACCGCCGTTTGAAGTTGACTATAGAACTAGTCTACTTCCGCCAACGTACATTTAGCGCAAGGACCACGTAGATAAGAGAAGTTGGGGGTTGTATAGATGCTTATAGGCAGTCGTTTCTCCCTCGCTCTGTTTGCGAGTGCAACAGGAAAGGAAATGACTAATAATGGCAGAAGGTGCCCTCCGCCATGTGCCGTGCCCTGACCTGCGAGAGTGTATGTGCATGTAAAACGCACTTTCTTCATTCTGGTCCATATTCTTCTTTTGTGCTCTTCAGCTGGCTATTATTCTCGTTTCTGCTACATTTCATCATTTTTCTTGCACATTACATTGGCTTGTTTAAACAGTGCGTCTCAACGAAATTTGTGTGTATGACAGCGTATGACAGCGTTCGTTTATTTACCGGTGATACAGAGCGCGCCGCGGTTAAGAGATTTTCAGTAAGCTCCTGGAGGAAATGTACGCCGAAATTAACACTACACACAACGGAAACAATGGAAACGTTTCTATAGTCTGCAGTAACTTTACCTTCTGTCAGTAGCTTTGCCTTTTTTCCCTTCATAACTTTTACTTTGTCTCTGTCACTCTTCGGGGGATCCTTTATAGTTTCAAAACAAGATACTGGCATGTTTCTCTAAAAAATAAATAGAAAAGTCACGATACAATCACAGTCTCTCTTAATTTCGCCCACACGACCCTTGGTTTTCCTAGTTTCCGTGTTTATATAATAACTGCGTTTAGCGTCTCGTCCTTGTCTTACATCGCACCTTCGTGTGTCAAAAGTGCTTCGCGATCCCCCGTAATCACTGTCGCTGCAGTTCGCGGCTCCGTGCGCCAACTTGTTTGATGGTGTTCTTAATCAGTTTCTCTCAAGTTGGACGCCGGCTATCGGAATAAATGGCTTTTCCCAAATAACTTTTTTTCTATCAAGCTCACACAGACATCGTGCGCCATCGATAAGTCCTTAAATTGTCTCTCTTCTTTCATGACACTATCACTCTTCGACACAACTGTCTGCGTGCGCATTATTGTATTTTCCGCAATTTTTGTATTTTATGGTATATCATATTAGACGGTATACATGCGTTATTTTCATCTGCAGACAACCATTCAGAAGACGTGCTTCTTTGATAACAGTGAGTATAATAACAGTACCTGTCATATCGGAGATCTAATGTTGGCTGTAGTGCAGATAGTTCGCTAACTGAACACAGTATGAGCTCCGGGAAAATGATCGTTCTCTGTGACAGAACTGAAATCGCGTTTGTTCTAATGGATAAAATTTACACTGAGGTGACAAAAGTCGTGGGACACCCCCTAATACCGTGTCGGACCTCCTTTTGGCCGGCGTAGTGCACCAGCTCGACGTGGCACGGACTCAGAAAGTCGCTGGAAGTCCCCTGCAGAAATATTGAGCCACGCTGCGTATATAGCCGTCCATAATTGCGAAAGTGTTGCAGGTGCAGTATTTTGTGCACGAGCTGATCTCTCGATTATGTCGCATGAATCTTCGATGGGATTCATGTCGGGCGATCTGTGTGGCCAAATAACTTTTCTTAGTCGTCCACAAAATTCTTCAAACGGATTGGGAACAGTTGTGGTCGGGTGACATGGCGCATTGTCATCCAGAAAATTCCATCGTTGTTTGGGAACGTGAATGGCTGCACCCGGTCTCCAAGTAGCCGAACATAATCAGGATCCAGTCCATTCCACGTAAACAAAGCCCACACCATTATGGAGCCACCACCAGCTTACACAGTGCCTTGTTAACAAATTGTATCCATGGTTTCGTGGGATGTGCGCCACTACCAACTGGAATCGGGGCTCATCTGATCAGGCCACGGTTTTCCAGTAGTCTAGGGTCCAATCTATAAGGTCACGAGCCCAGGAGAGGCGCTGTTAGCAAAGGAACGCGGGTCGATCGTCTGCTGGTGTAGCACATTAACTCCAAATTTCGCCGTACTGTCCTAACGGATACGTTTGCCGGAAGTTCCACATTGATTTTTTCGGTTATTTCACGCAGTGTTGCTTGTCTGTTAACACTGAGAATTTTACGCAAATGCCACTGTTCTCGGTCGTTAAGAGAAAACCGTCGGCCACTCCGTTGTCCGTGGTGAGAGAATGGCTGAAATTGGGTATTTTCGGGACGTTCTTGACACTGTGGATCTCGGAATATTGAATCCCCTAACGATTTCTTAAATGGGCTGACCTATGCGTCCAGCCCTAACTACCATTTCGCGTTGAAAGTCTGTTAATTCCCGTCGATCGGCCATAATCGCGTCGGAAACTCTTTCACTTGAATCATCTGAGTACAAGTGACAGCTCCGCCAATGCATTGCCATTTTTTGCCTTATGTACGTGATCCTACCCCATCTGTATCCGTGGATATCGCTATCCCATTACTTTTATCACGTCAGTGTAGGCCGAGCGAGTTGTCACAGTGATAAAAGAAGTGGACTCGCATTAGAGGTAACCTGGCGTTCAAATTCACGATCAGCCATCAAGACGTAGTTTTTCGTAATTCTCATAAGTCGCTTAAGATGAAGTCTGGGATGGTTCTTTTTATGAGGCCAAGGCCGAATTCCTTTACTATTTTTGGCTAATCAGAGCTTTTACTCCAATGAGCTCGTCGTTGATGGGACGTGGAACCCTAAGCAGCCCTAATCAACACATACTCCCCGGGTGACCGGTATGTCCAGGAGCACGTGCAGGAGATGACGAATCACCTTGTAGAAATGTTGTGCCAAGAGGACACGAAAACTGCCTGTCTAGCTAAGGAATAGTCAGTACTGATTTTTGTCGTCAGTGGTGTTTAGCACATTGGTAATGAAAGAAGTGGAAGCATAGAAGTAGTTTATATCATTTATCGGTAAGTAAACACTTGGATCGCTTCTAGTAGTGTGGTGTTTGGAGCTCTCGGAGCTGTTGTAATAGCATCGTGCGTACGACGCAATGTAACAGATGCACAGCCTGACAAGTAAGTGTAGCTTATTGTTAAATTTTACATTTTTCCCAAGGAAATTTGAGGAGTTGTTGTTGAAACTGTGGCTTTAATCTCTGGAGATTGCTACGCATGCTGGATGAAGGCGACTAGATTCGTCGATATTAACTTGGGAAACCAGCGACAAGAGCTGAAGTCGTGCAACTGCCAGTAATTCGTTAAGGTTCCTCTTTTCCCTCTGGACTGATAATGCAATAAAATGGTTTCAGTAATTTGCTAATCCTACACATAGATAAGGGA
This sequence comes from Schistocerca nitens, assembly GCF_023898315.1. NCBI lineage: Eukaryota > Metazoa > Arthropoda > Insecta > Orthoptera > Acrididae > Schistocerca > Schistocerca nitens. Next base: position 779,132,538 of record NC_064615.1, on the reverse strand, counting down.
AATCTTTAACTGACGCGAGAGAGGGGTGCTACCACAGCAGTAATTGAATATGTCTCTATTTTGATTATGACCGAAGGATGATGCGCAATCTAGAGGTCCCCTCGTTCACTGCCGCTGCTAATCATGTTCGGTGTCACTAATTAATTATTTGAGTTACTAATAACTACGAAACTCCCTGGAGCGCATGAATGAAGTAAATGTAGTTTTTCAGTCCGGAAACTGGTTTGATGTTGATTCCTATTCCAGTGTTTCTTGTGCAAGTCTCATCTTCTTCGTATGACTACTGCAGCCTACATCCATATGAAATTGATTACTGTATTTATTCGTTAGTCTCCCTCTATAATACCCCCCTCTCGCAATTCCTCCACCACCAAGTCGATGATCTTCGGTGCTTCGGGACGTGTTCCATCAACCGATCTCTTTCACTCAAGTTGTGCCACAGCTTTCTTTTTTCCTCATTTCGATTCAGTATCTCCTCTTTAGTTATTCTATCTACTCATCTAATCTCTAGCTTTCTTCTGTAATACCACATTTGAAACGCTTCTGATCTCTTCTGTCTAAACTGTTTATCGTTTACGTTTCACTTTCGTATGTTGTTGTTGTGGTCTTCAGTCCTGAGACTGATTTGATGCAGCTCTCCATGCTACTCTATCCTGTGCAAGCTTCTTCATCTCCCAGTACCTACTGCAACCTACATCCTTCTGAATCTGCTTAGTGTATTGATCTCTTGGTCTCCCTCTACGATTTTTACCCTCCACGCTGCCCTCCAATGCTAAATTTGTGATCCCTTGATGCCTCAAAACATGTCCTACCAACCGATCCCTTCTTCTAGTCAAGTTGTGCCACAAACTTCTCTTCTCCCCAATCCTATTCAACACCTCCTCATTAGTTACGTGATCTACCCACCTTATCTTCAGCATTCATCTGTAGCACCACATTTCGAAAGCTTCTATTCTCTTCTTGTCCAAACTGGTTATCGTCCATGTTTCACTTCCATACATGGCTACACTCCATACAAATACTTTCAGAAACGACTTCCTGACACTTAAATCTATACTCGATGTTAACAAATTTCTCTTCTTCAGAAACGCTTTCCTTGCCATTGCCAGTCTACATTTTATATCCTCTCTACTTCGACCATCATCAGTTATTTTACTCCCCAAATTGCAAACCTCCTTTACTACTTTAAGTGTCTCATTTCCTAATCTAATCCCCTCAGCATCACCAGATTTAATTTGACTACATTCCATTATCCTCGTTTTGCTTTTGTAGATCCTCCTTTCAAGACACTGTCCATTCCGTTCAACTGCTCTTCCAAGTCCTTTGCTGTCTCTGACAGAATTACAATGTCATCGGCAAACCTCAAAGTTTTTACTTCTTCTCCATGAATTTTAATACCTACTCCGAATTTTTCTTTTGTTTCCTTTACTGCTTGCTCAATATACAGATTGAATAACATCGGGGAGAGGCTACAACCCTGTCTCACTCCTTTCCCAACCACTGCTTCCCTTTCATGCCCCTCGACTCTTATAACTGCCATCTGGTTTCTGTACAAATTGTAAATAGCCTTTCGCTCCCTGTATTTTACCCCTGCCACCTTCAGAATTTGAAAGAGAGTATTCCAGATAACGTTGTCAAAAGCTTTCTCTAAGTCTACAAATGCTAGAAACGTAGGTTTGCCTTTTCTTAATCTTTCTTCTAAGATAAGTCGTAAGGTTAGTATTGCCTCACGTGTTCCAACATTTCTACGGAATCCAAACTGATCTTCCCCGAGGTCCGCTTCTACCAGTTTTTCCATTCGTCTGTAAAGAATTCGCGTTAGTATTTTGCAGCTGTGACTTATTAAACTGATAGTTCGGTAATTTTCACATCTGTCACTTTCGTACAAGGCGACATTCCACGCAGATACCTTCAGAAAACATTTTTTAACATTTAAATGTGCATTCGGTATTAACAATGCTCGGATTTTCAGAAAAGCTTTTCTTGGTAATGTCACTGTGCGTTTTATATTTTTATTTTGTTTTCATCAAGTAAGTTTGGCCCCCAACATAAAGGTAGAAGGAAGCGAACCTCCTACCACAGAAGTCAGTTCCTATGTTAAAGTGGCGTGTGCTTGCTTACTTAACTCTCTATTTGTAGGGCACTGTGTAATCATAACGTAAAATAATGTGGACAACGAAACAAGAAAATAATCATTTATTGAAGTAATATGTACAAAAATAAATACTCAACTTCAGTTTGATGATGAGATGTGGCAGTGATGTAAAAATTTCTAACACTGGTCTAATCTAGTCAACGTACACGTCAAATAGTAGTTCAGTCTGGACTGCTGGCGGGAACAGAATATAAGTTCAGGCAGACTTCGACGATAATCAGCTACGATTTGCGTCACGCAACGATACTTGTTGACAAGTGCTGGCGACTCGCGGATATCTGCAACTAGAACTGCTGGGCAACTGGCGGGTGAAGCGGTGCGGCTGCTGAAATCCGCCATCGGAGGAAGAACTTTCACGTGCGAACTATTTGTTTGACGTCACTTGGAAGCACGATATAGTGCCTGCTTTCTGTGCCCTATGTGGCGTCAGACGTTACTATTGGCGGATGGATCGTACTGTTCGAGGATCTTGTGGCAGAAGCGTAGTGTTGTTCTTGTTACGTGTATCGTTTATGAGGCGTCTCACTGGAGACTAGCTCGGCTTTTGGCGCCCTCTGTAAGGATCTGTGCACCACCGTATTAGATGGCGGACACAGCATATAGCCTCTACTTCTGCCGTCGCCAGTTGTTTTTCTCCAAAAACATAAAAATTCCGTCGTTTTTAGGGTCTCATTTCCCAATCTCATTCCCTGAGCATCGCCTGATTTAATTCGACTGTTTTCCTTTAACCTCCTTTCAAGACTGTCCATTCCGTTTAGCTGTTCTTCTGCGTCTGACTCAATTACAGCAGAACAACCTGAAGTTTTATTTCTTTTCCCTGAAGTAAAATAAATGTATTACCGAAAACGCACCTTTGATATAGCAAAGCGGGCAATGCATCGCAATTGCTAACCAGGGGAGACCACGACGTCGGGATCTCGGATTGACTTCAGACTTTGTTCGTCTTTAATAGGCCATTAAAACAGCATAATGTGCAAGTATTAGGTGCACTACGTGGCAATTCCGAGAAAATCGCGCGAGAAGTTTTACGCGCCTATTATGTTACTAATATACAGGGTGATTCAAAAAGAATACCACAACTTTAAAAATGTGTATTTAATGAAAGAAACATAATATAACCTTCTGTTATACATCATTACAAAGAGTATTTAAAAAGGTTTTTTTTCACTCAAAAACAAGTTCAGAGATGTTCAATATGGCCCCCTCGAGACACTCGAGCAATATCAGCCCGATACTCCAACTCGTTCCACACTCTCTGTAGCATATCAGGCGTAACAGTTTGGATAGCTGCTGTTATTTCTCGTTTCAAATCATCAATGGTGGCTGGGAGAGGTGGCCGAAACACCATATCCTTAACATACCCCCATAAGAAAAAATTGCAGGGGGTAAGATCAGGGCTTCTTGGAGGCCAGTGATGAAGTGCTCTGTCACGGGCTGCCTGGCGGCCGATCCATCGCCTCGGGTAGTTGACGTTCAGGTAGTTACGGACAGATAAGTGCCAATGTGGTGGCGCTCCATCCTGCTGAAATATGAATTGTTGTGCTTCTTGTTCGAGCTGAGGGAACAGCCAATTCTCTAACATCTCCAGATACTGTAGTCCAGTTACAGTAGCACCTTCGAAGAAAAAGGGACCAAAAACTTTATTGGCTGAAATGGCACAGAAAACGTTCACCTTATGCGAGTCACGTTCATACTGAGTTGTTTCCCGCGGATTCTCAGTGCCCCATATACAGACATTGTGACGGTTGACTTTCCCGTTAGTGTGGAAAGTTGCTTCATCACTAAACACAATCTTTGAAACGAAAGATTCATCTGTTTCCATTTGAGCAAGGATAAAATCACAGAAATCTATTCTTTTAATCTTATCAGCTGCAGACAGTGCTTGAACCAATTTAAGACGATAAGGTTTCATAACTAACCTTTTTCGTAGGACTCTCCATACAGTTGATTGTGGAATTTGCAGCTCTCTGCTAGCTCTGCGAGTCGATTTTCCTGGGCTGTGAACAAATGCTTGCTGGATGCGTGCTACATTTTCATCACTCGTTCTCGGCCGTCCAGAACTTTTCCCTTTGCACAAATACCCATTCTCTGTAAACTGTTTATACCAACGTTTAATACACCACCTATCAGGAGGTTTAACACCATACTTCGTTCGAAATGCACGCTGAACAACTGTCGTCGATTCACTTCTGCCGTACTCAATAACACAAAAAGCTTTCTGTTGAGCGGTCGCCATCTTAGCATCAACTGACGCTGACGCCTAGTCAACAGCGCCTCAAGCGAACAAATGTACAACTAAATGAAACTTTATAGCTCCCTTAATTCGCCGACAGATAGTGCTTAGCTCTGCCTTTTGTCGTTGCAGAGTTTGAAATTCCTAAAGTTGTGGTATTCTTTTTGAATCACCCTGTATATGTTCGAAGGAGTAGGTCGTAAGAAGTCACTGTGATCAAGAGCCGCCGGCACTGTAGCCCAGCGTCTTAGGTCCGAGGGTTAGCTGCGCTCTGTAATAAAAAAACTGAGTGAATTGATCAACGATGAACTTAATGGTTGTCATGGGACGTCCGTGCTGAAGAAATGCAATAATCAATAACGAACGAAACAAGCAAACAAAAAAAAAAAGACCAGTGGTTAGCGATTGCGCATAGTAAGATGATCGTCGCTGAGGCGACGGTGCCGGCCGCGGTGGTCTCGCGGTTCTAGGCGCGCAGTCCGGAACCGTGCGACTGGTACGGTCGCAGGTTCGAATCCTGCCTCGGGCATGGATGTGTGTGATGTCCTTAGGTTAGTTAGGTTTAAGTAGTTCTAAGTTCTAGGGGACTGATGACCACAGCAGTTGAGTCCCATAGTGCTCAGAGCCATTTGCACCATTTGAGGCGACGGTTCGAATACTACTAGAACTCATCTTTTAATCTTTTTTTTTTTTCATCACTGATCACATTATTTAATTCATATATCATTGAAGAGGTAATACAATGACAAAAAAAACTCACGTGCATTTTGATGAAATTATAGTGGATTTCATATGTTGTTTGTCAGTTACTATTTTCAAGGACGAGGGACACTAATCCCCGCTGTCTCTCTCTGTCTCGTCCTTCCCCCCTCTCCATGTCCTTCTCCTCCCCCCTTCTGTGTTTATCTATTACTCCCCCTCTGTCTGATCTTGAATCGTGTTTATTGTTATTGCAAATTCAGATTCCATAGTAGCATTCAGATCGTGAGCTGATAAGCAATAAATAGAAATTTACTGTGTAAATACCGTCTGCGAGGAAGAAAACAAAACAGCACATTGCTGTGTATACATGTTTTGTTTAATAGTATGTAATAATGAGGAAGAATATATATGGGAGAAACAATTTTTCTAATGGCTTAAATGCTCTACTATCGTAGTTAAAACTGATTGCGAGAAAGAAAACAAAACCACACATATTCCCAACAGAGGAAAGCAGAGCATAAAGATACATAGCCCGTGTCGACATGATGTTTATTACAGTGTCCTGTAGATATTCGAAGTAAATTGGTAAAGTACTTTTTTTGATTTTTCTTAACAACGTTTCTTTGTTATATATACATTTGTATATTATATATGTTTTAAAAATATATAGCTTGTATTCGTCCGAACATTTATTAGAGTAACGTGCAAAAATTTGAAGTAAATTGGTCAAGAACTTTTCGATATTTTTTATGAAGTTTTGCCCTTTAGTATTAAATATTTTTATGTAGTATATAAAATATATAATCTGTGTCCGTCCGAATATTCATTTGATTGTCGAGTAAGAATTTGAAGTAAATCGGTCAAGCACTTTTCGAATCTTTCGGTTAGAACGTTTCCCCTTTCTATATTAAATAAAGATCTGTATATTATAAGATGGCGCTGAGGTAGGTATATAAAGATACGCGCGCATTAGACGACAACGTTTCGTCGGAGATTTAAGATTTAAATAAACAAACATTTACATTTTTTCATATAGATGACACAAGTTCTTAGTTTATATCTGATGATGGCAATAGCCGAAAGATGTGAAAACGTAACAAATAATATACCAAAAAACGATGTAGACACTCCTATTCACTAATGTTCGTAATGCCCGAGGGATCATTATGAACTGTTGTGAATAGCACTACCTACTCATTTACGTTATGACGTGTTTCTGGCTGTTACTATCTTTAGAATTTGTGTCACTGGAAGTAAAATCTTTGTCGACATTGGGTTTTATTGTAACTGACACCATCGAACTTTTTTCGCATTCGCCTAAGCTTGGATCTGATGAAGATAATAGGGAAAGATGTAAGTATTTGGTAAATGGATTAAAAGAAAGCGAAGTAGACAGTAGCAGGGCCTACTCCCAAAGATTCCTAGCGCATATTGTTGTTTAAGGCAACCGACCAAGACCTCCTACGGGAGTTCATTATGGAAACAGCAATATTTGATGTATATTAAGTTATGTTTTTGACCAAAAGTTGTCATCTTGTAACACACTGTGCGCGACCCCTAGCGCACTATTTCTGTACGCACTGTGCATCCCTGACAGAGCTGAATTGACATGTGGCCGTAATACTCCTAAACTTATGACTTGTAATTCGTGATTCGATATCAGTACCGGCACAGTTGCGGGTTGTTATGCAACGTTTTACTGGAGGTCTTACGCATCTCCCGTTTGCCGAAGTAACTGCAGCCCGCGAATGAGTGACGTTCAAGTAGGTCATGCTCGCCATTAGGCCCTCGCGAATGTGCTGTTATTTCTCTTTTACGACTGGCGTGATCACACGGAAAGTGATAGACGAACTGCAGTTTTATTTGGCAGTTACGCCACCCCTGGCGTCCTCCCGCCTCGTGGTAGCTTTGAGAAGAGGAGTAATGAAATGTTATCTTTAGTACTGGCGGGAAACAATTAGTTCCCCGGCGGCGACATCAATCTTTGAGATGGGGCCAAGCCGGCGTGTAATGTTAATGGTCAATTAGAGGCCGCGCGTGCCCGCCTGGGAAGTGAGCGCAGGCGGGCAGCTGCAGCGGCACTGCCTGGCCGCCTCTGCTCCGCTTTGCCCTGCCCTGGTGCCCGGTGCCCGGTCTGCTTTATGCAGCGCGCGACGCCACACCGCTCCCTGGGCGACCAATTACTGCTGTTTTATTATTCCGCCGCCGCTACCCAGGAAGCGCCGTCTTCCGTGTCGTCGCTCACGTGGCACGGCCACCGGCGCCTACATTATTCTTGTAGTTTTATGGATCCGTCTCGAATAGACGCGGCGCAACATGTCTGGAGACCGCAGCGTACGTAGTAGCTGCTGGTTTCTCCAGGACAGGGCGGGTATTTTCCTTGCGCTCTAATTTTCTTAACTTGTCTCTATCCTTACTGCGTATGCTACAAAGCGCTTCAGTCCAACACTCAGCTAGGACTAGCTTGTCGTTTTTAGTTTCTTCAAAGAGCAACACGTATTTACCTGGTAAACCGAACGGAAGACGTGCCCATGGTGGCAGAACCATCTTGTTTACGACTGAGAAACAGGTTGTCGAGGTACCAATAATGCATTAGTCGACGTAAATATTATTGCACTTGGGAGTGTCATGATTGTGCCCAGGCGAGCACCTCTTCGTCCGAAGCAAGTCGACAGCCACTGAATGTCTTTCTTCAAGGCTCCAAAAATACGGATATCGCGTGAAGAGACATCGGGACTGTTTGAAGGATGTGTAAGCGCTTCCCAGGGAAACTTTACAATGCAGTTGAAACAACCTTGGCAACATGTGGGTCGGCATTGTCCCGCAACAAAATGATGTTGTCCTTCAACATTGATGGGCTTTTGAACTTGACGGCGCAGTTCAGTTATTGTGAAGTGACCACGTATCGCCGTGCTTGAATGAAGGCGCCGTGTTCCAGAAAGTCAAAGAGCAGCGGGCCCTTGCAGTCAAAGAAAAAGGTCATCATGACTTTCCCGGAGCTGGAGTTCATGACTTTCCCGGAGCTGGAGTGCACGGCTTTGGATTTTCTTCGGTGGGGGTGAATAGATGTGCTTCCATTGTTGGCTCTGATGCTCTCGGGCTCAAAATGTTGACACCATGTTTCACCTGCAGCTACAGTATAGGGACAGGAAACGATATTCTTCATCGTGATATCGTACCAGGTGCTGCAATGATGACATTCTGTTCAACTTCTGCTCCTCATGTTGTATCATGATGGGGTGAAGTATAACGTGACAGATGCTCAACATGAGCCGAATGTTTTCGACCGTTCGCCGTCGGTCATTTCTGACGGCAGCATCCACCGCAGCAATGGCAGAAGGGATAATGACATAATGAGCACGTGACATAGTGTGTTTGCCATACACAGTGGACATCGGGCATGAATTTCACTTCCTGACACTCCTCGCCGGCCGCGGTGGTCTAGCGGTTCTGGCGCTGCAGTCCGGAACCGCGGGACTGCTACGGTCGCAGGTTCGAATCCTGCCTCGGGCATGGGTGTGTGTGGTGTCCTTAGGTTAGTTAGGTTTAAGTAGTTCTAAGTTCTAGGGGACTTATGACCTGAGATGTTGAGTCCCATAGTGCTCAGAGCCATTTGAACCTGACACTCCTCCTGCAGTCAGAAACTACCGTACACGTCACTGTTCCTTTTTCCTGGCTTTCATAGTAAAGTCGGATGCACACACGACTCGCTAACCCAACGTCGAGCACCTCTAACAAGAGGAGTGGAACAGCGATGGAACGTTCGCGCTGTTCTTTTCTGATTCCCAATAGAGGACCTTCCACGCACACCTACGTGCGTTACCAACGTCCGCGCCGTACTCGCTGTATAGTCTGCTTCGTTTTCGTTTGACTGCCCCTTGTCATTTAACTCGTTATTATTACCCATTCGGGACAGAATGCTACTGTACTCGCTTAAATGGTCTGTGCCCTGGAGACAGTGGATACGATGTTGATATTTGGAAGCGGCATATGTATCTTATTGGTTTTCCGCAGAATTACAGGTGCATCCTGCTCTCGCCATACCAGCACCTGCCGTACGACTCACTCATTGCTGCTTCGTTTACGTTAAGAGAGGCCAACCACGTAAATACTGAAAGCTGACGAAGTGACATCACGGTTGTTCTAGCACGCTCCAGTCCTGGAATCTTCGTATCATGATCGGACTCTTCTTTTGTATTACATGATGATGATGTTGATGATGATGTTGTTTGGTTTGTGGGGCGCTCAACTGTGCGGTCATCAGCGCCCGTACAAAGTCCTAATTTTTTCACAGTCCAATCTATCCACTGTCACGAAAGATGATGATGATAATGAAATGATGAGAATAACAGAAACACCCAGTCCCCGGACAGAGAAAATCCCCAACCTGGCCTGGAATCGAAAACGAGACCCCGTGATCTAGAGCTTGTATCACATGATGTTCGATATACGAGCAGTGTATCTATCAATGTTTCTCTTAAATACTTTTAGAAATACACAATGCAGTGCTAATTAAATTGAAGAATGTAGCACATTAACATGATTTAAAAATTACTGTGGATTAATATACATTTAATAAACGAGCTAATCACTAACATGTAACAAGATGTAATATGTAAGCACAACTTGTAAAACGACGTCATCGACTCCCCAGTGTTGAGGAAATGTTCCACCAATTTCACAAAATCCATTTCAGTAATTGTGGCAGAAAGTTAAGGAACTTTTCAAGAATATATGGTCATGATCAGCCTCTGCGTTCTTAATCTGTGGAATGTCAGACTTCATGAAACAGTCACTAGAGCCAGGGACAAGCTTACCGTTTGAACTCCAGCGTAACGAACGGGTTAAATTAGTTTACAAAAGTTTAATATCCGAGTATCCACATAAGGTACTTTCGTATGAGCTGTGGTTGCGGATAGTGTTTTTCTTAACTGCGCAGACAGATATTGAGGGGCGAGTCAGACACGGAGGAACCACCGTTCACGTCAATGTTTACTGGATAGCATCGTCACTGCGTGTGCGTGAAGACATAATTTCCACCCTTTAAAAGCGAGTAAATGTCTGTAGCAAAGATAAAGTAACTGATAGTAACAGATAGCAAGGTTAGTGGCTTTTAACTATTTAGTGGTAATGCAAAGAATCTGTATGAAATGGGGGGAAAATGTAAAATCAATGATAGGGAAGCCGAATCGAAGACTTACCTTTCGTGGAAGTGTTCTCTGAAAGTGTAGTGCATTAATTTTGTAAAGAAAATCGCATGTGTGATAGAGTACTACTGCAATGTTTGGAGTTTTTATGAAGTAGACATAACAACAAACAACGAACGAATTCAGAGGGGCTCTTATGTTTGAGAGGTTGGTGCAGTCCGTACGAAAGCATAACAAGAATGCGCTATGAGGCTTTCCCGACGTTAACAACTGAACGGTTCGTTCTGCAGCGATTGCGTCGAATGGCGTTGTGAAAGCTGCACAATATTTCAATTAGGCAGCTATCCGTCCTCTTTAGATGCGACTGTGGGGAACCAGAACTGCTCACCACATACGCATCTGAAAATGTCGGGTAATTGCCTAGTTGAAATATTGTGCAGTTTTTACGATGCCATTTGACGTAGTCGTCGGAGAATCTCTCAAAGTGCACCATGTGTTCAAAGAATTTAAATGTCATCTTTATAACAGACGCCACACGTTGTTCTCGTGAAACCAAATTGGATGAATTTAGAAAACCGGTATTGGAGGAAAACTGCGACTATTCTGCTGTCATTGTCAGTATTTAGTTTAAAGACCAAGAAGAGAGGTTAGGCGCCTAAGGGCATTAATTCGTTTTTCTCTCGCTTCGCCGCTTCAGTCACGCGGTAGAACTGGTACACGTTACTGGACCATGTCTGTTATTGAACTGCTCATTAGTACAATAAGCTTAGGTCAATTGAATGTAAATATTCATTAGTTTAGAAATTGCATTAGTCCTTGTAGATAGAGCTCAACATAGTGCTCTTAGCGGAACAATGATCATTTAGGAAGCTCTTTAAGACTGTTCGCAGATGATGCGGTTGTCTATAATAGCAAGGTCAAAGACTGTATCGATTTGCAAAATGGCATGCAGATGATTGACGAAAGGTACAGTCTCTTGCAGTTGACCAAGAACGTAAATAAATGTAACACATTGCGCATACATAGGAAAAGAAATCCACTACTGTACAACTAAGCTATTGATGGCAAATTGCTGGAAACGGTGTATACCGTAAAATATCTTGGAGTAACTATCCAGAACTACCATAAGTGGAACGACAACGTAAAACAAATAGTAGGAAGAGCAGATCGCAGACTAAAATTGATAGTAAGAAAAGGAAATGAAACTCATCCATGAAAGAAGTAGCTTTCAAGGCGCTTGTTCGACCGATTTTTGAGTATTGCTCGTCAGTCTGTTACCCCTGTGAGCTAGGACTGATGGATGAGATAGAGAAGATCCAAGGAAGAGCGGCGCGTTTCGTCACGGGGTTATTTGGCTCAAATGGCTCTGAGCACTATGGGACTCAACTGCTGTGGTCATAAGTCCCCTAGAACTTAGAACTACTTAAACCTAACTAACGTAAGGACATCACACACATCCATGCCCGAGGCAGGATTCGAACCTGCGACCGTAGCAGTCGCACGGTTCCGGACTGCGCGCCTAGAACCGCGAGACCACCGCGGCCGGCCACGGGGTTATTTAGTCGACGCGAGAACGTTACAGAGATGATCAACAAACTCCAGGGGCAGACGCTACAAAGGAGGTGTTGAGCATCACGGAGAGGTTTTCTGTTGAAATTTCGAGAGACTACTTTCCGGTAAGAGTTGGACAACATATTACTTTTACCGACAGTCATTCTTCCCATGCGCCATTCGCAACTGGAGCAGAGAAGGGAGGATCCGTTAGTGGTGCCAGAAGTACCCTCTGCCAGACTCCATCAGGTGGCTTGCGGAATATCAATGTAGATGCAGGTATAGTTTCCCCAAACGTTTGCAATGGTCTCATTTTGTGTGTAAGTGTAGACGATCTCGAAGTTGCACACGGAGTTCCATCATATTGGGTGGGATAACAAACAGGTTGTGGCTTGGACCATTGACACTGAATGCCCCAAGTCACATCATTCTCTTTGGTGCAGTGGTTTGCACACTCACCCTGCTATGGGAGGAGCAGGGCTCGAATTCCCATACTGATTTTGTTTTTTCGTAATTTCTCTTATTGGTCTGGATTGTTCCATTAAACAGGATACAACCAACTTTCTTACCCATCCTTGTCCTACCTGAATTTGTGCTGCGTTTCTAATTATCTTGTTGTCAACTGGTCGTTAATCCGCAATCTTACTTTTTTCGTTCTTATTCTTGCCGACCCGCATATGGTTTTGGTGGCGGTAAATAGTGCCTTAATTTGAAGTTTCTTTTAACTCTCAGGAGACAGTTCGCAACGAGGCAATTACGAAGCGCTTAATCAAGAGTTCTTTTTCTGTGTGCATCCCGATCACAAGCGTACAGCAGTTAGCCGCAGTGAGTGTACAAACGCAGAACGTTGTAATGGCCAGAAAGATGAGAGAAAGCACACATTACATTCATGTGCAGCATATATATCACGTACATTGTACTGCATACACGATCGTGGCTGTTTGCGTGTTAATACTACGCTAATGGAAATACAGTGCGGATAGGACCTGTTGAAGTAGGGAAAAGTCATATATTTAGATCATCGCAGAGTCTGCGTCGCTTCGAATAGACTTCTTAGGCTGCGTTAAGTTATAAGGCTTTAAGAAAAGATGCTTACTACACTTATGCCTAATTGGCATTCTGTACAGTTCTTGATGATATTTATAGCTTATCTTATTATCAGAGTTCTTCCATATTTCATTTCCTCCACAAGTGGGCAGTTTCATCTGTTGTCGGGCACACTGTCCATTTCATCCAAATCCGAGTAAGCTGGACATATGACGCCCATGTTATGGATTTTGAAGCTTTGGCAGAAGATTTCCAGTTCGTGTATTCGTCTGATAACCAGAGAAACATCCGAAAAATTGTGTTAATTTGTAGCTTGATATCCCAGGCGAACATCTATAACTGTAGTGTGCATAAGAGTATCTGTTAAGTGTACGTAAAAGCGTTAATACGATGATTTACTCGACATGTTATTGAGAGCAGGAAATTAAGAGACAGTTCATCTCTTGAAATATGAAACGACGTTACCGGCGATGCACGTATTGTCGTATTGGAACATGTAATGTAATACATGATTTTTAAACATCAAGGAGATCTCTAAAGAAGGCATGAAGGTAGCTGTGGGCGTCTGACTTTTCCGTTACTGATTGACATTTTAGTTTCCCCAACTGTTCCATTCGTTTTTAGCTACTTCTCTTAGTTGAACTAAGAGAGTAATTTGCCTTGTACGTTCCACTTAAATGTATTATTTTCTCTGGAGAAAGAAAACATTTGTAATTGAAAAACACGTTCTCATATTGTTCACACGATTCTAATACTTCGGTTTGCTATTTTTAACTTGGTGATTATTTAGAATACGGGTAAGGTGATGTTATCTTGAGTACTTTCAACAATTTTTCGTACAGTCCACTTGAGACAACTGTTCTCCATCCATCGTGTTTTTGTTGTGTAGTCGGAATGGTTAACTAATAAATATTTTAGGAACTTATATATAGTTAGTAATTAGTCAGAAAAACGTTATTTAAAGAACAATAGCTACTCAATGGCTACAGCGTGCTGTGTTTAGTGCTCGATTCCAAATATAATTGTGGTTGAAGTATACGAAACGACGGGATTGAGCACAAAATTTCGTTGTTTATACCTGTCTGAGAAACAAGAAACTATTTATGACGACAAGTAGGTGAGAAGGAAATGAAAATTGACATTTTATCATCGGTGCTGAATGACGACCAAAAAGGCGTAATTTAATATGTCTCCATCATATAGGAACTCGTCATATAGTCAATTCCATGTCTTTCGTCCCTCCCCTCCCCTCCCCTCCCTTCCCGCCCCCCATCACTCCACCCCCAACACAATTTTGTACTGTTTTAGAAATTCAGATTTATTGAGAGAACTTTTGCAGCTTTTTATGCTCATATCGAAGGGACTGACAAAAAAACTACTTGAGTATTTATTCTCATTAATTTTCTTACTTTCTGAGTATTTGATTGGCCTCGAATACTATATCTGTCGTAAGTTTTTAACAAAGATGTGGTTTGACCCGTCCCAGCGTTTTATTAAATTCTTATTTTGTAGCTTTATTTCCAGCTGTTTGTGTTGAGGGCTTCGCTGTTGAGAATGATTCCCGTGGGCGGGCCTTGTGGCTAAGCTACTGTTGCCCTTCATTACGTATGACACGCGAAGTCGACGGCTCCCGGTCGCCTGACCCGGTTTTTCCTCACGCACAGTTCTTCCATTGTGCTTCTTACAGCAGCGGAAGAAACCTCACGTAATGCAACATTCTGCTGTCAGTGATTTTTTTTTCCACCAGAGCAATACATGGAGTCGTTGTGGCAGATGAACAAAAGGAGTGCCACGATAGTGCACCCCTTACTCGCAACGTACGTACTGTAGTTAGCCTAAGGAAAGTTAACGGCATATTATTACGACTGCGTCATCGGAATTCAGTATTGCATTCGGTAATCTCTCTGTGGTGTGAACTAAAGTTAACGGATTCTGTACGAGTGGGCTTAAAAAGTGAGTTATTGTAACAAGCACAGTAAGTTTTGTTGAACGCTCCAGTAGACAGATACATGACACTATTTTTCAACATAGACACAAAGTCTCTTTAAACTGCGGGCAGGATCCTCTCCACGGCTGCTGCGTGAACGTCCTTGTCGTTGTAAAATCTCTTTCCCCCGGAGGTTCATCCAGCTTTTCGAAAAGATGTAAATCGCACCTTCAAGATCTGGACATACCTATCAGCATCAACCACATCTCTGCGTTCTTGGTGAAACTGGTGGCACCACTTCACACAGGCTACATTGCATTTGGTCCATATACCGCCAGAATTTCGTGATGAATCAGTGTGCAGTTTAGACGCTCCGACCACAAGAATCATACCGTCTCGCATACTTGAACTCTGGAGTGCGTTTCCACTTGCCGCACCATTTCGGTTGTACACTGTGATACAGCTGTTATCCGTATCACGGCGGAACCGTGTCTACAAGGAAACTGTAACATATACTCTCATCTGACAATGTACCGCTCTTTTGCGCAATGTTCTTAGCATGAGACGACATGTTTAAATTTCTTTCTGAAGTCCCTACATAAATCTTCTGCTGTTACTTGATCGTACAGATCAAGCGCATAAGATCCATTTCGTTGCGAAATCACCGTATGGAACTCATCTTCTGATAATGTTTACAAATGTTCCTGCTGAGGAAATACCAACTGGATCATATGTAAGGTTTAGTCACGAAACTCGTGAAGACCACGTTTAATAATCTGGAATTTCCTACATTGACTTCACAGTACATATACTATCTCATTCTTTCATTTTGTTGTTGAGAACATTTACTTCTTTTAAAAAATATCTGCCTCTGTTCGGTGAATTTGACGGCGACACAGGATTTTTATGTAATAATCAGGTGATTTAAAGGCGACGCGCGACAAACTACTTATCTTCAAGCTTTTTATTTTGTAAATCTGCATTATGTAAGTGTTCTTCAAGTTAATTTTAGTTGTAATTCTAATTGTAAATTACTGAAATTACTATGATTTAGGATGTATTCTTTTTGGTATAAAAATACTAAACTAAACTCCGTCCGAACAGGCCTTGGAAGGCCCTACGGCACAGACCGGCCGCCGTGTCATCATCAGCCCACAGGCTTCACTGGATGCGGATGAGGAGGGGCATGTGGTCAGCACACCACTCTCCCGGCAGTATGTCAGTTTACGAGACCGGAACCGCTACTTCAATCAAGTAGCTCCTCAGTTTGCCTCACAAGGGTTGAGTGCACTCCACTTGCCAACAGCGCTCGGCAGGCGGGATGGTCACCCATTCAAGTGCTAGCCCAGCCCGATAGCGCTTAATTTAGGTGATCTGACGGGAACCGGTGTTACCACTGCGGCAAGGCCGTTGGCATTGCTTTTGGTATAAAGGTTCAAACTGTTACCTGGTCCACCCATGCTGAATCTGGTTTGTGATTATTTTCCCATATCACTCACCATCAATGCCTGCAAACTGAGCGCGGTGGCGCAGTAGTTAGCACACTGGACTCGCATTCGGGAGGACGACGGTTGAAACCCGAGTCCGGCCGCCCTGATTTACGTTTTCTGTTATTTCCCTAAATCGCTTCCGGCAAATGCCGGAATGGTTCCTTGGAAAGAGCACGACCGGTTTGCTTTCGATCCGAGCTTTTGCTCCGTCTCTAATGAACTCATTATCGATGGGACGTTAAATGCTAATCTCGTGAATGCCTGATAACCGTTTGAACAGCAGAGGGTACCCGTCAGCTTATAAATTCGCTGGTCATTATTAAAAGGTGCGATCAAAAAATTTCCGTTTGAGGTCGTTGCTGCAGCATATACACAATGTAGCGCGACGTCTGTGCTGGTAGATAAGCACCGACATGTAGGCATGGGATTAGTGTGGTATTGGCGTTCGTTTCTTTCCGACGTGCATGTGGTAAATGCGAAGACGTGAACTATGGCGACATTACTACCATATATGTCCAAACAGGACCAAAGTGCGGCTATTCTTTTTTTTGGCTGCCGAGAGACAAACATTGGTGGCCATCCATCGAAGTATGAAGAATGTATATGAGGCAGCATGTCTGGCGAAAACCAGCTGCGTCATGGTAACGCATGTCCCCATATCGGAAGTGTCATAACACAGAAATTAGGCCAACTCGAACCCCGCCCTGTAGTCCTGACCTCTCCCCACCCGATTATCATGCCTTCGGGTTCTTAAAAAACGACCTGAAGGGTCGACGATTCCTGTCGGACAGGGATGTACAGCAGGCAGTTACGGACGACTTCACGCCAAGGAGACACGGTGTTTTACCAAATGGGTATCTTCAGTCTGGTGCGTCGTTAGGGTGACTGGCTCAGTGCTCGCGCCAATTTTGCATGATAGGTATACCGATTCCGGACTGTAAGGCCTTCGAACGGACACTTTTTGTTGGCCTCTTATGGTACTTGCAATTAACGTCTTATACAGACTCGTCGTTGTTATTACTATTCAGTCTGTTTCATTACCATTTACATTAATATTGTGAAGCATTCCAAATGTAGAAATGTTGCAACGGTCTTACACCACAAAACCAAAATGAATAAAGTAGCGTACTTTGTACCTAGTTGCGGCGACACATAATTGATTTCTCGTGTTACCAACAAAAAGGCACTGCAGCGAAGGGCATTGTTGAGGCGAAGCTGTTTTACGTGTACATTTATTTTTCAAAAGCCTACACACACCGCCTGCTGCAGCACGCCGGCACGTGGGATCCCTGTGGC
This sequence comes from Schistocerca nitens, assembly GCF_023898315.1. Taxonomy (NCBI): domain Eukaryota; kingdom Metazoa; phylum Arthropoda; class Insecta; order Orthoptera; family Acrididae; genus Schistocerca; species Schistocerca nitens. The sequence continues at coordinate 779,114,990 of NC_064615.1, read as the reverse complement.
ACACCATTTACTTACACACTCTATAGGAGCGGCTTTTTACACTTCGAAACGCGCCATTTCCGACAGACCTCTTTGCGCAGTATGCGCACTGCAGAGGTAGTAATTGCTGAATCGAATGATTTTGTGTCCTGTTCTTTCCGATTTTCGTATGCAAGTGAGTGTTCTGTACCGCAGGCTTTTGTTTACGCATATATTCCGCAAACCAAAGTGCAGAGTACTATTCAGTGTAAGACCAGTAAACCCAGATTCTGTAACGAATCGAACTCCCTTGTATATACCACCGTCAAACGTCGGATTACTTTACAAATGTGTTAATGTGTTAAATGTGCGCAAATGTGGGCAAATGTCTATAAGGTACATTACATATGTAGAATTGTGGACGGTTGGGAATGTGAGTCTCACGGGAAGCGTGCAAGGGATAAGTCCCTGCAGTCGCGCTATTCATCTGTGTCCTCGGTGGCTCAGATGGATAGAGCGTCTGCCATGTAAGCAGGAGATCCCGGGTTCGAGTCCCGGTCGGGGCACACATTTTCAGCTGTCCACATCGAGGTATATCAACAACACCTGTCGGCAGCTGAGGGTTTCAGTTAGTCATCATTTATTCCGTCAATAATCTCGCGAAATATTGAAAATCAAATTTTCGTTGCCCAGTAAATGGGTCTCTGTACCGGGATAGTCCTGTAGTGGTACAGATGTCAATCTTTGCCTGTAGCGCTTGTATTGCTGGTTTTGTTACACCAACTGTTGTGGAATTCTGTCTCTCCATAAACAAGAATATCCTTTTCGAGCTGTTTTTAAAGAGCTGTTATACGACTGTTAGCATGATGGATAGTCAATATGAGTGATTTATTTGCTTGCACGGTACTTGAACATGTACTTTTTCTATTAAACGAACGTCTTAAGCGAATCACGTACATCGTGGTTTATAACCCTCTGCATCTCATAGATGAAGTGTGTGATGACGACAGAGTTTCTACGTAGCTGCTGCTTCAAATCAGTGACGGTGCAGCTCTCATTACCATGTCCATGCAGATCCGTACTCTGCAAACCACTCTGAAGTGAAGGACGGAGGGTATTTCATTTTGTAGCTCTTATTTGGGCTTATAATCGTTCCATTCGCGTGTGGAGGGAGAGAAGAATGATTGCTCAAATTCCTATGGGCACGCTGCTATTTGTCTTGTCTTCGCGGTCCCTATGGAGTTGATACTGAGGGCTTTCATTATATTTCTAGATTTCTCTGTGCTACTTCTAGAAACTTTCTAAGCAGGCTATCATGGGATAACAACTTTGTTTGCATGAATAGTTGACATATATCTTCAAGTGTCTGGCGGCTCAGTTTTTTAGCACATTCCTGACGCTATTCATGGGTCAGACAAACCTTTGCCCACTGGTGCAGACCTTTGTATAAGTTCAGTATCCCCTGTTAGTCCGGATCCCACATACTTGAGTAATATTGTAGGGCGGGTCGCACGAGTGTTTTAAAAACAATCTCCTTTGTAAACTGATTGCATTTTCCCTTCATCCTGCCAGTGAACCGAAGTTCTACCTACGATTGGGCCTATTTGATCCTCCCGTGTTGTTACGCCCAAGTATTGGAATGAGTTGACTGATTCCAATCGTGATTAATGGATACTGTAGTCATAGTACAAAACGTTTTCTTCGTGTTGTGAAGTGCACAATTTTACGTTTCTTACCATTTAAAGTAAGTTGTCAATCTCTTCACCATCTTGAAATCGCAACAAGATCTGATTGAATACTAGTGAAGCTTTTTCAGGCAATACTTCATTTTAGGTAAGTGCAAAATTGACGTGAAAAACTACAACTTAATTCAGTGTGTTTCCCCCCCCCCCCCCCCATGAACTATGGACCTTGCCGTCGGTGGGGAGGCTTGCGTGCCTCAGCGATACAGATGGCCGTACCGTAGGTGCAACCACAACGGAGGGGTATCTGTTGAGAGGCCAGACAAACATGTGGTTCCTGAAGAGGGGCAGCAGCCTTTTCAGTAGTTGCAGGGGCAACAGTCTGAATGACTGACTGATCTGGCCTTGTAACATTAACCAAAACGGCCTTGCTGTGCTGGTACTGCGAACGGCTGAAAGCAAGGGGAAACTACAGCCGTAATTTTTCCCGAGGACATGCAGCTTTACTGTATGATTAAATGATGATGGTGTCCTCTTGGGTAAAATATTCCGGAGGTAAAATAGTCCCCCATTCGGATCTCCGGGCGGGGACTACTCAAGGGGACGTCATTATCAGGAGAAAGAAAACTGGCGTTCTACGGATCGGAGCGTGGAATGTCAGATCCCTTAATCGGGCAGGTAGGTTAGAAAATTTAAAAAGGGAAATGGATAGGTTAAAGTTAGATATAGTGGGAATTAGTGAAGTTCGGTGGTAGGAGGAACAAGACTTTTGGTCACGTGAATACAGGGTTATAAATACAAAATCAAATAGGGGTAATGCAGGAGTAGGTTTAATAATGAATAAAAAAATAGGAGTGCGGGTTAGCTACTACAAGCAGCATAGTGAACGCATTATTGTGGCCAAGATAGACACAAAGCCCATGCCTACTACAGTAGTACAAGTTTATATGCCAACTAGCTCTGCAGATGATGAAGAAATTGAAGAAATGTATGACGAGATAAAAGAAATTATTCAGGTAGTGAAGGGAGACGAAAATTTAATAGTCATGGGTGACTGGAATTCGTCAGTAGGAAAAGGGAGAGAAGGAAACATAGTAGGTGAATATGGATTGGGGGGGAAGAAATGGAAGAGGAAGCCGCCTTGAATTTTGCACAGAGCATAACTTAATCATAGCTAACACTTGATTCAAGAATCATAAAAGAAGGTTGTATACCTGGAAGAATCCTGGAGATACTAAAAGGTATCAGATAGATTATATAATGGTAAGACAGAGATTTAGGAACCAGGTTTTAAATTGTAAGACATTTCCAGGGGCAGATGTGGATTCTGACCACAATCTATTGGTTATGAACTGCAGATTGAAACTGAAGAAACTGCAAAAAGGTGGGAATTTAAGGAGATGGGACCTGGATAAACTGAAAGAACCAGAGGTTGTAGAGAGTTTCAGGGAGAGCATAAGGGAACAATTGACAGGAATGGCGGAAAGAAATACAGCAGAAGAAGAATGGGTAGCTCTGAGGGATGAAGTAGTGAAGGCAGCAGACGATCAAGTACGTAAAAAGGCGAGAGCTAATAGAAATCCTTGGGTAACAGAAGAAATATTGAATTTAATTGATGAAAGGAGAAAATATAAAAATGCAGTGAATGAAGCAGGCAAAAAGGAATACAAACGTCTCAAAAATGAGATCGACAGGAAGTGCAAAATGGCTAAGCAGGGATGGCTAGAGGACAAATGTAAGGATATAGAGGCTTGTCTCACTAGGGGTAAGATAGATACTGCCTACAGGAAAATTAAAGAGACCTTTGGAGAGAAGAGAACCACTTGTATGAACATCAAGAGCTCAGATGGAAACCCAGTTCTAAGCAAAGAAGGGAAAGCAGAAAGGTGGAAGGAGTATATAGAGGGTTTATACAAGGGCGATGTACTTGAGGACAATATTACGGAAATGGAAGAGGATGTAGACGAAGACGAAATGGGAGATAAGATACTGAGTGAAGAGTTTGACAGAGCACTGAAAGACCTGAGTCGAAACAAGGCCCCGGGAGTAGACAACATTCCATTAGAACTACTGATGGCCTTGGGAGAGCCAGTCATGACAAAACTCTACCATCTGGTGAGCAAGATGTATGAGACAGGCGAAATACCCTCAGACTTCAAGAAGAATATAATAATTCCAATCCCAAAGAAAGCAGGTGTTGACAGATGTGAAAATTACCGAACTATCAGTTTAATAAGTCACAGCTGCAAAATACTAACGCGAATTCTTTACAGACGAATGGAAAAACTGGTAGAAGCGGACCTCGGGGAAGATCAGTTTGGATTCCGTAGAAATGTTGGAACACGTGAGGCAATACTAACCTTACGACTTATCTTAGAAGAAAGATTAAGAAAAGGCAAACGTACGTTTCTAGCATTTGTAGACTTAGAGAAAGCTTTTGACAATGTTAACTGGAATACTCTCTTTCAAATTCTGAAGGTGGCAGGGGTAAAATACAGGGAGCGAAAGGCTATTTACAATTTGTACAGAAACCAGATGGCAGTTATAAGAGTCGAGGGGCATGAAAGGGAAGCAGTGGTTGGGAAAGGAGTGAGACAGGGTTGTAGCCTCTCCCCGATGTTATTCAATCTGTATATTGAGCAAGCAGTAAAGGAAACAAAAGAAAAGTTCGGAGTAGGTATTAAAATTCATGGAGAAGAAGTAAAAACTTTGAGGTTCGCCGATGACATTGTAATTCCGTCAGAGACAGCAAAGGACTTGGAAGAGCAGTTGAACGGAATGGACAGTGTCTTGAAAGGAGGATCTACAAAAGCAAAACGAGGATAATGGAATGTAGTCAAATTAAATCTGGTGATGCTGAGGGGATTAGATTAGGAAATGAGACACTTAAAGTAGTAAAGGAGGTTTGCAATTTGGGGAGTAAAATAACTGATGATGGTCGAAGTAGAGAGGATATAAAATGTAGACTGGCAATGGCAGGGAAATCGTTTCTGAAGAAGAGAAATTTGTTAACATCGAGTATAGATTTAAGTGTCAGGAAGTCGTTTCTGAAAGTATTTGTATGGAGTGTAGCCATGTATGGAAGTGAAACATGGACGATAACCAGTTTGGACAAGAAGAGAATAGAAGCTTTCGAAATGTGGTGCTACAGATGAATGCTGAAGATAAGGTGGGTAGATCACGTAACTAATGAGGAGGTGTTGAATAGGATTGGGGAGAAGAGAAGTTTGTGGCACAACTTGACTAGAAGAAGGGATCGGTTGGTAGGACATGTTTTGAGGCATCAAGGGATCACAAATTTAGCATTGGAGGGCAGCGTGGAGGGTAAAAATCGTAGAGGGAGACCAAGAGATGAATACACTAAGCAGATTCAGAAGGATGTAGGCTGCAATAGGTACTGGGAGATGAAGAAGCTTGCACAGGATAGAGTAGCATGGAGAGCTGCATCAAACCAGTCTCAGGACTGAAGACCACAACAACAACAACAACAACAACAACAACAACAACTCAGTGTCGATTAATTGAGTGCTACAGGGCAGACACTTGGCTTCAGTCGTGTTCTTGTGCTTCGCTGGAAGGCAAAAACTGAGGATTGCCCGGAATCCCCACAGAGAACGATATGCAGAAATGTTTTGGGCATCGGAGGGAGTGTATGCAGAAGTGCGCGGACTCAAGTGATAGCTGCTTTGAAGAAAAGCATCACCGCGTGAACGTATTAGCCGAGTATGTATAATTGCAGAGTTAGTGTCGTTCCTCATTCTTTCTTCTTACGCAACGTTTCTTGGTGGCGTGCAAGATCACATCAGTAAAAAGCTGATGCTGTAGCTAATCGATTGTGGTGACACTTCCCTCGGCGTATGGATACAGTTCAGAGACAATAAATATTTGCGCACGAAACCGCCCCTAGCAATATAGAACAATTCAAAATGAATACAGCTATTACAAACAGCTATAACTACTTCATGCATAGCTACAAACCGTGGGGAACTACAGAAAATCAGAAAGAAACTGAAAATAAAATTACGTAATTTATAGCTGTTCTGCGTGTGACACACGGACAACATCTGAGCGATAACCTATTTCACGCCCTACAGTCTGAAGCAAATTTGGAATACACAACGCGAACGCGTTAGAAATGTGCATTTGAGTTCTGGAATTGTTTTCGGCAAAAGAAGCACATCCACTAGATATTTCACATAACACCACAAAGAGAAATCGATGGGTGTGAGGTCCGTAGGTATGGGTAACCAAGAGCAGTACACAAAATCGTCATGTCCAGTGCGACCGATCCACCTGTTTGGAAGACATTGATTTTAAAATGTATTGTGAGGATGTGCCGTTGTATCACTGACGATATCTTCTCTGCACTATGACGACATAACAATTATTAAATTCTAGGACGCATTCCGCAATTCTCACTCATCAGAGGTAACTTTTCACGAATGCATCACCGCCCGTCCACTGGGGCTTGTGCAGTGATCTAAATTTTGACAGTTTACTTTCTCTGTAATTCTCTGTTCATTCGATAGCTACATCCGTTTGTAATGGCTATGCCACTTTCGGATTGCCCTGCAATTGCTTAGTCGTCTTTCGTTTCATTGCAGCATCCCACATGATATTCGTGGAATGGTGTTGCGACCATTATGACTGACTCGTACTGTCACTGTCTCGGGTGAATGCGCGGCTACCCAATTTCCTGCGGTTAACTGAACCGAAAACACTTCCATTACCTTGGACGGACCACTGCTGAAGTGCTCTTCTGTAAAGGACTGCAAAATGATGTTCTGCAACTGCTACAAATATCTGACTCAAATGTCATAATTTTGTTCAGGCATGGCGGCTGCATAAATCAGTAAGGATCAAATGTAACAGGGCTGTTCTGTAAGTGGTACAGCAAACCCCTCAGTTGCCAAAAGGCGTGTATAAGAGTGTGCAGTGAAAATATCTTTTTTTCATAATTTTTCGATCAGCAGACGCCTGTGCTGCTCATCGGTTTCCTTTTTCTCTTTAAAACCCAGTCTAACAGAACAATCCCTTCTAAGTCCCAGAAAACATGGGCCATAATGTTGTGGATTCTCAGCGACTGTTTTGGCCAATGTTTCATTTCGTTGAGTCCCTTGGAAAATAAGAAATCAACCCACTAGATAAGTTTGGTTACTTTTAAAGCGATCCAAACGTCGCTTATAAATTAGCTTTCGTATTTTAATTCAATAAATATGGCTCCCATTGTGCACAAAGTTTCGTGATAGTCTGTGTCTTACACGTTTAATCGTCTATCGCCTGTTCTGTGCACCTTTTCGGCGTGATCACCTGTGCTTTGGAACGTGCTCCAGTTGTGAAGAAGCAAACTAATTATAAACTCACATCAGCTCTGAATGAATTTTCTTTGGCGACAAGTCGTCGAAAACAAAGAGTTTTTGACACCACTGTGTTCCAGTTTAATCACCTAAGCTAGTGGTAGTCAGTTTGGTCCCTACCACTCATCAATGGGCGTTTCGTGGTGGGCGGTGGATGGTAGGGGTTTTAAAAACATTTTGATTAGTTTCTCACAAAATGTTGACATATAGTATTTGGTAACCAATTATTTTTATATGCTTTAACTTGCTGTAAGTCTGTTTTATAAACTGTATAAGCACTTCCCTGCTTTGTGAATCACCATTGCTGTGAAACAGGCGTTAAGAGGTTTTACTACTAACAGAGATACAAAAGTGAGTGGTAGGTAGAAAAGGCTAACTGATCTAAATGAAACGAACGGTGTACGGCTGTTTTTAAAAGCTGTGGAAACAAGAGTAAAGTTGACACTAGGCTATCTCTGCAAAATGCAACAATAGAACGTAGTTTTCTTGATATATACGTTATTTCTGCCCCGGGCCGAGGAAGTCAGACTCTCTACCATGTGCATTAATGCTTGAGTATGTATGAATTGATGGTGGTGATGTTAGTTACAGTGGTCCTCGTAATATGTTCCAAACCAGATGTCCGCTATTGCCATTTTTCGACTAGAAGCTACTTATACAACAGTGTACACCTTAGTATAAGGACAAGACCATGCTGCGATGTCAAATTCCATTAGGTTTCACACTGTAACACTTTTTATGTATGATATCGCTTAGGAGTCTCTTGGCAACTTTCTGCCGTTGTCAATGCGCTTGGTTGCAAGAAGACCAATATTTGCGCACGTTCTGCGCGGCACAGTTGCGATTCGTGCACATGAAGTAACGCAAATTTTAAAAACTTTGCACGTAGCGACGTTTTATGTGTAAAATTATATTGTTTTGATTTTCCTTTTGCGATCAAGATGTACCGTAAAGGGCGATTATTCTGACCATATTATCATTTATGGGAAACGATAGCGTATATTGTTGTTATGTTGTGGATGTGGATTTGCAATTGAGAGTTCGTGCCTTTTCGGTGGGCGGCGCGCACGCCCTCACTACAATAGAGCAGCGTTCGGAACCGGAGGAAATTAACTATTACGTGCGCCAGCTTTTCAGTTCCATTTGTGCCCTCAGCGAGCTGATCGACATAAAAGGCCGAACGCGTCAGCGCGATTCTGATGCTAATCTCTTCCATTTTCATTTAACTCACGCTGCGTAAAATGCGGAAATTGAAGTTATTCTCGTTAATTTAATGTGGACATTATGCCGGCACCCGTGTCACGTGGCCCGTGACTCCATGAATATGTGTAAATTAGACGAATGGGTTTCAAATCGCGAGCGTGCATTTTTTATACTTCATTTCAAAAAGCGAGTCAAGTTATTACGACTTTCATTACAGCTCAGTGTGCAACCGAAATTATTGTTATTCTGCGGTCCTGCTAACACGACATATAGATGTGTCCGCCATTCGTGCATAACTTTTTGATAGAATTTGTTTACCAGACGAATAGTCCGTTGCAAACATAAGCAATGTAATTAAAATTCGATGCAGTCTAGCTTCAGTTTCTTTTGTCTTGTTCTTGTGTGTAGTTTAGTCGATTACGTTAAATAGTTCGTAGTATATTTTCCCGGGAGACTTCACTGCATTGATCCGCGGCGTCTGCAAGATGTTCCATCTCGTCTCTGGGTAAGGGAGACGCGGACCGACGCAGCTAAGACCCAAGGAACATTTTATTGTGTCGGCACAACGTGACAGTCTCCATCTGCGCGGATAATTTCCCATTTTACTCCGATCAACTTAGCTTTGCGTAGATTCAGTCCCCGATGTTGCCACACTTACACTTATTTATCCGGTTCTTCGTGAGTACTCTTATGCCCTTTTCCTACGCCTCGCTTGTCGTGCAGTGGAACTGCGACACACCATTAACACGTGTGCGGACTCTGTCAGTTCTCCAATGCACGCTGGTGCAGACAATTCGTAATCAATTTTTTTTACTGTCCCATCTAAAGTGTTCACAACCATTGTCCTTAACGGTTCGTTATTTTAACGGTTCGGTATTTGTAAATATACAAGGTGCAAAAAATGAGAGGCCTGGACGGGTGGATACGATTGGGCGTGAATGTGTGCATATAGCCATACCCCGTGACGCGCACACCATTCGTACGCCCACCGCGTGATCCACACCGCTTCAGAACGTAGTGCGGGCTGCGTCATTGTGAGCTGAGCAATGCAAAGGGGACCACGGAACTCACAGTGGAGCAGCGGGTCTTCTTTGTGGAAAGTTACTTGACAACAAAGTCGTGGAAACGGTGTAGTCAGTTGTTTGCTGAGAAGTTTAATGGTGTCAAAGTGCCAGCAAAGAGTGCCATGCAACGCCTAGTCCGAAAATGGCGTCACACAGGATCTGTTTTGAACAAGCCACACTAGAAAATGCTGCAGAGACCTACCAAATCAACTCGACGCCTGTCACAAGAGACCGGCGTATCACGTTGATATACGGACGCATACTCCGCCTGGACCTGCACATGCATCCATTCCGAGTGTCTGTTGTTCATGCATTAAAACCAGCAGAAGCTCCTCAGCGCCTCCGGTTTTGTGAGTGGCTGAGTGGCTGTTCACTAAGATGACGATGAATGGCTTGCAGATGGATCTGTTCTTTATGTCTGATGAAGCCTGGTTTCACCTGAGTGGTTATGTCAACTCACACAATCACACTTTCTGGGCAGTAGAGAATCAGCATAACTTCCTCAAAACACAGTTTCATGATCAGAAGTTATTCTGGGTCTGGTGCGCAGTGTCTGCACATCGCGCTATTGGTCCCATCTTCTTTGATCAGACGCTGCCTTCTGCACGTTATATTGCCAACATTTGAAACCATTTGTGTGAGCATTAACGGAGGAGGAAAAGACCTATAGTTACCTCCAGCGGGATGGTGCAACTTCCCATACAACGCATTTACACAGTCTTCACGGCCGACAGAGTTGTTAGCAGAGGTCAGTCAGATAGCGGCTCCAGCTGGCCACCCAGGTCACCTGATTTGCCGGTGTGCGGTTACTCTGTGTGGGTAGTCGTCAAGTCTAAGGTGTACCGCAACATCCCTCAGTCTTCAACAACTGCAGCACATCATTTCGGCTGAGGTTGCAGCAATTGCAGCAGTCCAGCTTCGATCCGCCTTCAGTAACTTGCTGACCAGGGTCCAAACGCGCCAAGAAAAAATGGCTCTGAGCACTATGGGACTTAACATCTGTCGTCATCAGTCCCCTAGAACTTAGAACTACTTAAACCTAACTAACCTAAGGACATCACACACATCCATGCCCGAAGCAGGATTCGAACCTGCGACCGTAGCGGTCGCGCGGTTCCGGACTGAGCGCCTAGAACCGCTAGACCACCGCGGCCGGCAAACGCGCCAAGAGATGAATGGTGGTTACTTTCATCATCCACCATAGGTTGACACTGTATTTCCTTCCTTCTCTGCTGTGTTTCGTTGTACACTGTCACTCTTGTTATCCAGGCCACTTTTATTTGCCCCACCCTGTATAAGTCGCAGTATGTTCGTCGGGAAAAGATCTCACATCTCTGAGTAAACTTACAAAAGTTTAGAGAATCGGCGTTTGCGGCTGAGTACGGAACGATTCTATTGCCACCAACGTATATTTCGTGTGAGGAGAAATACAAGGAGAAATTAGGGCTCTTACAGAGGCGTAGAGACAGTCGTTTTTATTCGCTAAAGTAGGGTGTGTAACAGAAAACAGAATGGCTAGTAGTGGCACAAGGTACCTACAGCACGCGCCGTATGGCGGCTTGCGGAGTACGTATGTAGGAGTAGATGGATACTTATCTATGCTTAATAGCTGAGGAATGTCGGAAGTTTTTCAGCTGCCTATCTACATAGCTCTTCACTTCTAGAGAGTCTTGACGCCACACCCGCAACTTAACGATTGACAAGTACTAAGTGAACGGACGTGCTAGTTAACAAACTAGAAACGTAGTAAAGCCCAAGCTCCTCATGAATTTGATTTTCCTTGGTTTCCTTGAAATACTTCTGGCGGTTCCGTTACGTTTCATTTACTGTGAATACTACCCGCGTGCTTGCACGATTGTGATAGTAACATGATCTGTATGCCAACAGAATATTATTTGCTAAAAATACATTGCCTACTCCAAAATCACTCAAAGATAATTCACTGGTGCTCCCATTCAGTGCGTGGAACATCCGTCGTCTTAAGCCTGCGGTCCAGTAGACATACGATGTCCGTTCAAGAAGTTGAGGAACTTTGTCCACAAAATTTTTCTACCCTTACCTTTTACTTATTGTGCACGGTCTCCTTCGAAACACTCTCCTCCACAACTGATGCACCGCTCCCAACACCGTGTCCACTCTAGGCGCGCAGCCCGGAACCGCGCGACTGCTACGGTCGCAGGTTCGAATCCTGCCTCGGGCATGGATGTGTGTGATGTCCTTAGGTTAGTTAGGTTCAAGTAGTTCTGAGTTCTAGGGGACTGATGACCAGAGATGTTAAGTCCCATAGTGCTCAGAGCCATTTGAACCATTTGAACCGTGTCCACTTCCGGAAGTTGCATCGCTCGAAGCACCGTCTGCGAATTTTCTTTTATATCGTCTATCGTTGCAAATCTTCGTCGTTTCAGCGGGGTTTTCAACTTTGGAAGTAAAACATGTCCGCAGGGGCCAGGTCTGGAGAGTAAGGAGGATGAGGCAGCACAGTGATTTCGTTTTTGATGGAACAGTCACGCACCAACAGCAGTGAATGTGTACTGCCGTGATGCAAGAGCCATTAATTGTCTCGCCTCATTTCAGGCCGTTCCCTTCTCACATTTTCTCGCAAGCGCCGCAACACGTCTCGATAATACCATCGATTAACAATTTGTCCCTGTGGCTTGAATTCATGATGAACTAATCCTTCGGTAGACATCGAAGAGCGTCATGAATGAGGGTCATCTTTACCTTCCGTCGTCATAAATTGGTAGCATCCACATGACAGTAGGTACGTAAGGCAATGTAGAACTCTTGAAGCGTTAATACTGGCTATAGTTTGTTGTGATCTACAATCGTATCTACCTGCCACTACTGAACGATAATGTTCGAATCATGCAGATGGCACAAATTTTAACTGTCGGAACTTGAGCAGGAAACAGAGAAACGTTGGTGATTAATAAAACCTCTGACCACACTGGGGGGGGGGGCTAAACGTCTTCTAGGAGTCTCATTGAGGGAGGACGTGTAACGCAATGGGTGGTGATGTGGCTGTGGCTGCGGATGAGAACATTAGGAACAGAGGCCCCCTTGGTGTTATCTCAGGAACTGTGTTGCCGCACCTTTCATCTGAGTCAGCACCAGAAATATAGGACACCTGTACCCGTCAGTTTCAAAGACCGAAGAGATATATCAAACGCACAAGTCTCGTACTTTATGGACGAAATGCGTCAATTGCGTACGAATGAAGTAGCCCCTTCGGACCCAGGCGACTAACACTCTGTGGAACTTCCGAGTCGCCGGCCGGTGTGGCCGAGCGGTTCTAGGCAATTCAGTCTGGAACCGCGCGACCGCTAGGTCGCAGGTTCGAATCTTTCCTCGGGCATGGATGTGTGTCGTGTCCTTAGGTTAGTTAGGTTTAAGTAGTTCTAAGTTCTAGGGGACTGATGACCTCAGATGTTAAGTCCCATAGTGCTCAGAGCCATTTTTTTGAACTTCCGCGTCAACAATGTTATTAGTTTTTGTGCCTGTTCGTTTCTTCAAGAACACCATGATTTATAGTAGCGGGCCGAACGAGTGCCATGATGTGACAACATATTTCGGCATATGTGTTTCTTCTTTGGGATGCAGATTCGTTGCAGCTCCGTCCATGGGCCCGTGTTTGCTTGCCAGGTAACTGACCGCAGGTCGATTTCTTTGACAGTGTCATACATCATTTTTCTAATCCTTTTGTGCGATAGGGACCTGCTATCGTGAAACTGAATCAGTTGCCACTTGCGTAGTTCCCCTCCGTCACACACGATAAGCTCACCTGCGGAATATAAATATGGATGTAGAGAAGCAGTGAAAATCGTCTCACAGTGAGAGGCCAGACACTGCGACACGCCGATTTCGAATAGCTTCTGCATGAAGTCGGGGGCATTCGGAACTCATTTCCGTTTCGCTATCGTTTTCGAAAATATTGAGGTGAGAAGTCATGACGCCGGATACGTTTCAGGCTAGCTGAAATCATTACTAGATAGGCCCACGAACTAACAGTTTCTGAGACATTGAAAACATGTCGTCAAAATCGTAGTCATGTACGCTGATTGCTTATATTCCTTGCCCACGGTAAAATTTATTTTATTTAAAGTAATAACGTATGAATTCCGTGAAAACTTTCTTTTTATTGAGGAGGAGTAAAAACAAATGGCAAGAGTTGTGAACGCAGATCTTAACGACTGTAGGCACCGTCCCACTTAGCATTGCACCTCAAGTACACAGAATCGAAGAAACTGCTAGGTTTTGGGTGTGCTACCTATAGATAAAATTTCCTACTGTCGAGTGTTATATCAGCTTCACCAAGTCCGATGCGGAAACCGGGTCGTGATCTTTGACCCCGATGTTTTTTTTTATCAAAACCGGAAAGTAATGACAGGTTGTGACTGCAGCTGTTTTCTAGTAGTCCTCTACCAGTATAGCGAATCTCTTAGGACTCAGTGGGTCGCTTGTAAGCTATAACGTTGCCGGTAACCATTCAGTCCCTTTACCGGATGCCGTATCTAATGTTCCTGATACCAGGAAGGATTACATACAGCCTGTATTTTTCTGTCCATCAAGGACGCTAACTTATTTATTGTCCACTGGTCTATCGGCAGAACAATAGAGCAGGCTATACTATCACGTATTGCGTATGACATTCAACGCTTTCCGTTGAACCTGCCGCATTGCACCGTTCTTACCACTTCCGCCATCTGTTGTGTTCAAACAACATACACTGGCGACCCTCCCCAGCTTCGCATGGGTAGCACTAGTATCTACTGCTGGATGACTTGGTGTAGCAGTAATTTTGTTTTGGCTCACTGTAAAGTTATCATTATAATCCAAGAAACAATATTAGGTAACTGAATATCCTCAATTTCAGATGGCTTCAACGATTTTCAGCTTCGCACACCGTGAAAGTTCTCGGAAAACACGAATTCTGTATTTAATTGCCATTTGGACTGATACCTCGTGGTTATGATGGGAGACGCGTTGTGGCTTCGTCCCGCATTTCCATTCACACCTTTTAGTCATTGGCTCAACATCAAAAGATCTGTTCTTATCAGCTAAGTAAGTGATGCATTCTACGTTGCAGGTCGTTTAGAAAGCCGGCGGTGGCTCGCGCCAGATTCTCGGTAGCGCTAGTTCACGCCCGCCTGTTACTGCCTACTGTGCCCACGAACTTTCCGCGAGAGCTCTGCCATTCACTGCTATATGGCAGTGGCATCTTTTTCACAGGGGCGGGGTACTTTAATTCGTCATAATTTTGCCAATTTTCACGACATAAGTGTAAAGTATATACACACACCTTCCTTGAGAATTAATCTATTGGTGAAAACTATATCAAAATCTCTACAGTTCCTGAGATTAGTCTCTACACACAGCCGTGGGAGACTGTAATTGAGATATGTATAGAAAAAGATAGATGAATGAAGAGGTTGAAAAATCATCCAACCAGTTGAAAAACGAAGGTTTATTGGCCCTTGACCTAGGTTTTGATATCTTTAAAAATATCTTCTTCAGAAGAAAATATCGAAGGTCAAGGGCCAAAAAAAACCTTTGTTTTACAACTGGTTGGCTGATTTTTCAAACCCTTCAGATTTACGCAGTTGCTGTTTGGCAGCCATGTTTAAGATTTTGATAGATGAATAACTTTGCTTGATAAGCAGTTATGTTATCAAACATAATATACTGTATGACACTTTTTGTAGATAACTTTCATCTTGCATCTCATCCTGTGCTGATGGCAGTTCCGTCTCAGTGGTAAATCACGAGATACACAGGATCTTCATTACATCGTTAGAATGATTCGCTTCGTCTGACCTTGTGCACACTCGCTATAGACCAAATCATGTAAAGTTGAACATTTCAACGTATTCGCTTCCGAGGTCGGCCACACTTTCACTCTATTGCGTGCGCTACCTGTGGGAGCCTCAACTCGACCGACTCTTAAGATTAGTTCCATTATAGTTTTCGTACATCTTCGTAATTTTTTTCTGTGTGATCGGTTTCATAAAACGATCCGCACAGATTACTGCACAATTGCATTTATTATGGATTTCCAAAACACAGCTCGTCCTACAGAACTTGCTTGGTTGTAAGTGACTTGATCCAATCCAAAAACTTTCAACAAAAATAATTGCGTAGGAGACTGTTGGTCCCTGATGGAAACTTTACACTCGCTTTGTCGCACCGGAACTCTATGAGGGGTGGCGCTGTGGTTAGACACTGGACTCGCATTCGGGAGGACGACGGTTCAATCCCGCGTCCGGCCATCCTGATTTAGGTTTTCCGTGATTTTCCTAAATCGCTCCAGGCAAATGCCGGGATGGTTCCTTTCAAAGGGCACGGCCGACTTCCTTCCCCATCCTTCCCTAATCCGATGAGACCGATGACCTCGCTGTCTGGTCTCCTTCCCCAAACCAACCAACCAACCAACCAACTCTATGACACACGATTTGATCGATCGAATTTGGAGACTGAAAAGTAGGAATTGACGATAACTGGTGCTGTTGGTGCAGCATTTGTCTGCGAGAATAGTTGAGCAGCAGGCACTGCAACCTGAGTACACAGTCGAGGAGAGCGGGACAGAGGCGTGAGGGCGCGGCGGCCGTCTTTGAGGGCGGCGGCACACATGAAAGGCGGCGCCCACAGAGAGGCGCCTCCATCACGTGATGAGTCGCCCTCCTCGCCTTCCACTCCATTACTCGCCGCCACAATGCCAGCCCCCTGTGTATCGCCGCGGATCGCAGCTGCTAACCGCTGTCCCCGCATTGTTCCACTGATATTACACGAGAGTCTGCGCGCTCGTTGCCTTTGTGCCGGTTCGGAGCTGCAGAAAGGCGGAAACCACTTACCGCACTGTATGCGAAAGAGACAGTCCACATATAAGATGTGCCGGAGAACAGCCGTGGATACTTGTGCCGCTGCGCGGCCCAGAATCGGCGGCGGTAGACCGGCACAAGTATAACACAACGACATGTCTTGGAATTTGCGCCTGAATCGCACAAACGCAGTACAGGAATTCCTTTTCTTTTTCGTGTTGCGGAATGTTTGTCTTTACAAGGTTCTCATCTGTTCCACTCAGGTCGAGTTGATAACGATTTTTCCCACGCCCGGGTTCCCGGGTTCGATTCCCGGCGGGGTCAGGGATTTTCTCTGCCTCGTGATGGCTGGGTGTTGTGTGCTGTCCTTAGGTTAGTTAGGTTTAAGTAGTTCTAAGTTCTAGGGGACCGATGACCATAGATGTTAAGTCCCATAGTGCTCAGAGCCATTTGAACCATTTGATAACGATTTTGTTTTCAGCCATGACAGTGCCGAGTGCCATTCATTGAGAGTGTTCTCGCAGTTGAGTTATCCGAGACGTAGGACCCAGAATTATTTCTACTTTGAGACCAATATTTTCCACTGCTCGCACAATATTGGTGCCAAAATTCTATGGAGGAAGAGGCGTAGCGTCTGATACCTGTTCACTAGGCAACTTCACAGGCTCAGGTAGTCCTGGCGAGCTTACGCTCATGTAAAAACATCCTACTACACAAATTCGCGGTATTGTTTCGTAGCCGTTCCGATCGGGAATCATAGCCATCTGCCGAGCGGACCGCGGCTTACGTGAGTACATACTGTGCGGGAACTAGCTCTTTTGGTATAAACGTGGGACTAGTCAATGCACTCTTGGTGTTTCTTTAAGATGGTCACCACATGTTTTGCCTGTGCCACGCCAGCTACGTCGACCTACCCACCCACCAGGGACGTTACAACTTTTCAACTTGTCAAATTACGGCAGCTTCCTGTACCTACGTTCTGCCCCAGATCTAGGCAGCCTACTGATGCAGTCCTGACGAGCGACAAAAAGGGGCCAGGTTCTACTCCTTCAGAATGATCTTGGAGGCCGACAACTGATGTTGCAAATCATAACATCATTAAGGTCCCGATAGTGGAACATCCCCCCCATGAACCATGGACCTTGCCGTTGGTGGGGAGGCTTGCGTGCCTCAGCGATACAGCCTTGGGAGAGCCAGTCCTGACAAAACTCTACCATCTGGTGAGCAAGATGTATGAGGCAGGCGAAATACCCTCAGACTTCAAGAAGAATATAATAATCCCAATCCCAAAGAAAGCAGATGTTGACAGATGTGAAAATTACCGAACTATCAGTTTAATAAGTCACGGCTGCAAAATACTAACGCGAATTCTTTACAGACGAATGGAAAAACTAGTAGAAGCCGACCTCGGGGGAGATCAGTTTGGATTCCGTAGAAATATTGGAACACGTGAGGCAATATTGACCCTACGACTTATCTTGGAAGCTAGATTAAGGAAAGGCAAACCTACGTTTCTAGCATTTGTAGACTTAGAGAAAGCTTTTGATAATGCTGACTGGAATACTCTCTATCAGATTCTGAAGGTGGCAGGGGTAAAATACAGGGAACGAAAGGCTATTTACAATTTGTACAGAAACCAAAATGGCAGTTATAAGAGTTGAGGGGCATGAAAGGGAAGCAGTGGTTGGGAAGGGAGTGAGACAGGGTTGTAGCCTATCCCCGATGTTATTCAATCTGTATATTGAGCAAGCAATAAAGGAAACAAAAGAAAAGTTCGGAGTAGGTATTAAAATTCATGGAGAAGAAGTAAAAACTTTGAGGTTCGCCGATGACATTGTAATTCCGTCAGAGACAGCAAAGGACTTGGAAGAGCAGTTGAACGGAATGGACAGTGTCTTGAAAGGAGGATCTACAAAAGCAAAACGAGGATAATGGAATGTAGTCAAATTAAATCTGGTGATGCTGAGGGGATTAGATTAGGAAATGAGACACTTAAAGTAGTAAAGGAGGTTTGCAATTTGGGGAGTAAAATAACTGATGATGGTCGAAGTAGAGAGGATATAAAATGTAGACTGGCAATGGCAAGGAAAGCGTTTCTGAAGAAGAGAAATTTGTTAACATCGAGTATAGATTTAAGTGTCAGGAAGTCGTTTCTGAAAGTATTTGTATGGAGTGTAGCCATGTATGGAAGTGAAACATGGACGATAACCAGTTTGGACAAGAAGAGAATAGAAGCTTTCGAAATGTGGTGCTACAGATGAATGCTGAAGATAAGGTGGGTAGATCACGTAACTAATGAGGAGGTGTTGAATAGGATTGGGGAGAAGAGAAGTTTGTGGCACAACTTGACTAGAAGAAGGGATCGGTTGGTAGGACATGTTTTGAGGCATCAAGGGATCACAAATTTAGCATTGGAGGGCAGCGTGGAGGGTAAAAATCGTAGAGGGAGACCAAGAGATCAATACACCAAGCAGATTCAGAAGAATGTAGGTTGCAGTAGGTACTGGGAGATGAAGAAGCTTGCACAGGATAGAGTAGCATGGAGAGGTGCATCAAACCAGTCTCAGGACTGAAGACCACAACAACAACAGTGGAACATCACCAAGTAAAGCAAACTCTCTCCAGATCGACTTCCTCACATACACGAACTCATTCATCTACGTAAGGAAATATAACTGTCAATTCATTCTTTGCTGACGTTTTGTTCAACTTCCTTCTCCGCCACTCATACCTGACTTATACTACACTTCAGTCGGACGGAGAGAGAGAATGTTTCAACGGGCAGTGTTGTAGTGGTGTTGGAGTGAAAGAAACTGTTGCTTGTGATTAAAAAAAAATGCAAGCAACAGTTTCTTTCACTCCAACACCACTACAACACTGCCCGTTGAAACATTCTCTTTCCGTCCGACTTCTCCAACAGCAACATCAGTCTCCACCAGTCGACGTATGGGTAAGAACAACGCACATTTTCTACACTAGACTATCTCTTTCTTGCTGCACTTTTCAAAGTGAGAAAAAAAATTCCAGCAATTCGGCCAGCCTTTGTGGAATTCAATGAAGCAGACTGATGTTCTGAAAAGTGAAACTTCTTAATTCCAGCGATTAGCTGGCGCTATCAGACTCCATGCTTATCACTGTTGATCGTTGGAATATGCGCCTGCAACGTAATAGTCTGGGCTCGGGAAACAAAAGAAACCTAACTTCCGGCTGAAGATTGCTAATGCGGAAATCACGTTGTTTCTTTAGTTTGAGTTTTGAGTTCTGAGCTCGAACAGCCTTCCTTTATCATGTAAGGCCGTGTAAAATATTTCACGTCGTTAAAACTACTTGTTCTGGACAATTTGCCCCGCAGAAAATTTCCCTCGTCATTTAAAATAGTCCTGACTGCGACCTAGCACCGTGCTCGACGTTTTGTCGGCTACCACGCAGATTGATTTTATCGAACACTTCACTGTAGAGTGATAAATTGCATTCGAAGTAATTACTGTCTAGAGCGTACAAGAAGATGTACTCTGGTAAATCGAGGCTTGGTCGGGAGAAGAGGGTCAAGGTTTAACTTACTGAAGAGGATATAGCGTGAACGCTCGTAGGACAAGGAATGGGTAGGAAACCGGCAGGTACGTTTTTCAAAGCAAACATCCTGTCATTTTCTTGAGTGATGTGAATACACTATTGGATGACGGTGAAAATATCCATCTTGTACAATATGTACGTAATTGAATACAGTGGCTGTAGGTAGAAGAGAAAACTTTAGTACCAGAAGTAACAACCAGTGATGATTTATTCCACTTCATTTTTCTGAAAGTGTAGGTAAGCTAGCATCAGAAGTGCACGTGGTTTTCTCATACGTGGTTTTCTCATAGTGCAGTTTGATTTTCACTATAACAAATTTCGAAGTCTCATCGCTTCTGAGACTTGAAAGCTAATTTTATAAATGATTAAAATATTTCTGTAAAATTATGTTGGCTTATAGTCCGAATCACTTAGCAAAATGATGTATCAACATTTTTGTCAGTATTGTAAGTGAATATCATCAATGGAGCGATGTAACTAGAACTAACTTTTCCTCCGATTCCTGTAGCCCCCAGTCCCATCAAGCAATGGAAAAACTGTCCATAGTGTAATTGGCTGTCAAGAGTGGCGAGGAGGAAAGACCAGGTTTTGTATTGACTTATTTGTTAGCCCAAACTGATGAACAGGATATGTCTTGGTTAACCCATATAGTCATTTTGGGAATTATGCTGTACTCACTGGGTGGCTAAACGGCCGAAACTGCATGGGAATAATGATCACAACACAGAAGACTATTTTAATCCTGATAACGTCTGTGCAGCAGATTGTTACCCTTCAAAAACTTTCTTTTGGCTGTGGACCACAGTTGTAACTAAAATTTTTGTTAATAAATACGAAAAATATCCTACGAGGACTCGATCAAGTGCCCTCGCGAGAAATGAAGACGCCATTCTTTTCAGAAACAAATTATTTATCCTGCCATGTAGTCCCATTTTAGGAAAATATGGTTTTCTCGATGTCCCGGCCATTTTAATTCTTCCAAAAGTTAGGAATTTTCAAGGTCTCCAAAATACATCTTTCTCTGAATGATGAACTCCTTATTTCTTCCTGTTTGGAACAAGGAGTCGCGCGGGTGTGATGGGTGAAGTAATAATTCATACAGTTTTATGACAGCTTCAAATGATAAGCTTGGCAAGATTTTCGTCTTCGCCAAATGGGACTGTGCTTTCTTCATTTTGAAAGCGGTCGAATACTTCATCGGGGTACTGCCCAGTGATGGTTTTCTAGGAAGTCTGTGAGAATGATGCCCTTTGCGGCCCAAACAAATCCTAGAAATAAATTCTCTGGCTGATGGTACCATTTTCGCATTCTGTGGAGCAGATTCACCGTAAATGATGAATCCAGGTATCTGGTGCAACTCGAAGCAAAAAGTTGTAAGCGCCTTTTATCGTAAATCGACGTAGTTTTCTTAGAATATCCTGCCTCGTAGACTCTACACGCACTTGAAGAATTACTAAATGACATGTCGGTGGTGTACTTGTATGTTCGTTAATATCCAACAGGAGCGGGACACAGTTTATATTAGTCATTCACCTTTCGATGGTATATAGGGTGCAGTCACTCACTGTCCACACTGTAACAGGTGTACCCAACTACGTAGTTGACAACAAAAGATTCGAATAACATCCCACAAGCTTAGAAACACACCATCGTATATTCTGAAAATTCTTCATCGTAATAACCAATAGTCGGTTATTGCAGTATAAGTTTGAAAGTGGCTAATTCTTGATCGTTCGTTATTGGACAAGTAATAAATACCGGCGTCGTGCAATCAGTTTTCAACTCAAGAAGCACAGGTCAGCCTGGTAATGTCACTGAAGATTCTCTGTGAAAGAGTCATAAATATGTCGATAGTAACTCGTGATTGCGCAGCATTTTTCACTTGTCACAGTGCGATAAAACTTATAACTCTAGCAGAGAGATTTCAGCGTCCCGCTTAACTCGATTTAAATTCCGATACCGCACTGTCTCGCTACGGACACGAATCCCGACTCGACCTTCCCAGCTCCCTCCCTTGCTGACGGCGAAGCCCAGCTCCGGCGTCCGTACCTCAGTACAGATAACTAGCATTGTGCGCTCTTTAAATATGCAAATACCGAGTAGGGACGGATGACAGTACGTTCACAAAGTCCTCCCTGTCCCTCTGGAATTGCTTGAAACACAGCTTGGAAGTAGAGAGCTGCATCAGTTGGTTGTCCACTATCAGCAGTATGCGGCGCACATCGAGACAACATTGTCCTTGTGGCCGACTTATCATGTAAAATATTAACTGCTCTTCCCGTTGACAAACTTTTGGCCTTCGCTACATCGCGGACATCGGCTCGACGATCGGCGAGAATTTTGTCTTGGGCTTCCGTGGTAACAACATCCGCCAGGCGACTTGGGGCTATCCCCATCAGTAACGGATTAAGAACTATGTTTAATTTGTTTGCACCAGTACCTTAAGTCTTGTCACTGACGGGTGTAATAGCGTCGTATTTCGTTTTTATCTCTTCACTTGTTGTCGTACCGAAAATTGGAAAAAGCTAATCACCGATCGATTCTGTGCTTTCGCACGTAACACAGCTTGTTTCAATGACTGCCAAATCCAAACTAGCGGAAGAACCAGTGTCAGTTTTGCTTTAGTGTCACTGTAATAGATGAAGGCACAAGACAGTGGCACCAACCTCTCTTAGCAAGAACATACAGAGGAGGACAAAAGTATTCAGACACAGGTCACATTGTGACTGATGCATACATGCAATGTGTATCTGCGTATGTGGCATAATGCAAGGAATATTTCGAAAGACATCGACTATGCGAATCTCACCGTACCCTCTACCTGGAACGATTAGTTCTGTGTTACCATCACAGGCGTGTGTTTCACTCGGGACAAAAGTATCAGACACCGCCCCACTTGACAAGTTAACCGCAGTCTGAAGGCACAACTCGGCGGCAGCAAGCAGTCAGTGTACGCGAGGCAACTGTCTCGTACTACAGGAAAACACAGGTTTCGCCAAAAAACAGCAACGTAGCGCCATGCCCCGTAAAGGTAGGGAAACGACAGTGGAAGAGCGAAGGCTTGTTGTGCGGCTGCATAGTGAGGGCAAATAGTTCGCAGAAACAGGAAAGGACGTCAACCGAAGCCGAGAAACTATATTTAGCATCGTCCAGAAATGGAAAGAAGAAAACTCTCGTCAATCGCCCACCACAGGGGCGTCCTCAGAAACTCACGAACAGAGACAAGAGGAAGATATTTCGAATGGTGAAAACCGGCCCGCGGACAACGGCTCCTGCTATAGCTGCAGAACTGGTAGACGGCGTTGGTACCGAAGTTAGTGGCAGAACAGTGCGCTGATGCCTGAACAGTGCTGGGTACAATGCCAGTGCGCCAAGGTGCAAACTGTTTGTCAGTGAGTGTAACGCGAAAAAGCGGATGGTTTTTGCAGAAGAATTTGTCGGCAAGGATGGACCTTCTGGGACAAGATTCTGTGGAGTAATGAATGCAGCCACGTGGGGTAGCCGTGCGGTCTTGGGCGCCTTGCACCGGTTCGCGCGGCTCTCCCCGTCGGAGGTTGGAGTCCTCCCTCGCGCATGGGTGTGTCTGTTGTCTTTAACGTAAGTTAGTTCAAGTTATATTAAGTAGTGTGTAAACCTAGGGACCGATGACCTCAGCAGTTTGGTCCCATAGGAACTTACCACAAATTTCCAAATTTGATGAATGCAGATTTACTTTGAGCCACGTGGATGGCCACTGTTTAGTGTGGCGTCAAGCAAACATAGATTGGGAGCCCAAAAACATGCGAGCAACCATCAAACATGGAGGGGGCAGTGTGATGGTGTGGGGACGCATGTCTTCCAGAGATGTTGGGGAGCTTGTATTTATTGCAGGCACCATGGACAAATTTGTCTATCTCGATCTACTCAAACAAAATCTGACGAAAAGTGCTGCGAAGTTGGATCTTGGAGGCGACGTTTATTTCCAGCAAGACAATGATACGGCGGAAATTGTCAAATTGTAGATACTATACAACACGCCTCATCGCCCGACCGCAGTATACGGACATCAATCCCATTGAAAACATCTGGAATGAACTGAAAACGAGGCTACACAAACAACATGTGAGCAGTTTGACACATTTGCGTACATTGATAGAAGACGAATGGGTGAATATAGGTTCGCATACAACGAAAAAGGTTGTTTACTCCATATATGTTCAGATTGACATATGAATTACACATTTGTAAAGAATAAAATATATGTTTTGAGTTAAAAACACATTTAAGGTTTACTTCTCTGATTACTCCCAGTGTCTGAATATTTTTGTCCGCCTCTGTGTGCCTTCCGAAACGGCCAATAATTGAACCGCTCTCGTATTTGCTACAAAATAAGTTCGACCTCTGTGATTAGAAATGTTCCAAGTGCGTTTCGTGCCTCGTTTGTGGCGGCTGTACCAGTGGCGCGCGAGCAGTCGCGGCCACAGAATCTTGACAGTTCTCCCTTGTCTGGCAGCGCGTCCACTTCCCCCGCCGCGAGTGCAGTGGAAGCGCGCCGGCGGTCGCGCAGCGGAGGACCGATGTTTACCTGCGGCCCAAGTGGCGGCGGTCAGTCCGATGTTTTATGCATGCCGGCCATCGATCAGACGGCGTCTTGTTACTGCCGCGCCGGCCAGGGCCGCGCCGGACGCCGATGGCGTTATTTCGACAGCTCCAGTTTGTTCCCGTCCTTTCCAGCACCCGTACAAGAAAGGCGAGGGGCGAGAAGTCTGAGTAACGTGGGATAGGCTCCTTGTTCCACTTCTCTAGCAGCACCTGTGGGCGAATAATTAGTTTTACATCTTCGAACCAGTTCTGTTGCCGAATTCTCGTTCAGTTTCATGCATTCATCGACACACAACTCTCAGCACAATTTATCAGAGACATTTTAAAGACTTTAACGTGGAAATAAAAACTGTAGTAGAAGCGATCTCCAGTTGTTACCAGGAATACTAGCTAAGCGTAACCCATCCAAGTATATAGTGTGTGTGCTTTCCATTGTCGAAATAGGGAAGCTGAAGTGAAACTTAAAATGATATGTTGTAGTACCGAAAGATGGTATCTTTATGAACATAAATAAGTTCATAGCTGACAACCTTTTTTTTCTGTAAGCCAGTCAGTCTTGGGTGGAAAGCATCTGCCATCATGCGGTGCCAAGAACATACTTTTCCAGCGTCATGTCGCTCCACTCGTGCAAGACAGCCGGCCGGAGAGGCCGAGCGGTTCTAGGCGCTTCAGTGTGGAGCCGCGCGACCGCCACGGTCGCAGGTTCGAATCCTGCCTCGGGCATGGATGTGTGTGATGTCCTTAGGTTAGTTAGGTTTAAGTAGTTCTAAGTTCTAGGGGACTGATGACCTCAGATGTTAAGTCCCATAGTGCTCAGAGCCATTTGAACCATTTTTTTTTTTTTCGTGTAAGACAGGTAGATACGTACCGGGTGGTTATAATAAGTGCAGTTACTCACAGGTATCTAGTGTGAGTTGTAATTATCGCATGGTAGCCAAACTGGGTAGATATGCCAATGCGTTATTGCGGAACCGATTTACTCTAAAAAAATTAGCAGTGACTTCTGTGATTAGCTTGCATGGAAATTGTATCTATCAAAGGACATTGATTATTTGCATGTCGCCAATTGCTTGCGACGTATAGAAACGAAAATTAAGTATTGTCAACTCCATTAAAATGATTTGCTTGTACACTCCTGGAAATGGAAAAAAGAACACATTGACACCGGTGTGTCAGACCCACCATACTTGCTCCGGACACTGCGAGAGGGCTGTACAAGCAATGATCACACGCACGGCACAGCGGACACACCAGGAACAGCGGTGTTGGCCGTCGAATGGCGCTAGCTGCGCAGCATTTGTGCACCGCCGCCGTCAGTGTCAGCCAGTTTGCCGTGGCATACGGAGCTCCATCGCAGTCTTTAACACTGGTAGCATGCCGCGACAGCGTGGACGTGAACCGTATGTGCAGTTGACGGACTTTGAGCGAGGGCGTATAGTGGGCATGCGGGAGGCCGGGTGGACGTACCGCCGAATTGCTCAACACGTGGGGCGTGAGGTCTCCACAGTACATCGATGTTGTCGCCAGTGGTCGGCGGAAGGTGCACATGCCCGTCGACCTGGGACCGGACCGCAGCGACGCACGGATGCACGCCAAGACCGTAGGATCCTACGCAGTGCCGTAGGGGACCGCACCGCCACTTCCCAGCAAATTAGGTACACTGTTGCTCCTGGGGTATCGGCGAGGACCATTCGCAACCGTCTCCATGAAGCTGGGCTACGGTCCCGCACACCGTTAAGGCCGGTTCCCACTAGGGCTGCCGCGCGTCAAAACCGCGCGTCAGCGGCGTGGTTGCCATGGAAACGGCGTCAGCGGCAAGGCGCGGCGGGCTCTGCGTCGCGGTTTGACCATGTCGAACCGCTTCCGCTGCCGCGTACCGCGCTCCAGGTGCGCGCCGCCAATCACAGAACGTGCTGAGCGTGACGTCAGGTACGGAATCCCGGGCCACACGAACTTTCGCCGAACCGCTGGCGCGGACGCGGCGGCAGCCATGAAATACTTATCATCCGATTCCAAGGAAACTATTCGGTAGAAAAATTTGATTCTTGGGCATGTTACAGCCTGATATCTTCTCTCGATAAAGGACCGAATTTCTTTTCGTTA
This sequence comes from Schistocerca nitens, assembly GCF_023898315.1. NCBI lineage: Eukaryota > Metazoa > Arthropoda > Insecta > Orthoptera > Acrididae > Schistocerca > Schistocerca nitens. The sequence continues at coordinate 779,088,654 of NC_064615.1, read as the reverse complement.
TTCGTTGTGGTTACTTGCTGTATCGCATTTACGTAAACCTTTACACGAAATTTTAATAAGTGTGCAGAGGTAAAAACGCATTGCGTGGACTTTGCGTACAGTTCATTTTAGGTAATACATTATTGCGTATGAAATTTAGTCAACATATCGAAATTGTTTTTAAAGCTGAGAGCAGAACGATAGCTATCACCGTTCTCGAGATATTGAATGGTATGTCGGCGGATGGGCTGTGCGGTGACCGCGCGCGGGTCGCTCGCGACGCGACCGATACTTCGTCCTGCTCGTCGTAAACGATGTGGTTGTATCAACTGCAAATTTCGTAAACGGTTCAAGAAATCGAAAAGTGTTTTTTTGCAAACGATAACTTGCAAAAAGTCATGTATTTCGTCACATGATAAATATCCTAAATCTGTTTATCTACCGAGATATGAAAGAAACTACAGTTTTTCGGAAGGGATAGATGAATTTTTTTTTAAACGGCATTTAATAGCATGTAGATTGAGAAGTTAAACCGAGACTAATTTACTGGTATGTCATAAGATGTAATTTGCTAAGTATCTACAGCTATTGATTATTTCCTTTGGAAGTAACAAACGTTTTTTTCTTTATCCAGTGTACTTCATTGGTTCAAGACGCATTTCGTCTTTTACTTTAAGGCATCTTCGGTGGAATCTAGAATGATTCAGTTTTGTTTTGATATCTGGTACTTGCAGATTATAAAACAGTTCACATCTTTTTTTACGTGAATAACTGATTACTTACAGTGAATCGAGTTTTTGGCGGACATCTGCGTTTCCCCTCACCTGGTCACATGCTGGAGGTTGAACTAAAACTTAGATTATGGAACATAAGCACATTTTCATGTTCTTTTTTTTTCTTCTGTCACTAGTTGTAGACATTTTACCGAAAACACTGATTTGAAGTCGTAACTACAGTGTGTTCACCTCATGTCCCTTCCTGTTTGGTTTGTTTATGTACATGTTGCCAACCTAAAGAATTATATGCTGAAAACTAATGTTTGTTTATTTCTGTTCTCCTTATATCTGTATGTGTGTGTGGCTAGCCAGTGATAGTTATAGAAAGTTGAAAGTGAATGCTGAAGTTGTCAGACAGTGGTTGAAAGATTTGGTGTTTAGCTGATTTCAGTTTTGGTTTAAATGTTTTGTGGAGGAGTGCATGGAAGAGTAAATTCACTGCTTACATTAATAGATAAAATAGTAGAATTGCATTTCAACAGATGATTATTATCAGAATACTATCACCCAACCCCTTTTGTCCTCAATCTTTGATGCCTCATAATATGTCCTGTCAACTTACCCCTCTTGTAGTCAAAGTTGTGCCATAATTTCCTCTTCCTCCTCTATTTAATTCCGTACCTCTTCTTTAGTTACACGATCCTGATATCTAATCTTCAGCATTCTTATTGATCACCACGTTTTGAAAGCGTCCATTGTCTTCTTGACAGAACTGTTCATCGCCCACGTTTCACTTACATACAAGGCTGCACTCCACACAAATACCGTACTCCACACAAATAGCTTTGTAAAATAGTACCCAGTCATTAGAATTTATATTCGATGTGAACAAATTTTCTTTTTCAGAACGCTTTTGTTGCTATTCACAGTCTTCATTTTATATCCTCTCTACTTCTGCCTTCTCAATTACTGCTTCCCTTTCAAGTCACTCAAGTTTTAGAAATGCAGTTTGGTTTCTGTACAAGTTGTAGATAATCTTGTGGCCCTGTGTTTTATCGACGACATCTCCAGAGTTTCAAAGAATGTTTTAATTAAGATTGTCAAAACCTTTCTCTAAACATGCAAATGCTATAAACACAGTTTCGCAGTTCTTCAGTGTGTCTACTTAGCTAAGTGGTAGGATCAGTATTGCCTTGCGTGTTCAGACATCTCACAGGAATCTAACATTGTGCTTATGTTAGTTTGTACAACCCCTCCCCCTCTCCTCTCTACATATTTCTTCCACTTTCTAGCCTTCTATCATTTGCTTAGTTCTGGCTTTGCCAAATGAGTTCTTGACAGTTGCTTCTCCTTTGAGGAAAGTTTTCTTTGTTCTTTCTCATTTTCATTCCCCTATGTTTTCCAAGAGCAAAATCGCATTGCAATTTTGGACTTTCTGTTAACGTCATGTTCAGACATTTCTATTTCCGATGTCCTACTTTATTTGCTACATTTTTATATTTTTCCCTCGTGTCAAATTTAACATATCACGTTTTATCTAACGATTTCTACTGTACCTTCTTCCCGTTCACATACTCTGCTGCATTCACCACTTCTTCCCTCAGAGATATCCATTCGCATTCTAGCGGATTCCTTCCTCTGTTTCTGTCAGTCGTTGCATTACGGTAACTTTAAGGTTATCGAAAAACTGTGGGTCTTGACTTATTGAAGTTCCATTTCCTTAATTTGCTATTGTTTACTGTCTCTTTAGTTGTAAACCGCAACTCGTAACCAATAAATAATTGTAGGTTTGCGTCTGTACCAGGAAATGTCTTATAATTTAAAATCTGGTTTCGAAAACTTTGTTCCAAAAATATATTATTTTTTCATGATTCTTAAGCAAGGTGCTGGCGATGATTACATTATGCTCTGTGCGAAATTCTATCAGGTGGCTTCCACTTTCATCCCTTCCCCCAAGCCTTTGTGTTCTTACTGTTTTCCTGTACATGCTACCGTATCACATTTTAAATTTTTGTCTCGCTTAACCATCTGAATAATTTCTTTTCTCATACATTGTTTCAATGTGTTAGGAGATAGTGAACAATCATGAATGGTAGTCATGAAATCTGTTTATGGTGAAATGAGAAAACATGAATAATGAAATATGTGAAAGAGTACATTGTACAGAAAATGAAAAATTGGTATGTCTCCACCCAACTTCGTCTTTCCTTCATGTAGGTGTAAGATATAGTTAATCAAACGCACCGGGCGTTTCAGTGGGTCCCGCCCCGTACCTCAGTGGCTTTCCGTCATTGGCTACCGCTAGCGTCTGCCGCTTCCAGGTGGGAACGCCAATTCCGCGAGCCGCCGCGTCAACGCGGAAAACGCAGGCCGCTGCCGTTGCCGCACGACGCGCTGCCGCGCTCTAGTGGGAACCGGCCTTTAGGCCGTCTTCCGCTCACGCCCCAACATCGTGCAGCCCGCCTCCAGTGGTGTCGCGACAGGCGTGAATGGAGGGACGAATGGAGACGTGTCGTCTTCAGCGATGAGAGTCGCTTCTGCCTTGGTGCCAATGATGGTCGTATGCGTGTTTGGCGCCGTGCAGGTGAGCGCCACAATCAGGACTGCATACGACCGAGGCACACAGGGCCAACACCCGGCATCATGGTGTGGGGAGCGATCTCCTACACTGGCCGTACACCACTGGTGATCGTCGAGGGGACACTGAATAGTGCACGGTACATCCAAACCGTCATCGAACCCATCGTTCTACCATTCCTAGACCGGCAAGGGAACTTGCTGTTCCAACAGGACAATGCACGTCCGCATGTATCCCGTGCCACCCAACGTGCTCTAGAAGGTGTAAGTCAACTACCCTGGCCAGCAAGATCTCCGGATCTGTCCCCCATTGAGCATGTTTGGGACTGGATGAAGCGTCGTCTCACGCGGTCTGCACGTCCAGCACGAACGCTGGTCCAACTGAGGCGCCAGGTGGAAATGGCATGGCAAGCCGTTCCACAGGACTACATCCAGCATCTCTACGATCGTCTCCATGGGAGAATAGCAGCCTGCATTGCTGCGAAAGGTGGATATATACTGTACTAGTGCCGACATTGTGCATGCTCTGTTGCCTGTGTCTATGTGTCTGTGGTTCTGTCAGTGTGATCATGTGATGTATCTGACCCCAGGAATGTGTCAATAAAGTTTCCCCTTCCTGGGACAATGAATTCACGGTGTTCTTATTTCAATTTCCAGGAGTGTATGTTGTCTAGCTATCCGAGAAAACAGCTTCCTAAGCACCCTATAAGACACGAGTGGGCAGGATCCTACACTGTGTATGTGTTTCTATAGTGTTAGTATCGTAGTTGCGTTGTTACGCATAGTGTGTGGAGTGAAAGAAAGGGAACTGGAGAAATCCAGATCTGTTACGTAACGTACTCCTCTCGAATAGCAGCAACTGAGCGAGATAGCGGACTGGTAGGGCACTGGACACGTAAGTGGGAGGACGGCGGTTCAGATCCGCTTCGGACACCTCGACTTCACTAAATCGTTTATGTAAAATGCCCGGATGGTTTCTCCGAAAAGTGGACGGCCTTTTTCCCTCACCATTCTTGCCCAATTCGAGCTTGTGGACCATCTCTGATTGGTTGTATGTAGTCCTTTTGGAACTGCTTTCTGAAGTGAGACGTTTTTAACGCGTCTCAGACGCAGATGGTGAAATAGAGTTCGATAAGAGGCTCAAGTCAGAACCATTTCCAGTGTAATGTTTGTCATAGTTGCTTTGATTCATTGAGGAAGGGGTAACAATAATATGAGAGTTCTCAGGGACGGGAGAGGCAATACAAGACTGACTACACTCGATGGCATTCTGAAAGGTGTGTGCTAATATTTCGACCGTGAATTGTTTACTTTCTGTAGATCTTAATAATGTTGTGTGTACAGGGTGATTCAGCTGCCCCGCAAGGCCATCAAACACACAAGATTCTGATATTCTCTGGCTCGCTACATGCAAACTACACTGACGGGAAGAAAATTGCAACACCAAAAACTAATTAATGTAGAGTAATGAAATTTTGGGAACACATCTGTCTACGTAACATACTTAAGCGATTAACATTGCAAGAACATAGGTAAATGAAACTGCGAGATAAGCCATTGCAGATGTGAAATGCTAGAACATTAATAACCAGTGTTACCACCAGATTGTCAAATTCAAGCATGCAAACGCACATGGATTGTGTCATACAGGTGCCAGATGTCAGTTTCTCGGATGGAGTTCCATGCCTGTTGCACTTGGTCAGTCAATGTAGCGACGGTTAATGCTTTTTGTGAATGACGCTGGAATTTCGTCCAGTGATGTCCCGTATGTTCTCTATTAGAGACAGATCTGGTGATCGAGTAGACCAAAACAACATGTCGACATTCTGTCAAGCATATTGGACTACAACAGCGGTATGTGGGCAAGCTTTATCCTGTTGAAAACACTAGCTGGAATGCTGTCCATGAACGGCAGCACAACAGGTCGAATCACCAGATTGACATACAGATTTTCAGTCAGGGTGCGAGGGATAACCACGAGATGCTCCTGCTGTCATACGAACCGCGCCCTAGACGGTAACTTCAGGTGTAGGCCCAGCACGCAGACGGGTTGGTTGTAGGCCTTAACTGCCCTCCTTCGAACCAATACTGACACCTAGGCAGAACCAGCTTTCATCAGAAAACGCAACAGATCTCCTCCCTGTCATCCAGTGAGCTCTCGCATGACACCACTGAAGTCGCGAAAAACGGTGTTCTGTGGTCAATGGAACACACGCTACAGGGTGCCTTTGAAGTAACCGATTTGTAACAGTTCGTTGTGTCACCGTGGTGCCAACTGCTGCTCAAATTGCTGCTGCAGATGTACTACGATGCGCCAGAAACATACGCAGAACACGATTGTGTTCCCTTTCGGTAGTGTCACGTGGCCATTCGGAACCCGGTCTTCTTGCGACCTTACATTCTCGTGACCAATGCCGCCAGCTGTCATGTACAGTGGCTACATTACAGCCAAGTCTTCCTGCAATATCGCAGAAGGAACATCTAGCTTTGCGTAGCCCAATTACACGCCTCGTTCAAGCTCTGTGAGTTGTTGACATTTTGAAAAAAACGGGACTTCTGCCGGATGTTCGCGTCGTTCTCACACGATATTTCGACGACGTAACTCGCTGCCTTCTTCAGGTTCTACCCGAGAATGGTCCTTGAGCGCTCTTTTTTTTCTCATTTCATTCCTTTCTCTTAAGCAGGAAGGCGGACTCTTCGAGTTCCTTAGGGATTTGACACTAGTCAGCCATAGGGGTGTATTTAATTCTGTTTTGGATCTATTTAATTATTTTGTAAGGGGAAATAGGGGGTACTTATATCTCCCAGTTGGGAATTTATTTGCAGGAATTTTAGGGGACAGCTCCGGTATTTTCCTGAGGAAAACCTGTAAAACCCGGCCAGAGCTGCTGGTGTTGCCACCATTTGGTTGTTGCTTCTTGCGCACCTCTCCTGGAGGCCTTCGATGGCGCTCGTCTTCACTGGTTCGGCTACCTTATGTCGTCCGTGCCCCTCACGCCACTCTCTTGTCAGCGGCGGTGGTGGTACCTGAAGTTGGACGGATCGAGTCCAGTATTAATGCCTGTAAGGTGCTGATCGCTCCCTAGTCGGTCCGCGCCGCATCGGGTGTTCCTCCGCGGTCTGCGCCCGCCAGACGCGACTTCCAGGGTCCTCTCTGGTCGCTGGTGTTCCCACTACCGTCCGCTCGCCGCTGGGCCGCTCTCTGCAGTCGCGGTCGTCATCTGCAGTGTCTGGTGCTCTGTATCCTGCCTGTTTCCTTGGTCTTCACTTCTGTTTCTTGCTGGGCGCTTCGTAACTGCTCCGCGCCGCGTCGAGTGTTTCTTTTGCGGTCCGCGTTTGCCAGGCCCCGCTCCCATGCTCCCCTCTGGTCACTGGTGTTCGAACGCCGTCCGCGTCCGGTGCGGCCGTCCTCTGGGGTCGTGGTCGTCATCTGAGGTCTGTTAGAATTGGTCTGTGATGCCTGGTGTTCTGTCTCATTGCTGTTTCCTCGGTTTCTGTGAGTTGTTGATAACGACGTCCTTGTTGGCTTAAAGACATTCTTGACTAACACAAACTCACCACGTCCAATCTCAAAGATAACTAGCGCTCATGGCCGTTACAGTGTGTATTTAAAGCAAACTTGATTTCCATCTTCATAGTGG